>NC_057826.1:92308162-93613162 GCF_910594005.1 Cervus elaphus | reverse complement strand
ACTGCATTGGGAAACAGAATACTATTTTCTAAACACTTCCACAGAGAACACTATAAATACAGAATATATGTGTTGGGTGTGGCAGGGATCTCTCTATATTTTTTCTGATTCCCTTCTTTTGACACTTGGGAGAGTCACCAAGCATCCCAGGTTACTTAGCTCAGTGGTTTCTGCCTGTTGTCCTGGCTTAGTTATGAAGACACCCCTTTCATTCCCCCAGATAATTCCAGTTTGGAGGATAAATGATATGCTCACCTCAGGTCATACTGAGAAGGGTAGACCCATGTCCTCAGTAAGACTCAAGTTCCCTTGGACACAAGGATGGGCCCAGGACTGAGACCATGCCCAAACAGGGTCAATCTGTATCCTCCCCAGGAAGGATTTGTGAAGGCTGAGAGAGAGAAGTACTTTTTGGATACTATTTTGTAAAATGTATGCTTGGAGCCACTGGCAGCGGCATAGAGCGGGCCTGGCCAGAGAGAGTGGGCTGGTACACAAAGACAGCAGAGCTTAGAGTCAGAGAGAGAGAGACAGGGGCAGGGGGGCAACTAAGCTTGGGGTCCTGAGGACCCCTCCATCCTTGCGCCATGCTGAACCTTAAAGCACCTAGACCTAAGTCAATGTATTTGCTTTTTTTTTTAGTTGTTTTAAATTGGATTTCTGCCATTTGCCACAAAGAAAAAGATACCAGCATTCTGAATGGGAATGGGCCTCTCTCAGGTTCTTATCGAAGGAATTTTATATGATCTATGTCATCCAATCTTGGCAAACGTCATGTCAGCTATGAATCATTAAACCCCCTGCGTAACTGAAAAATCCAAAATTCAGGCATCAATGACTTGTTCAAGGTCAAGCACAGCCAGAAACAGCCTAGCCGGCATGTGCTAGCCCTTAATGCAGGGCCTGTGACTCCTTATCATACAGTGGGGACCAGTCTGGCAGGCAAGAGGCCACACGGCTGCTCCCGATGCCCCTCCTGGAGCTGTGAGTCCACACCCCACTGCCCCAAATCCACATGCCTGCACCAACTTCCTCGTTAATGATCTCCTTTTCCCTGAAAAACGTCATGTCCGGTGTTCACCCACAAGTTGACCTGGAGCATACCAATGCACAGTTTTGATCTCAGTTTCCATGGGAAATTACAGAAGCCTAGCACACAGGACCCTCTGAACATTGAAATGATGGATCGGGAAATGCCTGGTGGCTGCCAAGTACCACACCTGTTGGTTATGTGTTCTTCATTCTCTTAAATCTTAGTCATTCCTGAACCAACCCTTATTTTACTTTCCAAAAGGCAAGAAAACCTTGTACATCAGGCAGACCAGCCCATATGGTTTGCCCAGGTCCAAAGGGTTTTCCAGGATGCAAGACTTTCAGTGCTAAATGGGGGCAAGTCCCAGGAAAACTAGGGTGGGTGGTGACCCTGCTGTGCGCTGACCTTCTTACGCTGCCCTTCTTGTCACATGGTGAGAGGACTCGTCTGAAACTTTCTTCACTCTCCTCTTAATTGCTCTACAACCTTGGCCAAGTCCCTTCATCCATTCATTCATTTATTTACTCAGTATGGGCTTCCCTGGTGCTGCAGTAGTAAAGAATTTGCCTGCAATGTGGGAGACCCAGTTTGATCCCTGGGTCAGGAAGGTCTCCTGGAGAAAGACATGGCAACTTGCTCCAATATTCTTGCCTGGAGAATCCCATGGACAGAGGAGCCTGGCGGGCTATGAAAGATACAACTTAGCGACCAAACAACAAACTATTTATTGGATGCTTACTTGGCTAAGCAATGCCTCAATTTCCTCATTTATAGACTGGAATATTAACACCTACCTTATGGGGTAAGTATAGGAAATAAGTGAAGCCATATTTGTTTGAGGCCCATAGTAGCTATTAAGACGATGGTGGTGGAGAAATCTAGTTCCTAACCTCTGCTCTTACAAAGGCACCCAGCCACTCCACCAAGCTTTTAATTGTAAAGCAGCCCTCTCTGCATCTCCTTTCAACATTGCTAGTGGCTCCTCTAAGCGCTCCTATGAGACAGTACTCTGGCTTCAAATCCTGTGATGGGGGGAGTCTGGCCTCAAAATCTCTGGCTTTTACAACCGCATGGCTCACACTGTCAACCCGAGAGGAAGAAAGCAGCCTGCACTTTTCTCTGCCCACCCTAACTGACCGTGAAAGGTCCAGTCCGGACTTCTGTTTGGATCACGTCACTTTATCCACCCACCAAAATGGGACAGGACAGACCCAGAGAGGCAGAGAATTCTACTCGCCAACAAGCCATCACTTTATGTGAACGTCACTCAAGCATTTGGATTCTGAACCCAGACACACTCAAAACAGAGGCAAAGGCTATGACCATCCCAGGAAAAATAAGTACACGAGGATAGGGATGCTGGTATGAAACCTGTCCTCCATGGTGAACATCCAGAGCCTGGATGAAATGGGTTGTGTACCTTTAGAAGAAGGGATACACGATTGGGAACATGAGTCCTTAAGTACCTTGTTTATGCATTTACAAATCCACCAGATAAGCCTCAGGAGCAGAAAGATGAGAGTCACTTTCTCAACCACCGGACTGATATGGCCGGGTCAGAGACCTGTGCCTTGAATTCTCCACTCCTTCTAAATCCCCAGCACAATTACCAAAAGGGTACAGTAACACAGGAAATCTATGTCGTAAGAAAAAGAATTCCTGTTCTTAGCAGGTGAGCATCCCTTGAATCATGTCAGTTGTGCCTTTTGGGAGGCTGGATACCTTGATGAACAGCTCAGCTGAGGTGTGGGGAAGGAGGCCCACCTAGGTCAAGTGTTAAAGCAAGGATGGGTGACTTCTGAATTATCACTCTAGGGTATAGAACCCCCAGAGTATAGAACCAAATTTTTAGTGCCAACCTGCTTGAGATGCCACAGGATTTTTAGGCAAAGGCTGTTGGGCGGAAATAACTCAGGCTGGCTGGACTAGGAGGAGGACAGCAGTGGGCAAGCTCCATTCTGTTGCTGCTACAGGCTGGCACTGAAGGGGGACGATGCTCAGGAGCAGTGATGTTGCCTATGCACCGTCCCTGCTTCCACTTGGCATCCACAGCTTGCCAAGGCACTACCCTCAGAGAAGGGGATCGGCAGGAGTGCACATGCCCCTCAACTAATGGAGCCACAGCAACAAAGTCAGAAAAGACACCCTTACACTTGAGCAAGTGCTTTCTTTTTTTTAAATTAATTTATTTATTTTAATTGGAGGCTAATTACTTTACAATATTGTGGTGGATTTTGCCATACACTGACATGAATCAGTCACGAGTGTACATGTGTCCTCTGGTCCCGAGCCTCCTCCCGCCTCCCTCCCCATCCCATCCCTCTGGGTCATCCCAGTGCACTGGCTTTGAGTGCCCTGTTTCATGCATTGAACTTGGATGGGTCATGTATTTCGCACATGGTAATATACAAGTTTCAAAGCTATTCTCTCAAATCATCCCACCCTCACCTTCTCCCACAGAGTCCAAAAGTCTGTTCTTTATATCTGTGTCTCTTTTGCTGTCTCTTATATAGGGTCTCATATATAGGCACTTGAGCAAGAGCCTTCTTTTCTCCTCCCCAAAGGCTGCCTCTGCTCTGACTCCTGGATATTTCTCAGCTTGAGTAACATTCGTGGGAGGGAAGGACAGTGAGCACTCAGCAAAGCAAACATTCAGAAAAAAACTGACCAACATGCACCTCCATATAAAGAAGTACTTGATATAATGTAGCTAACTTAGAAATAAATTGGCATATAAAACTCAGTTATGAAAACATGAAAGAAATGGCTATGAGCCATGACACCAACGAAAAAGGGAGCATCTTCTCATAGTTGCTGTTATCTATCTATATGAGATGGAAAGCAAGGGGAAAGGTGCCACAAGAGACTGGGAGAACTTGAGACAACTCTGCTTAGAGAGCTGAGATGCCACTTGACTTGGGTCTTGAGAGATGCACAGGCGTAACTTGCTGAGTGGCCAAGGGGGGAGAGTGTATTTCAGGCAGGCACGAGGCAAAGAGACTTGCAAATACATCCTGTGTTCAGAATACACAGAAAATGTCATTATGAAGACTTCTGCTTAGACTTAAACACAAGTTTACTTCTGCCTTCTCCTGAAATCTCACAAAAATTTGAAAACAGACATAAACCCACAAGGATGGAGATTGGGAGAGGAGACAAGAGAAATAAAATATTGGAAGTCTGAAGATAGAAAGTCAAGAGATCACTGACCTGGCAGAAGAGAAAACTGCACTCTCCGCTAAGAGACTTAGAAGAAGTCCGGAGACCTCCGAAGTCCGAAGAAGTTCGAAGACCTCTGAAGTCTGAAGAAGTTCGAAGACCTCCGAAGTCCGAAGAAGTCCGAAGACCTCGGAGACTTAGTTTCTCTCTCTTGTATTAGCAGAGCACACCTTCCAGTAAATTCCTTAAAAGAGATGCCTGGATATGAAAGATGAGATTGACAGCAAAAGATGTAGCTAACATTTTGCATAAAGAGCAGTTCAGCTGGGACCCCTGACCCATCCCATGCTTCCAGAGATGTGACTCGCCTTCATCTTTGCAGAAGACTGAGGTTTCAGTTCCTGGTGGTGTTGAACCAGATAATGACTGGATTCTGAGATTCCAGATACGGCTGAGGTTAGAGCTGTCATACTGATTGAGGAGATTAGATGAAAATCCATCTGCTACAAGGTGAGTCGATGCCTCCTCCACCAGTCACCTTTTCTACCTTGGGGATAAGAATAGTTTCATCCAGGCTACTCTACCAATTCCAAGTAAGAAATAGAATTAATTTGCAGGAAACAGGCTAATCTAAGAAAAAAGGCCTTCAGAAAACTACAGTTGTGGGGAGCTGCTCCCTGATGAATTAACTTGGCCAAATCACCCCACAGTGAAGACCACCATTCAGCTAGTCAACCAGTCCTGTCCAAGAGCTCCAAATCTTCTTTCTAGTGCCTCACTCTGTAATGCCAGTGGACTACCAAGTACCACTAGATGTTTGAGCCATTCAAGAGAAAAACCAAACCAACTGACTAACCAATCAAACAAGCCACCAGAAATCCACTAGGAGTGAAAGTAGAAGGAAATATTTTTTAAAAAGTAAAAGATATACTCAAAAGGCAAAAATAAGAGAGATGGAACATGCATGAAACAGATAAGGCTAGAAAACAAAAATGCTCAGAGAATAAGAAAGACTTCTTAGAAACTAAAATTCATGAGAAAGTTTAGGGAGATAAAGTAAAAATCATGGCTTAGAATAGAGAACAGGAAGAAAAAGAAATGAAGAAAAAATAAGAAGAGTTAATAGAAATGTGTAAATCCTAGTGCATAGCACAGGGAACTATATTCAATATCCTGTGACAAGCCTACTGGAAAAGAGTATGAAGGAGAATGCATAGAGATGTATAACTGAATCACAATGTAATTAACACAACAGTGTAAATCAGCTATACTTAAATTTTTCTAAAAATTACAGAATCAGTTTGGGAGCTCAATGTTAATAAAAACAGGAGTTTCAGAGTAAAGAAAATTAAAAACAGAGGAGCATAATTTACCATAGAAATGACATAAGAAAGTTTTCTAAGACTGAATTCCAAGGGGCCCACTAAGTATGCAGGATAAAAATGAAAAAAAAAAAAAAAAAGGACAAATCATCTCATTAAGAAAATTTAACAGTACTGGGAAAAATTTAAGTCTTGAAATCAGTGGGTGGGATGAGTGAAATATACAGGGTATCTGCAGAGAATCAGAATGGCATTGGATTCTCAAGAACAATAGGAAAATTGAAGCCACATTCTCAAAGCTGCAGGAACATGGTGTTCACTCTGGAACCCTATACCCATTCAATAATTAAACATGCTTCCCTTTTCAGGTATTAACTGCAAGATGTACTCTGCTAAAGAGAGAAAATCCAAGACAGAGGAAAATGTGGGATGCAGAACCAGAAAAAAAGGAAAGGAATACCCAGGAGGGTGGGGAACAGAAAACCGAGGAAGCAGCCGGGCGGCCTGTCCACGTAGGAGGGGAGAAGGTGTCTGCTAGAAACGTCACCATGGAAAGATGAAGCCAATAACATCCCTGATGTATGTATTGAGAGGAGACTGGCATCTTTGTCAGAGACTTCTAGAATGAATTCATGACAGGCATTATAAAAAACTGAACACATGAAAAAGAGAGACCATTCCAGAGATATCTAATAGTTATAAAAGAAAGGAAATACAGTCATACAAGACTCAGCTGTGAACAGTACATATATGAGCATAAAAGCGTATATAGAGGGTATACTCATGGCTCCGATGGTAAAGAATCTCCCTGCAATGCAGGAGACCCACATAGAACACTCACTCTAACTAAACATTCTGGCACAACCTCACTGGGGAGATGGGTGGGGAGAAAGCATATGTTGGAGTGGAGGATGTAGAAGAGATCTAAATCCGCATCATCTTCCATAGTGAGAAGTCCGTGGATGGTCTAAAACTGGGACTCCAGGAAACACTACTAGAGATGCATTGCTTAGAACACAAAGGGGAATGCCAGAAGGAAGAGCTCACACCACTGAACCAGCTTTTCCCTGGGAAGTGGAAATCTAGAATAAAAGGGGGAGACCCATTCTATCTGCGTCACATTTTTATACATTAAGTCTTGTGGTCCTATTTGATTGTTAAACTATGCACAAATTGTAACTTTGATGGGAACAAAATTTCAGTCTATTTCTTTTAACTTTATTGAGGTCTGCCACATCAAAGGCTATGCATGTGTCAGGTACGCATCTTGAGAAACTGGGACACAGGCAATCGGTCTGGCATGGCTAAACTCAAGGTCAAGGTGAGTGGAGGAGTGAGGTGCTAGAAACAAATCAATGGTTCTGCTGTTGACTTTGGAAATCTGCTTTGATCCTATTGCTGGGCTGCCATGATTTCTTCAAGATTCCAGATGATAAAGGTGAAATGGGATTGAACAGTTAGAATGGAAAGGAGGGAGCACACGTGACCAACTCAGGGTGCATTCATTAATGATGACTCCTCCTGCTTTAACTAATTATAGAAGAAACCCAGGATTGCTATTGGAAAAAATGCAAATACTACAAAACATACGTGAGTGTCCCCGTGCCCTGGATAGACACCGGCCTCCTCAGGTAGCAGCACATAGTTAACAATTTGGTTACCATCTTTTTCTATGAACACGTAGTTATTGTTTTCTTCTTTTCTTTCTTTCTTCCTTCTGTCCTTTCTTCCTTCCTTCCTTTCCCTCCCTCCAACCCTCCCTCTCTCCTTCCTTCCCTCCTTCCTTTCTTTTTCTCCATTCAGATGCTTTTATTTAGAATACATAGATTCTATACTCCCAATTATCCTATTACACTAGTAAACATGTAGAAATTCAAAACAAAGGTGTCAAAATGAGAACAGTGAGATGAAGAGACGCTTATAAAGCTAGTTCTGCCCTGAACTTATCTGATCCACTCTCTCCAGGGCAGGACTAGGGACCAGGGAACAGGCCACGCTCGTTTCAGGTAGCAGAATCCGGATTCTGTGTCAGCAGCAGAGAGGAAGTGGCACAGATCCTCCTCCTCGTTCCTGGGGCTGGCACGCAAAGCCGGAGAACAGTTTCCATGGAGACCGGGACACTAGAGATGTTCTCTGGAATTACTCCTTGGGGCTCACTGACAAATAGAAACATTCGTGGGCCTAAATATAGCTGCTTTCAGGACGATTCATCAAGCCCAGGACTTGGCTGGAATGTGGCTTTGGAACAAATGCACCGAGTGTGACCTGCTGATGTTTTCAATATTTCACGATGTTTACATCGCCATCAGAGGGAGTATATCGTGAAAACATAAAAATGTGGGGGCTGTGTGGTTGTGTCCTCCTGCATGTGTCGCCATCAGAGTCCTGCCTGGAGATGGCAGGGCTCAACTAAGGGATGCTCTCTTGGTCAGAAAGATCCTTCACTGTAGAGATAGATTTTTAAGAGGACTCAATCAAAAAATGTTCTAACAGAGAGACAGATTATCGCCTGTGATTAGGAAAAAACTAAGAGCATGCCCTTTTCTTCCTCTTCCAGGATTCCTGGGACTGTAAATTCTTATCTGCATAATTACCCAGAATACTCCACTCTGTCCCAGCTCCTAGCCCCAAAGTTGCCCCTGCAACTTGCACTCTATCATGACACTAATTCACAGCACAGCCAGCTCCCTGCCGACTACCAGGATGTGCCTTCCCAAATTCATTCATTTGATAATTCACCACATGACTACTGAGTTCTAGGCAGAAGGCAGACAGATGCAGAAAATGATAGCAGAGGTCACAAGGAGCTTCCAGGCCAGCGGGAGAGATGGATGACAAACAATCAGCCCATCAATAGGCAATTTTAGATCATAATAAATATTACAGACAAAATAGAACAGGGCAGTGCCAAAATGAGAGGATGATATGGGGGAAACACCAGCCAGGAGGCCAGAGGAGGCCCTTTTGAAGATTTGACCTTGGAAGGGAGACCTGAAGGACACATAGATCAATGGGAAAAGCTTTTCAGGAAGAGGGAACTGCAAGTACAAAGACTCAAAGCTACAACCATGCTCAGTAGCTTTACAATGAGGGAGGGAGCCCAGAGTGAGCTGGGGTCAGAGAGCCAAGTGGGGATCAGATCATCAAGGACCTCAAATGTTGGGCTAAGAATTTGGATAATATTGCTCAGAAGGAAGGGGAGCAATCACCTTCTACTCCCACAGCCAAGAGTCTGTCTGAGTATCTGTAAGAAAGGTTTTCCCTAAGGACTGTGTTTTCACCATCTATGTACTGCACCGCCTGTGAAAGAATAGAATTCCCTCTTCTTTTTGGCTGCTAGGAAGTTCCTCTTAGTTCTTTAGCTTGTTCTGTTCCATTGCACTCTAAGGCTTTTTGAAAGTTATCTTGGAGGGAGAGGTACAGATGGTTAAAAACAAGTCTAATCCCCCTCCATAACATGATTGACACCTTCCTCCAAGCCTATGGCAACAAGTCTAAAAAGCATTTGTCTTCAGAGTTCAAAAGAGGTGGGCTGCATTACAACATTCACAGACCCTTGGCACTTTTACCTCTGTGGGTCCCCTCCTTCATAAAAAGAAAGTTAAACCTGATACTTGATGACACTTGATGACTTTGTATGGGTATAGAGACAAATATGTTAGTATCCTGTACTGAAAAAAAGTTTTCTTTGACCTACAAGTTCATTTTTCTCCCCATCTGATTAAGGCATGCAAACACTTTTGTGGGCTCTACAGTGTCTAAGGGATAAGCTGGCCTTGCATGGAGGTGAAGATGGCTAACGAAATGGGACAGAGACTGAAAACGACCCTCCAGCTTAGAAACTCCCCACTATCGAGTGAGAAGAAGCTATTTCTGAGTTCCTGAAGAGGGTGTTTGCTCTGCTGGGTGGGGCAGCAGTGTGGAGGCTGCACTGGGGGGAGTCAAGGGGGTCCGGGCTAGTCTTACCTCCTCCACCAGGCCTGGGCTGGCTGGAAGTTACTGGCCCATGGAGGACTCTAGACGGGCCCAATCTTTTGAATGTATGTCCTGAGGAGACTGCGGCCCTGCAAAGCAACCAGTTAGCACTGGCCAGGGCCTCTGAGAAGCAGCTCTCAACTCCTGGCAGAGGGTGTTCTTCACGGCTCTCTTTCCCGCCGTCATGAAAGCTTTCTCGAAATACAGGCAAGTTTTCTCATGGTTTTATAGCTCTCATGTAATAGCCTATAATATTTATGTATAGTAAGAGTCCTCATATGTGGAAAGGGTAAAAAAAAAATCTGTTTTAACAATGTTTACATGCTATTATTTAATTATGATCCTTTAAAAGATAATAAGGCCATGGGAAAGTGCTTTGGGAAGGGGCCACCTTCTCTTGCAACAGAGTAGTCTTCCATTAGAGGTGGGTGGAGTTGCCAGATTTAACAAGTGAAAAATACAGGACACCCAGTTAAATTTGAGTTTCCGATAAACCATGAACCATGCTTTAGAGTAAGTATGTCTCGTGCGGGGCTTCCCAGGTGGCGCTAGTGGTAAAGAACCCACCTGCCAATGCAGGAGACATGAGACTTGGGTTGATCCCCTGGAGGAGGGCATGGCAATACACTCCATTGTTCTTGCCTGGAGAATCTCATGGATAGAGGAGCCTGGCAGGCTACAGTCCACAATGAATTGCAAAGAGTTGGACACGATTGAAACAGCTTAGCATACATGCACACACATGTCTCATGCAATATTTGCAATATCTGGCAACCGTCTTTGGGCCCAAAGGAGATTTGTGAGTGAAGGTCAAAAGGATCTGGTCATAGATGTGGAAGGGGTGAGTCTCAGGGTACCTACACAGGACAAGTTTAATGAAGGAAAATGAAGAGTTAGATGAGCTAATATTTGTAAAGCCAACTTCTGAATAACATTGACCTATAGTTAAATCAATGATTTCTAAACTTATCACACCCAGGGGACTCTTACTAAATTTTTCTCTATTGATAGCCCATGGCTATCTTAATGTCAGCCCTTTGATTGGCACCAGCTCTATGACTTCATCAACTTCCCATCAGAGTTTCTGACTGGCATGAATCAACCACTGATGACAAAGGCATTTTTGACAGGGTCGCCCTAAATTGGTGTGAATCCAGTCAGACAAAGATTGAGATGGCCTGTGTAGACTCACTGTTCCTACTAGGACGTTCTCAAACCCTGAGGCTAGCTCTAGGACCTTGAGGGACCACTGAGGACCCCAGTTTCATAGTAGTGATTGGGGTCATTAATCACGTAGAGCATCTAACATATCGGATTGGCCAAAATGTTTGTTCAGGGGGGGTTTCTGTCAGATGGTAGGGAGAAGCCTGAACAAAATTTTTGGCCAACCCAATACTGTAAATTATAATACCCAGCTCCATGTGTTGGAATTATTTCCTCCCTACCTTTGAGTGACAAATTAATAAAGCCAAGCTTGCTTTCTCGTGGCTCAACAGAACTGGCCAATTCTCGCCTTGGAATGCCCCATCAAAGCAGACATGATGTGCTCAGGTATGTGAACAAGGGGACAGACTGGCACTTAGACAAATGTGCAGGCAGAGTCAGAAGCTCTGTTAATTAAATAATAATTACAGCCAAGAAATAAGAATTAATTAGAGAAAAATCTAGTGTCAGCATAAACAGCTTTAAACAGCAAAATAATCTTTCTGCCAGTTTAATTGCTTGTGTAATTAGAGTTAATTGCAGAGTAGAGGTTTGGTTAACGAAATAAAATGTTCCTTAAAAAAAAAAATAGTGATTAGGTGGTTAGCCAGAGCAGTTAAAATAGTTTAGATTTTAGGGGATGGTGAAAGGCCTTGTTGTAGTGGTTTGGCATGTGGGGTCTGGCAGCAGACAGACATCACTAGTTGGGTGACCTGGGGCAAGTCCTTGTATCCTTGAGTCCTGCTCTTTTCAGGAGCAAAAACTGTAATGAAATCACTCTTCCCCAAAGGTTTTTATTTTCTGGAAGTTAAATGAGGCCTATGGGCAAAGTGCCTACTCTGTGCCTGGTGCAGAGGAGAGAGTGTGTAAATGGTGGCCATGACAAAGATTCCTTTTATGGAAGTTCTCACCTTACACCTCAAGCTTCCCAGTCCAACTTTCCCACCATGCTGGAGAGCAGTAACGCAGACAGACGGCTTAAACCATGTTGGCATTGTATATTGCCCTCTGCCGTCTCTTTTTCTTCTCCTGCTTCTTCCTCTGGGCAAGTAAGTCATTCTGGGGGTGGCTGTTTCTGTCATTGTTGTGTCTGGGCAGTCCCCTCATTCCTTAAGAGTCTTTCCATTGTAGTGTTTCATTGGATATTCCCAGAAGATGGGGTGCCAACCACAGAACCACATAGGGACATCAAGCAGAAGAATTTCCTACAGAGCTAAAGAGCTGAAAGAGGAAGCTGAGACTCCCCCATCACCTGAGATTCAGCCAAGGGGCACCAGCTGGCAGGTAGATATAGAAGGCATTCAGTGTCCTTTGAGTCAGCAAGATAACCATTAGAGGGCATCACATTTATTCCCTTCTCCTCAGTCTCCGTAAAGGAGAGGGAGAAAATGTGAGAGACACGCTTGGCATCTCCCCTCCCACTTCCTCACTCTTCCCCTGACTGGCAACTTTGGGATGTTCAATCAATGTCTTGAAGTCAAAGACCATCAGGAATACGCCTGTAGTTAAACATCTTGGGTTTGTTAGTCATGAAGCAAGGTAGAGTATAGACAGTGGGGATACAGGGGGTATCTCAGTAAGAGAATGTTAGAAAGGACTTTATTAAAGGATTTGGGCTTGTGTTAGGTGATCTGGGGGGAGAACTTAAGAAAGTGGGATTTTACTCTGAATTGGATGGTTCATGGAAGTGGGGATTATTAAATGATTGGGTATCTCAGTAAGTCTTGTCTCTAGGGAGGGCAGACCAGAGAGAAGCTGACGGTGTCATTGGTAAGGCAGCAATAGCCACTCACAATAACAAGGAGAGGAGGATGTTTGGGACTGTGAGGTCTGGACAATGTTCATGTAATTGTCCTTGTTCAGACATGGTTACAGAGGGGTCTTGTTTTTGTTTTGATAGCCATCGTGGTCACAGAGTGGCCTTGTCTGATGGTGACGTTCCGAGAAATGGTTTTCACACTGGACAGAAAAACACTGAGGCCCAGCTCTGGGCACATGGCCAGATACCAGATGTCAGAGGCTGTTCTTGTCCAGGGAGAAAAAGTGGACCACGTTCTGGGTTCCATATTTGAAGCCACCCTCTTCCAGAAAGGGTCCGCTCTAAATTACTCTCCGCTGTGTGGTGAGTTCCCAGCCCTGCATCTGCAATTATGAGCTGTGTGATGTGTGGCAAGTCCCTTCCTCCAGAGAAACCTCTGTATTTTCACCTGTAAGATGGAGACAGCCCCTAACTCCCGCACTTCTGATGAAGGTGAAACTGGAAACGTCAGGGGAAATCCTGGTTAGGAGCTACAGAAGTGGAAATGCCATCAGCATTTTGTTTTAATCCTGTGCGGCTCAGCTAGTCTCACTCTGGTTCTTAAGAGTATACCAAAAGTGCGTTTCATTAAAGCAGCAATCAGACCAATTGCTAGAAAGACAACTTAGCCCTCTTGTTCCTCAGTAAGATTTTCAATTCATCCCTCTAACGTGTGTCTTATGCAAATGGGCACAAAAATTCATTTCATGAGCAAACCAGTGCAGTCCGTTTGTCTAGAGAGTGTGGTGCAGCTGGACAGGGTCTTAGAGAGGCCAGCAGAGGCCATCCAGGCGGGTGGGTCAGACTGTGGTGAGGCTCACCCACTACTCCCAAGAGCATGGCCTTGGCCCTGTTGAAAGCTGGGCAAGCAGGGCAATCAGTACCTGGCTCTGGGCACTATTAAGGATGCAGTAACAGCCCTGTCTCATGTGATGTGTGGAGGTTTGGTTTTAATTGTGATAAAATATATGTTAACATAAAAATTGCCATCCTAACTATTTTCAAGGGTGTATGGTTCACTAACATTGTTGTCCACTCAATCTCCAGAGAAATCGGAACCCTTGTACACTGCCAATGGAAATGGAACTAAAGCTCTATGCTCATTAAACAATAACTCCCCGTCTCCCTCTCCCCGAGTCCCTGGCAACAAATGTACTTTCTGTCTCTATGATTTTGACTATTTCAAAGTGGAATCCACAGAAGTAGAACCATAGTGTTTATCTTTTTGTTATTGGCTTAATTCACTCAATATAATGTTCTCAAAGTCCATCCATGTTGAAGCATATGACAGCGTTTCATATGCTGTGATACGGAAGGCTGAATAATATTTCATTGAATGTATATCCCATGTTTTGTTTATCCATTCATCTATGAATAGACACTTGGGTTGTTTCCACCATTTGGCCGTTGTAAATAATGCTGTCGTGAACATAGGCTTATGAATATCTCTTGGGGTCTCTTCTTTCAATTCTTTTGAGTGAATACCCAAAAGGAGAATTGCAGGATTACATAGTAATTCTATTTTTAATTATTTGAAGAGCCACCATACTATTTTCACAACACCAGCACCATGTTACGTTCCCTTCAGCAGATCACAAAGATTCCAATTTCTCCACATTCTAGCATAGGAGTTTTGAGTGTCCCTAAGGCCTACAAGACAGAGGGAAGAGATTGAAAGGGAACATCAATGAGTGATGTCTGAACTAAATCGAGTGTCTAAACTTTTGCTCCTAAGAAGTGAAGAGACAAGCTGGAATAGGAGCTCTTTGATGGAACGATCATATTTTATTTATCTCTGTATTCCCAGGACAGAACCTGGTTAGTGGCTCTCAATAAATGTTGAATGATTGAATTGAATGAGCAAAACTGTTTGTGCATTAGGTAGTGAAGAAAAGTGTGGTCCATTTTCTTGGCTTACTTCTGAAGAGATGCTATTCTACAGGACTGGCAGCATTCAAGCAGGGCTCCTACCAGTAAGTTCTGTGGGGCTTTTCTCCATAACTAGCAGAGGGTCAAGCAAATTGCAGCTG
This sequence comes from Cervus elaphus, assembly GCF_910594005.1. Lineage (NCBI taxonomy): Eukaryota > Metazoa > Chordata > Mammalia > Artiodactyla > Cervidae > Cervus > Cervus elaphus. The sequence continues at coordinate 93,598,642 of NC_057826.1, read as the reverse complement.
TCCACACGTGTGGGTAGAATGAGTGCATCCACATAGTGACATTTTAAATGCAGGGCTTCTGTGAATCTCACTGCAAAAACAGATATATCCATGTCTTGGACCCGGGAACACTGGAAGCTGCCCCCAGCCTACCTATAACTTGTAGCCAGCTGGAGACCCCGCTCCAATCCCTGGTTTGGTAGTTGCTTCCTGAAAGTATACACCTTCTTCCTTTTCTTCTCTACCTTGACTTTTTCCAGATATCTGAAAATTTCTGGTCGAGGCAGCATTTGGTGGGGCAGAGGGGACCCACTTTCCACAAACATTCTGACCCAATCCTGGCATGGCAGGCAGGGAAAAACCCAGGGATGCCCTGCATTCCTCCCACCATCCTCCCATCCCAGAGATCTCTCCCTGGATTTACAGATAGGCTCCACAAATTCGCAGATGGTCTGATCTCAGTTCTTCCCAGTTTTCCCATATGGCCCCTCATATGGGACCCTCTTGAGCTTTGATTCTTTATGACAAGAAGCCCACTGATTGTGTTGAAGACAGAGGGAATGCACTGGAATGGCAGGAAGGGTCTAGCACCTGTCTCCATGGCTGCCTTCACACTTTCTGCATACATGCACACGCGCGCACACACACACACACCCCTTATCTGATCCCCTATCAAACCCGCTCAAGTCCCTGTAACAGAAAATTGCCATGGGTCCCAGCATGCTTTACCTCAGGCAGATGCGATCCCTGGTTCCTCCTGGGACACAGCTCCTTTGCAGGACCTCCAACCCCACCCACTTCATATATTCCTCCTTTCTCACGGAAAGGGACCAGGGCTAAGTGGTGGGGAGTCTTTCCATCAGGACAGTCACTCCAAAGGATAGCCTGGGCTCAGCTCAAGCCTTGGGCCTTTGATGGCCCCCCTCCAAACCCCACCTCTGTCCATCAAGCAGAACAAGTTTCTCACCTACCTTTTCCCCTCAAAGCTGTTATGTCAACATCCCGTGGCTATTTCTCACTGGCATAGTTCCCCTAAAATTCAGCCAGACAAGAGAAGGTCTGTCATTGACTGAATTGTTTCATCTGGAGGCAAATAAATTTTCAAGTTGAAACCCTAACCACCAGGGTAGCTGTATTTGTAGAAAGGGTTAAGGTTCAGTTCAGTTCAGTTGCTCATTCACGTGTAACTCTCTGCGACCCCATGGACTGCAGCACGCCAGGCCTCCCTGTCCATCACCAACTCCTGGAGTTTCCCCAGACCCACTGTCCATCGAGTCGGTGATGCCATCCAACCATCTCATCCTCTGTCGTCCCCTTCTCCTCCTGCCCTCAATCTTTCCCAGCATCAGGGTCTTTTCCAATGAGTCAGCTCTTCGCATCAGGTGGCTGAAGTATTGGAGTTTCAGCTTCAGCATCAGTCCTTCCAATGAACACCCAGGGCTGATCTCCTTTAGGAAAGGCTAAAGTTAAGGTTAAGGTGTTAAGGTTAACTGAGATCATGAGGGCAGACCTCCGGTCTGCTAGCCTTAGATTCTTTGTAGGAAAAGACGCCAGAGAACCCACATGTTCTCTTCTCCCTCTCACCCCTCTCTCTTTCTGCCATGTGAGGACCCAGCAAGAAGGCAGAATCTATATTCCAGGAACAGATCCCTCTCTGGAAATTTAAACTGGCAAACACCCTGACCTTGAACTTCCAGCCTCCAAAACTGTGAGAAATAAATTTGTCGTTTTAAGGAAGCCCGTCTGTGGTATCTTCTTACCGCAGCCCAAGGGAAGTAGTAAAATGTCCTGCTTCATGAAAGAAGCGGGAGGGCCTCCAGGTCAGCACCCACACAGGGCCCTGTGCTCCCCAGGCCACCCACTTGTCAAGGCCATCACAGCTGCAACCACGCTCCCCATCCTCACCTGCCTTCAAGGAGTCGTACCCCCTGTCTGAGGCCAGAGCCAGTGCACGCAGGAATTTCTATAGTTCAGAAAAAGGCAGTCGTTCTAGGCAGACACAATGCCCACCCCCCACAGTGGACATCCTTGAAAGAAAAAGGTGCTTTGTTGCAGACAGAACTCTGTGCTAGGACACACAGCTTGGAGAATCGAAAATGGCCTGGATTTTAATCCTATTACCTCCTTGGTTGGTGCCCAAAGGATGCATTTGTACATGGGAGCCTGAGTTCTCCTGAGTCTAATTACACCTACCTTCTTTTTAAAATGTTGATTTTATATTGGAGCATATTTGATTAGTAATGTTATTAGTTTCAAGCATATAGCAAAGTGATTCATTTATATATATACACATATCTACTCTTTTTCAAATTCATTTCCCATTAGGTTATTACAGAATATTGAGCAGAGTTCTCTACCTATACAACAGGTCCTTGTTGATTATTTTAAATACAGCAGTATATGCAAGTCAATCCTAAACTCCCAATCCATCCGTCCCCTCCTCCCATCCCGGTCTACCTTCTGTAGGGCATTGTTTCATCAGCTATCAATGTCCTTCTCCTGTTCTTCCCCATGCATGTTTGCCATATTTAGTCCATGTATATTTACTATGATTATTGGTGCCCACGGGTTTAACTTCATCATCTTGCTATTTGTTTTCTATCTGTCCCTTCTGTGTTTTATTCCTCTATTCCATCACTCATGCCCTTAGAGGGGTTAATAAAATATTTTTAAAAGTTTATTTCCTGTTGTCCTTATCACTTTATAATATTTTTTTTTCTTTCTGGTTTTTTTTTTTCCACTTTATAATATTTTAGTGGGTGCCCAGTGAATTATAATATGTATCTTTAACTTCTCATAGTATAATTAAAATTAACATACCTTTTAAATAAAATATAAGAATCTTCAGCTGTATGATTTACCACCCCCAGGCCTTGTGCTATCTTTATTTTTTCCTCATACATTGTAAACCTATGATAACATTAATATTAGTATTTTTCACTCAAACTGTTAACTGTCTTTTAAAGAAATTAAGAGAAGGGAAAGACTAGCGTTTTAGGCTCATCCATGTATTTACCATTTCTGATGCTCCTCATTCCTCTCCGAGATCTTAGTTTCCATCTCATGTCAGTTCCCTTCATTCTGGAAAATTTCCTTTAGCATCAACTATAGTGAAGTTCTACTGATAAATTCTTAATTTAGAGTTTGTTTTTAAATTTCATTATTTTACCTTCATTTTGAAGGATATTTTAATCAGGTATAGTATTCTGGGTTAACTTACTTTTTCTTTCAGCATTTTAAAGATGCTATCCAGTTGTCCTCTGTGGGCTTCTGACAGAAGTCAGTCATTATCCCTTTGCTGTTCTCCTATTTATAATGTGTCTTTTCCCCTCTGGGTGCTTTTTAAAAATTTCTCTTTTGGTTTTAGTAGTTTGATAAAACATGTGTAGGTGTGCTTTATCTATTTTTATATGTCTTCAGTTTTACTGAGATTTTTGGATCTTTAGGTTCATGTTTTCATCAAATGTGGGAATTGATGAATTGGGAATCTCCTTGGAATATTTCTTCTGCCCACTGTCTCTTTCTCCTGTCCTCCAATGACCCGTATGTCAGGCCACTTGACATTGTTCTATAAGTCACTGAGGCTTGTTCAAGTCAATTAGCGACAACAAAAAGTTTTTTAATTATTTTACTCTCATCCTTGTCTGCTTATTGCAAAAGACAGGACATGTGTCATTTCTACTCACTTCTGTTGAACCAGGTGACATGGTGAGTGACCAACTCAAGGAAATAGGGAGGTATACTCCTATCTTATGCCCTAAAGGTGGGAAATCTTTGTACTGACTAGTTTTTTCCTCGACTCTTAGTCACATTTTCCTGTGCCTTCTATTTTTTGGACATTGTGGTTAACACATTATAGGGAGACTGGATAATATTGTTTTCATCTTTGAAGGATGTGGGTTTTGCTTTGGTATGCAGTTAAAGTACTAGCATACTCCAATGGTCCTTTATTGACTTCATTCTTTGGCTTTGTCTAGAGTCCTAAGATATGGCCCTTACATTAGGACCTTATAAAACATGTCCTTTCTGAGCATCTCTACTGAAAGTGCGGGGTGATCATGAGGCCTGTGGAATCCTGCTTATGCACGAGTCACCCAGGCCTTATCCAGGGGAATGCACATGCAGATTTTGGGGCCTTCCCTCTGCCCATTTCCCTCACCTCCGGCACCCTGGCCAGCAAATTCCAGTCACTTCAGTGGCATGAAACTCTGGTCTGTACCATCTCAGTTCAATGAGGCTGTCTGCTCTTCTGATTCCGCATAGCCTGCACAGTGGCCCAGAAAGCCAGGCAAAAAGCCCAGACAGATAAGGGGATTCACTCTGCATTCCTTCCTTTTCTCAACGTTCAGTGTCTTGGACTTCCTGCTGCAATGTCTGAAAACAGTCCCTTCATATGCTTTGTACAACTTTGTGTTTGTTAGTGGCAGGAAGTGTCTGTTACTCTGTCATGTCCACAAATGGAAGCTTCCTCCTTACCCTTCTTGATGTCTAACCATGTCAGTCACTAAATTTGTCAGTCTGTAGTACTGTTTACCAATAGCTCTGGTTTCCCACCTTTAAAGAAAAAGATAAGATTATACCTTCTGATCCCCTAAGTTGGTCACTGGCAATGTCACTTGTCTTGGTGAAACAAAAGTGATTATAAATGACTGTGTCCTTTCTGGATGGAAGCTTTTAAAAACCAGTGTGCATTTTACCATATTGCTGTCCCTGCTACATGATTGGTCATAGGCCAGATGGTGGAAACTCCATTAGCCTCTAAATGAATATGAAGCTACCCTAGGATCCAGAGATTTCACTTCTAGATATTTATCTAGAGAAAATGAAAACACTAATTTGAAAATGTTTATGGATCCCAGTGTTCACTGCAGCACTCTTTACAGTATCCAAGTTATGGAAGCAACCTAAGTGTTCATAAGTGTCCACTGATAGATGGAGAAAGAAGATTGATAAATACATAAATATTATTCAGCCATAAAAAAGAATGAAACCTTGCCTTTTGCAGCAATATGGATGGATCTGGGAGTTCTATGCTAAGTAAAGTAAGTCAGACATAGAAAAATCAATACTGTATGTTTTTACCTATATGTGGAATCTAAAAACACAAAACAAGTAAACAAACAGAATGAAAAGAAATGGATTCACAGATACAGAGAACAAAGTGGTGATTGCCAGAGGGGAGGAAGGTTGGGGGATGGATGAAATAGGTGAAGGAGATTAAGAGGTACAAACTTCCAGCTTTAAAATAAATAATTCATGGAGATATGACATACAAAACATACACAGAGGGGATATAGTCAATGATGTTATAACAGTTGCAAGGTAATGGATGGTAACTGGTCTTATTATGGTGATTATTTTATAATGTGTAAAAATATTGAATCACTATGTCCTTCACATGAAATTAATATCAGTTCAGTTCAGTTCAATCACTCAGTCATGTCCGAATCATGGACTTCAGCATATCAGGCTTCCCTGTCCATCACCAACTCCTGGAGGGTGCCCAAACTCCTGTCCATTGGGTTGGTGATGCCACCCAACCATCTCATCCTCTGTCGTCCCCTTCCCCTCCTATCTTCAATCTGTCCTATCATCAATCCGGGTCCTTTCCAATCAATCAGTACTTCGCATCAGGTAAGTATTGGAACTTCAGCTTCAGCATCAGCCCTTCCAATGAATATTCAGGACTGATTTCCTTCAGGATTGACTAGTTTGATCTCCTTGCAGTCCAAAGCACTCTCAAGAGTTTTCTCCAACACCACAGTTCAAAAGCATCAATTCTTCAGCACTCAGCCTTCTTTATGGTCCAACTCTAACATCCACACATGACAACTAGAAAAACCATAGCTTTGACTAGATGGACCCTTGTTGACAAACTATGTCTCTGCTTTTTAATATGCTGTCTAGGTTGGTCATAGTTTTCTACCAAGAAGCAAGCATCTTTTAAATTCATGGCTACAGTCACCATTTGCAGTGATTTTGGAGCCCAGAAAATAAAATCTGTCACTATTTCCACTGTTTACCCATCTATTTCCCATGAAGAGATGGGACTGGATGCCATGATCTTAGTTTTTTGAATGTTGAGTTTTAAGCCAGTTTCTTCACTCTCCTCTTTCACTTTCATCAAGAGGCTTTTTAGTTCCTCTTCACTTTCTTCCATAAGGGTGGTGTCATCTGCATATCTGAGGTTATTGATATTTCTCCTGGCAATCTTGATTCCAGCTTGTGCTTCATCCAGCCCAGCATTTCTCATGATGTACTCTGCATATAAGTGAAATAAGCAGGGTGACAATATACAGCCTTGACGTACTCCTTCCCCAATTTTGAACCAGTCCATTGTTCCATGTCCAGTTCTAACTGTTGCTTCTTGACCTGCATACTGATTTCTCAGGAGGCAGGTCAGGTGGTCTGATATTCCCATCTCTTTCAGAATTTTCCACAGTTTGTTGTGATCCACACAGTCAAAGGCTTTGGCATAGTCAATAAAGCAGAAATAGATGTTTTTCTGGAACTCTCTTGCTTTTTCGCTGATCCAGTGGATGTTGGCAATTTGATCTCTGGTTCCTCTGCCTTTTCTAAATCCAGCTTGAGCATCTGGAAATTCTCGGTTCACGTACTGCTGAAGCCTGGCTTGGAGAATTTTGAGCAATACTTTGCTAGTGTGTGAGATGAGTACAATAGTGTGGTAGTTTGAACGTTCTTTGGCATTACCTTTCTTAGGGATTGTATGAAAACTGACCTTTTACAGTCCTGTGGCCACTGCTGAGTTTTCCAGGTTTGTGGGCATATTGAGTGCAACACTTTCAGGGCATCATCTTTGAGGATTTGAAATAGCTCAACTGGAATTCCATCACCTCCACTAGCTTTGTTTGTAGTGATGCTTCCTAAGGCCCACTTGACTTCAGACTCCAGGGTGTCTGGCTCTAGGTGAGTGATCACACCATCATGGTTATCTGGGTCATGAAGATCTTTTTTGTACAGTTCTTCTGTGTATTCTTGCCACCTCTTCTTAATCTCTTCTGCTTCTGTTAGGTCCATACCATTTCTGTCGTTTATTGTGCCCATCTTTGCATGAAATGTTCCCTTGGTATCTCTAATTTTCTTGAAGAGATCTCTAGTCTTTCCCATTCTATTGTTTTCCTTTATTTCTTTGCATTGATCACTGAGGAAGGCTTTCGTATCTCTTCTTGCTATTCTTTGGAACCCTGCATTCAGATGGGTATCTCTTTCCTTTTCTCCCTTAAGAATAGGCTCGATTTTGTTGTAGTGACAAGCAGTCCTCCAGATCTCTGTAGTTTAAAAAAAAAATTACTTCTCACACTACAGGTTTTTAAGTAACTCTGTTCTGCCTCATATTCATTTGACTTTTTATTGAGTTAAAATTAACATACAATATTATTCTTCCAGTGTCTCCACACCTTCCCATTTTTATGAGGCCCATCAGTGACTGTTCTTTAACGAAATCTTGTTATATTATCCCTCTCTTGTTACAAATCCAGAATATCTCCCCACTGCCCTAAAAACAGCATTTTTGTGCTGGCATTCAAGACTCATCACAATTTGGTTTCAATATCATTTCAGCCTCGGGTCCAGCAAGCCTACCTATGCTCTGCCTCAGTCACATAGAGTAATTGTCACTTCAGCTGTGTCCAACTCTTTGTGACCCCATGGACTGTACCCAGCCAAGTTCCTCTGTCCATGGGATTCTCCAGGGAAGAATACTAGGTGGATTGCCACGCCCTCCTCCAGGGGATCTTCTCAATCCTGGGATTGAACCTGTGTCTCTTACATCTCCTGCATCGGCAGGCGGGTTCTTTACCACTCATCCCACCTGGGAAGCCCGTGCTTTGATGCGTGTTGTTCTTATTGCCAGAAATGCTGCTCCCTCTCGTTTTCTTCTTGGTAAATTGGCCTCCCAAGGTCCAGCTCAGATATCATCTACCCTACAAAGTTCTCCCTATCCCTAAGCTCCCCCTCAGTTCATGAAATTCGTCTGTCTCCTCCTTTATTGTCTTCATATTTTATGGTATCAGAGATCATTACTGGATGCACTGGGTGAACCTAGACCTCATCTGTGTTACGTTTGGCCTGCACACTGCTAGTTAAAACACGAAATTAACCAGTGAACATCAGTATTGGGAACTGTCACACACACGTAAAAACTATATTTGGGTTGCTTTTTTAAAATCGGAGGCTCCCACCATCCTGGACTGCTTGACTGCAGGGTAACAATCAGGCAGAGACAAGTTCCAGGTTCTTCTTTTGGATGGGGCATATGTGCTCTGAGTTGCAGTTCATCCCACTTGGTCCATTTCATCTACTTCCGGTAGCCTGCCCAATCCCTCTGGGAGCTGGGTTAGCAACTTCTGAAATATGGTGACCTGTTTTTGTGTCTATCTTCAGCTTCGCAAGATTGTTAACTCCTGGGAAGTGGAACTGTGTTTTATTCATGCCTGTAACCCTCCTGGATCTCGTACCCTAAGTGGTATTTAATACACACATGCATACGTGCATGTGCACACGTGCACACATGGACACACACACACACACCCCAGAAGCAAGGGTAATCATAGTCCTCACAAGTTTCATTCTCCAAAAGTAGTCCTCTTCCCATCACTTTGACTATGTCAACAAAACTAGTGTTAGGCCTATAATGAAAGAATATTAGAGGAAGCAATGTAAAAGCCAAATATCTAAGACACATTTAGAGGGTGCTCCAAGAGTACTGTCCTTTTCTTTGCAGATTTATTCAACACCCTATGTTGCAATGATCTATGCTCCTCAGTTCAGTTCAGTTCAGTCACTCAGTCGTGTCTGACACTTCGCGACACCATGAATCCCAGCACGCCAGGCCTCCCTGTCCATCACCAACTCCCGGAGTTTACTCAAACTCATGTCCATCGAGTTGGTGATACCATCCAGCCATCTCATCCTCTGTCGTCCCCTTCTCCTCCTGCCCCCAATCCCTCCCAGGATCAGGGTCTTTTCTATGCTGTTAGGTACATCCTAATGGCAGAATGTAACTATACCACTCTTTGAGTCTGCCTCTCTCTCTATTTATCTTTCATATCCACATAGCTGCCTACTTACCTGTGTGTGTCCATGGACATACATACCTGGCCCTCTCAAGTTCCCCAAATCTGCATTTGCCTGACTTTGTACATCATCTAAGGTTATCCACACACTGGGGAATGAAGGTGAAAGACAGTTTATGAGCCAAGTGAGTTTTTCATCTTTTTTGGCGCACAAAAAAAGACAGGAAAAACTGAAAACAAACTTCGCACACCTAAGCACAGAATCTAGACACCATGGGGAAGTCTTTTGGAACATTAGGCGTTTGGGTGGCACAATCCAACATGCCGATGTGCCTGCCATGCTATTAATGTGGGTACTTGGTTTTTATTCAAGTTCACTCTAAATAACACCCGAATTTTTTTAATTACTCACTTTTGCATGTCTGGGTGTGAAGTCATGGAGAAAAAGGAGACAGCAGCAGTTGTTGATTTTTTTTTTCTTTTTTTTTAATCTCAGAATGTATTTTTATCTTCTCCTGGAGTCATTTCCTCCCGGGTGTTGTGTGAAGTGTTACATAATGAAGTGATCACACGATGGCATTTTTCCCTCCTCAGGCTTCGGGAGATACAGGACATCACAAACGAGGCAGATTAAGTGTAACCTTTAATCATCAAAATGGTATTTCAAATAAGTGAAAGATCCTAAAAGAGAATGAATAATAAAGGCTTGCATGTCTCAGAGCCATGGTTGGTTTTTTTTTTTTTCATTTTTTTATTGTGGTAAAAACATATAAACATAAAATTCATCATCTCAGCTATTTTAAAGAATATGGTTCCATGATATTCAGTGCCTTCACATTGTTGGGCAACTATCACCAACATCCATCCCCAGAACTCTTTCATCTTGCAAAACTGAAAGTCTATGCCCATTAAACACTTAACTTCCCACTCCCTCCTCCCCCAGCCCCCAACAACTGCCCCTATACTTCCTGCCTCAGTGATTTTGACTGCTCCAGGTATCTTATCTAAGTGGAATCATGTATTAGTAGTATTGCCTTTTTGTGAAATCTTATTTCACTTAGCATCATGCCCTCAAGGTTCAGCTATGGGTAGCATGTGTCAGAATGTCCTTTGTTAAGGCTAAATAATATTCATATTCAATGTATTGAATTTAATACATATATACCACATTTTGCTTATCCATTCATCTGTTGATGGACACTTAGGTTGCCTCCATCTTTTAGCAGTTGTGAATAATTATGTTATGTATAAACATACAAGCATCGCTTTGAGTTTCTCCTTTCAGTTTTTCTGGGCATACACTCATAAGTGGAATCGCTGGATCACACAGTAGTTCTGTTTTTAAGTTTTTAAGGGACTGCCATACTGTTTTCCACAGTGGCTGTACCATTTTACATTTCAACCAAAAATGCACAGAGCTCCAATGTTATTTCCTCTTTGTCTTTTTTTTTTAAATAGTAACTATCCTAAAGGGTGTGAGGTGGTATCACTCCATGCTTTTGATTTGTGTTTCCCTAATGATTACTGATGTTGAGCATCTTTTCATGTGCTTATTGGTGATTTGTATGTCTGCTTTGGAAAATGTCTATTCAAATCTTTGGTCAAAAGCAGACACTTTGGGATGTGGTCCCCGCTCGGGGGTAGGAGGGTTAGAGGAATAGAAGCTTAAGGAGTACTGGGCATTGCACTTGTTATGTCCGAGGTCCCACACCCTGCTTCATGATAAGCTCATCAGCTTATGAGAAAGAAGGGGGCACTCCAGAGAGGGAGCATCCTTAAGGCGGGTGCAGATAACAACTTAGATGAGACCCCAGTTTCAGACACACGAGACTCTCCTGGCAGCTGGGGGCCTGATGAGGAGAGAGATGGGGTAGAGGACAGCAGTCCAGCAAAGGGGTGAACTCCCTGCAGGGTGGGTTCTAGAGGCCATCTCGGGGAAGAATGAAGGCCTTCTAGGACCGTGGCGCTGGACCCCAGGGTCAGCATTTCCTATCCGTGTGACCTTGAACAAGTCACTTCACCTTTGGAAGCCTCCGTTTAGTCATCTGTAAAACAGGAATAGTAATGCTCACAGCACAGGGGGGCTAAATAATGCCAGGCTACTAGTAGATGCCAGGGGAAGGTAGCTTGCTTACTGTTTTCCAGAACTCTAGGTTTCTAGGACCAGCACGTTCAGGTCAGTCAGACTCCAAATACTTTGTTATTTCCACTGTAACCCACAGAAAATGTGTACTAGTGATGGAAGGTAAGGGAATACAGCTACTCAGTTCAGGCTCAAAGTTACTCATGGGAGTGTGGCTTTTCTCTCTTTTGCTGTTATCACAGCGCAGCCCAAGGAATTTCGAGCCCAGCTGCATCCGCCTGGAAGGAGAGAACCTGATCTGCTTCAGTGCAGCCGAGCCAAGGGGAAGGCATGACCTCCCCAGGGCAGCAGCCATGTGCCAGGCACTGTGCCTGCCCCATGCATGTGATCCTGTTGTGCCTGCCAACCTCCTAGGAGGTAAGGAACTTTACTTCCATTTTACAGATGAGAAAACTGTTACTCGCGCAGGGAGCAAATTTGTAAAACATCAGTGGAACATAGATAGTGGGACCAGGATTTCAATTCAGGTTGGCCTTGACTCAAAAACCCTTGACCCTCCCGTTATTCTATTTTATACATTAGGCAAACAATGTTTTAGGATCCATATTAGACACTTTCAGGGTCATTGGCCTATTTTGGCATTTAGTGTCAAAATTAGACAATGGGGCTCAGACAGTATCCATTTCTCTTTCTACCTTCCTCCATTCCTCCCTATCTTTCTTTTTAAATATCCTTTTCTCTAGTTAAAATTTCTTCCCTCCTCCTGATTAAACTTAAAAGCTTTTGCTTTTGTACAGCAAAGGAAACTACTGACAAAAGAAAAAGACAATGTACCGAATGGAGAAAATATTTGCAAATGATATGACTGTTAAAGGATTACTATATATAGTATAATATATTGAATTTTATATATATATATAATATATAATTTATACTATTTATAATCAGTTCACACAACTTAACACACAAAAAAACAATTAAAATTGGGCAGAGAAACTGAATAGACATTTTTTCAAAGAGGACTACATACAGATGGGAAATAGGCACAACATCACTAAGCATCAGGAAAATGCAAATCAAGACTACTATGAGATATCCCCTCACACTGGTCAGAATGGCTACCATCACAAAAAATACAAATAACAAACATTGACAAGGATATAGAGAACCCTTGTACCCTGTTGGTGGGAATGTAAATTGGTGCAGCCCCTGTGGAAAACAGGATGGAGGCTTCTCAAAACACTAAAAAGTAGAAATAGTACATGACCCAGCAAATTCCACTCCTGGGTATATACCTGAAGAAAACAGAAACACTAATTCCAAAAGACGCTCATAGTAGCATTATTTGCTGTCAAGACACGGAAGCAACCTAAGTGTCCATCAAAAGACAAATGGATAAAGAAGACGTGGTGTACATATACAATGAAATACTACTCAGACATCAAACAGAACAAAACTTTACCATTTGCAGCAACATGTATGGACTGGAGGGCATTATACTAGGCAAAATAAGTCAGAGAAAGACAAATACCATATGATATCACCTACGTGTGAAATCTAAAAAATACAACAAACTAGTGAATATAAGAAAAAGAAGCAGACACAGATATAGAGAACAAACAATTGGAACACCAGTGTGGGGAGGAGGAGTGCAATAAAGGGGTAGGGAAGAGGTAGGCACAAGCTACCGGGTGTGAGATTGGCTCAAGAATGCGTTGTATAGCAAGCGGATCATGGCCAATATTTTGTAATAGCTGTAAATAGAAAGAGGGCTTCGCAGGTGGCACAGTGGTAAAGAATCCGGCTGCCAATGCAGGAAATGCAGGATCAACCCCTGGGTCGGGAATATCCCCTGGAGTCGGAAATGGTAACCCCCTCCAGTATTCTTGTTGGAGAATCCCCGTGGACAGAGGAGCCTTGTGGGTTACAGTCCATGGTATGGCAAAGAGCCTGACACTGAGCACGCACCCATGTTAATAGAAAGTAACTTGAAAAATTGTATAAAATTCAAAAATGTTTTAAATCTCTTCTCTCCTTATAAATCTGTTTTCCTTGGATTTCCATGTTCAGTTGGAGGGAGCCCCCAGGAGGGATTTGCGATTTTGCATTTGTACACATGGTCCCTGGAGGGCTCAGCCCTCTGCCCACTGAACTGGCCGCAGACACCTGGAAGGGGGTGGCGTTACCTCCTCCGAGTGTCAAGAGCAGCCTGCAGTGAGAACCCACGGGGAGCCTTCCGGTTCCTTTAGGAGGGTACAGGGGAGACAGGGAGAGTGGGAAGAGGAAGCTGGGCACAGGGCGTGGGGAAAAGACAGGCACAGCGCTCTCAGGGGTGAGATCACCATATTCCTCAGCTCTGCCCTGTCCTCTGACTGTGTTCCATTTCTCCAGAGCTGCCAAAGGTCCCCTGTGCTTGCTGATGGCCCAGGGTCTCAAGCTCAAACGTCTAAAGGGCCAGGCAAGTAACCCAAATGAGTAATGTATATCAGATGACCAAATGTACCTACTTACTTTCACTAGCGCTGATTTTATTGGCACTCAAATGCAAACCTTGTTGTGATTTCACTGCCTTTTCAGTCCATTAATCTTCTCATCACACATCTTTTCCATATACTGGATACAATTTTAAGTGTTTGTTTTTTTAATGTTGTCCTCATTTGTATTCTTTCAATATAGACTTGCTTTATTTGCATATTAAACTCATAAGAATATTTTTATCTTCCACCGAAAAAGAATGTTCTCTCCAGTTTTTCTTGAAACACATGGCCCCTTTTTTCTCAACACTTTGGTTTCCCTTTTTTGAGAGAGGGGTGGATTATAGAGAAATATTCTTCTTCTAAAAGCAAAGCATCAGGGCTAGTGACAAATAGCCATTGTGTCCCGGGATCAGGATTGGGAAGACAATAAGGATTTGGTGGGGGCGGTGGAGACATGCCTTTCTGTGGGTGACATCTGCCATTCATTCCAGCTGAAGTCTGCCAGTTGAGAATGCTGGTTCCCAGTTAGGCGTTTCTCCTCCTTCTTATCAAATCAGGCCAACACTTGGGAACAAAGGTCCCCATCAAAAAGAAGAGTTCATGGTGAAAGCACACTGGCCCCATAGCCAGCCTGATACCACAATGACATACTTCACTTCTCCCTGCATCTCACTCTGGCCAGGACGAACTGCATGGTTCTTCCCAGATTCAAGGGGGCAGTCACCTGCCAGTAACAACTCTACCACGGGAAAGAAACACAGACCTCAGTGGTCAGTAAGCCATCTCTGCCACACCTGCAGAGGCCATACCGTCAGAGGTAACTGGTAAAGAAAACACAGTACGATCCTGGGTCCCTGATTCTGCGTTACCTATGTCTGAACTCCATCTTTACACTGTAGAGTCAGAGAGATGCTAATAAAAAATCTCCCCCTTATCTCTGGTGCCCTAAAGTCTCTCCCTTCCTCTTCTCCATATGTGAACTCACTTCCCAGTTCTCCATATGTGCAGAGGCTGCCTCTGAAATGAGATTTCAAGCCGTGACACAGACCATGTCATCTCCCGGCTGGTCTTCCTGGCTTCCACTCAAGCCATCTGTCAATCCATTTTCAACCCAGTAGTCTATTATTCTTAAAATGTTACTAAGACCATACTTCATCCCTGCTCAACACCTCCTAAAGGCACCCCATTGCACTAAGACTATTCAGACTCCCACCAGGGTCCATAGACTACTCCTACCATTGGCTCCTAACAGGAGCCTTCTCAATGTGGCTCTAGCTAAGCCTCAGACTGGTCTCTCACTGTTCCTTTTGCCTGGAACAGTCTTCTCCAGACTCTTCTCATAACAGGCTCCTTTTGCTACCCTCAGTCCTCAGCTCAAATGTGCTTTTATAGAGCCTGACCCTGACTTCACCCAAAATAGTCCCACCCCACGCCCCACTATGGACATGACCCTAGTTCTCTGCATTTTCAAATTCATAGCACTTATCAAATTTCAAATTCTTAGCACTTATACACTGAGTATATATTGATATTTTTCTTTTTTGTCTCCCTAATTAGAATTATCACTGTAGCTTCCCCAACCCTAAACCAGTACCTGTACCAAAGAAGGTGATCAGAGAAGAGCTGCTGAACAAGTGAACAAATGAATGAACGCACAGATGAATGAGCTTCTCCCTTCAGAGGATCAGGTGATGGCAGCCCTCGCTGAAGACAGGATTGGATTGGGACCCTGAGTTGAAGCTCTTCTCTGATCTCTACATTCTTTGGCTTAAGGGTCAGGCACTGGCTTCCTTCATCCTTAGTAGATGGCATTGACACGCACAGACATTATCAACGATATGAAAACAGCACAAACATAAACTCGAGTGGAGGCTCTCAGTCAAATTCCAAGGACATGGGCATCTTGTTCAAGAATGGGGGAAAGACCAAGGCAGACTGGTAAAATGACAAGCCAACAGATATTTTCAAAAAGCAAACAGTAAGTATCAGTTGTTCTTTTAGCAGAAGTCTGCTAGGTATCTAAACCTATATAGGTCCTGTCTGAGACCTCAGTGGTAGATGGGCCCCCATCCTTCACCCCCCTAACTCCACGCCTTCCCCACATGATTCTGCCATCTCCCACTCAAGTGGGAGGTCTTTTCCCCACCCTCAGTGACATTGGTCTTGGCCATGTCATACTTACTTTAGCTGATGGATGGTTAGTGGAAATGACACAGTCAGGGTTTTGAAATGTATTTGTACCTTGAGGCACGTTTTCTTGCATCTCTGCCATTGCCGTGGGAAGGACATGCCCAGGTTAGCCTCCTGTTCCCAAGAAGATAAAAGACACTTAAAACAGAGTCATCCCAGCCAAATCCAGCCTAGATTAGCCAACCTCCAGCCCACCCACAGGCACGTGAGACAAAGTAAGCAGCAGTTGTTTTAAGTCACTGAGTGTTGGGGTCGTTGATGAATGTGGCTGTCTAACCCATGGCCCTGTGAGGTGGGCTTCTGTACACACAGCCCACATCCCCCACTTGGAGCCTCTGACTTCGCCCACTTCACTCTGTGCTTCCTGCTCTCTGGTCCTGAGCTGCCGGTTGATGCCTGCTGGTGGTGAGTCCACGTCCCTGGGTCCGCCCTCTAGCTGACCCCCAAACCATGATGTGGGTTCCTTCTTTGTTCTATGGCTTTGGTTACTGCAGAAAACACCCACCCAGTGTAGCCAGGGCCTGGGGTTGGAGTTCTCTGTGGCTTGTATGACCTAGGACGACAATTTCAAGTCTCTTACCATGCAAAACAGACAAAGCCAGATCCCAGGATTGGAAGAGACAATACCTAATTCAGAATGAGCCTGCAATAGATGCTGATAGACATAGTATTGATGGAGGTAACTGTGTTCAGTGTTTTAAACATAACTCTTTTCATCTTTCCAATAACCTTATAAAGTAGGCACTCTTGCTATCCCCATTTGACAGATGAGGAAACTGAGGCCAGGCCTCCTCTTACCAATGCAAGACACAAATACAAGCCAGCAGTGGAACCCACCAGAAAACTAGGCTGTCAGCTGAGGGCCCCAACTCCTGACATGCTGCTCACAAAACCAGTACAGGAAAGGTGTGGTCCACCAAAATTTCTCTCAAGGACTGGACCCCACTAAGGCATACGAGAAACTCAGTTTTCATAGAAGTATTTATAAAGAGAAAGAGGCCCAAAGAGTTGACTTTTGTTTTCTTCTCCCAAAGGAATTTAGCACAAAAATAAAAATTCTTGTTAGAACTGTAATTCCCATGTGTTCCCCCCCCCCCCCCTCCTCTTCCCTTCTCTGCTGCTTCAGAGGATTTCAGTCTTCCTCTGTGAGGTGCCCCAGCAAAGACACATGTGAGGCTAGAGGCCAGAGTGATCAAGGTAAGCGCCCCCAGCCAGGCTGTACCACACCCACCCTGAAGTTCACCTTAATCTCTGCTAAGCTGCTCTGGCCTCCACTTTTAGTGCTAACAAGGTGTGTTCAACCCAGGAATCCCCAGTTACCTGCTGGCTTTCAGGCCCTTCTTCTTTACTCCCCACTAATGCAGCCTGCAGAGAAGGCAATGACACCCCACTCCAATACTCTTGCCTAGAAAATCCCATGGATGGAGGAGCCTGGTGGGCTGCAGTCCACAGAGTCACTAAGAGTCAGACACGACTGAGCAACTTCATTTTCCCTTTTCACTTTCATGCATTGGAGAAGGAAATGGCAACCCATTCCAGTGTTCTTTCCTGGAGAATCCCAGGGACGGGGGAGCCTGGTGGGCTGACGTCTATGGGGTTGCATAGAGTTGGACATGACTGAAGCGACTTAGCAGCAGCAGCATACAGCCTGACCAAGCAGGACACAAGACAATTAGCAGCTTTCTTCTTTGAGGTCCCACACACACTGTTTGTCCAGGGCTGTCTTACTGTAAATCTTCAGAGCCTCCCCTTTGTCTTCAGATTAAAGTGCAAACTCTCAGTGAGGCATTCAAGACCCTTAGCCACCTACCATCTCCAATCTCCACCCTTCCTGTGGTGTCTATTCCTGATGTTTTTCTATCTCCACTGTGTTTTTTGGCCTCCTGAGCCCTCTGAGAATGTCTGGGGAGCATGTCTGATGCACGTTCGGGTGTCCTAATGTATCCATCCTTGGGTCACAAGCTGAAGGAAAGCTGCTTAACAGCGACAAGAGCACAGGCTGGGAGTCAGGCCAACTAGGTTGAAAGACCCCGCCCGCACCTCCCCATCCCTCAACCCTCCACCCCACCCAGTGCCTCTGCCTGGACAGTGGTTTCAAGTCCCTTCATGCAGTCCATGGAGTCGCTAAGAGTCGGACACGACTGAGTGACTTCATTTCTTCTTCTTAGTGAATACATGTCAATGCTGCTTTCTCAATTTGTCACACTCTCTCCTCCCTCCACTGTGTCCACAGTCTGTTCTCTAGGTCTGCATCTCCGTTTCTTCTCTGCAAATTAGTTCATCGCTACTATTGTTCTAGATTCCATATATATGCATTAATGTATGATATTTGTTTTTCTCTTTTTGGCTTACTTCACTCTGTATAACAAGCTCTAGTTTCAGGAGGGGTATCGGGATGGGGAATACATGTAAATCCATGGCTGATTCATGTCAATGTATGACAAAAACCACTACAATGTTGTAAAGTAATTAGCCTCCAACTAATAAAAATAAATGAAAAAAAGAAAAAAAAGAAAAACAAGCTCTAGTTTCATCCACCTCACTAGAACTGGCTCAAATCCACTGCTTTTTATGGCTGAGTAGCTACAAGGCTTCTTAATGCTTGCTGCCAGTGTGGCCAATGATATCCTTGCCCCCATGGCTTGAGAAGAGGCAACTTCCTTTGTAGTTACCCATCAACCTTAGCACAGGGTTTTTATATAGTGAAAGAAGTCACATATTTTGAGCTCCTATGATGTATCAGGCACTTTTCAGGTGTTATCTAATCCACCTGGGCAGGGGTTGTCCTCATTTTCAGATGTGTAAAGTGAAATTCAGACAGGGCAAGTAGCCTCTTCAAGGTCACACAGCTTATAATTTTAAGAACCAGGCTTTGATTCCAAACCTGCTCCTCTATAAATCCAAAGGCTGTGCTGCTTACCATATTCTAAATGGGAAAAAAAATATGGATTTACTGTCTTGTCATACCAGGGCAGGAATGGACAGAGTCCACACACACTGGGGTGCTCTGTAGGTATGGAATAGAGAAGAGTGGGTTAGAAGTAATAGGATCTTGATTCTACCATAGCCTCTTCCACATAAGAGCTGAGTGGCCGTAGGCAAGTCCCTTTCTCTCCCTAGGTCTTTCATTCCCCTTCTATAAAACGAAAGCACTGTCATTTTTGGGTTTAAAGTTCTGCTCGCCTTCCCCAGTGCTTTTTATGAACAGACATGCTTTAGTGTCATGATGCCAGAATTGCTTCTTCTTAAGAAGGAAGCTCAGAGTCACATGAACTGGAGAAGTGTGTTCCTTGTGGGAGAGTGTGACTGTGTTTTGTTCTGAAGAGACTTGTCCAGGTGTATTATTTCTAGAACATTCTGAGAAAACCTAGATTTAGTCCTAGATGGTACAGAACCTGGATTGCAAAGGCTTCCTTATCACTCTTAGAGCCTGGACAGAGCAAAAACACCCCCACAAACACTCAGATGAAGCCAGGAGTAGAAAATGCGCTTGAATCAAGGAGACAACGAGGAGCTGAATTCTTTCTTCCTGTGAAAAGAGTAGACTTTCCCTATAGGGAAGCAGGTGGAAAGTTTGGACAGTGAGGCACTCTGTTAGTCAGGATGGACTATGTTCTGCTGCAGGACACACAATCTCTGTGGATTAATACCGTCACAGGGCATTTCCCACTCTTGTCTGGGTCTAACATAGATCAAGCCATTCTCTTCCAAGCAGTGACACAGGAACCCAGACTGCATCCATCTCATGTCCTTGTCATCCTGTGATGGCTCCAAGCTCTCCCTGATATCATCCAGCCAGCTGAGGGATGAGGAAGATGGAGCTTATGAACAAGGTGCCTACCCAGGAGGCACCCACAGAAACTGGAATGTGGGCCCACTGCCCTGTACCTACCTCGGGTGGCACAGAAGAATCGACGGGTTGCATTATCTCATCCATGTGTATCCATGTACCATCCATGTACCATCCATCCAAGCTTACAGGAGCTTAAATAAGCTTTTTATAAAATGTTATGAAAATCTCAACTGTCCTTTAACTCATTTTAAAGCCAAAATGTCACAAGGCTTCCTTTCTTCTTTCTTGAAAATAAATCCACCACTTTGCTACATACTGCTGTGTGCCCTTGAGTATATCCTATAGTCTCTCTTAGCCTTTGTTTCCCTATCTGTCATACAAGGATTGTGGTCCCTCCTAATTGGATTTTTGTGAGGCTTATGAAAGCTGATGACTGTGGGAATGCTTAGGAGATTGTAAAGCAGGCTGAATATACAAAGCACAATCAGCAGACCCAGAATGTCTTCTGTCTCCCAGTTCAGCCTGGGCTCAAGTTCCATGTCTCTGAAGCAAGCTTTATCAAATAAAATTTCCATGTCATTTCCCTTTGCTCATTCCAGCCCATTTTCTTTAAAATCTTTCCTTTCCAGCAGATAAAGGCAGGTGGCACGCTGTGTAAACCGTGAAAGAGATTATGAAAATATCTTCAGATCTTGTGCTGTATCCAAATACTTCAACATAAATATTTGCCAGAGACTGGTTCAACTCTTCAGCCCAAGAGGAGGACAGAAGGTGAGCTCAAAGCTGGAAGGGGGAACACGTCTGGAAATCTATCTCTTTGTATGAGACTTAGTGAATGACATGCAGCCTGAAAGGTCTCAATTCAGAGCTCCATGCTCCCTCTGTGCAGCAAGAGGAGGTCCTGATTGATTTAGGAGTCTTTGCTCAACTAGTCCTGGCCACGTCTTGCCTTCACACCTTCACACCTGCAGTTCTCTCCCAGAACTGCCCTTCCCAGCCTGTCCACTTGGGGATTCTTTCTTCATCCTCTAAAAAGTTAGACTAAGAGATCTTCTCTACAATGCCTGCCCTAACTGCCTCGTCCCCAGAATTCTCTACTTAGTCCGCATCTGTTCCTCATCGTCATCACTGTCACCATCATCACTAACGTTTATTGGGAGCTAAGTGATGCTCAAGCTGCTTAATCACCTCAAAGTCCATGCTCACCACCACCCATGAGGAAACCAAGTCCAATGAGATGAGGTGACAGCCCAGATCACATGGCTGTATGTGCAGAGGTGGCTGGCTGAGGAAGGCCCCGACTGTGTCTCTGAGCACTGGGCTCTTGGCCATGACTCAGCAGGTCCCCTCTCATCCTATCTACTCCCCGAGGGCTGGGGCTGTGCCTTATTCACCTCTGTGTTCACACCACGGGCCCCCACAGAGCAGACGTATAGCAAGTTTATCTGACTGAATGAATGAGTGAGTGATTGAAGGTGAGCTCCCCTAACATCCCTAAATAAAAGTCTCAGCATATAGAAGTGGCTCCTTATTTATTAAAAGAATAAACAATGATATAAAATGATAAAGATCAGCAAATGTGGGTCCCTGTTGCTTACTCCCTGCAGCTCATCTTGGTCCCCACTGCATCTTTCCAGGTCATCCTACCCCGGTGCTATCTACTGACCTGCAGAGGAGGGCCCAGGTGCCTCCCTAGGATGTCCAAGCTGCCCTCCTCAAGCCAAGGTGCTCCTCAGTAAGTCTGGGACCTGGTGAACCTAGGGAATTCCAGGAAAACTCCCTGGGTCCCTGACATTCTCTCATTTTCAGGAGCCTGATCAGGTCACCACTGCCAGTTTTTTCTGCGTCTCAGTCCTCAGCCCTGCTCCACAAGTAGCTGCCAATGCGTGAAAGCCTTGTGAGTGCCAGGCTCCGTGCAGGACGCTCTCCAGGCCTCGTCTCTGAGCACTGTTGCACTCTTGGCAGCCAGGGTGCTTCTCCCCATTTCATAGCTGAGAAACCCAAGGCTCAGAGAGATGATATGACTTGCCTGCTGCTGCTGAGTCACTTCAGTCGTGTCCGACTCTGTGCGACCCCATAGACGGCAGCCCACCAGGCTCCCCCGTCCCTGGGATTCTCCAGGCAAGAACACTGGAGTGGGTTGCCATTTCCTTCTCCAATGACATGCCTAACCTCACACATATGGTAAGGAGAGAAATCAAGACTCCAGCTTATCACCATATGGCCCAGCAACCCCACTCCTGAGCATCTATCTGGAGAAAACCATAATTCAAAAGGTACTTGCACCCAATGTTCATAGCAGCACTATTTACAGTAGCAAAGACATGGAAGCAACCTAAATGTACATCAACAGCTGAATGGACAAAGATGATAGGGTGTGTGTGTGTGTGTGTGTGTGTGTGTATGTGTATATATATAATGGAATACTACTCAGCCATAAAAAAGAAGGAAAAATGCCATTTGCAGCAACATGCATGGACCTAGAGATTATCATACTAAGTGAAGTAAAACCAGACAAAGACAAATATATTATACAGCTTATTGGCAGAATCTGAAAAAAAAAAACAATGCAAATGAACTTATATACAAAACAGAAATAGGTCCACAGACATAGAAAACAAACTTATGGCTACCAAAGGGTAGGGCGCGAGAGGAGTTTGGGCTTCACATATGCACATACTACAGTATATAAAACAGATTACCAACAAGAACCTACTGTACAGCACATGGAATATATTCAATATTTTATAATGACCTATAAGGATCATTATAAGGGTCTATAAAGGGAAAGAATCTAAGAAAGAATGTAATTGTTACACACACACACACACACACACACACACATATATGTTGTTGTTCAGTCACCAAGTCATGTCTGACTCTTTGCAACCCCATGTATTGCAGCATGCCAGGCCTCCATGTCGCTCACCACATCCTGGAGTTTGCCGAAGATCATGTCCATTGAATCGGTAATGTCATCCAATCATTTCATCCTCTGTCACCCTCTTCTCCTGCCTTCAATCTTTTCCAGCACCAGGCTCTTTTCTAATGAGTCAGCTCTTTGCATCAGGTGGCCAAAGTATTGGAGCTGCAGCTGCAGCCGCAGTCCTTCCAATGAGTATTCAGTGTTGATTTTCTTTAGGATTGACTGGTTCGATCTCCTTGCAGTCCAAGGGACTCTCAAGAGTGTTCTCCAGCACCACAGTTCGAAAGCATTAATTCTTTGGTGCTCTGCCTTCTTTATGGTCCAACTCTCACATCCGTAAATGACTACTGGAAAAACCATAGCTTTGACTATATGGACCCTTTGTCAGCCAAGTGACATCTTTGCTTTTTATATGCTGTCTAGGTTTGTCATATCTTTCCTTCCAAGAAGTGAAAGTGAAAGTGAAGTTGCTCAGTCATGTCTGACTGCGACCTCATGGACCGTAGCCTACCAAGCTCCTCTGTCCATGGAATTTTCCAGGCAAGAGTACTGAAGTGGGCTGCTGTTTCCTTCTCCAGGGATCTTCCCAATCCAGAGATCGAACCCGGATCTAAGTAATTGTCTTCTAATATCATGGGGGCAGTCACTATCTTCAGTGATTTTTATAACCCAAGAAAAGGAAATCTGTGACTGCTTCCACCTTTTCCCCTTCTATTTGGTGATGGGGCTGGATGCCAAGTACATATATATTTACATATAATATGTATGTATGTATTATATATATGTATGTATAACTAAATCACTTTGCTTACACCTGAAACTAACACAACATTGTAAATAAACTATACTTCAACTTAAAAAAAAAAAAAAAAGACTCCTGCTAAGGCCTTTCTGTTCCCAAACCTAAGATCTGCTGTCTTAGAGTCCTTCCTTCCTAACCTCGAACTGTAACCTAGGCCTTGGGTAACCAGCTAACTTTTGCCAGTCTCCTGGAGTTGCCCAGTCCTCCAGGACCACTAGCCCGTGGCCAGACTCCCATTATGTATAAACACGTCTCGTGGTGCTGCACCTCCCATCTGGCCGCCCCTGATGGCAGCTCACAGTCAACCCAGGTTGAGTCACTCACTACTGCTAGACCGTAAGCTGCATGGACACTGGGCCCTGCATTTCAGCTCTGTGTGCGGTGCTCTGGATCCCAGACCATTCTCCACTCATCCAGCCATGCTTGCTGGACCCAGAGTTGGGCCTGGCAGCTGCCGCGGCCCCCCTCTTCTGCCCACCCCTGGTCACACAGAGCAGGGACAAACAACGCAGCCAGCACCGCCCCCAGTGGAGCTTGCCCCGCTGCCCCTGCAGCAGCAACAGAGGAATTCCTGGCCAGGAACATGCGCTCTCCCAGCAATCTGCAAGAAGGCCTTTTTGCAATTTGTATCCTCAGCTCCGCTGAAGAAAATGGGAATGGATGGGCTCACTGAGCAGAAAATGCCAGAAGGCGTTCCAGAGCCCAGGGTCCCAAACCCAGGCCTTCTGTGAGGGGACTGAACAGGCAAGCAACACTGGGAGGAAATTCTTACCCCATGTCAGGCTATGCAGGCCAGAGGGTTATTTATAAACACAAGAGTATGTATTTTCAAGGCAGATAAGCAGTGTGAATCAGGATAAAGCAAGAGGAGCAGTCATGGAGACACCCTATCAACATCCTAACAGCAGCTTTGATGCTTAACGGCTCTGTGGCCGGCACTCAGCATCCAGTAACGATTGAGGAGCACCTACTGTGTGCCAGGTGTAAGGCAAGGCACAGGGGACACAGTGGTGAATAATACCGAGAAAGAAAATTCTTATTCTCGTGGTGCTTGGAATCGGGTAATGGGGGAGGCTGATGAGAACTCGATCAGCAAATAAACACGTGTAGGTTGTCATAATGAAATGCTGCCAGCGCAGAAAGGAAGGAGGGGATGAGATAAGCTAATGAAAATGGGGCTGTCCTTGGGACGGTGGTCAGAAAATGCCTCTCCAAAGAGGTTTGAGAAAAGATCTGAATGATGTGGAGCCAGCCAGGAAAGCAGGAAGGAGAATCCCGCCGGCAGAGGGCACAGCACAGGCAAAGGCCTGGAGGCAGGAAAGAGCTGGGCAAGACAAAAAAATGAGACAAGGGGTCTGGAGAAGATGCCAGGATGGGGAGTAGGCATTTGACACAAGATGCAGGTGGCAAGGCAACCAGGACCAGAACATGTGACCACGTGGGCCTTCAAACACTTGGATTTCTGTCTCAAGAATGGAGTTTGGGGTTGACCTCTATATGCTGCTGTATTTAATATAAATGCTCAGCAAAGACTTACTGGAAAAGCTGCTCAATATTCCATAATAACCTAAATGGAAAATGAATTTGGAAAAAATAGATGTGAAAGTATAACAGGAACACTGCTATACAGCTGAAAGTAACACAACATTACTGATCAGCTATATTCCAACTTAAAAAGAATGAATTGACGATTTGTTATATACTTCAAACTAACACAACTTTCAAGTTGACTATACGTCAGTAAAAAAATAAAATAAAAAAAAAATGAATGGAAGAGTTTTTAGGCAAAAGAATGACATACTCCACTTTACATTTTTGGGGATGCTCCCTCTGACTGCTGGTACATTGGAGGAGAAGGCGAGTGAAAGCAGAGAGGCCACTTGGAAGGCCACTGTGGTCACCCGAGAGAACGGATGTGGCAGTTTGGTTGAGGGGAGGGGACCACGGTGAAGATGGAGAGATGTGAATGTATTCAAGGGAAATTCAGGATACAGAAAAATAAATCTGAGCGATAAATGAGTTCTGAGGGCTAAATGAGGAAGATGTCTAAAATGATACAACTGAGTGAATCTGATGCTGTTTTCCAAGAGAGAGAAGGCCAGGAGGAAAACTAGATGGAAGAGAAAGATGTATGGTGGGATGGGGGATTGGATTTCAATGTTTAGACAGACATTTAGGAAACAGCCTGGTAGGGAGGGTGAGTAAGCAGTAGGAATTGAGTCTACAATCCAGGGGAGAGGCTGGGATTGAAAATATAGCTTCAGAGATTATCAGTTTAACATGCCTCAAGTCTTGGAACCCGGACTGAGCGACTGAACTGAACTGAACTGAAGCCTTGCAACTAGGTGAGATAACGCAGGGCAATTATGTAGAAAGAGAAAGGAACTCAAAACAAACCCCGAGGAAGTTCGACATTTAGAGGGAAGGAAGCTTGCTTCACCTCTCTGGTTCTCAGAGCTCTGATATGCAAAATGGGATGATAATCAAATCTACCTTCCGGGAGGATCACAAGGAGTGCTGGTCCCCTTTTCCTCTCCCTGGATGGGCACGCAGGTTTAAGGATTTGGGTCTGAGGGTCTGGCCCCACCCCTCACTCTCATGTGACTGGTGGCTGTGATATTTGTGTGTTCCAGATCAGTTTTCTCTTTCCACCTCCCTAGCACTCCATGAGGAGTAGGCAACAGCAACCCTCTCCAGTACTCTTGCCTGGAAAATCCCATGGAGGGAGGAGGCTGGTAGTCTACAGTCCATGGGGTCGCTAAGAGTCGGACATGACTGAGCGACTTCACGTTCCCTTTTCACTTTCACGCATTGGAGAAGGAAATGGCAACCCGCTCCAAAATTCTTGCCTGGAGAATCCCAGGACAGGGGAGTCTGGTGGGCTGCCATCTATGGGGTCGCACAGAGTCGGACACGACTGAAGCGACTTAGCAGCAGCAGCAGCAGCACTCCATGAGCACGCATACCAGGAACACCTCACTCCAGCTGTCCTCCTACGTCCCTGGCTGCGCCTCCTCTGCCAAGCTCCAAAGTTTGCTTGAAGTTCTCCATACTCTCTTCTAGACCCAGCCACGGGGGACACACACTCCCTAGACTACCACATCCATCTGCCAACCTCTAAATATCACCTAGTACCAATGACTATGAGGACTCCGACTCCAGCTCTGCCCTTTCGAGAGAACCCCAGGCCACCTGGGGTTGAGCAACTCCACAAAAATGTTCAGTGGAAAACTAAAATTTAACACAGCCTCAAGCTGCCCTTCCATTATGCTTCCGCTGTCTTAGTGAAATATTTCACCATATTTCCTAACTGTTCAAGCCAAAAATCAAGGCAGTAGCTTTGATTCCACCCTCATCATCCCCCACATTCAACCTGTCAGTATATCCCATTAACTCTATCTCCAAAAGGAATCCTCAATCCATCTAATTCCCTCTTATTACTGCCACTCTCCAAGTCTAAGCTTCATCTCCTCTTGCCTTTTTGAAACTATTCTTCCATACAAATGTAAATGGGATTATTTCACTCTCCTACTTACAGCACTTGAATGTACTCCATTGCTCTTAAAATAAAACCCAAACCCCTTACTAGTGTATGCCCAGCCCTACACTGCCTGGCCCATGCTTCTCCCCAACCCCGTCTGAGACCATGCTCCCCTGGTCCCACCTTGCTCCTGCCACACTAGTCTCCTTTCTCTGCTCACACCCTCAGGTCACTACTGTGGCACCGTCTAAGCCCAGCTGCCCTCTGCCTGCAATGGCCTGGGGTCTGGCCTTTGCCAGGCTGGCTCCTTCTTGACATTCAGTTTCACTCTCTTGACAGGGCTAGAGTAGGACAGTTACACAGGTAATTGTAGAAGTACTACCAGGGGATTATAGATAGAGAGGGGAACTTAGGAAACTTTGGGAGACCACTGTAAGTGAGTGATCACTCGCGAAAGCTATTAAAACATCGTAGAATGAAGCCGGCTTGCTTAACTATAAAGCCATTAATAAAAGCACGAGATTTGCCCTAGGCCATTAAGTGAAAAAAAATGAGACCTGCCCCTTGCCGGTCAAGTCCAGCAAGGAATAAAAGGGAAGGGTGACATTCCAAAGTAGGAGACCCTCATGATACTGAAACTTGAGATGATGTAACATATTTTAGTATACGTTACCACTCTCCAAGTGCCATAAGAGTCCTAGTTTGATGTCATAGGGTCAAACTCTCCTGCTCAGTATGAAGGGGGAGCTAGAGATTTAAGCCTGACATCTACTCAAAGAATGAGGAAGAAGGCAGTCTTCTCCCCCTCCCCCACTTTATAATTAAAAATGTAGCCCACTTAATTCTCGGGTCAGAGCCCCCTCACTGGCCTGACAAGCATCCTATATTAATAACTCTACTTCCTGCCTCTCACTTTGTCTCTCACTGAATTCCTTCTGTGCTGAACCACCAAGAACCTCAGGAAGTCCAGACACCAGGTGAGCGATTCTAATTTAAAAACCCTGTGTTCAAGTCCCAACCTGAGGCGCACGGTTTCACTCTGTCTCAGGTCTTGCCTGACCTCTCCTCCCAGGCCCCGTTGCATCAGCAGTCTTTTACCAACATCTGAGGTTTCCTTGTTTATTCATGTTTTACTTTGTCTGCCCCCCACACTTACACCTGGAGGGAAGCTCTATTGGAGCTCTCGGTCTTGTCCATTGCTACTTTCAGAACTGTCCTGGCACATGGCAGAGGGTTATTAGATATCAATGAATAAATGAGTGAATAAGACCCATTTTACAGGCAAGAGTAGGAGTGACAATAATAGTAGTAGTGGTAGTGGCTAACATTTGTGAGTTCTATCTATATAGTGGGTGAACCAAAATGTTCGTTCAGGTTTTTCCAATGGTACCAAAAAACATAAATAAACTTTTTGGCCAACCCAATATCTTATCATTTAACCTTCACGACAGCTCTCTAACTGTAAGCTTCTAACCCTGGCATTTTTGACAATTTGAGTAGGTAGTTCTATGTTGTAAGGGGTTGCCCCGTACATTGTAAATACATATCAGTGTTCTTGGCATCTGCCCAATAGATGCCAGTAACAGCAACCACCCACCAGTTGTGACAACTAAAAATATTTCCAAACATTGCCAAACGTACCCTAGCGGCAAAATCATCCTGGGTTAAAACTGCTCTAAGATATTGTATCTCTAAAATACTGTTATAAAATCCCCATGTTACAATTGGAAAAACTGGCACAGAGATTAAGTAAATTGCTCAAGAGCATACAGACAACTAAAATGTATACACGGACCAGGGCCAAGGTGTAAGTAGGGCAGGAACTAAAAACAGGCCAGGGCCCTGGGCCTGAGATGCAGAGAATTTGACCGGGAGCCAGTGGTCAGGAAAGGTCAGGCTGCAGGACCGAATATGAAAAATTAAGATCCGGACTTCCCTAGTGAAAGTGAAAGTGAAGTCACTCAGTCGTGTCCGACTCTTTGCGACCCCGTGGACTGTAGCCTCCTCCGTCCATGGGATTTTCCAGGCAAGAGCACCGACCCAGTGGTTAACAGCCCGCCTGCCAATGCAGGGGACACAGGCTCGGTCCCCTGTCTGGGAAGACCCCTCGTGCCGCAGAACCATCCTGCGAGCCGTAGCCTCTGAAGCCCTCATGCCTGGAGGCCTGGGCTGCGCTGCAGGCGGAGCCCCCAGTGCGAAGCCCGAGCCGCGCAGCCGGAGAGCAGCCCCGCTGAAGGCCGCTGGAAGGAGCCTGCTCACGGCAGCAAAGACCCGGGGCAGCCATCAATACATACAAACTATAAACTATAGAAAGAGCCAAAGTCCGTTTCAGATTGAAAACCATGTCCACAAATGGGGGATGAGTGGGTATCAGAGATGGAGTCACTCCATCCCTCACTCACCCCTCACAGAGCGTCCAGTGGTGAGGGGGCCTCTCTTCAACGCCAGGGTGTTGGTG
The DNA here is from genome assembly GCF_910594005.1 of Cervus elaphus. NCBI lineage: Eukaryota > Metazoa > Chordata > Mammalia > Artiodactyla > Cervidae > Cervus > Cervus elaphus. The sequence goes on along the minus strand of NC_057826.1, from coordinate 93,569,418 downwards.
CTGGACCAGGGGCGGTCCTTTCCCAGAGGCCCAGCGTGAGCTCTGCACAGAAAGCCAAAATGGAGTGCCAGTGATAGAAACTAACTATAAAACACAATTATAGCTGACATTAATGGTGGGGTTACTTATGTGCCAACATTATACATGCACCATAGTATTTGACCCTCCCAATCCTAACAGTATCCCCAGTTGACAGATCAGTAAACTGAGGCAGCAAGAGATTTAACTATTTGTCCAAGATCAACGATCTAGATGAGTGATGAAGTTCAAAGCCAAGTTTTCCAGACTCCTGAATCTATGGTCTCTACCTTTTAGGATATTCTGTCTCAGGAGACATGCACGGAGTAGATGCAGACCATCACCAAGTTCAGCAGGCAGAGGGGTAGTAAGTACTTCCCTTCTCCCCTTCCTTCTTCTTTCTCTTCCTCTTCTTCCCCTCTTCCTCTTATTATCATTGTAATAAAATCCACCACTTAGCAAGGGGCAAACCTGGATTAGAAGACAAAGAAAAAGGCAAACGACTCAAGAAGAGAATGACTGTTCTCATCAAGTCTATAACCTATGTGATCTGGAGCAAATCACTTGGCTTTCCCTTGGCTCATTTCCTTCATCTTTGAGTGAGGAGATTTTGCAAGTCTATAAGATGTAGGTCTGGCACATGTGCATGCTCAGTCACCTGAGTCATGTCCACTCTTTGCGACCCCATATACTGTAACCCACCAGGCTCCTCTGTCTATGAGACTTTGCAGGCAAGAATACTGGAGTAGGTTGCCATTTCCTTCTCCAGGGGATCTTCCTGACCCAGGGATTGAACCTGCGTCTCCTGCATCTCCTGCATTGCAAGTGGATTCTTTACCACTGAGCCACCACAGATAATTTGTGTAAAAGTTCTTTTAAGTTGCGGTGTGCTGAGCAAAGATGAACTCTTACTTCTGGGGATTCAACTGTATCTTATCATGGTTGTACAAAACGATGCTCTCAGATGCTTCTTTTCCTTAGCTGGGTGAGGTGATCACAGTATGAAGCTTGCCTCATGAATATTTTGGAGGCATCATTTGGTGTAGTTACAAAATCCAGAGGAGTAATGCAAACATCTTTCAAAATATGGCCTGCAAGTCCTCTTCCTGCAGCTGACAAGCTACCAGAGCCATCTGCCCAACGTCCCACACGTCTCTCTTACGTCACTTCCGGCTATGCGTTCCTAGGAGCACTGTACCCACCTATTCACTCTCTTCCTACCCCAGCCCAGTCTCCATGTGCTCCAGATGGCCCAGTCTACAGCATGAGCATGTTCTCTCTGCCTAAAACCTTCCAGTGGATCGCTGGCATCAACATTGTGCCTCATATGCCCCTTCAATTTCATCTCCCACTCACCCTTCGCATGGACATGCCCAGGAGCACATTAGTGCCCTGTATGGTGAAAGAATCAAGTTTGGGCCCCTCCAGACCTACCCTGAGAGCTCCTGGAGGCCAGGGACCTTTCTTATTTTATTTCCATGTTCTTCCTACACTGTATAGTGCATGGTCCAGGGGAGCACAAAAGAAATGTGGATTAGGAGTTTTTGCAAGTATGGCTCTTAGTCCACAAACCTGTCTGCACAGTGACATCAACTTATGTTTCAAATAAGTAAACTTAGTTTTTGCTTATGTATCCATTCCACCAGGAGAAAGAAATGACAACTTAGTTAGTAAGGTCCACACCCTCATCTCTGGAGCTGTATCTATGCTGAGGAAAGGAATGATGCTTGGCACAAGATATCATGGGAGGGGAAGCCTGGTCCTTACACATCTCCCACTACCCCGGCTAGCATCCTCTGATAGGTCTACATTCCCAACTGATTTCTAGCATCAGAAACCTTCAGTGCTCTCCCTGCCTTGACCAGGAACCTCACAAGGCCTGGCCAACTTTCCCAACTATCTTATGCCCTCTAGGGCTGTAGAAACATGGAGAAGCTGCCTACAGGCTACCCTGCCTCCTTGCTGTTCCCTATACCACACTTGGGTGAGTGGGAACTCTATCAAGCTATTTCAGATCCACTTCCCTAGATAACATCTTGGAGCCATTTCTACTCTCTCATTGCCACCCCATGTAGTGTTGGGCAAGTGAGAACGCTGTGGCGGGTATGCAGTGTCCAGCGCCCCCACCCAAGAGGTGAGACCCAATTTTCCTCTGCCATTGACTCCCTACCTCTTCTGGGGTCTGTCGCCTCTATACCCCTGTGGATCACACGTGGGCTATGAGGGGTGGTGGACTTGGGGCAGACCCCTTCTCAGGAGCACACTGACATCTCTATACCCCTGTGGATCACACGTGGGCTGTGATGGGTGGTGGACCTGGGGCAGACCCCTTCTCAGGGGCACACTGTCACCTCTATACCCCTATGGGTCACACGTGGGCCCTGAGGTGTGGTGGACCTCGGGCAGACCCCTTCTCAGGAGCACACTGGCATCTCTATACCCCTACGGGTCACACGTGGGCCCTCAGGTGTGGTGGACCTCGGGCAGACCCCTTCTCAGGGCCACACTGTCACCTCTATACCCCTACAGGTCACACCTGGGCCCTGAGGTGTGGTGGACCTCGGGCAGACCCCTTCTCGGGGCATACTGACATCACGGCTCTCTTGTCTCCCCTCCAATCCTTCCACCCAAGCAGAAGAACCCTTCTCCTCTGGGAACATGACAATGTTCTGGCCAGTCACATGATTTTCCCAAACTATTGTTTGTGACTCAGGATGAAACTTTTTCTCTAAAGGCCCAGAGAGTCAATGTTTCCTCTCTGTGGGTCATGGCTCCTTGATTCTGTGATCCTGGCATGAAAGCAGCCACAGAAAACACAGACTGAACGAGCCTGAATGAGTGTGTTACCAAACTTTACTTATAAAGTCAGGTGATGGCCGGATGTGGCTAGCAGAGGTGGATCAGAACAGCTGACCCTGGTCTATGATGTAAATGCAGCCCTAGTCATTGAGTGTTTGGGTTTTGAAAGCTTAAAAGACAAGTTTTCATGAAACAAAAACCCCAAACATGGACCTCTTTTTTCTCCCGCTCTGAGCTGTAACCATGCTCCCCTTTGGCAGGTAACAGGAAAGGCCGCAGTTTAGAAGGGCTCTGGTGCCCTAGAAGGTGTTTGGGCACACACAGGGAGGGAACATTTGGGGCTGTCGTGATGACTTGGGGAGGGGCATTGCTATGAAGAGCTTCTGGTGACCAGAGGCCAGGGTGACTGAACTTCCAACCATGTGTATGAGACAGTTCCTCAAAGCAAAACCTTGACCCTGCCCTAATGCTAATAGTGCCCCAGTGGGAAACACTGTCCTAGCTGCTGTTGGCACGGGAGAAGACTGAAGATAACAGGCAGAGAGTGGAAACAGTGGTCACACAGCGAAGCAGGATCCCAGGGCAGAATAAGCCTTGGGCGGCTTGGCTGTGTCCTCCCATCGCAAGGCCTTCGGGCGGCTGTGCAATGACTTGCGATCTTTCTTGTCTTGAATCCCCAGTAGTTGCCTTGCCCTCAGTCACCCGTCAGTGCTTAGAGTCCCCAGGGCTTCCAAGACATTTTCTCAGGATAATGGAGATTATCCCCCTTGACCCTCTGACTGACTCTGCCAAGTACAGCCCAGACCTGGTTGCCCCTTGTTCTGTGATCCTCGGTCACCCCTCTCAGCTAAGGGCGGTTTTTCCCATGATGGTGCAGGAAGTTCACGTCAAAATCCATTAGCTGTGTAAGCAGCAGTGAGAAAACAAATCTCTTGTTCCAACTGTTGTTTTGCTGGGGATTCATTCCGACTAGAGCATGATCTCGTAATAAAATTCTGCTGTGTTCCCCACCCAAGTGAAGTTGTCCAATGGGACCAGGAAGGCAGTACAAAACCCAGAGAGCTCAGCAGGCCCATCCCCTACATTTGGGTCACGTGTTCCCCTGTCATGGCAGAAACTCACAGTCACCATCTATCTCGATGGAACCTTTCTTGTGTGCGATGGTCCCACAGGTAAGGCAACGAGATGGGCCTTTCCCAAGACTGTCTCCAGGTCAGAGTCTGTGCTGAGCCTCAGTACAGGGGGCGATAAGAACCTGCTTCTGAATTGCTCCCTGGCTGATGCAAGAGGCCAACAGGTAAACAGTCACTCCTAGTGTGACAAATGGCATAGAAGTGAGAAAAAGAAAGTTCTGTAAGGGTGGCCAGAAGCAAGAAAGCTAGCCCAGCCTGGGTAGAGGTGATGGACCCAGAAGAGGCAGGGACTCAATAAGTATGTGTGTTAGTCACTCAGTTGTGTCTGACTCTTTGTGATCCCATGGATTGTAGTCCGCCAGGCTCCTCAGTCCATGCAGTTCTCCAGGCAAGAATACTGGAGTGGTTTGCCATTCCCTTCTGCAAGGGAGTCAGTGGTAGAAGGAAACTGAGTCTCACTTCTCAGTGGAGGGCTGGACACTGCATGCCCTACAGTGCTCTCACTTGCCCAACACTACATAGGGAGGCAATGAGAGATTAGAAATGGTTTCCAAATGTTAGCTAAAAGCTTCCTAGAAGAGCAACTTTTTATTCTTGTTCAATCAAAATAATATTTGCTCATGGTAAGAGTATTAAACAGTGGAAAAGGATTTATAATAAAAATCAACCATCAAAAAACAAAACCAAAAAAGCAACCATCAAAGGGCAGTAATGCTTAAGTTGAATTTTTAATATTAAATAAAAGTTGCAGGACTAGAGGGTCTTCTAGGAAGAGGGTGCAGCATGGACAAAGGCAGGAAGGCAAGGAGGAGGGCAGTGTTTACTGAGTCAGGCTGATGGGCTGTTGTTGTTGGACCCAATGGTGGGGAGAAGCGAGTGGAGGTGAGGCTGGAGGGTGGAGGGGGCAGATGGCACAGGTATTTCAAGCTGTCTTTAAAGAGTGCAGACTGCATCTTGGGAATGATGGAGGGCCATGGAAAGCTTTAGCACAGGGTTTCTCAACTGGGGATGATTTTGTGCCCTACATCCTCTTTCCTGGGGATGCTTGACAACACCTGAAGAAATTCCCGGCTGGCACAGCTGGGAAGTTGGGAGGGTGCAGTCCTGCTGGCACTTAGAAGACGGAGGCTAGGAATGTTGCCAAACTTCTTCCAATGTAAAGGACAACACCACATAGTGAAGAATTTTCCAAAATGTTAATACTGTTGAGCTTGAGAAATCTGATTTAGGGCAGTGAGTCAACCAATCAGAACAACTGATCTCAGTGGTCCCTCTGAATATAACTGAAAGCCCATCAGCTCCCATGGAGAAGGACGATCTTCCCAAACCAGTTTGTTAGAAATCTTTTCATTTCCATTGCTGCCAGTTCATGGAGCAGTGCCAAGAGAGGGTGTCTCAGGACCTGGGTTTAAGGCTTGGCTCTGCTGGGTCACCTGGGGTAGGATATTTACCACCTCACAGAGCACAGAATCCTGTGTGTGGGTGACGGTGAGGGCCTCTCTCCTATAGACGCTCCTGAACCATATGGTTGTGAAGATAGAAGCACCTGGCCACGTTTATTTCCCCCTTTGCTTTAGAAACCAAGAGTCTCAATATCCGGTTGAGAAACTGAGTTTAATAACTGGAGGGGCTGTGTCTTGAACGTCTGTGCATGCATTTTCTCCTTACCCTGAAACTCTCTGGCTCAGGATTTGGTCAACATAATTTACATCTACCAGCTGGTGATGTTTTAAAATGAACTTTAGCAAGGTGTGAACTTTACCCAAGCAATGAACTTTACCCAAAATGAAACACACCCATGTGAAGTGTACTGGATGACGTTTGACCAATGTGTATGCCTGTAGAGCCATCACCATAGTCAAGATATACAGCATCTCCATTACCCCAGAGAGTTTCCGTCGCCCTCTGCAGTCCAGCGCCCTCCCCAGCCCCAGGCGGTCCTGATCTGCTCCGTGCCAGCCGTGCTGACTCTGCCTGATGGAGTCATGCTCTGTGTGTTTTTGGGTCTGACTTCCTTCAGCCAGCGTTCCTGAGAGTCACCCCTGCTGTCGTGTGCATCAGTAATTTGTTCCTTTTTATTTCTGAGTGGTGTTTCACTGCATGGATGTACCACAATTCCTTTATCCAATCACCTGTTGATGAACATTTTGACTTGTTTGCATTTTTTGGTGTTGTTATAAATAAAGCTGCTATGGACATTTATGTATTGTTTAGAGTATTTCAATATTATCCCATTACACCTAGAATCAAAATTCTGTTTTCCGTTGGAGTGTAGTTGCTTTGGTGGTGGCATCACTGACACATGGGTGTGAACTTGGGCAGACTTTGAGAGACGGCAGAGGACAGAGAGGCCTGGAGTGCTGTAGTCTATGGGATCGTGAAGCGCCAGACACGACTGGGTGACCGAACAGCAAACAGTTGCTTCACAATGCTACATTAGATTTTACTGTACAGCAATGTGAGTCGGCTATATGTTTACATATATCCCTGTTTTTTTTCATTTCTTTCCCATTTAGGTCACCACAGAGCACTGAGCTCGCTGTGCTATCCAGTAAGTTCTAACTAGTGGTCTATTCTGTACATAGAATCACTGGTGTTTATATGTCGATCCCAGTCTCCCAATCCGTCCCACCCTCTCTTTCCCCCTGGGTATCCATACATTTGTTCTCTGTATGTGGAATCTAGAAAAATAGTATAGACAATCTTCTTTGCAAACCAGAAATAGAGACAACGAATCAAATGTCAATGCCCTTCTATGCCCTCCAAAGTCCCCTCTGTGATCTGGATCAACTCTGCCCGCCTGTCTGACCTCCTTTCCTCCACTCTTCGACTCCCTCCTCCTTACTCCCTGGTTTCCATCCATACTATCTTCATCTAGATCCTCAAATAAGCCGGAATTGCTGAAGAGACACCAACACCCTCACCATAATCCTGCTGGCTCCAAACCAGCTGAGTGCAACTGGCTGCCTGCCTGGGATGTGCATTAACCTTCTGGAATCATTAAATCAAACTGATACTTGAGTCCTAATCTCCAGTGAAGCATTTTATTTATTTTAATCCCCTAAGCACTTCAGCTCGACTTTTCCTCTGGGCCTGACATTCTGGGAGAGCTCAGAGAGCCCACCCTGATCCTTTCTGATTGAAATCCCCCAGAGGCCAAGAGGTGGGGGTGTTTCTGATGATTTGCTCAGCTGTGTGACAAGTCATTTTTTTTAACCCCATAGTGATTGCCCCTAGCATTGACAGTAGGTGGAAAAATTAAGTTCTCAGGTTATGCTTAGATTACAGACTTAATAAACTTTCTTGAACAGCAACAGCACCTTAGTTAGGAATTTCACATGTTATCAAATTTAATCCTCAAAATAACCCTGTGAGACAGAGATTTTCTGGAGTGAAAACAGAGTATCTGCAAGATAGAGTGTGCTGGGCCAGGAATTTCTATATGAGAGTCTGCTTTGTTTTTCATTTTGAAATGTTTATCTTAGCAAATCCCAAATGTGCCTTCTGGTTTGCGATAATGAAACTAGATTCTTTGGATCAACCATAAAAGCAATAAAAATTACCACAATAATGTCTAAAAAATACATTAAAAATTTTGAAGCATTGAGGACTCCAGGCAATGAGATTGTCTTTTCTTGCAGACTAACTGTAATGAGATAGCAAGAGAATTGTAAAGCAGCAGAATCACTTATTCCTTGAGAGCATTTGTCATTTCCATTTGGGATTCTATAAAGGGGTATGGAAGGACAAGGGGGTCAAAAACCAATGACCGAACTGGGCGTTCTTAGCACACATCCTCCTCACACTGAAATGAGTCCCTGAAGCCTTCTACTTTCAGATAAGGGGAACTAGATCTAAACTCACACTCCCCCACCAAGGTGAAATTCAGAGAATATGATTTGGGCACTCACCAAAGCAGGAGGGGAGGAAATGAAAGGAGGAAATGACCCTGAGAAATTGTGTCTGCAGACCTTCGTCCTAAGGACATACACCCTGGAAAGGCATAGGCTGGGTGGACTCAGGAACCTTAAGCTGTGAACTTGGCATGAGATGATCCTGACTGGTAGGGCCCCAGGCACTTTTGGAAAAAGGAAAGGGATGTCTCCTGGGTCACTTGGAACCCCCTACAAATAATTGTTCAAGAGCAATGAGCAACATGCCATCAAACATAACCAGGCATAGAAAGAAACAAGATTTATGAATTAAAAGCAAGAGACAGTGGAAATGAACCTGCACAGACTTTAAATTTTAAAACAGCTTTGTTTACCGATTTTAAAGAAATAAATGATAAACTTAAAAATAATTACAGAGAGGGACTTCCTTGGTGGCCCAGTGGTTAAGACTTTGCCTTCCAATGCAAGCAGTTGCATGTTCGATCCCTGGTTGAGGAGCTAAGATCCTATGTGCCTTGTGGCCAAAAACCCAAAACATATAACAGAAGCAATATTATAACAAATTCAATAAAGACTTTAAAAATGGTCCACGTCAAAAGTCCTTAAAAAAAATAACTGCAGGGAGAAGGAAGCAGTAAAAAAAATGATATAGCAGATGTGCAAACAAACACAAATATAACTTTTACAAGTTAAAAAATACAGTAATGAGAAATTAATACTCATGGGGGCATTTTGGCAACAGATTGGACACAGCAGAAGAGAGAATTAGCGAATAAATTATGTGGGATGCAGCTTGGAGAAGGAAAAATGAATAATGCACAAGATAGAGTCATAAAAAAGGACAACTACATCAGGAAGTTCACACCTGTGTTCAGAGGTCCAGAAGAAGAGAAGAGAGGCAACAGTTCAGAGGCAGAGTATACGAAGAGAGAATAGGTAAGAAGTTTACAAAACTGATCAAAACAACCACCCGTGTACAGATGAGAGAGGCCTAGATAACTCCAAGCAAAATATATTAAGTATATATTAAAATATATTAAAAAGTAAATCTAGACATTGTTGTGAACTTTCCAAAAAGTAAAGTCAAAGAGACAGATCTTAAAGGAGCAGAGAAAAAAGACAAATGATTTTTAAAGGCTCAGTGGATACATTTACATCTGACTTCTCAACAGCAAAACAGAAACCCCAAACCCCGTGACATATTACTTTCAATGCACTGTCAGTCTAGAATTCTAGGTTCAGTAAAAATAAAATAGCTTTTAAAGAGAGAGAGAGAACTGGTCACCAGCAGAACCTCACTGAAGGAAATTCTAAAGGATTCACTACTTCAGGCACAGAGTGACCCCAGAAGGAAAGTCTGAGATACAAAAAGGATAAAAGAACAAGGAAGGTGTTGTGAGTATGGGCAAATGGAAATTAGCAACAATTATATGAACTAGTTGCAATAATGCCTAAGAGCATTAACATTTAAAAGCTAGAATTAAAATATCAAACTATTCAATACAATAGCATTTCCCTTAGGAGACAGATAAGTGGAGTTAATACTAAGGTTTTTATATTTTCTAGGGACAGAGGAAAGGTTTTGATTAACTTCTACTTTGATAAGTTAATTATATATGATATAATTTTCAAGTAAATACTAAAGATTAAAAACAGAGTATGTTGCTTTCAGACTTGTAAAGTGATCCAAAAATAAATGCCAAAAGAAAAATAACAGGAGGGAAGTAGAAATACCAAAGTAAAATGATATAAAACATCCAGGAAACTGCATTTTGGACTCTCAGTTCAGTTCAGCCACTCAGTTGTGTCCAACTCTTTGAGACCCCATGGACTGCAGCATTCCAGGCTTCCCTGTCCATCACCAACTCCTGGAGCTTGCTCAAACTCATGTCCATCGAGTCGGTGATGCCATCCCACCATCTCATCCTCTTAGGGCTTCCCTGGTGGTTCAACTGGTCAAGAATCTGCCTGCAATGCAGGAAACCTGGGTTCTATCCCTGGGTTGGGAAGACCCCCTGGAGAAGGAAACATCTACCCACTCCAGTGTTCTGGCCTGGAGAATTCCATGGACTGTATAGCCCATGGGGTTGCAAAGAGTCAGACATGACTGAGCGACTTTCACTTTCACTATTTTGGACTCTAAGATGAATTAATTGCAAGAAGCATCATTATTTTATGCACATTTAATAAAGAAAAATATTATCCATCAAAACTACTTTCCATAATCCAGTAAGTCCCTACATACTAACCTTCAAGTTGCGAACTTTCAAAGATGAGACCGTACATCGACATGTCCGATCACATAAGTCAGTTCATGTGCATCTGGTGTATATTGCCTTGTGTGTGCCTCCTCTACAGGTGGTTGTGTGTTTGTACTTTACAAAAGGAGATCATTGCTGGTGTTCAGTTGCCAAGTTGTGTCTGACTCTGTGACCCCATGGACTGCAGCATGCCAGGCTTCCCTGTTTGTCACCATCTCCCGGAGTTTGTCCAAGTTCATGTCCATTGAATTGGTGATGCCATCCAACCATCTCATCCTCTCTCACCCTCTTCTTTTGCCTTCACTCTTTCCCAGAATCAAGGTCTTTTCCAACGAGTCAACTGTTTGCATCAGGTGAAGTAAATAAATAGGTAAAGATATTTCTAAAGCTCCTTCACATGCAGAATCTATTTTTTTCTAAATCTTTCTCTTCTCTTTTTGAGCCAGAGTTTAAGGTGTCTGTGCTTTTCCACACAGCTTCAAACTCTGTGCCATTAAGAGCTTGGGTGATAAAAGAGGGCTCCGCTGTTGTCTCAGGGATTTCCTTCCAAGCTGCTGGCACCCACTCTAAAGATGCGTCTGCACATGCTCAGGCAATGACAACTATATCACAACTGTGACTTGGCCAACAGTGAATGCGTTCAAACTTCAGAGACGTCAAGTTGGAAAAATGTGCATCGAAAAAACCAATGAAATATATATCATTAATTACATTAAATGTAAATTGACTAAATATTTGAGCCAAAAGACTAAAACTGTTCATTTAAACACATCTATTTTTAAGTACCAACAAAATCTATCAGTATCCTATTCATAAGTGATGCTGAGTCATTTCTCATTATTTGTGGTAGTTGCGGTATATCGCATCACCAGGAACAATAAACTGTGACTGCTGAACCACTGCTCCTAGAGGAAATACACCCTCACATAGATTATAGTCTTAAATCCTAAAAACTCATCCCCAAAGATTCTATTTCCATTTACAAAAGAGAAAATAAGTTTCAGAAATTATTTCCCTGAGGCTATCCCACAAAGAGATACCAGAGATGAGATTCAAACTCTGCCCAGCTGCCCCGAGAGCCAGAGTTGCTTGCTGTACACTATTGCCTCCTCACCATCCCCATCCTCTGGCCAGCTCCTTGTGAATGCAAAACAAGAAGGCAGAGCGCACTGCCTTGCTCAGCCTTAACTGGGAACATGCACATCAAGTTATTCAAATTTTTTACTGTTCTACACATGTCCATAAATGACCATGAAAGTGCCATGAATGTTTTCCAAAAGCTATTGGATTCCCTGATGGCTCAGATGGTAAAGAGTCTGCCTATAATGTGGGAGACCTAGGTTTAATCCCTGGGTTGGGAAGATCTCCTGGAGAAGGGAATGGCTCTCCACTCCAGTGTTCTTGCCTGGAGAAATCCATGGACAAAGGAGCTTGGCGAGCTACAGTCCATGGGGTCACAAAGAGTCGGACACAACTGAATGACTAACACTTTCACTTTCACTTTCACACACGTCCATAAATGACCATGAAAGTGCCATGAATGTTTTCCAAAAGCTATTTGTGCCAGCCCTTAAAGTTTGTGATTAGCCTAAGCTCAGGGGCAGGGGAAGTAGCAAAAAGTAAACAGGGATGGAGAAAGGGAAAGGAGGCAATGGGTAGCCCTCTGTCATGTCTGAATTAGTCCTTTTACAAGGGTACTGGATTCTCCTGTGGGATGTACCCTGGACCTATTAGCAAAGAAGTGATGCCTCTCTCTGATATTGCCAGCTGTGGAGACATGATGCCTCTGGCTGCCTGTGACATCTTGTCTAGGGATGAAGCTGGGTTGCAGCAAATAGAGGAACAAGGAGGCAAAAGCCCTGTTTTTCACTTGGGGATCCAGCTGTGTGTGAAGAGAGTCCATACATGGATTTTTTCATCGTGTGCAGAATATACTTAATCAAATTTTGGCCCCAGCAATCAGACCTTTAAAGTGAATATTTTTATTCCCACTGTAAAGATGAGAAAATAGGTCACCCAGTTGGTAATTGGTGGAGATGGGATTCAAATTGAATTTTGACACCAAATTATGTATAGAGGTCTTAACTGCTTTCCAGATTTTTTTTTTTTAATACTTTTTAATTTCCTTTAGAGTGTACTGCACTGGAGGGCAGGACATGTGTTTATGCTGATAATCCCTGCATTTTAAGCCTCAGCTGAAGTTCTTAAGACATAGCAGGTCTTCAGTGATCATTTGTGGATGGATGGATGGATGGACAGAGGGAGGGAATAGAGGGATGGGTGGATGAATGAATGGACGGATTTGAGGAAGACATTCTAGAGGAGATGATATTTAAAGTATAGATTAATATTTGAGAAGGAGCGAGAATAAGGAAGGGCATGCCAGAGAGAAGAAACAGCTGTGTAAAGGCCTGGAAGCGTTTCTGAAAGAGCAGAAAGACCTGAGCATAGGGACTAGATTATGGAAGAACTCTGGATATCCCGTTCCGAGTTCGCCTCTTCTGTTGTAGGAGCAGACTGTCAGAGTCTGTAAGCTGGGCAGGATGGGTACTCTATCCACTGGGAAAGATGAATCAGAAGGGGGAAAGGACAGAGCGGGAGAAACCAGTAAGAAAGTCATTGCAATAATCAGATGACTATGTTTTTTTTCCAAAGAAGATAGAGAACTTGCTGACCAGTTGCATGACTGGGGGCAGTGAGAGGCAGGTGTCTATCAGGGCTCTGGCTTGGGTAGATGGTGGTGAGGTCATTAACTGAGACAGGGGACTCAGGATTGAGATCAATGCTTTTGGAGCTGACAGCTAACAAACGTTGAGCGCTGATTGTCTGCTGGGCACTTTTCATATATTATCTTATTTAATTATGAGAACTTACTATCATTTATTATCACTTTATAGGTAATAAAACTTGAGGATCAAAGCAGGTTGGTAACTAGTGTCCAGCCTTCATTCTCTACTGATAAAAACCTTTTATCTTTGATGGAGGAATATTTTTTAACTTACATTTTAATTATACAGGTAATACACGAATATAATCTCATAAAGCATAATTTCACATTATTTATAAGGCCTCTTTCAATTGACTTACCTTCCCCAATCGTCAGGGAAAATGGACTTCGGCAGTGTGGTGCACATCACTTCAGAACCCATTGCTAAGCCATCGCTGTGTGTACCCACGGAAAAGAGAGACTTCTACATGCACATTCATATGGTATATATGTACCTGCCTATTCAAACGATATTTACTGAATATTTACAACATCCAAGGCATTAGCAAACTTTCTGTAAAGGGCCTGATAGTAAACACTTTAAACTTGGCTGACGTCATTTGATCTCCAGGACACAGCCTTCCTTGTTTCCCATACAATCCTATAAATATGCAAAAATCACTTTTAGGTCAGGGGGTGGGGCCAGGTTTAGGCTGAGGATCTTATTTTGTTGGCCCTGTTCTAGGAGTTGGCAGCGCACCACCGAACAAAATAGACAAGAGTCCCTTTATCTCCACACTGTATCCCTGAAACATTTTCATCTTCTTTCCTGCAGTTCTCAATCTTTTTCAAGGCTGCATGGCATTTCTCTTTGAATTCTAATTTTATTTTTTAGTGTATTATTTTAACTAATTTTTATTGGAGTATAGCTGCTTTACAATATTGTGTTACTTTCCGCTACACAGCAAAGTGATTCAGCTGCATGTTTACATATATCCTCTCTTCTCTGGATTTCCTTTCCATTTGGGTCACCGGGGAGCACTGAGTAAACTTCCCTGTGCTATACAGTATGTGTTCACTAGTTATCTAATTTACACATAGTATCAATAGTGAAATTGTATCATTTGCAGAGACATCGATGGACCTAAAGACTGTCATACAGTCTTTTCTCACAAAGAGGAAAAAAAATATCATATATTAATGAATATTTGTAGAATATAGAAAAATGGCATAGTTGATCATATTTGCAAAGCAGAAATAAAGACACAGGGGCAGAGAACAAAGGTGTGGATACCAAGGGGGACAGGTGAGGGGTTGGGGTGAATTGGGAGACTGGGATTGATGTATACATCCTATTAATACTATGTAATTAATTTTCAAGTCTAGCTTTCTGACCACTCCTAATATCAGCTGCTTGAGGACAAGAACCATGATAAAGTCCTCTTGCTGCTTCAGGTATTCAGCACAGGGCTTGACACAAAATGACTGTCCAAAGAATATGACTTGGTTTGTTCTGCCTATAAAGGGAAGGTGCCTTGAAAATTTTCAGTGCCTGCAAGTGTGTTGGTCACTCAGTCGTGTCCAACTCTTGGTGATCCCCATGTCCTGTAGCCCACCAGTCCATGATTATTCCCCAGGCAAGAATCCTGGAGTGGGTAGCCTTTCCCTTCTCCAGGGGATCTTCCCAACCCGAAGATGGAATCTGGGTCTCCCACATCACAGGCAGATGCTTTACTGTCTGAGCCACCAGGAGCCCTACAAAAATGCCCCTAGTTGTTTCCCTTCCTCTGAGAAGCAAAGCCACATTCTCACAAGTTGGAAAATACAAAGATGGGTCACCATGTGGTCTGCCCTGGTAATCACTGTCTTTCTCTGTGTGGTCCATATGTATCCTGCATCTCCTGCCCCTCAAATGCCCTACATCTCATGTCATGAAAAGTCATAAGGCCCTTCAGAATCATTGGCAAAGATTCTGGGACATTCTGAACAAGTGGTCATAACCCCCTTGCTTACTAGCCAGGGGACCTTTAATCATTTCTTCCCGCTCTCTGAGGGACAAATAACCTTAAAAAAAAATCAGAAATAAGTCAGCTCTATGGCCTTTCTGGGCCAGGATATGGTCTTCATGCAACTTCTTAAAAAAGTCAGGGGGCCACTGACTTGGTAGTTTTTCATTCTTCATTCTATGAACATTTTCATTCATTTGTTTATTGATCCAAACAACATCTCATCCTTTTAATTTCTACTGTGAAAGTGTGTGTTTCAAAGTGTAAAATATGTTAGTACATATTTTATATAGACTTACAATGTATGAGGTAAAAAAAAAATACTAAAGAAAATGTTCATTTTCTGTTTCTTTTTTTTTAAACTGATAGTGCCATGTGATCAAAAATATTCAGATAGCACTGGGGGAATACAGGGAACTCTAGGAATCTGGTCACCCTTTCTAGAACCTCCCACACACCTCTGTACATTTCCGCACTGAGGTATTTAAAATGTCTTACAATGATCTGTACAGGATCATGATAAAGAAATCAAGCTCTCGAGCCTGGAAGACTTGGGTTTATTATCTCAATGACCAGGGTCCTGAGCCTCTTGAGTCCCTGTTACGGGAATTCCACAACCCAATACATGAAAATCCCTTGGAAGAGTACCAATAAGACTCCAGAACATACATTATCCCATTGACCACACCAGGTTGAGAGCATGTCTCCCCAGGGCTAGCGTGGGGCTCTGTACATAGTAGACAGACGGGCTGGCCAAATCTACAGCTGGAGTGGCTTTAGGTTTCCCACCAACAAATACCAAACGCCTCATCAGCAAATGGAAGCGAGCCGCTTTCAGGACATGTTCCCCCATTTAAGCCCAGAGATGCATATGGTTCAGGAATTCCATTTCAGCCCATCTCAGGTATTAATTACAAGCTTCTAGCAACCAAAGCTCTGAAACAACACCAACGAAAGGAAATTACACCATTTTTAGCAATATCTTGACAGCTACATCAACAGACAATAATTTTCTTGCCCAGCCACCAGCTAATCACCACTTGCCACCAAACAGACTGGCCTTCAGTTCTGCAAGGATAGGGATAGCAGAGGTGGGGAAATTGTTCTTCTTTGGTGAAAAATCCTGAAGAACAGAGTCACTGGCTTTATAATGGTCTCAGCCGTGACTTCTGCTCATGGTTCTGTGGAAGTCAGGCCTCCTTTTCTATTTTAACCTGTAAAATCATTCGAGGGGCACAAAATGGTAAGACAGCCTAAGAACCAGCTGGGCCCCATGGCCTTTCAGGTTCCCGCTGTCAAGCAAAATTAGTGGACTGGAAACGCAACCCTTGGAGACATTAGGGCCAGGTGGAAAGCGGATAGCTTGGCCAGTTATTCTGTCTCTAATAATTACTTACGGGGCTTGTGCTGCTAATCACAGGCTCCCAGATGAACACAGGGAGGCTTTTTACATCCATGAATAAGGACGCTCATAATTTAATCACCAGTTCCTGGGCTCAGGGCGCCCCAGCTCTCAATGCTTACTGGTGCAGGGCCAACATGGTGCCCCCAGCAGAGGGGTGTTTGTGGGGGGATTAGCCAGGCCTGGATTTGTACCCCTTCCTGAGTGCCATCAACCCACCTCCACTCTATGGAATTAGCAGTTACTCTTCAAAGTTTGGATACAGTCATTTTATCAATAAGAATGAGAAGGGGACTAGGGAAAGAAAGAGAAGGAAGGGGACTTCCCTGGTGGTCCAGTGGTTAGGATTCCACCTTCCAAGGCAAGGGACATGGGTTCAATCCCTGGTCAGGGAACTAGGATCCCACCTGCCTTGGGGCAACTAGGCCCATGCCACAGTTAGAGAGCCAGACCCAGCACAGCCAAACAAAAACGAAAAACAGGAGGCAAGGGGCATTCTTCTACTCGGTGTCTACTGAGGCAGGCTGAGTTTACCAAGATATGATTTCCAAAGAACAAAACAAAGCCATGCCCATGATGATTTTATAACCAATGATAGTTTTTAACATTTGCCAGTGGTACTTCTGCACCACGATGATTTTTCTGACCTATACAAGTAAAATACATTCTCAAAGCAACACAACATGGCAGTCAAGAATTCTGACTTTGGTGGTCAGGCAGCTGGAATTTTATTAATCTCTTCCTCAGTCCTTATCAGCAAGAAAGAGTGAATTAATTTCTCTGCACCTCTGAGATTGTAATCATACTTAATTCAAGATAGTATTTGAAAAGTAAATAAAATTAGTACATTTTCTGGGCTTCACACATTAGTGCTTAGTGTTTGGGGTTAGTCAACACAAGATAAATAGTTGTTTTAAGTATAAAGGGTGTCTGTCAAAGGGACCCAGTAATGAACTAGGTCTTGTGAATTGTGGAGCTGATGTGCAGATTTTCAAAGGCAGAGGTGTTGGGCCACACCCCCGAAAATGCACAGCTGGAAAGGAGAGCACACCTTCTCCAGGGAGACTCATGGCCTCTCTGCCTCCAGATAAAAGTGCCAATGAGCTGTCACATCTACCCACGAGGCACACACAAATGAAAAGTCTGGAGAGAAACAACAAACTGGAATTCTGGAAATTGCTAAAAGTTCATTTGGGGCTCATCTCTCTGTGTCAAGATTGACTTGGCAAGTGACAATTTTGGCTCTAACTCACTCAGAAGTGAGGGCTGTTGGAAGCGTTTTTCAGAGGAAGTTGAAACTCAAGCCCCCAGTCATAATTCCTCTCTGCTTGATGGGCTTCAAGGCTGATGCCTTTTGCATGGTGGAGAGATGCTCGTCCTTCTCTCTCTCGTTTCTATTATGTGAAACTGTAGATTTGGAGCTGTTAATTAACGTATAATGTGATCTCACTTGAAGGCTTTCTCTTGTCCTTTAAGAGTGAGGAAATATAATATTTTAGATTTTAAGCTTCAATGTCGTTTAAAGACTGGATATTCTTTTTAAAGAACCCCTCAACATTTCCCTTGTTCTTGGCAGCCCTGGATATTAGCGGGCAAGATGTTTGGAACCTACTCTGCCTTTGGATTGGGAAAGCATAGCAGGACAGTGGGCATGTGGAAGGGTACTGGGCAACTTTAGTCCTAGGGTGACTAGGAGATCATGAATCTTGCCTCCCTCTAGCCTAAGGGTCAAGAGCGCTCCCTGAGCTGTAGGCAGTTTCCTGAGTGCAAGAAGCAAGGACTGGGGTCCAAATCCTCTTGCTTGTCCTGCTTCCCGGCCATGCCTGTCTTACTTTGTTTCTGCCACTCTGGTGCCCTCCCCCGTCTTCTGTGCTTCGAAACATCTGTTTATCCACAGGGATCAGTTCAGAGGCCACTTGGTGCCTTGCCTGTTTCCCCAGGAAACGAGTAATCTTCCCTTCTCTCTGTTCCCACCACCCTTCATCCATCCATCCACTTCCAGAGTTCCTATCAGGGGCAAGAATGCCACCCCCACCCCAACTATCCCATTACAGAGCCATCTGTGGTTGTCATTATGACTGGTTTGTAGTGATTGGAGAGACAAGACACGGAATATTCTCTGTCAGCCCAGAGAGTAGCTCTCAGTGATGACTTGTCCCATCCAAAATGCCTTAGCAACACCTTGAAATACACAAGATTGTGCAGCCAGGCTATGCTGAACCCATCCAGTGGAAATAGAAGTAGAATGTGAACACATGTATAATTTTAAATCTCCTGCCAGTCGCATTTTCAAAAGATTATTTAAGAAGGTAAAATTACTTTGAATAATACAGGTTTTCTTAACCACATGTATATCAAAATACTATGATTTCAACACGTGGTACTAGCCACACATCGGATGGCAGGCACAGCTCTGGTTTATTCACTGTGAGTTCAATTTCTTTCTCTGTCTCTATATCTTTCTTACACACACACACACACACACACACACACACACACACACACACACACAGCATCCACAAAGAACTCTCTTGCCCTTTAGATCAAAGTAAAATCTCCTTGAGTCCCAGAGCACCACCATCCTATCCCACAGTTTGTAGAAGACCAAGGTCTCTGGACTTCATGGATCTTCTGTCCTTGTTTTAAGAGCCTCCTGTGCCCATGAGCTCCCATGCATAGCTGCTACTCAGGGCCAATGACTTAGACATAAAATTCATCACCTTTCTTAATTATTACTCAAAAGTTGTTCACACATTCTGGAGCACAATAGACTTCACATTCGGGAAGGAGGAGAAAGTCTGAGAAAGCTGATGTCATAGTCAATGCCAACCTGATCAACTGGAGTTGTGATGCCATTGTTTCCAAAATCCATCCAGCCACCCCTGACTGGCCCCAACCTGGAGGATTTGTTGCTGTCTCGCCTGGTCTGTCCCAGCAACTTCCCAGCATGCTGGCTCCTTGTTTCTCTCTTCTCACGTCTCCAGTGACACTTTTTCCATTCAATCCGTTTGTCTGCAAAATGACAGACAAAATTCTCTTCTTGCCTCACCAGATCTTGAAGCAGCTGCCAGTCAGACCTTTGACCTTTGCCAGGGAATTTTTCAAAACGTTGGACTTTCCCTAGCATGATTTCTTACGCCAGTTGTTAAGAATTTACACAGGTATTTACTATTATTTTAAAATTATCATCATCATCATAATCATCATGGTTATCACCATCACCACCATCATCATTTTATTAATAACCATTACTATCCTCCTCCTCATTATTATTATCATCACCACCATCATCATCATTATGACCAACACTATTATCGTTACTATAATACATGATAGAGGGAGGCAACATTTCATGATGGATGGGACACAGGCTCTGGAACCAGACGGGAGTGGATTAGGATCTCAGTTCCACAATTTACTAGTTGTGTAATCTGGGTACAGATTCTTAATCTCTCTAAGCCTCAGATCAGTCAAATAGTGGTAATAATAGGTTCTACCTCACTGAGTTGATTTAAAAATTAAATCATTCATGTAAACCCTCAGTACAGCTCCTGGTAGAGTCAAGTGGTCAATAAATGGTGGCTATATTATCCTGGGAATGTTAGGTCCATGAATCAAGGTAAATTAGAAGTGGTCAAACAAGAGATGGCAAGAGTGAACATTGACATTTTAGGAATCAGTGAACCAAAATGGACTGGAATGGGTGAATTTAACTCAGATGACCATTATATCTACTACTGTGGGCAAGAATCCCTTAGAAGAAATGGAGTAGCCATCATAGTCAACAAAAGAGTCCAAAATGCAGTACTTGGATGCAAACTCAAAAATGACAGAAAGATCTTTCTTGGTTTCCAAGGCAAAACATTCAATATCACAGTAATCCAAGTCTATGCCCCAACAAGTAATGCTGAAGAAGCTGAAATTGAACAGTCCTATGAAGACCTACAAGACCTTCTAGAATTAACACCCAAAAAAGATGTCCTTACTATCATAGGGGGTTGGAATGCAAAAGTAGGAAGTCAAGTGATACCTGGAGTAACGGGCATATTTGGTCTTGGAGTACAAAAGGAAGCAGGGCAAAAGCTAACAGACTTTTGCCAAGAGAATGCACTAGTCATAGAAAACTCCCTCTTCCAACAACACAAGAGAAGACTCTACACATGGACATCACCAGATGGTCAATACCGAAATCAGATTGATTATATTCCTTGCAGCCAAAGATGGAGAAGCTCTATACAATCAACAAAAACAAGACCGGGAGCTGATTGTGGCTCAGATCATGAACTCCTTATTGCCAAATTCAGACTGAAATTGAAGAAAGTGGGGGAAAACCACTAGACCATTCAGGTATGACCTAAATCAAATCCCTTTGGATTATACGATGGAGGTGACAAATAGATTCAAGGAATCAGATCTGATAGACGAGTTCCTGAAGAAGTATGGACAGAGGTTTGTGACATTGTACATGAGGCAGGGATCAAGATCATCCCCAAGAAAAAGAAATGCAAAAAGGCAAAATGGTTGTCTGATGAAGCCCTACAAATAGCTGTGAAAAGAAGAGAAGCAAAAGCAAAGGAGAAAAGGAAAGATATTCCCATTTGAATGCAGAGTTCCAAAGAATAGCCAGGAGAGATAAGAAAGCCTTCCTCAGCGATCAATGCAAAGAAATAGAGGGAAACAATAGAATGGGAAAGACTAGAGATCTCTTTAAGAAAATTAGAGATACCAACGGAATATTTCATGCAAAGACGGACACAATAAAGGACAGAAATGGTATAGACCTAACAGGAGCAGGAGATATTAAGAAGAGGTGGCAAGAATATATAGAAGAACTGTACAGAAAAGATCTTCATGACCCAGATAATCACAATGGTGTGATCACTCACCTAGAGCCAGACATCCTGGAATGTGAAGTCAAGGGGCCTTTAGGAAGTATCACTGTGAACAAAGCTAGTGGAGGTGATGGAATTCCAGTGGAGCTATTTCAAATCCTCAAAGATGATGCTGTGAAAGTGCTACATTCAATATGCCAGCAAATCTGGAAAACTCAGCAGTGGCCACAGGACTGGAAAAGGTCAGTTTTCACCCCAATCCCAAAGAAAGGCAAGGCCAAAGAATGCTCAAACTACCACATAATTGCACTCAACTCACGCGCTAGCAAAGTAATGCTCAAAATTCTTCAAGCCAGGCTTCAACAATACGTGAACCATGAACTTCCAGATGTTCAAGGTGGATTTAGAAAAGGCCAAGGAACCAGAGGTCAAATTGCTAATATCTGTTGGATCATAGAAAAAGAAAGAGTTCCAGAAAAACATCTACTTTTGCTTTATTGACTATGCCAAAGCCTTTGACAACAAAAACTGTGGAAAATTCTTCAAGAGATAGGAATACCAAACAACCTCACCTGCCTCCTGAGAAATCTGTATGTGGGTCAGGAAGCAACAGTTAGAACTGGACATGGAACAACAGACTGGTTCCAAATAGGGAAAGGAGTATATCAAGGCTATATATTGTCACCCTGCTTGTTTAACTTATATGCAGAGTACATCATGAGAAATGCTGGGCTGGAAGAAGCACAAGCTGGAATCAAGATTGCTGGGAGAAATATCAATAACCTCAGATATGCCGATGGCACCCTTATGGCAGAAAGTGAAGAACTAAAGAGCCTCTTGATGAATGTGAAAGAGGAGAGTGAAAAAAAACTGGCTTAAAATTCAGCATTCAAAAAGCTAAGATCATGCCATCTGGTCCCATTACTCCATGGCAAATAGATGGAGAAACAATGGAAAAAGTGAGAGACTTTACTTTCTTGGGCTCCAGAATCACTGCAGATGGTGACTGCAGCCATGAAATTAAAAGATGCTTGCTCCTTGGAAGAAAAGCTATGACCAACCTAGACAGCATATTAAAAAGCAGAGACATTACTTTGCCAACAAAGGTCCATCTAGTCAAAGCTATGGTTTTCCCAGTGGTCATGTATGGATGTGAGTGTTGGACTATAAAGAAAGCTGAGTGCCAAAGAATTGATGCTTTTGAACTGTGGTGTTGGAGAAGACTCTTGAGAGTCCCTTGGACTGCAAGGAGATCAAAACTGTCCATCCTAAAGGAAATCAATCCTGAATATTCATTGGAAGGACTGATGCTGAAGCTGAAACTCCAGTACTTTGGCCAGCTGTTGCGAGGAACTGACTCCTTGGTAAAGACCCTGATCATAGGAAAGATTGAAGGCAGGAGGAGAAAGGGACGACAGAGGATGAGATGGTTGGATGGCATCACTGACTCAATGGACATGAGTTTGAGCAAAGTCTGGGAGTTGGTGATGGACAGGGAAGCCTGACATGCTGCAGTCCGTAGGGTCTCAAAGAATCAGACATTACTGAGCAACTGAACCAAAGTGTATTATCCTTACCACACAGAGACGCCTTTCCCGCTCACAGGCCTGAGTCCAGATGTATAACATGTATATGTGTATATGTAGCAAGGCCCTCCTGGGGTTTCCACTGAGCTTTCCAGCAGCTCCTTCATTGGTACTAAAAACAGACATTCATTTATCTTGTCCCCTCAATGACTCTATTACCTCTTTAAAGGCAGGGAGTCATCTTAGTCTTCTCAACTTACATGCTGAGATTCAATCAAATTGTTTATTCTGAAAGCAGGGCAGTGTGACCCCATTAGCACTCCAAGTGGTTAGTTCTCTCTGAAGCATAGGGAAAATTGGGTGGTGGAAGGAAGATGGGGTGCTCTGATGTGGTACCCAACACCCCAAGCATTGCTTCCACAGTAAAATGGCAATGCAGCAGCCGTCTGAGGAGGCCATTAGTGTTTTCTGGAGTAAGACTGAACCCCCTTGAGTAAGGACTTAAGAAATGGTCTTTGAATGAATGGATAAGTGAATGAATGAATGAGTGAACGTATCACCCATTTTGTCACTTGGTACTCTGTTTATGAAGACTTTCCTGATAAACTTTCTAGAGCTCAGGACCAGGAAAAGCTTGTTTCTGCTGCAGTACTAGAACTTCCATTTTCACTGGCATCCTGCCTCTTTCGGAACCAATTCATTGCCACCAGCAGGGCCCAGAGGACACCTATGCAGAAAAGGACATTCACTAAACCCAGCCTTCACAGGTACCCTCATTCTCCTGTCTCTGTTGGTGCCCCTAGGACTCCATAGCTGCCCATCAACCAGAGCTCTAGTGGGGGTCTCACGGTGAGCATCCCACCCAGCCTTTTCAGCTCTCTGCCCTCTTTCTACTCATTCTGCCTCTCGGGAATGTGGTTCCTGCACCTGACCTCTTTCTTTTTGTGATCTCACTCATGTCTCAGTTTTTGATGCCTGTGATGCTCAACCATGAAAATCCCCTTCGTTACTTCAAAGGGCCCCAGTCGGACCCTCCTACCACTAGGCAATGAGAACTGTATAATCCACCCTGTTTCCCTCTTCTCCGTGGCTGCCAGGAAACTCAGAGCTATGTTTTATGCCCAGCAGCCTTATTCAACCGAGGTTTCTAGATACAATCTTTTCACTCCCCTTCATTTCTTGGCTCCTTCTACTTATAACCTAGAATTTTTGTTTTTGTATGTCTGTTCCATTTATGTTAGGCTGCCAGGATCTAAAGAAAAAATAAAATTAAAAAAAAAAAAAAAGCTTCAAGTATCTTTGAACCTCTTTAAAGTTTTATCCCCATCCCATACAACTTTTCCAGAAAAGGGGGAAAATGAAATCCCCCTCTAGACTTAATATTTACAAATGAGGCCTCCAAACTGTCAAACCACTTGCACCCCCTCTAAGCCTCGATGTTCAAATCCTGTGCAGGCTGGTGGATCAGTTCCAGCCCTTTCCCAGCCTCCAAGCACCCACTGACCACTGAGCCTGGCTCCAAGCCTTGGTTTCTGATCTCTGCTCCCTTCCTTAGCTCACTGCCCCCTGATAACCTTCTGGCTCAGGAACCCCCACCAGGAGCATCGCCCCGGGGGGTAGCCCTGAGTGGGCACTATGTGACCTCACGCATGAGACCCTGGCAAAACATATGGGCAGAGATCTCTGCTCTTCCGTAGCCCTATAGCAATTCCTGTGGTCTTTCCAATCATAATTAGCTGTATTTCCAGCTAAATAATAATAAGAGCTAACATTTGTTGTCCTCTCTCTATTAGAAAGGCATTATACTTTGCATTTTGTATTCCTTCTCTTTTTCAGTTCATTAATGAGGGAGAAGCCATTTTATTCTCCACCTTACAGACAAGAAAACAAAGGTGCACAGTTTTTCTATCTGCATGCAGAACAAAAGCTCTAGGGCAGTAGGACCCTGGCTGATCCTTTGTGCCCTTATCAGCATCTGTCACAGGACCTGACACAGACGCTCAATATGTAATTTATGACTTATCCGTTTATTGATTACCAGAAGAAACATATACCCCCCAAGGCAAATCATGAACGCCTCCCCAGTGGGGTGAGTTAGGTCATGGAGCTCTGAACCAGATGAGTTTAACTCTGCTGAAGGCCTCTCCAGCCTACAGGACTGATGGCTTTAATGTGACACTGGTCAGAGAGGTGTGTCAGTGGAGGTCAGCTGGGGCGGAGCCCTGACTCCGAGCTGGGCTGCACAACTCTGGAATTCTGGGGCAGGGTGCAGAGTCTTGCTGGGGCCCACTTCCCTCTAGAGTAGGTCTTAGCACCCTCTATCATAATTTTCTCTCACTCTCTGTTCCCTCTGGAAGACTATGGGTACCTCAGAGGACCGTCTTAGAGTAGAAGTCAACAACAGGAAGGGAGGGTGGGGAGGAGGGAGGGGAGAAAGAAAAAAGGAAGGGAAAAAAAAAAGAAAAAAGGAAGGAAGAAAAGCGGGGAGGGAGGGGGCAGGTGGGTGGTTGTGTGAGTTATGAGAGGGTTCACATATCTGCCTCCAACACTTTGCTCAAAGAACAAGAATCCTGGGACAAATGAGCATAAGGAAACTTCAGGACAGGAGAACTAAGAGAGCTAAAACCATGTCGGGGGAGGGAAGGCAGGCTGGCAGAGACCAACCTGGGGACCCCACCCCAAAGCCACAATCAGTCCTCAGGTCCGGAATGCACCCTGTGTTGAAGTGAGATTTTTCACATTGCTGCTTTACACTCTTCCTAGATTTGGGGCTGATTAACTCCAATAAAAAGCACTGCCAGCTGGTGAAAACTTAAAACAAAGGGTCTATACAAAAGCACCGTGTTCCCCCTCCCTTTCATTTATTTGAAGCAATTTTACCCTCCGTAGTCTCCTATGGTTCCTGCATAAATTACTCTGCAAGACCAGCCTGCTGTGAGCATGCTTGCCTGACTGCCTCTGCTCCCTTCAAATCTGTCAGTAAATCTTTAAGCATCTTGAAAACGTATTGTCTGGAATGAAACAACCAATTATGCTTTCAGGTTTTGTGGCATAATATCGCAGAAACTAGCAATTACAGAATCAGAGTGGCATCAAATGGGGTAGAAGGGAGTTAGCACAGATTATTCTTTAAATAGCAGTTACATGAACTCATAATAAATAGGTATTAAGTGCTAAATGTATGATAAGTAATTCTTGACAATGCAATTATCCAAACAGAAGAGGGGAAAGTGGCAAGATGGCATTGTCAAAGTCTTTTGTGCATGGCATGCTCAGTTAGACTGAGATGGGGAGGAAATCTGTCTCTGTTCCAACCAGCAGTGGAAGCAAGAGTACAGATGTGGGCACTGTAAGGTATTTGGCTGGGTTCTAAGAGCTGGTATGTTTTCAAAAGAGCAAAGCCCTTTCTGCTAGGGCAGGATATGGTTGACCAGAAAACTCTATGGCAATGAGCTCTGCTTAATGCACAACCAGGTAGCCAAACATATATATTTAGGAAGCTCTTGTTATGAAATGACTTGCAGGTAAGTATATAGACTGGTTCTTAGCAGAAAACAGGTGTATAGGAAATGTTGGTTGAACTTATCTGGCACTCAGAAACAGGGCTGCTATGGAAGGTTGTACAGGTTGTGCACTGCACAATTCCAGGGAGGAACATTTATATACATGTGATGTGAACAGCTCCCCCTTGGACTGGGACATGCTGTGGCCTTGTTTCAAGTTTCAACTCAATGGTCTTCAGCAGTATGATTTAATGATTAAAATGGAGGACTTGTGACCAGACTGTGTCTGTGCATGCTATGTTGCTTAGTATGCAACTCTGTGAGACCCTCTGGATTATAGCTCACCAGGCTCCTCTGTCCATGGGATTCTCCAAGCAAAATACTGGAGTGGGTTGCTGTGCCCAATTCCAGGGGATCTTCCCAACCCAGGGATCGAACTTGTACCTCTTATATCTCCTGCATTGGCAAGCAGATTCTTTAACACTAATGCCAACTGGGAAGCCACTTTCTTACCATTCAGTTCAGTTCAGTTCAGTTCAATTCAGTCACTCAGTTGTGTCCGACTCTTTGCGACTCCATGAATCACAGCACACCAGGCCTCCCTGTCCATTACCAACTCCTGGAGTTTACTCAAACTCATGCCCATTGAGTCGGTGATGCCATCCAGCCATCTCATCCTCTGTCGGCCCCTTCTCCTCCTGCCCCTAATCCCTCCCAGCATCAGGGTCTTTTCCAATGAGTCAACTCTTCGCATGAGGTGGCAAAAGTACTGGAGTTTCAACTTCAGCATCAGTCCTTCCAGTGAACACCCAGGACTGATCTCCTTTAGGATGGACTGGTTGGATCTCCTTGCAGTCCAAGGGACTCTCAAGAGTCTTCTCCAACACCATAGTTCAAAAGCATCAAGTTTTCGGTGCTCAGCTTTCTTCACAGTCCAACTCTCACATCCATACATGACCACTGGAAAAACCATAGCCTTGACCAGACGGACCTTTGTCGGCAAAGTAATGTCTTTGCTTTTTAATATGCTGTCTAGTTTGGTCATAAATTTCCTTTCAAGGAGTAAGCGTCTTTTAATTTCATGGCTGCAGTCACCACCTGCAGTGATTTTGGAGCCCCCAAAAACAAAGTCTGACACTTTTTCCACTGTTTCCCCATCTATTTGCCATGAAGTGATGGGACCACATGCCATGATCTTAGTTTTCTGAATGTTGAGTTTTAAGCCAACTTTTTCACTCTCCTCTTTCACTTTCATCAAGAGGCTTTTTAGTTCCTCTTCACTTTCTGCCACAAGGGTGGTGTCATCTGCATATCTGAGGTTATTGATATTTCTCCCAACAATCTTGATTCCAGCTTGTGCTTCTTCCAGCCCAGCTTTTCTCATGATGTACTCTGCATATAAGTTAAAGAAGCAGGGTGACAAAAAGACTCAGGTATCACAAACTCATAGAATTATAAAGCTGGATGGAGTCCATCTAGGCCAACTGTTTCCTGTTTCCCCATTATATAAATGAGGAACCTGAGGCCCAAAGGAGAGTGATTTGCCTGAGGCTCTGCTTCATGATACTCATGATCACAAAAATAATCTTTACTTCTGTATGAAGATACACTTTTGCCTATACTAATGCTACTATTCTTCAAGGTCTAAATCAAATTCTATTTTCTCCAGAAAGCCTTCCATGGTGTCCACCGATCTCTTACCTATCAAATCTTACAGTGTGGATAGTCTCCCTCCCTTGCGTCTTAGCCCCCTACTGTCTCTTCACACAAGAGGCAGAGTCACCATATAAATCAGCATGTCCACTCCCTTGCTCTGAAGTTGCCTGTCATAGAAAGCTATAGTAATGATTCCAAATTTGTTCACATGTTGCTGTATCTATGCTGCTGGATAGACCTATGTCTTGGGTAGGGACCTATCCTTGAGTAGACTGACTCTAAGCTTTGCTGGTTGACTCGCTCTGGCCAATGGCACCATAGTAACATGATGCAAGAGAGACTATACGAGGGGAAGTGCTTGTGCACTGGGGTTTGCCCTAGGGTGCTGTTTTTAGAAATTTGAGCCTCAGTGTAAGCAAGTCAAGAATGCTAGTTGATAAGGGACATGAGATCCAGTGGCCTTTGTTGCCCAGCTGACAACCAGTAAACCCCCTAAAGCAATGCTGCCTTGTTGAGCACAGACACATCCACTAGCCCAGCCAAACCAATAGAAGAATCAACTGGCTGAGTTCAGCCTAAATCCTCAACCTGCAGAATTAATTGAATCAATGTTGTAGGTTTAATCACCAAGTTTCGGGCTGATGTTGTTCTATAACAAAAGCTACTGGAGATACATCATAATGCCCAGAGCAAAATGCAAGATCTCTTGGCCTACAAAGCCCTATATGATCCCCAAGAACTGAAACCACCTGTATATCCTTAGCTTGCTCTCTACTACAAGCTTTCTAGTCCAGGAAACTCTTGCCTTGTGAGGTAAAAGTTGCCAAGTAACTTTATTTGTCCATTCCACAAACCTTCTGAGAGACTCAGCAACTCTTGAATGGAGAGCATTCAAAAATAGTTTATGGCCCAAGACTCTTTGAACCATGACCTCAAAGTACCCACCTTGTAGTATCAACAAGTCCTAAACTTATATCATAATTCTTAGTCCTAACCAAGATTGTTTGTTGTAAGACTTGACCTAATCCAGGCTTTAAAAATCTCATATATACCCCAACTTTCTCCTTCCTTGTCTGAAACACTATTGAGACTTGTTTGGCATGTTGTTCTTTCTTATTTGGATGAAAAGAACTCAATTTTGTTGAATCAGCAGGTAGTTTCGGTGATACACTCAGGGAGCCAGAATTTATCATCTCAGTTCAGTTCAGTTCAGTCGCTCAGTCGTGTCCAACTCTTTGCGACTCCATGAATCACAGCATGCCAGGCCTCCCTGTCCATTACCAACTCCTGGAGTTTACTCAAACTCATGCCCATTGAGTCGGTGATGCCATCCAGCCATCTCATCCTCTGTCATCCCCTTCTCCTCCTGCCCCCAATCCCTCTCAGCATCAGGGTCTTTTCCAATGAGTCAACTCTTCGCATGAGGTGGCCAAAGTACTAGAGTTTCAGCTTCAGCATCAGTCCTTCCAATGAACACCCAGGACTGATCTCCTTTAGGATGGACTGGTTGGATCTCCTTGCAGTCCAAGGGACTCTCAAGAGTCTTCTCCAACACCATAGTTCAAAAGCATCAATTTTTTGGTGCTCAGCTTTCTTTATAGTCCAACTCTCACATCCATACATGACCACTGGAAAAACCATAGCCTTGACCAGACAGACCTTTGTTGGCTAAGTAATGTCTTTGCTTTTTAATATGCTGTCTAGTTTGGTCATAACTTTCCTCCCAAGGAGTAAGCATCTTTGAATTTCATGGCTGCAGTCACCATCCACAGTGATTTTGGAGCCCCAAAAAATGAAGTCTGACACTGTTTCCACTCTTTCCCCATCTATTTCCCATGAGGTGATGGGACCACATGCCATGATCTTAGTTTTCTGAATGTTAAGCTTTAGCCAACTTTTCACTCTCCTCTTTCACTTTCATCAAGAGGCTTTTTAGTTCTTCTTCACTTTCTGCCATAAGGGTGGTGTCATCTGCATATCTGAGGTTATTGATATTTCTCCCAACAATCTTGATTCCAGCTTGTGCTTCTTCCAGCCCAGTGTTTCTCATGATGTACTCTGCATATAAGTTAAATAAGCAGGGTGACAATATACAGCCTTGACGTCCTCTTTTTCCTATTTGGAACCAGTCTATTTATCATCTACCTATCCCTTATTCTTTACTCTCAAGTCATACCAACCTCCTTGCTTTTCCTTGAACATAGCAAGAATTTATTGTATCAAAGATTTCATGCTTGATGTTTCCACTGTCTGGGATCCACCACCCTTGATATCTGCCCTATGCATCTCTCCTTTCATTCAGGTCCATGATCAAATGCCACCAATCCTCTCATATCTTAGAGTATCAAGGTCCTTCACCTTCTACCATCTTATCCGTGGTTTATGTTTACTTCTGCTTTTGTTCATAACATTTGTTTCTATTGAACTTATCACACACACACACATTTATTATTATTATTATTACATGTGCATTTATTGTCTTTCTCTTTTATTAGAAAGTAACTTCAAAGAGGTAGGACACATTGTCTGCACCACTGTAAGAGCAGTGCCTAGAAGACAGGTGTCCCCAAAAATACTTGTTGAGTGAACCTTGATAAGTTAATATTAGATGTTGCTGTTTTGTTAAAGTTGTTCTTGTCGTTGTCATCGTCACACTCTGTACTGTGCATTTTCTCTCCAGGACCGAAATCCCACCACTCTCCTCCTTCACAAATCTTTGTTGAAATGTCTCTGGTATCCTCTTTTTAGAGGAAATAAACTCCCACATGCACTTCCCAGAGGGCACTAATGGTAAAGAACCTGTCTGCCAATGCTGGAGATATGAGACAGGGGTCTGATCCCTGGGTCGGGAAGATCCCCTCGAGGAGGGTATGGCAACCCACCCCAAAATTCTTGCCTGGAAAAGCACATGGACAGAGGAGCTTGGCAGATGCCAGTTCTGCAAAGTCGACCACCAGTTCTGGGGTCGCAGAGATGGACACAACTGAAACGACTTGCTATTCTTTGGAACTCTGCATTCAAAAGAGTATATCTTTCCTTTTCTCCTTTGAGTTTTGCTTCTCTTCTTTTCATAGCTCTTTGTACACCATCCTCAGACAACCACTTTGCCTTTTTACATTTCTTTTTCTTGGGGATGGTTTTGATCCCTGCCTCCTGTACTATGTCACAAACCTCTGTCCATACTTCTTCAGGCACTCTATCAGATCCAATCCCTTGAATCTATTTCTCACTTCCACTGTATAATCAAAAGGGATTTGATTTAGGTCATACCT
The DNA here is from genome assembly GCF_910594005.1 of Cervus elaphus. Taxonomy (NCBI): domain Eukaryota; kingdom Metazoa; phylum Chordata; class Mammalia; order Artiodactyla; family Cervidae; genus Cervus; species Cervus elaphus. The sequence continues at coordinate 93,538,410 of NC_057826.1, read as the reverse complement.
GAATGGTCTAGTGGTTTTCCCCCACTTTCTTCAATTTAAGTCTGAATTTGGCAATAAGGAGTTCATGATCTGAGCCACAGTCAGCTCCCAGTCTTGTTTTTGCTGACTGTATAGAGCTTCTCCATTTTTGACTGCAAGGAATATAATCAATCTGATTCCGGTATTGAGCATCTGGTGATGTCCATGTGTAGAGTCTTCTCTTGTGTTGTTGGAAGAGGGAGTTTTCTATGACTAGTGCATTCTCTTGGCAAAAGTCTGTTAGCTTTTGCCCTGCTTCCTTTTGTACTCCAAGACCAAATATGCCCATTACTCCAGGTATCTCTTGACTTCCTACTTTTGCTTTCCAGTCCCCTATAATGAAAAGGACATCTTTTTTGGGTGTTTAATTCCAAAAAGTCTTATAGGTCTTCATAGGACCATTCAACTTCAGCTTCTTCAGCATTGCTTGTTGGGGCATAGACTTGGATTACTGTGATATTGAATGTTTTGCCTTGGAAACAAAGAAAGATCATTCCGTCGCTTTTGAGACTGAACCTGAGTACTGCATTTCAGACTCTTTTGTTGACTATGATAGATATTCCATTTCTTTTAAGGGATTCTTGCCGACAGTAGTAGATATAATGGTCATCTGAGCTAAATTCACCCATTCTGGTCCATTTTAGTTCACTGGTTCTTAAAACGTTGACATTCACTCTTGCCATTTCCATTTGACCACTTCCAATTTGCCATGATTCATGAACCTAACATTCCAGGTTCCTATCCAATACTGTTCTTTATAGGATTGGACTTTACTTCCATCACCAGTCACATCCACAATTGGGTTGTTGTTTTTGCTTTGGCTCCATCTCTTCAATCTTTCTGGAGTTATTTCTCCACTGATCTCTAGTAGCATATTGGGCACCTACTGACCTGGGGAGTTCATCTTTCAGTGTTCTATCTTTTTGCCTTTTAGTACTATTCATGGGGTTCTCAAGGCAAGGATACTGAAGTGGTTTGCCATTCCCTTCTCCAGTGGACCACGTTTTGTCAGAACTCTCCACCATGACCTCTCCATGTTGGGTGGCCCTACATGGCATGACTCATAATTTCAAGGGTGAGTTAGCCAAGGGTGTGGTCCATGTGATCAGATTGGTTAGTTCTCTGTGATTGTGGTTTTCAGTCTGTCTGCCCTATGATGGAGAAGGGTAAGAGACTTATGGAAGCTTCCTGATGGGAGAGACTCTGAGGGGGAAACTGGGTCTTCTGATGGGCAGGGCCATGCTCAGTAAATGTTTAGTACAATTTTCTGTTGAAGGGCAGGGCTTTAATTTGACCTGAGACCAAACTATGGTGGAGGTAAAGAAGATAATGATGACCTCCTTCAAAAGGTCCCATGCACACACCACTAAGTGCTCTGGACCCTGCAGCAGGCCACCCCCAACCCACCCCTCTGCTAGAGACTCGTGAACAGTCATGGGCGAGTCTGGGTCAGTCTCTCGTGGGGTCACTGCTCCTTTCTCCTGGGTCCTGGTGCACACAAGGTTCTGTTTGTGCCCTCCAAGAGTCAGTTTCCCCAGTCCTGTGTAAGTTCTGGAGGCTCTATGGTGGGGTTAATGGCGACCTCCTTTAAGAGGGCTTGTGTCATACCCAGGTCTACTGCACCCAGAGCCCCTGCCCCTGCAGCAGTCCACCGCTGACCCATACCTCCACAGGAGACACTCAAACACAGTTCTGTCTCAGTCTCTGTGGGGTCTCTGGGTCCTGGTGCGATAAGCTATATTTGAATAAACCTTCAAGGTCCCAAAGAATAGCAAGGAGAGATAAGTAAGCCTTCCTCAGTGAGCAATGCAAGAGGAAAACAATAGAATGGGAAAGACAATGGCACCCCACTCCAGTACTTTTGCCTGGAAAATCCCACGGACACAGGAGCCTGGTGGGCTGCAGTCCATGGGGTCACTAAGAGTCGGACACGACTGAGCGACTTCACTTTCACTTTTCACTTTCATGCATTGGAGAAGGAAAATGCAACCCACTCCAGTGTTCTTGCCTGGAGAATCCCAGGGACGGGGGAGCCTGGTGGGCTGCCGTCTACGGGGTCACACAGAGTCGGACATGACTGAAGCAACTTAGCAGCAGCAGCAGAGATCTCTTCAAGAAAATTAGAGATGCCAAGGGAAATTTTCATAGAAAGATGGGCAAAATAAACGACAGAAATGGTATGGACCTAAAAGAAGCAGAAGAGATTAAGAAGAGTGGCAAGAATACACAGAATAACTGTACAAAAAAAATCTTCACGAGCCAGATAATCACAATGGTGTGATCACTCACCTAGAGCCAGACATCCTGGAATGTGAAGTCAAGTGGGCCTTAGAAAGCATCACTACGAACAAAGCTAGTGGAGGTGATGGAATTCCAGTTGAGCTATTTCAAATCCTGAAAGATGATGCTGTGAAAGTGCTACACTCAATATGCCAAGAAATCTGGAAAACTCAGCAGTGGCCACAGGACTGGGAAAGGTCAGTTTTCACCCCAATCCCAAAGAAAGGCAATGCCAAAGAATGCTCAAACTACTGCACAATTGCACTCATCTCACACGCTAGCAAAGTACTACTCAAAATTCTCTAAGCTAGGCTTCAACAGTATGTGAACCGTGAACTTCCAGATATTCAAGCTGGTTTTAGGAAAGGCAGAGGAACCAGAGATCAAATTGCCAATGTCCTTGGATCGTTGATAAAGCAAAAGTTCCAGAAAAACATCTATTTCTGCTTTATTGATATGCCAAAGCCTTGGATTGTATGGATCAGAACAAACTGTGGAAAATTATTAAAGAGATGGGAATACCAGACCACCTGACCTGCCTCCTGAGAAATCTGTATGCAGGTCAGGAAGCAACAGTTAGAACTGGACATGGAACAACAGACTGGTTCTAAATTGGGAAAGGAGTACGTCAAGGCTGTATATTGCCACCCTGCTTTTTTAACACATATGCAGAGTACATAATGCCAAATGTTGGACTGAATGAAGCACAAGCTGGAATCAAGATTGCTGGGAGAAATATCAGTAACCTCAGATACGCAGATGACACCACTATAATGGCAGAAAGTGAAGAAGAACTAAAGAGCCTCTTGATGAATGTGAAAGAGGAGAGTGAAAATGTGGGCTTAAAACTCAACATTCAGAAAACTAAGATCATGGCATCTGGTCCCATCACTTCATGACAAATAGATTGGGAAACAGTGGCTGACTTTATTTTTGGGGTCTCCAAAATCACCGCAGATGGTGACTGAAGCCATGAAATTAAAAGACTCTTGCTCCTTGGAAGAAAATTTATGACCAACCTAGACAGCATATTAAAAAGCAAAAATATTACTTTACCAACAAAGGTCCATTTAGTCAAAGCTATGGTTTTCCTAGTAGTCATGTATGGATGTGAGAGTTGGACTATAAAGAAAGTTGAGCACTGAAGAATTAATGCTTTTGAACTGTGGTGTTGGAGAAGACTCTTGAGAGTCCCTTAGACTGCAAGGAGTTCCAACCAGTCCATCCTAAAGGAAACCAGTCCTGAATATTCATTTGAAGAACTGATGCTGAAGCTGAAACTCCAATACTTTGGCCACCTGATGTGAAGAACTGACTCATTTGAAAAGACCCTGATGCTGGAAAAGATTGAGGGTGGGAAGAGAAGGGAATGACAGAGGAGGAGATGGTTTGATGGCATCACTGACTCCATGAATGTTGAGTTTGGGTAAACTCCAGGTGTTGGTGATGGACAGGGAGGCCTGGTGTGCTGCAGTACATGGGGTCAGAAAGAGTCGGACATGACTGAGTGACTGAACTGAACTGAATCGACTTAGCACATATGGAAACCCCCATATATACACAGCCTCTTTGATGAATCTCTGTTCCATCTTCCTCTTTAGTGGAGAATTCAGTTTCTCCTGAAGCCACCACTTTCCCAGCAGCCCTCGAAGTGAAGATGGCTCACCCTCCTAGATGTCCATTCCATAGGTGGGAACCAAGCTGAGCATTTCTCCATCCCCCTTTCTTCCACTTCTAGATTACGGCTCTTCAACCTTACATGAAACTCCTGTCCTTCATGGTCTTTTACTCCTCCTCACTGCTGGTCTCTCACCCATCATTCTCTCTCTGCCTAAAGACTCAGATTCCTGGTTCCCACTTTCCCGCTCCCCTCCCCCAATCCTACCAGTGTCAAATTGATTCCAGCATCTTCATGGGCACCAACTGATCCAACTCCTTGGTTTCACCTCAGATACTCTTTTTGCCAGTGATGTCTACCTTCTCTCCCCTTGACTCACTCACTCCCAATGTGAGTTTCTGATCTCTGCATGACCTAGAGCTCCTTTTCTTAGGAAGTATTCAGCTCAGGCTTCTAACCTTCTGAACACAACCTTTTATCTTTCCAAGACTCTCAGGTGTTCTCTTCTACCACATCTGATCTTTAGGGTTAGAGAGACCTCAAATCCCTCAACGTCTTGGCTTCCTTCTCATCATCCTTCTTTCTTGTCTCCACTTCTATCTCCACAAGTCTGGACCTTGAAACTCATGCTTTTCACATCCCTCATTAGCCTCAACTCACTGAACCCAGTGTGCTTCTGTCACACTTGCCAGACAAGTTCTAACCTTTCCTGAACCCCACCATTTGACTTCTCCCTGCCCACACCCAGGCTCCTGAGTCCTGTGGGAGGAAACTCCACCACATCAAAGATAAGCGCCATGAAAATCCAATGTCCTCAGCCCCACCTGAGGTCTCAGAGCTTCCAGCTTTCTGAGTAAGCTCTCTCCCACCCTCTAGGACAGTTATTTCAAATTTCTCCACACTTTTTAAATTTCTTACCCCACTACCTCCCACTCACTCAAGGCAGATAACCTCACCTCCTACTGCAAAGGGAAAAAATAGAAGGCTTTAGATAGGAACTCTCCAAAAGCTCTGATTCTAGACCTGCAAAATAAGCTGCATCTATATCCATCCTCTTTCCCTCCCTTGATAGTGAAGGGTGATACCTTCTTCCTTACCCATGCTCTGGATTTCCTCTTCTTTTTCCCCCTTCAGGATCATACCTGACTATCCTTACTCTCTCCTGCAACTTTAATTTCTCCCTTTCTTCTTGATTCTTTAGTACATGGCTTAATTTTCAAAGTCTTTCTGATTAAAAACAAGCCCACCACCCAACCCTCTAAACCCACACCAGCTGCAGCTTCACTCCCTTACACAGCTAAGATCTTGAAGAAGGTGCTTGCTCTTGCATCCTCATTCCCTCACCTCCTTCTCCTTCCTGAGCCCAGCACAACCCAACATCTATGCCCACCATCCTGCACAGACTGACCTCATCAAGGGTCCAACAACATCCTTAGCAACAGTTTGAATCCACCAAAACTCCTTTGTGCTTCCATACTCGACCTTTCTACTGTTGACAGTATAACTGTGATCCATCACCCCTCCTAGGCTTCCATGGCAATTCACAAGCTGCTTATTCCTCCCACCCCTCTTGTCACTCCATCTTATTCTTCTTCATGAGGACTCATTCCATCTGTCCCTTAAATGTTGAGGTTCCTCAGAGTTCTCTTCTGGCTACTCTTCAGTGAGATACAGTGCATCCCTCTGGCCCATTTTGTACATCCCTCTAGCTTCAGTGCTTTCTCTATGCTGATGCCTCCAAAGTGAATGTCCCTGGCCCAGGTCTGTCTCAGACTTCCTGTACAAAAGCCTACTGGGCACCTCTGTCTAGATGTCCCATAAGTCTGTAAGCCCACCTTAAAATTGCCACTGTCCAGGTATTCCTATGTCAGCTGCCTCAAGGTGTCCAAACAGAACACCTGATATTTCTTTGGTTTACATTTTCCCCTTCATTTCTATGAAAGTTAAAGTGTTAGTCACCCAGTCCTGCCCAACTCTTTGTGATCCCATGGACTGTAGCCCACCAGGCTTCTCTGCCCATGGAATTCTCCAGGCAAGAATACTGGAGTGGGTAGCCATTCCCTTCTCCAGGGGATCTTCCAGACTCAAGGATCATCTCTATACTCATCCACAGTTCATCTAATCTGTGCCACTACATATTTTGTAAATTCATCCATACCTCTCAAATCCCACTTCTCTTTCCCTATTTCACTAACATCTCTCTCATATACTCCTGGTCTCCCTCTAATTCTTGCTATGGCCTAAGAGATTTTTCTAAAGTGTAAATCTGGCCATGTCGGCCCATTATGTGATGCCCTTCCACAGTTCCTTGTTGCTCTTAGGAAAAAATCTGAATCCATTTAATGGCTCCTGAGACCAGTCATAGCTTGTGTGGTTCCAAGAAACCTTTTCTAGCCTGGCTCTTGTCACTCCAAGTGCATGTTCTAGGTTCTGACCACATAGCACCATTTTCAGATCCTTGAACAAGCCTAGAGTGTCTTGCCTCTGAGAATGTCACCCTCTGCTATTCTTTTATCAGGAAGAGTTGTGTTTGTCTTTTTTTTAATATAACATTATGTATCTATTTATTTATTGTTTTTGGCTGTGCTGGGTCTTCATGGCTGTGCAGGCTTTTCTCTAGTTGTGGGGAGCTGGGGCTAGCCTCGAGTTGTGGTGTGCAGTCTTCTCATTGCAGTGGCTTCTCTTGTTGTGGAGCATGGCTCTAGGGCATGCAGGCTTCGGTACTTACAGCACATGGGCTGAGTAGTTCTGGCTCCTGGGCTCTAGAGCACAGGCTCAGTAGTTGTCCTGCATGGGATTAGCTTCTCTGCAGCATGTGGGATCTTCCCAGACCAGGGATTGAATCCAATCAGTATCTCCCACACTGACAGGTAGATTCTTTACCACTGAGCCACCAGAGAAGCCTGGAATACTTCTTTGGTACCATCTTTCTCCAGTTGTTCCCATTTGTCTTTCTGATCTTGGTCCACAGGCCCCGTCCTCCAGGAAGCTCTCTCTGTTTTGCCAGACTAGATTAAAGGCCTCTCCTCTGTATCCTCACAGCTCTCTTCACTTATCCTATCCTAGCAATTGGCACAGGGCTTTGTAAAAGACTCCCTATTCATCAAAATTTTCTATGGGACTGCCATCTTCATGAGGTCAACACTTTGACTTCCCACTCCAAAATCCCAGGCACCCAGCACCAGGCCTGAATTGGATAAGGCTGAGTGAGCATTTAGTATAAAAATTAAATCAAGGGAAAAAAATAAATTAAGAGGGATCCATGGTTATGGAAGGGGCTTCCCTTGTGGCTCAGTCATAAAGGATCCGCCTGCCAATGCAGGATCCCTGGTCTGGGAACATCCTCTGGAGAAGGAAATTGCAAGCCACTCCAGTATTCTTGCCTGGGAAATCCCATGGACAGAGGAGCCTGGGTAGGCTACAGTCCATGGGGTCACAAAGAGTCAAACACATTTTAGCAACTGAACAACAAACATGTTTATGGAAAGACTGGACATCGTCAATTTATTCTAGTATTTTCCTTCAGTTCTGTTCACCATCACCAAGAAGGGCTATAAACTGACTATCTTATCCAAACTATACTTTGGCTTTCACATCACCAAAAGTATTGGGTAGTTTGACCAGCAGTTTTGTGAAATGGACAAAGCCTTGAAGTCATTTTAGTTACCCCAAATTATTTGTGACATTTAGTGTAATTTTTTTTCTAATTTCAAACACAATATATGCATAAAGTATAATAAAAACTTGCTGAACACAGGGAAATAACAATACAATGAAGTCACCCATGTGACTTGTTATTAAAATTTCAATGTGTATTCTTTTAGTATTTTTTACATTCACTTATATTCACTTTTTTTAGAAAAACATAGCACCTATGGCACACACTGTGTGTAGCCTACTTTTTTTAAAATTAGCACTGTCAGAGGGAACATCTTTCAATGTCAGTTCATGTTCTTCTTTTTGTCTGTGGTTATAGCAAAAAGATGAGTTTGTCTCATTAAAAATATATACATCCAATAGGTCCTTGTTGGTTATCTATTTTATATATAGTCATGTACATATTTTAATCCCAGACTCCTAACTTATCCCTCCCCAAGTCCCTTTTTGGAGAAGGAAATGGCAATCCACTCCAGTATTCTTGCCTGGAGAATCCCATGGACAGAGGAACCTGGTGGGCTACAGTCCATGGGATTGCAAAGAGTCAGACACGACTTAGCAGCTAAACCACTACCACCACCAAGTCCCTTTTGGTAACCATAAGTTTGTTTTCTATGTCTGTGAGCTCTCTATTTCTGTTGGAAATCATACTCAATATCTAGTAACAGCCTATAATGAAAAAGAATCTAAGAAAGAATATAAATTGTATATAAATATGTGTGTGTGTGTGTGTGTGTGTGTGTGTGTGTGTGCTAGTCACTCAGTTGTGTCTGACTCTTTGCGATCCCATGGACTGTAGCTCCCCCAGGCTCCCCTGTCCATGAAATTCTCCAGACAAGAATACTGGAGTGGGTTGCCATTTTCTACTCCAGGGGATCATCCCAGCCCAGGGATTGAACCCAGGTCTTGCCCTGTGGGCAGATTCTTTACCATCTGTGTCACCTGGGAAGCCTATATATATAACTGAATTACTTTGCTGTACACCTGAAATTAAGACATTGTAAATCAATTATATTTCAATAAAAATTAAATATATATGTATGTGTGTGTACATACACACACACACAGATATTTGCCCACCAACAGGTCATGATTATCATTAAAATTTATTTCTTTTATTACTAGACAGATTAAATACATTAAAATATATTTACCAGGCACACAATGATTCTATACTCTTGACTGTTACAATCACTTTAGCTTAATATTCAGTTGGAGAAAACGGAATTCCCACCACCCAACCTGACTTTCATGAAATTAGGTTCCTGTGTGCAGGTTCTATAAGCATCTTTTTCCATAACATGGAAGGGTCAACAAGATGGTCCTTTGGGAATAAATTCACTCCACCCTCATTCCTAGAGATCTGCCTGGTTCCAGGCCCCACTTGTGACAGGATCACAGCAGTGAATAGAAAGCCAAGGTCCTCATTCACAAGATACTTACCTTGCAGTATGGGACACAGACAATAGAAAGTCAACAAATAAAGAAAATAAGATTATTTCATCAGTGATAAATGGAGATAAGAAACAAAAGATGTGTTGTGACAGAATGGTTGTGGGAGAGTCTGGGACATTCAGATGAGGCCTCTCTGAGAAGGGGACATTTGAGCTGAACCTCAATGTCAAGAGATACCTCTACTTGGGTGTGTGTGTCCCAGACAAAGAGAACAGAAATCACACTAGCTTGGCATATTTGAACATCAGAAAGGTGTCTTTAAAATAGAGAGAGTAGAAGGGAGAGAATGCTAGAAAATCAGGTCTGAGAGGTTAGAAAGGGGCTGGAAAACAGAGGGTTTTGGGGTCATGGAAGGGAATTTTGAAAGCCTAGTAAATAACCAGGAGATTTCAGGTTTCTAATTTCACGTTCTTTTCACAATCTCCTGGCAGTTTAGTATTTACATACCCACTTTATATGACCCTAACAAAATCAAGCACTTGGTCAATACTTGTTGAGAGAGGGGGCGGTCCTAAGATGGCAGAGGAATAGGACAGGGAGACCACTTTCTCCCCCACATTCATCGAAAGATCATTTGAACACTGAGCAAATGCCACAAATCAACCTGTGAACGCTGGTGGAGAACACCAGGCACCCAGAAAGGCAGCCCATTGTCTTCAAAAGGAGGTAGGGCAAAATATAAAAGATAAAAAGAGAGACAAAAGAGTTAGGGACAGAGACCTGTCCCAGGGAGGGAGTCGTGAAGGAGGAGAAGTTTCCACACACCAGGAAACCCTCTCACTGGCAGGTCTATGGGGAATTTTGGAACCTCAGAGGGCAACATAATGGGGAGGAAAAAATAAATAAAACCCACAGATTACACGCCTGACCACAACTCCCAGTGGAGAAGTAGCCCGGACGCTCGCGTCTGCCAGCAGCAAGTGGGGGCTGAACAGGGAGTCTGGGCTGCATTGCTTAGGGTAAGGATCAAGCCTGAATGCCCTGAGGGCAATCTGAGGGAGCCAACGTGAGAAAGCAACCCAAACTGTGGGATAGCCAGAGAGAGAGAAAAGAAAAAAAGAGAAAGAGAGAGATTGAGAAATTTCCTGTGAAAATCTCTAATCTAAGGCGCTGCTGGCCAGCTCACAGAACAAAGGACTGAGTGAACACCAGAGGAGAGCTAGCCGGCTGCAGACCAGCCCATCCATCGCCAGAGGCAGGGAGGCAGGCAGGAGGCAGCCAGAGCCAGAGAGGGGCAATCTCGCCCCAGAGAGGCACCCTCTACCAAACTGCGAGCAGGCTCCCAGTTGCTAACCAAGTCTTCCTGGGATCCTGGCCGGTTGACATCTGCCAGGAGGGTCACAGCCAGAGGTCAGCTCCCCAGAGGAGACACACGGCACACCTGAGACGGTGCTCCCATGGCGCACCCGGGAAACCCAGCGGCTGGGACCAGGGAGGTGATAAGACGCACCACCCACCCGGGGAGAGTGCGCTCACCAAGCACCTGGTTGCCTGACCTGCTCAGACCTGGGAAGGGCACAAAACGCAGGCCCTACTGAGTCTTTGACTTTGTGGAGTACCCGAGAACCTGAACCCGAGCAGCTTAAACCTGGGAAATGCTTGCAACTTTAGACAGTTCCCCTGCAGAGCCACCTGGAGCCTGAGCAGTGTAGACCGGGAAAACACACATGCCGTGAGCGGGGGCAAACCCAGTGTGGCTGAGACACTGCGAGCACTTCCACACACACCAGTGAGATTTGCAGTGTTCCTCCCTCCCCACAGCACAACTGAACAAGCGAGCCTGAATAAGTGACCACCTTTGCCCCCTGTGTCAGGGCGGAAATTAGACACTGAAGAGACCTGCAAACAGAAGAAGCCAAAATGAACAGAGGGAACCGCTTTGGAAGTGAGAGGTGCAACAGATTAAAACCCTACAGTTAGCACCGACTACACTGGAAGGGGCCTATAGACCTCAAGAAGAAGTATAAGCTGGAACAAGGAACTATCTGACACTAAACTGACCCCACACTGCCCACACAGCTCCAGAGAAATTCCTAGATCTATTTTACTATTATTATTTTTTTAATTTTTAAATCTTTTTTATTTTTAAGTCCTTTATTACTCCTTTAATTTTCATTTTTATAACCTACTATTACCTTGCAAAAAAAAAAAAAAAGACCCTATTTTTAAAGCGAATCTCATATATACTTTTTATAATTTTTGTGATTTTGTTTTGTTTTTTAATATTGTATTTTTGAGAGTCTAACCTCTACTCTAGATTTTTAATCTTTCCTTTTTGGTATTTGTTATCAATTTTGTACCTTTAAGAATCCAATCTTCAGTGTCCATTTTTACTTAGGAGTGTGATTTCTGGCTTGATTGCCCTCTCCCCCTTTCGACTCTCCCTTTTCTCCCTCAGGTCACCTCTATCTCCTCCCTCCCCCTTCCCTTCTCTACCCAGCGCTGTGAATCTCTGGGCATTGCAGGCTGCGGAGGACACTTAGGGAACTGATTACTGACTAGATCTGTCTCTCTCCTTTTGACTCCCTTCTTCTCCTCCTGGTCACCTCTATCTCCTCCTCCTTCTTCTCTTCTCCATGTAACTCTGCAAACCTCCCTGGGTGTCCCTCCCTATGGAGAATCTCTTCTCCATTAACCTAGATGTTTTATCATCAGTGGATGTTTTATCACCCTCAAGAAGTTTTGAGGCTACTGTAAGATTAAGACTGAAAACCAGAGGCAGGAGTCTTAAATCCAAAACTTGAGAACACCAGAAAACTCCTGACTCCAGGGAACATTAATCAACAAGAGTTCATCCAAAAGCCTCCATATCTACACTGAAACCAAGCTCAACCTAAGAGCCAACAAGTTCCAGAGCAAGACATACCATGCTAATTCTCCAGCAATGAAGGAACATAGCCCTGAGCATTAATATACAGGCTGCCCAGAGTCACACCAAACCCATAGACAACTCAAAACTCACTGCTGGACACTTCATTGCACTCCAGAGAGAAGAGATCCAGCTCCACCCACCAGAACACCAACGCAAGCGTCCCTAACCAGGAAACCTTGACAAGCTACTCGTCCAACCCCACCCACAGGGAGGAATCTCCACAATAAAGAGGAACCACAAACTTCCAGCATACAGAAAGGACACCCCAAATACAGCAACCTAAACAAGATGAAAAGGCAGAGAAATACTCAGCAGGTAAAGGAACATGATAAATTCCCACCAAACCAAACAAAAGAGGAGGAGATAGGGAGTCTACCTGAAAAAGAATTCAGAATAATGATAGTAAAAATGATCCAAAATCTTGAAAACAAAATGGAGTTACAGATAAATAGTCTGGAGACAAGGACTGAGAAGATGCAAGAAATGTTTAACAATGACCCAGAAGAAATAAAAAAGAGTCAATCAATAGTGAATAATGCAATAACTGAGATCAAAAACACTCTGGAGGGAACCAACAGTAGAATAACTGAGGCAGAAGATAGGATAAGTGAGGTGGAAGATAGAATGGTGGAAATAAATGAAGTAGAGAGGAAAAAAGAATTATAAGAAATGAGAACAACCTCAGAGACCTCTGGGACAACGTCAAACACCCCAACATTCAAATCATAGGGGCCCCAGAAGAAGACAAAAAGAAAGGCCATGAAAAAATACTTGAGGAGATAATAGTTGAAAACTTCCCTAAAACAGGGAAGGAAAAAGCCACCCAAGTCCAAGAAACCCAGAGAGTCCCAAATGGGATAAACCCAAGGCAAAACACCCCAAGACACATATTAATCAAATTGATGAAGATCAAACACAAAGAACAAATATTAAAAGCAGCAAGGGAAAAATAACAAATAACACACAAGAGGATTCCCATAAGAATAACCACTGATCTTTCAATAGAAACTCTTCAGGCCAGAAGGGAACAGCAAGACATACTTAAACTGATGAAAGAGAATAACCTACAAACCAGATTACTGTACCCAGCAAGGATCTCATTCAAATATGAAGGAGAAATCAAAAGCTTTACAGACAAGCAAAAGCAAAAGCTGAGCACCACCAAACCAGCTCTCCAACAAATGCTAAAGGATCTTCTCTAGACAGGAAACACAGAAAAGGTTTATAAACTCGAACCCAAAACACCAAAGTAAATGGCAATGGGATCATACTTATCAATAATTGCCTTAACTGTAAATGGGTTGAATGCCCCAACCAAAAGACAAGGACTGGCTGAATGGATACAGAAACAAGACCCTTATATATGCTGCCTATAAGAGACCCATCTCAAAACAAGGGACCCATACAGACTGAAAGTGAAAGGCTGAAAAAAGATATTTCACACAAATGGAGACCAAAAGAAAGCAGGAGTAGCAATATCATATCAGATAAAACAGACTTTGATATAAAGGTCATGAAAAGAGACAAAGAAGGACACTACATAATGATCAAAGGGTCAATCCAAGAAGAAGATATAACAATTATAAATATATATGCACCCAACAAAGGAGCACCATAATATGTAAGGCCAATGCTAACAAGTATGAAAGGGGAAATTAACAGTAACACAATAACAGTGGGAGACTTCTCACACCTATGGATAGATCAACTAAACAGAAAATTAGCAAGGAAACACAAACTTTAAATGATACAATGGACCAGTTAGACCTAATTGATATCTATAGGACATTTCACCCCGAAATAATGAACTTCACCTTTTTCTCAAGTGCACACGGAACCTTCTCCAGGATAGATCACATCCTGGCCCATAAATCTTGGTAAATTCAAAAAAATTGAAATCATTCCAAGCATCATTTCTGATCACAATGTGGTAAGATTAGATGTCAATAACAGGAAAAAAACTATTAAAAATACAAACATATGGAGGCTAAACAACATGCTTCTGAATAACCAACAAATCACAGAAGAAATCAAAATAAGCATAGAAACAAATAAAAATGAAAACACAACAACCAAAAACCTATGGGGCTCAGTAAAAGCAGTGCTAAGGGTAAGGCTCATAGCAATACAAGCTTACCTCAAGAAACAGAGAAAAGGCAAATAAATAACCTAACTCTACACCTAAAGCAACTAGAAAAGGAAGAAATGAAGAACCCCAGGATTAGTAGAAGGAAAGAAATCATAAAAAATAGGATAGAAATAACTGAAAAAAGAAATAAAGGAGACCATAACAAAAATAAACAAAGCTAAAAGCTGGTTCTTTGAGAAGATAAATACAATAGACAAACCATTAGCCAGACTCATCAAGGAAAAAAAGGGAGAAGAATCAAATCAAAAAAACTAGATGTGAAAATGGAGAAATCACAACAGACAACACAGGAATACAAAAGATCATAATAACTATTATTGGCAACTATATGCCAATAAAATGGACAACTTGGAAGAAATGGACAAATTCTTAGAAAAGTATAACTTTCCAAAACTGAACGAGGAAGAAATAGAAAATCTTAAGAGACCCATCACAAGCACGGAAATTGAAAATGTAATCAGAAATCTTCCAGCAAAAAAAGCCCAGGACCAGATGGCTTCACAGCTGAATTCTACCAAAAAGTTAGAGGAGAGCTAACACCTATCCTACTCAAACTCTTCCAGAAAATTGCAGAGGGAGGTAAACTTCCAAACTCACTCTATGAGACCACCATCACCCTAATACCAAAACCAGACAAAGATGCCACAGAAAAAGAAAACTACAGGCCAATATCACTGATGAACATAGATGCAAAAATCCTTAACAAAATTTTAGCAAACAGAATCCAACAACATATTGAAAAGATCATACATCATGACCAAGTGGGCTTTATCCCAGGGATGCAAGGATTCTTTAATATCTGCAAATCAATCAATGTGATACAATCAGTCAATGTGATACACCACATTAACAAATTGAAAGATAAAAACCATATGAATATCTCAATAGATGCAGAAAAAGCCTTTGACAAAATTCAACATCTATTTATGATTAAAACCCTCCAGAAAGCAGGAATAGAAGGAACATACTTCAACATAATAAAAGCTATATATGACAAACCCTCAGCAAACATTATCTTCAATGGTGAAAAATTGAAAGCATTTCCCCTAAAGTCAGGAATAAGACAAGGGTGCCCACTCTCACCACTACTACTCAACATGGTTTTGGAAGTTTTAGCCACAGCAACCAAAGAAGTAAAAGAAATAAAAGGAATCTAGACTGGAAAAGAAGTAAAACTCTCACTGTTTTCAGATGACAAGATCCTTTACATAAAAAACCCTAAAGACTCCACCAGAAAACTACTGGAGCTAATCAATGAATATAGTAAAGTTGCAGGATATAAAATTAACACAGAGAAATCCCTTGCATTAGTATATGCTAACAATGAGAAAACAGAAAGAGAAATTAAAGAAACAATTTTATTCCCCATGGCAATGAAAGGAATAAAATACTTAGGAATAAATCTACCTAAAGAAACAAAAGATCTATATATAGAAAACTATAAAACACTGATGAAAGAAATCAAAGATGACACAAATAGATGGGTAAATATACCGTGTTCATGGATCAAAAAGATCAATATAGTGAAAATGAGTATACTATCCAAAGCAATCTATAGATTCAATGCAATCCCCATCAAGCTACCAACGGTATTTTTCAGAGAACTAGGACATATAATTTCACAATTTGTATGGAAATACAAAAAACCTCGAATAGCCAAAACAATCTTGAGAAAGAAGAATGGAACTGGAGGAATCAACCTGCCTAACTTCAGACTATACTACAAAGCTACAGTCATCAAGACAGTATGGTACTGGCACAAAGGCAGAAATATAGATCAATGGAACAGAATAGAAAACCTAGAGATAAAATCCACACACCTATGGACATCTTATCTCTTTATCTCTGACAAAGGAGGTAAGAATATACAATGGAGAAAAGACAATCTCTTTAACAAGTGGTGCTGGGAAAACTGGTCAACCACTTGTAAAAGAATAAAACTAGAACACTTTCTAATACCAAAAATACACAAAATAAACTTTCTAATACACAAAAATAAACTCATTTATATTAAAGATATAAATGTAAGACCAGAAAATATAAAACTCCTAGAGGAAAACATAGGCAAACACTCTCTGACATAAATCACAGCAGGATCCTCTCTGACCCACCTCCCTATTTTTGCTTGGAAATAAAAGCAAAAATAAACAAATCAGACCTCATTAAACTTAAAAGCTTTTGCTCAACAAAGGAAACTATAAGCAAGGTGAAAAGACAGCCTTCAGAATGGGAGAAAATAATAGCAAATGAGGCAACTTACAAAGAATTAATCTAAAAATATACAAGCAGCTCCTGCAGCTCAATTCCAGAAAAATAAACGATGCAATCAAAAAATGGGCCAAAGAGCTAAACAAACATTTCTCCAAAGAAGACATCCAGATGGCTAACAAACACATGAAAAGATACTCAACATCACTCATTATCAGAGAAATGCAAATCAAAACCACACTGAGGTACCATTTCATGCCAGTCAGAATGGCTGCTATCAAAAAGTCTACAAACAATAAATGCTGGACAGGGTGCAGAGAAACTGTTGGTGGGAATGCAAACTAGTACACCCACTATGGAGAACAGTGTAGAGATTCCTTTAAAACTTGGAAATAGAACTGCGATACGACCCAGCAATCCCACTGCTGGGCATACACACCGAGGAAACCAGAATTGAAAGAGACATATGTACCCCAATGTTCATCGAAGCACTGTTTACAATGCTAGGACATGGAAGCAACCTAGATGTCCATTGGCAGGCAAATGCATAAGAAAGCTGTGGTACATATACACAATGGAATATTACTCAGCCATTTAAAAGAATGCATTTGAATCAGTTCTAATGAGGTGGATGAAACTGGAGCCTATTATACAGAGTGAAGTAAGCCAGACAGAAAAACACCAATACAGTATACTAATGCATATATATGAAATTTAGAAAGATGGTAATGATGACCCTATATGTGAGACAGCAAAAGAGACACAGATGTAAAGAACAGTCTTTGGACTCTGTGGTAGAAGGCGAGGGTAGGATGATTTGAGAGGGTAGCGTTGAAACATGTATATTATCATATGTGAAGCAGGTCACCAGTCCAGGTTCGATGTATGAGACAGGGGCACATGTGCACCCATGGCTGATTCATATCAATGTATGGCAAAGAAACACTACAATATTGTAAAGTAATTAGCCTCCAATTAAAATAAATAAATTATTTTTAAAAAATACTTGTTGAGAGAAAGAATGAAAGAAAAATGAATAAAGTGGATGAACTGAGGTGGTCCTAGCCCAGCACTTGCTCTGCAACCCCCACTGTTGGCTTTGAAGAAAGTGACACTATAGTTACCCAACTACTGAAAGAACTTTTCAGGCTTTCAGAAATTGCAAGTTTCTTTATTCAAAACGATAACCTGACAGCAACAATTCTGAGAGAAAGAGAAGTCGTAGCAAAACATAGGATTTGATAGACTTTGAGTTAAATACAGCACAGCACAGCACCCCCAGTGCACTCATTTGGTTAATTGTGGGCGGAATTATTTGAGCAAAACATTTTGTGCCTACAAGCAACTGCAGGTTCAGGCAGAGAAGATTGTAAGAATCTTTACCCAAATTTGATCCTTGCAGTTCCCCCAGAAGCTGGCACTGGTTCTCTTTGCTTGTGGTTCCTTCAGTCCCGGTTTGATGGCGGAAACACTATGACAGCTGTGAAGTTTCTTTGGCGGGTGTATCCACTCAGGCAGATTCCCTCTATCCTTTCCTCCTCAGCAGAGGCAAAAAAACAAAAAAAAACTGAACATGTGTCCCTGAGTTTATTATTTCAGGAACTTCATAGATCAGGGGCCAGAACTTCAGGAATCCTCTATCCACTGTAGCATTCATTCATGCATTCATTCACTCATTCATTTTATTTATTTTTATCTCCAATGACTGTCTTAGAAAGCAAAGATGGGCACAGTCCTTACCCTCACAGAGCTTATAACTAACTGTGTAGGCAATCGTTAAGTTATAATTGTGATAAAGGTTATAAATAAAAGGTACAGAGTGTTAAGATTGGGAGATGTTAACTTTAGCATAAATATCAGAGAATAGTTCCCTGGGGAAACTAATTTTGAACTGTATTTGGGACAATGAATAGCTACTAACTGTGGGAACCAGACTAGGGCGGAAAAAGCTGGAAAGTACTTCAAACAAAGGGACCTACAAAACCCTGGCACGGGGAGGATGTGATATGTTGGGGAATTGAAAGACTAGTGTGGCTGGCGCTTAAGACCCTAAGGAGAACATGTAAGAGATAAAGTTCAAAAGGAGGTATATCCATTAGGATATTTTAGGTCATAGTGAGGAGTTAAAAGCTTTATCTGAGGAGCAATGAAATATCAGCAAGCTATTGCTGCATAAGTTCCAACACTTTGGCCACCTGATGTGAAAAGCAGGCTCATTAGAAAAGGCCCTGATGCTGGGAAAGATTGAGGGCAGGAGGAGAAAGGGACAACAAAGGAAGCGATGGTTGAATGGCATCACTAACACAATGGACATGAGTTTGAGCAAGCTCCAGGAGATGGTGAAGGGCAGGGAAGCCTAGTGTGCTGCAGTCCATGGAGTTGCAAAGAGTGGGACGTGATTGAGTGACAGAAAACAACAGCATTGCTGCATAACAAATCACCCCACATCTCATTGACTTAAAGCAATGATCAGTTATACGTCACATGTTACAGGTCAGGTAGGAGTAACTGATCTAAGCTGTGTTCACTTACTGTGGCTGTGCTCCTTTGATCTTACTGTGCTCAGCTAATCTTTGCTATGCTCTCTCCTATGCTTGCAGGTCAGCTAGAGGCTCCTCTCCAGAATGAGCTTGGCTGGAGCACATTACCTGGGGTGGTCTCCTAACCCAAGGACCACCTAGGCTATTCCTCTTTACGATGATGGCAGGAGCACAAGTGAGCAGGCAGCAGCATCCCAGCCTGCACTGTCACTCCCATCTCAAGTTACTGGGCAAGACAATGCAGGTGGTACAGGTCAGAATCAAGAGGTAAGAAAATAGCCTCTTTATTAGGAGGAACTGAGCAGTCACTTGGAAAAAGATGTGAATACAGAGAGAGGTAAAGAATGTAAGAGATCATGAATGTCATGAAAGTAATAAACTGTGAGAAGCTAACAAAAGTTTGTAAACAGGAGATTGACTTTGTTACTCAAGGGAATTCTCCACAGAACCAAACATCTATTCCCAGAAGGGCCTCAAAATGGTTCTGTAATATATCCAGACACTTATCTATCATCCTAAGCTCTATCCCCACTCCAAACTTGTAGAATCTTAACTTCTCCATTTTAGACTTTCCAAACCATCTCCTCTCCTCCATCACTACTACTATTCTCCTTGGTTTCTACCCCTATCATCTCTTCCCTGACTTATCTTAGTTCAATTCAGTTGCTCAGTCATGTCTGACTCTTTGCGACCCCATGGACTGCAGCACACCAGGCCTCCCTGTTCATCACAAAATCCCAGAGCTCACCCAAACTCATGTCCATTGAGTTGGTGATGCCATCCATCCATCTCATCCTCTGTTGTCCCCTTATCCTCCTGCCCTCAATCTTTCCCAGCATCAGGGTCTTTTCCAATGAGTCAGTTCTTCGCATCAGGTGGCCAAAGTATTGGAGTTTCAGCTTCAACATCAGTCCTTCCAATGAACACCCAGGACTAACCTCCTTTAGGATGAACTGGTTGTAGTCCAAGGGACTCTCAAGAGTCTTCTCCAACACCATAGTTCAAAAGCATTAATTCTTCAGCACTCAGCTTTCTTTATAGTCCAACTGTCACATCCATGCAAGACTACTGGAAAAACAATTACTTGACTAAATGGACCTTTGGTGGCAAAGTAATGTCTCTGCTTTTTAATATGCTATCTAGGTTGGTCATAATTTTCCTTCCAAGGAGTAAGTGCCTTTTAATTTCATGGCTGCAATCACCATCTGCAGTGATTTTGGAGCCCAAGAAAATAAAGTCTGCCACTGTTTCCACTGTTTCCCCATCTATTTCCCATGAAGTGATGGGACCAGATGCCATGATCTTAGTTTTCTAAATGTTGAGCCTTAAGCCAACTTTTTCACTCTCCTCTTTCACTTTCATCAAGAGGCTCTTTAGTTCTTCTTCACTTTCTGCCCTAAGGGTGGTGTCATCTGCATATCTGAGGTTATTGATATTTCTCCCAGCCATCTTGATTCCAGTTTGTGCTTCATCCAGTCCCGCGTTTCTCATGATGTACTCTGCATGTAAATTAAATAAGCAGGGTGACAATATACAGCCTTGACATACTCCTTTTCCTATTTGGAACCAGTCTGTTGTTCCATGTCCAGTTCTAACCATTGCTTCCTGACCTGCATACAGGTTTCTCAAGAGGCAGGTAAGGTGGTCTGGTATTCCCATCTCTTTCAGAATTTTCCACAGTTTATTATGATACACACAGTCAAAGGCTTTGGCATAGTCAATAAAGCAGAAATAGATGTTTTTCTGGAACTCTCTTTTTTGATGATCCAACGGATGTTGGCAATTTGATCTCTGGTTCCTCTGCCTTTTCTAAAACCAGCTTGAATATCTGGAAATTCACGCTTCATGTATTGCTAAAGCCTGGCTTGGAGAATTTTGAGCATTACTTTACTAGCATGTGAGATGAATACAATTGTGCAGTAGTTTGAGCTTTCTTTGGTGTTGCCTTTCTTTGGGATTGGAATGAAAACTGACCTTTTCCAGTCCTGTGGCGACCACTGAGTTTTCCAAATTTGCTGGCATATTGAGTGTAGCACTTTCACAGCATCATCTTTGAGGATTTGAAATAGCTCAGCTGGAATTCTATCACCTCCATTAGCTTTGTTTGATGCTTCCTAAGGCCCACTTGACTTCACATTCCAGGATGTATGGCTCTAGGTGAGTGATCACACCATCGTGATTATCTGGGTTGTGAAGATCTTTTTTGCACAGTTCTTCTGTGTATTCTTGCCTCCTCTTCTTAATATCTTCTACCTCTGTTAGGTCCATACCATTTCTGTCCTTTATTGAGCCCATCTTTGCATGAAATGTTCCCTTGGTATCTTAATTTTCTTGAAGAGATCTCCAGTCTTTCCCATTCTATTGTTTTCCTCTATTTCTTTGCAGTTATCACTGAGGAAGGCTTTCTTATCTCTCCTTGCTGTTCTTTGGAACTCTGCATTCAAATCGGTATATCTTTCCTTTTCTCCTTTGTTTTTCGCTTCTCTTCTTTTCATAGTGATTTGTAAGGCCTCTACTAATAATATACCCCATTAGTGTCTCCTCCTCCAACTTACCTTCCACCTAACCCCCAGAGCAGCCTTTGACCTTATCTCTTCCACAAGGTAAAATTCCTCCTTGGAATGGCATTCAAGGTCCCATTTAAGATGGTTCTATGTTCCTTTGTGGACCTCTATTCTTCATTCTCTCTCCTTTAAGCACTGTCATTCAGATATAACTGACCCACTGTCTCCCTCAGCTGACTTCACCCTGGCAAGATTCTGCAACCCTACACACTTTTATTTCTGCTATTTCTGTCTAGAATTTCTTTATCTGGAAAACCATTCATCCTTCACAACCTGACTTAATGATCATCACCTGCATATATCTGCCTACCTTCCAGACACCTATTACAGTGTATGCAATGTTTTGTTTCCAGTCCTGTCTCCTCTTATAGAGCTGGGGGAATCCATCACCCTTAGCCATGTGTAACATAAATCAGATGTGAGAAGAAAAGTTTAAAATTATTCTTACAAAATGCTCATTTTGACTGGTGGGGCTTTAAAATGCTTTGTATTTCTTATGCATATTTTATAATATGTTAATGTAGAAGTACAAAATATAATTTAGAAATCAAAAATAGAAATTATTATTGAAGATACATGTTCAAAGTGTTTTTTACAAATTGGTGTGTCCAAGGAAAAATTTTGGAGAGCGTACTTCTAGACAATATACTTCTTGATAATAGATGGGACCTTGATGTCAAAACCAGCCTTGAACTTGCTAAGTTCTAATTCACAGCCCAAAGTGCTAAATCTACCAGGAGATTTTTATTGCAAAGCTGAGCAAAACTGTCAGCTAAAAAGTAGAAGGACCATCCCCCAGGCCCTGACACACAAACAAGTGACTACTGAGGAAGATTTTACGGAATGTTGTAGTTTTCCTGGACTCCTGGTAATAAATCAAAAATTGTTTCTGGGTAAGTAGGAAATACATGTCTACTGCTTTTGTGGGATGTATCAAAGGTTTGTATCCCCTTGAATCAAAACAAATCATGCCTGAGGAAGAATTCTAGGAAAAGACTAACACAGGTAATTCTCTTTATGATTTATTCTGGAATAGTTGTTTGTATAGGGGAATCCCACAGTATCTACATTTCTAGCATAAACAGAGCAGAGTTGAGAGAGTGTGGATTTACACTGTTTGCCAATAAACAGTCCTCATTCAAGAAACTTTTGCCACTTCTGGCTAGTAGCTTGATCTTTGTCTATTGCCAGAAATAAAAGTGATTGCTTAAATGTCCTTGTCACTAGAACAAAATGACTTTCACTACATTTTTTTTTCATTTATTTTTATTAGTTGGAGGCTAATTACTTTACAATATTGTAGTGGTTTTTGCCATACATTGACATGAACCAACCATGGATTTACATGTGTTCCCCATCCTGAACCCCACTCCCACCTCCCTCCCCATCCCATCCCTCTGGGTCTTCCCAGGACACCAGCCCTGAGCAATTGTCTCATGCATCCAACCTGGACTGGCTGTTTATCTGCTCACTACATTTAAAAACAAGTGCTGACTGCTCCAAAAACAGATTATTTCCAACAATAATAGTTGAGCTTTTCCAAATTCACACTGTGTCCTGGGCACTCTGTTACCTACTTAATCCTTGTAATAACCTTACATCCTCAGTGTTTTCAGTATTCCCATTTTATAGATCAGAAAACTCAGAGCTTGAATGGCTTGCCTAAGAGTTGCAATTAGTCACTTGCGGAGCAAAGATTAGTGCCCACGTCTGTCTTCAACTACAGTGAAAGCTTTTAACTATCTTGCTAAACCAAGTCTAAAAATAAATCAATTAACCCAAATGAAGGGGCTGGAGAACATTAAGAATTTTTCCCTGTTCTCAAATTCTAAAATTACTTGAAAAAAAGTTCTGAAATATTATGTAATATATTCTGAAGTCAAAGAACCATGTCTTTGTTTAACAGCCACTGTTCTGGAAGCTCCATTCCTTAGCACCCCATCTAGCCAGCCAAATACTCAAGGTTGCCCATACAGATCACACGCCACTAAGACAAAAACGAAAGTCCAAAATCTGTGGTTATACCAAAAGACTGTGGTGTCCCCGCCATCAAAGCACATGTGACTTCCTGCTGTTTTCTCCTTGCCAGATGTAGAAATGAATGTCTTAATCCCGGGAAATTTTTATAATTGCTGAAGATGACTATTGCAGCTTTTTTCAGAAACATGGGCTCATTTTTAGAAAAGAAAAAATAAAAAAGATTGCATAATGGCTGAGTGGAAATTCACAAGCAGATCGTCAGGCAAGCGCACGTTGGATACACATTCCCACTGTAGAAAAGAGGAATGCATTTAAGTTTAAATACTAGTTCTGTTATGTTGCTAAATGAGAGATAATTTTTAAGGAGTTTAACTTTTTAAACAAATTGTGTATCAAATAAATATTTCTAGAGATCTCATCATTAAAAAGAACAAAGATAAAATGTTTTGGTAGAATGTCTAATTTTAAAAGAATGGCATGGACAAAAGTTGTTGACTAATAAGAGGGAAATGAAAAAAAAAAAACTGATGAAAATCTTGAGCATGTGTATATTTCTCTTCAATTTGCAGATTCTGCCTAGATCCTGGCCATCCCCTTTTCCAGAACCATTCAGTTCTTGACTAGCTCCTCCCTCTGCTCTTCTCTCCCACCCCATCTGACCCCCTACAGGAACTTCCTGAGATTCATCCTTAATACCACCTTTCTTTCTTCTACCCTCTGTCTTCTTTTTTCAATGTAATTTTTACTGAAGTATAGTTGATTTACAATGTTGTGTTATTTTCAGGTGTATAGCAAAGTGATTCAGTTATATATATATTTGTGTGTGTGTGTATATATATATATGTATGTATAAGAATGTATATATATATATATATATGTATACAAATATGTATAAGAATGTGTGTATATACATATATATATGAATGTTATCTATCAGATCCTTTACCAGCTTCTTTATCAGATTCTTTTCCTATGTAGGTTATTACAAAATACTGACTGTAGTTCCCTGTGCTATAGAGTAGGTTCTGGTTGGGTATCCGTTTTATATACAGCAGTGTGTGAATGTTACTCCCAAGTTCCTAATTTATCTCTCCCCTTCCACCTTTCTCCTTTGATAACCATAAGTTTGTTTTCTACGTCTGTGAGTCTGTTACTCAGCCATAAAGAAGAAGGAAATGATGCCATTTGCAGCAATATGGATGGACTTAAAGATTGTCATACTGAGTGAGGTAAGTCACACAGAGAAAGACAAATATCATATGACATCCCTTCTATGTGAAATCTAAAAAGAAAAAAAAAAAGATACAAATGAACTTATTTAACCCCTCTCTTTTGCAGGGACCCTTATCACTGCCCGTGTTCCAATTTTCATTTCCACATATATAACACTGTCAGTCTTTAGCTGGCATCTCTCTTCCAGGCTCCAGCCTCATTTTTCTAGTTGTTCACTAAAACTGTTTACTTTGAAGTATTCAGCAAATTCATTCAGTCGTTTAACAAGTGAATGTTTGAGAGCTGTTCATGGGACTGACATTGTGGAGATGCTAGTGAATGAAGCAGCCCTTGTGGAGGATCCTGCTTTTGTGAATCTTAAATTCTAGAGGCAAAAGGTAGACCAAAGAGTAAACTGAAGTTAAATCTATAGTTGGATGGTGATAAGTGCTTCTCAGGGAAGGGAAACAGGGAATTTTGAGGGGAGAGTGGTGACTTTAAAAATGGTCATCAGTGCGGGCCTTGCTGAGAAGGTCCTTTCTGAATTAAGACTGAAGGAGGTGAGGGAGCAAGATTAAGAATTGAGGTCTGAAATTCTCACTTTTTTTCTTAATTTATCCCTCTCTGCATCTCCCCTATGGTAACCATTAAGTTTGTTTCCTATGTTTGTCAGTCTATTTCTGTTTTGTAAATAAGTCCATGTGTATCCTTTTTTCAGATTCCACGTATATGTGATATATATAGTATTTTTCTTTCTCTGCCTGACTTCACTCAGTATGATAATCTCTAGTTGCATCTGTGTTAATGTAAATGACATTATCTCCCCCCTTTTATGGCTAAGTATTATTCCATTGTGTATATGTGCCACATCATCTTTATCCATTCCTCTTAGGTTGCTTCCATATTGGACACTTAGGTTGCTTTCAAGTCTTGGCTACTGTAAATAGTGCTGCTATGAACATTAGAGTGCACATATCTATTCAAATTGTTTCCTCTAGATATATGCCCAGGAACAGGATTGCAAGGATTTTGTGGTAGCTCTACTTCTAGATTTTCAAGGTTTGAGTCTTGCAAGAAATGCAGGAGGAAATTTTTTTAAAAAGGAGGCAGTGGATGTATATCAAGCACCCATACCAAGGAGCTCTGAGACTAGCTCTCACCAGCACCTCAAGGTCAACGTGCCAGAACCTAAACTTGTCACCTGCAGAAGCAGCACAACTTTTTTCACCCAGTGATTCCTTCCGTCACCATCACCAAACACAAGAGCTGGTTCAGGCCAGCTACTCACTGTGCTTTTTAGAAGAACAAATGAACAGCTACTCTATGCTCTAGACAAACAAGGATTAATAAAGAGTCCCCCCACTGAAGGAGCAAACACCGTGAGTGCAAAGACAGCATCTTAGTTTTGGTTCCCGCATATGCAGGCCCTGGGTTAAGGATTTGGGTACGAGTCAGTAATTTGGAAGGTTAAGGGAAATACTGGTATGGCAGTAAAAAAGGGAGACTAGAACAGGAGAGCAGGCAATCAGAGTGTATTGTGGAGCCAGCTAGCACTTATCAAGTCAGGGAAGCTCCAGGAGGCCAGACGGACACAGCTCAGACCCTGCCCCAAGACAGGCAAGCTAAGGTATTACACCCCAACTCCTATCATGCTTTGGCTGAGGGCTAATCCTAGAGGGTTTCATTTCCTGAGCCCCAGTAACAAGAGAAAGCCTTTGGGCAGCTACAAGATGCACATCGAAAGGATAAGGGGAAGCATCTACTGCAAATACAGTGGAATATTTATGACACCTAAGGTGACCTCTGCAGAAGTGTGGAAAAGCAAATGCAGTGTAATGTGATAAGTCAGTAACAGGGCTCAGCTGATATGAATCAGTCCCCACCACGTGACTTGGCTCAGCATGTCTATAAATGAACATTTGTTAAACAAGTGTACAAAGGACAACAAGAAATAGACCTGAGACAGCAACTATTTCCCAAAATGCATGTGCCACAGAAACTGGCTAGCATTTTACCTTTTTCTCTTTTTTTCTTAGGAAAACTACATTTCCCAGCCTCCTTTGCAGTTAGGTGAGGTCATGTGATTGAGTTCTGACCAACAGGATGTGGTCAAAAGGGATGTCACCACCTTCAGGCCGTCCACTAGACCCTCTCAAACACAATCTTTTCTGCTTTCTCATCTTCTGTCTTCATGAGATATTCTGAGGGCCTAAAAGATGGAAGGATTTGGGGTCCTTGAATTTGCTACCTGGAGAACTGCCTTGAGGAACAGTTTCATCAGGGGATAATTCATGTTGGACATTCATTGAAAAAGAAGTAAATTTGTATTGGATGAGGCCACTGAGATTTTGGAACTGTTTGGTGGCGCAGCTAGCCCACCCCAACACAGTGGGTATTCAGTATATATTTGTGAACACAGGGCTGAATGAATGCTAATTGGAAGGGATGGTCTATTTCACTCTGCTTGAAGTTGGCAATGCTAGCAGGAAGCTTGAGAAAAGTGGGGTTTTGACAATAGCTGAAGGGAAAGGTGAAATGACATGAATAACCAATTTCATTTCACTCCTGGGGTCGCCCAAGGCCAAGCCTGCTATCACCCTATAAGCAAGGCCTGTATTATTTAAATTTCCACTGCAGAAATATGAGCCCATTTTGCTCTATCTTATCCCCAGTAAAAGTGGAAAAGGTTTGGCTTCCTGCCTGCATAAAATTACCTCTCATACACTTCATGGTTATTGTTAAGTCACCCTCTCAGCACTCCTAAGTTCTCATTTCATTTCATAAGTTAATATGGAAACTAGTTTTGCAATTTCAGCCCTTTGGAAAATTCTCTTTGCAAGAGAATCAGTGGCTGAGGTTAAATTTACATGGAGTGGTTTTTTCTGGAGTTGGTTGGCTGATCCTTCTCTTCTTCCTTGACTCCTCCTTGAAGGAAGGAGGCTGTGGCACACGACAGCCTAGAGATTTTCAAATGGAAATACAGAGCTTAGAATAATAGAACAATTAGACACTAGCTTTGTGCTTGTCACTTTACACTATTTGTCTTACTTGATGCTGGCAACAATCCTATGAATAAATCTTATTATTCTCATTTAACAGAGGAGGCAGAAATACATAGATGAAGTCATGGACAAAAGGTCACACAGCTGATAGGTTGTGGGAACCACACTTTGAATCCAGTGCTGCTCATTTTCACTATAACGTGTTGTTCTGGTGACACAAGCAGGTTATTTACTTTTATGGTGTCCCCTCTTTCCTCCAAAAAAGATAAAGTCCTAACCCCAGTACCTAAGCGTATGAGCTTATTTAGAAATAGCATCTTTTGCAGACAATCAAGTTCAGATCAAGTTAAGGTTTGAGGAAAGGTGCTAATCCAATATGGCTGGCATCATAAGAAGGGGGAATTTGGACACAGATATGTACACAGGGAAGATCAAGACAGAGTGAAAGTTATCTATAACCGAGGGAATCCAGAGGTGACTAGGAGCTAGGTGAGAAGGAGGGAGAAGATTCTCTGTCACAGCTCTCAGAAAGAAACAGCCCTGATTTCAAACTTCTAACCTCCAGAACCATGAAACGATACATTTCTATTGGTAAGCCACCAATCTGTGGTCCTTGGTTGCAGCACCCCCAGGAAACTCCTGCACTTAATGAGTATATCTTGGAATCTCAATGTTCTCTTCAGCACAGAAGGAAGACGAGCAATGTCTCGTTTAGAAAGTTCCAGGGTCTGTTGAATGAGATAATACACGTGCTGCGCCGAGAAGGATGCAGTATACAAAGTGCACTCAAAGGGCCCAGTAAACAGCAGCGGTTATTATCAACATCGAAAGTGAAAGTCACTCAGTTGTGTCCTACTCTTTGCAACTCCATGGACAGTAGTCCACCAGGCTCCTCTGTCCATGGGATTTCCCAGGCAAGAATACTGGAGTGGGTAGGCATTCCCTTCTTCTGGGGATCTTCCCAACCCAGGGATCAAACCTGAGTCTCCTGCGTTGCAGGCAAACTCTTTACTGTCTAAGCCACTAGGGAAGCCCAATTATTGTGTATGAAGAAACCTCCCCATGACATTGCAGAAAAGCCACCAATGGTTTTGTCCCCAGCCCTTAGTCACTCATGACTGAACAACTAACACTTCATTAATTATTTAACAAAATGAGTACAAAGTCATTTATCTCACCTTTGCATGAGGAATAAAAGAAAGCATCTAAGTTAAAGTTATTACTATGGTGTCTATTTCGGTTCAGCTGCAAAGAGACATGATTATTTGCCCACATGGTCTTATTTCTTGCTGATGAAATGTTTATGAAGCTGTGACCCATGTGTCCTGTCTCTAAGCAGGGTTTCAATCTCACAGACACAGTCCAACAACCTAAAGCCATTCTGATTGTAACCCAGGTCCTTTAAATGTGTTTCTCCGGGGCATGTGCAGCAGCACCTTTCAAAGGTCCCTCTCTGTTCCCACATTCTGCAGCCCACTCCCCAACTTCCAGTTCCCAGTTTCTCCAAAAAGCACCACCCTCTGCCCCTTCCTCTCTATTCTGTCTCCCTTGTGTCTCTTCCTCCCCATCCATATTCTGTGTTCCTGTCCCTACTCTGACCATGAATGATAGAAGTTAAATCAGGAGGCAAAGATGAGAGTAGGCAGGGTCCCACCGCTCTCTCTGGCGGCAGGGGAAGATGAAACAGTGCGAGCCCTTGTGGCTTCCTCATTCTCTGTCCCGTTACAAGGAGTGCATCCCCCTCCAGCCATGCAATGAGGTAGGGCCAATTTGATGAAAGGACAATGTCAAAAGTACAGTCAATATGATCTGAATTTAAATCCTATATCTGGAAAATGCTAGCTGGGCATGGTGCTTAACTTCTCTGAACCTCTGAATGCTTATTTGCAAAATGAGGCTACAAATGCACATTTCACAGGGTATGCTGAGGATTCGAGGAGATCACAAATGTGAATCACTTGGCCAGAGCAGACACAAGCTTGCTGTTAATAGCCTCCAATTTATGAAACAAGCTTGATTCAGAGGATAACAGCAGCATGCAAATTTAGTTTTATTGGTGGTGTCCCTTTTTTATTTTTAAAAATTTATTTATTTTTTAATAGAAGGATAAATGCTTTACAGAATTGTGTTGGTTTCTGCCAAACATCAACTTGAATCAGCCATAGGTATACATATGTCTGCTCCCTCCTGAACCTCCCTCCCATTTCCCGCCCCATCCCACCCTCTGTGTTGTTACAGAGCCCCTGTTTGGGCTCCCTGAGTCATATAGCAAATTCCCACTGGCTATCTATTTTACATATGGTAATATTGTGAGGCTGTCACGGCTAACGCCATGGCAGGCAGCCTAGATTAGGAGTAGGCCTGGTTTTCCAGGGTAACATAATAATCAGGCCTCCTAGAGCCAGCCAATCAACATATGCCTAGCCAGAGAAAAGGGAACCTATCAGGGGAAAGCTGAAAGCCCCACGTTGGGCCAACAAAACTTACCTTGCAACTGTGTAACCAATCCACTTATGCCAACTACCCACTGTGTAACCAATCCGATTGCGCCAACTACCTGCTGCTTGTTTTGACCTAATAAATACCCGAGAGAACTGGGGCTCGGGGCCTTTCGCCCTCACACACCTGGTGAGGGTGGGAGGCCCTGGCTCGAGTTAGTAATAAATTCCCCTATTGCGAGTTGCATTGTTTCGAGGAGTCTTCTTTCTCGACCGGGGACTCAGACTACGGGCAGAACATTTGGGGGCTTGTCCGGGATCCCTTGACCGGGGAAGAACGCTCTTTGGAACAAAGGGGAAAAAAAGGTAGGGAATAGCACCGGTGCTCAGGCAGGTTTAGAAAAAGACCAGAGTAAAGCCGAGGCCCTGCTGTGAAGCGGGAAGGTGTCTGGCGCAGAAAAAGACCAGAGTAAAGCCGAGGCCCTGCTGTGAAGCGGGAAGGTGTCTGGCGCAGAAAAAGACCAGAGTAAATCCGGGGCCCTGCTGTGAAGCGGGAAGGTGTCTGGCGTTAGGGAAAGCTTTCCATGAGGGAACAGACTGGCCATTCCGGCTGGCGTGAGGCCGCGGCCAGCGAGCGCGCTGGGAGGCAGCCAGCTCTGCGGGAAGGGATGAAGGCCAGAACAAAATTGAGAGAGCCTCAAGACCCCCAGACAGGAGAAACAGAGAGACCAAAAAGGCAGGCCCTAAAAAAAGATCAGTGCGCTTACTGCAAAGAACGGGGGCACTGGAAAAATGAGTGCCCTAAGAGAGACCCGAAGAAAAGAACAACCCAGAGAGAGAATTTCCCCTGGAACTCGAGTTCTATATGCGGGAGAAGACAGTGACTAGGGGAGTCAAGACTCGACACCCCTCCCCGAGTCCTGGGTAACCATACATGTAGAGGGGAAACCCGTTGGCTTCATGGTGGACACTGGCGCCCAACACTGTTTTAAATCAAAAACTGGGACCAATGTCTAAGAAAACCAGCTTGGTGCAGAGAGCCACGGGGACAAAAAAATATTGTTAGACCACAGAACGAAAAATAAATTTGGGGACCAATCAGGTGTCCCATTCGTTTTTGGTGATACCAGAATGCCCAGCCCCTCTACTTGGACGGGACTTGTTGACTAAAGTTAATGCTCAGATCCATTTTGACCCTGGGGAAATGTCAGTCAGAGATGGACTTGGACAGCCAATACATGTCTTGTCTCTAGCTTTAAGAGATGAATACACTTTTTGTGCCTAAGCCCTCAGAGGTTATAGCACCAGATATACAACCGTGGGTCCACAAATACCCATTGGCATGGGCAGAAACAGCAGGAATGGGACTAGCTAAACAGAGACATCCGGTCGTCATCGAACTAAAAGCCGAGGCAACTCCTGTGAGGGTAAAGCAATATCCTATGAGCCAGGAGGCTCGGCGGGGGATCACTCCCCACATTCGACGGCTCATAGATGCCGGAATTCTCAAGCGGTGCCAATCCCCTTGGAACACCCCCTTACTACCGGTAAAGAAGCCGGGAAATATGGATTACAGACCTGTCCAGGACCTACGAAAAGTCAACAAGCGGGTGAGTGACATACACCCTACTCTCCCCAACCCGTATACCCTCCTGAGCAGTCTGCTGCCTGAGTACACTTGGTACACTGTGTTGGACTTGAAAGATGCTTTTTTTCAGCTTACCCCTGGCTGCCCAGAGCCAAAAAATGTTTGCCTTTGAGTGGACTGAGGAGAAAGGCCAACCGGTAGTACAACTAACTTAGACCCACCTCCCACAAGGGTTCAAAAACTCCCCTACCTTGTTTAATGAGGCTTTGAGTAAAGACCTCTATAAATATCAGACTCACCACCCAGAGGTCATCCTGCTGCAATATGTGGATGACCTTATGTTGGCTGGAACCACAGAGGAGGCATGCAGCCATGCCACCGGTGACCTGTTACAGACTCTAGGCACCTTGGTATATCATGCTAGCACAAAGAAGGTGCAAATATCCTGGCAAGAGGTCACCTATTTGGGGTATAAGATCAGGCAGGGGCAAAGGTGGCTAACTCAGGCCATGAAGGAAACAATATTGCAGGTACCAGAGCCCAAGACCCCCCGCCAGGTGAGAGAGTTTTTAGAGACTGTTGGATATTGTAGACTATGGATCATGGGGTTTGCTGAGAAGGCCCAGCCCTTATATGAGGGAAGTAAAGAGACCCCAAACTGGACTTGGACTGAGCCAATGAAACAGGCTTTCCAGACACTCAGACGGGCCCTACTAAAAGCGGCCAGCCGGGACTACGCCACCCCCATATTAGCCATGGGACTTCCACCTCCTGGTATGGGGACTCTGCCTCCAGTCCCCAACTATTCCCTCCCTGACCTCATTTGGATCAACGAGGATACCACCCTCCAGAAGAATAACAAAGATGGATGGTACTGAGATCAAAACAACAACCTGATATTGCCTGCCATCCTGGGTCGTCACCTATGTGAACACCTGCACACAACTACACACTTGGGAGAAAAAAAGACCTTGACTCTTCTCCAGACAGCCTGCCTGAGGTTCTCTCGACAAAATGCAACTGTACGAGAAATAATCCAGGCTTGCAAAGCGTGCCAGCTGATGAGGACAGGGAAAAGGCAGCACACTGGAACGAGGTACCGAGGAGAAGAGCCAGGGCAACACTGGGAGATAGATTTCACTGAGGTAAGACCAGGCAAGTACAGGTATCGCTATCTGTTGGTTCTGGTAGATACCTTCTCGGGGTGGGTAAAAGCCTTCCCCACTAAGAGAGAGACAGAAACAGTGGTTGCTAAAAAGATCTTAGAGGAGATAGTGCCTAGTTATGGGCTGCCAGTGACTATGGGCTCAGATAACGGACCTGCCTTTGTGAGCCAGATTGTACAAGGGCTGGCCCAAGCTCTGGGGACAAAATGGAAGTTACATTGTAAATATAATCCCCAGAGCTCAGGACAGGTTGAGAGAAT
Source organism: Cervus elaphus (assembly GCF_910594005.1). Lineage (NCBI taxonomy): Eukaryota > Metazoa > Chordata > Mammalia > Artiodactyla > Cervidae > Cervus > Cervus elaphus. The sequence goes on along the minus strand of NC_057826.1, from coordinate 93,505,403 downwards.
AAATTGGGCCCTAAAAGAAACTCTGACAAAGTTGGTAATAGAGACTGGCGGGGACTGGGTGACCCTCCTTCCCTTCGTGCTCTTTTGAGTGCGTAACACCCCTTATAAGCTAAATCCTACCCCTTTTGAGATTCTGTATGGAAGACCCCCTCCTGTGTGTCCTATATTTAAAAAAAAAATGCCTACCACCCCCTACCTTGGGACAATTTCAACAAACATTGATGGCATTAAGTAAGGTACATAGCCATGTTTAAAAATTAATTCGAGAGATACACGAGGGTCCAAGCAAGGGGACCATCCCCTCACATAATATTGGCCCGGGTGATTGGGTTTGGGTAAAACGACACCAATCTAAAGCATTAAAACCTAGATAGAAAGGCCCTTATGTTGTTCTCCTTACCACTCCTACTGCTGTTAAAGTCGACGAGATCGGGCCCTAGGTTCACTGCAATCACGTGCGGCAAGCCACATCGGAAGAACAAGAGAAGATGCAAGCAGAATGGGAGGCAAGACCTCACCCGTCAAATCCTTTGAAACTGAAACTCGTACGACGGGAGCCCTCTTAACTCTCCTGCTGATAACAGTTTTCATTGGCCCAGGAGGAACCAGCCACAACCCCCATCAGCCAGCTAAGCTGACTTGGGTGATCTACAATCCTGAGACTGGAGAAGTGCTTAATTCGAGCTCCAACGTGGCCCCAAAGGGACATGGTGGCCAGTACTGACCTTTAATTTGTGCGTGCTGGTGGCTGACGGTAATGGGTTTGGTCCCCACCAACTGACCAAGTTCTTTGCCCACGGCTCTTTCGGTCTGTTCACCCGTAACTGTGAGCGAAAAGGCCCACGGTACTACGAACAGGTGCCTGTCTGTGTTTGCCCGGGGGGAAGAAGGGATCAGAACCAAAGTGAAAAATGTGGGAAAATTGACTCTTTTTATTGTGCCGCTTGGGGTTGTGAAACCAAGGGAACAGTCCATTTCGCATCTCCAAAAATCCTTGAGCTCCTTGGCTGAAGTAATGTTACAGAATAAGAGAGGTTTAGATTTGCTGTTTCTGCAACAAGGAAGATTATGTGCAGCACTGAAAAAAAAATGCTGTTTCTATATCGACCATTCAGGGGTGGTACAAAAAAATCTCTCTAAAAAGTAAGAGAGGGACTAGCCCAGTAGAAGAGAGAACGAAAAGCCCAACAAGGCTGGTTTAAATCTTGGTTTCAGCGCTCCCCCTGGTTGAGCACTTTGATTTCCACCCTCCTGGGTCCACTCATAGTATTAATATTGTTACTGACCTTTGGTCCATGCATTTTAAACCGTATGGTCTCATTTATTAGGGAGCGCCTAAATACCATCCAAATTACGGTATTGAGACAACAATATCAGTCAATTTCACAGAGTAAAGAGAAAGATTCCTCTACTTAAACAACAGACAGGGGGGAAATGTGAGGCTGTCACGGCTAACGCCATGGCAGGCAGCCTAGATTAGGAGTAGGCCTGGTTTTCCAGGGTAACATAATAATCAGGCCTCCTAGAGCCAGCCAATCAACATATGCCTAGCCAGAGAAAAGGGAACCTATCAGGGGAAAGCTGAAAGCCCCACGTTGGGCCAACAAAACTTACCTTGCAACTGTGTAACCAATCCACTTATGCCAACTACCCACTGTGTAACCAATCCGATTGCGCCAACTACCTGCTGCTTGTTCTGACCTAATAAATACCCGAGAGAACTGGGGCTCGGGGCCTTTCGTCCTCACACACCTCGTGAGGGCGGGAGGCCCTGGCTCGAGTTAGTAATAAATTCCCCTATTGCGAGTTGCATTGTTTCGAGGAGTCTTCTTTCCCGACCGGGGACTCGGACTACGGGCAGAACAATATAAGTTTCCGTGTTACTCTCTCCGTACATCCCACCCTCTCCTTGATTCAGAGGATAACAGCAGCATGCAAATTTAGTTTTACTGGCGGCATCCCTTTAAATCTATCTTTTAAAGTAAATTCTCTTCCTTCCTCTGGAAGAAATTCAGGATGGGCTCCAAGATTTTTTCTGGTCATTCTTAGATAATAAAATTCCTTCAATCAATCTGATTGCCCAAACAACCTGATTACAGTGGTTTAAATGTTTAGTCCAGTGCATGGATCATATTTTTTCCCTCTTCTCTGGCAGGCTAGCTACTTACAGGGAGAATAACAACTTAGGTACCCTTTCTCCTGCCTGCTCTACGCATCCATCACTCTCCAGTCTTGCTGATCTAGGCTCTGCTCCACAAGGGCTGGAGCTAATGGAGGAGGAAGGATGAAGATATGTTTGATTTGCTTAGAAAAGGAATGCTTTGATTGGTGTTGCAAATGGACTCTTACATGGCAATTCTTCAGAAGTCCTCCCATTTTTGTTGCTGGGAACAGCAACCTCATTGTCCAAAGACCTCTCATGACCTTCCCCTTCCTAGAGATAAAGCCAAGAAACGAAAGGATGGCCTTCAAGAATCCAATAGGTGGCCCCATAATACACTTCCAGGCTTACCTGCCATTCTTCTAGCTCCCATCACTTGGTCTCCATTGCAGCCTCGCAAAACCTCCAGCTCTTCCCAGAACAGATCAGGCTCTGTTACACACTCCAGGCTATGTATTTGTAAAGGTGAATCCCTCCTAGAACCCATGTCTCTTTCCTATTTCTGGCAAAGGGCAGCCCTGTGAAGAGATCAATTGAAACACTGTATGACAGGGTTTCCCTGGTGATTCAGTGGTAAAGAAGCCTCATGACAATGCAGGAGACGTGGGTTCGATCCCCCATCCAGGAAGATCCCATATGCCACGTGGCAAAAGCCACCACAACTATTGACACTGTGCTCTAGAGCCCGAGAACCACACAACTGCTGAGCCCAAGTTCCATAACAACGAATCCCATGTGCCTTACAGCCCACGCTCTGCAGCAAAAGAAGCACCACAATGAGAAGTCCATGCACCATCAAAGCCCACACAGCAACGAAGACCCAGCACGGCCAAAAATAGATAAATACACAATATTAAAACACTCTTTGACAACGGAGCCCTTTCACCTGAGTGAGGCAATACATAACTTAATCAATAGTGTTAGGGCAGCCAGCTAGCCATTTGAGGAAAAACACTTGATGCAAAATTTCTACCCCAGTATTTAATTGTGGAGTGTTATTTTTCTTTGATGACTAGTGAAGCTGAATATATTTTTCACTTATTCATTGTTGGGTTTTCATTTTTGTGGCTTGCTTCCTTTTCAAATCAAACTTGACTATTTATTGATTTCTTGTTGATTGGTAAGAGAATTTTGAACACTGAGGATATTAGTTCTGTATCTGTTATGTATGGTGCAGACCCCTGCCCCACCTCCATCTGTGCACTTTCATTTTAATTTTGATCATGGTATTGTTTAATAAATTACAATGTTAAACTTTTATGTCACCAGGTCTATTAATCTTTTCCTCCATGATTTCTGATTTTGCTGTAATGCTTGGAAAGTCTTTATCCAACTCATGGTTATATGAATATTCTTCTAAATTCTCATCTTATGCATTAATTATTTACTTTCTCTCCAGTTTTATGGAGACATAATTGATATATAATATTGTGTAAGTTTAAAGTATACAATGAAATCATTTAATAAATGTACATATTTTGATATGATTACCACAATAAGGTTAGCTAACATTCATTATCTCACATAGATTTTTTTTTCTTGTGATGAGAACTTTAAAGATCTACTCTCTTAGCCATTTTCAAATCTACAATAGAGTATTGTTAACTGTAGTCACCACAGTGTATATTATATCCCCAGAACTTATTTATCTCATAGCTTGAAGTTTGTACTTTTTGGCTCCCTTCACTCATTTACCACATCTTTCACCCTCTGCCCTTGCCAATTACTGATCTGTTTTCTGTTTCTAGGAATTCATTTTTTAAAGATTCTGCTTTTTTTTTTTTTCTCATGCATCCCACCTGGGCTGGTGATCTGTTTCACCATAGATAGTATACATGCTGTTCTTTTGAAATATCCCACCCTCACATTCTCCCACAGAGTTCAAAAGTCTGTTCTGTATTTCTGTTTCTCTGCTTAAAAGTAGGATCATACATTCTATGTTCTTCTCTGTCTGACTTTTTTTACTTAGCATAATGCTCTCAAGGTCCAACCGTGTTGCAAATGGCAGCATTTCCTTCTTTTTGTGGCTGAGTAATATCCCTGTGTGTGTTATATTTTCTTTATCTGTTCATCTGTGGATGGACACTTAGATTGTCTCCATATCTTGGCTATTGTGAATAACGTTGCAATGAGCATGGTGGTACCAAGATATCTTCAAGATGGTATTTCTAATATACCCAAAGGCAGGCTGCCTTGATCAAATGGTAGTCCTGTTTTTGAGTTTTTGAAGAACTTCCATAGTGCTTTCCATAGTGGCTATACCATAATTATTTGCTTTTGATTATTTAATTCTTCAGAGGTAAAAGGACCTAAGCAATACTAAACTCTGCTAAGAAAATCACCCCACCATACACAGCAGCCCTAGCATGTCAGCAGAGGACCCCAGTAGCCAACAGGATAAAACAGACCAAATAATGGTACCCTGGTGGCCTCCCTCATCATGATCAGGTGGGAAACTGTGAAACATGAACTCTTCTTCCTTCTTCAATCATTCCTGGTCCCCGTCCCAGTCCCGGGAAGATTAGATACAAAGATAAAGAGAATGGGATGTCCCAGGGGCAGACTGCTTGCACTTCCTCAAACCCACATAGCGGCAGAAGACAAATCAAAAAACAGACTATCCCCCCATCCTCATCTTGAGGTCCTCAAGTCACAGGCCTGGCATAAGTTGAAAGTGGGAGATAATTTTGAATCAGACACTACGTTAGAGTTTTTGAATGGACTGTAATATGTAACTACAATTACAGGGAAATTATGTCATCTGTTCAAAGTCTCTTCAAAGGATCTGATCTCCATTGAGAGAGGGACTACGAGCATATTTCAAAGGTGACATCATTTCATTTGTGTCCCTCCTTTAACTGATAACATTTTTTAAAAGAGGGTACAATGCAAAATAGCTGGAGAGTTCCAGACTTTACATGCATACCCAAAACTGTCCACAGGAAAAGAGGGATTTTTACTTCTCATCAGTTATTAAACCAAAGTACCAGGCTTCACTCTGATTATACTAACTTGATTAGGCCTGAAACAACCAGTGTTGCCTAGACAAAACTTGGTCCTGCTCCCTCCTCCAGCCTGTCTCTGAGAGCAGGCGCAAGCACAGTGGCCACTGCCGGACTTGGGGTCTGCTGGTCAGTTGGTGTGTCTACTAAAAAGCAAAGACATTACTTTGTCCACAAAGGTCCATCTAGTCAGAGCTATGGTTTTTCCATAGTCAAGTATGGATGTGAGAGTTGGACTATAAAGAAGGCTGAGTGCCGAAGAATTGATGCTTTTGAACTGTGGTGTTGGAGAAGACTCTTGCAAACCCCTTGGACAGCAAGGAGATCCAACCAGTCAATCCTAAAGGAAATCAGTCCTGAATATTCATTGGAAGGACTGATGCTGAAGCTGAAGTGCCAATACTTTGGCCACCTGTTGGGAAGAACTGGCTCATTGGAAAAGACCCTGATGCTGGGAAAGATTGAAGGTGGGAGGAGAAGGGGACGACACAGGATGAGATGGTTGGATGGCATCACTGACTTGATGGACATGAGTTTGAGCAAGCTCTGGGAGTTGGTGATGGACAGGGAAGCCTGGCAAGCTGCAGTCCACGGGGTCACAAAGAGTCAGACACTACTGAGTGACTGAACTGAACTGAACCGATATTTGGTGCTGGTCGGTTGGTCTGTCTCTGAAAAGTCGATGTCATTGAACCTCCTGTCATGGCAGAGTAAGATCTATTCAGCACCCCCTCTGATGGTCCCACCCCGGGGATCCGAGGGGCCAGCGAAGAGGACCCTGCTGCAGCCTTCTTGGCATAACAGGAGAGCGTGATTGCAGGCATCGAGAACAACGAGGTCTTCACCATCCTGGACGGCGGCACCCCCAGACCCAGGGCGGGGGAGGAGGGGGAAGGGGGCTGGTACAGATACTGATGATGGAGTGATGAATGGCGAATACTGCCAAGAGACTACTGGCCCGACAGACAGTTACACAGCTATTCACAAGTGGATCTATTGCACTCAGAGCCTGAAAGTATCCCGTAAAGGGAGAGAAGAGCAAATGGAATGCTTGGAAGCCCTTGATGCCAATTCTTGGAAGCAGGAAGCAGAGTGGAAAGAAAAAACAATCAAGGAGCTGGACGAGTGGCATGTGAGGCAGGTTGGCAGCTCCAGAAGACAAAAGCCAACAACAGGGCAGCAGCAGAAGTCTTTGCACATGACATTGAGGAGTTGTCCCCGGGCACTGAGTGGGAACCGGTGGCCCGGCTGTGTGACCTTAACCCCAAGTCCAGCAAGCAGGCCAAAGACATCTCCTGCCTGTGTTCTGTCCTCATCTCCCTCAAGCGGGGCCCCCTGAAGAGCCACCCTTCTACAATATCTTAATCCCACTCAGTGACGCTCTTCACGGTAATTGGATTAATTATGTTGAGTTGTTTTGGGCCAAACCTTTTGTGTTTAGAGCTGATCATTGTTTGTGATTGCAGTTTCCTTCAACTGTGTTCTCCCTGGCATTCAAAGAGGGGGGGAGGTGGCGGCAGAGGAAGGGAGGGACGCCTCCCAAGGGCAGCCTCAACCTATGCTTTTGTGCATTATTTTGAAAATAAATTTGTTTCAAACAACTTAAAAAAAATAAACAACTCTGACCTGATTGGCTTAAGCTGGGTTTCTACCACCTCTGAGCCAATCACCGAAATGAAGCAGATGTCTCCAGTCCTGTAAGGATTCACCCCTGGAGAAAGTGAAGAAAGTGAGTCTCTCAGTGGTGTCCAACTCTTTGCAACCCCATGGACTGTACATGGAATTCTCCAGACCAGAATACTGGAGTGGGTAGCCATTCCCTTCTCCAGGGGATCTTCCCAACCCAGGGATCAAACGCAGGCCTCCCACATTGCAGGTGGATCCTTCACCAGCTGAGCCACCAGGGAAGCCCCTGGAGAAGGGAAGGGCTAATGGGGAATGGAAGAGGTAATAAATAGAATTCCTGCCTACCTATCCCTCTGGTCAATGAGGTCTCTTGGCCTTCCCTATTTCATTTTCACTCAGTTTGAGGCCTGGAGCACAGTGTAATTCTAGCTGAAATCATGTTTAGGAAGCTGTTTATTTAATCAGTAGGGAGGCCAGCTATTACAAGCTAACAACCCAAAGAAACATTTTCTTTCCCCATTGAAATCCAAAAACCCTGCCAAAGGAAGCTTGGCTGGGTCCCTAGGCCTTTCTGCCCAGCTCAGCCCCGCTCTCTGCAGGCAGCAGTGTCCCATACTATGTGATAACTCACATTTGTAAACTACTTTGCAATTTGCAAAGGGCTTTCACATCCATTATGCCATTTAATCCACAAGGGGTGCTGGGGGAGGATGCTGGTTTGGATGCTGCTCTCAGGATTTCATAAGCAAGCTGTATTAGGAGTGGAAAGAAGGAATTATGCATGAGATTCTGTGAGGCTAGCATGGCGAGTGTAGTTGGAGGGCCACAAAGGGGCATTAGAGTTTGTGTCTCGCCTCCGCCTTTGTTCATTGACTCCATTCCTTTGAAGTACTCAGTAGCCACTACTGAATATGGTTATAGGTCTTACTGATTTGTTACCCAAGATGTGTGCCCTGGCTATAAAAATGGCCCCTGACCTAAGGAAGATGAACTCATTCTCCTGAGAATCTGAAATATCATGAGAATCACACAAAAAAGGGGGGCATTCTGATTATGCTTGACCTTGCTGCTTTATAATCCAGTTTTCTCTATGAGCTTCCTGTCTTTAAATTGGATGAATTGGACATTGTGAGTACAACAGGCATAGTACTGAAGAATCTCCAGATGTCCTCTCAAGGAGAAGCCTAGGGATAAAAAGCACAAATTGGAGACAAGAATGGAAGGGAGACAGAACCAAGCAACAGAGACCTACAGATACTAAATAACTGTCGTTCAGTTGCTCAGGTGAATCCGACTCTTTGCAACCCCATGGACTGCAGAACGCCAGGATTCCCTGTCCTTCACCATCTCCCAGAGTTTCCTCAAACTCATGTCCATTGAATCGGTGATGCCATCCAACCAACTTCTCATCTATCATCCCCTTCTCCTCCTGTCTTCAATCTTTCCCAGAATCAGTGTCTTTTCTAATGAGTTAGTTCTTGACATCAGGTGGCCAAAGTATTGGAGTTTCAGCATTAGCATCAGTCCTTCCAATGAATATGCAGGACTGATTTCCTTTAGGATTTACTGGTTGGATCTCCTTGCAATCCAAGTGACTCTCAAGAGTCTTCTCCAACAACACTGTTCAAAAGTATCAATTCTTCAGCTCTCAGCCTTCTTTATGGTCCAACTCTCACATTCATACACGACTACTGGGAAAATCATAGCTTTGACTAGACAGACCTTTGTTGGCAAAGTAATGACTCTGCTCTTTAATACACTATCTAGCTTTGTCATAGCTTTTCTTCCAAGAAGCAAGCATCTTTTAATTTCATGGCTGAAGTCACCATCTACAGTGATTTTGGAGCCCAAGAAAATAAAGTCTGTCACTGTTTCCATTGTTTCCCCATCTATTTGCCATGAAGTGATGGGGCCAGATGCCATGATCTTCATTTTTTGAATGTTGAATTTTAAGCCAGCTTTTTCACTCTCCTCTTTCACCTGCAGCAAGAGGCTCTTTAGTTCTTCTTCACTTTCTGCCATAAGGGTGGTGTCATCTGCATATCTGAGGTTATTGATATTTCTTCCAGCAATCTTGATTCCAGCTTGTGCTTCATCTAGCCTGGCATTTCTCATGATGTACTCTGCACATAAATTAAGTATACAGCCTTGACATACTCCTTTCCCAATTTGGAACCAATCTGTTGTTCCATGTCCAGCTCTAATTGTTGCTTCTTGACCTGCATACAGGGGAAGGCAAGGTGATCTGGTATTCCCATCTCTTTAAGAATTTTCCACAGTTTGTTTTGATCCACACAAAGGCTTTAGTGTAGTCAAGAAGCAAATGTTTTCCTGGAATTCTCTTGCTTTTTCTTGATCCAGTGGATGTTGGCAATTTGATCTCTTGTTCCTCTGTCTTTTCTAAATCTAGCTTGAACATCTGGAAGTTCTCAGTTCATGCACTGTTGAAGCCTAGCTTGGAGAATTTTGAGCATAGCTTTGCTAGCATGTGAAATGAGGGCAATTGTGCAGTAGAACATTCTTTGGGATTGGAATGGAAACTGACCTTTTCCAGTCCTGTGGCCACTGCTGAGTTTTCCAAATTTGCTGGCATATTGAGTGCAGCAATTTAACAATAGCATCTTTTAGATGCTCAGCTAGAATTCCATCACCTTCACTTGCTTTGTTAGAAGTGATGCTTCCTAAGGCCCGCTTGACTTCAGACTCCAGGATGTCTGGCTCTAGGTGAGTGATCACATCATCGTGATTATCTGGGTCATGAAGATCTTTTCTGTATAGTTCTTCTGTGTATTCTTGCCATCTCTTCTTAACCTCTTCTGCTTCTGTTAGGTCCATACCATTTCTGTCCTTTATTGCACCCATTTTTGCATGAAATGTTCCCTTGGTATCTCTAATTTTCTTGAAGAGATCTCTAGTCTTTCCCATTCTATTGTTTTCCTCTGTTTTTTTGCATTGTTCACTTAGGAAGGCTTTCTTATCTCTCCTTGCTATTCTTTGGAACTCTGCATTCAGATGGGCATATTTTTAAATAACTAGATAACCATCATCCAGTCAGAATCCTAGAGATACAGATAACTAGATAAACATCATCCAGCTGACAAGAGTTCAAGTCCAAGGCCAGAGATCTCCTCCCACCAAAATTACCTGCCCAAATTTTTCTCTTTGAATGCTAATATCCATATCCCTCATACAGATTTCCACCTCCACCAGGGCCCATTCCTCTCTCTAAACAGATCGTGAAGGTAGAGACCGTGCTGTTTCACCCATCACAGAGGGACGTTAGTGTGAGACACATGGATGAAACTTGACCAATAGTTGTTAAATGAGTGGGCGCAGACATAAGAATCAGTTGACTATATGTGGAGGTAAATCTTTAAAACACGTTAAATTGATAAAAATACTTTTAATCATGATAATCATGATTTGAGACTAATCTGCTCAGTGATTTTGAGTATATTCACAAATTTGTGCAATCTTCATCACTATCTAATTCCAAAACACTTACATCACCCACAAGACACCCTGTGCCCCTTAGCAGTCACTCTCCATTTCCCGATCCTTTCAACTCCTGATAACCACTAATCTATTTTAATGTCTGCATAGATTTTTCTCCTTCAGACCTTCGATACAAAAGGAATCATACATGATGTTTTGTGTCCAACTTCTTTCATTTAACACATTTACAAAGTTCATCCATGTTGTAGCATGTATCAGTACTTTATTGTTCACTTTTTTGCTGAATACCGTTCCATGGTATGGATACACCAAATTTTATTATCCACTCATCATTGAGGAATATTTTGGTTGTTTCCATTTTTTCAGCTGTCGTGAATAATACTATGAAATGTTCATGTAGAAGTTTTTGTGTGAACATCAGTCTCAATTTTGGGGGGGATATATAGCTAGGAGTGGAATTGCTAGGTCATATGGTAACTAAGTTTTTGAGGAACTATTTTTCAAAGCACTTGCACCATTTTACATTGTCACCAGCAGTGTATGAGAGTGTAGTTGCTGCACATCCTCATCAATATTTGTGATTTCCATTTTGTTAAAAATCACTCTTACACCCATCCTAGTGAGTTTGAAGTGATACCTCATTGTGGTTTTGACTTGCATTTTTCTGATGACTAATGATCTTCAGCATCTTTTCATGTACTTCAGTTCAGTTGCTCAGTCGTGTCTGACTCTTTTTGAAACCATGGACTACAGAACGCCAGGCTTCCCTGTCCATCACCAACTCCCAGAGCTTGCCCAAATTCATGTCCATCCAGTTGGTGACACCATCCAACCATCTCATCCTCTGTCATCCCTTTTTCCTCCCACCTTCAATCTTTCCCAGCATCAGGGGCTTTTCCAATGAGTCAGAGCTTTGCATCAGGTGGCCAAAGTATTGGAGTTTCAGCTTCAGCATCAGTCCTTCCAATGAACACCCAGGACTGATCTCCTTTAGGATGGACTGCTTGGATCTCCTTGCAGTCCAAGGGACTTTCAAGAGTCTTCTCCAATGCCACAGTTCAGAAGCATCAATTCTTCAGTGCTCAGCTTTCTTTATAGTCCAACTCTCACATCCATACATGACCACTGGAAAAACCATAGCTTTGACTAGATGGACCTTTGTTGGAAAAGTAATGTCTCTGCTTTTTAAAATGCCGTCTAGGTTGCTCATAGCTTCCAAGGAGCAAGTGTCTTTTAATTTCATGGCTGAAATCACCATCTGCAGTGATTTTCGAGCCCCAAAACAATGTTTCCACTGTTTCCCCATCAATTTGCCATGAAGTGATGGGACCAGATGCCATGATCTTAGTTTTCTGAATGTTGAGCTTTAAGCCAACTTTTTCACTCTCCTCTTTCACTTTCATCAAGAGGCTCTTTAGTTTTTCTTCTCTTTCTGCCAGAAAGGTGGTGTCATCTGCATATCTGAGGTTATTGATATAACCAGCAATCTTGATTCCAGTTTGTGCTTCATCCAGCCCAGCATTTCTCATGATGTATACTGCATATATGTTAATTAAGCAGGGTGACAACATACAGCCTTGACGTACTCCTTTCCTGATTTGGAACCAGTTCATGTACTTACTGATCATTTATGCATCTTGTAGGGGGAAATGTCTATTTAAATCATTTATATCTTCTTTAATTGTGGTATTTGTTTTCTTATTGTTGAATTGGAAGAGTTCTTTAAGTATTATGAGTGACAGACTTTAATCAGATATGTATGAAAATAATTTCCCCCATTAGTATGTTGTTTACACTGGAGTTGGTTGCCAGGCCCTCCGCCAGGGCATCTTCCCAACCCAGGGATCAAACACAGGTCTCTTGCACTGCAGTTGGTTCTATACCATCTGAGCCACCAGGGAAGCCCTCTTTGACATTAAAGTCTTTGATTTTGATGAGGTCCAATTTATTTATTTATTTGTTGCAGATACTTTGTGTCATATCTAATACACTTTTGCCTAATCCAAGCTCACAGGATTTACACCTGTGATTTCTTCTAAGAGATTAATTATAGCTCTTACAATTGGCCTTAAGTGTATGGGTTTATGTCTGAACTGTTTTCTTCTTCTGATCTGTATGTCTAGACTTTTCCCAGTACCACACTCTTTGAATTACTGTAGCTTTTAGTATGTTTTAAAGTTAGAAAGAACTTTGTTTTACTCTTTTGAAAAGGTTTCGGCTGTTTAATTTCTATATGAATTTTAGGATCAGTTTATCCGTTTCTGAAAAAAAGACTTGAAATTTTGAATCGGTAGATAAATTTGGAGCATATTGTTATTTTAACAATATTATATCTTTCCATTTATGAACATGGATGTCTTTGCATTTATGTAGGTCTTTAACTCCTTACATTGATATTTTATCATTTTCAGTGCACAAATCTTGAACTTTTGTTATGTTGTGAAGACCATTCAATGGGAAAAAGAAAACCCCAGTCTTTTCAACAAAGAATGCTGAGACAACTCTATCCATATGAGAAAGCGTGGAGTTGGACCTCTTCCTCACGTATATAAAAATTAACTCAAAATGGACCAAAAACCTAAATGTAAGAGCTATAATTAATCTCTTAGAAGATTATGTCTATTAGTATACACTCTCTTGTTATGTTCATTCTTAAACATTTTATTCTTTTTGGTGTTATAAATGGAATTGTAATTATATGGATTACATATATTACTACATATATTATTATATGGATTATATATATGCATATATTATAATAATAAATGTATTATAAATAGAATCCTTAATTTTATTTTTGGATTGTTCATTTTTAGTATATAGAAATACAATATTTTTAATTTTAAATGCTGTTTTAGTGCTTTCAATTTTCTTATAATATGAATTACTTCCACATGTTTATTTTGGAGATGTTTTATATATTATTTTTATTATTATATATCTGAGTTACAGTATCATATTAGTTTCAAGTGTACAACATAGTGATTTAATATTTTTGCAGGTTATATTCCATTTAAAGTTATTATAAAATATGGCTATATACCTTGCACTATACAATATTTCCTTACAGTTATGTTATGTATAGTATTTTGTTGGGCTTCCCTGGTGGCTCAGACAGTAAAGAATCTGCCTGCAATGCAGGAGACCAGGGTTCAATTCCTGGGTTGAGAAAATTACCTGGAGAAGGGAATGCTACGCATGCCAGAATTCTTCTTGCCTAGAGAATTCCATGGACAAAGGAGCCTGGCAGGCTACAGTCCATGAGGTCACAAAGGGTTAGACATAATAGAGCAACTAACAAGATAGTATTTATGCCTCTTAATCCCCTGCCCTTATCTCACCCCTCTCCCATCCGCTCTCCCAACTAGTTTGTTCTCTATATCTGTGAGTCTGTTTCTGTCTTCTTATATCCATCCCTTTGTTTTAATTTTTAGATTCCTCATGTAAGTGGAATATGTGGAATAACATATTTGTCTTTTTTCTGTGTGAATCATTTCACTAAACTTTATACCTTCCAGGTCCATCCATGTTGATACACACACACACACACACACACACACACACACACACACACACACACACACACACACACACACACACACACACACACACACACACACCCAGGAGTTGAATTGCTGGGTTACATGTTACTTCTACTTTTAGTTTTTTGAGGAATCTCCATACTGTTTTACATAGTTGCTGAATCAATTTACACTCCCATCGACAGTATACAAGTGTTCCCTTTTCTCCATATTCTCACCAACATTTGTTATTTGTTGTCTTTTTGATGATAGCTATTCTGACAGAAGTGAGTTGATATGTCATTGTGGCTTTGATTTGCAAATCTCTGATAATTAGTAATGTTGAGCATCTTTTCATGTGCCGTTGGCCATCTGTATATTCTCTGAGAAAATGTCTATTCATATTTTCTGCACATTTTTTAATTGAGTTGTTTTCATTTTTTTGATGTTAGATTGTATGAGCTGTTTATATATTTTAGATATTAACTCTTTATCAATTACATCATTTTCAAATATTTTCTTCCATTCAGTAGGTTGTCTTTTCCTTTTGTCAGTGGTTTCTGCCTACATTTTCTTTTAGGAGTTTAATGGTTTCTTGTCTTACATTTAGGTCTTTAATCCATTTTTGAGTTTATTTTTGTATATGAAGTGAGAAAGGTTCTAGTTTCATTCTTTTATGTGTAGCTGTTCAGTTTTCCCAGCACCACTCCTTGAAGATACTGTTTTTCCCCATTGTGTATTCCTGCCTTCTTTATCATAGATTAATTGACCGCAGGAGTCTGGGTCAATAGACCACAAGGGTTTATTTCTGGACTGTATTCTGTGTTGATCTTTATCCCTGTTTTGTGCCAGTATTATACTATTTTGATTATTGTACCTTTGTTGTACAATCTGAAGTCAGGGTATGTGATACTTCTGGCTCTGATCTTTTTCCTCAAATTTACTTTGGCTCTTCAGGGTCCTTTGTGTGTCCATTCATTTTTTAGAGTTATTTGTTTTAGTTCTGTGAAAAAATGCCCTTAGTATTTTGATAGGAATTTCGTTAAGTCTGTAGATCGCCTTAGGGAGTATGGGTCATTTTTTTTAATTGAGAGGGTTTGGAAGATCCTCTAGAGGAGGGCATGGCAACCCACTCCAGATTCCCTAGAGAAAGGCATGGCAACCCACTCCAGACCCCCTAAAGGAGGGCGTGGCAATCCACTCCAGTATTCTTGCCTGAAGAATCTCATGGACAGAGGAACCTGGCAGGCTACAGTCCATGGAGTCACGAAGAGTCAGCCACAACTGAAGTGACTTAGCATGCATGCATGATGTTAGCTACGGGTTTGTCATATATGGCCTTTATTATGATGAACATGTTTACTCTATGCCCACTTTCTAAAGGGTTGTTGTCATGAATTGAGGTTGAAATTTTCTAAAGATTTTTCTGCATGTATTGATATAATCATGCGATTTTTATTCTTCAGCTTGTCAATGTCATGTATCATATTGATTGATTTGTAGATATTGAATCATCCTTGCATCCCTGGGATAAATCCCACTTTATCATGGTGTATAATACTTTAAATGTATTGTTAAATTGATTTGCTAATATTTTGTTAGGATTTTTTGCATCTCTGTTCATTAGTGATGTTGGCCTGTAATTTTCTTTTCTTGTGTTATCTTTGTCTGAGTTTGGTATCAGGGAGAGGTTGGCCTTCTACAATAAGTTCAGAATCATTCCTTCCTCTTCAACTTTTTGGAATATTTTGAGAAGGACAGATGTTAATGCTTCTATAAATGTTTGTTTGTTGGGAGTTTTTATTGGTTCAATTTCATGTTTGGTATGCAATTCATTTCTCTTAAGGTGGAATGTTACATTATTGATTAGAGCTCTTTGATTTAGCATCGACATTTACAGCTATAAATTTATCTCTGAATGCTGCTTTTGCTGCATCCTGTCAGTTATTGTATATTATGTTTTTATTTTTATGTATCTGTGAGGAGCAATATAAACCACTAAAATTACATATAAGCTCAGATAAATGACTGTATATTCTAAAGAGCTAACTTTTTCTAGACTGGTATTTCTACAATCACTTGTGACCCCAAGGACTGTATAGTCCATGGAATTCTCCAGGCCAGAATACTGGAGTGGGTAGCCTTTCCCTTCTCCAAGGGATCTTCCCAACCCAGGGATCAAAACCAGGTCTCCTGCATTGCAAAAGGATTCTTTACCAGCTGAGCCACAAGGGAAGCCCCATTGTATGTTATGCTTTAATTTTTATTTATCTGTGAGGAGCAATATAAACCACTAAAATTATATATAAGCTTAGCTAAATGCATATTCTAAAGACTTAACCTTTTCTAAACTGGTATTTCTATAATCACTTGTTAAATACCAGTTAAAGTTTGGTTTATTTACACTAAAAAAGAAAATTTTGTGTTTAATAAGACTGAGAGATTTGTACATATTGATATAGAAAAGTTTCCATGCTAAGATAAATGACAAAAGCAAGTTGCTCAACAGTTCTGTGGAGTAGAATCTCACTGGGGTTATCAAATGCTATTTCACATATATACTTGTTGAAGCACAGAAAAATTTTAATAATGTTATATAAAAATCTGCCCATATCGTCTCCACTGGGAGTTAGAATAGAGAATGAGAGGGTGTTCTTTGAGATAAACTCATATCAGCTGATATTGCTTATCTTTCTTTTATTATTTTTAAAAGATATTTTCACTGCACAAGTAGGATATAAAATTTGTAAAACTTTGTTTGTAAAGGAAAATAAAAATTTGTTTGTAAAGGAAAAAAACACACACACACAAAGAAAACAAAAGTGAATTGTCCCACCCCTGTTGTACCAAAGATGCAACTTTTACTAATAGTTTGGCATGAGTCCTTCCAGAAACTTTAATAGCTTCTATAGTAATAAAAAGAATGAATAAAATAGTAAAATTTTATTTTCTATGTTCCTTCATTTATACTTTGCAAACATTAGTGTTGCATTTATCCATCTATTTCATCATAAGTTCAGTCATATATTTCATTTTCTAAAAAAGAAAAAGGATCTAAGTATTTCTGGATAGAAACTTTCCTGCTACTTTTTATCCATATTTATAAGAGGATTTAAGACTGTTACTGTCAGAGCATTTTAGTGTCCTTCTCTCAGGAAAGAAGAGTCGAGAGATTCATCAGTTTGTAGGCCCCAGTGGAAACAGTGTGAAGACATGGTACAAATCTATGCGGAGAAGCCTAAGGGTTTATAAACACAAATCTACTATATCTACAATTTGGAGCATAAAATATGCACCCAATGTTGCCATTGAGTGAACCAATATCTTTCTTGCCATTCCATATTGGCCTCTCACTACAAGTATTATTGAACATTTCTTATGTACCAGGCATTTTTCTCAGCACCTTACACACATCAACTTATTTAACTTCAACAACAACCCCATCAAATAAGCACCATTGTTATCCTTGTTTTTCAGGTGAGAAAACTGAAGTGACTTAGGTGATATATCCCCCAAGGTCTCACAGCTAACAAGTGACAGAACAGAGATTCAAACCCAGTTTTGTTTGGTTCCAGAGTCCTTGTTCTTAGATATTAAACTGACTGCTTCTGTAGAAAGGCAGAGCATAAATACAGGATTGCAAGATTCAGCAAATAAAAACATGAAGCAGTTAAATTTGAAATTCAGATAAACCAAATTATAGTGCATGTACCATGCAATATTTGGAATATGCTTACATTAAGAAAGTAATTGTTAATCTGAATTTTGAATTGAAATAGGTGTCTTACATTTTAATTGGCAACCTTACACAGATATATATAGAGAGAGCCAGACTTGGAGTTGGAGAACAAGGTGGAGGGTTAGAGACTCAAAGTAGGTTTTCTTGACTGATGTCCCTACTTGTTCTATTCTCTGTAAAGATTTTCTTTTTTCCTTTGCAAAGATATTAACATGCAGAACAATAGAAAAAATATACTAATGTATCACTCACGGAAGGTAGAACAGACAGCCCACCTTCATTCCATCTCCTCTCTTTCTCCCTTCTCTCTCTCTTGCACACACACACACACACACACACACACAATGGTAGTACAGGGCTCCCTGGTATATACTGAATTAAAGAATGAAATTTGAGACTGAGGCATAAAACCTCTTGCTTCTTTCCTGTTTTTAAGTCTTGTGACCTTATACTTAATCATATTTGCATGGGTAGCAGGAGGAGGCAGAAACCTTGGCTGGAGGCAGGGCACAGTGGAAAGAGATAGCTGGGACCCCAGGGGCACCAAACCCCTAAACTACCTGTATGTCACTGGGGACACCTCAGCTGACCCAGCCCCAAGGGGCAAGGCCCACACAGGTAACCTCGATGGGGAAGGGGAATCCAGGAAGTAAAACCTTTTTCTGACGCTCTGTGGCCCCATCCTGCCACTGGCCAAGGGTAGCCCTATAGAGGCCTTAGTCTCTGACCAGTCAAACTGGTCACTTTTCCCTTCTTGGAAGAGCTGGTGTAAGAAGAGGAAAATATAGAGGTGGAACATGGGGAGAAAATATAAAATCTCCCTCCTCCAAGCTTTCTACTTCTAATTCGGTAATAGAGCTAGTCTCTTACAAGAACATCATTCATTACAACATACAAAGCACTTTCGCTTTAGCCTCCAAATTGTCTATTGATTTTTGCCTAAAAGAAATTAGCCTCTAATGTGACAACTTTCCCATTAACAGTCTAAAATGCTTGCCTTATGGAATTAGCACCCTATTAACCTGACCATCTCTTTAAGTGTTTTTCTTCTTCAAAAATTATGATTAAATACCATTGCCAACAAGAATTATTTAGACAGCAATTTGCACATTAATGTCTACTCAATTATCATTTCCCATGGCTAGAATTTTAACCCACAGTGAAGCTCAGAAACATGTAATTTCTCTCTTTAAAATTGTTTTGTTGTTGTTGTTTCCTTATTTTTCAACTTTGTTTATTCCAGATGCATCCTCTGAGCTCCAAGACAGGGGAATAGGGAAAACACTAACATGATCATCACACAATAAAGTGACTCATTTTTTTAAGGGTGAGCAAAATGAAGGCTATGACGCATATGTTAAAGTCACATGCACAAGATAGACTTGAGAATGAGAATTCACTTAAGGTCAAAACCAGAGCTCGCCTTCCGCTAGGACCAGAACTTTTGCTCTGACCCAGCTGCAAGCAAGTGCAGACCTTGACTCAGTCCATATGGGTCAGCCTCCCAAGCACAGAACAGTGGGGAGGAGAGAGGACAATGGTCTAGAAAGGAAGATAGAAAATATCCAGTGAAGGAGTGACCACTATCAACTTTACTCCACAGGGTCAAATTGTTTTCCAAGGCGGTTGAACCAACCTTACTCCCATTAGCATGGGTAAGAACACCTGTAGCTACATATGATTGTCAGCCCTCGATATTGGAGACTTAATTTTTTTTTCAATCTGGTAGATATAAAATAGCATAACATTGACGTTTTAATTTGCATTTCTCTGAATATTGATGAAATTGAGTGACTTTTTATATGTCTGTTGGCCATTTGATTTTCCTCTTTAATGAAATATATGTTCACGTCTCTTGTCTATTTTCCAATTGGATTTTTGTCCTTTCGTTATTGATTTGAGAGCATTCTTTATTTATTTTAGATATCAATTCTTTGTTAATTATGTGTTTCTCTCCATTTGTGGCATCCATTTTCATTTTAGGGAAGTTTTATTAATCACAGATCTTAGTTTTAATACCATGGAGTTTAGTGTGTGCTTTTATTTTTTTCCATTTATTTTTATTAGTTGGAGGCTAATTACGTTACAATGTTGTAGTGGTTTTTGCCATATATTGACATGAATCAGCCATGGATTTACATAGTGTGTGCTTTTAGTGTGTTATTTAACAATACCCCACTAAATCCAAGGTCAAAAGGTGCTTTTTCTAATAATGTATAAGTTTAACTGTGAAAAATATTACAACATGGAGAAAAGCAAAGATAAGAAGAAAAATCACCCATAATCCTATTACCAGAAATAACCACTGGCATTTATTTTTACAACTTCCAATCTCACATAGATAGTTAACGTGATACCTAAATAATCCTCAAGAAGAAAAATATCCATGATCAACTTTGAATTCTTTCTAATACACCAAATATCCAATCCTATTCAATACTAGTTTTTTCCCTTGAATTACTAGGTTTTTTGTTGCTCTAATAGCAACCTAACTTTGCACTGAAGTATGTCTCATGCTTTAAGCAGAAAGAAGAAATGTTTGAGTTCAGAGGGGAGACAAATAAAGAAAGTCAAATGTTGAGGTATGGCCTCAAGCCATCAGTTAACAGAAAAGTCATCTTGAATGCACCATATGGAAACCAGGCCAGACCTTCTGCCCAGCCCCCACACAATTCTCCAAAACTAAGCTTGACAGCATCTTGTTTACAGCAAAAGGAAACAATTCTCTTTGCTGTTGAAGAAAATCTGTAAATATCTCATGGCTTTTCTGACTTGATCCTACAAATGCAATGTCATTTTCTTAACTAATGAAATGAAAGGCAGTCCTCTCAGTGCGACCATAGCTTACAAAGCAGATGCCTCTGTTATCTATTGCTAACGTAACAAATTGCCGAAAAATAATGACAAAATAACAGCAACTATATTACTGTCTCTCAGGGTTTCTATGGGTCAGGAATTCAGAACGGGATCAGATGAACAGTTGAGGCTCAGGATCTCTCACTGGTTGCAGTCAGATAAGAAGGCTGGAACCCTAGGGGTCTGAGGCAGCTGGGAGCTGACCTGGGATCTCTTTCTCTCTTCGTGTGTTCCCAGGGCCACTGATGTGGTCTCTCTGTGTGGTGGTGTCTTTGTTTGGGCTGAAGTTTGGGCTTTCTCGTAGCATGTTGGTCTCAGGGCAGCTGGACTGCTCTTACGTGGTGACTCCAAGACTGAATGTTCTAGCAACTAAGGTGGAAGTGCCTTGCTTTTATCAACCAGTCTCAGAAGTTATATAGTGTCATTTTCACCATTAAAGAGTTGCAGAAACCCACCCAGTTTAAATGGGGAGGGAATTTTTCCATTAAAAAAAAGAAGGCTTTATTTGCAGTCTATTTCTTTTGAAGAAAAGATTGAGAAACCAAAGATCTCTTTTCTTCTTGCACTCTCTGCCCCTTTCACTCCAAGATGATGTGATTCCTTTAAAAATGTTGTGGGTTTCCTGTGTACCAATTTATGATCCACTCCATTAGATAAAGCCACAAAGATCTTCTGGAAAAGTCTCTCCTTACTTTCGGCCTCTTGTGAAGCAACTGTGGGATAAGTTTTTTAAAATTCTTAGAAGTTCTACTGCCTATTATTTAACAAAGAGGGTTTGCAAAGCATGCTTATGAAATTCTTTGGAGGATGTCTCTGTCTGAAAAGGTTTGTAAGGTGCAACCTTAGACTTGGGGGATCCTAACAAAGGGTTTTGATGCCATACCTTTAGCTTCATCTTTACCCTGAGGCCACATTTTCCTTACAGTATCCTGGATTTGGTCTTTTCCCTGAGGTCTTTTATTTCTTTGACAATCCTCTGCTGGATGGAAAGACTGTCAGGATCCCTCCATCTTTTCTCCTAAATTCTACTCAAAAATTGAACTCTTTGTTCTTTGATTTATCTCTCTCTTTTCACACCATGTTACAGGCAACTACAAGCCACGTAGCACCTTTGGCACTCTCCCCAGAAATCTCCCCAGCCACATCACCAGGTTTATTAGGTACGTTTCTATTTTCCACATTACCACAGATAACAGGTTCCAGTGTTGCTACACTTTCCACCACTACACAGCAAAGCTTCCTTTCCTTTACTTCCTAATCATATTCTTCCAACTTTCATTTAAGCCCTCACTGACAGCCTCAAGGCTTCTACTAAGAAGTTCCTCAAAGCCCTTCTAGCTTCTACCAACCACCTAGTCTCAAAGCCAATATCATGCAACACCTACTAGCAGGTACTACAGCATTCTGTTCATCTCTTAAATCACCATCCAAACTAGTGGCTCAAAGCAATAGCAATCACGTCACTATCTATCATGGATTCTGTGGGTCAGGAATTCAGAGAGGGCTCAGCTGGGCAGTTCCGGATCAGGGTGTTTAGTACAATTATAGTCAAATGATGACTGCTTTGGGATAGCAGTGGGTTTAAGCAACTAAGGGTTAGCTGGATCTCATCTCCTCTCTGCCTGTCTTCTCCACATTCCCCGCTAGCTTCAGCTACTCTCCACGTGGTCTCGCTCCATGGGAGAGTTTAGACCTCCTCTCGGCATGGTGGTCTCACAACAGCTGAACTACTTACCTGGTGGCTGAAAGCTTCAGAAGCAAATGTTCCAGTGAGCAAGGTGGACTTTTTATGACTCATATCAGAAATCATATAGCTTTGCTTTCACCATATTCTACAGAATGAAATAGTCACAAAAGTCCATCACAGAAGCCATTTCAGGGGAAAGGGCACATTAAGGAAGGGACGTCAGAGAATTTGTGAACACATTTTAAACTGTCCCAACAGATTCCAAGCATTTCTTGTGTGCCTACTATGGGTCAACTATTATGTATACATAGATGGATCTGATAAAAGGCATCCTTGAGGAGCTTACTATCTAGTTAGGGTGAGGGTAGAAGACCAAGAGATAAGAGAGCATTGCGCTCTAGTGGGGTAGGTATTTTAAGAGTGCTGGCAAAAAGGCTGAGGGAAAACATAGACGGAGAAAGTAATGCCACAGCTACAGTTTGGGAAGGAACCATGGAGACCTCAGCATTTGAGCCACACCCTGAAGGGCAAGCAGGAGTTCTCCAGTCATGCGGGGACCAATGTGCATGCATGGGGGCATGAAGCACCTTAGTGCAGTCTTTTCATTCCAGTTGAATGACGGTGACATTCTAAGTGCCATTTTGTTGGTGACATTTGTCAAAAATGTCACAAGCTGGTGACATTTCTAAAATAAGAAACTCAGGAGAGATTGCAATGAGCTCAGTTCTGAACATGCTGACATTTTTAGGTGCTGCCAAGACATGTGGAAGTTGAGGAGTTCAAGCGGGACCCTTGAGTCCCCTAACAAACAACGTGCTGGCATGCTGGTAGGCTTCCACTTTATTCTGTTTTCCAACAGGGTGTTAATTGCTCCTGCAAGAGAGTCGGTGGCTGCAGATGCTGACTCTCCTACCACCTGGGCTGCCTCTCCCAGCTGCAGTAGCCATTAGAGTTCAAGATACGAAGGAATTCTCTAGAAATTGGTGGCTAGTTATGGCTTACAAGCTCACCTGAGGCACTCAGCCCAACCCAAGAGACACAGATTCTACCCTGGAGTGGCTGTAGTTACCGGTCCTGAGAAAACGTTTGTTCTAACCTGTACACTTGGGCATGTAATTTGCCGCTTTGTGATGACTTGGCCTCTACCTGATCAGGGGCAAAAGGAGCCTCTGCAATCACCTCCCCAGGAGTTTGCCAACTGGGGGCAGGGAGACTGAAAATGGCTTGCAGAGAGTGTTTATTTGAAAATGGGATAAGTTGAAAACATTTAAAAATCAGGAGATTTTATTTAAAGTGCCTGAATGTCAGCCTCTCCTGAAAAATCAGAAGATTTTAATTTTGCCACCAGGCATAAATTCCCACATGGCAACAGCCAAGCTGGGGCTGTGCCTCCAGTTTGTCAAGTATTGGGAAGAATGTGGGGGAAACATTCTCATCCCCAGCTGCTAAATTGGTACAATTTGAAGGGCAATTTATAAATTTCTACCCAAATTTAAAATTCACATGATATTGTTCTGGCAATTGTCATTTTGAAAATGAAAGCTATGGAAATACTCAAATGTGAGCATAAAGTTGAGGCTATGTGGTGTTATTATTAATTTACTTACTTTTAAATATTTATTTGTCTGTTGGCTTATTTATCTGGCTGTGCCTGGTCTTGGTTTTAGCTCATGGGGTCTTCACTGTCTCGTGCTGGATCTTTCATTGTGGTGCACAGACTCTCTAATTGTGCACGGGCTCCGGAGCACACGGGCTCAGTAGTTGCCCCATGCAGGCTTGCTCCACAACAAGAGGGATCTTAGTTCCCTGACCAGGGACCAAACTCACATCCTCTTCATTGAAAGGCAGATTCTTAATCACTGGACCACCGGGGAAGTCCTGGTGGTATAATTTATAACTAAAAAAAATGAAAGCAACTTGCATTTCTATCTATAAAGAACCGGCTAAACAGATAAATATATGTATGTCAAAAGACACTTGCTCCTTGGAAGGAAAGCTATGACAAACCTAGACAGTATGTTAAAAAGTAAAGACATCACTTTGCCGACAAAGGTCCATATAGTCAAAGCTACGGTTTTTCCAGTAGTGACGTACGGGTGTGAGAGCTGGACCATAAAGAAGGCTGAGCACTGATGAATTGATGCTTTCAAATTGTGGTGCTGGAGAAGACTCTTGAGATTCCTTTGGACAGCAAGGAGATCAAACCAGTCAATCCTAAAAGAAATCAACCCAGAATATTCATTGGAAAGACTGATGCTGAAGCTCCATTACTTTGGCCACCTAATGCAAAGAGCTGACTCATTGGAAAAGACCCTGATGCTGGGAAAGAGTGAGGGCAGGAGAAGAAGGGGATGACAGAGGATGAGATGGCTGGATGGCATCACCAACTCAAGGGACATTAGTTTGAGCAGACTCAGGGAGATGGTGAAGGACAGGGAAGCCTGGAATGCTGCAGTCCATGAGGTGGCAAAGAGTCAGACACAACTTTTCAATTGAAAAACAACAATGTATGTCAATGCAATTAAATATTATGTAGCTATTGACAGGAATGATGTGGTTCTATATTAACTGACCATGGAAAATGTGCAAATATATTAAATTTTTAAAAAAGCAAATCACAGGATGATATGTACAGTATTACCTCATTTAGGCTAAAACCAAAACTGTACTAGAAAATGGTCCAACTAAAGACAAAAAGCAGAGGGCTTTGGGCTTAGACAACTTGGTTACTACTGAGCTTTCCAAAATACCACAGGAAACTTGTTAGGGCAAAGCTAAATTTACTAGAACTTGTGGTCAGAATCTTAGTCATATCTCAGAGAGCGAAATTAGCAGTAGAATAATTACAGGACCACAGGGTCTTGGCTTAAATGGTCTAATGTTTTTATCCAAGACAGGGATCTTATTTGAGCTGGACAGAGTTGATGGTTCCATAATTTAGGACTGGTGGCCACCAGGTCAGGGTGATCAAGGGAGGTTGACAAGGAGGCTCTTGATCAGTGAGCAACTCAGGACTGTCTTCAGTAACTTAAAGAAACAAACAATGAAGTTACTCAAGGATGTACAATCTCATCTTCATCAGGAAGAAGTTTTCTGGAACAATCCACCCATCTTGCTGACACAAGTGGGTCATGGTATCTTCCTTATGACTAAATTGCAATTTAGATGCAGATCGTCTGGATTCTCTATGGAATCCCTAGCTCTGCCATTTTCTAGCTGTAGGAATGTGGGCAGTTTCTTTAAAGTTTTAGTTTCTTTATCTGTGAATGAAGATTACTGGTGGCAGAGTTACGGTTAGGATTAAATATGATTCCTGTGCCCACCGTATAGAAATACTATTAGCAGCATTGATTACACCTGGATATACAGGCATAGGAAAAGGGATAAACGAGAACCTCTCAGCCTTGGCACTATTTTCAGGCCAAATAATCCTTTGTTGTAGGAGCTTGTCCTGTGTATTGCACTGTGTTCAGCAGCATCCCTGACCTGTGACCACCAGAAGCCAGAAACTCCAGCTCCTCCAAGTTGCAACAAACAGAAGTGTTCCCAAACATTGCAAAGTGTCCTCACTTCAGAACCATTGACCCAGAGGCAACCACTGTGTGGGCTCCATGAGAAAAGAGTGGGAATTCATAAAAATGTAAAAGGAAATGGTGCATAGCTCACATCGTAAGCTACCTGTTGGCAGACTCATCTTTGCCTCTTCTGTAAGCACTAGTGATCTGCAGACCACAAGAGTCAGAGAAATACTTCTTGTGATGGAACTTCAGCAGTTGCTTCCAGGCAGGGTAAAATGTGGCTACTGACCCAGGCATGGGTCCTGGAAAAGAGAAAATTGAAACCTATTCATTTTAGAGATAAGTTTATCAGACATTAAAATTTGAAGATGCTGAATGTTCTGCCTTTAGGCTCCAGGATGGGTTCCAGAAAATTCAGAATGACTGCAAATGATTGGGAAAGGCTATGGGCCAAGGGAACCTAAGTCTCCAACAGAAATTATTTTGAAGAGCCTCTACTTGGCAGCTTTGACCATCCGTCCTCACCCATTTGGAGTGGCTGGTTTTCCCCAGGGCCCAGGAGAGCCATCGAGAGAGAGGCCTGTTTCCAAATGTCCCACTGACCTGGCTCCCACACTCAGGGCTTCCAGTAAAGTGAGACATGCTCAGCCTGCCTCTGTTGTACTTGGCTGCCCTGCAGGTAATTCAGCCTGCACAGTTCTTCTTGAACTATGGAGGGAAGGAAAAAAGGCTGGGGTAACTCTCCCTTTTTTTTTTTTTTTTTTCTGTTTGGCCAAACCACATGGCTTATGGGAGCTTAGCTTCCCAAGCAGGGATCAAAGCCAAGTGCCCTGTACTGAAAGCGCTGAGGCCTAAGCACTGGGCCACCAGGGAATTCCCTTGCTCTCATTTTTAAAAGCGGTTTGCAGTATGAGAGTTGTGCCAGAAACCAACAGCCACACTGCAGCCAGAAGTGTCTTCCCAAAGCACCATCTGGCCTGAAAAGTGGATCAGCATCATTCCTTGTCCCCATGCAAACAGTTCTGGGACTGGGCATACTTTCTTGATGCCATGTAAAACAATACTGAGGATAAGAAAATAAAAATAACTTAGCTACTTGCTTCAAGAAATACATTTTCCTAGACTTAAACAGATATTTGTACTCCTGTATTCTTAGCAGTATTATTCATCATAGCCAAGATGAAGAAGCAACCCATCAGTGGATGAATGGATAGGCAAAAAGTGACATATCCTTACAATGGAACATTATTCAGCCTTAACAAGGAAGAAAATTCTGACATATGCTACAGCATCAATGAAACTAGAAGACATTATGCTAAGGGAAATAAGCCAGTCACAAAAGAACAACTATTACATGGGTGTACCTATGGTTGATTCTCATTGATGTTTGAGAGAAAACAACAAAATTCTGTACAGCAATTATCCTTCAATTAAAAAGTAAATAAAGTGGTTTAAAAAAAAAAGAACAATTACTGTGTGATCCCACTTACATGAACTACCTAGAATTATCAAATTCATACAGACAGAAAGTAAAATGCAAATTACCAGGGGCTTGGAGGGAGGGTGAGATGGGGAATTATTATTTAATGGGAATGGAGTTTTAAATTGGAAAGATGAAAAAGTTCTGTGGATGGATGGTGGTGATAGTTGTATAGCATTGTAAATATACTTAATGCCACTGAACCAGACATTTAAAATGGTTATAATGATGAATGTTATGTATATTTTATTACAATAAAAATGCTTTTATAAGAGAAGACAAGGAACTAACTAAAATGATTTACCTGTCAAGACTAGTAATTCACTCATCAAGACTCACCTCATGACCCCTGCCATCTCCACCGCCACCCAATCCAAAGCTATGGGGTCGTAGCCTCTGCTCAGTCCAGCTTCCTGCTTTGTAAAATCCACTTTCAAATCACCCAGACTGGATCCTAAAACTATAAATATCTTACCTTTGTCTCTCTATTTTGAGATACAACCAAGACTTTGTCACAGTGCCGTTCCCCCTTATTACAGTAGGTTTGATCATCTTAGCTTTGCTTTATCAACAAGTTTTTTTCTGGTGGTTTTGTTTGAAAATTGACGACAGACAGATCATGGATTTCCCTCATTAAAATTCTTCTGAGGTCACTCATTGCCAATATTTGAGTTTGCAAATGGGCAGCTGGCATGGCCTCCAGTTATATTTTATTTGGCTTGCAAAGTGTATTGAAAAAAATTTGAATTTTCTGCCAAATGTTAAATATTGGGAGTTTTCCCAAAGAATATGATTTTTTTTCCCTTCTGTGGGAAATTCAGGACCAAATCCATTTGCTAGTCCAGTCTCAGACATTTGGGTCCATTCATCCAGGGCATTCTCTTAAGCAAAAATAAAATGTTTGATCTGTCTTGACTCTTGGTGTGCACACGACTGTGTCAGGCACAGGTATTTTCTAGTCTAACACGGTATCATCCAGAGGCACTTGCTCTAACGAAATGACAAAGGCCTTGCAAGCCATGACACTGGGGAGGGATGCCATTGCTTTGGAGCCGGAGAGAGCAGGCCCAAGTCTGACCTCTGCCGTTTACTTCCAATGCGGCATCAGGCATATACTGCATCTTCTAGGAACCACAATTCTTCATTTGTAAAAAGGGGTAGCATGTGACTTTGGGGGAATTTAGTGAGTTACTAAGTGTCCTGAGATGCAGTGAACACCATAGGTAAAAGCTATCATGACTACGGTTTACTCATGATGTGTACTGGGCTTCGCTCAGTCGTGTCTGACTCTGCGACCCCGGGACTGCAGCCCGCCAGGCTCCTCTGCTCATAGGGATTCACAGGCAAGAACACTGGAGTGAGTTGCCATGCCTTCTCTGGGGAATCTTCCCAACCCAGGGATTAAACCCAGGTCTCACGCATTGTCAGAGGATTCTTTACCATCTAAGCCACCAGGGAAGCCATGAATACTGGAGTGGGTAGCCTATCCCAACTCCAGGGGATCTTCCTGAACCAGGAATCAAACCAGGGTCTCCTGCATTGCAGGCAGATTCTTTACCAGGGATTCCGTGGTGGCTCAGATGGTAAAGCGTCTACCTGCAATGCGGGAGGCCAGAGTTCCATCCCTGGGTCAGGAAAATCCCCTGGAGAAGGAAATGGCAACACTTCACTACTCTTGCCTAGAAAATTCCATGGATGGAGGAGCCTGATGGGCTACAGTCCACAGGGTCACAAAGAGTCAGACACGACTGAGCGACTTCACTTTCCTTTCACTTTCTTTACCAGCTGAACTACCAGAGAAGCCCACTCATGACTTACGTTGAAGCTGTTATTTCTATGAAATCTTTCTCATTTTCCATCCATTTAAGGCAGAAGCCAGTTTCAGTCCCACATTGAAATTACAAAATGTGTCTCTAAGCTTTGAAGACAATGACCGTTACCATGGAAGTATTTCTAACGAGAGAAAAAAAGAGGGGAAAAAATTTCAAAGCTTGGGAGAAACTTGTATCTTGAGCATCTTTAAACTACTTCCAAAGCCCATGAAATTAATTGTTCCGTGATTCTATATGGAGAATATTTTTGGACACACTTCTCTTTTAAATGCATCTGATGGAAAACATAAGGGCACTAAAAACTATACAAGCAATGGGAAGGGTGTCTGGAGATGGAAAAAGATTGCTTTATAACTCTGTTCTCAAAATATTCTTCAATTCAGTTCAGTTGCTCAGTCGTGTCCAACTCTTTGTGACTCCATGGACTGCACCATGCCAGGCCTCCCTGTCCATCATCAACTCCCAGAGTTTACTCAAACTCATGTCCATTGAGTCAGTGATGCCATCCAACCATCTCATCCTCTGTCGTCCCCTTCTCCTCCCACCTTCAATCTTTCCCAGCATCAGGGTCTTTTCAAATGAGTCAGTTCTTCACATCAGGTGGCCAAAGTATTGGAGTTCTCACTATGAATTTTTACTATGAATTCCTTCTGTAATATTTTTAATAGAGAGAAAATTTAGGGGAGATAGTTTAACCCAGGTGGCTCAGTGGTCAAGAATCGGCCCCAGGGCAGGAGACAGAGGAGACATGGGTTCAATCTCAGGGTCCGGAAGATCCCCTGGAAGAGGGCATGGACACCTGCTCCAGTATTCTTGTCTGGAGAACCCCATGGACAGAGGAGCCTGGCGGGCCACAGTCCATGGGATCACGAAGAGTTGGACACAGCTGAGCGACTGAGCACACACATGCACACACACATAATGGATACCTGGCCATAAACATCTCACCATTTAGTCATTTGCTTCAGATCTTTTTACTATTTATGTAGAGAAAGAAAAACTTGTGGATACAATTAAATCATCTTGTACATCCCTTCTTGATCTCAAGTCTTCTGTCCTTCCCTAGGGAGACCCACAATCCAGAAACTGTTGGGAATCAGTCCAGGAATGATGCTGTATTTTTACTATATGTAGCATGTAGCTATAAACAATACACTATATTTTTGTCATGTTTTTAAACTTCAAAGAAATAATATCATGCTTGTATCATCTCATACTGCTTGCTTTTTATGTTTTATGTAGCCCTGGTTGAATCATTTTTGAAGTGCTATATAGTAGTTCATTACTTTTGATTGATAGCACTACAGTAACATCCTTGGGGGAAAAAAAGGATTACACATTTCCTCTTTCCAAGGTTTCTCACTCCCTACAGGACAAAGTCCAAGTTCAGTCTGGCACTCTAGAATCTCCATGATCCAGCTTGTTTCCTCTCCCGACCAACCAGCTGCAAGCTGTTTCCCAAGCATATCACAAACCAAGAATCTTTTCACCCCAGTTTACTCCTATTTATCCCTCAAAACCCACTTTGTTGGGGAGCCATTCCCTGTAGACTAAGTGAGGCAGCATTTCATTGGCTTCTCATAGGACTTTTCACGAATCTTGATTACGATTCTTAAGTCATAGCATTGTCATCTGTCTGTTCCCTCCTCCCCCACACACACAGCTCAGAGTTTCTTAACTGCGGTTTATTAAACTACGTATCAACTATGTATCACTGACATTGAACATAGCCCTGGATACATTAGAGCAGGTGCCAAAATAAATGATGGCTGAATTGAAGAAAATTACTATGCATACCATCTGGGGAGACAGAGTGGATTCCACCAGCGTCAAGGGAAAACGACTCCTCTCTAATGAGCTCACTGTGAACATTTCCTCACATTCTTCTTCCTTGGTGGCACAAACTACCCCTTGGGTCTGAGTCTCTTTCCTGCCCTACTTCCAGACAACTCCAAGGAGCTGCCCCACCTGTGAGCCAGATATTGTATGTGGCCAAGAGCCTGATCTCAGCTCAATCTTAAAGACACGTCCCACCCAAACTGGGGGAAGAAGAATTTTCTAAAAGGATAAGTGCCTTGGATCATAGATATTCAAACTTGGTTCTACGTTGGGGGGTACCCGGAGAACTTTAAAAGACTCTGATGCTGGTTCTCACTCCCAGAGATCCTGATGTTGCTGGATGAACCTTGGGCCCTGCGGTCTTTGGAAAGCTCCCCAGGTGCTTCTTACAGGCCGTGGAGTTTACAGAGCTTTCCAACCCCTATGCCAGAGTGAAACTGAGCAGGTTGCAGACAGGCCAAGAATGTTCATCCTTCCATCCCCAGCAAGGCTGGGTGTGGCTGGAGCAGCTAGAGGACCGCCCCCCTCTCTTCCCCTGCAGGCAGTCTGTTCTGATTAACTCACAGCAGTGAACAAATGCAACGATTGACCCATTGCTGCATTTTTAAAGAATCAGGATGCCTCGCTCTACAGAACAGGACAAGCCGAAGCAGCCTAGAGTTTCATAAGCAGTGTGAGGCTCGGTTTCAGTTGCAGCCTCTTCCTGGCCATGTTCCCCGGTCAGTGGAACATGCACATTCCCCCAGAGACTGGACTCTTGTTTCTCATCATCGTGTCCCTGAATCAGTCTCACGACAACCCTAAGAGGTCAACCTGGTGACCCCATCTTACAAATGAGGAGGCTAGTGCTCTACAGAAGAGAAGGGCTCAGCAAAGATCTGATGCATGGCAGGGACCAAGATCCTCATTAAACATTGAATTGTCTTCTCTGTACTTCCAGGAGGAAAGCAAAGGTAAAAAGCGCTGAGGTGACTGAGGGAAGGGGATACAGAAAGGCCTGGGTGACCCACGTGAAGTGAGAGATTTCAGGCTGGAGATCCTTTGAAGCACCAGTGTTCACATCACCAGTTCAAACCATGGGTTTGAATCCCAGCATCTCCCAGCAAAAGTGATGCTACCTTTGTGTGCCTCTGTGGCCTCACTTATAAAGAGGGGAGAATCACAGGAGATAATAAATGTAGAAGGTACAGAGCATAGAGTGTCAGGCTGAGATTTTACTTCCAGACTTGTCACTTCCTAGCTATGGGATCTCTGATGAGAAAATGTAATCTGTCTGAACCTCAGTTTCCTCATTTGGAAAATGGGTATAATAACACCCACTTTTCAGGGACACAGGAGGTTGGATGTGTCCCTCCTGTAAAGTGTTGACTGTGATATCTAGGATATAGTGGTCACTATTGTGATGAGTACTCAGTGGAAGGACTGATGCTGAAGTTGAAGCTCCAATACTTTGGCCACCTGATGCAAAGAGTCAACTCACGGAAAAAGACTCTGATGCTGGGAAAGATTGAAGGTGGGAAGAGAAGGGGACGGCAGAGGACAAGATGGTTGGATGGCATCACTGACTCAATGGACATGAGTTTGAGCAAGCTCCAGGAGATGGTGAAGGACAGGGAGGCCTGGCGTGCTGCAGTCCATGGGGTCGCAAAGAGCTGGAAACAACTTGGCAACTGAACAACAGCAGTTATGGTGATCATGGAGCCAAGTAGAGCAAATCAGTTCTTCCTGTTCGCCAGTATTGTCTAGAACTGGTCCCTCCTTAGTAGCTCTCCAAGTCCCACACAGGAGACCCATGAGCCAAGGTAGGTCCCTGTAGGTATCATTGTAGGGAAACCCTGGGTTGCAGGAAGGCCAAAGCCTTGAGCAAGTCCCTCCCAGTGTGGAGCCTCAGTCTTCCCATCTGTAAAATGACCAGATTGGACTCATGGGTCAGGGCTGTTCTGGTTGAATGATTCAGTAGTCAGAGGCACCACCATGGTCTGGGTTGGACAAACTGGATCCCCAGACCCAGGATGGGTTCCGTGGTCATCATCATAACACCCACTGCATGAAACACCCCACAGAAATAGCTTCTGCAGCTTGAACTTGCTTCTTCAAGGTGGGTGTTACTATCCCCATGTGGCACTTTGTAGAGATGAAATTTTCTTGCCCAAGAGCACACACCTAGGCAGGGCAACTCTGGAAATGAAACCCCAGTCTGTTGAGGGTAATGTCTGATCTCACCACAATGTCTCGGCCCCGTTCAGCCTTGTATCCGCTCTCTGATGACAGAGAGGCATCGTGTAAATTTTCCTCCTCACGCACGGCTCTCTTCATGATCCCTCCTATCTAGCTGCCCAGAAGACTTTCTGGAAGAAGGCAGATGATGAATCCGTCTATTCATCTTTCTCCCCACCCTCCTTCCCTCCATCATTCTCAGCTTTGCAGACCTGAATTCCCCATCAGATCGATAGATACACACACCCTGACTGTAGCCCCTGCTTCATTCCTCCCCTTAATCCAAACTGAGTTACTGAAGAATAATGAGAAAAGCACAAGGGCAGGACAAGCTGGAATTATTTTGGAAATATGGTTTTGATTTTTGAATTTGAGAAGTTCCAATAAGCCTGACTGTACAACCATCTCTCCCGCTGCCCTCAGCTCCACCCTCCACCTGCAGGCCTGCTTTGAACTTTACCACACTTGTTTCATACCCAGGACCTCCCTACATCTTCTTCTCTAAGTTTAGAAGTCTCCCTCCCACCCCACCTCTCTCAGTTACCGCATTCATCAGAAGAGTCGGGTCCCTTAGGCAACATGAGACCTTCTCTCACAACCGTCCTAGGCTGCGGTGGTCTGTTTATCTGTGTGGTCATTGGTTTAATGTTCACCTTTCCCCAGTAAGACGTAAGCTCGCTGAGAGTGAATTCTGGATCTGTCTGTTCACTGCTGTATCTCCAGTGCTGAGCGTAGTGCCTGGTACATACTACGTTTTCATAAATATTTAAAGGATGTTTAGGAGGTTGGATGTGTAGATGGGTGTGTAGATGGATGGATGGATAAGTGGATAGATAGATGGAGGACCAAAGGAGTTTACTCAGGGGAGGGGAATGCCAGGTTTGTTTAAATGATAAGGCCCTGGTTGCAAAAGAGGAATTGTTTTAGAAAGAGAAGAAGTCTCTTTTGCCTTCAAACTTCAAAACTGTCAAAAAGTGAACTTGGCCTTGATCTCTGCTTGTGGAGACTCTGGCTCTGGAGTCGGCCTGGCCTGGGATCTTTGGCTTCACAGCTCTGCCACCTAGTGGCCCCGGCGGGTATCCCGAGAGGGAAGAGATGTTTAAGGCAGCAACAGTGTTTACCTAACAAGGGCATCCAGCCTTGAGAGAGCCCTTGCCGCTGCTGGAACCTCCCCCAACTAGTTTGCATCAGGGATTCTCCTTTTCTAAAAAGATTTTTTTGATGTGGACCATTTTCAAAGTCTTTATTGAATTTGTTACAATACTGTTTCTGTCGTTTCTGTTTTGGTCTTTTTGGCCACAAGGCATGTGGATTCTTAGCTCCCTGATCAGGGATTGAACTCATATCCCCTGCATTGGAAGGCGAAGTCTTGACCCCTGGCCCCTGCATTGGAAGGCGAAGTCTTGACCCCTGGTCTACCAGGGAAGTCCCCACACCAGGCATTCTTAATCCTCGCAGTTATCACATCTTTCTGACTTATGAGAAAAGAGAGGAATGAGGCAGGGAGATACGATGCAGGAGTTGGGGGACCATACAGGATTCAGTCAGAGGCCAAGGTTTGGATTCCAACACCACCATTTCTTGCCGCTACAACCTTGAGCAGGTCACTTAATTTCTCTGAGGCTCATTTTGCTCATCTGTAAAATGAGGACTAATAGCGTCAGATATAATGAGTATTGTTATGTCTGTTTTACAGCTGAAGAAATGATTCGACAAAGGAAGTCACTGCCATGCCTGGAGATGGACAGGTAGAAAGCTCCAGAGCCAGTATTCAGGCCCTGACCTCCCCCACACGTGAACCCTGCTATGCTGGATGAATGAGCACATAGCACAAACAAATGGCTCTTGCATCATTTGCGAGACAACACACACTTCCTTGTCTGCCTGAATGTCAGCCTCAGTCCCAGGACAGATTGCTGAAGCCCCTCATTCTTCCACCTCCAAGGCTAACCTGGTGGTGCTTCTCCTTTAATTGGTATCTGTTTGGCAAAAGGGCTTCCCAGGTGGTGCAGTGGTAAAGAATCCGCCTGCAAATGCAGGAGACACAAGAGACTTGGGTTTGATCCCTGGGTCAGGAAGATCCCCTATAGTAAGAAATGGCAGCCAACTCCAGTATTTTTGCCTGGAAAATTCCCATGGGAGTCGCAAAGAGTCAGACACGACTGATCACATACACACACACAAACAGCAAAAGGTTAAAAAAATTGCTGAATACTTTGAGATCTCTGAATGAAAGGACCACTTGAAATACTACAGTTCTTAAGAATTCAAACATCAATGTTGCTATTTTCTGTTTTTGCATTTTTAACCTGCTTGCCAAGCAAAGCTAAAGGAGCAACGCTGTTTTCTGATTTCTCATTTGTGAGACCCAAATATTTCAGATCCAATTTATCTTACCTCCATTTCTACATTCTGTTTTCTGCTGTTTCTCGCATTTGCTCGGTTTGCTTCTTTGAAGTCATTCATGTTACATCTTGAATCATTTTAATCAGTAATGAAATGTGGGGGATGCGCTGTTTTCCTGCCCAGGTGCCCTTTGCTGTAAACACATTAAAATGCAAAGTAGAAACAATAGACAATTAATATTATCTGCTCTCTACACAGGAGTAAACTTCTGCCTCCAGTGTTTCCTGGGCTTGCTCACTCATCTGTGTATTCATTTTTGCTTTCATTCATTCATCAAATATTTATTAGGGTCTACTATGTACTTGGCTATGCATCGGCTGTACTCAGCTGCACTTGACTCGTTAGAAAAGCCCCTGATGCTGGGAAAGATTGCAGGCAGGAGGAGAAGCGGGTGACAGAGAAAGAGATAACTCAATGGACATGAGTTTGAGCAAGCTCCAGGAGATGGTGAAGGACAGGGCAGCCTGGCGTGCTGCAGTCCACTCGGTTGCAGAGTCAGACATGACTGAGTGACTAAACAACAGCAATGTATTCAGCCGTTCCAGACTCTGGGGACCTAGAGATGAGTAAGACAGAAGCAGCGCAGAATAGTACAAGTTTAGAATGAGACACAGATTTTTCATCTTGGTTCTACCATTTTCCAGCTGTGTGACCTTAGCAAGTTGCTAAACCCCTCAGAGACTCAATTTCCACATTTACAGAACAGAAATTGATTGCTGACACGGTTAGATATGCTGGATGAACAGCGGGTATAAGGCATAACTTTAGCTATGCCATTTCAGCGCAGTCTGTGTCTTCCAAAAGGGGCTATCTGTTGAGATCACAGACATGCACTTAAATGCATTTCGACAGGGGCTATGCAAAGTATTGTGAGGACGTGGACTAGGGGGTAGCTAACTCCACCGCAGGGCTGGGGAAGGATTCAGACAGGAGGCGGTGTCATATGTAAGGTAAGCTTGCCAGGAAGGAAAGGGGAAATAGCATTGAAAGGAGATGGCACATGTCCTAAGGCCAAGTCATGAAAAGCACAGCATTTCAGAAATAGAAGGATATGCATTACTATGGCAGAGTGTGTGCAAGGGAGGAGTGGCAGGAGGTGAGACTGAGTGAGGGGCCCTGACGGTCACAGAGGCTGCACTGTAGCCCAAGGGGAGGAGGGTACTCGGGGCTCTCGTTACACCATCCCCCAGACTCTGATGGGAACTCTAATGGGCATTATTTACTGGTTAAAAGGAAAAGCAAGCCTTCGCATAATTAAGTTACAACCCTATGGACTAGAGCCCACCAGGCTCCTCTGTCCATGGGCATTCTCCAGGCAAGAATACTGGAGTGGGTCGCCATGCCCTTCTCTAGGGGGTCTTCCCAACCCAGGGGTTGAACCCACATCTCTTTCATCTCCTGCTTTGGCAGATGGTTCTTTACCACTAGCGTGACCTGAGAAGCCCCAATTAAGTTGGAAGGTTGCTCTGATTCAAATCAAGAAATATTTATTGGGACTTCTGCCCTAGTGGTCTAGTGGGCAAGATTCCATGCTCTCAATGCAGGGGACTTGGATCTGATCCCTGGTCAGAAAACTAAGATCCTCCATGCCGTGTGGTATGGCCAAAGAAAAAGAAATAATAGTCATCAAGTTTCCCATCTGAGTCTCAAATAGCCCTCCTCCTAGACGTGTCTTCAGCATTGTTCAGTTACTCAGTTGTGTCTGACTCTTTGCAATCCCATGGACTGCAGCATCTAGACATGTAAGTGTCTTTAACCCATAGACTTTTTATACGTGTTCTAATTATGTAATATTATAATTTTATACCTGTCATCCACTTTATCAAATCTTAACATGAATGTCATATTTGCTTCAGTTTTTTTATCCTTGGGGAATACATTCCAACACCCCCAGTAGATGCGTGAAATCACATACAGCACTGAATATATACATGAATTCCTATGTAAAAGTTTCATTTATGAATTAGACACCATAAGAGATTATCAGCAATAACTAATAATAAAATAGAACAATTATAACAATAAACAGTAATAAAAGTTATGTAAATGTGTAAAAGGGCTCTCCCCCTCTCAAAATAGGTTCTGGTACAAATGTAAGGCCTTCTCCCTCTTCACTAATCCATCACCCGCTGTTCGGGATGCAACAGAACAACTAGCAACTAGCATGATTTTTCCCCTTCTCACAATTTCACAGTTGGAAGATTCATTCTCACCACACAGCTTAGCAACCTCAGCCTATGATTTTTTTTCTTTCCTTATTGAGTCAAGAATGTTCACCTGTTCACCTCAAGGATGTCCTTATGGCTTCTCTTTGGATCTCCCAGTTACCAGCATCACTACCCTTGCAGGTTGCATTATTAAGTAAAATGAGGGTTACTTGAACACATGCCATATGATACCCCAACAAGCCATCTGATAACCTAGGCAACTACTGAATAACTATTGGGTGTGATGCTCTGGAAAAAGGACAAAGGACAAAGGGATGAGCTATTCTCAGCGGGATGGAGGGGGACAGTGTGAGACTCCATTACACTACTCAGAACAGTGCGTAATTTAAAACTTTTGAACTCCTTATTTCCAGAATTTTCTGTTTAGCATTTTCAGACTGAGTTGACAGCAGGTAGTTGAAACAGCAGAAGGGAAACCACAGGTAAGGGGGATGGGCTACTGTAGATTTGCTTATGACTTGCAGTGAACCACAGCCTAATCCCAGACTTCCCACCCTCTCCAGGGCCAGTCACTGCCGGACATTTGGTGCTGGTCATTTTGTGGTGTGTATTTATATACTTACTAACGTGTGCATCAATAAACAACATATAATGTTGTTTGATGGGGCTTGCCCGGTGGCTCAGAGGGTAAAGAATCTGCCTACAATGCCAGAGACCAGGTTTGATCCTTGGGTTGGGAAGATCCCCTGGAAAAGAGAATGGCTACCCACTCCAGTATTCTTGCCTGGAGAATCCCATGGACAGAGGAGCTATAAGAGCTATAGGAGCTATAGCTCACCAGCTATCCCTGGTGAGCTATAGGCCATGGGGTCCCAAACAGTGGGACGTGACTGAGTGACTAACACTTTCACTTTCAGTTTCAATGTTGCTTTGCATATTGAAACTATAAAAATAAATACAAGAAACAGGATTCTTCACTTTTAACAACTTTTCAAAATGTCAACACCTTAACTGCCTTCTGTTGTCTTAATAAATGTTACTGTATTCTTTTTTTTCTCTGCTAATTGAGAGGCTAGAAGTTAGATTTCTATTCTTTTAACCTTTACTCTTACATTTTTAAATCACAAAATTAACAGGCTTTCCTAAATGTGTCAATAGTTAATTTATGTTTCTATCTTCCTCCTGGCCAAGGCAGAGCCTTGTTTTATTCAGAGTCCAATCAAGAGACAGGAACCACACAGTAATTTGGAAAGGGAAAATGCATTTTAAGGCAGCCTTAAGTAGAATTGGAGACTGGAGTAAGGAGAGATTTCTGCAAGGAGGTAGAGAGGAGTCTAAAGAATACTTGAGCTCTACTCCTGGGGCAGCTCCGTAGCACCCAGGGAAGTGACACGGCTGGGTGTTGTGTTACAAGATCCTGTTTTTCAAGGATGGATCCAAACCCCACTGAAGAGGGTGCATCTGGGTTCCCCGGATGGCTTCCCAGGTGGCGGGAGCGCTAAAGAACCTGCCTGCCAGTTCAGGAGACACGCGGAGCCTGGCGGGCTAGGGTCCA
The DNA here is from genome assembly GCF_910594005.1 of Cervus elaphus. Classification (NCBI taxonomy): domain Eukaryota; kingdom Metazoa; phylum Chordata; class Mammalia; order Artiodactyla; family Cervidae; genus Cervus; species Cervus elaphus. Next base: position 93,466,340 of record NC_057826.1, on the reverse strand, counting down.
GAGGGTCGCTAAGAGGCGAACGGGACTGAAGCGACTTGACGCGCCGGGCAGAGCGCGCGGTGAGCTGCACCTGCGGGTCCTCGGGAAGCCAGCAGGGAGAGGCGCTCGGGGAACCCACGCTCGGGGAGACAGCGGAGCCGCCGCAGGACGCGCCCAGGCACGCTTGCCAAAAATAGACTCTTATTTTCCTACAAAGCTTAACATCGTGCGGTTCTGGCAAGGCACAAAGAGTCCAGCATCACAAGCGGGGCCATAAAGGGTGGATTCGGGAGAGGGGGGGAGTCTATAGTTTAAGAACTGACACGATAGGCTACCAGGGTTTCCCTGTAGCATGCATATGTCCCAACCACGCACAACCACGCACACACACACTTTTTTATTTAGGGTTTTAGTCTTGCCTTTCAAAAAGCACATCAAAATAATTTTGATATCAAAGGTTAGTTCGTTTGCCAAGATATTTTCTCGAGGTTTGTTTAACATTGTTACTTCCCTATCTCCTCTCTGTGTTCACTTCTCTTCTAGCAGAAATGCGCTCATTTATTATTTTTTTAATACAGGTCTCTGGGTGATAAACTTATATTCTATATATCAGAAAGTATCTTTATTTTGCCCTCATTCTTGAATTTTAACTGTTTAATGTAAAATATGTTAGCTTATATTTTAAAACATCAAAGTTTAAGAATATGAGTTTTACCTTTTTAAAGTACACCATGACACCCACTACTATAAGTAAAATAGATAACCAACAAGGACCTTTTGTATAGTGCAGGGAACTATACTCAATATTTTGTAATAGTCTATAAGAGAAAAGGATCTGAATATATATATGTATATATATGCTTGTGTATATAACTGAATCACTTTGCTATACACCTGAAATTAACATAACACTATAAATCAACTATACTTGAATAAAAAAAGAGAAGTCTGATGATGAGAAGTCTGCCAACATAAAAAATTGCTATTAAGTAACTGCTTTTATAAGTAATCTGTTATTTTTCCTCTGATGACTCTATATGTTCTTTTTCAGCCTTGATGCTCTACAGTTCATTACAATGTGGGCGAAAATAATTTATTTTTAGTTCTCCTTTTTCAGGGTTCTGAGTGAGCTTTTGATGTAAGAACTCATATCTCACTTCTTTTCTGGAATGTTCCTAATAAGCATATCTTCAAACAGTGTTTCTCTTCCATCCCCTCCACTCATAAGACAAACGTGGGGGTCCTACCTACGCTCATGTCTCTTTACTGCTTGCTTTATTTTTTAAACACCTTCCTCCATGTGCTGCGACCTAGTTATATACCTCGGCACCCATTTCCAATTTGAAACATGTCCATTGTTTCCTGCCTTTTTTTTCTCCTAAGGTCTATAATTTCTTCTTTCTCATATTCTCCTGTTATTTATATTTCTTATACTTTTTTTATAAATAGTCTGTACATTTTTATTTTAAAATCCTTTTTAGACTTTTAGTAAATGGTAATTGCCAAAGCCAGTTCTCATTCCAATAAGCTATTGATGTTGCCAGGACAAAGCTGATGAGGACCCAGATCTTGTCACAGAGCCAGAAAACCGGCACAGTCTTTGCATTTGCCACTGGCCCGTGAGCCCTGCTCTTCTGCCTGAAGCTCCCCAGGGTAAGACAGAGAAGCATGTAGCAGAGACACCCGCTCTCTCCAAGGGCAGGAGGACACATCTCCGGTGGGGAGCCTGGCTCTGTCACCTCCCTTGTGGAACAGTTTTAATCACTCCATCTCCTAGAACTTGAACTCCCAGTCGTTTCCTCTTATGTGTGGCTCACATCTCTTCAAGATCACCTATCGTTTGGAATTTCAGCTTGATTTCTGGTCTATGGAGACGTCTCTCTTCTGTTTGAGCCAGCTATGCCATTTGGTCTTATTTTAATCTTCTCCATTACTGTAATAATGTAGCATTCTTTAACATGAAGTGCATGAACCTCCCCCAAAGAGACCTTCAAGAGGTTTACGTACAAATAACTGATTGGCTAGAACACAGATGCTGCAGAGGGATAGATAATTTGGGCACTTTCTCTGAAGGGCAAAATGGATCTAAAATCTAAAAAATGTTCATGCCCCTTTGACATTATCCAGTTCTATAAATACAGCCTTGTGAAACACCCCAGTGGGTTGAGGCTGCTATAACCAGTTACTATAGACTGGGAGACTTCAACACACTTTGATTTCTCACAGTTCTGGAGGCAGGGAAGACCAAGATCAAGGTGCTGGCAGATTTGGCATCTGGTGGGGGCCTGCTTCCTGATTTTCAGATGGTCTTCTTTTATCCTTGCATAGCAGGGATAAGAAGGAAGCTGTCTCATACTTTTTCTTATAAGGGCACTAATCCCATTCATGAGGGCTCCACCCCCATGACCTAATTTCCAAAGGCCCTGTTGTAGTTGATTTGGTTTCATTTTCATTGAGTTGAGAAGGGGTGCAGGGGTTGGGGGTGAGGGGGCTGTGGGCAAATGCAAACATTCAGTCCGTAACAGGAACTAATCTCAGGGACAAAGTCTCAGCTACAAGAATTCTCCTCTAAGCATTATTTTTAAAGGTGGAGGCAAACGGAAATAGCTGAAAAACAAATCAACAGTGTTTTAGAACAGAATATTGGACAGTAACTAAAAACATTTTTAAAGCAACTATGAAATGACAAGAACAAGTGTTTGCTGATGTAATATTGAGTAAAAAAAGAAAAAATCAGGAACAACAACTGTTCCTGTTGTACAACACTACAACTACATATATAATATGTAGCCAAAGACATATATTTAAAAATATACATGTGTGTACATTGAATAAAAAGTCTAAGTACCATTTTCCTCTGTCTTTTAAGGCAAATTCTCTCTTTCTTTATATTTTGTATTCCCCATGATTTCTACACCTGAACATACTTTATAACCAGGAAGACAAAAAATGAGGCATTTGAGAAGTCATAGCAATCCCATTTTGAGATATCACTCAGTCCCAGGGGCTACTTTTGCTGTTTCCATGAGCAAGCACCAAAAAGTGTGTTCTCCTGCGAGCTGGGCCCCTCCCCACACTCACAGCCTGGTCACTTGAGGCCCAGACGGGTCACCCACGGCTGCTGCCCACCCTGAGTCTAGCCCCTCTCAGATCTCCTCCACGTGGCTGAGCCCCTAACGAGACCCCCGGCTACTGCCTGCTTTTGTGACTTGCTATATATTCAGTCTCACTTGACAGGAACATCCCACATGCCAGACACTGAGCCCAGAGCTTTGCAGCGCCCTTTTCTCATCCTCAGAATACCCCCATGACGTAGGTATTCAGTTGTGCAAATTGGGAAACAGGCTCAGAGCCGTGAAACCATTTGTCCAAGGCCACAGAGAAGAAAGGGACTGACCCCAGGGCTCTCTAGTCCCCAAGTCCCCTTCCCTCTGCTCTGCTTCATGGCCTTTGATGGGGAAGAGCTGAGACTTCTCTGCCCTGATTAGCAGCACCCCTCATTCACTCCCCGTCCCCCCACAGCACACCATCCCAGCTCCTCCTCTTCCCGTCACCCTCATTTGCTGAGCCTTCCTAAGCAGAGCAGATGCCTTGCTCCCCGTGACAGCAGCTGAAGCCTGCACTGGTGTCTGAGGAATTGTAACTTTCAAAAGAAGAGAAGAGCAAACATGAGACAGGGAGGCTTGACAAAGTGACAATGAAAAGCCCAGAAAAAGGCCTCTTGAATTTGACACAATTTGATCAAAAGAGACAAAAGGCTAAGGGGTGAAAACGCTGTGCTGCTGTGACTTTAAAATTATGTTAAGAGCTTCAACCTTTTTCCTCAGCAACATGGAAACAAAAAGTAGACTTCCCTGTGCTGGAGAAGGTATGGGAGAACTTGAAATTGGGTCAGGGCCACTTGGAAACTCTGGGAGCTTTGGAGGCTCTGTAGGTGGGGCCCTGGGGAAAAGCCTTCCCTGGGAGGTGGCTCCCAGATTCCTGTAGACCCAGCAGAGCCTGCCTGGGGTCACCAAGAAGCAGGAGGAGGGGTCTGTACACTCTGCAGTGATGCAGCAAAAACAAAGTCCCCATCCGTTCACTGATATTGCATCACGCGGAAGCACGCACAGGAGACACACACAATTCACTGGATGAGCTATGGAGAAAAATCCCACAGGCTTCCAGCAGATGAGAGATTTCACCATACTTGCAGTGTGACCATTGCTATGTGTCCAGCTAGCTCATCCCAGCTCACAAGAGCAGACGGTAGGCATCAAACCCAACTCTGCATTCAGTGATCCATTGGTAGCTTGAATATTTACAATTTTACAAAGCTCTTACAATTTACAAAGCTCTTAACAATTGCAGCATTTGCTGCAATCGGCAAATGCTATCAGCCAAGGCTATTTGTCCTCTTAGATATTCCTGGGACTCCCCAAACCCTCTTTAAGCTAATGAGTTCCAAGACCACCCATCCCCAGCAAGGACTTGTCTCTGATGTCCAGACCCACATCACCAGTTGCCTTTTGAATATTTCTTTTCAAATATAATAGTTTCTCTACAGATCAGGTCTTTCTCCTCAGTGCCTATCTTGGTCAATAATACTACTACCCACCAAGTCACATCCTTGAAATCAACCTGGGCCCCTCTTGCTTAACGAATCTGGCCAGCCATGAAGTCGCACTAATTTTGTCTCCTCCATAACATCCTCAGCCCCATTTCCCTCTAACTACTTTGGTCTTGCCTCCTTGGATTGCCTCTGCTTGTGTAACAAATCCTTTCTCTCCCTTTCCACATCATTGCCCAAATGATTTAGACCTAAATGGCTACTCTCCTACTTTACCCTTCCCACAGCTCATCACAGCCTTTAGAGCGATCGTCAAGCCCTTTGACGTTCAGAGTCCTTTGTGATCTGGGCCATGCCCGCTCTTCCAAAGTACGCCCCAAAACCACTTCCCCCATAGGCAGTGATCCAACACGGGAAGTTAGTGTCACCCCGACCCTCCTCGGTAAGCCAAGCCCTTGTGTGCTGGCACAGAAACCATCACACCTACTGTTCATCTGGTGACCTGTTCATCCTGCAAGACCCAGGCTCAGGCATAGCTTTTCTGCAAGTCTTCTCTGAAATATGCCCAACCCTCATGAAAATTTCATCAGAGTTGCCTTTATTCTCCCCCAGGAATGCCTGCACAGTTGCATTATTTGGAATGGTCTCTGTGCGTCCGGCTCTGGAGGGCTGGGTCATGTGGTGGTCACCTTGGAGCTCCTCCTGCATAGTCCCGGCTCCAGCACCTACTAGGATCCTGGGGAAAACTGTGGTGTGAGGAATGAATGAAGGTCCAAGATTATACGTCTAGAGATCGCCAGGACTTGACGCCTGGTCCAGGGATCTCTCTGCTGAGTGTCCTGGCTTGTCATGGGGAGAAGGGGGAGTACCCATCCTGAGAGCTGGACGTGTAGTTCCTGAGCTGCACAGGGAGCCTCACATTAAGAATACGATCTGGGAGACAGAAGTCAAGACTTCTGCTGATAAACCCCAGAGAAAAAAAAAACTAAAAGATGCACAAAGATTTTTATGTAGTAGATGTCCTGTTCCTGGTGCCTTCCCTTTCTTTTTAATCATTGCCTTAAGCTGCTGTTATGTGTATAAGATCCTCATCAAGATGTTTTGCATACATAACCCACATCTGTTAAACAAACAAAAAAAATGCAAACATTCACTATATATTTTTTCCTTCTAGTACTTGTAAATTATGCATGTTCTTGAAGATATATAATGTTAAGAATTATGGAGGGAATGCAAAGAAATAGAAATTAATAGTATAGTAGTTTTTTTTTTTTTTTTTGCTTACTATAATAGATCTCATGCACCCCACCTACCCCAATTACAAGTGTCCATTTTGGAGGGCACTGGTCTATAACATCAAAATATGAACAAACCCCACTGCTCAGAATTAGAAGCAGGTTACATTAACTGTAAGTGGCATCACCGAGTCAATGGACGAGTTTGAGTAAACTCCGGGAGTTGGCGATGGACAGGGAGGCCTGGTGTGCTGCAGTCCATGGTGTCGCAAAGAGTCAGACACGACTGAGCGACTGAACTGACTGACTACATGAACTGTCCCCGACACCACCAGATTTGAATGGCATCGTCCAGAGCACAGAGGTGATTTAAACCCTTGCTGTGTGTCCTTGAACAAATTGGCTTCACTTCTCTGAGCCTCAGTTTTTCCATCGTTAAAAGTCTTAATAATCATCCCCTAGGTGATCTGAGAGGAGAAATCGGATTCTTACCCATCCCGCGCACAGCATAAACAGTCACTTACACAGAGAAGGTACAAGCAATGGTATCTGGAATATCATGTAGTTATTTAGAATTATTCATGCATTGATGAAACATTCGTAACAAGGCTGGGTCTGGGTTGGGGGAGGGTGCTGAAAGGATGTTCATGAACACATGCGGATGATAAACTGGCAGATAACCCAAGAGACAGCAGGGCTGTGTGCTGAAGAGTGAGGGTCCTCAAAAAAAGGTTTCAAGTGGGAGAATTATTTATTCAAATTTTTCCGTTTTGCCATTATATAGTTATGGCTGACTGTTTAAGGAAACCAAAGAGAGGGGGAGATTATAGAAGTGAACAGAAATCCAAGATGGCCTGAGAATCTGCAGGGTGAAGATCCTCCTTCACGCCACACACGTGTGTTGTGAGTGCGCATTGTCACAGGTGGCCCTGCGGGCTGGGGGATCGAGGGAACCAGGACAGACAAACCCTCGGGACCGACATCCACGTGCAGCTTCTGGGGATCCCTGAGAGCAGCCGGGGAAGCCAAACAGGTGCTGCGGCAGAGGGTGCGGCGAAGTTGGCTGAGACGAGCTTGGCTCGTGTCGGGGGAAGTGACGTCCGGGCTAAGATCTGAAGGGTGCGAAGGAGCCAGCCGTGGAAAACCCAGAGTGGACAGACAGACTCCCAGCTGAGCAGCAGCCAGCGAGAAGGAGCTGGAGGCTCAGTGCCGTCCTCCGCCTTCCCCGCCAGCCAGGCGTCCCTCCACGCCAGCGCCTCACACATCTCCGAATGCCCTTGACCTCTTCTGCCGACAAAAGCACGGGAAGCCAGCATCACGGCTAGGACCTCGTAGAGCCAAGACCCTGCAGAGCGCTGGGCCCGTGGCGGGGCTCCTTGCCAGGCGGCTGGAGCTGACCAGAATCTAAATAAACAAGCAACCCATCGCCAGGGACTACGCTGGACAGCTGGATGCCTGCACAACAAAGATTTGGCCTGTTCCTGCCCCTCACTCTGTACAGACCTCAGCTCACGGGTCATCTTACGAGAGAGGCTATCCCTCCCTCCCTCCTGGCCCAGCCCCCTTTGGCTGCTCTTCACAGCACCTTCCCCACCTCACGTTTAAGTGTTTGCTTGTGGACGGGTGTACTGCCGTCTGGACTGAGAGCTCCACGGTGCAGGGATGACTCTTTTTTTCCCCCTACTGCTTCCCCTCCTCCTGGGACAGTGCCTGGTCCGTTGCAGATGTCCCTAGATAACATTTCCAGTTTGTTAACGGCCTCCGGTGTCTTCCACGCCTTTCTGCGTTTGCCCAAAAGAGAAAACAGCCAAAGAAACTTTCTTTTCAAGTGAAAAACAAAATGTGCATCAAACGAGTTAGTTATTAGGGAAAGGGAAAGAGTGCCACCTCCTGTACCAGCCATTTTCCTTGTAAAGTCCCACGTGCCCTCAGAGTGCCCCTGCGAGGTGGCATTTTCATCAGCATGAGTGTGACAAGACTTCAAGGACCAGGTGATGTGCTTTTACTGATCTCTGCACTTGGGATACCTCTCACCTTGAGGGCTGTGCACACACCAAGCCCAACAGCTTCCCGGGAGTCACTCCGTGCTTCAGGTGGCGGCAGTCATTGTGAGATCAGAGAACAAAAGCACGTGTTTCTGCCTTCTAAGTTCAAAACCCAGTGATTATATAAAGCAGAACCATTGCGATGCGCACTTGGAAATAAAATTTTCCAGTTCTCCCTACAGAAGCCACTGCACGGGCTGAAGGGAAGAGGGGGTTCATAAGGACAGCAACGGGGGGGTGGGCTGCAGGGATGGGACACCCCTCCACCACCGGGACAAGGTCGGGGGCCTCGTGGAGGCCTGATCAGGGCTGCACAGGGGCCAGTGTCTGTCTGAAGGAAGACAGACCGCTGCTCCCACTGTGACCCTCAGTCTTCCCAGGCACTTCTGGGAGGGTCCTTCCCTAACTAAGACTCCCAGGACAAAGGTGAGTCCTAAACAGTGGGTGGGAGTGAAACCAAGCCAGACCCTGTGGGGCTCCTGGGCACAAAAGCCTTCCTGTGTCCTGCAGCTCTTATTTATAGGAAATAAACTGCAGCCTCCATGACATTCCCTGAGTTCCAAAGGGCAGATTCAGACAGTTGCTCATCAGGGAAGGGTGGGGATGCAGAGACCTGGGAGGAGCAGGCTAGAAGCCACAGTGAAGCCTTAAGGAAGGGTCCTGGTTTTCCCTCAAGGGACACCCAATGACAGTATATCTAAGCTCTTCTGCAGAACTAAAACTCCCAACAAATGGAAGATGTTAATTACTTGATAAAGCATTCTTCATTCCAGAGAGAAGGTCACAGTTTGATAACCTTGAAAACCACAGAAGCTCATCAAGAGACCCCCCTGAGGCCAAATCAAAGAAATGCACACACACACACACACACACACACACCCTGATCCTTATCAGCAACCCACCCTTGAACCATTGTTATAAAACTCCTCACCAAATCCCCCAGGGTTGAGACACACTGCTGTTGAGGCCACAACCCTGCCGTGTCTCCCTTTGCCTGGCACGCAAAGGTGTGAAGTTTCTACTTCACCCAAAACTCTGCTTCCAAGATGTGACCCAGCACCGGTGCACAGGAGGCCAAGCTTTTGGCATCAGAGGGAGAGAGGACAAAAACTCAGAGTCAAAGGGGGAGGCAGAGAATAAGTTCAAGGTCAAGGCCTCCCAGGGGTGAAATAGTCCCCCTCCATTATGCTTATTTTGCAGATCAGGAAAATGAAATTCAGGAAAGCTGAGATGGTGATGGACAGGGAGGCCTGGTGTACTGCAATTCACAGAGTCGCAAAGAGTCGGACACGACTGAGCGACTGAACTGAACTGAACTGAATGGCCTGTACAAATAGATGTGATAGGAAAACAGTTTGAATTCATATATCCTTGACTCCAAAGTTCCTGAGCTTCCTACCTCACCCAGCTACCTGCACCAAGAGGTAGCCCTGATCAAATCCATTTCCTGCTAGTCACAAACGGTCCTTGTGGTCGTTAAACATGCTTCAAGTGAACCAAGAACCAAGGTTTCTCAGAGGGATGTGATGTGATTCCACATTTGGCCACCAGAGGGCACCAGCAACACACAGTTCTGCTTGTCTCCTTCAAGGAGGGGCTACCCCAAGCCATACTTCTGAGAGCTGTGCCCTTGTCCTCTCCCCTTTCTTCTTCTTTTAAAATCTTTTTCATTGCATTATTTTTTTTATTGTCCTCTCAATTTGGTAGATGATTATTCTCTTTTTTAAATTAATTAATCTTTTTTTTTAAATTGGAGTATAGTTGCCTTACAGCATTTTGTTAGTTCTGCTGTTCTGTAAAGTGAATCAGCTATTCTGCTAAGTCGCTTCAGTCATGTCTGCCTCTGTGCGACCCCGTGGACTGCAGCCCGCCAGGCTCCTCTGTCCATGGGATTCTCTAGGCAAGAATACTGGAGTGGGTAGTCATGCCCTCCTCCAGGGGATGTTCCCGATCCAGGGATCGAATCAGCATCTCTTACATCTCCTACACTGGCAGGCAGATTCTTTACCACTGAGCCACCTGGGAATTAGCTGCACAAATACATAAACCCCCTCTTGGATTTCCTTCCCGTTTATGTCACCACAGAGCACTGAGTTCCCTGTGCTATACAGTCAATTCTCATTAGTTTATCAGTTTTATAAACAAAATGCATGCATGTCCATTCCAATCCATCCCACCCCCTCTTACCCTCTTGGTATCCATAAGTGTGTGTCTCTACATCTGTGTCTCTATTTCTGCTTTGCATGTAAGTTCATCTATACCATTTTTCTAGATTCCACATATATGTGTTTATAAATATTTGTTTTTCTGACTTACTTCAGTCTCTGTTACAGTCTCCAGGTCCACCCATATCTCTACAAATGGTACAGTTTCATTTTTTTTTATGGCTGAGTATTAGTCCATTGTTTATATGTTGTTGTTTAGTCACCAAGCCTTGTCCCACTCTTGGCGACTGCATCGACTGCAGCATGCCAGGCTTCCCCATCCCTCACCATCTTCCAGAGTTTGCCCAAGAACATGTCCAGTGAATTGGTGATGCCACCCAGCCATCTCTTCCTCTGTTGCCCTCTTCTCCTTCTGCCTTCAACCTTTCCCAGCATCAGGGTCTTTTCCAATGAGTTGGCTCTTCACATCAGCTGCCCAACCACCTGGGCTTATATATCCAGGCTCCCCAGGTGGCTCAGCAGTAAGGAATCCACCTGCAACGCAGAAGATGCAGTTTCAATCCTTGGGTCAGGAAGATCCCCTGGAGGAGGGCATGGCAACCCACTCCAGTATTCTTGCTGGGAAAAATCCCACAGACAGAGGAGCCTGGCGGGCTACAGCCCATAGGGTCGCAAAGAGTCAGACACGACTGAAGCAGCTGAATATACCAGATATATACCCAGCAGTAGGATTGCAGGGTCATATGATAGTTCTATTTTTAATTTTTTAGGGAACCCTCATACTGTGTTCCATAGTATCTGTATCAATTTACATTCCCACCAACAGTGAAAGAGGGTTCCTTTCTCACCACACACTCCCCAGCATTTATTGTTTGTCTACTTTTTGATGATGGCCATTCTGACTGGTATGAGGTGATACCTCGTTGTAGTTTCAATTTGCATTTCTCTAATAATTAGCGATGTTGAATATCTTTTCATGTGTTTGTTACCCATCTGTATGTCTTCTTTGGAGAAATGTCCATTTAGGTCTTCTGCCTGTTTTTTGATTGGCTGTTTATTTGTTTGCTTTTATATTGAGCTGCATGAACTGTTTATATATTTTGAAGATTAATCCTTTGTCTGTTGTTTCACTTGTAATTATTTTCTCCCATTCTGAGGGGTTTTTTTTTTTTTCTCTTTTTGTCTTATTTATGCTTTCTTTTGCTGTGCTAAAGCTTTTTTAAAGTTTAATTAGATCTCATTTGTTTATTTTTGCTTTTATATTAACTACCCTAGGAGATGGGTCAAAAAAGATCCTGCTGCAATGTATGTCATAGAGTATTCCGCCTATGTATTCCTCTAACAGTTTCATAGTGTCTGCCCTTACATTCAGGTCTTTAATCCATTTTTAGTTTATTTTTGTGTATGGTGTTCAGGAGTGTTCTAATTTTATTCTCTTACATGTAGTTGTATAGTTGTCCCAGCATCACTTATTGAAGAGGCTGTCTTTTCTCTATTTTATATCCCCACCTCTTTTGTTATAGATTAGATGATCATATGCATGGATTTATCTCTTTTCTCTATTTTATATCCCTGCCTCCTTTGTTATAGATTAGATGACCATATGCATGGGTTTATCTCTGGGCTTCCCATCCTGTTCCAGTGACCCATATTTCTGTCTCTGTACCAGCACCATACTATCTTGATTAGTGTAGCTTCGTAGTATAGTCTGAAGTCAAGGAGCCTGATTCTTCCAGCTCCAGTTTTCTTTCTCAATATTGCTTTAACTATTCATGGTCTCTTGTGTTTACATACAAATTGTAAAAAATTTTTGTTCCAGTTCTGTGGGGGGAAAATGCCATTGGTAATTTGAAAAGGATTGCATTGAATCTGTAGATTGCTTTGAAGAGCACAGTCATTTTCACAATATTGATTCTTCCAATTCAAGAACATGGTATGTCTCTCCATCTGTTTGTTGTCTTTGATTTCTTTCACCAGTATCTTATTTGTTTTTTCTGAGTACAGGTATTTTGCCTCTTTGGGTAGATTTATTCCTAGGTATTTTATTATTTTTGTTGTAATGATAAATAAGATTATTTCCTTAATTTCTCTTTCTGATCTTTCATTATTAGTGAATAGGAATGCACAAGATTTCTGTGTATTAATTTTGTATTCTTCAACTTTACCAAATTCATTGATTAGCTCTAGTAGTTTTCTGATGGCATCTTTAGAATTTTCTATGCATAGTATCATGTTATCTGCAAACAGTGACAGTTTTACTTCTTCTTTTCCGATTTGAATACCTTTTATTTCTTTTTCTTCTTTGATTGCCGTATCTAGAACCTCTAAAGCTATGTTGAATGATAGTGATGAGAGTGGACATTATTCTCTTGTTCCTGATCTTAGAGAAAATGCTTTCAGTTTTTCATCACTGAGAAAGATATTGGCTGTGGATTTGTTCTATATGGCGTTTTTTATGTTTAGGTTCCCTATGCCCACTTTCTGGAGAGTTTGTTTTTTTTGTTGTTGTTTGTTTGTTTGTTTGTTTTGGTCATAAATGGATGTTGAATTTTGTCAAAAGCTTTTTCAGCATCTATTGAGATGATCATATGATTTTTATTCTTCAGTTCCTTAATGTGGAGTATCACACTGATTGATTTGCATATATTAAAGAAGCCTTGCGTCCCTGGGATAAATCACACTTGATCATGGTGTATGATCCTTTTAATGTGTTGTTCAAATCTGTTTTCTGGTGTTTTGCTGAGGATTTTTGCATCTATGTTCATCAGTGATATTGGTTTGTAATTTGTGTGTGTGTGTGTGTGTATGTGATAGTTTTGTCTGGTTTTGTATGAGGGTGATGGTGGCCTCATAGAATGGGTTTAGGTATATTCCTCCCTCAGTAATTTTTTGAAAGAGTTTGAGAAGGATAAGTGTTAACTCTTCTCTAAATATTTGATAGAATTCACCTGTGAAGCCATATAGTCCTGGACTTTTGTTTAGCAGAAGATTTTTAACCACAGTTTTGATTTCATTACTTGTAATTGGTCTTTGAAATTTTCTAGTTCTTCCTGGTTCAGTCTTGGAAGGTTGTACATTTCTAACAATTTGTCCACTTTGTCCAGGTTGCCCATTTTATTGGCAATGAAAAAGTAAGTAAAAGTAGAAAAATTTAAAAATATATTAAATTTTTTAAACAAAAGAAAAATAATATAAAAGTAATAGAATAAAGTGAAACAAACAAAAAAAAAACAGTAGGACTAATAATATTTCCCTGGGGCCTCAGTTATCAGTGTCCTTGCCCCCACAGTGAGCCGAAGCCTGCCCTCACTCCTCACGAGATGCTCCCTGACGTCCAGCTGGGTCTCTGGACCCACTGTGGGTGCTGTGAGCAGATCTGACTCTGACCTGGCCCCTCCCACACATGGGCTGTGCTGTGCTTAGTCACTCAGTTGTACCTGACTTCTTGCGACCCCAAAGATGGTAGCCTGCCAGGCCCCTTTCTCCATGGGGATTGCCCAGGCAAGAATACTGGAGTGGGTTGCCATGCCCTCCTCCAGGGGATCCTCCCAACCCAGGAATCAAACTGTGGTCTCCTGCATTGCAGGCAGATTCTTTACCATCTGAGCTACCGGGGAAGCCCACTCCCATGTATACTTGCCCCCAAAGTCCACAGCTGCTAAAGCTTGACTGGTTTCAGTTGTGGAGACACTCCCTGTCCGTTCAGACATTCCACAGATGCAGGGTTTACCAGGTGCGTCGCCGGGACCTGATCTGCAGCGCAGGCAGCCGCACACAGACAGAGCCCTCTTCCTCCTCCTCATTGCACAGCCCCTGGGGTCCAGCTTCGGTTTTCATCCCTTCTGCATGTGGCCGCCCCAGGGGTCTGTCCTCTGCCCGGGAGAGAGGGGATGAAACAGTGGCTGATTGGGGCACCCTCAGTCACTCAGGCCAGGGAGGGATAAGGTGGCTAGAATGCCATGCTTGTGGCAGCAGAGACCAGCAGGAACAGACTGGACGCCCCTGTCGCTCTCCTGCGGAAGCTGGCCCCAGACCGCGGCACTCACAGCAGTGGTGGGCCACGCAGGCTCCCCAGGCGTTGTGGGCAGTGGCCTGCATTCACTTGCAGGACCCTCAGTGGCAGTGGCAGCAGCGGTGGTGGTCGGGGCCCGCCCCTGGTGTCCGAGATGGCAGCTGCAACTTGTGCCAGCCCCTGGGGCTCGTGTAGGCGGTGCCCAGCCACCTGTGAGTGCACAGAGGAAGATTCCCTCCTTTCATTATTCTCAGGTCTAATTCACAGCCCACCCCGCAGTGGGTGTGAGTGTAAGCAGGCCTTGTTGGGGGGCAGAGTGCCTGCAGCCGGTGGAAGTTTGGCGTCTCCACTGACAAGCTACGTATGTGTTGTCAGTCGCTAAGTTGTGTCCGACACCTTACGACCTCATGGACTGCAGCACACCAGGCTCCTCTGTTCTTCACCCTCTCATAGTTTTCTCAGATGTGTGTCCACTGAATCAGTGATGCTAGCTAACAATCGCATCCTCATCCTTCTCCTCCTGCCTTCACTCTTTCCCAGCATCAGGGTCTTTCCCAATAAGTTGGCTCTTTGCATCAGGTGACCACTGCTGCTGCTGCTGCCACTGAGTCACTTCAGTCGTGTCCGACTCTGCGACCCCATAGACGGCAGCCCACCAGGTTCCCCCGTCCCTGGGATTCTCCAGGCAAGAACACTGGAGTGGGTTGCCATTTCCTTCTCCAATGCATGAAAGTGAAAAGGGAAAGTGAAGTTGCTCAGTCGTGTCTGACTCTGAGCTACCCCATGGACTGCAGCCCACCAGACTCCTCCGTCCGTGGGATTTCCCAGGCAAGAGTACTGGAGTGGGGTGCCATTGCCTTCTCCGCAGGTGACCACTGAAGTTTCTCCAAATCTGGCCTGGGACCATCTCTCCCAATACCAGGAGTTCTTTGACAGGCAGATTGACCCCAACATCATGGAATTAAAAGTGGTGTGGGTCCCAGGAATCTGCATTTATACAAATTGTCGAAGATTCTGAATCCAAATAAACTTTGAGAACCCCTGTATTTTAGCACAGAAGGCACACGACTGCCTTCTGGTGAGGCCCAGGTCAGCCTCACCCAGTTACTGTGAATCACTGGCAGGGGAACCACTTCCCAAAGCCACAAGCCCGCCGGCAGCAGGGCCAGGACGCATCCCCAGTTCTGCTTGCTTCATGCCGTTGGTGGGGCCCGCTGGGCTTCCGGTGAGGTCTAGCTCCCCCGGGGGCCACCCCTGAAAGAATGAGGCTGTCTTATTTGGGCCTCACAGAGTCCTAACTATAGGACCCCAAGAATCTTTTGTTGGGCTGGGGCGGGGGGGGGTTCCTGTACCTTTCCCAGCCAGGCTTCCAAGGTCCCTGAAATAGACTTAAAAAATCATATTAAGTTCCTGTTGGAAGCAGAAAGGGAGGCAAGACCATAGCTGTTTAATGATGCCTTTCTACTTAGAAAACATCCCAACTCCTTAATGTCCAGGGGTGACCTTTCTAGAATGTTCCAAGCAAGCCAGATCTATTCCTCGGTGGTAAGAGAGCAGAGGCGGGGGCCTCCACCCCCGAGAAGACCGTGGTAGGCGTACCCTGATGGAGAGAAGGTAAGGAACGGCGGTAACTTGGTGGCGAAAGGAGTGAGGGGAGAGAACGAACCAGGGAAGAAACGGAGATCCTCCAGCCTTGTCTGAACAGCGCCACAAAGGAGACTCCACCAGAATCAGACCTCTGTAAGGACATGAATTCTGGAGCTGAGTCTCCGAGCCCTGAGTCACAGGGGACAAGGAGAGGCAAGGTCACTGCAGTGACTGTTACCGAAATAGAGCCGGTCCTGAGTGGCACACACTGGCGCTCATCATCAGCAAGAAAAACATCCCCTCACATCTGCCTACGCTGCCTTGCTCCTAGGAGCTCAACCGACGCAGGGGGCAGATAAACAGGGTTTCAGGGTAGTCCTTTGTACTTCAAAGCGGTGCATGCATTTGCCTGGGTTGCTATTTTGTTGCGCAGTAGGCTGCTTCCGGAAAACTGGAGATGTTGAAGGAACTAGAGCATTCAGAGCATTTCTTTGAGAATTCTTCAAATATCCAAGGGCAGTCAGACAGAGAAGGATCAGATTGGATTTAGATGGAGTAGTCTAATGGGTGTAAATTATAGAAAAGGAGGCTTAAACTCCATAAATTTCAGTTCAATTCAGTTCCATTCACTCGCTCAGTCGTGCCCGACTCTTTGCGACCCCATGAATCGCAGCACGCCAGGCCTCCCTGTCCATCACCAACTCCCAGAGTCCACCCAAACTCCTGCCCATTGAAACGGTGATGCCATCCAGCCATCTCATCCTCTGTCATCACCTGCTCCTCCTGCTCCCAATCCCTCCCAGCATCAGGGTCTTTTCCAATGAGTCAACTCGTCGAGTGAGGTGGCCAAAGTATTGTAGTTTCAGCCTCAGCGTCAGTCCTTCCAATGAACACCCAGGACTGATCTCCTTCAGGATGGACTGGTGGATCTCCTTGCAGTCCAAGGGACTCACAAGAGTCTTCTCCAACATCACAGTTCAAAAGCATCAATTTTTTGGCGCTCAGCTTTCTTCACAGTCCAACTCTCACATCCATACATGACCACTGGAAAAACCATAGTGATAGTGAAGTTGCTCAGTTGTGTCCGACTCTTTGTGACCCCATGGACTGTAGCCTACCAGGCTCCTCCCTCCATGGGATTCTCCAGGCAAGAATACTGGAGTGGGTTGCCATTTCCTTCTCCAGAGGATCTTCCCGACTCAGGGATCGAACCCAGGTCTCCTGCATTGCAGGCCGACGCTTTAAGCTCTGAGCTACCAGGGAAGCCCAGCCTTGACCAGATGGACCTTTGTTGGCAAAGTAATGTCTCTGCTTTTTAATATCCTATCTAGGTTGGTCATAACTTTCCTTCCAAGGAGTAAGTGTCTTTTAATTTCATGGATGCAATCACCAACTGCAGTGATTTTGGACTCCAGAAAAGTAAAGTCAGCCACTGTTTCCACTGTTTCCTTATCTATTTACCATGAAGTGATGGGACCAGATGCCATGATCTTAGTTTTCTGAATGTTGAGCCTTAAGCCAACTTTTTCACTCTTCTCCTTCAGTTTTATTAAGAGGCTTTTTAGTTCCTCTTAACTTTCTGCCATAAGGATGCTGTCATCTGCATATCTGAGGTTATTGATATTTCTCCCAGCAATCTTGATTCCAGCTTGTGCTTCTTCCAGCCCAGCATTTCTCATGATGCACTCTGTATATAATTTAAATAAGCAGGCTGACCATATACAGCCTTGAAGTACTCCTTTTCCTATTTGGAACCAGTCTGTTGTTCCATGTCCAGTTCTAACTGTTGCTTCCTGACCTGCATACAGGTTTCTCAAGAGGCAGGAAGAATGGTCTGGTATTCCCATCTCTTTCAGAATTTTCCACAGTTTATTATGATCCACACAGTCAAAGGCTTTGGCATAGTCAATAAAGCAGAAATAGATGTTTTTCTGGAACTCTCTTGCTTTTTCGATGATTCAACTGATGCTGCCAATTTGATCTCTGGTTCCTCTACCTTTTCTAAAACCAGCTTGAACATCTGAAAATTCACAGTTCATGTATTGGCCTGGCTTGGACAATTTTGAGCATTACTTTACTAGCTTGTGAGATGAGTGTAATTTTGCTATAGTTTGAGCATTCTTTGGGATTGCCTTTCTTTGGGGTTGGAATGAAAACTGACCTTTTGCAGTCCTGTGGCCACTGCTGAGTTTTCCAAATTTGCTGGCATATTGAGTGCAGCACTTTCACAGCATCATCTTTCAGGATGTGAAATAGCTCAACTGTAGTTAGTTACTAGTACCCTCCACTAGTTTTGTTCGTAGTGATGCTTTCTAAGACTCACTTGACTTCACATTTCAGGATGTCTGGCTCTAGGTGAGTGATCACACCATCATGATTATATGGGTCATGAAGATCTTTTTTGTACAGTTCTTCTGTGTATTCTTGCCACCTCTTCTTAATGTCTTCTGCTTCTGTTAGGTCCATACCATTTCTGTCCTTTGTTGTGCCCATCGTTGCATGAAATGTTCCCTTGGTATCTCTAATTTTCTTGAAGAGATCTCTAGTCTTTCCCATTCTATTGTTTTCCTCTATTTCTTTGCATTGATCACTGAGGAAGGCTTTTGTATCTCTCCTTGCTCTTCTTTGGAACTCTGCATTCAAATGGGAATATCTTTCCTTTTCTCCTTTGCTTTTCACTTCTCTTCTTTTCACAGCTATTTGTAAGGCCTCCTCAGACAACCATTTTGCCTTTTTGCATTTCTTTTCCATGGGGATGGCCTTGATCCCTGTCTCCTGTACAATGTCACAAACCTCCGTCCATAGTTCATCAGGCTCTCTGTCTATCAGATCTAGTCCCTTAAATCTATTTCTCACTTCCACTGTATAATCACAGGGGATTTGATTTAGGTCATACCTGAATGGTCTAGTGGTTTTCCCTGCTTTCTCCAATTTCAGTCTGAATTTGGCAATAAGGAGTTCATGATCTGAGCCACAGTCAGCTCCCAGTCTTGTTTTTGCTGACTGTATAGAAACTTCTCCATCTTTGGCTGCAAAGAAAATAATCAATCTGATTTCGGTGTTGGCCATCTGTGATGTCCATGTGTAGAGTCTTCTCTTGTGTTGTTGGAAGAGGGTGTTTGCTATGACCAGTGCGTTCTCTTGGCAAAACTCTATTAGCCTTTGCCCTGCTTCATTCCGTACTCCAAGCCAAATTTGCCTGTTACTCCAGGTGTTTCTTGACTTCCTACTTTTGCATTCTAGTCCCCTATAATGAAAAGGACATCTTTTTTGGGTGTTAATTCTAAAAGGTTTTGTAGGTCTTCATAGAACTGTTCACCTTCAGCTTCTTCAGTGTTATTGGTTGGGGCATAGGCTTGGATTACCGTGATGTTGAATGGTTTGCCTTGGAAATGAACAGAGATCATTCTGTCATTTTTGAGACTGCATCCAAGTACTGCATTTCGGACTCTTTTGTTGACCATGATGGCTACTCCATTTCTTCTAAGGGATTCTTGCCCACATTAGTAGATATAGTGGTCATCTGAGTTAAATTCACCCATTCTGGTCCATTTTAGTTTGCTGATTCCTGGAATGTCGCCATCTCTGTTTGACCACTTCCAATTTGCCTTGATTCATGGACCTAACATCCCAGGTTCCTATGCAATAGTGCTCTTTACAGCATCGGACCTTGCTTCTATCACCAGTCACATCCACAACTGGGTATTGTTTTTGCTTTGGCTCCATCCCTTCATTCTTTCTGGAGTTACATCTCTGTAAAATTAGTTCAATAAATTCACGGGACCTGTCTAACACCTCTTAACCAGGGGCTGGACCCATCTGTGATGTTTTCAAGAAGACTGTAGAGGGTATGTTGATGAATTTTTCTTAAATAGTTATATATTTATTTTAATATCATTGAAGAAAAATGGAATTGCACTCTCAGTTCTTTATGGTAGTAATACAAAATTGCATCTTTTGATGAAGTTATTTATAATTTTTAAGTTAATTGATATAAAGAAACATTAAACAAACAATATTAAAGCTAGTACCCAGAAAGTGCAAAACCTGTGAAGACAGTAAGAGACTGACTGTCTGGGAAACACCGACCTGTTGGTGTTGATTTGTGAGCACAGACAGTTGCTGTCACAGAGAAGCCCTTTGTCTCAGTGGCTGTGGCGTTCCATCACATGAGGGACCCCTAATAAACTACACATCTTGCTATTCACACTGGGTATAGCCTTCTCCCCTCCAATCGGACTGACTCTGTGACTCGCCGTCATCCAGAGAGTGCAGCAGAAGCGATGCTGGATCCATTTCGAGCCTAAGCCTTAGGAAGTTCTGGCAGGTTTGAGTTTTCCACTCTTGGGAGCCCTAAGCTCCATAGAAGTACAGGGGTGCTGTTAGAGCGACCAGCGAAAAACCACAGGAGAGGCCATGAGGAAAGAGAGAGGTCGTGATGCACACGGAAACAGAAAGAAGCCCTCGTCTTAGTCTCCAGATGAACCCAACCTCCAGTCATCCCACCAGCTGAACATGCCAGGTGCGTGTGTAAGCAGCCCCAAGACCAACCCACATGCAGCCTGTGTGCAATTAAACATAGCTAGGGTTTCCCTGGTGGCTCAGCTGGTAAAGAATCTGCCTGCAATGCAGGAGACCCTAGTTCAACCCTGGGTCGGGAAGATCCCCTGCAGAAGGAATAGGCTACCCACTCCAGTATTCTTGCCTGGTGAATGCCCATGGACAGAGGAGCCTGGCGGGCTACAGTCTATGCGGTCGCAAAGAGTCAGACACGACTGAGTGGCTAAGAACAGCACAGCACAGACATAGCTGTTGTTTTAAACCACTACGTTTTGAGATGGCTTGTTATGCAATAAAAGATAATAATCAAAAGGTTGTTTTGATGTAATGCAGGTTTCTTTCTCATTCACAGTATTTTCAATGCGGGCTGAGAGCTGGGTGGTGCTCTGTTCCATGCCACAATTCAAGGATTCAGTATCCTTCCTTAGGGTGGCTCAACCATCTTCCAGGGCCTTGGCATCCTCATACAGATCCTCTACAGCTGGCCACAGAGAAGGATTGTTCAGGATGCCTGGCATGGAAGGGGGATGTGGTGAGGCCTGAAAATGGCAACAATTAAATAGAACAAGAACTCAGTCCTATGGCCCCACCTGACTTAAAGGAGACTGGAATATATGACTGAACCATGTGACCAGTATAAAGAGGAAAAGTAGAGACTTGGAGAGCCTCACCATCTCTTCATATATGTTATTAAATCATATGCATACATACACCACACTATTGACATAGTGCAGTGAGTCTTGTGCTAGAATATGAATAAGTGATTTGGGACCCTGAAATAAAAGCAATGAGCTTTGCATGGAGTCAGCTGGCCAGTCCTCAAATTCATGGAGTGGCTGGTAACATCTGACCTGGGTTTTTAAGGATGACTAAGAGTTTTCCGGCCAGAAGGGGAAGGTGAATCTAGGCAGAAGGTAGATGGCCTTGAAAGAATGCACTGGATGCAGGAAGCAAAGAAGGAAACAGCCACAAAATAAATAAGACTGTGCTTGGAGGACCCAATTTGAGGCTTCAGAGTTGGGGTACATTAGAGGATCCTGGGGTCCAGTAATGAACATTTAGTTTGAACCCATTGTGATCTAGGTTCAGTTATTTGTTAACCAAATAGTTAAGAGTCCTGGTAAATAATGTTTTCTAATGTAAAATTTTAGGATTATTTGTTTCTAAACAAATAATATCCATCACATCATCCAAGGCCACCACCAGAAAGTGAAGTGGGAGACAGCTAGATAATAAATATGAAGTATCCACAGCTAGATCTTTACTACTGGTCCCCACTGTCATAGCCCTTGATTAACTACTCTATTACCTATTCCTCAGAGTTGAAGTAGTTCCATCTCTGAACCTCTGGCTCACCTTCTGTCAATGGGCATTGTAGAAAACATATCATGGGGGCATCCCTTTAGCTCCAGCTGGAACAATGCCATCCCAAAGGACTCACTTCTGGCCATACATGATGGTTGAGATGTAGCCACCTGACCCTTGATATGTCTGTCATATTCTTTGCTATTAGAACTAGAACCAAAGACACAAAATCTGCAGGTGGGGGTACAATGAGGGTGGGAGTTGAGGGGGTGGGGGTGGGGGGGTGTTGATAAGCCTGGGAGTGGGGAGTGGGGGGTTGGTGTTGATAAGCCTGCAGTTGACAGCGTGGGACTTAGGATACATTTTCAGCAAGGTGTAAGCTGGAAAGTTTATAATAGGAAACTCATCTTCAGAGAAAGATTGGAGAAGAAACAGGTTATCAGAGAAATCATACAGCCCAAGAATTGACAGGAAGCAGTGGTCCAATGTCTTTCTACTTCTCATGACACCCAACTCAATGTCCTGCTTTTGTTTTTCATGATACTCCCTTGTAACCTACGGAGAAGCCACCTTTTCTTGGATAAATTGAATAGGTTTACTGTTCTTTGCAAAATAAATTAGTCCTGGCTGAAGCAGAGGAAAAAACAACTTATTGGGGCTTTTGCAAGGTAGTAATGTCATAATATAAAGGTATGATCATGAAGTACACTGGGGATAAAAATATCCTATGGGAACATTGTGTAGATTATGTGGGATTACATGGGATTATCCATGAAATGCATAGTTCCTGGCACGTATCAGACGCATCCCCCACCAAATACCATTCTGACCATTATCATGACCACTCTGGCTCTTCCCACAGCCTCTTTCTCACACACATTCCTGAGCACGTGACCTTATTGAGGGTTTAATAGAGAGTGGGAAAAGGGCATTTACCTCAGCTCACATACCACTGCTGACTTCAAATCCCAATACACATCCTCTTCTCCATAAATCCTTCCCAGCCAAGGCCCACCAAGTATTTTTCTCTTTGTGTTCTACCAAGAAGGCCCTAGATACCTGACTTCTTCTCTCCCTCCAGGATTACCAGCTGGACCCCAAACTGGCACACCCAGTTCGTCCGGGTACTCAGAGCAAAGGCCCTCCACCATAGCAGTGATTATATGGCACATCTTGCCCCCCATTACACTAACATGGCCACTGAGGCTAAGCAGGTCCTGTGCTGGCTCCAGGGTCTGCCCGTAGGGTGAAGCCAGATCTAGCTCTGCCAAGAGACCTACAGGACAGAACATCAGCTCCCATCAAGAAAGAGGGTCTGATTCAATCTCTTCATAGCAGATGCTATGGGACACTGATGGCCCGCCCTCCCTTCGTCTCCCCACACACCCTCTCACCTCCCTTGCCTGCTTTAAGGACTCTTAATGATGTCACATCAGGCAACCGCCAACTTGCCAGTGAAGGAGGTGGAGCCTTAATGGAGTATTAGGTCTAATCCACAAGAACTGACGAAAGGGGAAGGAAGCCTGAGGCCTGTCCTGAAAGGAAGACGCTCTGTTTGCAAAGATGGCGAGAAGTCTGGCGGTAGGGAGTGGGCGGTGGTGAAGCTGGGAGAAATCCTTCCAGTGAACCAGACGTGCCTGACACATCCTGTGTCTCATTCTCCACAAAGCTCCGAGACAAATTAAATGTGCCTGATGAACAGGAAGTGGGCATGCCTGTGAGTTTTGAAATGAGGAGGAGCTGCCAGCCCACATCACAATTAAGCTAAAATAGAACCTCAGTGACTTTCGGTTAAACATACTGGTTAACTTAATTTCATCCCCATAGACTACAATTCAACCACACAGCCCACCAAACAATTATTTTATCAGCCCCAGGAACCATGATGCACATAAGTTTTCAGCTTGCTCAATATCATTGAGCAAATTGCAGCCTTTCTAAAACAGATAAATCACTAATACCCACTGATCTGACTTCAGATTTCATCATCACCTAAGTTTCAAGTTGAAAATTCTCATGTTTTTGTACTGTTAAGCTGAGAACATTAGAAGGCTATATGTTGGAACAAGACTTTATATTTCTTTTATAATAGAAATATAAGTGACTGGCAAACATAGGAATGTGTGCCCATGTCCAGTGATAGTTATGTAGATGCAAACTGAAAAGACAACAAAATATTGTTTTCATTTAGCAAACCATCAAAAGCTAAAATATCTGATAGTTCCTCTTGTTGGTAAAGATGGAGGCAGACAGAAACTCTTACACCGTTGTTCTCACTGAAAAGTGGTACAACCATCTAAAAAACATTTTAGCACAACCTCTCCAAAATCTGACAGTATATTCACTCTGAACATACTTTCTGCTGCCAGAAATTTTCCTACCACTATAGGTAACATATGTTTGAATTCTATACTGTGGTTAGTGTAAGTGAGCTGGATATACATAGAGCAATGTGGAATGATTCCAAAAATACAATGTATTTAAAATTAGAAAAGTAATGAATTTAAAGCATAAACTAAATATAAATATACCCCCAAAGAACATTAAATATTTGGAGATACCAATAATAGAAATGAAAGGTGGGTAGGAAATATACATGTGATACACAAGAGAGTCAATGCCTGTGATAAAAATAATGGTAATGAAATGGTGATAAGTGAAAAATAATAAATATTTGAAATTAAACATGTACATAATGCCATGCTGTGAATTAAGTGACATAATGGACTCAGTCAGGTATAACTGGATTCTGAAAAAAAGAAAAAAATTAAAATAATGACAACAAAAGCTTCCAACTATTCTTGCCTAAACATACAGAATATACAGGTTTGAAAATGTTAATTGAGACATTTGATGTACCAGCAATAGGTTGTAAACATTCTAAATGTCAATCAGTATAGTTTGGATAAATTAGCTTACCTCTATTCAATAGCACACAATGCAGCCTTGGAAAGATAGTGAGGTGACTCTATATTAACTATATAGAATGTTCTGTAAGTATATAGTTAAGTTGTAAAAATGACCTATAGTGTAATAGGAGATAACATAGATGACCTGGAACATTTTAATCTCTTCCTCCTGTGAATAGCTTAGTAAGAATACTGAGCCATCAGTTCTGAGTTTACTTAGTGAAAAAAAGGCTGATTTCCTGTCACCAGGCCAAAGAGGATCCCCTTCTCCATAAAGGTCATTTCTTCAACAAGGAAAGTCCCATTATAACATGGTCACCTAGATATTTCCTGATCTTCTTTTTCTATAAACATGATAGACTATTTTAAGAATGAGTTTCCTGTCCTGAATCCTTTCCTAAGATATTCCTAGTCAGGCTATGCCTAGATGAACCTGAGTATAATTGGAATTTCAAAAGGAGAAGAAAGAAAAATAGAGTAGAATAAATATTTGAAAACATGATTGAAAATTGTCCAAAAATGATAAAAGACATCTATCATGTATCCAAAAATCCTAAAGAACTGCAGCAAAATAAATACTCCTCCCACCCAGATCCTTCCCAAATACCTACACACAACATATTCAAACTAGTGAAAACCAAAGATAAAAAGGAAATCTTGAAGGCAGCTGAGAAAAATTACACTAAGTACAGAGCATCAAAGATACGAATTATAGCAAGATTTTTATCAGAAACTGTGAAAATCAGAAGACATCTTTAAAGGGACAAAGGAGAAAAAGAACCATCAGCCTGGAATTCCATTCCTAGAGGAAAACACTTTCAAAAATGGAGATACGGCAATGTGCTTCTGGCTGTGATGGAGTAATAGGGAAAGAATCTATATTCCCACCTTAAACAACTAGAAAAACAAATAGAATATATTAAAAATTGGTTTTCACATATTAGAAAACATTTGGCAATGTCAAGTGGTCTAATGTGCTCATAAATGGGATTCCAAAAAGACATGCATGGTAGGGCAAGGGGTGGAAGGGACAGAAAAAATATTTGAAGAAATACTGGCCAAATGTTTCCAAATTTTAAAACACACAAGTCCAAGAAACTAGAACACCAAGTGGAATTAACAAAGAAAAGCATCATTATCATAATACTAAAACTAACAATAAAGATAAAATAAATAATTTCACTTACAAACATTACTAGTCTAAATATTTCAACAAGAAATGTTATTCAAGGAAAAGGAAAATTATATCAAATGGAAATTTGGAATGAAGGACATGAGATATGACCTCTGTCAGAATGGCTATTATAAAAAGACAACAAATAACAAATTGTTGGCGAGACTGTGAAGGAAAGAGAACCCTAGTGCACTGTTGGTAGGAATATAAATGAACGCAGCCACTATGGAAAACAGTGTGGAGGTTCCTCAAAAAATTAAAAATAGAACTACCAAACAATCCAGAAATTCCGCTTCAGGGTATTTTTCTGAAGAAAACAAAAGCACTAATTCAAAAGGAAACATGCACCCCAATGTTCATAGTAGCATAATTTATAATAGCACAGATATGAAAGCAAACTGTCAGCAGATGAATGGATAAAGAAAACGTGGTGTGTGTGTGTGTACATATACATACATGTTGCTTTGTTTAGTCACTAAGTCATGTCTGACTTTCGTGACTGCAGCCCACCAGGCTCCTCTGTCCATGGCTTTTCCAGACAAGAATCCTGGAGTGGGTTGTTGCCATTTCCTTCTCCAGGGGATCTTCCCGATCTAGGGATGGAACCCATGTCTACTGCATTAGCAGGTGTGTTTTTTACCACCGAGCCACCAGGGAAGCCCCACCTAAGATGTAGCTCACGCTCATTAAGTGTTGGTGAAAATGAATGACGCAAGGGGCTAGGACAGCAGGAGGGAGGAAGAGCAAATGAGTTTATAGCAATGTTATTAATCAGGGTCCGTGGAACACTGAAATTCTCCCCTGACCCTCCCTTATCATATTTTACTTATTGCTGAGGCAATAAGTCCCTGAAGGCAGTTAGTATCTAGTAAGTCAGGCCAGATCTCACAGAAGTTTTCAGCATATTTGGCTTATCAATTCCACCTCCCAATGTCTGGGCACTTCTCACCATAACCAAGGCCACCAGGCCAACCTATGCCTGAGAATAAAAGTTGTCTGCTCCCCTGATACTCAAGACCCAAACTCCTTCTTAATTTTCCTCATACTACTACAGTATCAATTGTTTTTTGGATTGTAATTCAACTCTGTAATCCAAGGACTTATGTAGAGTCTTAGACTTAGTAGATGCTAATAACAGTTTGCTGAATGAATGAATGAATGTATAAAAGAAGGACTGCATAAACAAGTAAAGAATAGTGAATACACATGGCACAATTTGTTAACAACTGACAAAGAAACATAATAGAAGGTGACTCTAAAAACCTGTATTTACAGACGTATGCTCCTTGGCACATTGTTTTGGTAAAATTTATAAGATAACATTTTGGAATCATCATTTGTAGTAATTGCCAGTCCATTAAAATTCTCTTTCTCATGACCTCCATTTTAGAGTTAGCACAGAGAATGGGTGATAGCTGCTGGCAAGAATGTGTTTTTACAACCATGTCTCCTCTCTGTCAAGTGACAAAAGAGCTGACCTTCTTTTCATAGCTGGGTGCCAGCTCTAGGCCACTTTTGCTACAACCACCCCAAGCAGTTGGCTAAGTTCTTGGTCTGGACTGGACCAGATCCTGAAGATGCCAAGGTGCAGCCCTGTGCCTCATATGTGCTTCCTCCAGCCTTGCAAGTGCCTTTTTCTGAAACTGGTGCCATGAATATGAGGCCTGGAGTCAAGGGCCAGGATAGGCCTGGTGAAAGTCTCAAGCATGAGAGATGGAGCCAAGAAGCAGAGAGGAAGCCGGCCAGGTGGAGCAGGGCAGGAGGACCTCGTGTGCCCACTGGGAGGAATGGGGACGCTGTCCTGGGGGACACAGGGGGCCTCAGCCACTGTGTGCCAAGGGCACGGCTGTGGGTCATATACTCATGGACGTTATGGGGTCACATGTATGGACACTGCAATCCAAGAGGTAAAAAGGTACCACAACGGAGACACTTGAGATTCCACGAGTACATT
The DNA here is from genome assembly GCF_910594005.1 of Cervus elaphus. Taxonomy (NCBI): domain Eukaryota; kingdom Metazoa; phylum Chordata; class Mammalia; order Artiodactyla; family Cervidae; genus Cervus; species Cervus elaphus. The sequence goes on along the minus strand of NC_057826.1, from coordinate 93,438,866 downwards.
TATCTCTCCATAAAACCACTCCTGGAATTCAAGGAGAGCTGGCAATAATGATATTTTCAGGGGGTGGGTGTAAATTACTTAGGACTTGGCTTTCAGTGAAAGAAACACTTACTAAAAATAGGGGACTGAAGACTGACATTCTCCCCTACTCAGTGAGCAAAGAACTCAGAAATCATATTGGTAAGTGCCACTTCCTGGAGAAAGGAGAAGTCGTTCACCAAATATGCCCTCCTACCTGCTGTGCTCAATCGTGTCCGACCCTTCACGACCCCATGGACTGTAGCCCGCCAGGCTCCACTGTCCATGGGATTCTCCAGGCAAGAATACCGTAGAGGGCTGCCATTTCCTTCTTCAGGGAATCTTCCTGACCCAGGGATCAAATCTGAGTCTCTTGCATTTCCTACATCGGCAGGCAGAGGATTCTTTACCACTAGCATCCCACCCTGGAAACCAAATTATAACCTAAGAATATCTGTCTCCTGAGCCAGTTGCAGAGTATACTTGCAAAACCTCCTCCAAGTTGAAAACATCCCTACCATACCACTTAGCCACACCAAAATTTTCCTACAAGCTCTATTGCTTTAGCTTTAATACACACATACATCTGTTTGAAAGGCAAATTTCCAGAAGGAGGTCATACTTGAAGCTCATACTAGTTCCTAACCAGCCTCTTGGTATAATAACAGAATACTAGCATGTAAACCATTTATAGTCTTCAAAACACTTCCACCTTCATCACTGCGTGTGATCTTCACCATAATAGAGGCCACTGTGGCCTGGGTCCCAGGCCTTTCAATAACTGTACATCTGGTCTTAACAAAAACTCGGCAAGATAGGCACTGCTGCTGTCCCCGCTTCACAAATGAGCAGATGCACACTCCATGGTGGGGGGAACTTGCCTGAGATGATGCAGTGGGCAGAGCACTGCCCGCTGCTCTGGGTGGAGCAGCGATGCAAGCATGGGCCAGCCATATGCTGAGGCTTGACTTTTCTCCCTAGCCCTCCTGTTCCTTAAACTGGGTTGTGAATCCTAGGGCATCCACATTTGTCTTTGGAGGGTCCTAGGATGTCAACAAGGATTCTAAATTTTGTTTTCATTTTGTTGTTAGTCTGTTTAAAATTAATGTAAGCATGGAAGCTGGCTCAGGGATGCTGGGGTGACCAGTGTAGAGTGGAAGACAGCTGTGGGATTCCAGTGCCTATGCTTGCTTTAGGGTGTAGAATGTGTTGAATCCATGGAACAAAGTCCAACATCACATCTCAGATGTCAGTGTGACATATGAGGACCGAATGATGTTGTGGCCTCCCTATGAATAAAATTGCAGTGATATAACTAGAAACAAAGATGTGAGAACCAGGGTACCACATATGACTCACACAGCCTAAGCATAGTGGACCCAAAGATCCATCAGCCAATGCACTCAGCTAAGCATCATCCATCTGTCTGTCATATTAACCTGTAAACTTTAATTTCATTAAACTATATTGGGGTTCTTGGCTTTATTTCCATTTTGTTGCAAATTTTAGAAATCCATAGCACTATAGGCCAAACGTATTTGATGCTAATACTTATTTCACTAACTCCACAATAAAAATGATTGAAATAAGCACCTGAATTTTCCTCTGAGAAGAATGCATTAAACCTACTGCCTCCGACATTCATGAGAGATAGAACAATGGGTGTCATTATCCGCCCTCATTTTGCAGATGAGGGAGCTGGAAATGACAAAGAAGAAGTGATTTCTTCAATATTGCCATCTCACCAATGCTCAAACCAGGACCAGAATCCCAAGTCTTTCAGAGAAGCAGAGTGAAATAGATAGAGCAGGGGTTGCAAAGTGGTGGCCCACAGGCCAAATTTTGTGCTAATCTTACAAAGGATTAAAAAATGAAGACATTTCACATAAAAATCCTGTTTTCCTGGCTTCTCTGGAAAGATGAGATCTGTCAACCGTCATTGACCAGAGTTTGGATGAGCTCTTCTCTCAGGACCTGGGGATCCTGCCCCAATGCAGATTATCATTCTCTCTGTCTGGGGTGGGGCCTGAGCTTCGCGAAAGCTCCCAGGTCTTGTTCAGAGATGTACTCTGGTCTCTTCTACTTCCATCCTCCACTTTTAAGGATCCTTCTAATTATTTTGGATAAACCAGGATGATAACCTTCTTTTAAAGTCAGATGACTAGCAACCTTAGTCTCCTTTTTCCCTGTAACCAAATATGTTCACATATTCTAGAAATTAGAACAAAGACAGCTCTGAGGAGCCATTATTCTGTCTGCCACGTTCAAAATATATGCATTATTTTTATAATTATATTTATGTTTATAGCCTATATTTATAATAAATTTATAATTATAATTATTATTATTTTCCAAGTCAGATTAATTTAATTTTCTATGCTGCCCAAAGAGTTGATGAGAAAGTCAGTCCTTGAGCCCAGTTTTTGCGGCAAAGATAATGTTCGCTTAGATCCTAATGAGTTTTTCTCCACTCAGATAGTAGCCAGCTGCTATCCCATTGCTTTCTACAGATAGACTAATGTACACATACTTGGTCCCAAAAGACACAAAGCTAGTGCACATTAGGTCAAAGCCGTTACCAGCTCAGGGGGCTCAGAGAATTGAGAAGGTCAAGGGTGGAGAACCTGATTTCAAAGCAGAGTTAAACCCCATGCAGCCAGGGCAAAGAGCATTTTCTGAGAAAAGATAATATCACCTTTTCTTTGAAAGCCTGAGCCAACTTGGCGAGGCAAGAGAAGCACCCAGTCTGGCTGAACTAATGAAACCACGTCTTCAGTTCTGGAGAGACTGCGATAATTAGAGCCATGCAGTTTCCAGCAAGAGACACGCAGTGACACGCCTCATCTCGTCCGAGTGCTCTTCTTTCTAGGCAGCTGGAGACAAGGTTGACACGTTCAACGATACTGCCCGAAGTTACCCACGCCAGTATCCTTGGGCTTCCCCTGTGGCTCAGCTGGGAAAGAATCCGCCTGCAATGTGGGAGACTTGGGTTCGATCCCTGGGTTGGGAAGATCCCCTGGAGAACGGAAAGGCTGCCCACTCCTGTATTCTGACCTGGAGAATTCCACGAATTGGATAGTCCACGGGGTCACAAGGAGTCGGACACGACTGAGTGACTTCCACTTTTACCTTCACGGTGACCTTCCATGGCGTTCTGAACCGAGCCTCAGAAAGCGCACAGCAACACAGGAAAAGTGTCTCTGGTTCAGAGTTCTTCTTTCTGCTTTGTGTTTCAATTTCTGCTGCTCAAACTCTGGTTAAGTTACAAGTCAGGAATCTAGGGAATTGTTTTCCCATTGAAATTCTCCTAAATTCATGTGTTGAGCAAGTGTTTATTGAGAATAGAATATGTTCCTAGAGTACTGTTGCTTTATATCATTGTGTTAGTTTCTGCTGTTCAGCAGAGTGAATCAGCAATTGTGCAAAGTCGCATCAGTCGTGTCTGACTCTGTGCAGCCCTACGGACAGCAGCCCGCCAGCCTCCTCAATCCAGGGGATTCTCCAGACAAGAATACTAGAGTGGGTTTCCATGACCTCCTCCTAGGGATCTTGCCAACCCAGGGATCAAATTTGTCTCTTAGTCTTCTGAATTGGCAGGCAGGTTCTTTACCACTAGCGCCACCTGGGAAGCCCTATATTTAGCCACAAGGAAGTATATACTGATGACAAACATTAATGAAAATAGGATCTAACATGGAGTGTTCCCTATAATCACATCGATGTGTACACTTGACCAGAAAAGATCCCAGCAATAAAAATAGTAGTGTCAGCATTGTTCAGGACCATTTCTTCAAATCAAAACTGCCTGTAATATGTTTAGACTCTGTTTACAGTGAAAGCAAAAGAAATGGCTGAGTTTGTAGATATTAATGCTGAGTTGGTTTTAATTTCTTTCCTCCCAGTGAAGTATATCTTTTGTAGCTGGCATCACCAGCCTTCTGCTTTCCCTGTGAGTAGCTAAGCCCTTCGGCCTTTATCATTCCTGCATCTACTTGAGTGTCTTAGGATAAATGCTCCAAGGTTTCAACACAGTGCCATTGGAGACAAGGCTTGCACCAGTTAATTTAGCAAAACTCAGTGACATCATGACTCGTTATTGCCCTAAATCAGATTGTTTTTCCTAAGTGAGACTTGTAAACTTAATCTCTGCTTTTTTATCCTAGCCAGGCTGGGGACAGGGGAGGTGGGTTTTAAGAAATAAAATTAATGGGTTCAATAAGGGTTATGTTATTCAAAAAACTAAGATCATGGCATCCTGTCCCATCACTCCATGGCAAATATATGGGGAAACAATGGAAACAGTGACAGACTTTATTTTCTTGGGTCCTAAAATCTCTGCAGATGGTGACTGCAGCCATGAAATTAAAAGACACTTGCTCCTTGGAAGAAGAACTGTGACCAACCTAGACAGCATATTAAAATGCAGAGACATTACTTTGCCAAAAAAGGCCCATCTGGTCAAAGCTATGGTTTTTCCAGTAGTCACATATGGATGTGAGAGTTGGACTATAAAGAAGGCTGAGCGCCAAAGAATTGATACTTTTGAGCTGTGGTGTTGGAAAAGACTCGTGAGCGCCTCTTGGACTGCAAGGAGATCCAACCAGTCCATCCTAAAGGAAATCAGTCCTGAATATTTGTTGGAAGGACTGATGTTGAAGCTGAAACTCCAATACTTTGGCTCCTTGATGCAAAGAGCTGACTCACTGGAAAAGACCCTGATGCTGGGAAAGATTGGAGGCAGAAGGAGAAGGGGATGACAGAGGATGAGATGGTTGGATGGCCTCACCAACTTGATGGATATGAGTTTGAGCAAGCTCTGGGAGTTGGTGATGGACAGGGAGGCCTGGCGTGCTACAGTCCATGAGGTCACAAAGAGTCAGACACGACTGAGTGGCTGAAATGAAGGGTTATGTACTTACTACATACTCCTAGCTGTGCTAAAGGAGGGAGGAAACACCCAGGTTCTGGAATCCATGAACCTAGGTCTGACTCTAGATCAGCCTCTTACCTGCTGTGTGGCTTTTGGTAAGCTACTCGGCCACTCTGGGCCTCATCCTGCTCTGCGTTCACTAAGTTTCTATTACAGGTCAGGAATGATGATGGGCACTGAGGAAAGCTAAAGAAGGTCTCCACTCTCCAGAGACTTGCAGTCAGTAGGATTTAGAGGCACTAAACAAGAAAACAGGTACAATGCAAATAATTCCTCATGGTGATGATCCACACAGGAAAGAAATCTGACTGGATCGAGACCAGCACAGAGAGGAGAGGATGTTCCGGAAAATTCTCCTCTTGTAGGTGTCTTTTAAGGAAAGACCTAAGAGTGACAAGATTCGTTCTTAGAGTAGCCTCAGGAAGAGATTTCGGGCATTAGGAGAGAAATTGAGGTTTACAAACTCCCCATCTCACAGATCTACTGTGGGGATTAAATGGGCTGCAGTTCCCTAGTAAGACCTAAGATGAAGGTGTCTTGCTCAGCGCCCCTCAGAAACCAGCAGACACAACCGCCACCACGACTGCGACCCTGCATGTGATACTAAGGAAGGAGCGTGTTGGACTCCACAGTTTCAAAGGTTCCCTTTTCCAAATTCCCACATCGATGATCCAGAGAGAGAAAGAGCAGGGCTTCCCTGTGCTGACTGAGATTGCCTACATGAGACCCCTGAAGCTTCTCGGCAAGAAAGCATACTTCTCGGTGATAAATGCATCAACTCCACAGAAAAATGAAAGTGCACGAAGGAAGCTGAGAGAGGGAGGCTTTCCTTCTTCCTCCTTCCAGAATGTGTTGTACCTGGACTACTCACACAGTTCTGGTCCAAAGGAAGGAGTAAAGCCATGAAGTACTAAGGAAACTGCTAATACAATAACTAGGAAACACCGTTGTGGTTCTTTCTTTCTCTTTTTCTACTGCTAAGTATTTTTTGTACTTCTTTCATTGCTTTTTAACTACCTCTTTCCTCCTTGCTACGTGGTGTAACCTATCTCCTATTAAATGTAAAATGCTTATAATTGCCAGTATGGTTGTGTGATCTGGTGATATCTGTGTATAAATCTTTCACTTTAGACAAATGCCATTAGAATCGAGCATAACGACCCAGTAGACATCTGCCGGACGAGCTCCCACTCCCTAGAGTGAGAATCTACTTGTGCTGCCTTTATTACTAAAACTAGACAAGCATGACCTACATTATTTTCATTCTAGAACCAGAAATCCCCATTGAACACACACTTTTCCACTCCAGTCCCATGCTTTTCTCTTCTCTCTGATAAAAGACCAAAGTCCTGAGTCTCAGGCCGAACTACAGAGGAATAAAAAACACAGCGAACTTGAGAAAACACACTTATATGTTAGTATTTGATAAATGAGGGATTGCTAGCAAGATTTCCTGCTTCCTAGTCTCATCTGTTTCTTCCTGGGTTAGTGCAGGAGCAATCTCCTTTTTGCTTTCTCAGGAATCGCCATCGATCTTATGTGTCAGAACTTTTCTCCAGAATCCTAAGTTAGCTTTACTGTTGGCCTGGCAGAGGGGTGGAGGCGGGAGAGAAGAGGAATAAGCATACTGCTTGGCGTGATAAAAGTTGAGTTTGAGTCTTGGGTCTGCCTTTTTTTTTTTTTTTTCTTTGACTGTGCTGGGTCTTCATTGTGGCACTTGGGCTTCTCTAGTTTCCTGTTCCATAAGAAAGGTCACGTGTGCGGTGTATGGTACAGAGTAATTCACAGTGATTCCGAGGATGGTAATGACTGTGATGATGAAGAAGATGGTGATGATTTCAGCTGTGTGACCTTCAGCATGTGACTAAACCTCCCAAAGCCCCATTTTTTGTTCTTTGAAATGAAGACAGAGGAGGAACCACATGCCTGCGAAGACCACGTAACAGCTTTTTCATGTTACTGACGAATAGGGAAGCAGAACGACTTTTCAGGTGGATTTGCATGTTGGGATCCTCAGCTCCTGGCCTGTAAATGGCTCTGATAACTGGACTGGACTGAACTGAATCCCCACTCATCAACTGTGCATCGTCTTTTGTACTTTAGGGACCAAAGCCAACAGAGCTAATGTTGTCTGTGGGTCCCAAAAACAAAGATCAGAAGAGGCACTCAGGCTTTCCAAGAATCCTTCCCACACACTGCCTCTCACATTCTCCTCGCTTTTCCCCTTGTAATAAAAACCTCAATGTGCAACCTCCATGTTCCTCTTTCTGGTCAACCTTAGTACCTGTCCCTATGGCTGCATCCTCTGACCATGGGTGAGGAGTTGGGCATTTGATGAGAGATGGTCCAGTTATCTGCTGTCCACTGTGAGGACTTTGAAAAGGACTGGATGTACTTTGTATTGCTTAGAAGAATCTGCTTGCCTCCAAACATCACTGAAAACTTTGTAGTGAAGACATTATGTAGTGAAGAGGTTATGTGCCCCACAAGGCTTCATAAAATCCCCCTTCGCATGCCTCCTTCCCAAACATCACGAGGGGTTTGCCTGTGCCCACCTGTCACCAGCCATGCAGACTCAGGGCTCCTCTGCGCGCTGACATCTCCCTGTTCTGAGGCAGCCTCTCAACCTGCCAACCCACACTTGTCAACAAAGAGGCTGCCATAGCTGCCACACCCTCCTCCTTAGAAAGGATGATGGGGGTGGCAATTATACATAATTTTGTCCTTGTCAGGCACACTCTAAGAACACTCTACTTAACTGTCAGGTCACATGTTTTTCAAACGATTCCTTAAAAATCTTTGCCAATCCTTGTTCCTTAAGAAGGATCAGACTGGCAAAGCTGTGACAAATTGCTTTGAGTTCCAAGAGAGGAAAAAATGTACTCTCTACATATGGTGAGTAAATTAAAATATGTATGTAATACACAAAAATTCAGAGGTACACAAATGCACAAGATGTATAATTTTTTTGTATATAGTTGGATATATATATTTAGGTAGATATCTTGTTATGTAAACATATATCTGTGTGTGAATATATTGGGTCAATGATTATGAGGGTGGAGCTTTTACTGAAATGGAAAATTGCTTCTGGCCGGATAACACCGAGTTGTTATGGTCTCACCTTATACAAGAAAGGATAAGTAGGTTCAGTTCAGAATTAAAAATAATTTTTAAAACAACACCGAGTGAGTGCCTGTCATCCTTTCTTTGGGGAGGGGTAATTGCTCCTGATCTCTTGCAGTTTCCTTTCCTCTGAACCCAGAGAGGATTATCTCAGGGGCAAAATGAGAGTTCTGAGTCATCTGCAATACAGGAGGGCTCACTGGCCCAATGGGGAGATGGTTCTGTCTCAATGAGGAGATGGTTCTCTCTCAATGAGGAGATGGTCCTCTCTCAATGGGGAGATGGTCCTCTCTTGGGTTACCTCTGATGTGATGCTTCTAATCCTAGGATGAGAAAGCAAATAAGTCAATGCCAGGTGAGACACACCCAGAAGCTTGCTCAAGGAACTGGCCAAAGTGCTGTGATAAAGAGCTGGCAGCGATGCCACCAAAGAGGTGTCTCCAGCGCTGCTCTCCACTCAGAAGGAAACCTCCAGTCACGGGGCATGAATGCACAGTGAGTCCACATCAGTTGGATCCCTTGAGCTGAAAATCATCATGGGGTAGGTTGTTATGTATTCAACCACCGGTTATTCAACTTTCATTAAGAACCTACTATGTTCTCCCTGAATAATCACGCATCTAATACTCAACAGCTATTCTGGGCTCAGAAGAAACCTAGTGAAAAGACAGACATAAATATCAGACTCTAAGTGACGTACTCTCTAGTTAAGAATTTAGCAATAAATTAATAAATATGTGTTAGAGGTTTTCCTGAGGTGGCCCCATTTTATACAAGTTATAAAAAATACTGATAGTAAATAGCACCATGTCACTTTGAAAAGTATTGTTTTGGAAGATAAATTACTATATGACCACTCTACTGATAAGGAGGATAAAAATTGAATTTATCAAACTGACAACTGTAACAGTTGCAGTTTAAGCAGAATGCTGGGGCGGGGGGCGGGAATCTGATTGGAGTAGGTTTAAAAAAAAAAAAAAAAGAATGGGTAAAGAAGCAATGGAGACTGTGAATACAGACACTTTTTTGAAAAGTTTTGCTCTGAAGGAGAGTGGAAAAATAGAACAAATATTGGTGGAGGTTGAGAGAGCTTATTGTTAGTATAGGAGAAATGGGCTTCCCTGATAGCTCAGTTGGTAAAGAATCTGCCTGCAATGCAGGAGACCCCGGTTCAGTTCCTGGGTTGGGAAGATCCCCTGGAGAAGGGAAAGGCTACCCACTCCAGTATGCTGGCCTGAAGAATTCCATGGACTGTATTGTCCATGGAGTCGCATAAAGTCGGACACGACTGAGTGAGTTTCACTCACTCACTCGCTCACTCACTCATAGGAGAAACAACAGCATGTCTATTTGTTGAGGGATTGATCCAAGAAGTGAAATTCTGATGATGCAATGGGGAGTGAAGAGTGGAGCCAACTGCTGGAAAGCCATCATTGAGTGGAAGAGAGAAGTGGAGAGCTAGCATGTAGAGAGAATGCCAGGGATAAGAGAGAGGACAACTCATCTGTTGTACCAGGAAGAAAAAGAACAGATGATGGATAAAAGGAGGGATGGATGGATAGGTGGATAGATAGAAGGTAGATTGGTAGATGTATAGTTAGACAGATGAGGTAGGTACAAAGTCACATGGTTAAGTAGATGTGGTGAATGCTATTAGACATTTTCCTTGCATTGCTTCAATTTTCCCAACAAAATAAAAATCAGGCCCTTCTTTGGTGAGGAAGCACTATTAGAGGCTTAAGGAGAGAGAAGAAGATGCATCATGGTATTGGGAAAGCAGGAGAATGAATAGACCTGAAAAGGACACAAAGATTGCTTGGTATCCCACATGGCTGCTCGAGGTTTGTGGTCATCCTTGAATGAGAGGGTTGGCATGGTTAGTGGTTTTATCTTCAGCCACATTTGCTGCTTGAGTGCAGACTTGAAATAGTGGAGAGCTGGATGCAACCAACTTTGCACTCTTGTCGTACAACCACATAGCAATTGCAAGGGACTGAGGGTATGTGTAATGCAGTGCTTAGAATGTCAGACCATGGAATATAAACTGGGTGGGGAGAAAAATAAGGGACAGGAGGAGGGATTGGACTGAAGGTTCTGGTGGGTCCAGATGTTGGGCTTGAGGTACTCAATGTAGAGTGACAGGAAGTAGCATTCAGAGAGTGGGCCAGCAGGAAATAGACGAATGGGTGAGAGCATAGTTATTGGTGATGACAATAGGGCATGCCCATGTCAATAAGAAAATGAGGTAGCACAGGGGACAAGAGCATGGGTGATGAGCAGGTAATACACTAAGGGGCCAGTATATTGAAAGGATTGTCTAACTGATTGTCTAGTAGCTCATACCATGTACCAAGCACTTAAGGGACAAAATTCCTGTTTGGGAGTAGATCACAATCTGATGGGAAAGTGAGAGACATAAAGAAGAATTTTGGACAAAGAAAATGTGATATCACATTATACATATAATACAACTATATATAATATCATGTTGTTATATATGTCAGCCAGAGAAAGACAAATACTGTATTGTATGTATCATACAATACTGTATCATACAAATACTGTATGATCTCATTTATATGTAGATTCTAAAGCTTTCTGAACTCATAGCTAGAGAGAAAAGAATGGTGGTTGCCAGAGGCAGGGGGTATAGAGTGGGTGAAATAGGTGAAATTGGTCAAAAGGTAAAGAAAAAAAGATAATAAAGTGATATGTTCTGGCTTCTCTTGGAAAAGTGGAAGATCTGGCAATAGGATCCGGCAGACCTCAGTCTGGGATAAGAAAACACAAACAGAAAAGATCTTTTCACAAAGAAGTCACTCAGTAACTTCTTATCAAAGACAGAGAGAGAAGGAAGGAGGAAGAGAAGATGTTTCCTTGGCAACACTACCAGAGTTTGATAACAAACAGAATTTCAGTTCAGTTCAGTTCAGTTGCTCAGTCATGTCCAACTCTTTGCGACCCCCATGAATCGCAGCCCGCCAGGCCTCCCTGTCCATCACCAACTCCCGGAGTTTACTCAAACTCATGTCCATCGAGTCGGTGATGCCATCCAACCATCTCATCCTCTGTCGTCCCCTTCTCCTCCTGCCCCCAATCCCTCCCAGCATCAGGGTCTTTTCCAATGAGTCAACTCTTCGCATGAGGTGGCCAAGGTATTGGAGTTTCAGCTTCAGCATCAGTCCTTCCAATGAACACCCAGGACTGATGTCCTTCAGGATGGACTGGTTGGATCTCCTTGCAGTCCAAGGGACTCTCAAGAGTCTTCTCCAACACCACAGTTCAAAAGCATCAATTCTTTGGTGCTCAACTTTCTTTATATTCCAACTCTCACATCCATACATGACCACTGGAAAAACCATAGCCTTGACTAGATGGATCTTTGTTGGCAAAGTAATGTCTCTGCTTTTAAATATGCTGTCTAGGTTGGTCATAACTTTCCTTCCAAGAAGTAAGCGTCTTTTAATTTCATGGCTGCAGTCACCATCTGCAATGATTTTGGAGCCCAAAAAAATAAAGTCTGACACTGTTTCCACTGTTTCCCCATCTATTTCTCATGAAGTGACGGGACCAGATGCCATGATCTTAGTTTTCTGAATGTTGAGCCTTAAGCTAACTTTTTCACTCTCCTCCTTCACTTTCATCAAGAGGCTTTTTAGTTCCTCTTCACTCTCTGCCATAAGGGTGGTGTCATCTGCATATCTGAGGTGATTGATATTTCTCCCGGCAATCTTGATTCTAGCTTGTGCTTCCTCCAGCCCAGCGTTTCTCATGATGGACTCTGCACATAAGTTAAATAAGCAGGGTGACAATAGGCAGCCTTGATGTACTCCTTTTCTTATTTGGAACCAGTCTGTTGTTCCATATCCAGTTCTAACTGTTGCTTCCTGACCTGCATACAGGTTTCTCAAGAGGCAGGTCAGGTGGTCTGGTATTCCCATCTCTTTCAGAATTTTCCACAGTTTATTGTGATCCACACAGTCAAAGGCTTTAGCGTAATCAATAAAATAGATATATGTTTTTCTGGAACTCTCTTGCTTTTTCGATGATCCAGCGGATGTTGGCAATTTCATCTCTGGTTCTTCTGCCTTTTCTAAAAACAGAATTTAGGGAGCAGGAATAAGTTAAAATGCTTCTGAGCTATCATGCCTGGGCACTTGAATGGAGCTGAGTTCAGTATATGCTGAATGAAGACTGTTAGTTATGCTAATGTACTTCAGACATTTAGAGTGTTGAAATATCAGAGCTCAGTGTGTGAATTAATGGCTTTGTTGATGGATCCCATAGCTGGAAAATCCATCTCAAAATGTCTGGGCTGAGAGATATATTCAGAGTCTACTTAATTTTCATTTCCACAAACAAAAGTGTACTTTAGGAAAAGGTTGTATCCTAGAAAACCTTAAGTTTTCAAACTGGTTCACAAACATACAGAAAGTGCAAGAGTTGGTTGGAAAATAATAGAATTTCCTGGCATCCCTTCCAGTCATCCTTACCTTGAATCTCTGGAGAAGGATATTTCTGCCTGGAAAAAGCAGGTTTCTCTGTTATTTCTCAGATACTAGGCGCTCAGAGAGCAACAGAGGAGTTAATTAACTTCAGTTTTATCAGGTGGAGACTGCCCTGGTGTCTTAGACTGAGGGATAAAAGGAAAAGCAAACTGCTTCAAAAAGTAAGCTCAGGTCAGAAGGGGAAGCATGCAGAGATTTGGGGTTTTGAAGTGAACATAAGGAATTCAATGTTTCTTGAGACCTTTACCCTTCAGAGAGTACTTGTAATTTAATCCAAGAGTGACAGTGAGTGGAACTGATGGGAAGAGCCACAGTGTCTTATAACACCGTCAGATGAAGTTAACATGAATAGTCTAAAGCCAAAGGCCAAGTTTAAACGCCAGTCCCTCGTAACAATTCACCTATCATTTTCTAAACTGGTATTCCATTTCAAGTTTCTATTCTTTGTACCAGCTTGTTCCTTCTGCTTAGGAAGACCTTTTTGCTCTTCTTTTATTAATAAAGGAACTTCTTATGTTAAGGCTCATTTGCCCCCTAGCAGGATTAAAATTAGGAGCTACTTCTTTTGGGTACATGTCTATTCTAGAATCCATTTCACTCTATGGGAATTATTTATTTGTGGATGTTTTCCTTACTCTAACTCAAGTATTTATTGAATAAATAATTGAATGTCTACATTATACTAAATACTTTGGACAGAAGTGAAAAATTCTGTCAATTTCCCAAATGATTTAGTAAGCACAATTTGGAGCAACTACCTACCTGACAAGAACTGATATGATTTTCTAGTGAATTTTTCACTTTTAAAGCATCTGATTGACAAATGATAGTCATGACTCCATGGAACATTTTTCTTCCCTTCTCTTCCCACATAGCTCAGTTGATAAAGAATCCGCCTGTAATGTGGGAGACCTGGGATCGATCCCTGGGTTGGGAAGATCCCCTGGAGAAGGGAAAGTCTACCCACTCCAGTATGCTGACCTGGAGAATTTCATGGACTGTACAGTCCATGGGGTCTCAAAGGGTAGCACACAACTAAGCAGCTTTGACTTTCACTTATCTTTCTCTTAAAAAAAAAAAAAAAAAAAAAAATATATATATATATATATATATATATATATATATTATATTTTTAATAGATGTAAACAAAACCTAAAGGACCCAACTCTTTCTTGACCCTTAGGCCATGGTGAAGAGTCAGCAATAAAAACTTCAAAGGATGCTTTCTTATTCATTCCTGCAACCATACATCACTGCATTTGTAATAGGAAGGATTTCAGCCCAGCTACTCAAATGCGGGGCTGCCTGTACCCATTCTTTTTGTCCCTTCACAGTTTATCAGGAAGGAGGACCCAGTAACTTGATTTTTCAGAGTATGAAATATTAAGGGGCTGTGATTGCTTGTAATCAGACTTACATTTTCCTTAACTATTTCAGGATAGTTAAGAAAACTCGCACCCCTCTCTTCTGAGAAATGTTCTTGCTTTATTTTTTTGATAAAACTCTAACACTTTGTTGAGACTAGTGTTTTGTTTTGTTTTGGGGTGCACCATGCAGCTTCTGGGATCTCAGTTCCTTGACCAGGGATCAAACCTGCACCCCCTGCAGTGGGAGCATGGAATCTTAACCCCTGGACCATCAGGGAAGCCTGAGACTCTAATTTTATGTAGCATAGACCTCTATCTTGGGGAAGGAATGGTGATTTCTTTATCAAAAACTGGTAGCTTGCATCTATTATTCTTCTACCACACTAAAGGAATTATCCAATGCAATTAGATAAGAAAAATCAATGCAAAGCACAAGAATGGGAAAAGAAGTAAAACTATCCTTATTTTCAGATGATATAATAGTATACCTGGAAAATTCCAGATAACCAATGATTTTAAAAAGCTAACTCAAGCAATAAAATAATTCAGTGAAATAGCTAAACAGAGTTGACATACAAAACTCAATAGCCTTTACTGAGAGGATCCTGAGAAGCTGGTACAGGAGGAAGCACCGAGAATCTGTCTCCCCACCTGTGCAATAATGGCATTAGCTGAATGTGTCTGATAGAACTATTTTGGAACTCAGGAGCCTAGTAAAGATTTGAAACTTCCAGGGAAACTTTTGAGCAGTAAATTGCAGTTAATTTCAGTCAGTTTCAGCTCTTAGCACAGTAGTGGCTACCCAGTTCATAGCCTTCAGCCCCATGGCAGGTAGCCGTGACTGTGGGAGCCAGTGTGGACAAAAGGACGCTGTCCTCCTAACAACATGGGGGACCTGTGCTTTGATTGCGGATTGCTACTTTGGCACAGACGTGCAGACGGAAAGGCAAATGGCCACTGTTCTTGCCCCTTCTTCATTGTTTCAAGCCCCCCTCCTTCTGCTTGAAGTGACTTTGAAGGTATATAAATGGAAAGTGCTTTCCTCCCCTCCCCTCCCCACCCACTCCATTTCCCTCTATTTCCCCTTTTGGGAACCACACAGTGAATCGGGGGCATTCAAAAGTAACCACATATGTGAAGGGTATTAGAAAGTCATTGCATGCCCAGGAAAGGTGCAAGCTCAGAGAATATATGAGAAGGTCTTAAGTCTATACCTAACACTTAATCTTGGCCCAGTGGCAGTTTACATCAATCACAAAAACAAAAGCACAACCAACCTTGGAGAGAGGTCAGAGGAAGGAACCTAATTTCCAGGGTTATTGCATTTATTTCAAATGGCCAGTTTTCAACAACAAAAAACAAAAACAGACAAAAAAACAAAAATCAAGTCAACAGACATTGTCCCTGAAAAATACCTGGTGGCAGATCTACAAATACCTTACAGTTATTTTAAAGAAGCTCAAAGAACTAAAGGAAGACACAGAGAAAATCAAGAAAAAGGTGCATGACTAAAACAGGAGTATCAGTAAAGACATAGGAAACCTGACCCCCTGCCCCAATAAAATGAAAATTGGAGCTGAAAAATACAGTAACTGAAATGAAATATTCACTGATGGGACTCAAAAGCTGATTTGAGGAGATGGAAAAAAGAATCAGCAAAAAGTGAAGAAAGGACAATATGAATTACCAAATCTGAGGAACAGGAAGTAAACAAGTTTTAAAAAAAAAAAAAAAAACGGGCAAAATCTAAAAGAACTATAAGGCAATATCAACCAAAATAGAATGCACATTGTGGGAATCCCAGAAAAAAAAGAGAATATTTGAAGAAATAAGGGTCAACACATCCCAAATTTAAGATGTGAATATAAACATTTAAGAAACTAAAAAAAAAAAAAAAAGAAAACCTCGGAGTAGGATGAACTCAAAGAGACCCAAAACAAAGTTATATTATAGACAATTAAAAGATAAAGACCAAGAGAGAATCTTGAAAGCAACAAGAAACAACTCATTACATACAAGGAATTCTCAATATGATTAACACCAGATTTCTCACCAGAAACTTTGAAGGCCAGAAAGACATATTCAAAGTGCTAAAAGAAATAAGAATCCTGTATCTATAGCAATATTGTCCTTCAAAAGTTGGGAAGGAATTAATATATTAATACTTTCAGATAAATACAAGCTGAGAGCGTTTATAACGACTAAATCTGCCCTGCAGAAAATGTTAAGGGGAGTCTTGCAGTTGGAAATGAAAACTAGCCAGTATCTTTATTTCTTCTTATATAAAGAAACAAATATTTTAATAAAAGTGAACACATGAGTAATTATAATTGATATTATAACAATTGTTCATAACTCCACCTTTTGTCTTCTACATAATTTAATACTGATACACTAAAAATTAATATTTTTTAAAATTAATAGTATTAATGTACACAAACAATAAATAAGATGACATGTAGTCAGAGAAAGCCCCATTTGAAATGTAACTAAGATTAAGTACTGGGAATAAATATAACAAGAAATTTATCACACACAAACATACAGATTAAATACTCCTGAAAAACACAATAATCTTTACAGTGGGATGACAAATCTATATGCAGAGTAACTATCCCAGAAAGAACAAACCACTGCCCTTTTTTGATGGAATCTGTCCAATGTAATCAATCTTCCACAAGGTAATGGACCTAAGGAATGGTGTCATATCAAAGGCTCAGTTGACTTCTCCTGTGGGTAGATTTGGTATTCTGTAGCATCTACAACCAGATCAGCCTTGCTAAATGGAAGTCTTTGTCTGTATTGAGCACATATGTCATCTCCATCACTGCCACCTTGACCATTTTGTGCATGAGTCCATTGGCCGATGACAGAAGCGGCTACAGTAGGTGGCTGACCAATGTCCACAGAGCTTTCTCCTGAGGTCAGCCTTTGGTAAGCATTCACACAACACACAAATATCTTTGCATCTGTGCCCATTAGAATTCATCCACATACTTCTTCTCCAGACTTGCCAGTAACTTTCTAATCATGTTCCTTCCATGTTACCAACCATGTCACCAAACTTTTAGCCACAGCACTCAAGACAATATAGATCTAGATCTCCTGCCATGTCTCCTTTCATACAAAATTAACAATCAGATGCATTGTTCCCATTTCTGTAAGACATTAAGACAATGTCTCATGTTTCATACTCTAAGAGGATTTCTCTTTACCACTCTTCCTCAAATCCATCCCAGAACAGAGCTATACCACTGTTCTGTCTACTTTGGGGTGGTACCTTCACATCATGTAAGTCAATCATTTGTTTTCTTCTTTCTCAGAAAACTGAAATTTGCCGTAGGGAACTTGCCCTAAGTTCATAGATAAAGACTGGTGATGAAGAGAAGGCAACGAAGCAAGAAAAGAGGCTATGGGCATCTGAGCCTCTTTCTCATGTACTTTATTTTTATCTGAACTTGGTCCCATATGTATCATTTCACTTCATGTTGTATGTGAACACTGACAGTTTGATGCTTCTCTGAATCCCAACTTCATGGCTTTATGAGTTAGACAATACTCAGTTCATAATGAGCAGTTCAGTCCACATGGTGACATGGTCAAATATTCAATCTTTGATAAGGCCTAGTAAAAAGCTTGAAGCTGTTTCTCAAAAGGAGAATAGTTATTCATGGAAGACACCGGGTCTTGGCTCAAAAACACTCAGGTCTGCATTATTCACCTATAGGGGTATTCCAAAGGCTACCCTAACAGCATTTCTAGTTGGACACTTTAAGGACCCTTGTTTACACCAGGTCATATAGTTCAAATGGCAGAGCAGCTTGTATGGCAGCTCATGCCAGCTGCAGAACTTTCTTTTGTTGGGATCCCTTTCAAGGCACTCAGTAAAGGGACTCAGATTACATACATGTTGCCTCCAAAGTAAAAAGTATCCTCTTGGGCTTTGTATCTTTTGCTGGGTAGTAGGAAGGACCAGGTCAGCAACTTGCTCTTTAGAAGATGTATATTGGCAGGTCCTAGACCACTGAGCTAGAAATTTCACCAAGGTGAGATGACCCTGAGGCTTCGTGGGATATCTTTCCTGTCCTCTTCTGTACAGGTGTCTCACTAACACATTTAAAGCAGCTGCCACTTCCTGCTCACCAGATCCAATCAGCGTAATGCTATCACGATGTCCTGTAGAAGGGAAAGGTGATCAAAGTCTCTGAAGACTCCACCATAATTTAGTACTAGAGAGTTGATATATCCCTCAGTTAGGACAGTGAAGGTGTATTGCTGGCTTGGCTAAATGAAAATAAATTGCCTCTGATGGTCTTTACCAACAGATAATGAGGAACAAACATTTGCCAATCAATAATTGTATACAAGGTGCCAGAAGAGGTAATGATTTGCTTCAGCAACAAAACCTGGAACAGCAGCTGCAATTGGAGTCACCACTTAATTAATTTTGTGATGAATATCTGCCATTCTCTGATCTGTCTTCTATGCTGGTCAAATAGGTGAGTTAAATGAGGATATGGCAAGAATCCACTCCTGCATCTTTCATGACCTCGAAGGTGGCACTAATCTCTGCAATCCCTCCAGGATTTTGATTTATGTATCAATAAAGTTTGAAATTTTCATTGGTAGACACAGTCCTATTGGCTTCCACTCGGTCGTTCCTATCACAACAGTTCTCACTCTGTGGGTTGCATAACCCATGTAGGGATTCTACAAGTTACTCAGTGCATATATGGCAACTCTGCATTTCAGAACAGGAAGCAAAGTGACCAGGTGGTGGGTTCTGGGGCCCAGTAGGCACACACTGGAATAGATTTGAGCCAGGACACCATTGATCACCCAATCTCTGGACTGGTGAACTACAGCTATGTTTGAGGTCTTCAACAATTAATGTCAGTTCAGAGAAAATTTCAGATGGTCATTGAAAAGTAAAATTATTTCCCCTTCCCAAATTTAGAGCCACCCTGGAAAATACTCACAGATTCCTTTGGGGAAGACTGAGGAGAGAGATTAGGAATATACATTTTTGGTGGTGAAGCAGAGGCCTCTTCAAGGGGATCCAGGTTCCTCTTCATCCAAAGAGTTCTGTGTCTATAAATTGGCTCAAGTCTGGGAACTGATTGAAGGTTCATAATTTTCTGTTTTGATTCCTCAAGGTAGAGTTTCACTCATTAAACCTAGAGTTTTTCTGCTTACTCAGATCAATTAAGACTTGGGTAGGCTGCCCCTCTACTTTAGTTTCAGAGTTGCCATGGTCAACTAGTCGACGTCAAAAGTCTGTGATTCCGACTGCTCTGATTGGTGTTTTGGTTCTTCTGTCCATTACTCTAGCCACACCCAGTTGCCTATGGTGACTAAGTGCCACCTCCTGGTCCCTACCACCACCCTGGACCCTGTTATCCCTACTGCATTGGAGACCCCATTCAGTGGCAGCGCTCCCTGTGGTAATTTCTGACTTCTAGAAAAAGAGCAATCACAGAGAACTTCAAGGTTTCCAGGGTTCCCCTACATGAATCTTTTTCCCACATGGTGAGAAGTGTGTTTTCTGAACTCTCCTGGTGAATATGAGTAAGTCTTCAATGGTAAACACATTCTTGCATTCCAATAGTCCTAAGCTTTTAGGTAACCCTGTACAGTATAGCATGGAAGTTCTCTCATTTTCAATTTCGTTTAATCTGGGCTATTTGGGAGTCCATAGTCCAGTCAACCCACCAAGCAAAATATCAGAGCTGCTCCTAGCCCCTCAAACTAAACACTGAATTTGTTATTAATGACTAATATTGACTGATTCAACCTGATCCAATTTCATATTCCTTCCACTTTTATCTTAAACCCTCAAGATCTCACATGTTCCCCAAGTCCATCCATTTAACTTGGCAAAATCATAGCAATTATTTGGTATGGATCACACCTCATCATAGATCATACTTTGTACCTCACCCTTTGGGCGTCTGCTGGAACTTAAGCTTGGTTATAGATCTAGATACAAGGAGAGGCTGGTGGGGGGGTTGGGGGTAGGTCCTGAGGAAAATCAGCAGTGCCCTACAAGATAACTATCTCAGACTGTGGGGGAAGTGTTGATCCTAATGGTCAACATGGTTCAACAGAATTTAGGTGTTCAGGTTCCAGATTCATTGGAATAAGTCCCCTGACTTTAATAAAAGAGCCCCCATGAAATTGAGAATTTAATTTACATTGTAAATGAGCAGCTCACAGGACTAAACGTTAGATCTGGTTTTCAGAAATCCTGGCCATGAGGGTTCAGGACAAAACTACATTCAGGACAGTCACAGAAACTTTGCACTTAGATAGTAAACACTTGCCCATCCATTCTTATTCTATGCTTAGGGCTCACTTGGGAATCCTGTTTGCAATAAGAATGGTTGGCAGACAAGTTGTTGGCCCTCCTATTTCCCAGTAACTCACATTTGCTTCTCACAAGTGTGGTATCATAGTCGATTCTCAGTATATAGACAGATTTGACCCACTTATGGGATTCAGCCTGTAGATGATCCATCAGAGCCTGTAGGTGATGACTCAGAGGACAGTCTCTGGGAGAGATGACAGAAAGTGGCTGTAAACTGCCCTTTCACATGCTTGCAACATTTTCTGCTTTTGAAAATATTTTTGCATCAATTATATCTCTTGAATTTGATTCAAGAGAATCAAAACCCCACCAAAATCAAGTTTCCCTAAATTGAAAATTGAGATGCAGCAGTTAAGAGGTGATGAGTGTTCTAAGTCACTGCATTTGGAGGTAGAGAAAACCATTCCAGAGTCTATTGTGATAGAATCCTTTGTGTCCAGGGATTACAGAAGGATTAGGAAGGTAAGGTTGTGCAGATTGTGCAAGGTTATAAAGCAAATGGGATTGAGTCCTGGCCCCCAAATCCTGTTCCCATGCCCTATGAACCACTTCATACATTGCACATACATTGTACATTACACATTACACACTCCCACTCTGTCCCATCTGACCATTGACCTTCACCAAAGTCACCAGTCTCCTAAAAGATGGGGCTGCACATAAATTTCAGAAAAAAGCAAATATAAGGAAATCCCAGGATAAGCTGCAGAGGATAGCTGTTATAACACAGGCTAAGTCAGAGCAAGTGAAATAGCTTTCTTTAAACTCCACATGCCCCTGGGAGAGATTTATTCGGGGAAAGTGCAATAATTGAGAATGTTAAATCTCTCTCTTAATAAATACAATATCTGTACATTAAAGACATTTCTATATTAAATATCCATGTCTCAAATCATTCAGTTATCTAGATGCTTTTGTGATATTTATGAAGAGCTGATGTTCTAGAGGTCTGTCATTATTTCTGATTAGGTAAGCCTCATACTGTTCACTGGACATTTTGACACTCAATAATCCTGGTTGAGACTCAGTGACCAATCAGTTTGTTTAAAGATAATTTGGTCTGATTAGCATGTAACTGGTCAAGTGTTGAGTGAGAAAGCATTGCTTGGCTCTCATGAGAATGAGTTAAGTGTTCATCCAGAAGATTTTGGTTGGAGGTGATGGTCCCAGCCATGCACACATATCTGATGCCAGAAAGGGCAACAGGATTCTTTGACACCATAGTGATAGATGTCTCCATTGAAGGCTCCATTTAAGATGAGAATGTGCAAGTCATGGGAGATTAAGGAGGAAAAAATATGAATATAAGCCCCAAAGACCTAAAATTATGCCAATAATGCCTTTCATTATTATAATTCTACATTAATATGCCTTCAGTGCTTTAGGTAATAGTGCTTCCCTCTAGGGCCAACGGGGCTGGGGTTTCCATGGGGACTCACCTACTTTGTATGGAAATGTGACTTTACCAGAGGAGAGGAAGGCTCTCATTTTGACAGGATGATCAACACCACATAAGAGATGCAGGCTTTTCAGAGCAGAGAAGCCTGTGGGCCCTCATCTGTATGTCTCCTCCCTTGCCCATCCTGTTATGGAGAGTGGGCTGGTGAGACTTCAGTCTCATCTAACAGCCACAGAGTGAGTGCCTGTCTCCTCTGTGCAGATGGCCTCATTTGTCTGGTATATATTCCATAGAGAAAGAGATACTTTGGGGGCTTGGGAGTACCATTTAGCATCATTTCTTTGATAGGCAATTTGCCAAACTGTAACAAAATTAAAAAGCAGAAGATTAAATTAAACCCAGCAGTTCCACTTTTAGGAATTGATCCTAGCTGGATAAGCAGGCTCATAAACAAACACACAGGCGATACAAATACTGTAGCATTGATTGAAATATAAGAAATCTGGACCTAAATGTTCAACTTCAGAGACTGGTTAGGTAAAATCAATTCATTCACACTTTGGAATCCTATGAATTATAATTTTTTTAGTGTGTGAAATAGTATGATCTCCAAAGGATATTGCTTTGTAAAAAAAAAGAAAAAAAGAAAAACTGTATCACACTGTATTATACGTTCCAATTGGTAGAAGGTTAAAAGTATACATAGGACATCAACTAATAGAAAATGGATATTCTTTTTTTTATTGAAATATAGTTGATTTACAATGTTCTGTTAGTTTCTGGTGTACAACAAAGTGACTCTGTTGTACTGAATATAGTTGCTTGTGCTATACAGTAAGACCTTGTGTTTATCTATTTTATATATAGTATTTTGTTACCTGTATTATGTCTCATCATTTCTTTTACTTTTAAAATGTAAATATATGTGTATAAGAATATACACATAGAGTCTTGTGCATGTGTAGAATCTCGCAGGCAGGGCAACCCAAAACCTGAAGAAGGAAGTCAGGAGGAGAAACACTTTTGACTGGGTGTGAAGCAGGGAGAAGCTGGGCTGCAAGGCAATTGCAACTGAGGCCAGAGCTGATGGATCCTGGCAGAGATGAGGACCCACTGTGGTCCATTCAGTTTATCCCAGAGTGAGGCAAGTGGGGAGGCCTTTATATTTCGGTGTCAGCCAGTCATTTGACATGAGTGTTCCTGCAAGGACCACCAGCCCACCGCCAAGGGCCATTTAGTGCCAGATGCGGTCTGAATGGTCAGTATCCACTCCAGCAGCTGCAGCCAGGCCACTGTCACCATCATTTAACTTGGCCTTTTCTTTCAGTGGGTTATATGAATCCCAAACTACCTTGCTTTTCTGCTGAGTTCGACAGAGGGGTGGACAGGTCTAAACGCCAGGAAGGCCAACAAGCTTGGCATGAGGGAGCAGAACGTGGTTCCAACTCCAGTTCTGGTCACACCTAGCTGTGTGGCCTGAGTCAAGCAGCTGAACTTCCCTGGCCCTCAGTGCTCTGCTTAGAGCACAGAGAGACTGCGCTGGTTTGCTGCCCGGTCCCCAGCCTTCCCCGTTTGCTGTGATTCCCTAGAACAGTGCTTTGTTCTGGGACAGTACACCATGCTGACATCTGTTGTGTTTTCAGAATGGGATCCATACATTTCTGCCCAAATAAATAAAAATCCTAATGCAACTGAGCCATTTATCAGAGCAACAAAGTCAGCTGTCAAGAGCATGGCCATGGGCTGTATGTCATCTCAGCTGGCTGCTTTACCTGTCTGTTGGGTTCCTGGGAAATCTGCAAAGTTCTAAGAAGTATCCCAATTGGTGGAGTGTTCATGAATAGGAGGACATCAACTAATAGAAAGTAAATATTTCTTTCCTTGGAATCAATGTAGCAAAATTTTATTTATTTTTTAAATGTTTATTTTATACTGGACTATAGTTGACTTGATAGCTCAGTTGATAAAGAATCCACCTGCAATGCAGGAGACCCAGGTTTGACTCCTGGGTCAAGAAGATCCGCTGGAGAAGGGAAAGGCTACCCACTCCAGTATTCTGGCCTGGAGGATTCCATGGACTATTCCATGGGGTCTCAAAGAGTCAGACATGTTTTTCTGGTATTGAGCTGTGTGAACTCCTTGTATACTTTGGAGATTAATCCTTTGCCAGTTATTTCTTTTGCTACTATTTTCTCCCATTCTGAGGGTTGCTATTTCACCTTATCATTTCCTTTTCTGTGCAAAAGCTAGAGCCTATTATACAGAGTGAAGTAGGTCAGAAGGAGAAAAACAAGCCTCATATATTAACACATATATATGGAATCTAGAAAGGTGGCACTGATGAATCTATTTGCAGGGCAGCAACGGAGACACAGACATAGAGAGCAGACTCATGGGCACAGTGGGGGATGGAGAGGGTGACAGGAACTGAAAGAGTAATATTGAAACACACACAGACACCAATTACAAAATAGATAGCTAATGAGAATTTGCTCTATGATGCAGGGAGCTCAAACCGAGTACTCTGTGACAACCTAGAAGAGTGGGACAGGGTGGGAGGTGGGAGAGAGGTTCAAGGAGGAGGGGACACATGTATACCTGTGGTTGATTGATGTTGATGTATGGCAGAAACTAACACAATATTGTAAAGCAACTATCCTCCAATTAAAAATTTTTAAAAATCAGTTTTAGGTCTATCAGGAATAGGACCTACTACCCTGGCTGGCTCTGTGAGCCTGTGAAGGGCATAAGGCAAATGGGGCTGATATCTTCTGTCTTTCTGAAATCGCTCCCCAGTCTGGATTTAATGGCATTTCTGGGTCTTATGTTTAGAGGTCCACATCTGACTCATTGTTCCTTCCTCCACTTGGCATTTTGGTCTCTCTGGAAATGTTTTTTTTTTTCCAATCTGTGATTTAGACTTTTTTGTTTTAACAGAACTCATTTGAGCCTCACCATGGCCAAGGAGGATTGTAATGGATGTCAGCCAGGACCGAGAAATAGCATCTTTAATAGACAAGGATGCTGTAGTTCTGGTCTTTTAAAATTGAAATCTACTGCACATAGAGTTTGCTGACCTAATGAAGAGTGGTGACCACAGAAGTGAACCTTATTAGTAGAAGAAGTAGCACTAACAATATTAACCAACAATGAACTTCTCCAGTGAAATGTTTGAGTGTTTTCTATGGAATAGTTTTGATCAGTGAGAAAGAAGAAATCAAGACCAACTTCCTTCCCTGCTGGTCCCTCGACAGCTCCTACCTCCTTCTTAGAGAAGTAGCTGATACCAGATGAACATTTTGCTGAGTCAGGGAACACAGAAGTGCTCAGAGATACAGGTCAGGTCAAAGGATGTGGGAGATGGCTTGAAAAGCTTCCATTGATCATATTTGGAATAATTTGAGCAACACAACAAATAATGAAAGTAATGGTTTTTAATATATTAACTTTTTAAAAATCCATGACTCCATAATATCTTTGGCAGAATTTCCAAAAAGACCACCAGAAAGTATAGTTGATTTACAATGTTGTGTTAGCTTCAGGTATAGAGCAAAGTGATTCAGTTTCATACATATATTTATATATACACACACACGTGTGTGTGTGTGTGTGTGTGTGTGTGTGTGTGTATTAACACATGTGTGTGTATATTAGTCCCTCAGTCATGTCCAGCTCTTTGCAACACCATGGACTATAGCCTGCCAGGCTCTGTCCATGTAATTTCCCAAGAATACTGGAGTGGGTTCCCATTTCCTACTCCATACACACACACACATATATGTGTGTTATCTTGTATATATTTATATTCTTTTTCAGATTATTTTCCTTTTTAGGTTATTACAAATATTGAGTATAATTCCCTATGCTATACAGTAAGTCCTTGTTGGTTATCCATTTTATACTTAGTATTGTGTATCTGTTAATTCAAAACTCTTAATTTATCCTTAACCCCTCTTTTCCCTTTGGCAACCATAAGTTTTTTTTCCAAATCTGTGAGTCTATTTGTCTTCTAAGTAAGTTCATTTGTATGATTTTTTTAAGATTCTACATATAAGTGATATCACATGGTTTTTATCTTTGACTCATTTCACTTTGTCTGACTCTACCTAGATTATCTAGATAACCTCTAGATACCTAAATAATCTAAATAATCTCTAGATTACCTAGACTGTCTCTACCTAGATCACAGGTCCACCTATGTTGCTGCAAGAAGCACCATTTCATTTTTTATGGCTGAATAATATTCCATTGTATATATACCACATGTTCATCTATTCCTCTGTGCATGGACATTTAAGTTGCTTCCATTTCTTGGCTATTGTAACTAGTGTTGTTGTGAACACTGGGGTGCATGTATTGAGATTATCCTTTAAAAACACACACACCTCTCTGATGGAATTAGATCAAAGAAAGAAGACAACTGATTTGTCATCAGCCTTCTGTGTTTGGCAAGGTTATCCCTTCCAGCCACATGCCCAAGCTAGGATTTTGGCAATTGCAAGAAAATAGAAGGTCTGATTGAGATGGAAACTGGCTGAGGCCAAAGCAGGTCATTCTTAAGCACAAGAACAGCGACCCTATGCTGAGTGTCTGCTCTTTACAACCCGTGAGCTCTGTCCTCTGACCCTGGCGGAGTCACTGTGTGAGGGAGGCAGACAGGCCTGTAACTGGGCTGGGGGAAGACAGCAAGAACCGCTGAGAGGAGTGGGGCCCAGGGCCTCTGACTCTGCTCCCTCTTCGGAGGCCTCCTCCTGTCCCCGTGATGGGGCTGGGGAGGGGTGGCATGCAGACAGCACCGGCCAGAGAGCCCGAGCAAGCCCTGACTCTGAGCCGCTCCACCTCTCAGACAGAGGCTGGCTCTTGGGGGCTCTTGGAACTGACCCCCAGGTGGGTTTGCTTTGCCCTGCATTTATTTTTTTAATTTTTTTAATTGGAGAAAAATTGCTCTACAATGTTGTGTTAGTTTCCACTGTACCACAAAGTGAATCACTTAAACGTACACACATACCCCCTCCCTCCCACCACCTGTCCCCATCCCACCCCTCTAGGTCACCCACAGAGCTCTGAATTGAGCTCCCTGTGCCGCAGAGCAGGTTCCCATGAGCTATCTCTTTTGCACACAGTAGCATGTGCTTGTGTATATGTGCTGTGTTGTGCTAAGTCGCTTTAGTCATGTCCGATTCTTTGCAATCCCATGGACCACAGCCTGCTAGGCTCCTCTGTCCATGGGATTCTCCAGGCAAGAATACTGGAGTGGGTTGCCATTCCCTTCTCCAGAGGATCTTCCCGACCCAGGGATCGAACCTGTGTCTTTTCTCTCTCCTGCACTGGCAGGGGGAACAATAGAGGAAATGCAGGAGATGCCAAAGCAGGGGATACAGGAGACCCGGGTTCAACCCCGGGGTCCAGAAGATCCCCTGGAGGAGGGCATGGCAACCCACTCCAGTATGCTTTCCTGGAGAATCCCATGGACAGAGGAGCCTGGTGGGCTACAGTCCATGGGGTTGCAAAGAGTTGGACATGACTGAAGCGACTTAACACTAGAGTTTATATGTCAATCCTGATCTCCCAATTCATCCCATCCTCCCCTCTCCCCGTTGTGTCCACAAGCCCATTCTTTATGTCTGTGTCTCTATTCCTGCCCTACAAATAGGTTCATTAGTGCCATCTTTCTAGATTCCACATATATGCCTTAATAATTTTTTTTTTCTCTTTCTGACTTACTTCACTCTGCACGACAGGTTCTCGGTTCATCCTAACTTGACTCTACCAGTCCTGCTCCCAGGGCCTCTCTCCTTGTTGCCTCTGTAAGTAAAATAGACCAAAGGTCTTCTCTGCCTTGAGGCTGGCTTGGAGAGAGCAGAAACCCAGGGCCTCGGCCATAGCAGACACCCCCTCAGTGACGCTTTGTCTTTGCCACTGATGTCTATTTCTTTTGAAAGGCCCCGAGGCTGATGGGTCCTCTTTCTTGACCCACTAAGCTATGATTTCATAGCACGTAGCTTTTGTGGTTCCTTTGTGTCAAGGGTTTGCCTCAGCTGTCTTATTAAATATGGAAAACATCTGGCTTTTAGCAAAAATCCCCCCATGTGGAAAATACTGGTCAAGAGTCTAATTAAGTATGTCAATGACAAATTGTTCTCACAGGAAGCATTTAGGACAAGTAGATAATTGGGATGCGATGCCCTTGGCCTCTGTCCTTGCCTCCTTGTTTACTTATCCCAGCAGGGATGGGGCAGGCAGGCTTCCACCCTGCCCCTGCCCCTGCCCCAGCCCAGCTAACCCCAGGCCACACTGCCACAGGAATATCAGGCCCTTGGAGCAAGAAGCTGCTCCCAGGTTGAGAAATGAGGGTGGACACTGCATTTGAAACCTCCTCTCTTAAAGCCACACAAACACACCCCACTATTGGAATCGCTACCTTGATGTGTTCTGTCAGGCCCACATGTTAATTGAAGATGAGGCTCAAAGGAGACTATTTAATTTCATTCTCGAACTTTTCTCCTTCTTTCTTCACAGAGCCCCAGACATTAGAGGAAATGGAGTCCCTGCCCATTCCCCTAGGGGATATTTCCAACTTCTAAAACATGAAGCTTAAAGCACTTTCAATACTATACACCTCCCTTCTAGGGAGGGATTTCCTCCTCCCTTTAATAAGGAATTTCTCATTTATTAAGAAATTAATGAAGGGCTTTGAGAACCTTTCATCCCCATGAAGCTCCAGGAAGCCCTGCATCTCCTCATCCCAGATCTTGTCGACCCCCTGAACCCAGATGGCTCCCACGCCACTGACATGAAGACGATGACAATGCGGAAGCCTGGGTTTGATGCCCACCTTCTTGCTCCTTGAAAGAAAAGCTATGACCAACCTAGACAGCATATGAAAAAGCAGAGACTTTACTTTGCTGACACAGATCTGTCTAGTCAAAGTTACTGTTTTTTCCAGTGGTCATGTATGGATGTGACAGTTGGACCACACAGAAGGCTGAGCACTGAAGAACTGATGCTTTTGAACTGTGGTGATGGAGACGACTCTTGAGAGTCCTTGGACTGCAAGGAGATCAAACCAGTCAATTCTAAAAGAAATCAACCCTGAATATTCACTGGAAGTATTGATGCTGAAGCTGAAACTCCAATACATTGGCCACCTGATGCAAAGAGCCGACTCACTGGAAAAGACCCTGAGGATGGGAAAGATTGAGGGCAGGAAGAGAAGAGGGCAACATTGGATGAAATGTTTGGATTGCATCACGGACTCAATGGACCTGAATTTCAGCAAACTCCAGAAGATGATGAAGGACAGGGAAGCATGGTGCGCTGCAGTCCACGGGGTCACAAAGTGTCAGACACAACCGAGTGCCTGAACAACAACAAATCTACGGAAAATTGTACAAGCCCATATTCGCTGTGAGCTGCTCTTATGTCTAAATTAAAATGCTCTAACAGGATAGCATGCATTTTCACTTGTTCTTTTTTGGATGAAGAATAATGCCTGTCCACTGCCTCCCAAAGATGGAGCCAAAGATGGAGAAGCTCTGTACAGCCAGCAAAAGCAGCCAGGAGCTGACTGTGGCTCAGATCATGAACTCCTTATTGCCAAATTCAGACTTAAATTGAAGAAAGTAGGGATAACCACTAGACCATTCAGGTATGACCTAAATCAAATCCCTTACAGTACAAGTGACCAACATACAGTAGACATACAGGTGACATACAGTAGAAGTGACAAATAGATTACGGGGATTAGATCTTTATAGACAGAATGGCTGAAGGACTATGGATGGAGGTTCATGACATTGTACAGGAGACAGGGATCAAGACCATCCCCCAGAAAAAGAAATGCAAAAAGGCAAAATGATTGTCTAAGGAGGCCTTACAGATAGCTGAGAAAAGAAGAGAAACTAAAGGCAAAGGAGAAAGGAAAAGATACACCCATCTGAATGCAGAGTTCCAAAGAATAGCAAGGAGAGATATGAAAGCCTTCTTCAGTGATCAGTGCAAAGAAACAGAGGAAAACAATAGAATGGGAAAGACTAGAGATCTCTTCAAGAAAATTAGAGATACCAAGGGTACATTTCATGCAAAGATGGGCACAATAAAGGACAGAAATGGTATGGACCTAACAGAAGCAGAAGATATTAAGAAGAGGTGGCAAGAATACACAGAAGAACTATACAAAAAAGATCTTCATGAACCAGATAATCATGATGGTGTGATCACTCACCTAGAGCCAGACATCCTAGAATGCAAAGTCAAGTGAGCCTTAGGAAGCATCACAATGAACAAAACTAGTGGAGGTGATGGGATTCCAGTTGAACTATCTCAAATCCTAAAAGATGATGCTGTGAAAGTGCTGCACTCAATATGCCAGCAAATTTGGAAAACTCAGCTGCGGCCACAAAACTGGAAAAGGTCAGTTTTCATTCCAATCCTGAAGAAAGGCAATGCCAAAGAATGTTCAAACTATTACACAATTGCACTCATCTCACACACTAACAAAGTAATACTCAAAATTCTCCAAGCCAGGCTTCAACAGTATGTGAACCATGAACTTCCAGATGTTCAAGACGGATTTAGAAAAGGCAAAGGAACCAGAGATCAAATTGCCAGCATCCAATGGATCATAGAAAAAGCAAGAGAGTTCTAGAAAAATATCCACTTCTGCTTTATTGACTACACCAAAGCCTTTGACTGTGTGGATCACAATAAACTGTGGAAAATTCTTAAAGAGATGGGAATACCAGACCACCTGACCTGCCTCCTGAGAAACCTGTATGCAGGTCAGGAAGCAACAGTTAGAGCTGGACTTGGAACAACAGACTGGCTCCAAATTGGGAAAGGAGTACGTCAAGGCTGTATATTGTCACCGTGCTTATTTAACTTATATGCAGAGTATACCATGCAAAATGCTGGGCTGGATGAAACACAAACTAGAATCAAGATTGCAGGAAGAAATACCGATAACCTCAGATATGCAGATGACACTAGCCTTATGGCAGAAAGCAAACAAGAACTAAAGAGCCTCTTGATGAAAGTGAAAGAGGAGAGTGAAAGAGTTGGCTTAAAACTCAGCATTCAGAAAACTAAGATCATGGCATCTGGTCCCATCACTTCATGGGAAATAGGTGGGAAAACAATGGAAACAGTGAGAGACTATTTTTGGGGGCTCCAAAATCACTGCAGATGGTGGCTGCAGCCATGAAATTAAAAGACACTTGCTCCTTGGAAGAAAAGCTATGACCAACCTAGAGAGCATATTAAAAAACAGAGACATTACTTTGCCAACAAAGGTCTGTCTGGTCAAGGCTATGGTTTTTCCAGTGGTCATGTATGGATGTGAGAGTTGGACTATAAAGAAAGCTGAGCACCGAAGAATTGATGCTTTTAAACTGTGGTGTTGGAGAAGACTCTTGAGAGTCCCTTGGACTGCAAGGAGATCCAACCAGTCCATCCTAAAGGAGATCAGTCCTGAATATTCATTGGAAGGACTGATGCTGAAGCTGAAACTCCAATACATTGGCCACCTCATAGGAAGAGTTGACTCATTGGAAAAGACCCTGATGCTGGGAGAGATTGAGGGCAGGAGGAGAAGGGGACAACAGAGGATGAGATGGTTGGATGGCATCACCGACTCGATGGGCATGAGTTTGGGTAAACTCCGGGAGTTGGTGATGGACAGAGAAGCCTTTGTGCTGCAGTCCATGGGGTCGCAAAGAGTCAGACACGACTGAGAGACTGAACTGAACTGAAATGCCTCCCAATGGTAATGGCAAAGGTGAGCAAGGAGCAGAAAGAGAGAAAGAGGTAAAAAGGCAGGCCTGGAAAGGGAAAATAACCGTAGTCAGTTATTGGACCAGACCTTCTGCTCTGTGGGCTGCTGACACCATCAGTCAACAAGGAGGAAGGGCAAGGTGACAGAATTCATTAAAGTAAGGAGCTCAGAATCTGCCTGCAATGCAGAAGACCACAGTTCGATTCCTGGGTCGGGAAGATCCACTGGAGAAGGGAGAGGCTACCCACCCCAGTATTCTGGCCTAGAGAATTCCAAGGACTGTATAGTCCATGAGGTAGCAAAGAGTCAGACATGACTGAGTAACTTTCACTTTCAAGGAGCTCGGGTGGTCACAGAGATTCAGAGTAGTGGGAGGTGAGAGCTTCCTGTCCCAGCTCCTGAAACCCTTGGTCTCTGGTTGATTGAAGATTATGCTCAATGACATGTGTGTACATCAGTGACCCTTCCATGCTTATGAGGTGTATTATACGTTAGCAGCAGTGAATTCAAGCCTCCAAGTTTCTTATGAGACAAATCACTTACCAGACTGTCTTAGGACAACTGAGGTGTCTTGTTTTTTTCATTCTCTTTTATCAAACTGCCTGAGCCTAATGGGCAAAAACACTGTGTGGTTTAGTTTCTCTCAGAAGAGTTCAAAATAAATGGAAAGAATGTTTCAAATACCTCTGCTATTTTAACACCATGTATGGATGCTTTTGAACTGTGGTGTTGGAGGAGACTCTTGAGAATCCCTTGGACTGCAAGGAGATCCAGCCAGTCCATCCTAAAGGAGATCAGTCCTGGGTATTCATTGGAAGGACTGATGCTGAAGCTGAAACTCCAGTACTTTGGCCACCTCATGCAAAGAGCTGACTCATTGGAAAAGACCCTGATGCTGGGAAAGACTGAAGGCAGGAGGAGAAGGGGATGACAGAGGTTGAGATGGTTGGATGGCATCACCAACTCGATGGGCATGAGTTTGGGTAAACTCCGGGAGTTGGTGATGGACAGGGAGTCCTGGGGTGCTGCAGTCTATGGGGTTGCAAAGAGTCGGACACGACTGAGCGACTGAACTGAACTGAACTTGGCCACCTAATGTGAAGAACTGACTCACTGGAAAAGACCCTGATGCTGGGAAAGATTGAAGGCAGAAGGAGGAGGGGACGACAGAGGATGAAATGGTTGGATGGCATCACTGACTCGATGGACATGAGCTTGAGTAAGCTCCAGGAGTTGGTGATGGACGGGGAAGCCTGGCGTGCTGCAGTCTATGGGGTCGCAAAGAGTCGGACAGGATCGAGTGGCTAAACTGAACTCATTTTAACACAGGAAAGAATGTTTTTCAAATACCTCTGCTATTTCAACACAGAAGTGCAAGATCACCAAAGTTTGGGTTATTTCAAAATCATTCCTTTCAAAAAGAAAGACCTAACTACTTCCAAATAATTTTGAATGTGTTATTTCATAATCAGATGTTTAACTTTGATGGTATTATTTTTGTTTTACTAACGCAGATGAGGGGCTTCCCTAGTGTCTCAGATGGTAAATTAAAAAGAAACATAAGTTATGTGTCTAAAATTTAATCCGGGTACAATGGTGAGAAAGCTGAAATAACACAACAGCAAAATTGAAAATATATTCAGTTCACCTGCCACCGACAACACGCTGTGTACTAATGTTACTACAATATGGAATAAAGGTTAATTTAAAAAACAATACTCAGGGAAAACGCAAAAGCTTTTTGGTGTTCGTTCAGGTACATTCCACATTAAATCACAGCTCTGAAATAAAACTCTCAAAAACTTTCATTCCCAGGTAATCACAGTTGGGTTTAAGAAAAGCCTGCCACCTTGTGGTCATTCCCTGCAATAGCAACCGTAAAAGTTTCGCTTCTGAGTCCTTGTTCAGTCGCTCAGTGGTGCCCGACGTTATGACACAAATTATTCACGGCACATACAGCTCACTGTGGGGCTTCAGCATAGTGGGTCGCCAGGCTGGGCCAGGCTCCAGGGCAGGGAAAGCAGGTCCAGGGTCCAGGAGAAAGCTTTCAGGAGAGGCGCTCAAGTGCACTCCCTGAATAGGATTCAATTTAGAGAAGTTAACACTCAGGTTACCTCTCAGAGGATATTGAGAGTTTGCAGAGGTGATGAACAGAAATAATCACAAATGACTCTGCATACCTAAGACGAAGAAGTGTTTGGGCATAAGAGAAGGTGAGGGCGATTTACAGGGTTCAGATTAGGAGCACTTCTGTGTACCATTTCAGAGGCTTTGATTTTGCACATTAAAATAGGAATGGAGGAAACACTGAAACTTGGGAAGGGGAGGCTGGTGTTCGAAGGAAAACCCCCTGAAGACAGGAGGCTGTTCAGGGGCTGATCTAAATGACCCCAGGAAGACCTATATATATTTTGTTTTTTAATTTTAAAATTTATTACTTTTCCAGCTTTATTAGGAAATAATTACATACATCACTGTATAAGTTAAAGGCATTGAGCATGACAGTTTTGACTGATGTGTACTATGAAATGATGACCACAGTAGGCTCAGCTAGCATCCATCTTCTCATTCATCATCTTCTTATCTCGTGAATTACACTCTGAGTGCTTGATAAGGCTTTCGAAGATTCGTGTATCTCTCGCTGAGCTGTGCTCATTCTAATGCCTTTAAACCGAATTGGAAGTCTCACTTTCTCCTTTTTTACTGGAGTATAGTTGGCTGCTTTGCACTGTTGTGTTAATTTCTGCCATACAACAAAGTGAATGGGCCCCATGTACACACACGTGCCCCCTTGTTCGGGTCTCCTTCCCGTTTAAGTCCCCACAGCCCTGAGTAGTCTCCTGTTCTGTAGGTTCTCGTTAGTTTATCTACTTTCCACATCACAGCCTCGTCCTGGCGAAGGGGCTTGCATAACGGTGAAGCTATGAGGCATGCCGTGCAAAGGCCACCTAAGACACACAGGTCATAGTGAAGAGTCCTGACTAAACGTGGTCCGCTGGAGAAGAAAATGGCAACCCACTCCAGTATTCTGGCCCGGAAAAGCCCATGAACAGCATGAAAAGGCAGCAGTCCATGGGATCACCAAGAGTTGGACACAACTCAGCAACTGAACAAAAACAAAGTGAATATAAGATCCAGTTTTTAAAGAAGTGGTCCCTGTTACTTTTATAGAAGTACAATGGAAATATCTAGATTACTGGAAGTTACTGTTTCTTAAACTGCTTCACTGAAGTACTGAAGTGTAACTGTCACACGCGTGGGTACAGGCTTTAGTCGAGTCCTCCTCTTTGTGATCCCAAAGACAGTAGCTCGCCAGGCTCCTCTGTCCACGGGATTCTCCAGGCGAGATTTCTCGAGTGGGTAGCCATCTCCTCCTCCAGGGGATCTTCCCGACACAGGGATCAAACCTTTGTCCCCTGTGACTCCTGCATTGCAGGTGTATTCTTTTACCACTGAGCCACCGAGGAGGTCTGTAATTGGCTTATAAACAATGATGTGCTGTGCTGGGCTTAGTTGCTCAGTCGTGTCTGACTCTTTGCGACCCCATGGGCTGTAGTCCACCGGGCTCCTCTGTCCATGCGGATTCTCCAGGCAAGTATACAGGAGTGGGTTACGATGCCCTCCATCAGGGGATATTCCCAACCCAGGGATTGAACTCAGGTCTCCCTCATTGTAGGCAGATTCTTCACCAGCTGAGCCCCCAGGGAAGCCCATACACAATGACAGATTGGAGAAAAACAGTAAAGCTCTATGCCGGGAGCCATTGTGGGAGATCCCACCCATGACGAGGTCATGAGAAGACCTGACACGCAAGGCCGTTCAGGACACAAGGGACCCTCCAGGTTGGCCTCGGCCTCTACCCCACCCTGCATCCTCCCCCTTTTCTGCTGTTGGTCTTGTTCGCCCTGCTGCAGATTCTTGTGTTGCCTGCCAAGAGCTTTCCTGCTCCTCTTTCACTGACTGAGGAACAACTTAAAATCTTAACTAATAAATCTCCTGGACGCTGGTACCCTATGAAGGGGCCAGGGATGAAAGAAATGCTTCAATTCAAACCCTTTTGCTGGCATTCTGGCTTGTTTGATAAATGTGTGCTCTCATTGCAAAAAATGCTCATGATTATTCTAGACATCCTAAGCACAGTACGCTAACAGAAGAAACCATTAAGCATAGGTCCCTCCACGGGGTGAGAAAGGCTCCACAAATAATAGTCACAAATGTGCCTAATAGAAAATACTTTAGATAGAGATTAGCTGGTGACTTCTTGCAGGTAGTTAACTTTTAGACTAAGAGCCTGTTTTGTGCTATATCTGCTGTTTTTGCAATCCTTTGCATTTCTGTTCGGTAGAAATGTAATCCTATCTAGTTCCCATGAAGATTACACCTAATAGAAAGAAAATAGATTAATCACAAGAAAGACAGGATTGGCTACTGAAGTTGCTTAAAGTTACACCAGGTGCAAGCCATAAAATGTCAACAGGCCTGAAAGCCAAAAGATATACATAGAGATTAACCATAAAAAAGGCCCTAGAAGGCACAGAGCCCTCCGGGGGGTGAGGAAGCCCTATTAGAGAACACAAAAATATTATTCTAAAAGTGGTTATAGTTAAGGATTTAGAAAAATAAGAGTTTAGCCCTAGTGTAAAAACAATAAGATAATTGTTGATTTTGACCAGGAGTGCTAAACAGGAGCTCCCTCACCAGAGCCGCAGAATCTTTGTGTGCTAAACTTCTTAGATAAATTTCGCTGAGAACTTCTGCAAAAAGACTGACCTTTGTGTTAACAAGATTGTATTTCTACTATGTTACAACCTGCTGTATCATGAGACTGCCACTTTTCTGTTTTCAGCTAAGCTCAAGGCCAGAAGATAATGTACAAAAAATCTATGGGAAAGACTCTCATAAACAAAAAGTATGCAGAGCACACCTGGTTTCGTGAAGGACAAGCTGATGTTGTTAAACTGAGTCTGTGTGTTTATCTGCCCCTTAGAAATGTACCAACTTAGGGTATAAAAGTGATGGTGAAAAATAAAGCGGAGGCCAGACCCTGCTGCACACTCCCCAGTCTGGTCTCTCTCTCTCTCTTTCTCATCAACGCCGTTCATCCTGAGGGTTCCCCTGGATCCTGCTGGGGCTGGACCCTGGCAGCTCTATTTCATCAGCTGTGCCAGGCGCATCCCACAGAACAGAGTGACTCAGAGATGGAGGAGGGAAGACTATTTCTAAACTCGTGTTTGGGAAAACCGGGACTGATGGTACTATTAGCTCCACACACACCTCCTCACTCACTCTCATCTCCATGACCTAACGCAGGTGGAATCTAAGATACCGTGTTGCAGTAGAGAAAAGTACATAAAAAACAGAGCCATAGGAATTTGTTTCAAACAGTAAATGCGCAAGCACAAGACAAAATGTCTCACAAAAGGAAGGGCAGTGGCAATTAGAGGAAGCAAACATACTGAGTCCAGGGACTTCCCTGGTGGCCCAGGGGCTAAGACTCCATGCTCCCAGTGCAGGGGTGTGGGTTCCACCCCTGGTCGGGGAACTATATCCCACATGCCACATGCTGCAAAGAAGATGAATCCCAAAAAAATAATCCACGACTTAACAGTAGGATCATTGAAGGGACAGAGGAGACAATCGAAAGAGCTCACGATGACCAGAGCTGGAACAATCTGAACGACATAATATGGGAGTTATTGTTGTTCAGTCGTTCAGTCTGGATCTGTATCCAACTCTTTGCAACCCCATGGACTGCAGCACGCCAGGTTTCCCTGTCCTTCACCATCTCGTGTCCATTGAGTCGGTGATGCCATCCAACCACCTTGTCCTATTGTCATTTCCCCTTCTCCTCCTGCCTTCAATCTTTCTCAACATCAGTCTTTTCAGTGAGTCCGTTCTTTGCATCAGGTAGCCAAAGAACTGGAGTTTCAGCTTCAGCATCAGTCCTTCCAATGTATATTGAGGACTGATCTCCTTTAGGATGGACTGGTTGGATCTCCTTGCAGTCCAAGGGACTCTCAACAGTCTTCTCCAATACCATAGTTCAAAAGCATCAATTTTTTGTCATTCAGTTTACTTTGTAGTCCAAGTCTCACATCCATACATGACCACTAGAAAAACCATAGCTTTGACTAGACGGACCTTTGTTGGCAAAGTAATGTTTCTGCTTTTTAATATGCTGTCTAACTTGGTAATAGCTTTTCTTCCAAGGACAAAGCATCTTTTAATTTTCATGGCTGCAGTCACCATCTGCAGTGATTTTGGAGCCCAAAAATTAGTCTCTCACTGTTTCCACTGTCTCCCCATCTATTTGCCATGAAGTGATGGGAC
The DNA here is from genome assembly GCF_910594005.1 of Cervus elaphus. Lineage (NCBI taxonomy): Eukaryota > Metazoa > Chordata > Mammalia > Artiodactyla > Cervidae > Cervus > Cervus elaphus. The sequence continues at coordinate 93,401,049 of NC_057826.1, read as the reverse complement.
CAGATGGCATCTTAGTTTTCTGAATGTTGAGCTTTAAGCCAACTCTTTCACTCTCCTCTTTCACCTTCATCAAGAGGCTCTTTAGCTCTTCTTTGCTTTCTGCCATAAGGGTGGTGTCATCTGCATATCTGAGGTTATTGGTATTTCTTCCTGCAATCTTGATTCTAGTTTGTGTTTCATCCAGCCCAGCATTTTACATGATATACTCTGCATATAAGTTAAATAAGCAGAGTGACAATATACAGCCTTGACGTACTCCTTTTCCTATTTGGAACCAGTTTAGTGTTTCATGTCCAGTTCTAACTGTTGCTTCTTGACCTGCATGCAGATTTCTCAGGAGGCAGGTCAGGTGGTCTGGTATTCCCATCTCTTTAAGAATTTTCTACAGTTTGCTGTGATCCACACAGTCACAGGCTTTGGCATAGTCAATAAAGCAGAAATAGATGTTTTTCTGGAACTCTCTTGCCTTTTTATGATCCAGTGGATGTTGCAATTTGATCTCTGGTTCCTCTGCCTTTTCTAAATCCATCTTGAACATCTGGAAGTTCACAGTTCATGTACTGTTAAAGCCTGGCTTGGAGAATTTTGAGCATTACTTTGCTAGTGTGTGAGATGACTGTAATTGTGGGATAGTTTGAACATTCCTTGGCATTGTGTTTCTTTGGGATTGCAATGAAAACTGACCTTTTCCAGTCCTGTGGCCGCTGCTGAGTTTTCCAAATTTGCTGGCATATTGAGTGCAGCACTTTCACAGCATCATCTTTTAGGATTTGAAATAGCTCAACTGGAATTCCATCACCTCCACTAGCTTTGTTCATATAACAAAGTATTATACAAATATTACAGAACTATACGTATTAGAGAACCGTGAATCTATAAGTATTAGAGAACTATGAATCAGAAGTACAATGTTACATCACCTCACACATCAGAAAGGTCAGCATAGAAAATCTCAACAGTAAGTGCTGGAGAGGGGATGGAGGGAAAGGACCCTCCCTGCTGTTGGTGGGGATGAAAGTCAGGAAGCCCATGAAAGCGAAGAGGACGAAGCGTCATGAAAACTGAGTGGAGAAGCACCACAGGACCTGGCAACCCCGTTCCTGGGCACAGGTCCAGAGAAAAGACAGTGCGCCCCAGTGTTCCCGGCAGCACCGTGGGCAAGAGCCCAGACACGGGCGAAGCCTACGTGGTGGGGACAGACGGACAGGTAAGCAGGGTGGGGAATAGGCACAGAGCAGCATCGCTCCACGTCCGGCAGCAAGGGCGGAAGTAGAGACAATCACACTAACTGAAGTAAGACGAATGAAGACAAGTGTCATAGGGCGGATGCTAAAAATGGGGACAAATGAGCTTCCTGACCAAACAGAAACGGCCTTATAACATAGCAAAGCGCATTCTGGTTACCAAAAGTGAAAGGGGGTGGGCAAAGGAAATGAGAAGGCGGAGATGAACATACACACACGACTCTGTGTAAAATAATCAGCAAGAACCCACAATAGGATGAGGACCCCTAATCAACACTGCATAATAAACTACATGGGAAGAAAACCCAAAAAAGAGCATGTGCATGGCCATGCACGAGTGAGTCATGTCGCTCTACACCTGAAACAAACACACACTCTCTACAACACTGTAAGTCAGCTCTACACCAACACAAAACACAAATTACAAGAAGAGAATGCTGACTCTCTTCCCTTCGGGCCTTAGTGACTTGGGCTGCTGCCACATCCCTGAAGCCTTGGGTCCCTTGGATGGACTGTCCTGGGGCTGAGGGAGGTGGGGAGGATGCGCCAGCCAATGAGCCCTGCCCCATGGACCTGGTGAGCCTGTTCCCCTCTGCACCGGCCCACAGCCTCCAGATCCCGGCGGGTCCTCCTGCAGTGAAACCACACCTACTGCGCCCAAAGGACGTGGCGCCTCTGGGCTGGAGGAGCTCTGGAAAGCCCCCTGGGCTCCACGTCTCCAGGTGATGGGGCTCCCACCTCCAGCTTCCTTCCTTAGGGTCACCCCAACTACGATGAAAGCACCCTCCACAGCGTGGTGTTGCAGGAATCGGGATGTGTCCAGGGGGCAGGGGTAAGGAAGGAAGAAGGAATGGGACGCAAGCCTTGGGTGTTTCTTCTGGCGCATTCCACTCTAACTGACGATCAGGAACAGGACTTTCCCCAAGGCTCTGGTTCCCCCAGTGACCAGGGTAGGGGCACTAAAAACATGCTGCCGCCTTGTGGCCATTTCCCATAACAACAACTTTGAAGCCTTTGCTCACGGGCACTTAATATTCACTAGGCCTGCGGGCTGGAAGTAAAAAACACCTGCCCTCAAGAAATGTCCCAGAGGAGGTCAACAGAAAAATATTAAAAACAGAGCAGGCATTCAAGAAGCCAATTTGAATGAGTAAGTTTAACTCACACTGTTTTAAAAAATCACATGTAAAGATGTCAACATCGTTAAATGTGAAAGAAATGCAAATCAAAACTTCAAGGAGGTATCACCTCACACCAGCCAGAATGGCCATAGACGGAAACTCTACAAGCAATAAATGCTGCAGAGGGTGTAGAGCAAACGGAACCCTCCTACACTGATGCTGGGAATGGAAATTGGGAGCAGCCACTGTGGAGGACCCCGGGCAGGTTCCTCAGCAATGAAAATGAGAAGGAAACCCAGATGCTCCCTAACACCATGCACAAAAATAAACTCCAACTAGATTCAAGATCTAAATAAAAGGACAGATACTATAAAACTCTCAAGGAAAAGAGCACACACCTTGACATCAAATGCAGCAAGTTCTTTTTTGATCCACCTCGTAGAATCATGAAAATAAAACAAAAATAAACAAATGGGACCTAATAAACATTAAAAGCATCTGCACAGCAAAGGAAACCATCAGTGAAAGAAAAAGACAACCCTCAGAACAGGAAAAAATTCTTGCAAACAAAGATACCTATAGGGAATTTCTCTTCAACACATACTAACCACTAGTACAGCTCAATATCAAAAAAACAAATAACCCAATTAAAAAATCAGCCAAAGAATAAATGCACATTTCTCCAAAGAAGTTATAGAGATGGCCATAGAGCACATAAAACAATGCTCAGCATCACCAGTTCTTAGAGAAAGGCAAATCGAATGTACAATGAGGTGTCACCTCACACTGATCAGAATGGCCACATTGGAAACCCTACAACAATAAAGTCTGCAGAGGGTGTGGAGAAAAGGGGGGGAGTGTCGGGGGCAATGTCAGTCAGTACACCCACTAGGGAGAACATTATGGAGGTTCTTAAAAAACAAAACATAGACTTACCCAGTGACCCAGCAATCCCATAACTAGGCGGAGACCCAGAGGGAACCAAAATTTAAAAAGACACCTGCACCCAGCGATCAGGGCAGCCCTAGGTACAATAACCAAGACACGAAAGCAACTTAAATGTACAAGGATCAATGAATGAGGCAGAAAATGGGGTGCATGCACACAACGCAATGTTACTCAGACGTAAAGAAGGATGAAATAATGCCATTTCCAGTTACCAGAAAGAAACTACAGAGAATCATACTAAGTGAAGTGAGATAGAGAATGCCGAATATAGGATATTACTGCCTGTGGAATCTAAACGTGGATACAAATAAACTTTACAAAACAGAAACAGCCTCCTAGACTTAGAAAAGAAACTCATGGTTACCAAAAAAAGAAAGGCAGAGGGACAGGGAGTAATTAGCTGGTTCAGATCAATATATACACCTTAAAACAGATGCTAAAAGGGCTCATAATAGTCACAAGTCCGAGAGGGCTGTAAATGACACCTGTCCTCAAGAAATGTCATGGGGTAAATCATGGGGAAAAAATTCCAAACAGGGCCAACTTTCAAGAAGCCAGATTGAAGAGGTAAATTGTCCTCACAAGATGTAAAATAATAATAAAAGCACATGGAAATATAGTCCACATCAGTCATTATTAAATCAATGCCAAACAAAACTACGAGGTATCACCTCACACTGGTCACCATGGCCGTCATCGAAAAGATCTACAAAGAATAATTACTGCAGAGAATGTGCAGCAAATAAAATCCTCCCACAGTCTTGGTGGGAATGTAAATGGTGAAGCCACGGTGGAAAACAGCTTGGAGGTGCCTAGAAACACTAAAATTAGAGATATCATACGATCCTGCAATCCCATTCCTCGCTTAGGTCCAGAGAAAATCACCATTCAGAATGACACGTACACCTTCATTTTCAGGGCAGCATATCACAACAGCCAAGACTCAGAATCCACCAACACGTCCACTGACAGAAAAATGAAGACTATGTGGTACATCTATACACTGGAATGCTACCCAGCCATAAGACCAAACGAAATAATGATATTGGCAGCAGCTTGGATATACCAAGAAATTATCATACTATAAATACTTTTCAGAGAGAAAAGGACATCCTAAGATATCATGTACAGGTGGAATCTATCAGCTCAGACCAATGAACTAATTTACAAAGCAGATACAGACTCACAGACTGAGAAAATCAAATTATGATTATCAAAGGAAAGAAAGGAGAAAGAAAAGAAAGTGACGTCATGCAGTCGTGTCCGACTCTTTGCGACCCCATGGACTGTAGCTCACCAGGCTCCTCCATCCGTGGGACTTTCCAGGCAAGAGTACTGGAGTGGGCTGCCATTTCCTTCTCCAGGGGACCTTCCTGATCCAGGGGTCGAACCCGGGTATCCTGCATTGCAGACAGATGCTTTACTGTCTGAGCCACCAGGAAAGCCGTATCAAATGAAAGCGACAGATAAAATAAGAGTTTGGAAAGAAAATACACACACTAATATATATCAAGTTGAAAAAGAAAAAGGACCCACTGAATAGAACTGGGGACTCTACTGAACAAACTGTACTAACCCATATGAGGGAAAAACAGAAAAAGAACAGATGTCCATCTATGTATAACTGAGTCAAGTTCATGTACACCCAAAACAAACAAAACATTGGAAATCAACTCTACCCCAATATAAAATAACAGCAAATTACAGATGAACTTACATGAGCTCGGTCTAGAGGAGACCAGCCAGCGGGGAGCCTATGAGTCAGACCCACGATCTGCCAGGAGAGTGATCTGACACCGCCAAAGGCTCTCCTTCCCTCAGCGGGGCACAGGGCAGCAGCTCACTCAAAGGCGCCGGACCCCGTGTGCGTGCGGCAACACAGAGAAGAAAGGACCGCGGGCCAGTCAGGGCTGCACCCTCAGTCAGACGCTGGAGATTCAGAAGCAACAAGAGGCTCTGAGGTGAAGAGCGCCTGTGGGGTCTGTGGGTACAGGATCGGACCCACGTGGAGGGGCTGAGACCCACACAACCCCAGACCCTGCACCCGGGGTCACACATCCACAGGGTGACTCCCCAGACCCTGCACCCGGGGTCACACGTCCGCAGTCTCCAGGGTGACCCCCTCCCAGACCCTGCACCCGGGGTCACACGTCCGCAGTCTCCAGGGTGGACCCCTCCCAGACCCTGCACCCGGGGTCACACGTCCGCAGTCTCCAGGGTGGACCCCTCCCAGACCCTGCACCCGGGGTCACACGTCCGCAGTCTCCAGGGTGGCCCCCTCCCAGACCCTGCACCCGGGGTCACACGTCCGCAGTCTCCAGGGTGGACCCCTCCCAGACCCTGCACCCAGGGTCACACGTCCACAGTCTCCAGGGTGACCCCCTCCCAGACCCTGCACCTGGGGTCACATGTCCACAGTCTCCAGGGTGACCCCTCCCAGATCCTGCACCTTTGGTGGGAAGACCCTTGGTGAGGACACCAGGTCCCTGCTGGTTGGGCCCCTACGGTGGAAAGGAGTGAGTTCCTGTAACCTCCTGGCTTGGCAGATAGAAGTGTCAGTCTCCTCCCCCACTTGTCCCAGAGAAGTCCTCCTCTTTCCCCTCGGTTCTCTGTGATATTAACTGTTCTCACAGCTGTCGTGGTAATGTTGAACACACTACCTCGGTGCTGGGGTCCCAGGCTCTTTTGTCCCGCTGAGGTGCTGTGAAAACACACCGGAAGCTGGGCTGGAGACGAGGGGCCGGTCTGGTCTCTGCTGAGCACGGACGCTCTGCTGGAAGGAGATCACAGCAGCTCCCTCACCTGCTGCCCATTGGCTTTTTGCCTGATCCATGTGCCCTGCAATCAACTGCCCAGATAAACCTGCTCCCTTCTTGTGAGGCTCGTGCTGGTAAATTGGAATAATTACCAGGTAGTTCACCTGAGGAGCCTCCAGGAGCCCCAGGCATGGGGAACTCGCAGGGGTAAAAAGGGGATAGACACAGGCCTGTATAAAGTGATACTGTAAAGCATTAATTCTTAAACACAAGTGAAGCTCACATGTATCCTTCCTTTTTCTTAGTTTTGTGTTTATGGTCTCCCTCTGCACATGATTCTGACCCAGGCAGACGGGGTGAGACTTACACAGCCCCCAGATCCCCCCACCTGGGGCCACACGTCCCCTTGGTCAAGACACCATGGTTGTGTTCAGCAGGACCCCAATATGTAAACAAGCCAGGTCCATCTAGTCAAGGCTATGGTTTGTCCAGTAGTCATGTATGGAGGTGAGAGTTGGACCATATTGAACACGGAAGAACTGATGCTTTCAAACTGTGGTGCTGGAGAAGACTCTTGAGAGACCTTGGACAGCAAGGAGATCAAACCAGTCAATCCTAAAGAAAACCAACCCTAAATATTCATTGGAAGGACTGAGGCTGAAGCTGAAGCTCCAATACTTTGGCCACCTGATGGGAAAAGCTGACTCATTGGAAAAGCCCCTGATGCTGGGAAAGATTGAGGGCAGGAGAAGGGGATGGCAGAGGATGAGATGCTTGGATGGCATCACTGACTCAACAGATGTGAACTTGAGCAAACACTGGAGATAGAGGAGGACAGGGAAGCCTGGCGAGCTGCAGTCCATGGGGTCACAGAGAGTTGGTCACGACTGAGAGACTGAACAGCGCCAGGCAGCCTCCCTGAGGTGTCTCGATGAGTCCCAGCGGAGGTGAACTTGTCGAGGGAAAGCCTAAGAGCCCTACCTCAGCACTGACCCCCGGGAGGGCCGTGGAAGCCCACTCAGAGAAAAGCACGGTTACCCAGAGAAACGCACCTCAGCTCCAGACCCCAGACAGCTGAGCGCTGACATTCAGACGCAGACACGGAGTTTTCCGTGACAGAGGCCAGGCCGGGTCTCTACCCAGGTCTCCGCGTCCTGCCGCACAGAGAACCCGGTCAGGTGTAAATGTTCTCATCGTAGAAGCACGGCCTCATCTAAACATAATCGGTGTAGACAGGACCTGGAGAGGTCTGAATCGACCATGTAGACAGAACGTGGTCAGGTTCAAAGCAGCTTAGGGCTGCGCTCCCAGGAGGCACAGGTCACACCCCTGGGGTCTCATCGCTGGACGGGGGGCTCACCCGCATGTGGGAACTAGGATCTACCCTTGTTGAAGAAGAGAGCACCCCTGGGCTCCACACTTCACCCACGTCAGGAAACGGAACAAAAGCTTCGTCACTAACATCTCAAGGGGCAGAACAGAGCAGTGAGCAGGTTCTGTGGCCACGTGGTTCTCGGGGCCAGGGAGAGCCAGGAACCTCGAGCGCAGCCCGGGGTCCCGCAGGGACAGACCGGAAGTGGCCTGGCTGCAGCGTCCCAGGCTTCCAGCAGGAGGCGCTGCCCCCGACGCCCGGGAGGGACCGTCCTGCGGGGTCCCGTGGAGACAGCGGGTCCGTCCATCCTGATGGTCAGTTAGGGGATGGAGCACGCTCAGCTCCTGCTTCCCTACAGGGTTGGGGGGAGGATGGCTGACACCTCCTAGGCTCCCACTCAGGTGACTTCGTGCCAGGGCTGACGCCCGTATGCACGCCCCACACTGCATCCGAGCGGGAATGCGGGAAGAGGTGGGACATAGACGCCACCAGAGCAGAGAACCACAGGGAGCTCCCGCCTGCACCCGCCTGCCCGCCTCGGGCCCCAAGCCCCTCCGCCCCCGCACACCAGTGCGCTGCACACCTACGCACACCCTGCACCCTACCAGCACATGTCCGCAAACAGTCACACACACACACACACATAGCCCACACACGGGCAATAAAATGAATATCCTAAAGCATCTGTTCGTAAATACAGGTGAAGCTCACAAACACTCTTCCCCGCTTCTGAGCTTTGATGGATTTCAAAATAAAAAAGTTTATAAAGTAGGTAATGGTGAATGACTCTTGGATCATGGGACTTTCTGAAGCTATTCCACAAATATGACAAGACATGAGAGATGAATGTAGATATTCCATGTGTCCTAGAAGAACAGACAAGCAGACCACGGTCCATCCACACAATGAATGTTGACCAGCCTGACAGTAAGGCAGTTCTGACACAGCCTAGAGCGTGGATGAAGCCTGAAGGCATTATGCTCAGTGACATAAGCCAGACACGGAAGAATAAAAGTTTGAGTCCACTCATACAAGGTCCCAGAGCAGTCGGCTCCAAAGACACAGAAAGCAGGATCGTAGGTGCCAGCGGCTGAGGGAGGGGAACGGGGACTGGGTGTCTCCCAGGGACTGTCGGTTTTGCAAGACAGAAGTAGCGACTGAGCAACAAGAATGCACACGAGCATGCACAGCAGCGGCATTTACAACAGCTGAGACATGGAAGTAACCAAAGTGTGCATGGACAGATGAATGAATAAAGAAGTCATCTATGCATCGAATGGAACGTGATTCAGCCATGAAAAAATAATGTCATTTACAGGGATAATCTACAACAATCAAAGATTAATCTAGAACAATCATAGTGAGTGTAATATTTCAGAAACTGATATCAATGAGCTATTTTATAAAAGCGAAATACGCACACAGTCTTAGGAAACACACATGGTTTGAGAAGGGGAGCTCTGGGTGGAAGGGATAAATTAGGAGGTGGGGATTAATTCATACTCACAAATGCATGTAGGATATAGAGTCGAACGGACCTGCTTTAGAAAGGGTGGTGTACTCCACAACCTATAATAACGTGTCTGTGAAAAAAACAAAGATGAATCAGTATGCGTATGGGGACAACTGATGAAGGCTCTTCACACCTACAAACACAACATTGTGAGTCAGCTATCCTCCGAAAGAAGTAAACATTAAGTTTAAATTTAAAAAAACACAAGGATTAATGAGACACAGGTTGCTGGCATCTGCCAGAAGAAAGCACGTACTAGGGGTAAACTTAAGGCTCTGGTTATTCTAGTAACAGGAGGAGGGCAGGGAGGAATCCTGTCTCCTTGTGAGCACTCACGGTGCTGATGAGATGGAAATGCTAAGAATCCCTGTGGAGAGGAGTATGGAACTGCCTTTTAAAATTTTTGGTAAGACAAACCTTGATGCCAGCCCAGGTCACAGGAGGACTTACAGCAAGCCCTGCTCGGCGCTCCCTCATCGTCAACACCAACAAGGGCAGAGGGCGCCCAAACAGCAGCTCCGCCTGAGGCCGGCAGACAGCCGCGCTGAGGGACCCGGCAGTCACGGCTCTGCCTCGGCAGGCGGTTAACGAGGCTCCCCCGTAGAGCAAAGGGCCCCTTAACTCCAAATTCATTTGCACAGAGAAGAGGAAAGAATCAGACATAAACTATAAACTACATCAAGTATCTTTATTTTTAAATTTAAATATAAAAAGTGAAGGATAGTGCTCGCTTCGGCAGCACATATACTAAAATTAAAACGATACACAGAGGATTAACGTGGCCCTGAGCAAGCTGCTGCTGCTAAGTCTCTTCAGTCGTGTCTGAGTCTGTGCGACCCCATAGACGGCAGCCCACCAGGCTCCCCCGTCCCTGGGGTTCTCCAGGCAAGAACATTGGAGTGGGTGGCCCTGAGCAAGAGTGACGCGAAAGTTTGTGAAGCATTCCACGTTTTTTTTAGAAAAAAAAGTGAAGGATAAAAGCAGTAAAAATGACACTTTAAGTGAATAAACTACAAACTAAATCAACTATATATTCTGACTTCTATATAAAAAAGAGGGGGAGGATGGAAGCAACACAAATTACTGTTAAGTGAGCAGCCCTTGGCTATGTGGGCCCCACCCAAATTCTCCAGTAAATTCCACGGCTAGAAGGCTGCAGACACCGTCTGGGAACCAGAGCTGCTCTTTCCATCACACCAGGAGGAGCCTTCTTTGTCACCGGGCCACGGAGAGAACCCAAGTCTGTGCCTTCAGGCACCACTTCTGCCAAGCTCCAAGCAGAAGGCTCAACCTAAGTTCTGGTCTTCATTTTCTCCTGCAGGTTAATGGTGGTAAAAATGAGACAAAGGAAGCGCCTAGAATTCGAGCACCTCCCCTTTCTGCAGCGGTTTTATTTTCCTCTCTTTCTGTGAGTGACTTTTGAATTGAAAGAGAAAGGGCGCATTTCCACAGTTCTCCTCACCGGGATTTGGGGCTTAAGAGGTACTGTCATGGGGCAGTTGTTGACCTCTTATCACTACTGGCTGCTCCTCATCCTCATCTTCTTGGGTGGGTTTGGGGTTCTCTTCCGAACAAAGGCAGGTGACCTGGGGACAGTGCCTGGAATTTCTTTCTTATTGGGAACACCCACAACACCTAACAAGATACGATAAGGGCAAGGCTTTGCATAAATTTAAAATGTTTATCCTCCAGTACCCTCTTTGCCTTTTGCTGCTTGATTCTTTTCTCCATTTCAAAATCAAAGCCAAAATCAAAGGCATTGGGGGTGGCTTCTCTGGCTAGTTTCTTAGGGAAAACGTGCCCACTGTAAAGAACTCCGGAATCCAGTTTTCGCGCTTTAAATTTGTAGAGCCCTGCTTCTACAGGATTACATTTCTTGGATTTTGCATTGGTTTCCAACACCTCCACCACCTCTTGCTACATTTTTATTCTCTTCTCTGACTCTTGCTTCTCAGTAATTTTTCGGATCTTCTGTATATGGGAAAAAGGACCTGAAAAATAGGTATGCATTTATACGTGACTGAATCAAGTTCCTGTGCATCTTATACAAACACAACATTGGAAATCAACTGTATTCCAGTATAAGATCAAAATGAAATTGCACAGAAAGAAAAAGAAAGGTGCATGAAGAAATGCTGCCACCTTGTGGCCACTTTCCATAACAACAGGTGGAAAGCTGTGCTGATGGGGACTTAATATTCAGAAGGCCCGTGGGGTTGAGTTAAATAACTCCTGCCTTCAAGGACTGTTCTAGGAGTGTTCATCAAAATACAGGGCAGACATTCAAAAGTAAATTGCTAGATGTTTCACTCATACCCTTAAAAAAAAACACAGGAAATGCTGTCAACCTTGCTAAATATTCAGTTCAGTTCAGTCGCTCAGTCGTGTCCGACTCTTTGTGACCCCATGAACTACAGCACGCCAGGCCTCCCTGTCCATCACCAACTCCCGGAGTTTACTCAAAGTCATGTCCATCAAGTCGGTGATGCCATCCAACCATCTCATCTTCTGTCGTCCCCTTCTCCTCCTGCCCCCTACCCCTCCCAGCATCAGGGTCTTTTCCACTGAGGTAACTCTTCGTGTGAGGTGTCCAAAGTACTGGAGTTTCAGCTTCAGCATCAGTCCTTCAATGAACACCCAGGACTGATCTCCCTTAGGATGGACTGGTTGGATCTCCTTGCAGTCCAAGGGACTCTCAAGAGTCTTCTCCAACACCACAATTCAAAAGCATCAATTCCTCACTGCTCAGCTTTCTTCAGTCCAACTCTCACATCCATACATGACCACTGGAAAAACCATAGCCTTGACCAGATGGACCTTTGTTGGCAAATTAATGTCTCTGCTTTTTAATATGCCATCTAGGTTGGTCATAACTTTCCTTCCAAGGAGTAAGCGTCTTTTAATTGCATGGCTGCAATCACCATCTGCAGTGATTTTGGAACCCAGAAAAATAAAGTCTGACACTGTTTCCACTGTTTCCCCATCTATTTACCATGAAGTGATGGGACCAGATGCCATGATCTTAGTTTTCTGAATGTTGAGCTTTAAGCCAACTTTTTCACTCTCCTCTTTCACTTTCAACAAGAGGCTTTTTAGTTCCTCTTCACTCTCTGCCATAAGGGTGGTGTCATCTGCATATCTGAGGTTATTGATATTTCTCCCAGCAATCTTGATTCCAGCTTGTGCTTCTTCCAGCCCAGCGTTTCTCACGATGTACTCTGCATATAAGTTAAATAAGCAGGGTGACAATATACAGCCTTGAAGTACTCCTTTTCCTATTTGGAACCAGTCTGTTGTTCCATGTCCAGTTCTAACTGTTGCTTCCTGACCTGCATACAGGTTTCTCAAGAGGCAGGTCAGGTGGTCTGGTATTCCCATCTCCTTCACACTGGTCAGAATGGCCACTGTCAAACACTCTACAAAGAAGCAAGGCTGGAGAGCATGTGGAGAAACGAGAACCCTCCTCCATCGACGCTGGAATGCCAACTGGGAACAGCCACCATGGAGACAGTGTGTGTGCGTGCTAAGTCATTTCAGTCGCGTCCAACTCTTTTCGACCCCGTGAACTGTAGCCTGCCAGGCTCCTCTGTCCATGGGATTCTCCAGGCAAGAGTGCTGGAGTGGGTTGCCAAGCCCTCCTCCAGGGGATCTTGCCCATCAAGGGATCGAACCCACATCTCTTATGTTTCCTGCATTGGCAGGTGGGTTCTTTACCACTGGCACCACCTGGGAAGCCCATGGAGACAGCGTGGAAGTTGCTTAAACAATGGAAATGGGAACAAAATTACAATATTCCTGTCGACTTAAAAAATATTCACAACCTAAAAGTTGAGAGTTATGTTTTTTGTTTTTTTTTTTTTTCATTTATTTTTATTAGTTGGAGGCTAATTACTTTACAATATTGTAGTGGTTTTTGCCATACACTGACATGAATCAGCCATGGATTTACACGTATTTCCCATCCCAATCCCCCCCTCCCACCTCCCTCTCCACCCGATCCCTCTGGGTCTTCCCAGTGCACCAGGCCCGAGCACTTGTCTCATGCATCCCACCTGGGCTGGTGATCTGTTTCACCCTAGATAATATACATGTTTCGATGTTGTTCTCTCGAAACATCCCACCCTCGCCTTCTCCCACAGAGTCCATTATGTTTTATTTGGTGGAAATCTTTAGGACTTCAAGCCCAGGAGATAGCATCTTAAGTAACCCTGAGAGAACTGCTTCCAGGAGGGGAGGGGAGGAGCCAGGTTACATAGAACTTTGTAACAGGGGGCAGGTAGTCTGAATATCAAAAGATTACTGTTAAAGAAACCAGATATCCTGAGCCAAGGAATTTCGTGCTCTTCTGTGTATGGGAAGATGCACGAGTCCTGGCTCACTGAAATCATTCCTTTCGTATGCACCTCCCCTGTATGGGTCAGCATCCTGTTTTCACATCCTCAGCTTCCTCTTCTCAGAGTTCACCTTAGGGTGTCTGCAGTCTGCTGGCTGCTAGAGAGCAGACTTTCTTCTCCTTCCTGAGTTCCCTGAGGGCTCACCGGCTCACACTGGAGAGTTGCAATTGCAGATGACTATGAGTTCTTGCCTGGAGAATCCCAGGGATGGGGGAGCCTGGTGGCCTGCCGTCTATGGGGTCACACAGAGTCGGACACGACTGAAGTGACTTAGCAGCAGCAGCAGCAGCATGACATCTATGTCTGCTTTGTTGACTATGCCAAAGTCTTTGACTGTGTGGATCACAATAAACTGTGGAAAATTCTGAAAGAGACAGGAATACCAGACCACCTGACCTGCCTCTTGAGAAACCTGTATGCAGGTCAGGAAGCAACAGTTAGAACTGGACATGGAACAACAGACTGGTTCCAAATTGGGAAAGGAGTACATCAAGGCTGTATATTGTCACCCTGCTTATTTAACTTATATGCAGAGTACATCATGAGAAACGCTGGGCTGGAAGAAGCACAAGCTGGAATCAAGATTGCTGGGAGAAATATCAATAACCTCAGATATGCAGATGACACCACCCTTATGGCAGAGAGTGAAGAGGAACTAAAAAGCCTCTTGTTGAAAGTGAAAGAGGAGAGTGAAAAAGTTGGCTTAAAGCTCAACATTCAGAAAACTAAGATCATGGCATCTGGTCCCATCACTTCATGGTAAATAGATGGGGAAACAGTGGAAACACTGACAGACTTTATTTTTCTGGGCTCCAAAATCACTGCAGATGATGACTGCAGCCATGAAATTAAAAGATGCTTGCTCCTTGGAAGAAAATCTATGACCAACCTAGATAGCATATTAAAAAGCAGAGACATTACTTTGCAAACAATGGTCCATATAGTCAAAGCTATGGTTTTTCAGTAGTCATGTATGGATGTGAGAGTTGGACTATAAAAAAAGCTGAGCGCTGAAAAATTGATGCTTTTGAACTGTGGTGTTGGAGAAGACTCTTGAGAGTCCCTTGGACTGCAAGGAGACCCAACCAGTCCATCCTAAAGGAAATCAGTCCTGAATGTTCATTGGAAGGACTGATGCTGAAGCTGAAACTCCAATACTTTGGCCTGATGTGAAGAACTGACTCACTGGAAAAGACCCTGATGCTGGGAAAGATTGAAGGCAGGAGGAGAAGGGGATGACAGAGGATGAAATGGTTGGATGGCATCACCGACTCAATGGACACGAGTCTGAGCAGGCTCCGGGAGTTGGTGATGGGCAGGGAAGGTTTGTTGCAGTTCATTGGGCGGCACATCAGACACGTGTTGAGTGACTGAACTGTTAACCTGCTAAGTGGGACATGACTGAGCAACTGCACTAAACAGCTGACATCCTTGTTTGCTGATACAGCAGGAAATAATCCATTTCTCACTCCCTAACACCACACACAAAAATAAACTCTAAATAATTTACAGATCTCATATGAGGACAGACACTCTAAAACCCTTGAGGAAAATATTGGCAAAAAACGCTTTGTTGTAAATCGCAGCAAGTTCTTTTCAAATCCACATCTTAGAGTAACAAACAGTAAAACAAAAAGAAACCAAAGGGACACCGTGAGCTGGGATCACGCTGTGATGCTGACCAGGTTCCTGGGCCCTGAGCTACCACCGGCTGGCCAGAAACCAGGTCCCCTTGGCAAGCACGTGGGGCACCATGGGGCTGGTGTGTCACTGACTGGCGGCTGATTCTGGACTGGGTGCCCTACATCAACAGCAAGTTCAAGAAGGACGACTAGTGAAACTCACCCGTCAGGCCCCTGTGATGTCTGCTGGGGCTGCCTCCCGCCCGCTGCATCTGGAACAGCCCAGGCTCCCCAGATAGACTCTAGGAAGTACCTGGCACGCGTTCATTTCCTCCGTTGGTGGAATTATCTTCGCTGTGTGGACGCACACGGCATTAAACCACGCTTTGAAACCTGCGCGCCTGCACGTGCTCGTGCTTGGCCACGGTGACCGGGGGATGCCTCTGCGCCAACACTGCGCAGGTCTGGGTCTCCAGGGGCCGGCAGACAAGGTGTGATCATTTCAGGTGTGTGGTGGGTGAAACTTGCACGGTGGTTCTCTCTCTTGTTGCCTAAACACGTTACCCCTGACTTGGTGGCTTAGGACAAACATTCCCTCGCTGAGAGTTTGGGCGTGATCTGTCTGAGCGGTGCTGGCTGAGGGTCCCTCACGAACTTGCAGCAGAGGCACCAGCTTCATGGTGGGCTAGGGGTGGGCAGGGGGTGGGGCTTCCACGAGGCCCCCTCAAACCCTCAATGGCTCCTCCGCAGGTGGGCCTCTCAGGGGTGACTTGAGCCTCTTTGCAGCATGGTGGGTGGGGGTCGGGGGTGCCTTTTACGAGAGACTCGGAAGTCTCAGGCAGTCTCCTCATCTCCTTCAGGGGGAATATTAGGCTCTAGGTCTTGAAGGGAGGCACCTGAGAACCTCTAGACACTGAAACGGTTGCCATGGATACAAACATGAGTAGGTGCAGGAGGATGGATTGTGTACCTCCTGCCAAGTCCCAGAGGGGGCTAGAAACAGCCCCTCTGTTTAAACCGCCATGTCGTGACTGCCTGGGCGGCCACCAGAGAACAGGCCACCAAGCTCCCGGGGAGCCTCTTCCGGTTCGGAGGGCGGGGCCTGAGCTCACTTCCGGCAGGCTTGGCTCCTGGCTGAAGGCCTCTCACCACGGCCTCACATGGCCTGTCCTGGGCCTGTGAGCTGGGGAGCTCTCTGGGGACTCTTCGGACACGCTGCTTCTAGGGGATCAGGGCCACACCCTGTGGACCTCATTTAACCTTGACAGCGTTCTCGGGGACCCTCTGCGGATGCAGCTGCTCTAGGGGGTTGGGGTGTCAATATACACACACATTTCAGAGAGACATACTTTCAGTCCACAGCAGCTTTATACGTTTTAACGCAAGGAGTGGCATGTGCTACTTTTCTGCACCAGCCTTTTTCACCTCCTGTGTATTTCCTGGAGGCCAGGGAACTTTAGAAAGAATACAACTTCATCATCAAAAAAGTCTACAGATAATAACTGCTGGAGAGGTGTGGAGAAAAGGCTAGCCTCCCACACTGATGGCGGGACCGTGAACTGGTGCAGCCACGGCGGAGAACAGTAAGGAGGGTCCTGAAAAACTAAAAGTGGACCTACCTAGGATCCTGCAGTCCCATTCCTGGGCATATACCTGGAAAAGAGGAAAACACTCATTTGAAAAGATGCATGGATCCCAATGTTCGTAGCAGTACTATTCACAACAGCCAAGAAATGGAAGCGACCTACATGTCCATCAACAGATGCATGGGTAATGAGGTATATACACAGTGGGATGTCACTCAGCCATAGAAGGGATGAAGTACTGCCAGATGAACGGGTAATGTGGTTTATATACACAGTGGGATGTCACTCAGCCATAGAAAGGATGAAGCATTGCCATTTGCAGCAACATGGATGGACCTAGAGATTTCCATACTAAGTAAAACCAGAGAGAGAAATACAAATAGCACATGGTATTGCTTATGTGTGGAGTCTCTAAGAGAGGATACAAATGAACTTATCACAGAAATAGGCTCACAGACATGGAGAAAAACACTTGTGGTTACCAAAAGGGAACAAGGAGGAGGGAGGAATAAACTAAGAGATTGGGACTGACATGCACACTATATATGAAATGGATAAACAAGGACCTGCTGTATAGCACAGGGAACTATATTCAGTACCTTACATTAAACCATTATGAGAAAGTATGAAAAAGAAAAATAAAATAAGCCAAAAGGACATAATTAACCTTAGTAGCATTTTCACAGCAAAGGAAACCCTAAATGAAAAAAAAAAAAAAAAAAAACACTCAGAATAGAAAAAAAGTTCCAAAACAAAGATCCCCACAAAGATTTCATCTCCAAAACATACAAACAACTCAAGCAGCTCAGTATCAAAAATAAAGCAAAAATATTCACTAGGAAATGGGCCAAAGATCTCAAGGAACATTTTTTCATGAAGAAGGTCATATACATGAAGACCATATACATGGTCATTAAGCACTTTAAAAGATGCTCGGCATCACTAGTTTTTAGAAAAAGGCAAATCAAAAGTCCGGTGCGCTCTCACCTCACCAGTCAGAAAGGCCGTCTCAGAGAATCTCCAACAATACATGTTGCAGGGGTTGCAGAGAGAAGGGAACTCCCCTGCCCTCTTGGTGGGAGTGTAAATCTGTGCATCCATTAGGCAAAGAGTTGGAAGTTTCTTTTAAAAAACTAATCCTAAAAGTACCACAGGATCCAGAAATCCCACCTTGGGTGTGGATATGGAGGAAACCAAAGTTGGAAAAGACGCGGGCAGCCCTGTGATCACAGCTGCACTAGGTATCGTAAACAAGACACGGTAGCAATCTAAGGGCAGAACACAGAGGAACGGATAAGGATGGGGTACCTGGACGTAATACAGTATTATTCAGCCAGTAAAAAGGGTCAGATGATGACACTTCCAGCCACAGAGTGGAAGGTAAAGGTGTCATTCTAAATGAAGTAAGGGAGACAGGGCAAGACAAGAATCATATGGTATCACTTCTAGGTGGAATCTAAAACTGGAGACAGATGCACTTCTTTGCCAATGAGGAAAGGCCTCACAGACTTATGGTTCCCAAGGAGGGAAAGAGGAGGGAAGGGAGAAGCGAGCTGGTTCAGATTAACATACACACACTACTCTTTACAAAATCATCCACAAGGGACCCCGTGCATAGCACAAGGAACCCTCCTCAACGCTCCATGTAACTTATAGGGAACGAGAACCTGGAAAAGAACATGATGTGTCCAGCTATACATGAGTCAAGTGCTTGGAAAGACACACCCCAAACTCATTACTGTGCTCAGTTGCTCAGTCATGTCTGACTCTTTGCACCCCTTGGACTGTATCCTCCCAGTCTCCTCTGTCCATGGGATTTTCTAGGAAAGAATACTGGAGTGGGTTGCCATTTCCTCCTTCAGGGATCTTCCTGACGCAGGGATCGGACCTACATCTCTCGTATGTTCTGCATTGCAGGCAGATTCTTTACTGCTGAGCCATACCAGGGAAGACCCACTCATCATTAAATCAATGCTGATCAAATCTACACTGAGGAATCCCCTCCCACCAGTCAGGATGGCCATCATCAGAAAGATCTCAAAGAAGAAATGCTGCAGAGGACGTAGGGAAAACGGAATCCTCCTGCACTCTGAGTGGGGTGCACAAGGGTGCAGCCAAGATGGAAAACAGCACGGAGGTTCCTGATGAAAGGAAACAGAGGAGCCAGGGGGTCCTGCAGCCCCACTTCTGGGCTCAGAGCTGGAGAACATCACAATTTGAAATGACATGTGCACCCCTGTTTTCAGGGAAGTGTCAGGAAGCATTTAAGAGGAGGCTTCCTGTGTGCTGTTTTGGATCTGTCATGAATCCTCTGTTCCTTATTAAGTCCTGAATATTCAGGAATTAAGAGGAGTGGCATGCTGCTCCCAGGGCTGAGGAATGCACGTATTTCCTTCGTTAGTTTCTCCATACAGTGATAAATAACTATTTACGACCCTCTTTCTTTTATGAACCATACGGTAAAAGTGATTGTTTACTACTCTCTCTCTCTTTGGTATGGATTGCCTTATGTTTCCTTGATAATTTGTAAGTATGGACTTTTGATTTTTATCTTTGCTGAAAAAAGCTACCTTGTAAGACAGTATATGTACCCACACTGTGTTGAATAAAACACCTTTGCTCCATCAGAGCTTGGGTCCCCATGTCTTTCTTTCCTTCTCTCTCTCTCTCTCAGGCTAATTCTTTGGAGCTTGGAGGCCGGCTGAGCTCACTTTCTTGCCCGGGCTTCTAAAACCGTCTGGAGAAGGCGCACTGTGCCTTCATCCCCTTGAGAGGGCGCCCGGTGCCTACATGAAGCAGTGGAAGGTCTGTGTCAAGAGCTTTATTGGTTTTCTGCGTAAACCAAGGACTATCAGCCTCTTTCTCTCTTTTACTTTCTTATCATTGACTCCAGACCACCAGGTTCCGGCCCATTAGAGGACCTCAACAGGGAAGCACTGTTTACAATAGCCAAGACATAGGGTCCACCAAAATGTCCAGCAACAGGAACATGAAGACTGAGTGGTCCATCTATACACTGGAATACTCCTCAGGCTCTGGGAGTAAAATCAGGATTGGAGAATGTGGGCCTCTGACCAGTAGCTGGTTGGAAGAAGGGAGACCAGCCATGAGGGTGGGGTTCCCTGAAGTATGCAGACCCCAGTTTCCTGATGGGCTTCATCCCCAGTGGGGACGTGGGCAGGGCCTGAGCCCCTGTGATGCAGCCACAGTGGCACTGGGTGGGCTCAGATGTCTCTGAGGGCGTCTCAAACTCTGACACCGTGTTTCACAAAGGAACAAAAGAATGAAGCTGAGCTCCTGAGCATCAATCCTTCCGGCTCCGAGTTGCTTCCAACAGTACCACCATCACCTGTGTGGAGTTGGCTGTGACCTGCCTGTCCAGCCCTCACCCCGACCCCGGCCTCTCCTCTTCCTCCTGGTGATGATTCCAGTGACATTTCCAGCCTGGACCCCTCTCCCAGGCCAGATGCGCCTGTCCATCCACTGCCTCCCCGTCTCACCCTGGGAGCTAACAGACCCTTGGAGGACTGTGGTCCTGCTGCTCCCCACGCCCAGGAGGCAGCCCCACCTTCCCTGGCTGCTGAGCCCAGACACCCGGTATAACCGAGCAGGAGCCCATGGGGCCTTCCCAGGACAGACTCCGTCCCGGATCCTCTGCTGCAGCTCCTCTCTGAAGTACGGAGGTAACGGCTTCTGATGCACACTCCCTGGGTTGTTTTACAGATGCCAAACCCCCCCGAATGGAAGATGTTAACTACTTGATGAGCATGAACACATAGTCCTCTGATGAGCATCTCTGGCGGGTATGGGGTTTGATTCTAAATGCTATTTTGCCCTCCTACAGTCTTGTTGGGGCTTCTCCTTTGCCTTTGGACATGGCGTATCTTTTTTTGGTGGGATCCAACGTTCTCCTGCTGGTGGCGGTTCAGTAGCGAGTTGCAATTTTGGAGTTCTCGCAAGAGAAGATGAGTGCACGTCCTACTTCACCATCTTGATGTTGTTGTTTGGCCTATTATTTGCCAAAGAGACTTGTTCTATTCTTCCAAGACAATAAATTCTTTTTTTTTTTTTTTTAATCTTTTGTTTGAAAAAAATCAGTGTTTCTGGTATAGTGAAGGACAGGGAAACCTGGCATGCTGCAGTCCACGGGGCTGTAAAGAGTCAGATGTGACTGAGTGACTGACAACAACAAAGGATTATCTGCTTCCTTCCTTTCTCCCTGCCTGCCTGCCATGTATGCATAGATATCTGTATCTCTGAGAGGTAATTCACAATGTTTATCTCCTTCTTTCCTCATTTACTGAGGCTCCAACACTTTGCCCACCTGATGAGAAAAACTGACTCATTGGGAAAGACCCTGATGCTGAGAAAGATGGAAGGCAGGAGGAGAAGGGGAGGACAGAGGATGAGATGGTTGGATGGCATCACCGACTCAATGGACATGAGTTTGAGTAAGTTTCAGGAGTTGGTGATGGACAGGGAGGCTCGGTGTGCTGCAGTCCATGGGGTCTCAAAGAGTCAGACACGGCTGAGCAATTGAACCGAACTGAACTTTCTCATATACACAGAAATCTCAGCACTCTGATTGAAAATCTATGGCAAAAAACAAAAACAGAGTAGAGATACTCCATAGACATGTAATACCCCAATTAGCGGGCTATACACAGACAACAATCCCTACACTGTATTTTGTCTCTACCGCATGATGTTAAAGAAAAGGAAAGAAAAGCAGTGCCTAGAAGCTGAGCAGGCTTGGGTCCTACTGCTGGGTTGGGGTGGGGCTGACACACCCTGGCCCCGGTGCCCTTCACTGACCTGTTTTTGTTTGTTTGTTTGTTTTAGTTCTACCAGTTTATTGCTGCCACCCATCTCCCTCCACCCTCACACATGCATGCTCAGTCATGTAACCCCATGGACTGCAGCCCGCCAGGCTCCTCTGTCCATGGACTTTTCCAGGCAAGAATACCAGAGCAGGTTGCCATTTCCTTCTCCATTCACTGACCCTTTTTAAAGATCCACTGTCTGCTATGTTCTGGTTGCAACCAGAGTCCCATGTGGCATCAAAGCCTGGAGGAGACTGAAGGCAAGATTCAGCTAGCTTCAACCTCTCCTGGTGCTGGGGTTCCCAGCTCGAGCCTCTGACCTGAGAGAGCAGCCTCCTGGCCCCTCAGCACACTCAGCAGGGTGCAGTGGCTCTGGAAGGGACTAATCTGGACAGGGTGTTTCTATGGTGCTTTGAGGGGGGAAAGTAGTGAGACTCAAGCCGTGAAGTGTTTGCTCAGGCACATTCCACTCTATTTCACAGTGGTAGAAAGCATAATTTCCCTAAGGCTTCCGCAGGAAACAGGTTATTTATTTATTTATTTATTTTTTAAGATTTTAAAGTCACTCACTCATGTCCGACTCTTTGCAACCCCATGAACTATACAGTGCATAGAATTCTCTAGGCCAGAATACTAGAGTGGGTAGCCTTTCCCTTACCCAGAAGAGCTTTCCAACTCAGGGATTGAAACCAGGTCTCCTGCATTGCAGGTGGATTCTTTACCAGCTGAGCCACAGGGGAAGCCCAAGAAGACTGGAGTGGGTAGCTTATCCCTTTTCCAGTGAATCTTCCCGACCCAGGAATCGAGCCAGGGTCTCTGCATTGCAGGTGGATTCTTTACCAACTGAGCTACCAGGGAACCGGAGGTGGGCATGAAAAAGTGCTGCCATCTCGTGGACATTCTCTGTAACTACAACATGACCACTTGTGCTCACTCAGTTCAGTTCAATTCAGTCGCTCAGTCGTGTCCAACTCTTTGCCACCCCATGGACTGCAGCACACCAGGCTTCCCTGTCCATCACCAACTCCCGGAGCTTACTCAAATTCATGTCCATCGCATCGGTGATGCCATCCAACCATCTCATCCTCTGTTTCCCCCTTCTGCCCTCAGTCTTTCCCAGCATCATGGTCTTTTCCAGTGAGTTGGTTCTTCACATCAGGTGGCCACAGTATTGGAGTTTCAGCTTTAGCAGCAGTCCTTCCCATGAATATTCAGGACTGGTTCTCTTTAGGATTGACTAGTTGGATGTCCTTGCAGTCCAAGGGACTATCAAGAGTCTTCTCCAACACCACAGCTCAAAAGCATCAATTCTTTGGCGCTCAGCTTTCTTTATAGTCCAACGCTCACTTCCATACATGACCACTGGAAAAACCACAGCCTTGACTAGATGGACCTTTGTTGACAAAGTAATGTCTCTGCTTTTTAATATGCTGTCTAGGTTGGTCATAGCTTTTCTTCCAAAGAGGAAGCCTCTTTTAATTTCATGGCTGCAGTCACCATCTGCAGTGATTTTGGAGCCCAAGGAAATAAAGTCTGTCACTGTTTCCATTGCTTCCCCATCTATTTTCCATGAAGTGATGGGACCAGATGCCATGATCTTAGTTTTCTGAATGTTGAGTTTCAAGCCAGTTTTTTCACTCTCCTCTTTCACTTTCATCAAGAGGCTCTTTAGTTCTTCTTCACTTTCTGCCATAAGGGTGGTGTCATCTGCATATCTGAGGTTATTGATATTTCTTCCAGCAAACTTGATTCCAGCTTGTGCTTCATCCAGCCTGGCATTTCACATCATGTACTCTGCATATAAGTTAAATAAGCAGGGTGACAATATACAGCCTTGACATATTCCTTTCCTAATTTAGAACCAGTCTGTTGTTCCATGTCCAGTTCTAACTGTTGCTTCCTGACCTGCATACAGATTTCTCAGGAGGCAGGTCACGTGGTCTGGTATTTCCATATCGTTAAGAATTTTCCACAATTTGCTGTGATCCACACAGTCAAAGGCTTTGATGTAGTCAATAAAGCAGAAGTAGATGTTTTTCTGGAACTCTCTTGCTTTTTCAGTGATCTGGCAGATGTTGGCAATCTGATCTCTGATTCCGCTGCCTTTTCTAAACCAGCTTGAACATCTGGAAGTTCATGGTCCATGTACTGTTGAAGCCTGGCTTGGAGAATTTTGAGCATTACTGTCAGCATCCCTAATTGCTGTAGGAATGTCACCAAATGACAGTGAGATATCAGAAGGCAGCAGTCACACGGACATTGTCACAAGCCTGCGAACAGTACGGGGAGAGGGGCCTGGAGACTAAAGAAGCCCCTCTGCTATCTGTGGCCGCAGCCAGTGTAATGGACAGTCCCCAAATGACTGAAAAAACTATGAAAGGGAACCAAGTCTACGGTGTGCATTCCCACACGGGGGCCTACATATATTCCAAGAAAACCATCGATGAAAGGCATGTGCACTCCAAGGAACACTACTACAACCCTACACCCCATAGCCAAGACACATAACCTGCACCATCTCCACCAATAATTTAAAGCTCAACAAGATGTGGCACCTTTATACAGCGGACTGTTTCTCACTCCCAGAAAGCGGCCACTGAAATGAGGGAATTATGACACTGGTAACCACAGGGATGGTCCTTGGAGAATCATACACTAAGAGTAGTCAGTCAGGCAGATGAAGACTATAGTATGTGATGTACCTTCCAGGCAAAGTAAAAATGACATAGAAGGCAACAAATTTACAATCCAAAAAGAGATTCTGAGAATTCAAAGTCAGACAAAGGATTCCAGAAGAAAAAAAAAAAAAGTGAAGGACCTAGAATGATTAGGATTTCCAGACTAACATAAACATAGAAACCTGTATCTGTAATAGATAACCCACAAGGATTATCCTCTTCCTTTCTTCCTTCCTTGCACATATACACAAAAATCTGTATCTCTCCCTATACATGGAAGTGTGTATCTCTAAGAGATAATCTACAACAATTATTGTTTCTCTGTTGTATATACCGAAAAGTGTATCGAAGATAAAGCATTTCCAAGGACCTGATGCTCAGCACTCTGTTCAACCTTCTGTGGCAAAAATTCCAAGAAAAGGATATCCCATGGATAGATAATAGCTGAATCGGGTGGCCGTACACTGAGCCCAACTTTGCAGATCCGCTGTACTCCAGCATGACTTCGGCATAATGTGAAGGACGGAAAAGCTGCCCCTACGCTGTTACCTCTGCTATCCCGTCCCTGGAGTCTGGGCAGGCTTGGGTGCCTTGGCTGCCCTGGGGTGGTGTCGACATGCCAGGCCGGTGCCCTTAGTTGAGCTCCCTCTTAAACCTGTACTGTCTGGTCACCTCTCGGGGACCAGAGTGCCTGACGCACCCAGAGGATGGTGCTCTGACCCTCTGGCCTCAAGGACCTTTGGGGGAAAGTCACCTCTCCTGAGCTCCCAGTTCAAGCCTCCTTCCTGCCAGTGCATCCTTCTAGGCACCTGAGCACCCTCAGGTGGGTGCTGTGGCCCGGGTTGGAATGTGCCTGCAAACAAGGTGTGAAACTTTAGGGGAGGAAATAGTGAGACAAAGCCCAGACACACTCCACTCCATTTCGCAGCCAGAAGCTGACTTTCCCTAAGGCTCTGGTTGCCGAGTAACCAAAGCTGGACGTGAAGAACTGCTGCTGACGTGTGGACATTTCCTGTAACTACAACGTTACCACCAAAGCTTCCTTCAGTTTAGGAGCTCGGTCGATTCTGTGACCCCATGGACTGCAGCATGCCAAGACATCCCCCTTGGGTGGCAGCTACCGGGGCACCCTGGGCTGCAGGCCTTTGGGACACACCAGAAAGTAACCCTGGCCAGAGTCCCTCAACTGTTCCCACAGCCACTAGCCTGTTCGCAGAGGGTTTGAGGAGAAAGAAATGAGAAAACCCTAGAGGAAGCCTTAGAGGAAGCAGTTAGTACCAGATATCTGTGCATTACCAAAGTAAGCCGAATGAACCAAAACCTAGCCAGCCGGAAAGTCACATTAGCATGACTTTCCAGTCCCATTAAACCAGTGACCTTTCTCCAAAGTGCCTGGTAGACAGAGTCTCCCTTCACAAGGAGAACACCCCTAATTGGAGTCAAAGGCCCCAGATGGAAGTCAAAGTTCCCCAGATTGGACAAGGTCACAAAGGCCCCTGTGGGACCCTGATGTCAAGCTGTTCTGGGGAAAAGGCTATTTGAGCATTTAATTTACAAAGGAAAGAAGTATCTATCACAAAGTTAATCAACTTCTTCCCCACCGTCAAGGTTATCCAGGGCTTCTGTAGGGGAAATTAGAATTGGATGTCTCATGTTCAAGGGAGCCTGCGGGCCTGCTCATTATCAGAGTGTTCCTCACCTTCGTACAGTGCTTCTGACTGCCAGATTACTTAATTGTAAGCAATTGCTCTTCTGATCTTAACAAATCTAATATGCACCCCAAAGATCTTTCTTTCTGGATAGGTGAAATATTTCCCATGTTTATAAGCTTCATAACACCAAAACACACAAGACACAAAGTCCAACAAAAATAGCACAGATAGATTCATTACAGCATCAATGTATACAGATGAATTGATTTTCTCATCAGGTAAATAAGTTACCCTACAAAACAAATGAACTAATTCCAACTAGACTACCCACCCCCACAAGAACTAGCTCCCCAATGACCTGGTTCCAAGTTAGCCAATTCCCAAATCAGGTAAACAAATTTACCCTACAAAACAAATGAGCTAATTCCAACTAGGGTGGGCTTGCCCCAAAAGAACTAGTTCCCAAATGAGCCAGTTCAGGGTAGAGTCCAACAACACCTCGCCTCTCCAACAGGGTACCCCAAACAAATTGACTTCTCCCCTAAAGGAAAAGCATAAATTGATAAGAGAAAATGTTCCCAGTGTGCACACTGGAGTGACTTACCCTCCAAAACTCAGCCCATGTGCTCCTAACACAAAAGGGCACACAGAACAAGCAAACTAGTTGAATCAGCTATTGGATTGGGTAGACTTACTCTACAAATTAAATCGAGTCCATCAACTCTAGGAAGTTTGTCAGTTCCTTGTCTCAACTGCCAAGCACTGGGGGCAGCCAGTGCCACTACACTGAATCTTGAAGAAAATACCCTCAGGACAAATGGTCCCAGTATTCCCTGATTAGGGCCAGCTAGCCACCAGCAGCAAGGCACCTGCCTGGCTGCACCAAATTGTTACTGAGTCCAGGCTTCCTCTTCTCATCACACAGCAGGCCAGTGAATCTGAGAGATGAGGGGATGAAGAAAGGAAGAGACTTTACTCAAAGCCAACTGACCAAGATGATGGCAGGCTAGTGTCTCAAAATAACCATCTTGTCAAGGCCTGGTTGCCAGGTTCTTTTATGGATCAGAGATGCATGGGGGGCAGGGGGGAGTAAGGAAACAAAGTAAAACTATTCAATCCTTGCAAATGTCCCCTAGACTGGGGGGTGGGGGGGCAAGCCTTAGGCAGAGGAATGTGTTAGTTTCACTTCCTTACAGCCTTCACAGGTGGGCAGCTCAGGCTACCTTCCTCAGGCAGACCATTATGTAAGTTTATAATAACAAAAAAGGGTTAAAGTCTCAGGGTTAAAGGTTAAAGGGTTAAAGAAGCAGGTCCAGTGTAAATTTAAAGTTAACCCTTCTCCATTATACTCTGTCCAGGTTGGTGATAGTGAAGTGAAGTTGCTCAGTTGTTTCTGACTCTTTGTGACCCTGCGGACTGTAGCCTACCAGGCTCCTCCATCCATGGGATTCTCCAGGCAAGAGTACTGGAGTGGGTTGCCATTTCCTTCTCCAGGGGATCTTCCCAACCCAGGGATCGAACCCAGGTCTCCCGCATTGGAGGCAGATGCTTTAACCTCTGAGTCACCAGGGAAGCATAGATTGGTGATAGTCCTTTGAATTATGTCTTTTTCACAATGTATAATTCTCTGGTTGCAGGGCAGGTGGCATCTGATCTTTATCCAAAGATAGATTAGTGAGATAAGTTTTAGAAACAAACTTAGAGTGTCCCTTGATAGCTCAAGTAAACTTTTTAACAATAAAACACAAGAGCAAGCGACTACCTGGGAAGTGAGTTTTGGCAAACACAAACCTTAATTAACAAAACTGTAATTTAATATTTAATGAAACAGAAAAAAATTTTTTCATTGTGGGTGCATTAATCTCGAAGCCTGAGAAGGCTTTATTCCATGAAATAAAAATGAGGTTTGTCAGGGGGCCAGGAAAGCCAAGTGTCCCTGACTGTTTGATTTCAACAATAGATATTCACTTAGCCGAATATCTGTTAGGGGAGGGAGGGAGGGAATAACTGTTAGGGGAGGCACAATGACGGAAATTGCCCACCCTGGCCAGGCACCATCTAACCATATAGCCATCTGCATGAATTGTTTTACGACAGGAGGTCCTGGTAAGGAACATGGAACTAATAAGCCACCACCAACCGGAAGAGCTCAGGAATGGTCAAAAGGTAACACCACGCATCTAACCACCTCCCAGAATCCTCCTCGCTGACATCCATCTTGGCTGAGTGATGACTGCACAGCCAAGAAGGACTCTGAGTCAGAATGTTTGGCCAAAGACAGTGCGGAAACTAATCCCATCACCATAAAACCCGCGACGGCAGGCCGCCTGGCAGAGCAGTCCTCCTGGGTTCCCTGACCCTGCTGCTCTCCTCCCAGACGCCCCTTGCCAATAAAGTCTCTTGCTTTGTCAGCACTTGTGTCTCCTGAGACAATTCACTTCCGAATGTTAGACAAGAGCCTCATTTGGGCCCTGGAAAGGGTCGGTTCACCTTCCTGCAACAAAACCATGGAAGATTTCAAAGGCAGACATCTTAATAAAACTTGT
Source organism: Cervus elaphus (assembly GCF_910594005.1). NCBI lineage: Eukaryota > Metazoa > Chordata > Mammalia > Artiodactyla > Cervidae > Cervus > Cervus elaphus. The sequence goes on along the minus strand of NC_057826.1, from coordinate 93,372,794 downwards.
ACCATGGATGAAATTCTTTTCTCGGATTCCACTTTCCACAAAACTTCTTTTTACTTTCTGTATCTTTTCCCATTCAGAAACAGTCACCTGTAAGCCAAGCTTACATCTCCTGTGCCTCACTTCCCCCATTTTTTGTTTTTTTGTTTTTTGCTCTAAATCCAAGGCAAGGAAGGCTGTGTATTTCAAGGACATGATAAGAGTTAACCTCAAGGGTTTTTTTTTTGCATGTGTGTGTGTGTGTGTGTGTTTGTTTTTAGGCAAGTTTTTAACAAGCTACCTGGTCTTACTTGCATACTCAAAAATAAGTGATTTTGTAATTTCAAAAGAAATTTTGTCTTAGCCAATTTTCTCCAGAGTCTAAAGAGTATTGTGGCCACACTCTTGTTTCTCTTTCAGCGTTCTTCATATTGATATTACCTTTTAGAAGTAGAGATACTTCATATATAATATGTACATAGACATGAAGAGGCAGACTAGAGTTCTCATTGTTGTTGTTCAGTCTCTCAGTCGTGTCCAGCTCTTTGCGACCCCATGGACTGCAGCACACCAGGCTTCCCTGTTCTTCACCATCTCCTGGAGCTTGTCCATTAGGTCGGTGATGTCATCCAACCATCTCATCCTCTATTGTCCCGTTCACCTCCTGCCTTCAATCTTTCCCAGCATCAGGGTCTTTTCAAATGAGTCAATTCTTCACATCAGGTGGCCAAAGTATTGGTTTCAGCTTCAACATCAGTCCTTCCAATGAATATTCAGAACTGATTCCCTTTAGGATTGACTAGTTGGATCTCATTGCAGTCCAAGGGTCTCTCAAGAGTCTTTTCCAACACCACAGTTCAAAAGCATCAATCCTTCAACACTCTTCACTTTCTTTATGGTCCAACTCTCACATCCATACATGACTAGACAGACCTTTGTTGGCAAAGTAATGGCTCTGCTTTTTAATATGCTGTCTAAGCTGGTCATAGATTTTCTTCCAAGAAGTAAGTGTCTTTTAATTTCATGGCTGTGATCACCAACTACAGTGATTTTGGAGCCTAAGAAAATAAAGTTTGTTGCTGTTTCCATTGTTTCCCTATCTATATGCCATGAAGTGATGGGATAAGATGCCATAATCTTCATTTCTTGAATGTTGAGTTTTAAGCCAGCTTTTTCACTCTCCTCTTTCACTTTCATCAAAATGCTCTTTAATCTTTGCTTTCTGCCATAAGGGTGTTGTCATCTGCATATCTAAGGTTATTGATATTTATCCCAACAATCTTGATTCCAGCTTGTGCTTCATCCAGCCCTGCATTTCGCATCATGTACTCTGCATATAAGGGCTTTCCTAATAGCTCAGTTGGTAAAGAATCTACCTGCAATGCAGGAGATCCCAGTTCAATTCCTGGGTGGAGAAGATCCCCTGGAAAACAGATAGGCTACCCACTCCAGTATTCTTGGGCTTTCCTTGTGGTTCAGCTGGTAAAGAATCCATCTGCAATATGGAAGACCAGGGTTACTCTGCATATAAGTTAAATAAGTAAGGTGACAATATACAGTCTTTGTTACCAAGTCCAAGCTCACCCTGTTTGCCACACAATAGGCCAATGAATCCAAGAGATGAAATATTGAGGCCAGAAACAGACTTTAATTGGGGAGCTGGCAGACCAAGAAGATGGCAGCCTAGCACCTCAAAATAACCATCTTATTGGGGCCTGGATGCCAGGTTCTTTTATAGGTCAGAGAGAAAGTAGCAATGAGGAGCTAAAGTCAAAAGCAGAATAGAGAGGGAGACACTGTGGGGAAGTAAAATAGAAGGGTCTTCAGTCTAGTAAAACATCTCCAAGGGAATGAATGTCCAGCCTTCAGAAGGGGTGTGTTAATCTCTTCTATTCATAGGTGGGCAGGGACAAACTATCTCTGCAAGAGCTGAACAAAGGCACTTTAGTTTACAGTCAAGTAGAGGGGCAGGATCCTCCAGGCAAGCCATTGAGTATGATTATAATAATAAAAGCAAGTCAAAGAAACAGTTTCCAACATGGAGTTAGAATTGACTTCCTCCCTGCAACACGCTGACATACTCCTTTCCCAATTTTGAACCATTCCGATGTTCCATGTTTGATTCTAACTGTTGCTTCTTGACCTGCATAAAGGTTTCCCAGGAGGCAGGTAAGGTGGTCTGGCACATTTCCTGCCTCCTTCAAGAGATCTCATGGCTTCACTTACAAGCTTAGTTATGAATTAGGAATCACTATATAAACTTACCAGTTTATAAGCAGCTGGTGTATATTAAAATTGCACATTCAGATGACCTAGGCCAGCTATCTGTAAGTTTGGCTGAGGAATATTTTAGTCATTTACATTAAAAGCGTCACTTTTCAAGATTTTGGATAATTTTTATTATCATTATTCTAAATTCTTTTTCAGGTAGATTCCCTATCTCCTCCTCTTTTGTTTGGCTTGGTGGGCATTTTTCATGTTCCTTTACCTGCTGGGTATTTCTCTGCCTTTTCATCTTGTTTAGATTGCTGTTTTTGGGGTGGCCTTTCTGTATTCTGGTGGTCTGTGGTTTCTTTTTATTGTGGAGGTTTCTTCCAGTGGGTGGGATTGGACGACTGGCTTGTCAAGGTTTCCTGGTTAGGGAAGCTTGTGTCGGTGTTCTGGTGCGTGGAACTGGATTTATTCTCTTTGGAGTGTAATGCAGTGTCCAGTAGTGAGTTTTGAGATGGGTCTCTGTGTTTGGTGTGATTTTGAGCAGCCTGTATGTTGACGCTAAGGGCTATGTTCCTGCGTTGCTAGAGAATTTGCATGGTATGTCTTGCTGTGGAACTTATTGGCTCTTGGGTGGTGGTTGGTTTCAGTGTAGGTATGGAGGCTTTTGGATGATCTCTTATCACTTAATGTTCCCTGTAGTCAGGAGTTCTCTGGTGTTCTCAGGTTTTGGACTTAAGTCTCCTGCCTCTGGATTTCAGTCTTATTCTTCCAGTAGCCTCAAGACTTCTCCAACTATACAGTAGAATAATGGAGGCAGAAGATAGGACAAGTGAGGTAGAAGATAAAATGGTGGAAATAAATGAAGCAGAGAGGAAAAAAGAAAAAAAGAATCAAAAGAAATGAGGACAACCTCAGGGACCTCTGGGACAATGTGAAACGCCCCAACATTCAAACATAGGAGTCCCAGAAGAAGAAAACAAAAAGAAAGGCCATGAGAAAATACTCGAGGAGATAATAGCTGAAAACTTCCCCCAAATGGGGAAGGAAATAGTTACACAAGTCCAAAAACTCAGAGAGTACCAAACAGGATAAACCCAAGGTGAAACACCCCAAGAAACATATTAATCAAATTAACAAAGATCAAACACAAAGAACAAATATTAAAAGCAGCAAGGGAGAAACAACAAAAAACACACAAAGGGATTCCCATAAGGATAACAGCTGATCTATCAATAGAAACTCTTCAGACCAGAAGGGAATGGCAGGACATACTTAAAGAAATGAAAGAGAATAACCTACAACTTAGATTACTGTACCCAGCAAGGATCTCATTCAGATATGAAGGAGAACTCAAAAGCTTTACAGACAAGCAAAAGCTGAGAGAATTCAGCATGGCCAAACGAGCTCTTCAACAAATGCTAAAGGATCTTCTCTAGACAGGAAACAGAAGGGTTGTATAAACGCAAACCCAAAACAACAAAATAAATGGCAATGCGACCATACCTATCAATAATTACCTTAAATGAAAATGGGTTGAATGCCCCAACCAAAAGACAAAGACTGGCTGAATGGATACAAAAACAAGACCCCTATATATGCTGTCTACAAGAGACCCACCTCAAAACAAGGGACGCATACAGACTGAAAGTGAAGGGCTGGAAAAAAATATTTCACGCAAATGGAGACCAAAAGAAAGCAGGAGTTGCAACACTCATATCAGATAAAATAGACTTTAAAATAAAGGCTGTGAAAAGAGACAAAGAAGGACACTACATAATGATCAAAGGATCTATCCAAGAAGAAGATATAACAATTATAAATATATATGCACCATACATAGGAGCACTGCAATATGTAAGGCAAATGCTAACGAGTATGAAGGGGAAATCAACAATAACACAATAATAGTGGGAGACTTTAATACCCCAATCACACCTATGGATAGATCAACTAAACAGAAAATTAACAAGGAAACACAAGCTTTAAATGACAAAATGGACCAGCTAGACCTAATTGATAAATATAGGACATTTCACCCCAAAACAATCAATTTCACCTTTTTCTCAAGTACACACGGAACCTTCTCCAGAATAGATCACATCCTGAGCCATAAATCTAGCCTTGGGAAATTCAAAAAAATTGAAATCTTTCCAGTCATCTTTTCTGAACATAATGCAGTAAGATTAGATCTCAATCACAGGAAAAAAAAAAAAAACTATTAAAAATTCTAACATATGGAGGCTAAATAACACGCTTCTGAATAACCAACAAATCATAGAATAAATCAAAAAAGAAATCAAAATATGCATAGAAACAAATGAAAATGAAAACACAACAACCCAAAACCTATGGGACACTGTAAAAGCAGTGCTAAGGGGAAGGTTCATAGCATTATAGGCTTGCCTCAAGAAACAAGAAAAAAGTCAAATAAATAACCTAACTCTGCACCTAAAGCAACTATAGAAGGAAGAAATGAAGAACCCCAGGGTTAGTAGAAGGAAAGAAATCCTAAAAATTAGGGGAGAAATAAATGCAAAAGAAACAAAAGAGACCATAGCAAAAATCAACAAAGCTAATAGCTGATTTTTTGAAAAGATAAAATTGACAAACCGTTAGCAAGACTCATTAAGAAACAAAGGGAGAAGAACCAGATTAACAAAATTAGAAATGAAAATGGAGAGATCATAACAGACAACACTGAAATACAAAGGATCATAAGAGACTACTACCAGCAGCTCTATGCCAATAAAATGGACAACTTGGAAGAAATGGACAAATTATTAGAAAAGTATAACCTTCCAAAACTGAACCAGGAAGAAATAGAAGATCTCAACAGACCCATCACAAGCAAGGAAATTGAAACTGTAGTCAGAAATCTTCCAGCAAACAAAAGCCCAGGACCAGATGGCTTCACAGCTGAATTCTACCAAAAATTTAGAGAAGAGCTAACACCTATCTTACTCAAACTCTTCCAGAAAATTGCAGAAGAAGATAAACTTCCAAATTCATTCTATGAGGCCACCATCACCCTAATTCCAAAACCAGACAAAGATGTCACACAAAAAAAGAAAACTACAGGCCAATGTCACTGATGAACATAGATGCAAAAATCCTTAATAAAATTCTAGCAAACAGAATCCAACAACATATTAAAAAGATCATACATCATGACCAAGTGGGCTTTATCCCAGGAATGCAAGGATTCTTTAATATCCACAAATCAATCAATGTAATACACCACGTTAACAAATTGAAAGATAAAAACCATATGATTATCTCAATAGATGCAGAAAAAGCCTTTGACAAAATTCAACATCCATTTAAGATGAAAACTCTCCAGAAAGCAGGAACAGAAGGAACATACCTCAACATAATAAAATCTATATATGACAAACCCACAGCAAACTTTATCCTCAATGGTGAAAAATTGAAAGTATTTCCCCTAAAATCAAGAACAAGCCAAGGGTGTCCACTCTCACCACTACTATTCAACATAGTTTTGGAAGTTTTGGCCACAGCAATCAGAGCAGAAAAAGAAATAAAAGGAATCCAGATAGGAAAAGAAGTGAAACACTCACTGTTTGCAGATGACATGATCCTCTACATAGAAAACCCTAAAGACTCTACCAGAAAATTACTAGAGCTAATCAATGAATATAGTAAAGTTGCCGGATATAAAATTAACACACAGAAATCCCTTGCATTCCTATACACTAACAATGAGAAAACAGAAAGAGAAATTAAGGAAACAATACCATTCACCATTGCAACAAAAAGGATAAAATACTTAGGAGTATATCTACATAAAGAAACAAAAGACCTATACATAGAAAACTATAAAACACTGATGAAAGAAATCAAAGAGGACACAAACAGATGGAGAAACATACCGTGTTCATGGATTGGAAGAATCAATATTGTCAAAATGACTATACTACCCAAAGCAATCTATAGATTCAGTGCAATCCCTATCAAGCTACCAACGGTATTCTTCACAGAACTAGAACAAATAATTTCACAATTCGTATGGAAATACAAAAAACTTCGAATAGCCAAAGCAATCTTGAGAAAGAAGAAGGGAACTGGAGGAATCAACCTGCCTGACTTCAGGCTCTACTACAAAGCCACAGTCATCAAGACAGTATGGTACTGGCACAAAGACAGAAATATAGATCAATGGAACAGAATAGAAAGCCCAGAGATAAATCCACGTACCTATGCACACCTTATCTTCAACAAAGGAGGCAAGAATATACAAAGCAAAAAAGATAAACTCTTTAAAAAGTGGTGCTGGGGAAACTGGTTAACCACTTGTAAAAGAATGAAGCTAGAACACTTTCTAACACCATACACAAAAATAAACTCAAAATGGATTAAAGATCTAAATGTAAGACCAGAAACTATAAAAACTCCTAGAGGAGAACATAGGCAAAACACTCTCCGACATGAATCACAGCAGGATCCTCTATAACCCACCTCCCAGAATATTGGAAATAAAAGCAAAAATAAACAAATGGGACCTAATGAAACTTAAAAGCTTTTGCACAACAAAGGAAACTATAAGCAAGGTGAAAAGACAGCCTTCAGAATGGGAGAAAATAATAGCAAATGAAGAAACGGACAAAGGATTAATCTCAAAAATATACAAGCAACTCCTGCAGCTCAATTCCAGAAAAATAAATGACCCAATCAAAAAATAGGCCAAAGATCTAAACAGACATTTCTCCAAAGAAGACATACAGATGACTAACAAACACATGAAAAGATGCTCAACATCACTCATCATCAGAGAAATGCAAATCAAAACCTCAGTGAGGTACCATTACACGCCAGTCAGGATGGCTGCTATCCAAAAGTCTACAAGCAATAAATGCTGGAGAGGGTGTGAAGAAAAGGGAACCCTCTTACACTGTTGGTGGGGATGCAAACTAGTACAGCCACTATGGAGATCAGTGTGGAGATTCCTTTAAAAACTGGAAATAGAACTGTCATATGACCCAGCAATCCCACTCCTGTGCATACATACCAAGGAAACCAGATCTGAAAGAGACACGTGTACCCCAAAGTTCATTGCAGCACTATTTATAATAGCCAGGACATGGAAGCAACCTAGATGCCCATCAGCAGACGAATGGATAAGGAAGCTGTGGTACATATACACCATGGAATATTACTCAGCCATTAAAAAGAATACATTTGAATCAGTTCTAATGAGATGGATGAAACTGGAGCGCATTATACAGAGTGAAGTAAGCCAGAAAGATAAACAGCAATATAGTATACTAATGCATATATATGGAATTTAGAAAGGTGGTTAACGATAACCCTATATGCAAGACAGAAAAAGAGACACAGATGTATAGAACAGACTTTTGGACTCTATGGGAGAAGGCGAGGGTGGGATGATCTGAGAGAACAGCATCGAAACATGTATATTATCAAGTGTGAAACAGATCTCCAGTCCAGGTTGGATGCATGAGACAAGTGCTCGGGGCTGGTGCACTGGGATGACCCAGAGGGATGGGATGGGGAGGGAGGTGGTGGGGGGAGGTTCAGGATGGGGAACACATGTAAATCCATGGCTGATTCATGTCAATGTATGGCAAAAACCACTACAATATTGTAAAGTAATTAGCCTCCAACTAATAAAAATAATTTTTCCTTGGCTGCAGGTCCTTGAGGCCTGTATTTGTATTCTGGTTTAGACATTTGCAAGACAAAGACACTGTTTACTTGTTTAAAGAACAGTTCTGTTGCCTAAAGTTATTAAAACGAGGGACAAGATTTTTAATCAAACTGAAATTTACTTTAGGAAGTTCTATGTTCTTTAACTTCAGAGTTAAATTATTATTCCTTCAAAGCTTGTATAAGGTATTCAGCACAGACTTTTTTGAATTTATAAATTGAGCCAAAGAAAAACTCCTATTTTTATTATTGCTGAGCAGATATTTCTGTGTGAATTTTTCTGGCCCCTTAAATATATAACTTAAAACTAGGGAAACAAAACACACTTGCTTGGGTTTTACTGTTGGGGACCAGTAGGCAGCCTCTCTTGGCTCATTAACTTTAGGTAGTGTAGTAATGTCAAATCTTGTTTTAATCACATAAATGTCCATTCTATTTATCCCATACCAAATAAACATACAAAGATTTTTTTTTTATTTGCTGAGAATCTTTTTTTTTTTTTTTTACTTTACCTCCTTTCAATAATAGCTAGATTTTCCTTCCAAATTCTTCCTGTTGATATTTTTAACTGTCCTTATTAGCATCTGTAAGAGACATTGAGGGGAACAGCACAATGACACTTCCTTAAACCAGTTTCTCTCCTTCTCAGGTTAATTAGATTTTTGCCTTATCAGTCAGTTCAGTTCAGTCACACTCGCCTGTCTGACTTTTTGCAACCCCATGGACAGCAGCAGACCGGGTTTCCCTGTCCATCACCAACCTCCAGAGCTTGCTCAAACTCATTTCCATCAAGTCGGTGATGCCATCCAACCATCTCATCCTCTGTCGTCCCCTTCTCTGGCCTTCAATCCTTCCCAGCATCAGGGTCGTCTCTACTGAGTCAGCTCCTCACATCAGGTGGTCAAAGTATTGGAGCTTCAGCTTCAGCATCAGTCCTTCCAATGAATATTCAGGACTGATTTCCTTTAGAATGAACTGGTTTGATCTCCTTGCAGTCCAAGGGACTCTGAAGAGTCTTCTCCAACACCACAGTTCAAAAGCATTAATTCTTTGGTGTTCAGCTTTCTTTATGATCCAACTCTCACATCCATACATGACTATGGGAAAAATCATAGCTTTGACTATACAGACCTTTGACAGCAAACTATGTTTCTGCTTTTTAATATGCTGTCTAGGTTGGTCATAGCTTTTCTTCCATAGAGGAAGCCTCTTTTAATTTCATGGCTGCAGTCACCATCTGCAGTGATTTTGGAGCCCAAGGAAATAAAGTCTGTCACTGTTTCCATTGCTTCCCCATCTATTTTACATGAAGTGATGGGACTGGATGATCTTGGTTTTATGCATGTTGAGTTTTTTAAGTTACTTTTAATTAAAACTGTTATATATGTTAACATTCATGGGTGTTCCAGTCTTTTTTTTTTTTTTTTTTTTTTTTAAGTATTTATTATTATTTGCATCCAGTCTTTGTTGCAGCTTGTGGGATTTTCATTATGTCACGTGGAATCTTTTGTTGGGGTGCACGGACTCTTTACTTGTTACACACAGGCTCAGTTGCTCCGTGAAATGTGGGATCTTACTTCCCTGACCAGAGATCAAACCTGTGTCCCCTGCATTACAAGGCAGAGTCTTAACCACCAGGCTGCTAGGGAAGTCCCTGAATGTTGAATTTTAAGCCAGCTTTTTCACTCTCCTCTTTCACTTTCATCAAGAAGCTCTTTAGTAACTCTGCTTTCTGCCATAAGGGTGGTGTCATGTGTATATCTGAGGTTATTGATATTTCTCCCAGCAATCTTGATTCCAGCTTGTGCTTCATCCAGACCAGCATTTCGCATGATGTACTCTGCATGTAAGTTAAATAAGCAGGGTGATAATATACAGCCTTGACGTAGTCCTCTCCCAATTTTGCATCAGTCCGTTGTTCCATGTCTGGTTCTACCTGTTCCTTCTTGACCTGCAAACAGGTTTCTCAGGAGGCAGGGGAGGTGGTCTGGTATTCCCATCTCTTTAAGAATTTTCCTTAAAGAATTTGGGTTTCCCTGGTGACTCAGCTGGTAAAGAATCTGCCTGCAATATGGGAGACGTGGGTTCAGTCACTGGGTTTGGGAAGATCCCCTGAAGAAGGGAAAGGCTCTCCACTCCAGTATTCTAGCCTGGAGAATTCCATGGACTGTATAGTCCATGGGGTCAAAAAGAGATGGACACGACTAAATGACTTTCACTTTCACTTAAGTATTTTCCACAGTTTGTTGTGATCCACACAGTCAAAGGCTGTAGCATAGTCAATGAAGCAGAAGTAAAATGGAAATATATTGTTTTCTATGATCCAGATGATGTTGGCAATTTGATTTCTGGTTCCTCTGCCTTTTCTAAACCCACCTTGAACTTCTGGAAGTTCTTGGTTCAAGTACTGTTGAAGCTTAGCTTGGAAAATTTTGAGCATCACATTGCTAGCATGTGAGATGAATGCAACTGTGCCATAAATTGCACATTCTTTGGCATTGCCTTTCTTTGGGATTGGAGTGAAAATTGACCTTTTCCAGTTCTGTGGCTGTGAGGATCACAACAAACTGTGGACAATTTTTAAAGAGATGGGAATACCAGACCACCTTACCTGCCTTCTGAGAAACCTGTTTGCACATCATGAAGCAACAGTCAGAACCAGACATGGAACAACGAACTGGTTTAAAATTGGGAAAGGAGTACATCAAGGCTGTATATTGTCACCCTGCTTATTTAACTTAAATGCATAGTACATCAAGCGAAATGCCAAATGAAGCACAAGCTGGAATCAAGATTGCCAGGAGACATACCAATAACCTCAGATGCACAGATGACACCACACTTATGGCAGAAAGTGAAGAGGAACTGAAGAGCCTCTTGATGAAAGTGAAAGAGGAGAGTGAAAAAGCTGGCTTAAAACTCAGCATTAAAAAAATGAAGATCATGGCATCTGGTCCCATCACTTCATGTAAAATAGATGGGGAAACAATGGAAACAGTGGCAGACCTTAATTTCTTGGGCTCCAAAATCACTGCAGATGGTGAATGCAGCCATGGTATTAAAAGACACTTGCTCCTTGGAAGAAAATCTATGACCAACCCAGACAGCATATTAAAAGGCAGAGACATTTCTTTGTCAACAAAGGTCCATCTAGCAAAGCTATGGTTTTTCCAATAGTCATGTATGGATGTGAGAGTTGGACTGTGAAGAAAGCTGAGCACCAAAAAATTGATGCTTTGGAAATGTGGTGTTGGAGAAGACTCTTGAGAGTCCCTTGCACTACAAGGAGATCCAACCAGTCCATCCTAAAGGAAATCAGTCCTGAATATCCATTGGAAGGACTGATGCTGAAGCTGAAGCTCCAATACTGTGGCCACCTGATTTGAAGGGCTGACTCATTGGAAAAGACCCTGATGCTGGGGAAAATTGAAGGTGGGAGGAGAAGAAGACAAGAGAGGATAAGATGGTTGGATGGCATCACCCATTCAATAGATATGAGTTTGAGCAAACTCTGGGAGATAGTGAAGCACACTGAAGTCTGGCAGGCTGCAGTCCATGGGGTTGCAAAGAGTCATTCCTGACTGATCAACTGCACAGTAACAACAAAGTTAACAAGCCATGAGTGACCTCCTACTGGTCTCTAACATTAACAGCTAAATTAATCTGTTCTATTTGCCCCAGTTTCATCTAGTTAAGAGTCTAGAAAACTTTACATTGAGATATCTGACCAACTATCTTGGGACAGTTAGGCCAAAGGGCGTGACTTCCTCAGCTTTTCCTGACTCTGGGGATAGGATATCCTTTTACATAAAAGTAGGTGAAATAGACAATGAACAACTGCACCAACAACAAAAGCCTTCTAAACTCTCTACTAAGATCCTTATGAAACAAAAATTAAAGGTATAGAATCTGGTGGAATTTAAAGTATAAAAATTGGTATATTTAAATAGGCTTTATATAAGGTGATTACTGCTCTTATTTAATTATATAGTGGGAAAGACAAGGCATACAGATCACCCCTAAGGAAATATTAACTAAAGGTGCTGAGGATACTAATAGTTAACCTGAGTCATACAAAATAAGTAAACTAGGAATTAAAATGCAAGGGTTAATTAAAAAAAAAATAGTGTTTTTGCTTTGGTTTCATTTATAAACTCAGAAAAGTCTTTGCGGGTCCACCTCAGCTTCTAAGACCCTTCATGGGAATTCTGCACCAGTTCTTGTCTGTGTCTGCAGAACTCCAGCTGAGATGAGCAGGCTTCCAGTTCCCAGTCTCCTGCCTGCTGCCCCTCTCCCGCCTGGCCATGGTCACACAGCTGTGACCCAGAGGACAGAAGTGTGTCTGCTCCAGGGCCCGCCCCAGAACCCCTCAATCCCGTGGGGTTTCATTGGTGCTGGGAGCTCATTTGTTCTAACGAGGTAGTCTTCAGGACTGGGGGGTTGGGGGGGGGCGGCCCAAAATTACTAAGCCGGGATTAAAGGCTTGAAACTTCCAGCCCCACCTGCCTCCCTGGGGGAGGAAAGAGGCTGGAGACTGAGTTCATGGTGGATCGTGGCTGTGCCTATGTGATGAAGCCTCCATTGAAACCCACAAAACTGTGAGGTTCAGAGAGCTTCCAGGAGTGTGGGCACAGCCCCAGATCCACAGGGTGGAAGCTCCCGAACACTCCCAGCCCTCGCCTCTGTGCCTCATCATCTGACTGCTGGTCTGTATCCTTTAACCTCATCCTTCTCTGTATTAGATAACAAACCAGCAAACCTAAGTTCCCTGAGTTCCATAGTCACAGAAACCGCTACTTGAGAAAACAAGCACTCACTCGCAGATTTGGAGAATCAGGTTCATTACGCAGGTGCCGGTGGGCCCAGAGGAGTTAACACTCCAAGCTCTGAGCCCCAAACAAAGGGGTTACAGAGTTTCTGTAGACAGACTGTAGTGGGCAGCACTAGCTGTTAATAGGCTGACTTAAACTAAGGGGTTTCGCTTGAGGGAACAGTGGTCAAGACGGGGAGGGGGATGCCTGGCCTGGACAGGCATGATTTGCAGGGGCTGGGTGATTGCAAAGAGCAGGACAAGGGTGAGTGATATAAACTCCAGTTCCTAGTATTGCAAGTCCCCACTTTCTGAGACTACGTGACCTACATGATCTAGACTTTGCAAGGGGCAAGCCGAGTTACAGAGGCAGAAGGAGAAGGAGGTTATGTAAAATTTTAACTTTTCCTCTTCACCGTGAGCAAATTGCTGAACCCAGGGAAGGGAGCCCAGGTTAGTCCGAAGCGGGAGAGGTGTGGGTTGGTGTGTGGAGTTGGGCATCTATGGGACCTAGCCCTTAACTGCAGTGTCCCTCTCTTCATCCTGATTGTAATCCTCCAAAAAAAAATGACCCTAGTCTTTATTTAAAAGGAGATGTTTGCTCATGAGGATGGTAAGGTGGAGAATTCCGACAACACCAAGTGCTGGCAAGTCTGGGGCCGAAGTGGGCTGGGGGCGGTGACTGGAATTCTCCTGTTGATTTTGGGAGTGCAGACAGAACAATTCATCAGGAACACCATCTGCAGTCTCATAAATTAAGCATGTAAGTACGATCTGATCCAGCAAATCCACGAGGTATTTATCCCTAGTACATGATAACTTGCATCTACAAGACTTGTACAACAAGTGTCCTTGGCAGCTTTATTCGAAACAGTGCCTGTGGAGAGACACCCCAACAGCAGGTAACTAGAGAAACAAACCTGTTACATCCACGCAGTGGAATGCAGTTGCTGCTGTACAGTCGCTCAGTCGTGTCAGACTCTTTGTGACCCCATTGACTGTAGCCTGCCAGGCTCCTCTGTCCATAGGATTTCCCAGGCAAGAATACTAGAGTGGGTTGCCATGCTTTCCTCTGCTCCTCAGCATTTTAAAAAGAACAATGTTGATAAATCTGAAAGAAACAAGATACCTAGACTCTCTATTCCCATGTATGTGAAGTTCTTGAACAGGCAAAAATAATCTTCAGTGAAGCCTAAAATGGGACGTGACGCCTGGGAGGAGCCCTGAGGTCATTTGGCTGATGGAGATATTGGCTGGGCTGCCAGTAACAGGAGCGTCTGTGTTTTTCTAAACTTATCTCACTACACATTTAAAATGAGCCCATTCCTTGATAGTATGCAAATTGTCCCTTAAGGGAGTTCTTTTTTTTTTTTTCCCCAAGGGAGTTGGCTATGAAAGTAAAGAGGAGGCAGAATCTGAAGTGAGTTTTAATGTGATCAAGAAACACTATGAATGTTGAAGTCCATCATTCCTTCGGGTTTTTTCAGAGTCTCAAGGCTCTTCCTCTATCTTCTTTAATTAAACTTACTTGTGGGGGGCAGCAATACTTAATATAAAATATAAATAATTTCATGTTTAGTTATACTATTTTCAATTTTTTTCACTTTGGTTTACTTGTGTGTATAGAAACAGTGTGTTTTGTATTATAGTTCCAAATGCATGGTATTGTAGCTTTGCTGGGTTTTGCGAGCTTGCCTGGGTAGAATGCAACAACCAGAGCCATACTGTCACAGGTATTAACGACATCTAAGGCTCCGGATGTGAAGTTCTGTGCCGGGAGCCACTCTCAGGCCCTCAGATTCTCCCCCATAAGGTGTCAGTCTTACTGGCAAGCCCTCAGTACAAATAAATTCAGCTTTCCTCCTACATCCAAAATCAAACCTTTAACTAGCTTTTATCACTTTTTACCTTTTTTGATTTCACTTCATTGTCCCCAAACTTAATCTGAATTATTCAACAAGCAGACAACAAAGAAGCTAGTCTCAAAAACAAAGAGCCCCGTTCTTTCTAGCTCCTGGTCCCTTATGGGTCAACTCCAGCCAAGATTTGAAAGCATTTGTGGAAAAGCTATGACTCGGTGTGTGCTCACTAGATTGTTGTTTTTCTATTTCCTCCCCAAATAAAACTTAAACAAGACCACTGTGTTGAAGAAGGTGAATAAAATGAACACACTGATTTGCAATGGGAGTATGGTACCACTTTCTAAAATTTCTGAAACATTTCTTTCCTTTATTTGTACTACTATTGATTACTTGTATCACATATTTATTGCTTGTAGCACTATGATTTGCAACCCAGGAGGTTCTGAGGGATTCTGGATTCCTATTTCACTTCTGCTGAAACTGGCCTCCTGTCAGTCCACTTCCCCAGTCTGCTCCCTTCTCCCTCCATGAAGCCTGATTCTAGAACGTGGCCCAGCCCTTCTCCCTAAACCCACACTAACGGAGTCTCTTCCCTATACAAGGTTCATCCCTGTCCTTCTTGCAGGCCACAAAGTGGAAGTACAGGGCTTGTGAGCTGAGCTCTTGGATTTCAGCTGCCACAAGTCCCTGTGTAGTCAACAACCAGCACATCCGTTCAGGCCAGACCTGTGCCCTCTACTCCCATCTAACGTGGGGACTTATGTCTTATCTCCTTTGTAGCCCCCTCAGTCTGGCAGTTTCTTCTTCCTCTGAACTCCTATGAGTCAGGTTGCTTACTTATGTGACACTCTAAATAGCATTTTAAACTTTGCTTGTATGATTTTTAAGGCCACTTTTGTCCCTGAGATTCTGATCCTCGAAAATGCTGTCACTTTAAAATAAGAGATTAAGTCCAGCTATCTTAGGTCATTCAGAACTCCTCAGAGGCCTTGCGCCAAGTTGCTAAAGAAGGCAGGCAGGAGACAGTCTGGTCCCTCCAGGAGCCTGTTAACAGTGAGGCTGGGTCTCAACCTCACAATGCAACATCTCCTGGTGGCTCTAGTCCCTTGATCACAGCCATGTCTAACACCTCCTTGGGGGCTCAGAGGCCTAGTTTGGGGTGAGACGGTTGAGCCTGGATAGGACCCTCAGCTGGGTCTGCACAGACCTGGAGACCTTGTGATGTTTGGAGGCCTGGAGCCTAGTTGTGGCAGCGCACAAGGACAGCTAGACACCTTTTTCCAGTCGGGATTCCGGTCCCCCTCCAGCTGCCTACTCTCCCAGGTTCCCCACACCCCCAGGTTACCCACACCTCACGTCCCCGCCACTACACCCGTCGTTCCCATGTACATTCCCCACACGCCTCAAATGCCCGGTGTCCAAGCCCTCCACGCCCCGCATCCGCTTGTCCACGCCCCCCACGCCCTGTGTCCCCACATACACGACCCCACACCCTGTGTCCCCTCGTCCACGCCCCTCACGCCCTGTGTCCCCACATAACACGACCCGACGCCCTGCTTTCCCTCGTCCATGTACCCCACGCCCTGATTCCCCAGGTACACGCCCCAAACGACCTGCGTCCCTTCGTCCACGCCCCCCACGCCCTCCATCCCCCGGGCCACATCCCCACGCCCTTGGTTCCCTCATCTACGCCCCCCACGCCCAATGTCCATGCCCCCCACGCCCTCAGACCCCTCGTCCACGCCCCCAACGCCCAGTGTCCCCACGTTCACGCCCTCCAAGCCCTATGTCCCCCACGTCCAAGCCCCCCACGCCCTTGGTCCCCTCATCCATGCCCCCCACGTCCTCCATCCCCCGGGCCACACCCCCACGCCCTTGGTTCTGTCATGCACGCCCCGCTCGCCCAATGTCCACGCCCCCAACGCCTGGTGTCCGCACGTTCACGCCCCCCACGCCCTGCGTCCCTGGGCCACACCCCCCACGCCCTTGGTCCCCTCGTCCATGCCCCCCACGCACGATGTCCACGCCCCCCACGCCCTCCATCCGCTGGGTCACACCCTCACGCCCTTGGTTCTCTCGTGTACACACACCCCCGCCCTGCGTTCTCACACCCACGCCCCCGTGGCCTGCATTCCCACGTCCACGCAGCGCAAGTCAGCAGTCTGCCTCCTCTTTCCAGCCAGTCTTTGGGCTTCGCTGAGGTGTTTTGGCCCTGGGGAAGGAAATGGCAACCCTCTCCAATATTCTTGCCTGGAAAATCCCAGGGACTGAGGAGCCTGGTGCGCTGCAGTCCATGGGGTTGCAAAGAGTCGGACACAACTGAGAGACTGAGGTGATTTGGAAGCTTGTCGTCCTCTCTCGTCGTTCAGCTGTGAGTAACCCGTTTCCGTGCTTCGCCTGTTTGTTTTGCGCTGAACAGAACTAACTCGGTGATTAATTTGGTGATGGATTTGGAGGCAGGCTGGAAAGGAGGCGGTACAGGGGACTGGGACCGAGAGGCCCAGCCTGAGCCTCGGGTCCATCCGCTCGGGCCGCCGCCCAGGTCCCCACCAGGCACCCTGGCCTCCTGTGCTCCATCTCGTTTTGTGGCAGAAAAGCGGTTTGGGGGTTCGGGTAGGAGGACGTCTCTGGGTGTGTAGCCTCGTTAAAGAGACGCTCCAGTGCCAGGTTGCCGGGTGGTCCTGACCAGGGCCGGGCTGGAGGCAGGCTGGAGGGGTTTGGAGACAACTAGGGAAAGTCCGGCAGCTGCGGGGCTTCCTGGGTGGCTCATTTAAAAAAAGAAAAAAAAGCATCTGCCAATGCAGGAGAGACAAGAGACACAGGTTCCACCCCTGGGTCGTGAAGATCCCCTGGAGAAGAAACCGGGAACCCACCCCAGTATCCTTGCCTGGAGAACCCCCATGGACAGAAGAGCCTGGCGGGCTACAGTCCATGGGGTCGCAAAGAGCTGGACACGACTGAGAGGCCCTGGCACTGGCGTTTGGCCTCCTGTGTTCACGTCTGTGTCTGACTGTGTTAACTGCTGAGAATTGGCTGCTGGGTTATTGGTGATAAAAGAATGGCCCCAGATTTTGGTTCTGTGCAAGAAACAGTTATCCAAAATGGCAATAAACTGAATATGCCACTCCACTCTGAAAGACGTAAAGCTTAGGCAGGCAGTCCAGGGCCCTTTAAGGAGGAGGTGAACATTCTGGCTCCTGCTTTCCTTAAGCTCAACACACAATGCCTCCTGTCCCAGAACTGGCCTCTTTAGGAGCTAGTGATCACACAGCCTAATGTCTTACTCATGGAAATGGTTTTCTTAGGCTCCATATTAATAATTATAATTGTAACAAATCTTGCCTGGGAACCTGTTTCTCAAGACTTGTACCCATGATTACACAACAGTATATCTTGGCAAGA
Source organism: Cervus elaphus (assembly GCF_910594005.1). Lineage (NCBI taxonomy): Eukaryota > Metazoa > Chordata > Mammalia > Artiodactyla > Cervidae > Cervus > Cervus elaphus. Next base: position 93,354,845 of record NC_057826.1, on the reverse strand, counting down.
TAAAATGCTGTGCCAAAGTTATCTCAGGATGTATGCCTTGGGAAAGGGTCTGGTGAAACTTACAACCTTGAGGTATTCTTCTTATCTATTCTCAGCATCCAGTTGAAAAGTATATAGTGCCCTGCCTAACTAGTGGGGGCAGATACTCTCCTACCCCCTTCTGATGTCTGTGTCAGAAACTTTCTGTCGCTTTCACTTTAAATAAAAATCTGCACAAAGCTCTGAGTGACTGAGACCCGACTTTGGTTCTGGAGTTAAATCATCTCCTTCGGAGATCCAGCGGCACCAAACACTTTAAGCCATCAACTCTAGGAAAATTATACAAATTAAGAAAATACACTTTAGCCTGTGTGAGGTTGTCTAGAGTACAGAAGTGTGTGGATGAAAGGGCTGATGTGGTGAACTTCTTTTGTAAATCTTTGTATTTGTGGATAACTGTTGAAATTGAACAGTTGAAGTAATACAGAGATCCTGTATGCCTTTTACCCAATTTCCCTCGTAATAACACCCATGAAAAACTGCAGTTAAGCATAGTAGCTAGCATATTGACCCTGATATAGTCACACGCTGTCGCTTTAGTTGTGTCTGATTCTTTGTGACCCCATGGACTGCGGCCCACCAGGCTCGTCTGTCTGTGGGGTTCTCCAGACAAGAATACTGGAGTGGGTTGCCACGCCCTTCTCCAGCGGATCTTCCTGACACAGGGATCACACCTGTGTCTCTCATGTCTCCTGCACTGGCAGGCAGGTTCCTTACCACTAGCGCCACCGTACAGTCACATACAGAACATTTCAGTGCCCACAAAGACCTTGTTCCTTGCCTGCCTTTTAATAGTTACACTTGCTTTCCTTCTGTCCCTCATGCTACCTCATTCATCCTTATCTCCATTTCTGTCATTTCCCCATTTCACAGATGCTGTTTAAAGGCAATCATACGGTATGTAACCTTTGGCTTTTTTCACTCAGAATAATTCTTTGAAGATTCATACGGATTGAGGGCTTCAGTAGTCTTTTTGTTTTCATTGCCAAGTACTGTATCATTGTATGGATGTATTACAGTTGATCTGCCTGATGAATGACATCTGTGGTGTTTCCTGTTTTGTGTTATAGTAAGTAAGCTTCTCTAAGAAAAACAAGATTTGGTATTGGGGTCTGAGCTTCTTGGTGACCACAGCAAGGACCCTTCCATTTCATTGCTATGAGCACTGGAAGCAAAGCTTTGCAAGGTTCCCCCTTGTGATTCCCTTACACACACACACACACACACACACACACACACACACACTCCTTTAGACTCCAACACACACACCATCCTTTAGACTCCACACACAGGCACACACTCCTTTAGACTCCAACACACACCATCCTTTAGACTCCAACAGCCTGGAAGTGAATTCTTCAGTTACAATACAACTTTTCAACCAGATGTATGTTGTAAACAGGAAGGTGAAATGCTTTTTTACAGTCTCCTGTGTTATATCAGAATAAGCCTGTGCCAAGAAGATGTAAAGTCCCACAGGGAAGGATAGAAACCAAGCAAAATGCTTGGTCCTAGTGAAAAAGAGAATGACTTGCTGTCAGTTGAACCCACCTGGGCACCCAATTGGGCCAGAAAGTTACCCACACTCAGGTGGAGCATCATCTGTTAAAGCAAGTTCCTCTTGGGGGTGTGAATGTGAGGTGTGAGGGGATGAATCTGAGTCTACTCTTCTGCAACCTTGAATTTATTTGGAAGAACAGTATGCCAACTTACAGAGATGACCCCAAGGGAATAGAAAACATTTTTTTCAATCTTTTTTTTCCTCTTGTAACCTGCAACCTGACCTGGGCGGATGTTCAAAGTGTATGAAACAGCCTTCTCACTTCAGAAGAACGTAGAATAGGGCAGGATAAAGCTCAGCAGGAGGCAGATGGATTTCTTACAGAAACCCCTGGTGACCCAGCTCAAGCGTAGCTGTGTGAACAGCAGATGCCAGTGGTGGGATCTGAATGCTGGGATCTGAATGCTGGGAACAATCTGAACCGTGAATGTTCTTGAGATTGCCTCTTGCAGGGCTGTGAGGAGGGAGCAAAACAAAGACGCCTTAATGAAGTATAGACGGTAAGACAGACTGAATGAGGAGCCTTCAGAATTCTGGGCAGGGTCTGTCAAGCCTACTGGCAGTACAGACCATGAGGACCAGGGAATTGTTAAATGGTCCCTATGATGCACATTGGCCAGAACCACTCTGACAAACTGAAGAAGCTGCGAAAGATGGGAGGGGCTTTAAGGATGCCTGTGTGTCAACTTGTTGGAATGGCCTTAAGTTTGTAATCGCAAGGACCAGTTTCAGAAGAAAAGGAAACCATGGAGAATGAAACAGGCTGTTGGGCTGGTGGCTGCCTGAACCCAGGGAAGAGTGGACTAAATTGAGGCCCCCACAGGGGACTCGGTAAAAGGTAGGAGGCCTCAAACCACCACTCGAATAGGGCACCCGATAGTGGGACCACACTAATGTGCATGCTGCAAGCAGGAGGGACCCTGGAATAGTGTTCTGTGCTGAGACTCTTAAAGAAGGCAAGCAGGCAGCATGTCCGGTACCTGACATGACGTGTCAGTTACCTGACACCCGGTAACTGACAATGATCAGGTGACTGACGATGATCAGGTGACTGACGATGACCAGGTGACTGACGATGATCAGGTGACTGACAATGATCAGGTAACTGACGATGACCAGGTAACTGACAATGACCAGGTTACTGACGATGACCAGGTAACTGACGATGACCAGGTAACTGACGATGACCAGGTTACTGACGATGATCAGGTAACTGACGATGACCAGGTTACTGATGATGACCAGGTAACTGACGATGATCAGGTAACTGACGATGACCAGGTTACTGACGATGATCAGGTAACTGACAATGATCAGGTAACTGACGATGACCAGGTAACTGACGATGACCAGGTTACTGACGATGACCAGGTAACTGACGATGACCAGGTAACTGACGATGACCAGGTTACTGACGATGATCAGGTAACTGACGATGATCAGGTTACTGATGATGACCAGGTAACTGACGATGATCAGGTAACTGACGATGACCAGGTAACTGACGATGATCAGGTAACTGACGATGATCAGGTAACTGACGATGACCAGGTTACTGACGATGATCAGGTGACTGACAATGATCAGGTGACTGACGATGATCAGGTGACTGATGATGATCAGGTAACTGACAATGACCAGGTTACTGACGATGATCAGGTAACTGATGATGATCAGGTAACTGACGATGATCAGGTAACTGACGATGACAGTGACCAAGGGTGATGCTGCTGAGTCATCGCTGCCTCCCACATGGAGCCCTGGGAAAGCACTACTTGGGAGTCAGGGAACTTGATTTTAAGTACCCGGCTTTCTAAACTCTCTTTTCAGGCTGTTAGTAGCAAGGGGTGTCAGAGGACCCTAGAGAAAAGCTTTTCTCCAGTAGGGGAAGAGCCGTTGATGGCTTTCTGCCTGTGCCTGACGGTCTCACTTCCCCTCTGAGATGAGACTGACTGAACTAAGTGCCAGGGTACCCTCCGCACCTGGACACTGGGCAGACCCAGCGTCTGCACCCCCAGAGTAGTCCTGCGAGTTGCAGGCTCTAGCGCAGCGGTTCTGGGAGAGAAACCCCAGAGGGTGAGTCTGTGGGGTGGGTGGATGGGGGTGCTGGGAAGAGGGGAGATGGCCACAGCTATACGGCCATAATCTGCCGGGGGCAGGCATCCAGACTTTATGCAGTATCTGTGAAAAGGAGGAAGCAAGGCTGGGGGTGGACTTTTAACAGCCTTCCTCCAGTATGACCCAGTAGGCTCCTGCTGGTCACTTTGTGATTGGCTGTGAACAGCTGAGTGTTTGTACCTGACTGAAGAGCACTTAGTAGGTTGTAGGAGTGCATTGCTGACTCCAACCAGTCCTCTGCTCAAGACTTTGCCCAGGGACTCTTGTTGGGTGACTGTTTTGGACTTGAAGGAGGCCTTTTCTGCACACCCTCGAGTTTTGAATCCCAAGTCGGCTTTTGAGTGGGAAGATGGAGATAAAGGAGTTAGACCATAGTACTGCTGGACAGCACTTCCTCGGGGACTTTCACGTTCACAATAACTTGGAGAAGCCCTGGCCAGACTTGGGGGACCTTGAACTAAACAGGGAGACTCTGCTTCAGGACGCGGACGATGCTCTGATCACCAGTGAGACAGAGGACACCTGAGACCAGGGTACAGGTTTGACTTCAGACTTCTTGACTGAACGAGGATGTAAGGTATCTAGGAAGAAGGCAGACTCTCAGCCCTCTATTAAATATTTGGGGTTTTGAACACAAGGACAGAGAGTTGCCCACTGACTGGAGCTGGAGGGTGGAGGTGGAGCTCTAACCAGGATTGCAGTTGCCACCAGAAGACACTGGGGGGTCCTAGGAGTGACCGGACTCTGCCACATCTGGACCTTTGGACTCACAGAAAACCCTTCTAGGGACGCTTTTAAAGGAGACAGGGGACCTCTAGGCTGGAATCTGGAAAATGAATATCTAGAAGACAGGCTCCATCCCTGCTGGACAGGCCCCCAGGAGAACTGGAATGGGAAATGGAAGCCACGTTGCAGGAGAACCTCGACCAACGTTGCCCAAACCCTGCTTCCAGCCCTGCCCCTGACACTGGCTGCTTCCAGAGCAGAACAGCCCTGACAGATCTCAGGTTGCTTTTCAGAAACTGCCGAGAGGGAAAAAAAAAAAAAAAAGCTGTGAGAAAGAAACCAAGGTGAGTGGGTGCGCTGCAGTGGTGGCTTTGTTCAAGTCAGACCCTTCAGAAGGCAATGCAATGACTTGCTAGGTTTTAAGGAGGATGTGTTCTTTTGGGAGTCCTTTGTTTCTAACCTCCTGGGCTTGGAAGGACTTCTGCTTTGGTATAAATAGAGAATGATGAGGATTTCTGCTACTTTGGTAAAGAGGGTAATCGCTCTGGCAATGGCTCTGTCTTATAAAACCTGTTTCTGTACCAGATCGTGGTGACCCCTTGAATGTGCTGGTCAACTTTCTGACCACAGCTAACTTCACTGACTTCAGATGTAACCTATCAACTGGTCTGATCACCTGTCCTTTCCTTTCCCTGGATAAAACCCCTAAACATCCTGAATGTTAGCCATGGCTGGCACTCTGGGTGCCCCTTGAGGGTGCGTCTTTGCAGTTTCAGTTCCCAGCCTTGGGTCTGCGGCTGCCTTGACAGTTAGTGCGCAGGAGGTGTGTGTTGTCGGGGTCAGTGTTAACGTAAGACCAGAACTACGAAAATACGCTCAGACAGGTGCTGAGCAGTTTGACTCTTCGAGCCCTTGTTGGGTCTACTCCCCTTACAGAGGGAAGTAGCCAGAGCTGTCCTCACCCCTCTCCCCCAGACTCAGGCATGATCACAAGATGGTGGGGGTACTGAACCCAGAGCCTGTGGGCTATACCCATTCTACCCGCTGTCCCTAATCAAGGCTGCACGGGCTTGCATGTCCTCCAAGCAGTTCAGAGCCTAATCAGTAAGCTGTTTATCTGAGTTGTCCTCAGTGTGGGCTGAGCTGGTTGAGATGGGATAGGACCACCAACCCCTCACCTGCATTTGCATATGCACTGGTGACCTTGTGAACACGCATCGGCCTGGAGCCCAGGCATGCCTGTGCACAAGGACGGTTAGGCACCTTTTTAATCCCAGTGCCCATGTGGCCCTGGTCACCACCCTGTCAGTTCCTCGGCCCTGTGCCTCCTGGGAGGCAGACCTGAGATGTGTTCTCCAGTCTCCTCGCATGGCTGCCTCAGCAGGAAGCCCCTTTGCTGGCCACCATCTTAGCCTCTTGGCTGGCTGTGCATCAGACAGAACAGACCTGGTCCACTAACAGGGATAGTAGTTCACTTGTAACATATTGTCTAGGAGGGGCCTGCATGCTCCACCCCCAGACAGCCACTTATGGGCAACCCAGTGCAGCTGGGCTCAGCATCCTCAGAGACCTGGCCTTGCCAGTCAGTCCTGAAGACCACGTAACTCGTTATCAGAAGTGGTCAATCTTCCAGTTCGGAACTTGGAGCCATCCCTCCTGGCTGGAGCGCTTCCTGAGTTGGGGCGGAAGGTCAGGGAGGCCCAGGGCAGCAGGAATTCTGTGTGACCAGGATCCAGGGGGTGTGGACAGACATCAGGAGTGCTTTTCCAGACTCAGCTGTCCAGAGACAGTGGGATCTGAACTTGAAGGATAAGGGCCGAGTCCCCCGACCGCTGTTGAGGGGCCAGGGGCTGAGGGGTGGCCCTGCACTGAGGGTGGGTGCTCCTCAGGGGACCCTGGGTCAGTGAGCAGACATCTCTCCCGGGCAGCTGCTGCCCACACAGGGGGCTTCCCATGGACGCAGGCGCCCTCTGCTCTGTGCTCTGCAGATGCTGTTTCTTACTGATCGCAGGTCCATGGCAAGCCTGCATTTGCTCACTCTGTCATATTTTAGTTACTCTTGGGGTGTTTCAGGCTTTCATTATTTGATTTGTAACCCGTGATCTTACTGTTCTGACTCGGAAAACCCAGGTGCTGCTTAGCATTTTTTTAGCAGTGAGGTATTACCGTGTGTGTACTGTTCAGACGTCAGTCTGTCCACATAACAGACCGAAGTGTGGTGTCAGCGAGCTTTATCTGCACTGGACTCCAGCCAGCTCACATGACTCATGTTGTGGGATCAAGTCCCGGTGACAGAAGTGAACCCCAGTCCTCTCCCAGGCCTGCCTGTCACTCACCTCGGGGGAGCCTGTGGAGTTCTGCAAGCAGCTCTGGGGAGTCCAGGGATACTGTGGGGCCCCCTGCACCGTGGAGAAGGGACAGTCTGGGCCAGTGTGACGGTGACAAGCGGGCTGGCGCAGAGGAGCGTCACAACCTCTCACGGACCAGACTCCAGTCAGGCTCCTCTGAGTGGCTCCTGGCAAGGTCCTGATTCCTCAGGCTTCAGGGTCTGTCTCTTTATTGTCCAATTTTAGCAAGATTCCCATTGAGTCAGATCAGCCAGAGCCCCCCAGGCTCAACATCTGACCAGACTGCTTGTGCCCCTCCTCCCGATGATGAGGGCTAATCCCCTCCCTGCCTGCCCTCAGCACAAATCCTGTATGGGGTTTAATGGGGTCTTTCTGCTACAGTCTGAGTGTGTATCTCCCCAAAACTGAAGTCGAATCCAAACACCCAGGGTGGTGGTGTTGGCCATTGTGGGGTGACGAGGTCATGAGGGTGGAGCCCCCCATGAAGGGGAGCCAAGTGCCCCCAGCCCTTCGGCCACTTGCAGACACAGGAGGTGGCACGGTGTGTGAACTGGGAAGGGGCCTCACCAGACATCGAGTCTGCAGGGTACTGATCCTGAACATCTGTCCTCCAGACCCTGAGGACTCAGCTCGTGGTCCTGCTGTTACAGGAGCTCGACAGACACCCCCACCCCTGCTCTTTCCTCTCACCAACTTCCTGTCAGTGACCCCACCCTGCTCCTGGCTGTCGCCCCCAGAGTGGGAGATGAGCCTGACCTTGCCCCCACGTCAGAATCCACAGCAGGAAGGAACCCCTCTTACCTGGGTCTTGTACTTCCTGACAAGCATTGGGGGTGGACGACGGGACCCAAGGATGGCGGGGCAGCGTCTGCACGTGTCTGCTCTCAGACCCGTGGCCCCTGACTTCACAGAGGAGAGTGTGGAGCTGAGATTTGCTGCGCTGTGTCCATGCTCATCTCCCTTTTCACGTGTAATGACTGTTAAAATATAGTAAACCTGTTACATTTTGACATACCATTTCCTGTCTTATGAGAACTGCTTTCCAAAACCAATTGTTCACTGATCATTCCTCTGCTTCAATCTGTTGATGTCTTCTACTGTATTGATTTCAGTTACATTAACTTCACCTTTGGTGGGTTTTTAATATTTTCTAGCTGTTTAAAACTTCTGTCTTCTTACTCAGTTGATGCATTCTTCTCCTTAGTTCTTCAGTCAGCTTTATGATCGTCATCCTCAGGTAGATTCCCTGTCTTCAGGTTACTTCTAAGAAGAAGAACTGATTTCTTAATTTGCAACATGTTCTTCTGTCTCCTCCCGTTGCCTGAATTGCTGCACTTTGTGTCTGTGATGTTTGGTTCAGTTTCCCGAACCTGGACAAGTGGCCCCTGTAGGAGACACCGAACAGAAGCACACTCCCCCCTTGTGAGCTCTGTGGTTCCCCCTGAGGGCTGCACAGGCCCTGTGCAGGGCATTCACAGGCTCTGGGTGAATGCTCTGGGTGGGCTGGGAGGCGTGGCTGGCCTGCCCACCCGTTTGGTTGCCAGGCCCTGCCTTGCACAGAGGCTTCTGGATTCTGGCTGGAGGGGGCGGTCCTGAGAGGGTGGCTGCAGAATTACAGGGGCCCCCAGGGCTGCAGGCTAGTGTTGGCTCACAGGTGAGGCGAGTGGGGGTCCAGGTAACCCCGGGGCTGTTCCCCACCCACCAGGTCCTGGAGCGAGTGCAGACCCACTGGCAGGAAGAGCCCGTCCTGGGGTCCGGCTGAGGGCCTCAGTTCGGTGGCAGGTGTCAGACTGCTGATGGGTGAAGTACAGGCATCCCGGAGCTTCTGTTGGCCTGCTGGTGAGTGGGCAGGGTCCTGTCTCAGCTGGCCGTAGTTGTCCTGGGGCTGGTGTCTGCCCACTGCTAGGTTAGGATGGCTTCAAGGCTAGAGCAGGGCTTGGTCTGGGGTCTCTGGCTGCAGGGCTCTGGGTGTCTATGGGCTAGGGACTGTGCACTGCATGTGGATGAGGCCAGGTCCTGGGGCCTGTGGTGGGCAGGGCCATGTCCAAGGTCATCTGTGGGCTTGGGGGGAGGGGGGAGCTTAAAGCAGCCTGTCTGGTGGGTGGGGCTGGTCCCTGCCCAGTTGGTTGTGGAGCCTGAGGATACCTGTCATGGTGCCCACAGGCTGTTGGATAGGGGCAGGGCTGAGTCCTGAGGCTGACCTGCTAGAGGGAGGATCCCACAGGGGTGCTGGCCGGCATGTGTCCTTGTGGTACTGTGAGATCCCAGATGTCTGCTGCCAGTGGCTATGAGCCCAGGACAGCCAGCCTCCTGGAGGTAAGCCCCACTGGACTTCAGAACCAAATTGTCTAGGGTCTTATATTCTTGTTACAAGACCCCATTCTCAGGAGCCTGATAGGGGACCCAGAACTCTTGCTCCTTGGGGAGAACCTCTGCAGTTGTAACTATTCTCCCATATGGGGGCTACCCACTCTGGGTTCAGTTCAGTTCAACCTCTCAGTCCTATCTGACTCTTTGCGATGCCATAGGCCTCCCTGTCCAACACCACCTCCCAGAACTTGCTCAAACTCATGCCCATCAAGTCGGTGATGCCATCCAAACATCTCATCCACTATCGTCCCCTTCTCCTCCTGCCTTCAGTCTTTTCCAGCATCAGGGTCTTTTCCAGTGAGTCAGTTCTTCACATCAGGTGGCCAAAGTATTGAAGTTTCAGCTTCAGCATCAGTTCTTCCAATGAATATTCAGGACTGATCTCCTTTAGGATGGACTGGTTCGATCTTGCAGTCCAAGGGACTCTCAAGAGTCTTCTCCAGCACCACTGTTCAAAAACATCAATTCTTTGGCACTCAGCTTTCTTTATAGTCCAACTCTCACATCCATACATGACCACTGAAAAACCATAGCTTTGACTAGACCGACCTTTGTTGGCGAAGTAATGTCTCTGCTTTTTAATATGCTGTGTAGATTGGTCATAGCTTTTCTTCCAAGGAGCAAGTGTCTTTTAATTTTCATGGTTGCAGTCACCATCTGCAGTGATTTTGGAGCCCCCAAAAATAAAATCTGCCACTGTTTCCATTGTTTCCCTATCTGCCATGATCTTCGTTTTTTGAATGTTGAGTTTTAAGCCAGCTTTTCTACTCTCCTCTTTCACTTTCATCAAAAGGCTCTTTAGATCTTCTTTGCTTTCTGCCATAAGGGTGGTGTCATCTGCATATGTGAGGTTATTGATACTTCTCCCGGCAATCTTGATTCTAGCTTGTGCTTCCTCCAGCCTGGCATTTCGCATGATGTACTCTGAAGCAGAAGTAGATGCTTTTCTGGAATTTTCTTGCTTTTCCTATGATCCAGCAGATGTTGGTAATTTGATCTCTGGTTCCACTGCCTTTTCTAAAACCAGCTTGAACATCTGAAAGTTCTTGGTTTATGTACTGTTGAAGCCTGGCTTGGAAAATGTTGAGCATTACTTTGCTAACATGTGAGACGCATGCAGTTGTGTAGTAGTTTGAACATTCTTTGGCATTGCCTTTGTTTGGGATTGGAATGAAAACTGACCTTTTCCGGTCCTGTGGCCACTGCTGAGTTTTCCAAATTTGCTGGCATGTTGGGGGCAGCACTTTCACAGCATCATCTTTTAGGATTTGAAATAGCTCAACTAGAATTCCGTCACCTCCACTAACTTTGTTCATAGTGATGCTTCCTAAGGCCCACGTGACTTCACATTCCAGGATGTCTGGCTCTAGGTGAGTGATCACACCATCATGGTTATCTGGTTCATGAAGATCTTTTTTGTATATTTCTTCTGTGTATTCTTGCCACCTCCTCTTAATATCTTCTGCTTCTGTTAGGCCTATACCATTTCTATCCTTTATTGTGCCCATCTTTGCATGAAATATTCCCTTGGTATCTCTAATTTTCTGAAGAGATCTTCTATTGTTTTCCTCTGTTTCTTTGCATTGATCACTTAGGAAGGCTTTCTTCTCTCTCCTTGATGTTCTTTGGGTTAGTGATACCATATAGTATTTGTCTTTCTCTGACTTGTTTCTCTAAGCGTAATATTCTCTAGATCCATACATGTTGCTGCAGATGGCATTATTTCATTTTATTTTAGTCTTTTTTCCCACTGTGTGTATGTACCATATCTTCTTTATCCATTCTTCTGTTAATGGACACTTAGGTGCCCTCCACATCTTGGCTATATTGTAAATAGTGCAGCTATGGATGATATCATGGTGCACATATGTTTTCAGATTAGTGTTTGTATGTGTTTTTTGTTTTTTTTTGTTTGTTTGTTTGTTTTCCCAAATGAGCCCAGGAGTAGAAGTGCTGGATCATGTGGTAGTTGCATTTTTGGCTTTTTAAGGAACCTCCATGCTGGTTTACATAGTGGCTACACCATTTTACATTCTCATGAAAAGAGTACAAGAATTCCCTATTCTCTGCATCTTCCCTAACATTTATTATTTGTATGCTTTTTGATGGTGGCCATTCTGACTGATTTGGGATAATACCTCATTGTAGTTTTGATTTGCATTTCTCCGTTAATTACCAATGCTGAGCCTCTCTGCATGTGCCTCTTTGCCATCTGTGTGTCTTCTTTGGAAAAAAAGTCTATTGGAGTTTTCTGCTCATTTTTTTGACTGGATTTTTTTTTTTTTTTGGTATGCAGTTGTACCAAAACTGTTGGTACATTTTAGATATTAACCTCTTGCTGATCATGCCATTTGCAAATAGTACTTTCCATTCAGCATTTTTTGTTGTTGTTGATGGCTTTTGCGCAAAAGCTTTTATGTGTAATTTAGTCTCATTTTTTAATTTGTCTTGTTTAATTTCTTTTGCATTAAGCGACTGAATCAAGAAATGGTGCCACCATTTATGTCAGAGGTTCCTATGTTCTTTATATGAGTTCTATGTTTTTATGTCTTACATTTAGATTTTAAAATAATTTTAATAATTTGAGTTTAGAATGTTCTGTTACTTCACATAGTAAAATAATCTTTTATATGTGGCCTTCCAGCTTTCCCAGAACCACTTGTTGAAGAGATGGTCTTTTCTCCATTGTATAGTCTTGCTTCCTTTGTAGATTAATTGACTGTAAGTATGTCGGTTTATTCTTGGGCTCTATACTCTGTGACATTGCTGTATGTCTATTTTCCTACCAGTAAAACACTGGTTTGATTACCCAGCTTCATAGTATAGACAGAAGTCTGGGAGTATCATACTTCCAGCTTTGCTCTCTTTTTTAAGATTGCTTTGGGAATTGGAGTGTTTTATAGCTCTCTGTCAGTTTTGGATTATTTCTAGTTCTGTGGATAATATTCTCATAGTTTGATAGGGATTGACTTAAATGTATAGATTGATTTAGGTATTAGGCCATTTTAATATTCTTCCAATCCAAGAGTGTGGGGTATCTTTCCATTTCTTTTAATCGTCTTCTATATCTTTTAACAATGCTTTATATTGTTCTTAGAATATAGTCTTTTCAGTGCCTTAGTTAAGTTTATTCATAGGGTTTTTTTCCTTAATGTGACTTTAAACGGGATTGGTGGTGGTGGTTTTCTTTTTAACTTTCTCATTCTGATATTTCATTATTAGTATATAGGAATGCAACCTATTTCTGAATATTAACAAGCTTGCTGAATTCATTAGTTCTCATAGTTTTTAGGTGGAGACTTTAGTGTTGCAGGAAGGGGGACCCCTTCCAGGGCCTGAAATTGGGCTCTTGTCTAACACTTGGAAATGAATGAGACACATATGCTGACAAAGCATGAGATTTTATTGGGAAAGGGCGCCCGGATGGAGAGCAGGAGGGTCAGGGAACCCAGGAGAACAGCTCTGTCACATGGCTCGCAGTCTCGGGGTTTTATGGTGATGGGATTAGTTTCTGGGTTGTCCTTAGCCAATCATTCTGACTCAGGGTCCTTCCTGGTGGTGCACGCCTTGTTCAGCCAAGATGGATGCCTGAGAGGATTCTGGGAAGTGGTCGGACATGTGGTGTCTCCTTTTGACCTTTCCCGAACTCTTCTGATTGGTGGTGGCTTATTAGTTCCCTGTTCCTTAGCAGGCCCTCCTGTCGTAAAACAACTCATGCAAATGGTTACTATGGTGCCTGGCCAGGGTGGACGGTTTCAGTCAGTGTGCTTCCCCTAACATTAGGATTCTTGATACAGTGTCATCTGGACATTTGCACCTCTGCTTCCAGCTGGATACCGTTTGTTTCTTACTGTATCTGATTTGCTCTATTATCCACAGGGCTTCTAATACTCTGTTGAATAGAGCTGGTGAGAGTAGGCATTCTTGTCTTGTTCCTGAATTTAGCAGAAAGGCTTTTAGCTTTTCATCATTGATTATTATGTTGGCTGTGGGTTTGCTTTAGTAACTTTTTATTTATGTTGAGACGTGTTCCCTCTATACCCACTTTGTTGAGAGGTTTTAGCCTAGATGGATGGTTAATTTTATCAAAAGCTATTCTGTTCTGCATCTATTGAAATGAAATTAGGTGTCAGTCTTTCTTTTTGTTAGTGTAGTTACCACACTGTGTTTTTGTTTTCGTTTTGCATATGTTGAACCATCCCCGCAACCCTAGAATGAATCCAGTTTGAAAGTGGTATTTGATCCTTTTTGTGGTGACGCAAGGGCTAAAGAGCAGATAAAACCAAGGAGTGTCTTGGAATACAGGAATGGAAAAACCAGACCCTTCTCATCCTACCCTCCCCCATGTTGTAACTATTAATGGATTCAGGTCCTCCTGAGCAGTATAACGTGTCTCCCCTCCTACCCCATGGAGAGAAGGTATTTGCCTTACTCTTCCCCATCCAGTACACATGCCTCATCCAATCAGCAAATGATCCGCAAGACCCCTATCCCATTCCTTGTACCCTGGGTATAAAAGTGTACTAAGGAGCCCTGATCAACGTCAGTTCTCCCTTGAGCTGGCCCGCTGTTCTAACAGCATCTCCCATTCTAACAAACTTTATTTCCCTCTCATTCTGTCTCATGTCTGGAAATTCTTTTCCAACCCACTCCCAGATCACGACATTTTTGGTGGCCCCTACGGGGAACTTGGGGTCTCTTCCCCCACTTCCTCGCCTCTCCTTTTTCATAGGGACCCTCTGCGAACAGGCAAGTGCTGTGGAAGCAACTGAGGAGCTCTGGCCAGGGTCACCCTCTGCTGTGTTTCAAAGGCCCCACTGCTCACTGAGCCCCAGTAGCTGCCGCCTGGTGGGGTCTCTCCTTTGTCTTCTCTCCACCCAAGGACTAGGCCAACCAATACTGTGTGGGCACGGGTCAGGCACTTAAAAGCCATCAGGGCACCTGCCACTGAAGACTCCCTTGTGAGGATGAGGGGGACACGGAATGGATCAGGCCACAAGGGCATCCCCCCCCGCCCCCCGCCGCCCCAGCAAGACAGCTTCTGTGCATGTGTCAGGCACTTAGTGAAAGAAAGTGAAAGTGAAGGCGCTCAGTTGTGTCCGACTCTTTGCAACCCCATGGACTGTAGCCTACCAGGCTCCTCTGCCCATGGAATTTTCCAGGCAGGAGTACTGGAGTGGGTTGCCATTTCCTTCTCCAGGGGATCTTTCCAACCCAAGGATTTAACCCAGTCAGGTCTCCTGCGTTGTAGGCAGACACTCTTCCATCTGAGCCACCTGGGAAACCCAGGCACATAGTGGTTAAAGCAAAACAGAGACCATTGTCCCCTGGCCACCGCCTCCCCAATAGGATTTTAAGGCGGATTCCTCAGCCTTCTTCCCTGTCACTTTCACTTCTTTCCCTTTTGCTCCAGATTGATATACATGAGCCTAGGTGTTGCCTCTGAGCCATCCCAAGAGTGCCTTCCTTGTTTCAGGGAATCACCAAACAGTGAGTCACCCGGTTGCTCCCAGGAATCTCTGTCTTTCTCTGCCCAGGTAAGATGGTGCCTTAGCTGCACGGTTCTCGGGGGTCACCTCACTGTCCGGTGTGACTGTTGAGATGGTGGAGATTTTGTGCCTCAGTTGCAGGGAGATGTCACTGAGACAAATGGAATTCCTTTCTGCCAGTCGGTGACTCTCAGTACCCCATTCTACGGCATATAGGCTAAGGATGGGTTCTGATACATCTCGGGAGCCTCTCTCAGGCTCACCCCTTGGCTGCATTCTTAGGAACTGGAAAAATTTGACCCTGCAAAAGGCCTGGCCCCAGTTCAAACTAGGGACAAAAAAAAAAAAAAAATCCTCTGAACAGCACACTAGCTTTTGCCAAAAGCAGGAAAAGGACTCAGAATTTCCTCACGTTCAGTCCTTATTATTATTTATAATAATATTAATTAGTTAAATATTATTATATATTCATGGGGTTCTCAAGGCAAGAATACTGAAGTGGTTTGCCATTCCCTTCTCCAGCATATTAAAAAGCAGAGACATTACTTTGCCAACAAAGGTCTGTCTAGTCAAAGCTATGGTTTTTCAGTAGTCATGTATGGATGTGAGAGTTGGACTGTAAAGAAAGCTGAGTGCCAAAGAATTGATGTTTTTGAACCATGGTGTTGGAGAAGACTCTTGAGAGTCCCTTGGACTGCAAGGAGATCCAACCAGTCCATCCTAAAGGAGATCAGTCCTGGGTGTTCATTGGAAGGACTGATGCTGAAGCTGAAACTTCAATACTTTGGCCACCTCATGCGAAGAGTTGACTCACTGGAAAAGACCCTGATGCTGGGAAAGATTGAAGGCAGGAGGAGAAGGGGATGACAGCAGATGAGATGGTTGGATGGCATCACCGACTCAATGGACATGAGTTTGAGTAAACTCCAGGAGTTGGTGATGGACAGGGAAGTCTGGCATGCTGCAGTCCACAGGGTCACAAAGAGTCAGACCTGACTGAGTGACTGAACTGAATTTAACTGAAATATTGTTATATTGTTATATCGTTACAAGTTTGTCAGCAAGGAAAGTACCTGGAGTGAAGAAACTCCAAAAAACAAAAAAAAAAAAGGTAAATGAGATATGAGCTTTTGGATAAACTCTATTACGAATAATTATACTTTAAAAATGTCTGTCTAAACAGTCTCTCTAGATTTTGGTAACCTGAATTTCTAGGGTTGTGCTAAACTAAGTGATGGAAGTTTATTGAATAGCTAGATCATTTCCAAATAAAATAAGATTCTGAAACATTCATTACTGAACACTAACTTCCTCTTACAGAGAAACTAGTGATTTTGGACTATTAACGAATAATGTTCGATGCCATGCTGAGATGCTCTCTAGAATTTTTTTTTTAGAAACTATCAGTGGTATTTATGTTCATCAATCTACAGAATGCTAATGTAAAGGTCAATTCTTAGTTGCTTAAAGAAAGTAGGATGTGTGTTTTCAGTAAAGAAGGTATAAGGAATGAAATTACATTTTATGAAGGGAAAAAGAAGTAGGTCTGACTTACAGGCGGCTGTTTCAGGATGGGAGAACAAAGGAATGGGTACAAAAAGTGATACGAATGTTTTAGGGAAAGTGGACCTCAAGGGAAGAGTTTTGTGCATAAATACAGGTTTTCTTGAGATGTTGAACTGCGTTTGATAATGGATTTTAAGTTTCTTTACCTCTGAAGTGATCTGTTCTATGTTTACCTTTGAAATCTTTTGTTAACTTTGGCTTAGTGAGTAACTGTTGTTTCACAGTTACTTATATGATCCTATCTGACTGTTATAAACCCTTTTGATATTTATTGAAAATACTTCCTAAATCATTTGACTTCTAGCTAACTTTGGGATGCTTCAGAGGGCCCCTGAAACATCCCAAAGAGAGATATCAGACTACCTGAGTTCATTTGACATGTTAAATTACATGGGAAGTATTGTTGGAGGAGTGATGAATCTTCTCAGGTTATATTGTATGGTTGATGTTACTAATATAGATAATCCTAGAAATTATGTGAATTCATGAAAATCTGATATGTCCTGGTAAAATGTCAGTTACAATCCTAGTTATCATGTTAAAGTGTTAAAAGTCACAGTGATGTCCAGGTTCCTTTGTCAATCACAATTTAATCAAATTTTAAACATGCCTTCTATGGTTTCACTCTGATGACTTTGCAAGAATACTGCTACTTCAAAATTTATGGAAAAGATTTTTCTAAGATTAACTGATAAACCAATTTTGTTTGTTATCTGGTAAGCTGGTACCAGACTGGGATTTAGTCTGTCTCTATGTTAAGAGAACAAATGCAGAATGCAGCTTTCCATAACAGATTGTTAATTTCTTTGCCTTATAAGTGATTTATATTTGTTTTTAAAATATTTTGTTACTTTGGTAAAGAAGCATTATTTAAGATTATGGTACATGTAGACAAAGCTCATTTTGCTTCTACAAAAAATAAGCCCTTGTGCTATCCTGATGTCCTTAAAACATGGCAACAGTCTACTCCTAAATTGAGGAATTAAAAAGGGGTGAACAATAGCTGCAAATAAAAAAGCCAGGGCTATGGGAAATCCAAGATGGCTGCTTGGATTTTCCCGGCTCCTTGACAAACCTCATTTTTATTTGATGGATTAAAGCCTTCCCTGGATACAAGATTAATTCCCTCACAATGACAAAAAATTATATTTCACTTAATATTAACTTCTGCTGCTACTACTGCTAAGTTGCTTCAGTCGTGTCCGACTCTGTGTGACCCCATAGATGGCAGCCCACCAGGCTCCACCGTCCCTGGGATTCTCCAGGCAAGAACACTGGAGTGGTTTGCCATTTCCTTCCCCAATGCATGAAAGTGAAAAGTGAAAGTAAAGTCGCTCAGTCGTGTCCGACTCTTCATGACCTCATGGACTTCAGCCTACCAGGCTCCTCCATCCATGGGATTTTCCAGGCAAGAGTGCTGGAGTGGGTTGCTATTGCTTTCTCTGATATTAAGTTCTAGTTTTGTTAATTAAGGTCTTTGTTTACTAAGACTCACTTCTGAGGCAGTTCCTTGTTGTTATGTTATATTGCTAAAAGATTTAATTAATAAGTTATTAAAAAGGACACTATAAGTTTGTTTCTAAAGCTTATCTCAATAACCAATCTTTGGATCAAGGTCAGATGTTCCATGAGGTACAACCAGGAGATTAATACCTGACTATAATCATTTAACTAAGTCAGATGACCTGGGGGTATACC
Source organism: Cervus elaphus (assembly GCF_910594005.1). Lineage (NCBI taxonomy): Eukaryota > Metazoa > Chordata > Mammalia > Artiodactyla > Cervidae > Cervus > Cervus elaphus. The sequence continues at coordinate 93,336,930 of NC_057826.1, read as the reverse complement.
GGACTATACCTAATGAAAGTCCTTGACTTAAATTCTTGCTTGTAACCTTACTAATAACTGCTGGTTATATTATTTGCTATGTCGCTTCTTTCAGAAGATTGCTTCTTACATTACTAAATGTGTGACTGAGCCTGTGATAAAACGCTGATATGCAGTTCTATATGACATCAGTGATTGTAATAATGTAACTCTAGATATGGGAAGAAGCAATAAGAGGGAACATTTTCCTGGACCAAAAGGCTGGTAAGACAGGTATGGTCCAGAGACTTTTGCTACAGGAAAGGTCAGGTCCAATAAACCACACTGAGTGGCCTATCAATGACCTCTTCCCTAGACCTGGGAATGAGCCTTCCCAGCACCGCGGGACAAAATGGCCATGAAATGCCCCCAAAGCGTGGTCAACTATGTGGCTATGAAGGGACCCTGCTGACTGGAAGTTGGCACTTGCCAGCTGCCTCTGCAAAGATTACATCATGACCACTGCAAGCTGCTGACCTTCAACACCCCCGGAAGGAGTTCAGGGTGGAGATCAGAAATAAGGCACTCTGTGCTCACTGGTCATAGCAAACACCCTCTTCCAACAGCACAAGAAAAGACTCTGCACGTGGACATCACCAGATGGTCAACACTGATTTCAGACTGATTATATTCTTTGCAGCCAAAGATGGAGAAGCTCTATAAAGCCAGCAAAAACAAGACCAGGAGCTGACTGTGGCTTGGATCATGAACTCCTTATTGCCAAATTCAGACTGAAATTGAAGAAAGTAGGGATAACCACTAGACCATTCAAGTATGACCTAAGTCAAATCCCTTATGATTATACAGTGAAAGTGAGAAATAGATTTAAAGGACTAGATCTGATAGACAGAGTGCCTGATGAACTATGGACAGAGGTTTGTGACACTGTATAGGAGACAGGGAACAAGACCATCCCCAAGAAAAAGAAATTCAAAAAAGCAAAATGGCTTTCTGAGGAGGCCTTACAAATACCTGTGAAAAGAAGAGAAGCCAAACGCACAGGAGAAAAAAATATATATACCCATTTGAATGCAGAGTTCCAAAGAATAGCAAGGAGAGATAAGAAAACCTTCCTCAGTGATCAATGCAAAGAAATAGAGGAAAACAATAAAATGGGAAAGATAGAGATCTCTTCAAGAAAATCAGAGATATCAAGGGAACATTTCATGCAAAGATGGGCTCAATAAAGGACAGAAATGGTAGGGACCTAACAGAAGCAGAAGAGATTAAGAAGAGGTGGCAAGAATACACAGAAGAACTGTACAAAAAAGATCTTCACGACCCAGATAATCACGATGGTGTGATCACTTACCTAGAGCCAGACATCCTGGAATGTGAAGTCAAGTGGGCCTTAGGAAGCATCACTATGAACAAAACTAGTGGAGGTGATGGAATTCCAGTTGAGCTATTTCAAATCCTAAAAGATGATGCTGTGAAAGTGCTGCCCCCAATATGCCAGCAAATTTGGAAACCTCAGCAGTTGCCACAGGACTGGAAAAGGTCAGTTTTCATTCCAATCCCAAACAAAGGCAATGCCAAAGAATGCTCAAACTACCGCACAATTGCACTCATCTCACATGCTAGCAAAGTAATGCTCAAAATTCTCCAAGCCGGGCTTCAACAATACATGAACCGTAAACTTGCAGATGTTCAAGCTGGTTTTAGAAAAGGCAGTGGAACAAGAGATCAAATTGCCAGCATTCATTGGATCATCGCAAAGGCAAGAGCATTCCAGAAAAACATCTATTTCTTCTTTATTGACTATGCCAAAGCCTTTGGCTATGCGGATCACAATAAACTGTGGAAAATTCTGAAAGAAATGGGAATACCAGACCACTTAACCTGCCTCTTGAGAAAACTGTATGCAGGTCAAGAAGCAACAGTTAGAACTGGATATGGAACAACAGACTGGTTCCACATTGGGAAAGGAGTACATCAAGGCTGTATATTGTCACCCTGCTTATTTAACTTATATGCAGAGTACATCATGAGAAATGCACAAGCACAAGCTAGAGTCAAGAGTACTGGGAGAAATATCAATAACCTCAGATATGCAGATGACACCACCCTTATGGCAGAAAGTGAAGAAGAACTAAAGAGCCTCTTGATGAAAGTGAAAAAGGAGAGTGAAAAAGTTGGCTTAAAGCTCAACATTCAGAAAACAATGATCATGGCATCCATTCCCATCACTTCATGGCAAATAGATGGAGAAACAGTGGAAACAGTGGCAGACTTTATTTTGGGGGGCTTCAAAATCACTGCAGATGTTGATTGCAGTCATGAAGTTAAAAGATGCTTACTCCTTGGAAGAAAAGTTATGACCAACCTAGACAGCATATTAAAAAGCAGAGACATTACTTTGCCAACAAAGTTCCATCTAGTCAAAGTTATGGTTTTTCCAGTAGTCATGTATGGATGTCAGAGTTGAACTATAAAGAAAGCTGAGTGCTGAAGAATTGATGCTTTTGAACTGTGGTGTTGGAGAAGACTCTTGAGAGTCCCTTGGAATGCAGGGAGATCCAACTAGTCCATCCTAAAGGAAATCAGTCCTGAATACATTGGCAGGACTGATTTTGAAGCTGAAACTCTAATACTTTGGCCACCTGATTTGAAGGGCTGATTTGAAAAGACCCTGACTGCTGGAAAAGATTGAAGGCAGGAGGAGAAGGGGATGACAGAGGATGAGGTGGCTGGATGGCATCACCGACTCAATGGACATGAGTTTGAATAAACTCCGGGAGTTGGTGATGGACAGGGAGACCTGGCATGCTGCAGTCTGTGGGGTTGCAAAGAGTCAGACACGGCTGAGTGACTAAACTGAATTGAACTGTGCTCTGGGAAAAACCCAGAAGAACTGGTCTTCAGATAGTCAGATGTTTTCGGGTAAAGATTTTATGAGCCCCAATTCTTGCATCTTCTCATACCTAGAGAAACACTAACATCATGAACCAGTGTCTGATCCTGGTTCTCCTGGCTAGCCCCTGAGGAGCTTTTCTACTTCTATTAACCTCTGGGCCACGGACCTTTAACTTTCTTGTTAAGTTTGTTTCTTCTAGAATACAACAAATCTCCAAGTGGTAGTACAACAAGAATATTCCGACCGATACCAGACGATGCTGAAACAAGTCACCTTATCATTCCATGGACTCTCATCTCCCTCCGTAAATGCACTCTAACAGAAAGCAGGCAAAGGGAACCCAGGGCCCCACAATGCCCCTGTTATAGCCTGAAAAGTCAGAGTGGTCATCACCCCTTTTCCTTTGATACTGGGTCCCCAAATGCCTGAGACGGGAAATAAGTAGATAGTTAGACATGAGCAGGGTATCAACAAGGGCCAAAGAATTGGCCCTAAAGTTAAAGAGGGAGTATTGTGGTGACCCAAGGACAAAAACCAAGCAGATAAAACCAAGGAGGATCTTGGAATGCAGGAACAGAAAAACCAGACTCTTATCGTCCTTCCCTCCCCCATATTATAGCTATTAACGGATTTCAGGTCCTCCTGAGCAGTATAACCTGTCTCCCCTCCTACCCCACAAGGAGAAGGTCTTTGCTTTACTCTTCCCCACACAGTATACATACATGCCTCATCCAATCAGCAGATGACCTCAAGACCCCTATCCCATTCCTTGTACCCTGGGTATAAAAGTGTACTAAGGAGCCCTGTTCAACATCAGTTCTCATTTGAGCTGGCATCTCCCGTCATGCCAGATTCTAACAGCATCTCCCATTCTAATAAACTTTATTTCCCTCTCATGTCTGGAAATTCTTTTCCAACCTGCGCCTGGACCATGACACTATTTGTGTATTATTGGATTTGGTTTGCTAATATTTTGTTGAGGATTTTTGCATGTATGTTTGTCAGAGGTGTTGGCCTGTAATTTTCTTATTTTGTTGTGTATTTGTCTGGTTTTGGTGTCAGGATGATGGTGGCTTCATGAAATGACTTTGGGAGTATTCCCTCTTTAGTTACTTGGAAGAGTTTCAGAAGGATAGATAGAAATCCTTGTGTGCCTGGTAAAATTCCCCTGTGAACTAGACTGGGTTAGACTTTTCTTTGCTGAGAGTTTTTTGTTTTGTTTTTTTAATTACAGATTGAGATACTCTTCTGGTGGTCAGATCAATGTCTAATTCTGCTTGACTCAGTCTTTACAATCTGTAGGTTTCTAGAAATTTTTTCATTTTCTAAGTTGTCCAATTTGTTGACCTGTTCAAAGAATATGATTTTTTTTTTCCAGATTTTCATGGTACCTGTTACGTATCCTTTCATTTCTCATTTTATTTGGCTCCTTTCTCTTTTTTGTGAATCTGGGTAAAAACTGATAATTTTAACTTTTAAAATAGTGCGTGGTTTCTTTGATCTCTTATTTTCTCTGTGATCTTCATTTCCTTCTGTTCATGTTGTGCTGTTTTTTCTTTTGCTAATTCTTTTATTTGGTAGGTTAAGTTGTTCGAGTTTTTTTTTTTTTTTTTTTTTTCATTTCTTGAAGGTCTATATTGCTATGAATTTCTGTCTTAGAACTAATTTGGCAGAGTCCAGTAAATTATACAGAGTTGTGTTTTCATTTTCATTTGTCTGAGGTATTACAGTTCTGTTTTGATCTCACTGTTGACACATTGATTCTGTTCGGAAGCATGTTTAGTCTCCAGATGTTTGTTGTTTTCCAGTGTGTTTCTTCAGTTGATGTAACAGTCAGAAAAATGCTTAACATAAGTTCATCTCCTTATATTTGTTGAGGCTTATTTCTTGACATAGTAGATGATCTGTCCTAGAAAATATTCCATGTGCACTTAAAAACACCTGAAATTCTGCTTTGTTAGATGGTATGACCTGTGGATATCAAGTAAGTCCAACTGATATATTGTATCATTTAAGACTATGATTGACTTAATTTTTTTTACTATCTTATCTGGTTTTTTTTAATGTCACTGGCCTGTTAGGCTCCTCCTGTTATCAATCTCTGTCTTCATGTCTATTAATATTTGCTTTATGTATGTTGTTGATGTTTAGTTTCTAAGTGTGCCTGACTCTTTGCAACCCCATGGACTGTAGCCTGCTGGGCTCCTCTGTCCATGGGATTTCCCAGGCAAGAATACTGGAATGGGTTGCCATTTCCTTCTCCAGGGGATCTTCTCAACTCAGGGACTGAACCGACATCTCCTGCATTGGCAGACAGATTCTTTAGCACCTAGCCACTAGGGAAGCCCTTTCATATATGTTAGGTGATCTTATATTAGATGTGTCTATGTTAACAAACGTTCTCTTCTTGCACTGATCCTTCAACCATTATATGATGCTCTTTTCCCCTTTTTTCCCTTTGATTTAAAGTCTGTTTTGTCTGATAGGAGTATTGCTACTCCTGCTTTCTTGCATGAAATCTTTTTCTATCTTCTAAGTTTCTGTCTCTGTGTATCTTTCACCATGAAATGAGTCTCTTATAGGCAGCCTATTGAAGGGTCTTGTTTTTTTAATTCAGTCAGACACCCTATGTCTTTTTGCTTTTCAAAACTATTTTTAGCCACTAAAGAGCATATACTTATTTACTGACAGTAATTCAGTGTACATAAAATGACTAAATTCCACAACTCTTGCTAGTTGTAAGTAACAGCAGAATGTGTTGAATAATGTTGATTCCAATTGTGAATGTGTTGATGCGTATTTTAAATAGGGTTGGCTTACCTGTAAATAAAATATTGCTACTGAAGGTAAAAGAACATTATTAACCCAGGCTTCCTGCATTTCAGGTGGATTCTTTACCATCTGAGTCACCAGGGAAGCCCAAAGAATATAAAACAGTATCAAAGTTTGGGCTTCCCAGGTGGTGCTAGTGGTAAGGAACCCACCTGCCAATTCAGGAGACCTAAGAGATATGGGTCTGATCCCTGGGTCGGGAAGATCCCCTGGAGAAGGGAATGGCAACCCATTTCAGTATTCTTGGCTGGAGAATCCCATGGACGGAGGAGCCTGGTGGGCTACAGTCCATAGGGTCACAAAGAGTTGGACATGACTGAAGCGATTTAACACACAATATCAAAGTTAAAACATATAATTATTTGGGTATTTGGGGGCAGTTTTTCTTTTTAATTTAATTTTTTTATATTCAGATATAGTTTATTATCAATGTTATATTAGTTTAGGTATACAGCAAAGCAGTTCAGGTATACATCTACATATATCCATCTTTTTCAGATTTGTTCCTCATATAGATAATTACAGAATATTGAGTTGAGTTCCCTGTGCTATACAGTAAGTCCTTGTTGATTATCTCTTTCATATACAGTAGTATATGTGTATGTTAATCTCAAACTCCTAATTTATCCCTCCCCTGCGTGCCTTGCCCATTTGGGAACCACTAGTTTGTTTCCAAAAATCTGTGGAAAATCCCATGGGCAGAGGAGCCTGACGGGTTACAGTCCATGGGGTTGCAAAGAGTCAGACACAACTTAGCAACTATACAACAAAAACAATTACAACCTTATTTACTCCTAAATGATATTTTTAGAGGAAGTAAGAAGCTATATTTCAGTTAATTTTCTAAACATACAGTGGATTTTGACAACAATTAATTATTCATTTAAGTGGGCAGTAAATTTTCTAGTTGCCATTGGACAAAAATCAAAGCATATTTCAAAATACACATTAATCTGTGTTTAAAGGACTGCCCTTTTAAGGAAATTTAACATTTTATTTATCTTAACAGTATGTCAGAAGTGTTTATTTTAAAGCTGTGATTTCTAAATATTTATACATAATTACATACACACATATATGCAGAGAAGGAGATTAGATAGTTAATAAATAGATGATAGATGATAAATAGAGACAGAGGCAGAGACAGAGGCATAGATAATAAAGATGATAGGTGATAAATAGATCAGAGACAGAGGCAGAGACAGAGGAGGAGGAGAGAGCGAGGGCGGGGTTGGGGGACAGGAAGAGAGGGAGCTGGCAGCCCCAAGGCTTGGCTGTGCTGTAAGCTGCAGAGGGCAGTACCTCAGTGATCTGTAAAGCTCCTGTATTCTCAATTTTAAGTAGTAAACTCACTTTATAGCTGTTTCCAACTCTTCTGCTGTATTTCCTTAGACACACATTTTTAGGCTACAATGGACTTACTAATGAACTAAATCACATTTCAGCTCACACCTGCCACCAGCCTGAAACACGCCAGCCCATGTACACGTTGAGAGCCATCGACCTCCCCCCCACCCCCCCGCTTTGACTACACCCTTCTGTCAGTGGGGAATCCCCAGACACACCTTCTGTCCTCAGAATATCCCAGGAATGCTCTTATGTCAGTGGGAAATCCCCTGAAAACAGGCTTCTGACCACGGAAGGACCCGGGAATCCCCTATTGCCAGTGAGAATCCCCCAGACATGACTTACTGCCCTCATTAACCCTGAGAAATCCCCTTGTATCAGTGGGGTATCCCATGGACATCACTTTCTGTCCTCAGAATATCCCGGGAAATCCCATATTGTCAGTAGGGAATTTCCCAGACACCATATTCTGTCCTCAGACTATCCCAGGAAACCCACTTCTGTCATTGGGGAATCCCCTGCACACCAACTACTGTCCTCAGAATATCCCGGGAAACCCCCTTCTGTCAGTGGGAAATCCCCAGAAAACCACCTTCTGTCCTCAGAATATCCCGGGAAACCCCCTTCTGTCAGTGGGAAATCCCCGGAAAACCACCTTCTGTCCTCAGAATAACCAGGGAAACCCCCTTCTGTCAGTGGCGAATCCCCTGAACACCACCTACTGTCCTCAGAATACCCCAGGAACTGCACTTCTGTCTCTGGGAAATCCCCCGGAAACCACATTCTATCCTCAGAATATGCCGGGAAACCCCCTTCTTATCAGTGCGAAATCCCCAGAAACCCCCTTCTGTCAGTGGGGATTCCCATGGACATCACCATCTGTCCTCAGAATATCCAGCAAAACCTCCTTCTGTCAAAGTGGAATCCTGCAGACATGAGCTTCTGTCCTCAGACTATCCCAGGAACACCCTTCTGTCAGTGGGAAATCCCCTAGACACCATCTTCTGACCACAGAATATCCTGGGAATCCCCTTCTGCCAGTGGGGATACCCAGACACGACATTCTGGAAACATTTCCAACATACACCGGAAACCCCCTTCTGTCACTGGCCAATCCTCCGGAAACCATCTTCTGTCCTCAGAATATCCTGGGAAATCCCCGTCTGTCAGTGGGGGATCCCCCGGACACCACCTTCGGTCCGCAGAATATCCCAGGAAACCCCCTTCTCTCAGTGGGGAATCACCTGGACATCACCTTCTGTCCTGAAAATATCCAAGGAAACCCCTTCTGTTGATGGAGAATCCCGGGGAAACCACCTTCTGCCCTCAGAATGTCCCAGGAAACCCCTTCTATCAGTGGGGAGTCGTCTGGACACCATCTTCTCTGCTCAGATTCCCAAAGATATCCTTTCTGTCAGTGGGGAATCCCCCAGACACCACCTTCTGTCCTCAGAATATCCCCAGAAACCCCGTTCTGTCAGTGAGGAATCCCCTGGACAACACCTTCTGTCCTCAGAATATCACAGGAAATCAACCATTCTGTCAGTAGGGAATTCCCTGGACACCACATTCTGTCCTCAGAATATCCCGGGAAACACCCTTCTGTCAGTGGGGAATCCTCTGGACACCAACTTCTGTCCTCAGAATATCCCGGGAAACCCCCTTCTGCCAGTGGGAAATCCCCTGGAAACCACCTTCTGCCCTCAGTAACCCTGGAAAATCCTTTCTGTCAGTGGGGAATCCCCTGCAAACCACCTTCTCTGCTCAGAATATTCCAGGAAACCCCCTTCTGTCAGTGGGGAACCCTCTGGACACCTCCATCTGCTGGTCGGGTATCCATCGGAAACCCCTTTGTCTGTAAGGAATCCCTGGAAACATTCTTTCATGGGGAATATCCCCAAAACCCCCTTGTACTCCTCAGGAATCCCCAGGAATCCTTATTCTGACCCTCAGGAATAGCCCGGAATAGCCCTTCTTACACTCAGAATCCTCTGTAAATCCCTTTCTATTGGTGAGCAATCTCCCAGAAACCACCTTATATCTGGTGGGAATCCCTGGTAACCCTCTTCTGCCTCTCAGGAGTCCCCGTAAACCCCTTTCTCTCTGTCAGGATTTCCTTGGAGTCCTCTGACTCTGTTAGAATTCCCCGGAAACAACCCTCTATGTGTCTGAATGCCCTCAGAAATCTCTCTGTCGAATTCACATTAGGAGTTAAGATACTTACGTTTCTCTTGGCCCTTTCTCACAGAAATAGTTGAACACATACTTTTAGAAAGTGATAATTTGTAGTTTGATACAGAACTATGAAAGCGAAGAGATTATGAGTTAAATCTAAGTTGATTTAAATGTTTTGCAGGGGAAATATTTTGATGTTGTTCACTATTACCTCATGAGTTCATTGATCGGGGTGGGGACTTGGAAAACTAAGAGGGATTATCGTTCTTTTATAGTATATTTGTAAATTACCTTTCCCTTACGGGCAGGAGATCCCACAAAGGATTAAGAAAGGATATATACACCCTCCTTAGAAGGCTCTCTGTTGTAACACATTGAATTCACAAGTTAAGTCCAAACTGATTTCCACTAAGAAACTCAGATTTCCCTCAAAAGCAAAGGATATTCTACTGTCAGGGAATGTTTGACGGGAGGATTCCTAAGTGCTGTCTCTCATGAGTCCTTTGTCCCTTTTCAAGTGGAACAGCACGCTGCTCCCAGGGACTGAGGTCATTGTGTGAGGCAGGCTTGGGTCTCCTTTAGTAAACATTCTCTTTAGGACAAAACTGCTTAGTCTCGTTCCCCTTTCTTGAGATATGGATTGTATCCTGACCTTGTGACTAACATTACCCCTTATTCCCTTGGTAACGGTTTCTGTACTTTTGGTTTTCTGATCTCTATCATTCCCGAAAGAAGTTTCTTGTACCACAGCCTATATATACTCATAGAGAAATCATTAAAGCACCTTTGCTCCATCAGAGCTTAGGTCCCTGGGTCTTTTTTTTGTCTTTCTCTCTCTTTCTCTCTTTTACTTTCTTATCATCAACTCCGTACCACCAGGTTCCAGTCCATTAAAGGACCCCAACATTCTACTGTGAATGTATGGGTTTAAAGTGGGGATGTATAAGATATTCCTATTTTGTGCATTCAAGAAATCTGGAGAAATAAACATTGCTTCAGTTTGACATTTTTTCAAACTTATTAAAAATGTTTTTTGAAAGTGGTAATTTGTGTCTTTTTACTTGTAGGTAAAGGAATGAGAGAAGTTTATGAAACAGTTGCTAAAACTCCAGGTTTGTATACCAGAACAGTTACAGATTTAAATCAAATAAGGTGATCTGTTCTCTACTATGCTCTGTGCAACCAAATAAACAAATTTCTGATTGCTTTACCCCATGAAAAAGTTAATGTTTCAGTTATTTAAAACACCAAGCCCACACATGTTCCTCTTTCTCTTATAACTGTGTTTTAGTAATGGAATAAGAATGCTTTACTTAAAATGAAAACCTCTATTGTTGTCCTACGCTGTTTTATTAAAAGGAGCCTTGGAAACTTTGCAGGCAGAAGTGGACATCAGATGTTGACCCAGAATGTGGTATACTGGAGAGCCTGTAATCAGGGTTGTGTGTCTTTTCCTCCACACGAGGAAGCTACAGTAAACAACATATCATGACAGCATCAGCTGTGCATTCCAGCCATTCAAATGTGGGGCTATAGCCTTCTCCAAATGTCTCAAGCATCAGACACCCTCTGCCTCAAATACATTAATTCTCATTTTCTGTTCTGTGTGATACCTTGCTTAATGCACGCTGTAGCAAATGGGAAAGGTGCAGGTTTATTTCCTAATGAAGATGCTCATTACTCCAAATCACCTGGCCTGTTGTATCTGTTATAAATTTACAGAATATTTAAACAGGACAGTGTGTCCCCAAATTATAATGTAAGCCAAACTTTAAAAAAATAGAATGGAAAACACTTAGATAAGTTGTGTTTTCTGGTGTTTTCTTTATTCACGTGTTCACACTGGTTTCTTAGACATAAACTTTGTTCCAGGATCAAATGCATAGAGAGTTTATGAAATGATATAGTTCAGTCACAGTTGCTGGGCTTTGCATTTAATTCTTAGATGAGGCAAAAAGTTCCAACATGGTTAAAGGAATTCATGAATTGTACATCATGAAGTACGTACTTTAAAATTTTTAAATTAAGACCTACCATAAACTTTTTTCTGGACTATTCTATGTAAATGTTATTTAAAAATCAAACACAGAAATCAGTGCTCTATCCAGGCAAGGCTTTCTTCAATGGAAGGAAATACAATGGGTGGTGGTGGTGGTGTGTTTGTTTTGTTTTCTTTGCTCCTTTTGTCGTGGGCAGTGCAAAGTCTGCAGGCTCTTTTTTTAAATTCATTTTTAACTGAAGGATAATTGCTTTACAATAATGCATTGGTTTCTACCAAATATCAATACGAATCAGCCGCAGAGCTGCAGACTCTGCCTCAGTGTGCCCATCCTCTCTGAAGGGAAGCACTGATGAAATGGGCTTCTGTGTTTAGGGGCAGTCTCGCACCTCCACTGTGGTGGTTACCTTACGCTGCAAACCACCAGCAACAGGTCAGAGAACAGGGACCCAAGAAGATCATCCGTGTCCCCAGTGGTCACAGCGGAGCACAGCTAAGCCACCCCGCAGACCTGCCGCTGCTCCCGCTGCCCAGCCCGGCTGGCCCACCTGACCCGCCAGTGATAGGACCTCGACAGGCAGACGTCCCCGAGGGCTGGAAAGAAAAGCACGACCAGGGACACTGTGCTTTGTCCTCGTCACGTTGTGGCCATAAGTGCATTTGCTAACAAACACACTTAAGGAGACAAGCAACTTTCTTTCTACCCAGGAAGTCCACAAATACATTCTGACCAGTTCCACTCACAGTGGATCTGGTCCAGTTAAACAATTTACACATATCATGAGACAATTTAAACCAGAGAGAAATTGAGTGCATTCACTGATGTAGATTTAACATCAATTTCCCTGTAAAATGTTATAGCAGTATTATAAAAATAGCAAGATTTTATGTATATTTGTTAGCAGAAATGTGAAAAGGTTTAATTTTTTTGTGACCAGTGAAAAGAGAAAATAGCTCAATAATATTTGTAAGAAATCCTGTCCCAGATGAATTGTAATGTTTCAAGAAGACTTTTTTGCCTTTTGTTTTTGACATCGTTTAGTCTGGCTTTCTTACCAGTTCTGGACTGTTTCTTATACGGGGGATTAGAGTAGAGCAGAAGAGCTAGAAGAAAGGTTGGCTTTACTTACAAAATAGAGGCCTTGGGAAATAAAGCAGCTTTGTTTCTATTAGCTGGGTCTGTGCAGACAGAGTGGTGCTGTGAAACGCAGGCTTTCTGAGGGCAGAAGAGCCCCGGCAGGCGTCGGTTCCTCTGAGCCTCCCAAGCCTTCCCCCATAAGTGGGCTTGGATATTGAGTGAAGTAGCTGCAGTGATTTTCCAGGTCAGCCTGACTGATGATCTTACCTCGTGTCCTCAGTCCCAGTTCACCATGCACACAGGCCCTGGTGGATCCGGTAACACAGGTGCACTGGGGTCCACCCCAGCGACAGAGGCGTGTCTGCATCTCACAGTAAGCTGCCTGCTCTGGGCTTGGCTCACCTCTTATAAACCTGCTTTGAGGGGACACAGAGACAGGTCATCTTTGTTGTCACTGTCGTGATGTCTTACCAAGCAATACTAAACCTTCTGTGTATTAAAATCTCTAGGTGTAATTGTTCAGTGTGTGCTAACATTTGTCTGTTTCCCCCCCACCCCACAGTTCCTTCAGATGCGTTTTTCATTCATTCAGTGTGGAAGGGATGTTACAAATATTTAAGGAAAAGACAGCCTGTGATCCTAAGTCTCTACTGGTTCAACAAGCAGCAAAGTGAGCTCGATCTTAATCAAGGCCTCCCGGGGGGGAGCTGAAGGTGAGCGGCGCCCAGAGGTCTCCCTCACCAGACCCTCCCTCCCTCAGTCTTCTGGCCAAGGGGGCGCCAACACTGGGCCAGGTGCTGACTGACTATAAAATATTCAGATTTCTTAGGTTCACCCAAGTCCTTTGGACAATATTTCTTTTCATGGAGTTTGGATTTTTTTCCCAAAGGAAATGTTCTCCAGTGTGACTTTGATGCAGTTAGGTTTGGATTTGGGGAAGAGGTTGGATCAAGGGTTATTCAGATTCAGTCCCAGTGGACAGAAGTCCCCCTTCCATGTACAATCTGACTGGGAAGGAGAATAGAGGAGGAAGGGGAAGTCCTGCTCCCAGAGGACCAGCCAGGACCTGGTGTCCTGTGGGGTGCTGTAATTTAATTATAAAAATCTCCTGAATATGCATCTCATCTCTACTGAGAGCTTGTACAAGCAGGGTGCAGAGTTTTACAGGTCAAACTGGATGCTAGGAACACAGAGTTGCTGATAGTGGAGAGGAAAAGCAGCCCAGTCAACTCGTTAGGTGGTCCTCCTTGTCCATGGGTCCTTCTCGTCTTCAGGGTCTTCCCATCCTTCGGTCCTTCCCATCCGTGGTTCCTCTCCATCCCCAGGTCCTATAAAGCCTGTGGGTTCCCTTCCATCCTGTGCAATTGGCCAGTGGACACTCTTCCTGCAGTGTTAGAGGTTTGCTTCTCTGATGGGAGGAAGTGGGAATTAACTGCTGGAGTTCCTGAAATGAACAGTGTGACTTTCCCTTGAGCCTGTCTCTGCACAGATGTTTGGGTTCATTATCGTTATTATTTAATATCTGCTCTCTTCTTTGTTTGTTTACTTATTTATTTGGTTCCTACCCTGGGTAGAGTGCTGATGGACATTGAGTATTCTCAAGGCCAAAGGGTCTGGGATTCAAAAACAGCTGATCTCAACAAACGCCCAAGGGGTGGTCATCCGAAAAGAATTTAAAACAGGGTCAAGTTACACGGAGCTGCATCAAGGGGTAACATGACTCCTGTTGCAGAGTCACGCAGAGTCTAACAAAACTCACCCTCGAAAAGAAATCACATGAAAAGAGGTCAGTTCCACTAAATATGAGAAATGCAAATCGAAACCACAGAAAGGAATCACCTCACAGCACTCAGAATGGCCACTGTCAGAAACTTGACAAACACAAACTGCTAGACAAGGCGTGGAGAAGAGGGAATATTCCTCCCCCGATGCTGGCAACAGACATTGATGAGAGACACTGTGAAGGATCCTGAGAGGCTTATTAAAACAAAGAAAATGGGAAGGTGGTTAGAACACTCTCCAACACCACACACGAAATGAACTCCAAATCATAGGTATCTAAAGGGCAGGTGGATTCTATCCCCTCTCTAACACCATACATGAAATGAACTCCAAATCATAAGTATCTAAAGGTCAAGAGGGATTCTATAAAAGTCTTAAGGAAAACATAGGCAGGAAATGTGAGGATATAAACTACAAGGTCTTTTTGGGTTTGGATGACTTCATCGTGAGGTCTTTTGGAATCCATCTCCTACACAATGAGAAATAAACCCAAACCAGGAAAACATTACCTACTTCAATTTCAAAGCAGGTGTCCAAAAAAGTAAACCTTCAGGATTGAAGAAGGCAACCTGGAATGTAAAGAAATATTTGCAAACCAAGATACACACAAGCAGCTCATCTGCAAAACCAACAGAAAGCTCACAATTCAGTAATATTTCAATAAAGTGGATTCCGTAAAAGTATTACATCCCTATGCTATATCACAACACACACCTAGTTGTGTTAATCAACTGTACCTCAATTACAAAAAAAAAATATGGGATGTATAGCTACAAACACAAAACTAGAAGAAAAAAGGAACAAAAGGAAAATGGGAAATGTTATACAATACAAAAAGCAATTGTGAAATTACTTTGGATGAGATTATTAAAAATCACACAAAATAGATGGACCGTTTGAATCTTTGCTTCAGAAACAGCTAAGTAGTCCAGAGAAGACAATGAATCTACCAGCAAGATAAATAAGGACAAGAAAGCCTTATTTAATGGGAAAGTCACATTTTACCAAGCCCACGTTCTGATAATGAGTACCATCATAAGATACATAAAAATTTTGATGATATTTTCAAAAACAGTTCAAAGGTGTTAACTCTGAAGATGTATTTCCCATATTTTTATCTGTGCCCCAAGCTTCCAGGCTGCACTATAGAAAATCTGGGCCTCAAATGTCCATGCTGAAATAGGGAGAAGTTCCTATTTCTGGCTGGCAACTCTGTGCCCCAAGTTCCCAGGTTGACACAGGCAAAAGTTCCTATTTAAGGCTGGCAACTCTGAACCCGAAGTTCCTGTTCTGAAATAGCGAAAAGTTCTTATTTCAGGCCAGCAACACTGCGCCCCAAGTTCCTGGGCTGAAATGAGGAAAAGTTCCTGTCATTTCAGGTTGGCAACTGTGCACCCCAAGTTCCTGGGCTGAAATAGGGAAAAGTTCCTATCTCAGCCGGGAAATTCTGCACCACAGGTTCCCGGGCTGAAATAGGGAGAAGTTAGTATGTCAGGTCGGCAGCTCTGCGGGCTGAAAGGTGAACAAAAGTCCTTTTCACATTATACTATTCCTGAGAATTCTTTCAAGAGAATTTATTTACATATTCTCACCTAAGGCAAGGTTGTCAGAAACACAAAGAAAACTGCCAAAGGAAATCACACTTAATTTCCATCTAAAACAAGATAAATGGAGTTATCTATTAAACAGAAAGAGACTCACAAATCCAGAAACTAAGGATGCCTGTGCGGATTTGGTTGTGGGTGTTGCCAGATTGAAATAGAAATTAAGAAATAAAATTCACTATGTACAATGTAAGAAAAATAATAGGATATCGTATGCAGCAGAGAGAACTATAGCCGAGATTTTTGCAATATGTTTAAATGGTATATATTCCATGAAAATATTGACTCACTCTCTTGTATCCCAAAGCAAATAGAGTAATGTGAATCAACTGTACCTCAATTGAAAAAGAAAGAGTGGATGGATGGCTGCAAACACCAGAAATAATTAAGAATGAAGTTTCACAAAATAAAAATGGGAAAAGTTTAGGAATAGAAACTCCCATCATGAAATTATTTCGGACGGGGGTACTAGAAGTCTCCGTTGGTTCATCCACTAGAAAGAACAGTATGAAGGATCTTCAGAAAATGAAACATGGACGTGCATGAGGAAACAGCAATCACGTGCCTGAGCATACAGTCAGGGAAAAGAAGCATTTTCGAAGACAAGGGTACCCATGCCACCCGTGCAGGACCGGTTTCCAAAGAAGGTACGCTGCTGCAAAACTAAGGGTACAAGGACAAGGAAACGAATAAAGAAAATGGGTTCTATATACACAATGGTATATGAGTCAGCCACAAGGAAGAATGCACAGGCAAGAAGGTAGAGATGACCATAGCAAGTGCAGTAAGAGAGACATGGAGTGAAAAATGGAATATGATGTCACTTGTAGGTGGACTCTAAAAATGGATACATAGGAGCTCTTTGAGCCAAGATAAACAGCTCACAGACTTAGGAAAAGCTTGTCTCACTGTTAGCAGAGAAGAAAGGTTTGGGCACTTAGAAATAAGCTAATTCTTTAACGTGCACATTCCTATTTAGAAAATAAGCCACAAGGACCTACTGGATAACACTAGGAATGATACTCCAGTTTTTGTCATAATCTATACAGGAACAGTCCCTGAAATACAGCATATGTACATCAATGTGTGAGTGAATCAAGTGACTATGAATTAAAAAAATTAAAAAAAATCCACTGCCTTGTAATTCACCTATATACTCAAGTTCAAATAACTGGATAAACACAATAAATATAGAAACATATACTGATTCTATTCCCCTCATCCCATGGTTACCTTGACTAATCTCTTGGTAATTCTGGATTATCTTGGCAATCTCTGGAGACTGGGCAGGCTTGGGTCCCAAGGCTGGATTGTTTTGGGGCTCAGGGTCCTGGGAGGATGTGGTAGGTAGTGTGACCCCACGATGTTTGTGGAGTGCCTCTTGCCCTCTGCAGGAGCCCTCAATCTCTAGGTACTGGTGATGTAAATTAAGAGATTTGAATTAATGTAGACACACATATATGTATCCAATAGATGACCAAAATGAGCTACTGAATAGCAGGTGGAAGTTTACTGAACACGCTGTAATCACCCCGATGGGAACAGGAACTTGAAAGAGAATAGATAAACATATCAAGTTCCTATACACTTGAAACACACATTAAATCAGAAATCACTTCTATTCCAATAAATAATCACACAGAAATGACAGGGGGTGGGGGGAATCTTGTGGGATGAGTAATTCTGCCTTGTGGCCATTTTCTGTAACAACAGCTTGGAAAGCTGTACTGATGGGCATTGAATATTCTCAAGGCCAAAGGGTCTGAAAGTCAAAAACAGCTGATCTCAACAAACATCCAAGGGGTGGTCATCAGAAAAGAACTTAAAACAGGGTCGAGTTACACGTAGCTGCATCACGGGTTAACATGACTCCTGTTGCAGAGTCATGCAGAGTCTAACATAACTCACCCTTGGAAAGAAATCACATGAAAAGAAGTCAGTTCCACTAAATATGAGAAATGCGAGTCGAAACCACAGGAAGGAATCACCTCACAGCACTCAGAATGGCCATTGTCAGAAACCTGACAAACACTAACTGATAGAGAAGGCATGGAGAAGAGGGAATACTCCTCCCCCGATGCTGGCAATAGACATTGATAAGAGACACTGTGAAGGATCCTGAGAGGCTTATTAAAACAAAGAAAATGGGAATGAGGTTAGAACACTCTCCAACACCACACGCGAAATGAACTCCAAATCATAGGTATCTAAAGGTCAGGAGGGTTTCTTAAGGGAAACATAGGCAGGAAATGTGAGGATATCAACTACAAGGTCTTTTTGGGTTTGGATGACTTCATTGAGAGGTCTTTTGGAATCCATCTCCTAGCTCGATGAGAATTAAACCCAAACCAGGAAAATGCAACCTACTTCAATTTCAAAGCAGGTGTCCAAAAAAGTAAACCTTCAGGAATGAAGAAGGCAACCTGTAATGCAAAGAAATATCTGCAAATCAAGATACACACAAGCAATTCATCTCTAAAACCAACAAAAGCTCACAATTCGTTAATATTTCAATAAAGTGGATTCCGTAAAAATATTGCAAAAAATCCCCTATGCTGTATCACAACACACATAGTTGTGTTAATCAACTGTACTTCAACTACAAAAAATATGGGGTATATAGCTATAAACACAAAAGAAAATAGAAGAAAAAAAGAACAAAATGAAAATGGGGAATGTTATACAATAGAAGAAACAATTGAGAAATTACTTTGGATGAGATTATTAAAAATCATACAAAGTAGATGGACCATTTCAAGCTCTGCTTCAAAAAGAATTAACTAGTCAAAAGAGGCCAATGAATCTACCAGCAAGATAAATAAGGACAAGAAAGCCACGGGAAAGTCACATTTTACCAAGCCCACACTCAGATAATGAGTGCCATCATAAGATACATAAAAATTTTGATGATTTTTTCAAAAGCAATTCAAAAGTTGTTAACTCTGAAGATGTATTTCCCTAATGTTTATCTGCATGCCAAGGTTCTGGGCTGAACTATGGAAATGCTGGGCCCCAAATTTCCAGGCAGAAATAGGGAAAATTTCCTATTTCAGGCGGAGAACTCTGCACCCCCGGTTCCTGGGCTGAAATAGGGGGATAAGTTCCTATTTCATGTGGAGAACTGGGCTCCCCTAGGTTCCTAGGCTGAAATAGGGGTGAAGTTCCTAATTGAGGCAGGGAACTGGGTACCCCAGCTTCCCGGGCTGAAATAGGGAGACAAGTTCCTATTTTAGGCAGGGAATGCAGTGCCCCAGGTTTCTGGGTTGAAATAGGGGGGTAAGTTCCTATTTCATGTGGAGAACTGGGCTCCCCTAGGTTCCTGGGCTGAAATAGGGGGGAAAGTTCCTAACTGAGGCAGGGAACTCAGCGCCCAGCTTCCCGGGCTGAAATGGGGGGAAAGTTCCCATCTCAGGTGGGGAACTGGGCGCCCCAGTTTCCCGGGCTGAAATAGGGGTACACATTCCTATTTGAGGTGGGGAACACAGCACCCCAGGTTGGGGATAAGTTCCTATTTCATATGGGGAACTGGGCTTACCTGGGTTCCTAGGCTGAAATATGGGGGAAAGTTCCTAATTAAGGTGGGGAACTCAGCAACCCAGTTTCCCAGGCTGAAATAGGGAGAGAAGTTCCTACTTCAGGCAAGGAACTGAGCTCCACTAGGTTCCTGGGCTGAATTAGGGGGACAAGTTCCTATTTCAGGCAGGGAATGCAGCACCCCAGGTTTCTTGGCTGAAATACTAGAATAAGTTCCCATTTCATAGGGGGGAACTGGGCTCCCCTAGGTTCCTGGGCTGAAATATGGTGGAAAGTTCCTATCTCAGGTGGGGAACTCAGTGCCCCAGGTTCCCAGGCTGAAATAGGAAAGATTGTACTTTCAGGCCAGCAACTCTGCACCCCATGTTCCCAGGCTGAAATAGGGAAATCAAATCCCACCTGTCAGACTGGCCATCCTCACAAATCTACAAACAATAAATGCAGGAGTCAGTCAGCAGGTGAGGTAACCCCACTACATGTTCAGTAGAAATGGACATATATTTCCTTTCTGTAGTGATGGAAATACAGATTAAAACCACAGTGCTATATTTGTTCACATTCACTAAACGGTTATAATCAAGATCAAAATATTAACAGCAATGTAGAAAATCAGAAACATTACACTTTGCTTGTGGATATGGAAAATAGTACAGGCTATATGTATAATAGTTTGGCATTTCCTAAGATAAAAATATACATACTGTTTACTTCACCAACTCTACTCTTGGATATACATGTCAATGAACTGAAAACAGCTGTTCAAATAACAAATGGCACACAAATATTCATAGCAACATTATTCACAATAGCCCAAAGGTAGAACCCATTCAACTGTCCATCAGTGGGTGAATGAATATGCAAAATAGGGTACACGCAAAAACTTCAGCAGTATTCTACTATACAAGAAATACAGTGAAATAGTGTAGCCACTCTGCAAGACATGACAGAAACTCCTCAAAAACTAGCAAATGGAATTAACATACAATATGTCAATTCCAATTCAGGTTATGTACCTAAAAGATTTGAAAAAATGGGCTGAAAAAAACAAACTCATATTTCTACGCTCGTATTCTGGCTAACAAATGGAAGGAATCCAAGTGTCCATGGACAGACAATTCCATAAACAAACTGTGGTACACACACAATGGAATATGATTCAGCCTTTAAAAGTAAGTAATTCTGACAATGCTACAATCTGAAAGAACCTTATAGTCATTATGTTAAGTGAAACAAACAAGACCAAAAAAGGACAAACATTCTGTGATTCCACTAGCATGAGATAGTGGAATCATCTCAATAGTGGAATCACCTCAGAGCAAGTCAAATTCAAAGATAGAAAAAGCAGAAAGTGATTCCCAGCGGCTGAAAAGAGTTGATGTTTCATGGACGCAGTTTCACTTGGGGAAACCAACTTCCTATGACATCTCCAAAAATTGTTATATAAATAATTGGAAACCGTATGGAATCAAATGAAAGTAGAAAGAAACCTTACAACTTACACCAAATTCACTCAAACTTCTCAACAGATAAAATGCAAAGCTGTGTCTACAGTACCTCAGTTTTGCTTATGAATTTTAACAAAAAAAAAACTAAAGTCTATCCAAAAAAGGATATAAAATTTATAACATGATCTTTAAAAAATTAAAAATGTAAACTCTATAAAAGACCTTATTCATAAAACCTGAACACAAGCCTCAAACAGAGAAATACATTTACAAAATACATATCTGATAAAAAGGGTTGTACTCAAATAATACCAAAAATCTGGAACAAACAACCTCATTAAAGATGGATAAATCTGAACACCTAGCCAAACAAAGCATACAGATAGTAAATTATCAAAGATACTCAAAAATCATACATCATTAGAAATTTAGAAATTAAAACTACAGTGAAGTAGCACTGCATACCTATTAGAAACAGTAAGCTTAAAAAAAAAAAAAAGAAAAGAAACCTGGGGCTTTTCTGGTGGCTCAGTGGTAAAGGATGCATCTGACCATGCAAGAGACTCAAGTTCCATCCCTTATCCGGGAAGATCCCACGTGCCACAGAGTAACTGAGCTAAAAAGATAAATAAGGACAAGAAAGCCATGGGAAAGTCACATTTTATGAAACCCATGCTCTGATAATGAGTACCATCAAAAGACACATAAAAGGTTTGAAACACCTTCTGAAATGCCACCCAGCAAGAGAAAGGCAGCGCCCCTGGCATCCCCCACAGCCCAGCAAGACTCC
Organism: Cervus elaphus; assembly: GCF_910594005.1. Taxonomy (NCBI): domain Eukaryota; kingdom Metazoa; phylum Chordata; class Mammalia; order Artiodactyla; family Cervidae; genus Cervus; species Cervus elaphus. The sequence continues at coordinate 93,315,469 of NC_057826.1, read as the reverse complement.
ACCCTCCACTGCAGGGGGCACAGGTTCGATGCCTGCTCTGGGACCTAAGATCCTGCATGTCCTGAGGCTGAAAAAAAATAAGTAACTGATTTAGATTTGGAATTTGATTCAAGAGGTACAAGAGAATTTTTTTCATAAATTCAAAAATTATTTTGAATCATTTAAAATGTCTTAACATCCACCATACTCATGTAATTTATTACAAATATTAGAATTATTAAAGTACCTGAAAGGCTGACAGCCCAACTCCAAAGATAGCCAAATCCAATCCATGCCCTTCCTACATGTGTACTTTGCTCTCTGTAACAAGAAGAGGAGCTCATTTATCCTCCACTTCCATCCGGGCTGGTCATGTACCTAACTTTGATCAAGAGAATGTGGCAGAAGTGACATTCTGGGACTTAAGCCCAGGCTTTACAAGAACTGGCAGCTTCTAATTTCTTCCTCATTCAAGGCTCTTTCTTAGAACCTGGCTGCCATACTGTGAGAAAGCAAGTAACATACCCAATTGTAGAATATGTAAAGAACTCTTAAAACTCATTAATAAAAAGACAATGCAATTTTAAAATGGGTAAACTTTTAAAATAATTAAATACATAAAATGAGCAAACCTTTGAATAGATATGTCACCAAAGAAGATCAAGGAAAAGCCAATAGGCACATGAAGATAGGCTCAACATCGTCAGTTATTAGCAAATTAAAACTGCAATGAGATAACATGTCACCCCTGCTAAAATGTAAAGTGGTTATAATAAAAATAAGACAGGTCATCACTAGTGTTGGTGAAATTATGAAGTGGAACCTTTGAACCTACTACCTTGATGGTTTGTTGTATGCATGTAAGGAAAATGTGATGGTGATTGCAGCCATGAAATTAAAAGATGCTTACTCCTTGGAAGGAAAGTTATGACCAACCTAGACAGCATATTTAAAAAGCAGAGACATTACTTTGCCAACAAAGGTCCGTCTAGTCAAGGCTATGGTTTTTCCAGTGGTCATGTATGGATGTGAGAGCTGGACTGTGAAGAAAGCTGAGTGCTGAAAAATTGATGCTTTTGAACTGTGGTGTTGGAGAAGACTCTTGAGAGTCCCTTGGACTGCAAGGAGATCCAGCCAGTCCATCCTAAAGGAGATAAGTCCTGGGTGTTCATTGGAAGGACTGATGTTGAAGTTGAAACTCCAATAATTTGGCCACCTCATGTGAAGAGTTGACTCATTGGAAAAGACCCTGATTCTGGGAGGGATAGGGGGCAGGAGGAGAAGGGGACGACAGAGGATGAGATGGCTGGATGGCATCATCGACTCGATGGACATGGGTTTGGGTGGACTCCAGGAGTTGGTGATGGACAGGGAGGCCTGGCGTGCTGCGATTCATGGGGTCGCAAAGAGTGAGACATGACTGAGTGACTGAACTGAACTGAACTGAGGGGAAATGTGTGCCTCAAAGGCAAACAATAGCACGTCCTTCCATGGTCCAGATGCTAATTCTATGGAAACTATTTTACAGTGCTGTGTTCCTCATAGGTAACAGAAATGCAGATTGGTGTTGTAGGCATGCAAGTGTCTACAGGCAGGCAAATTCTATCCTGTCCAGCAGATATTCGAATGAATTCCCTCCCCCACTGAGGAAGAAGTTCATCTGCCTCCAGTTGCACATTCATCCCCATATTCCAGTTATTTAAGTGTTCTTCTTTGACTTTTCCTTTGAACCAGTTTTAACATCTGTCTGATCCCTCTAGTTCTGAGTAAAATGCAATCTTCAACATGCTCATTTTATTTCTGAATGAGAATCACGATTTTATCTTTTGGGGTAAGTTATCTTTAACATATTGTTTTTAATAGATTTTAGTTTTTGAGAGGAGTTTTAGGTTCACAGTAAAACTGAGCAGAAGGTACAGAAAGTTCTCATACACTCACCCGGGTCTCCCCCACCTGCAGCCTCCTCCACTATCAAGCCTCAGAGTGACACCTTTGTTACAATCAATGAACCCACACTGACACACCATTATCTTCCAAAGTCTATATAACACATGTTCTGTAACTATCAGTAAGTTTTTGGTCACCTTCATGAAGTCTAAAGATAACCTAAAGATAACCAGCCTACTTGGATAGATCCCCTTGAAGGAGCAAAGTCAACCTTCCCTTTCATAATTTTGCCTTAACACAATTTATTTCTGCTTCAGTGTGCTGTGTGTGCATGTGTGCATGCTCAGTTGCTCAGTCATGTCCGACTCTGTGACCCCCTGGACTGTAGCCTGCCAGGCTCCTCTGTCCATGGGATTTTCCCAAGCAAGAATACTCGAGTGGGTTGCCATTTCCTTCTTCAGGAGATCTTCCTGACCCAGAGATGGAACTCTCATCTCTTTAGTCTCCTGCACTGGAGGCAAATTCTTTACCATGGAGCCATGGGGGAAGCCCCTGTAATAGGAGAGTGTTGGCTTAAAAAAAAAAAAAAAAAAGCACAATTTAAAAGTTGGGAGTTGGTCTTCCCTGGTGACTCACTGGAAAGGATCTGCCTGCCAACACAGGAGACACAGGTTTGATCCCTGATCCAGGAAGATCCCACACACCATGGAGCAACTAAGCCCATGCTTCACAACTACTGCGCCTATACTCTAGGGCCTGGGACTGCAACTGTTGAGTCCATGTGCTACAGCTACTAATGACTTTGCACTCTAGAGCCCATGCTCCACAAGGAGAGAAGCCACTGCAATGAGAAGCCCGCCCACTGCAGCTAAACAGTAGTCCCCGCTTGTTACAACTAAAGAAAAGCCCATGAAACAACGAATACCAAGCACGGCCAAAAATAAATTAAAAAGTAAATAAATACAAAAATTGTTTTAAGTTGAGTTATGTTTTCTTCAGTGGAAAAACTGAGGATTTCAGCCCAGGACACAGCATCTCAGGCAACTCTGAGAAACTGCTCCAAAGAGGCAAAATGGGGAGCCAGGAAATATATAGGAATTTTTGCAACAAAGACCAGGTAGTCGGAACATAAAAAGATTGTTGATAATTAAAGAAAACCAGATATCCCAAGTTAAGGAATTTAGCACTTTTCTGCGTATTGGAAGATGTAAGAGTCTGGCTGCTCAGCTATCTGGGGCCAGTATTCTGTGTTTTCTCTTCTTGAATCTTCTTAGGGTACACCATCGGGATGGCTGCAGTGTCTGATGATCTGATGGCAGGCATCCTGCCTCCATCCTGAGTTCCCTCAGGGCTCACTGTTGTGGCAGCTGTAACGTGATGGCTGAATGGCTGCAACATCCTTTGTTTACTAATCTTGTTATCCAGTCCAAGCTCATTCTGCTGACTGCACAATAGGCCAATAAATCCAGGAGATGAGTTGTTGAGGCAAGGAGTACAACTTTATTCGAGAAGTCAGCTGACTTAGAAGATAGCTGACTAATGTCTCAAAACAACTATTTTGTCAGGGATTGGATGCCAAGTTATTTTATGGATCACAGATGGAGGGAGGTGAGGAAACACAGTAAAAAGATTGTTTAATTCTTGCAAATATCTTCTAGATGGCAAACCTCAGGTGGGGGGATATGTAATTTCTTCCTGCACCTTATAGGTGGACAGGGTTTATGAACGAAGGTACTTTAACAGTCAAAAAGTGGGGGGCAGGGTTCCCTGAAGTAGGCCATTGTTGCTATTCAATCAGGAAGTCTTGTCCAACTCTTTGTGACCCCATGGACTGCAACACTCCAGGCTTCCCTTTCCTTCACTATCTCCCGTAGTTTGCTCAAACTCATGTCCATTGACTCAGTGATGCTATCCAACCATCTCATTCTCTGCCACCCTCTTCTCCTTTTGCCTTCAATCTTTCCCAGCATCAGGATCTTTTCCAGTGAATTGGTTCTTCACATCAGGTGGCCAAAGTGTTGAAGTTTCAGCTTCAGCATCAGTTCTTCCAATGAATATTCAGGGTTGCTTTCCTTTAGGACTGACTGGATTGCTGTCCAAGGGACTCTCAAGAATCTTTTCTGGCACCACAGTTCAAAACATCAATTTTTCAGCACTCAGCCTTCTTTATGGTCCAGCTCTCACATCCATACATACATGACTACTGGAAAAACCATAGCTTTCACTATATGGACCTTTATCAGCAAAGTGATGTCTCAGCTTTTTCATAGGCTGTCTATGTTTATCATAGCTTTCCTTTCAAGGAGCAAGCATCTTTTAATTTCATGACTGTAGTCACTGTCTGCAGTGATGTTGGAGCCCAAGGAAATAAAATCTGTCACTGCTTCCACTTTTTCCTCTTCTATTTGCCATGAAGTGATGGGACTGGATGCCATGATCTTAGTTTTTTGAAGACTGAGTTTTAAGCCAGCTTTTTCACTCTTGTCTTTAACCCTCATCAGGAGACAGGCCAGTGTATATGCTTATAATAAGAAAAATGGCAAAACAAGGGTTAAAGTGAGAGGAACAAATTCAGCATGGAGTCAAAATTAACCCTTTCAGGTTACAATATGACAGCAATATTTTTATAAAACCAGGGGAGAATGTACTTCTTCCAGATCTCTTTAGCATGCTTGCACATATCCCCGTGCTTTATTTCATAAAAGAATTAAACTGAATTAAGCCAAATTGAATTTTGTAATTCACCTAGTTGCTTGTGTCAGAAGCCTATTATTTATTCTAAAATTACCTCTTTCCTTCATTTTGTTATTATTTTTTAGTATTCAACAAATAGCTGTCAAATGCCCACTCTGGGCAGGCACACTACTAGACCCTGGGGAGACAGTGAGGAGCACACAAATGTGTGGATTTGTAACAGCATCATAGATTCCTGGGTGTGCAAGAGTGGGTGGAACAGTGGGGTCTGCAGGAGAGAGAGGGAAGATGCCATGAGAGAGAGAGGTGGGGACCAAATCTGAGGGCCTTGTGTGCTAAGCCAGGAGTTGGAATTTTATCTTGAAAGCCATGGATTACCGCTGAAGTATTTTAAGCAAGAAAGTGATGCAATCTGATTTGAAAATGATACCTCTAGCAGTCACTGGGAGAAGGCTATGGCCAAAGGCACAGGATTAGCAACGTTGAAACCAGCTAATCATCTGTGGCAAATGCTATCCGTGACCTTGTCTTTGTCCATTTTTATCCATTCCTTATTTTTAAAATTTACTTATTTTTGGTTGCACCAGGTCTTCATTGCTGTACATGGGCTTTCTCTAGTCACGGTGAACAGGGCCTACTTTTAGGCTGCAGTGTGTGGGTTTCTCATTGTGGCGGCTTCTCTTGTGCAGAGCGTGGGCTCTAGGCTCACGGCTCAGTGTATGGACTCAGTTGCTCTGCAACATGTGGAATCTTCCCAGACCAGGGATCAAACCCCTGTGCCCTACATTGTCAGGCGGGTTCTTATCCATTGTACCACCAGGGGAGTAGGAATAGTGCTAAGTAGCTATGATTTCTATCTTCCCTTGAAACTGTTGTGACGACAGTTCTGGCAGAAGTAGAATTGTGCTGGGAATTCCTGGAGCTGTTTTCCTTTCCTGATAAGATGCTGCTCTCCCTTCTCACCACTTCTCTACCTGCAGTGCGGTTAGGGGGCTCTTGGTCAGTCCTTGCTAACTTCCTTGGGCTGTTGCACCAGCTCCACACTGTTCATTTCAGTTTGGTTAAGACTCTATGTTGGGTTTCTTTTACATGAAGCCAAACACAATCCTTATATGATTGTTACTATAGCAATTCAGGTAATGATGTAAGGAGAGCCTCATCACCACTCTGAACTAAGGCAGGGAAATGAAACTAGAGGTGACAGGATTAACTTAGAAGCTATTAAAGGAAGCAGGATCAATAGGATTTGTGATTAATTGGATGTGGCCTATTGGGAATTATCATCAGAGAGGTGACTTTTCTTCTGAGTTCCAGGACTATGTATCCCATGGTCCTCCTACTGATTTTTTTCCTACCTGGTATCTTTTTTTCTTCCAGTAATTTCTCTTCCCCAATTTAGAACTTTTATGTGTCTTTGTTCAGAGGCATTTGTGTAGTAGACCAAAAAGAGATGTTGCATAAGACAGTCCCCTCTCCTGGCTTTCATTTTGAAAAATCTAGTTTCATTTGGGGTTACACTGGTCACTTTCCAGGGTAAGGAGACTGACCACTCATGGCCTTTCATGCAAGGAACCAAACCCAGTGAGAGGAGATGGAGAGATTTTCTGAAACTAAAACAGGGCGTGTGGGGCTGTGGTCTCCTCAGATGTTCCCTGCTTTGGGGAAAGGTCCCATTTAGCAGTGCAAGCCACCAGCCTATGACTCACCCTCCATTAGAACCTCTCCTGTATTGCCTCTCGTATTTAGCCCATCACCTAGACCTTTCTATTTGACCAAAATATCTCTTGCATCTCTTCATTTCTTTCCAATGTCATTGTCAGAATCCTACAACATTATTTCAACCCTGGCTGCTGCAAAATCCAATGTGTCATATGAACATACTCCATAAAATGATCTTTTAAAATTTGGAATATTTTAGGAAGGATATAGATATTGCAATGGCTTCCCTTTGCCCTTTAAATGAAAAAATATGTCCTCCAAAGACTGGCCTCTGTCTAGATCACCAGCCTCATCTCTCTGCTGTCACTCACTGCCCAAACTCCTGCCATGGTGACCTTGAAGGAACTAGAAAGTTCTTTTTTCCCTCAAAGACTTTATCCTAGCCTTTTTATCTCCTCAGTCAGGTCTGCTTAACTGCCAAACCCACCTGCAAACACACACATGTGCACATACACACATACACACACCCTAGCTAACTTATTTTCAACTTCAGATTTCAGCCGAAGTGTTATTTCTTCAGAGAAGCCTTACCTGATCCCACCACACTACCCAGCTAAATCAGGGGCCCTGATTTTAAGGCATGAGTTTCTTTCATAGCACATTTTATGTATATACTTGTGTGATTATCTATGTGTCAGAAGTTCCATGGAGAAGGGACCCTACTCATCACTGTCTCTCCAGGGTCTGATAGTGTGCCTGCCCAGAGTAGATGTTTGACAGCTATTTGTTTAGTACAAAAATAAAAAGAGGAAAAGGAGAAATAAGAGAAGAAACAAGAAAGAAAAGAAGAAATGAAAGAAGAAAAAAGGAGTCTAGAATGAATATCAGGCTTCTGGCAAAAGCTCCTAGGTGGATTGTGAAATTCATTTCAGCTCAATTCCATTTAATTATTTCACGAAGTAAAGCACAAAGATATGTATGTGCATATGTGACAAAGCGATCTGGAAGAGGTACGTTCTCCTCTGCCGCTCTGAGGATTCCCACAGGCCTCTCTGGGGATGAGATTTGCCATCTTAGCATAGCATGTTTTTTAATTAACTAATAAGGTTTTTTTGCCATCTTGATAAAATCTCAAGATAACCTGTTGAGGGGTCATGCTACCCAAAGACAGTCTAGATAGGTGCCCCGGCTGAACACATGCAACCTGCCCTTTCAGAGGTCTGCCTTAACACACAGTTCTTCTGTCCAGGTGGTCTCCATGTTTTAATAGCCTTGCCTGGATTGCTTTTTCCTTTCCTTTGAACGCACTCTTGATTTTATTCAGACTTCAGTGGGTTGTGTAATTTCTTCCCAGAAGTCTTTCTGGGTCTCTTTTTCTCTTTTTCTAGAGTTCCTCGAGTTTACTATCTCTTTCTTAGATGGCACTTCTCACCCTTTCTTCTAGTCACTGGCTTACTGGGTCGTGAGTGCCTCGAGGGTAGAGAGACTGTGTTTCACTCGTTTCTCTGTTCTCAGCTCTATGTGTCAGCAGTCAGCGTGTTCTGAAGGAGTGAATCCAGCCCATTTGCAATCGTTGCTCCTCTGTAGCCTAGATGAATGTAGAGAGCTGTCCATGTCTTATATATTTAATAACCTCCTTTCCTCGAGGAGAGGCCAGAAAATGAGACCTGATGCTTCAGCGGGGATCTCTGGAACAGGTAAGAGCTTCAAACTTCCTTTCCCAGAGAGTGTTTTCCAACCCAAGAGGGAAAGAAAACTTTCTCAAATCTCTCTTCCTTTCCTTACCTCATTTATCCAGGCTTGGTGGGAATTCCAAAAGCTAATAATGTAAAGAAAGCACAAAGAGACAGAAACAGAGTTTGCACCATGAACTCCTACATTAGTGAGAAGTGGGCAAGCATTGTGCCTCCTTCATTTGTAGAGGCTTCACAGCCTGTTACAGGCTGCGTGTTTGGCTTTCCTCTCCCCAGTTTTTCAGTTGAGACCCTCACCCCCAGCATGACTGTATTTGGATGGAGTGAGGAAGTAACTAAGGTTAAATGAAGTCATAAGTGTGGGCCCTGATCAAATAGAATTAGTGTCCTCACAAGAAGGGACAGCAGAGAGCTCCCTCCTCACCCCCGACTTGGGCAGAGGAAAGGCCATGTGAGGACTCAGCAAGAGGGGAGACCCTTGCAAGCCAGGAAGAGGCTTCTCCCAGATACCCACTGACGGGACTTGCCACCTCCAGAACGGAAGGGAAATAAATTCCTGTTGCTTAAACCACCCAGTCTATGATGCTCTGTCATGGCAGCCCAAGCAGACTAAGACACAGCCCTTGGAATATGCTTTCTCCATAGTGAGTAGTCAGTAAGTATTTGTCCAATGTGCACATGTATAATGATATGTCTATAAAGGAGTTTACAAATAGCTGTGAAGACTGTGGCTATGGGTGATTTTCATTTTTGTTCCTTACATGAGTATAATTTGAATTCTTTTGGGGGTAGGTATATTACACTCTAAAGTTTTTAAAAAGCAATTCAGACGTCAGAGCTAGATGGTTTGAAATGCAGAACAGACCAGGACATAATCGTGGGTCCTGGAGACAATGCTCTGGGCCTTGGAGCAGCAGATACTTCCTGTGTGGGCTGCACACAACGTCTCCTATCAGGGCAAAGGCACCTGTGGGGATGAATTTCCTGAGAGTCTGCTCCGAGGTGCTAGCTAGATGGCACCGATGTGAGCTCTGCAAGAGCGGGGTCAGTGTCTGGCTCTGCTCATCATTATATTCCCAGCACATAGGATAGTGGCACATCGTAGTGAATCTTCATTTGCTGAGTTTTAAAAAAGGCCCATCATTCTCTTGGTTAAATATGAAAAGAGGAATAAATATTTACGGGACAATCAAATGAATGATGCAAAGTCCTCTCAGGCTTAAAATGATTATATTTCTTTTGAAATTTGAGAGTGACTATATCTAACAAGAAGAGTCAAGTTATAAGAGATCTTCATAAACGAAGGAGGGAGGGAGGTGGAGTGTAGAGTCCAGTGTAGCTTTCTAAATGATGGAGCTCCTGCCCCTTGTCCTCTTCAGTAGTTTTTGTCACTGTTAGAAGGGCTGTTCTTATGAGGCCAGGACAGTTGTTTGGAGGTTCTAAGACGGGAATGAATGAACCTGTCTACTCCTGAAGATGCTGACTTGTTGGAACTTGAGCCCAACAGACTTCAAATTTTGATATAACTTGTATGCTAGGGACCTCTTGTGGTAACTCTGTGCACTTCATCTCTCAGTACCTAGAACACACACACATGGCTTTGCAGGTGGCACTAGTGGTAAAGAACCCATCAGCCAATGCAGGAGACATAAGAGACTTGGGTTGGATCCCTGGGTCTGGAAGATCCCCTGGAGGAGGGCATGGCAACCCATTCCAGTATTTTTGCCACGAGAATCCCATGAACAGAGGAACCTGGTGGGCTGAGGTCCATAGTGTCGCAAGGAGTTGGACACAACTGAGTGACTTAGCACACACACACTAGGAAGTGAAGTCATTACTGTTATTTGGGGAATAAGCACAAACGTTAAGTGTTAAAAATGTAGAAATACAGGTGGTCAGTAGACATCTAATGTTTTTCAATAGTTCTAATAATTAAAGAAATTTAAAGTGTGTGTACATGTATGTATGTGTATTTAGTACCAAATTTTGAAGAAAATGTTCACTGACAGATGAATGGATAAAGAAGATGTGATACATATGTACAATGGAATATTACTCATTCATAAAAAAGAATGAAACAATGCCATTTGCTGCAACATGAATAGACCTAGAGATTATCATACTAAGTGAAATAAGTCAGAGAAAGACAAATATCATATGATATCACTTACATGTAAAATCTAAAAAGTTATGTGTGCTGTGCTTAGTCATGTCTGACTCTTTCCAACCCCATAGACTGTAGCCCACCAAGGCTCCTCGATCCATGGGATTCTTCAGGCAAGAATACTGGAGTGGGTTGCCATTCCCTCCTCCAGGGGATCTGCCTGACCCAGGGATTGAACCAGTGTCTCCTGCATTGGCAGGCAGTTTCTTTACCCACTGAGCCACCTAGGAAGCCCCCCAAAATGATACAAATGAAGTTATTTACAAAACAGAAATAGACTCACAGACATAGAAAAAAATTTATGGTTACTTACCAAAGGAGAAAGGAGGAGGGGGAGAGATAAATTAGGAGTTTGGGATTAGCAGCTACAAACTATTGTATATAAAATAGATAAACAGCAAGGCCCTGCTGTATAGCACAGGGAACTGTATTAAATATCTTATAGTAAACTATAATGGAGGAGAATATGAAAAAATATATATATACACATATATGTAACTGAATCACTTTGCTGTATGCCAGAAACTAACACATTATCCATTTCTTTTACTTCAATAAAAAGTTCAGTGCTGAGAGAGTAAAGCAGAATTACAACGGTAATAGCTCTGTACATATGTATCTATATCCATACACACATATGACGCAGATGAGAGACTGAGGGAGAGAGATAGAGAAGTCAATACGGTGTAGACGGACAAGAGACAGACAGAGGAGTAGACAGTCCTACAGACATATTCTTATTACAAAACCTTAAGTTTGGGCTCTAATTTTTTAAACTTATAGTGGTTTTATATATATATATTGTTCTAAAACTAGTTTTTTCATTGTATGCTTTGGAGCTACTTCTATAGTATTAATAGCTCAGATTCACTTCAATGAATATAAATGTTTATTTACAGAAAAAGATACCATTTAAAACTGAAAATGTATTATATTCATTGCTATTAGTTCAGTTGTAGATATATTCTTCTGGGGGGAAATATCTAGTTCCACCAAAGAGGATGTGAGAGGTCTGATGAAGTCACTCATTTCCTCTTTAGTGAGAATCTAAGATTATATCTTAGAGAGAGCCGCGCTGCATAACAAGCAGATAAAAAACTTACAAGCAGACTGCTTCCGCACTTCTCTGCTGTGACTTGGAGCCGTCCTCAGCACCTTTTCAGGCTCCTCCGTGAATCTCAAAGGTTAGAGTAGGAAGTTATTTAATACATGAGTTCTTTAAAGCAGAAGTTCGTGTGAATCTAAAGCAGTTTGGTTGCGACTTGCAACAAAAGTTATATCACTTATGCATTTTCAGTGGAAACTAGAGGTAAGAACTCCTCTCAGAAAATTTAGGTACATTTTAAAAATTAAACACATACAGAGTCAAAAACAAACACAGAGTCAAATATTCAAGCAATATAAAAATGTCCTCCTCCCTCAGACCCCCAGTCCCCTGTTCTCTGTCTCAGGAAGGAACTGTTGGCAGTTATTGATGCATTATTCTAGAAGTATTTTATTTATATCAAAGTATTGAACACTTTGATACAAATAAAGTATACAAGACATGTACCTGTCCCCCTTAACTAAAACACAAGTGGAAGGGTACTATTTATCTACATACTCTTTGGCATCACGTGATTTAAAAAAAACTAACAGTTTATCTGCTAGATGTTTTATATGTGCGTGCGTGCGTGTGTGTGTGTGTGTTTAAAGGCATAATGGGACTTCAATAGGATTTTATTTGTCTTTTTCCATTTTAAAAATGTATTTATTTTTGGCTGCATTGGGTCTTCATTGCTACCCGCGGCCTTTCTCTAGTCCTGGGGTGCAGGTTTTTCAGTGCAGTGATGTCTACTGAGGAGCACAGGCTCTAGGGCACGTGGACTTCAGCAGTTGTGGTTTGCAGGCTCTAGAACAGCGTGGATTGTCTTCCCAGGGACTGAGCCATGTCCCCTCTGCATTGGCAGTGGGATTCTTGACCCCTGGACCACCAGGGAAGGAACTTCAGTAGAATTTTAAAAGTTAACTTGGGAGATTTTACATTTCTGGCAATATAATATATATCCTGAAAAACACTTCTGGTATAGAATATCTATGAATGCTAAATAAAATGGAATATATATATATATATATTTAATGCATTGGCTTAGCAGGTAAAAAGTGAGGGAAATGAAGCAAGCGTAGGATTCAGATAGATGAGTGAGTTCTGAAGTTTCCTGACCAGAAACTGAACTACCACCCGCCCAGCAGTGGATGCTCAGAATCCTAACTCCTGGATCACCAGTAAAGTCCGCTGTCCTGTTTAGCTATGAAAACTATGTGCATAAATTACCCGAATGAAGTCACCACTCTATTCACTAAAGACCTAAACACTTTGTGTTTCGTGAGGAGTATTAATCTCACGTGCTAGGCTTTGCTGTGGTTCTCGCTGATGCATGCCTGTTACGAATTCTCTTCTTTTCGATTGTATTTGTGTGGTTTCGGCTGTGCTGGGTCTTCGCTGCTGCGTGGGCGTCTCTCTCGCTGAGGTGAGTGGGGATGCTCTGCTGCGGAGCGCTGGCTCTGGGCGCGCCGGCCTCAGTGGATGCAGCTCCGGGCTCTGCAGCACAGGCTCAATAGCTGCGGGGCGCAGGCTCAGCTGCTCCCCAGCATGTGGGGTCCTCCCAGATCGAGTCAAACCCACGGCTCCTGCGCCGGCAGGCAATTCTGTACCACTCAGCCACCGGGGAGTGCTGTGCTACCCATTCTCGATATTTATTCTTGATATTAAAAGTCCTTACGGGCTGGGAGGGGTTGAGTGAAGTAGGTGAGGGCGAGGAAAAAGTGCAAACTTCTAGTTTTAAAGTCAGTGAGTCACCAGGAGGAAATGCATAGCACAGCGAACATAGTCAACAATACTGTAATAACTCTGCATAGCGACAGATGGTAACTGTGCTCACTGTGGAGATCATTCTGTTATATATAGATTATCCTGAGTCACTGTGTCATGCACCCGGAACTAACATAGTGTCGCAGGTCAATTATACTTCAATTTTAAAAATAGAGAAAAGAAAAAACATGCAGTCACAGTATTCTAATAGGTTCTGTAGTGAACAATATTTACATTGTTATAATGATGCAAACATATACTGACATGACTATAAGTATGATAAAATTTGGGGAAAGGATGAGGAAAGAGAGGTACAGGTATTAAATCTTCATCTATTGCAATAATATTAATTTAGAAATTGCTTTTTTCTTTTCTTTTCATTATGTCTATATGAGATGATGTTAAGTAAACCTAGGGTGGTAGTCCTTTCACAGTATATGTAAATCAAACCATTATGCTGTTTGTCTTAACATTATACAGTGAGGTATGTCAATTATTTCTCAATAAACCTGGGGAAAAACAAAAATACTTTCTGTTTTTTCCTGATATAAAATAAAAATAAAAGTACTTATAAAGTAAAAGTTTCTGTTATCCTAGTGCTTTTAAAAAGTTTGACTGTTTGGAAAAAAATAAAATAAGTTTGACTGTTTGGAGGCCAGTATTACCTTAGAGGGAAGTTTCTCTTTCCTCTCTTAACAAGAATACGTAAATCCATTGCACCAACCTGCAACTTCACTTTGTCTAGTCTTCACGTTACTCTCAGAAGTCAGAGACATTTGTGACTTTGAGAGGTTTACGTGGTACTGCATGGTCTCAAAAGCAAGCTTTTCTTTAAAAAGTAATTCTTCACTATATCTTAATAGAAACAGGAAAAACAGTAGTGGGCTTTTAATGAAACTCTTTGAAACTCAGATTGTTCAATGAAATATAAGCATTTTCAAGAGTTCAAATATTTTCCTAGACTTTCCCAGGGCTGTTACTAGAGCTGAGTTTTTTTCAAAAGGGTAAATACAGCCCCTGGAGAAGAGGGGTAGAATGGTTATGGTTAAAGAGGGGGAGGTGGGGGGGTACCTAAAGAGTTAGGTGTTGGCTAGAATTGGGTCATAAATAACATGGGAGGTCAAAGTGGAATAAGACAACTCTTACGACATCTGTTTTGGGACCAACAATATTAAAAAAAAGAAAAACTTTGCTTTTCAGTTGTATGACATAAGGAAATCAACCTAAAACAATAAAATTATGCTACACATTTTCAAAATTCTCTTTTGGTAGCCCAAAAAAAAAAAAAAACTCACAAAGGGGTTGCAGCTAGTCTAAACAAACGGGTGATCTATTTTCATTATACAAGTGATCACCTTGTTTGGACAGAAACATAATAGTAGGATTAACAGTAGGATTCAAGTACAAAATAACTTGGAGAATCACTCAGTTGTGTCCGACTCTTTGCGACCCCATGAACTGTAGCCTACCAGGCTCCTCTGTCCATGGAATTTTCCAGGCAAGAGTACTGGAGTGGGTTGCCGTTTCCTTCTCCAGGGGATCTTCCCAACCCAGGGATTGAACCCGGGTCTCCCACATTGCAGGCAGATGCCTTACCATCTGAGCCACCAGGGAAGCCCTTGGAGAATATACATATGGGTTATTATAAAAATCCTACAAAGAAGTCTTTACCTATTGATACAATGAAGGTACTTGTTAAGAAAAGACAAAGATGTTCAAACACACATACACAAGGATGTCCAAAACTTACACCTTTCAGTTTTCAAGATGACCTAAAAGGAGGCCTTCAGGCAAAAGAAAAGTTTATTTTGACTGAATGTCACATAAGAAAGTGACTAATAATAACAGAAGGTTTAAAATCTAAGCAGCATGACTGTGGCAACCTAGAGGGGTAGGATAAGGTGGGAGGTGGGAGGGGACATGGGTATACCTGTGGCTGATTCATGTTGATGTATGGCAGAAACCAACACAATGTTGTAAAACAACTATCCTCCAATTAAAAATAAATAAATTTAAAAAGACAACATGTGGGCCCGAAATAAATACGGTCTAGCCATAAAGAAACAATGTGTGTGTGTGTGTGTGTGTGTGTGTGTGTGTGTGTGATAGTTGCTCAGTCATGTCCAACTCTTTGTGGCCCCATGGACTGTAGCCCACCATGCTCCTCTGCCCATGGATTTCTCTAGCCGAGAATACTGGAGCAGGTTGCCATTTCTTGCCCCGAGGGATCTTCCCAACCCAGGGATGGAACCGGAGTCTCCTGCATTGGTAGACGTGTTCCTTACCCGCCTGGGAAGTCCTTATTCTGGTAAGGTATGGGGCGTCCCAAGTGGTGCTAGCGGTAAAGAACTTGCCTGCCAATGTAGGAGATGTAAGAAATGCGGGTTCCATCCCTGGGTCGAGAAGATCCCCTGGAAAAGGGAGTGGCTACCCACTCCGGGATTCTTGCCTGGAGAATTCTATGGACAGAGGAGCCTCGTGGGCTACAGTCCACGGGGTCGAAAAGAGTGGGACAGGACTGAAGCGACTTAGCAGGCACGGAGGCAATGGCAACCCACTCCAGTACTCTTGCCTGGAAAATCCCATGGACGGAGGAGCCTGGTAGGCTGCAGTCCATGGAGTTGTGAAGAGTCAGACACGACTGAGCAACTTCCCTTTCACTTTTCACTTTCATGCATTGGAGAAGGAAATGGCAGCCCACTCCAGTGTTCTTGCCTGGAGAATCCCAGGGAAGTTGCAGCCTGTTGAGCTGCCGTCTATGGGGTTGCACAGAGTCGGACACGACTGAAGCGACTTAGCAGCAGCAGGCAATGGTCCAAGATATAGCATGCAATTTTATTTTCCACCTCTAGATGGTGCAAGTGAAAAGTAATTTCTCTTTTTTCAAGATTTAGGTTTACTTTTGCTGCATAATCATAGAAAAGGCATTTCTGACATTTTTTGGTTTTCTTAGTCTGTTTCATATATATATACTCTTTTTTCATATTATTTTCATTATGGTTTATTACAGGATATTGAATAGAATTCCCTGTGCTATAAATAAGACCTTGCTGTTTATCTGCTTAGTTTTTCTTAACACACTTACCTATAATCTACAGAGATCAGTATTGAGAAGGAAACGGCAACCCACTCCAGTACTCTTGCCTGGAGAATCCCATGGACAAAGGAGCCTGGTAGGCTACAGTCCCTGGGGTCGCAAAGAGTCGGACACAACTGAGCGACTAACACAACACACAGAGGTCAGTAAATATGGAAAATAATTTTTACTAAATGTTCTTAACAACCATATCCTATAAGATTCAATTGAGTTAAATTTTTAAAGCAAAACAGTTATATGGTCTAACCTATATTCCAGGAAAGAAATTTTTCTTGCTTAATTTGACATTAAAATTTAGTAGGATCCTCTTAAACCATAATCCAACATAACAGATTCAGATCTGCTACTGATCAAAATATGATGACAGTTGGCAAGCTTCTTCTGTAAAGGGCCAGAGAGTAAATATCTGAGACTCCATTTGCAGCACAAAGCAGCACTGACAAGATGCGAACAAGTGTGTGTGGCGGTGTTCCTATAAAGCCTTGTTTATAGAAAGGAGATAGGCTGGATTCCTCTGGGCTGTAATTTGCTAATTCCTATTATTTACGGTAAAAGGCTGATTTCATATAAGTCACTATCATTTTAAGACTCCCCACAGACCTGGATGCCTGAGTCTGTTATAGGTTACAGCCTTCTTGAGCTTTGGCCATGATATGAAAAACAGTTGAGTTCACATAAAAATCCAGATTTCCATCTCCTCTTAGAAAGAGAAGTGAGGACCTAGAAACCCCAAGCCCAGGTGATGAGCTGGGGTTGAACCTCCTGTCCCCTCCGTGGACGGATCAGGTGCTCTCCAGCTGCTGCCTGCTCCCACGGGCTGGCGCGTTCATTCACCTTCCATGATGCTGGGCATGGGGACCGAGACCTCCTAGAACTGGACAGTCTCCATCAGTTCTGTCCCCTAACGCTCTTCCCTATGCCCGTCTGCTGACTACCCATTTATCTCCTATTCTGGTCTACATTTTTCTATATTTCAACTCTCATCATTTTCATTTAAACACCTAATCCTAATAACATGATAGCAATGAGAGATTATTTATGACAATTTTGCTGCAAATATGAAAACAAGCGTTATTAGTTAAGAAATCTTCATTTTGATTAACTCTCTTCATATACATCATAAGAATGAAATAGTATTACTATCTCAGATATAAATCAGGAAACATTCCAATTTTTTAAATCTTTATTTAAAAATGATCATTTTTTAACTTAAAAAGTAATATTTTTATAGTAGTCTCCATTTTTTCCCAAAAAGCTTTTATATACATTAATTAACTTTAATATCCATGGAATTGGAATTAAATAAGTCTGAATAATTTATTGAATTACTCAGATTGTATCATTATCCCATTCATAAATTTTGCTTTGTATTAATCAAGACATGTCTGAATCAATGTTGAGAAATGACTTCCAGATGAATGCCCTCATGAAAAAGACACTTAGCCCTGCAATGTGTGGACTTCTCACATTTTTACATTATTTACTCCTGTATTTTCCTCTTTCTCTTTTTCCCTCTTTCAACATTGAGGAGAAAATGCCAATCTTTTCCTTTCTTCATAGCATTTTCCTAAGTTTATGTTTAGGTTTAAGTTTCCTGTGTGCTTGACATCATTAGTTCTTCCTTCTCCTTTCAAAATGAGATGCATGCAGTTTAAAAAAATCTTTTGATTTTTTAAAGCCCTTTGGTTTTGAGGTAGGTGGATTATTCCTGAGTCTTCATTAGATGCAGCTGTCTTGTCTGGGTCAACGTCAGTTGGCTTGTCAATGGTTCATCTCTGGAGTTCTGTGCTGTTCACTTCAGCTCTTGGGAAAAGTGGGTTAACTTTATTATATTTTAAATCTCAGTTTGAATAGGTAAGACATGCACATGAAATCAAAACATATATAAGGGTGTGCATACCTTGAGGAGCCTTGTTCCTTGCCTGTCCTGTCCACACAGCTCCCCCAGGTAACCACTTTTATTAGTCACCTTTGCTTCTTGGATGACCTTTCAATATTTATTTATGTGAACATATACATATTCTTATTATTCCTCTTTCTTGAATAAAAACTAACACAGTATATCCTGGAGATCTTATCAACCTTATCACAGAGCTGTTTCTATTTTACAGAGATTTTACACTGTCCAACTTTTATTTTCCATTCTCAACGCTTGTTTTTTACTCTTTACTTCATTTTTATTATGTATTTGGTTGTGCTGCATGGCTTGCGGGACCTTAGCTATCGCTCCGGGGCCTCAGCAGTGAAAGGGGTTCTAACCATTGGATGCCAGGAAATGCCCTCGGTGCCTGCCTTTCTAATTAGCATGCCCATTTCTTTAGAAGGCCGAAAGTTTTACACAGAGGAAATGATAAAATGCCTTGAGTCACAGATTTAATTGATGCCCTCAGAACCATTTCTCAGTTTAGACATGATCCAATTAAACTTGGGGTGGCAGAGGATGAGATGGTTGCATGGCATCACTGACTCAATGGACATGAATTTGAGCAAGCTCTGGGAGATGGTGACGGACAGGGAAGCCTGGTGTGTTACAGTCCACCAGGTCGCAGAGTCGGACATGACTGAGGGACTGAACAGCTGAACTTCGCTTTCCTGTTCTAAAGTTGTTAGGTTGCCTGATATGATTTTGCATCTTGGTTTTTGATGTTAAATGTATTGGGGTATTTGCACATTGCTGGGGATTCTGGAGGGGCAATGTTTTAATTCCAGAGAGTGGCTCTCTTTTGAATGACTTGTAGGAACTGCAGCAGATTCGAGGAATAAATCATTTTGGAAAGGGGGTCGTTCAAAAGCAGTCGAGACTTCTCTGGTTCCAAGTTATGAAAGCCCAGTTTGAACGTGCATGGTACAAGAAGAAATATTTTGGCTTGTAGATGTAAACTGGAGGCCTGGGGAAAACGAGCTTCAAGGACCAGAGCCTGGAATGCAGCTGGAACTCCCTCTAATATCTCATCCCCGCCTCCATCACTGATAAACCTCATTCTGTCACGTCAGCTTCTTCCATGTGACTGAAACCTAGCTGCCTGCAGCTCCCAGACTCTCATCTCTCATCTCTGACCCTAGACAAGGTATGCCTTACTTGTCTCAGTGCAAGTTCACAAAGATCTGAGGGAATGACTAGCCTTGACTCAGATCTTATATGCTAGCCTGGACCAATTACCCAGTGGCAGAAGGCAGGGTGCCTTGGTTGTGATGGCAGTTTGCAGCAGATGCTCTCAGTGCATATAAGCTTGCCCTGGAGACTCACTGGAGGATGGTTACTGAACTACCTACAGTTCCTCCCACCTCTCTGGTTCCCACCTCCTCCCTCTCTCTGGTTCAGGTGTGTGCTCAGCCTGCAAGTGCAGCAGACCACGGGTGCAGAGAGTGACTGTCCACAGAGCCTCCTTAGACAAACGAACGTTGGCCTTGGGAGTCCAAGTCCAGCGCCTCACCTCTTAGTGAGACAGTTCTGAAGTCGGCTTTACCGTTCCTCGGTCCCAGAGGGACTGAGCCCCGTATTCCCACAGAGGTAACCCATTTGACAATGTACTCTTTCTTTTTTTCCTTTGTCCGCACTGCACAGCATGCAGAACTTCTCTGCAGGGATCAAACCCTTGCCCCCTGCAGTGGAAGCATGCAGTCTTAACCCTGGACCCAGGAAGTCCTTGACAACGCACTCTTTTTTATTTATGTAGGGATATATTTTACTTTGGGCTGTACTGTGTCTCTGTTGCTTTGGGCTTTTCTCTCACTGAGGCGAGTGGAGGCTGCTCTCTAATCACAGTGCCCGGGCTTCTCTTTGGTGACCTCTTGTTGCAGAGCAGAGGCTCTAGGGCTCACAGGCTGCAGAGGCTGTGACACATGGGCTCAGTTGTTGTAGCTCCGGGGCTCTTCGGCACAGGCGAAATCGTTGTGACTCACAGGCTTAGTTGCTCCACAGCATAGTCAAAGATTCCTGCCCTTGCAGAATTTAGAATTTTCTACTTATCGATGTAATGTATGGTTTGGGGAAGAGAAGTAAAGAGAGGTTGTTTTGCTTTTGACTGGCGTAACCTGAGACACAGTCTTAAGTTGGTATTTAATATATGAACGTGAGTTTCAAGTGAAGAAATAATCAAAAAAGGAACACTAAGTAATTCAGGGAAAAGAAAATGCTAAAGAATCCAACTATGTAAATATGTAAATATTACTACTCTATGAAATGCGGGATATCTGAATGCTTGGAGAATATTCCTTCCTACCCACCAGATCCACTGTTTCTTTTTTTCCCTTTAGTTTTATTGAGATATAATAGATACACATCATTGTATAAGTTTAAGGAATACAATATCATGATTGGACCTAAATACATGAGGAAATGATTACCACAAGTTTAGTGAACATCGATCATCTAATATAAAAACAAAATTAGAGAAATAGAAAAAAGCTTTTTTTCCTTGTGATGAGAACTCAGGGTTTACTCTTAACAGCTTTTGTATATAACATACAACAGTGTTAATTGTCCTTATTATGTTGTACCTTATATCCCAATTCTTATAGGAAGTTTGTACCCTTTGACTGCTTTCATTCAATCGTACCTCACCCCATCTCTACCTCTGGTAACCACAGTTTGTTTGTTTGGTTTTGAAGTGTAACTTGACACTATGTTAGCTCTTTTACACAACACAGTGATTCAGTACACAAACAAAAGATGTTGCCTTCCATTCCAGTTCTGCAAGGATCAAGTCTTTACCTGTTGCCATCCCAGAACTGCAAGACATCCTGGAAGGAATTCGGCGCTGTGGATATCCAGTCCCCTAGACGGTAAAGATGCATAGCTAAGGAAGAATTTCCGTGATTCCAGATTGTTGCATCTTTCCATCCAGAGATAAGCACTAAAATTATTAACTTATGTTATCTGTTTTTTGTGATTAGCTGTAATTTTTTTTTCCCCTTGAGGTTTGCAGGATCTTAGTTCCTGACCAGAGATCAAAAACCTGCATCCCTGCAGTGAGAACTCAGAGTTTAACCACTGGGCCGCCAGAGAATTCCCACCAGCTGTTATCTTTTAGCAAGACATGTGCTTGGCTATATGTGTTTCTGAACCAAAAAAATTCATCTGTACACTGGCTCCTCCCCTATCACTTTGGAGCAGTTCTTCAGAGCTATCTGAGAGGCTATCTCCTAGCCTGCAGTGAAGATATTCAGGGAATATAACTGAACTCAAAGCCCTCACATTGTGCATTTTTTCCAATCAACAAATACTTCTACACATTTCAAAACGAACCCCACAGGTCTAGTTACCATCCACCAGATGTTCTCTGAATCCAGTCATTCAGGGTTTTTGTGGGTTCTGCTGGTTAAATCCCCAGTCGTGGGTGGTTAGCTGGACCCGCAGCCTCTCCCCTCTCTCTGGTTGGGGAGCAGGGCTGAAGTCCAGCCCTTTACTGTGCTTGCTTCCTCTGGCAACCAGCCCGCATCCTCCCAGTCACCTCATGGGCACAAGCTCAGGTGCGCTTATTACGAATAAAGAAAGATGCATCTCTCAGACCTGCGCTCAGGGATTTATAAGGGTTTTAGAAGCTTTGTGTGAGGAACTGGTGTGAACACCAAATACATATTTCTTATGATATCACGTCATCACAGGATGTGTCTGTGTGTGTGTGTGTGTGTGTGTGTGTGCGTGCGCATGCATATGTGGCAAGGAGGACATAAGGAGGAGAAAAAGAAAGAGGCAGCAATAGAGAAAGGGGGAAAAGGGAGAAAACTGTTCCCTTTCTCTTACTCCAAGTGAGTAGGTGGCATGGGGCCGGGGGAAAGGCAGGGTCTCCGCTGACCAGAGCCTGCGCTACTGAGGGCACTGGCCGAGGGGGTCAGGGGGGCCTGAGTCAGCTGTCCTGGAGGCGGTGCACGGACACCACCCAGGTGGGCTAGGGGGAAGAAGATTCATGTCCTCGAAGGCAGCCCTCGCCCTCCGACGTCCTTCCTTCCTCTCGTAACAAAGGACCCACCCAGTGCTCACAATTAACACAGGGGCTCTGGAAGCCTGCTGGGCTCAAAGAGAGCTGTGAGTGGTGCATCTTGTTTTCATGAAGCCTCACCTGTGAACAGAGCTGCCCTGGACAGCCCCAAACTAGGAAAAGCAGCAGGAGCTCTGTTTTTCTCTTTTTTGAAGGGAGGACACCATCAAGTCACTTATTAATGTGGGCACCAGTTCCGATCTGATGCAGAGGAGCCCGGGGAAATCCCCCAGTGTACATTAACACAAGCGGTATGACGATGGCAGTCACGGCATTCCCGCGTGCTCACACACGCCTGCATGTGGGAAACTCCTGACCCTTGGAAATGAGCATCCTGCCTGCAGTGCCTGACTGTGAGGCCTGGAGTCTTCATAGTCAGAACATGACAGCATCTCTCTGGGCCATAATAACTGCCTTACTTTGTGTACAGATTCGTGAGGAATTAGGTAAAACAGCATATAGGTACTGCTAGAGCATGCTTCTATTTAAGGAAAGAAAAAACTTCTCTGGGTTTCAAATAAGTAGACTAACAACATCCAAGGTAGATTGTTACCATTGGTTCTATAGCAATTGTCTTTTTTTCTTGGAATGAAAGTGTGGAAGATGGGAATGCACCTTTCAAGCCAATGGTTAAATGGTGGATGTTTTCTAGTCAAATAACACTTTTCCTTTTCTGACTTGATAGCATTGTTGGTGATGTATGAACTTCATCTGTAGTTATCAAAGATTTAGGACACCCTCCTCCCTCCAATCTTAAGGGAGATCAACCCTGAATATTCACTGGAAGGACTGATGCTAAAGCTGAAGCTCCAGTATTTTGGTCATCTGATGCCAACAGATGACTCATTGGAAAAGTCCCTGATGCTGGGAAAAATTGAGGACAGAAGGAGAAGAGGGCATCAGAGGATGAGATGGCTGGACAGCATCACCGATGCAATGAACATGAACTTGAGCAAACTCCAGGAGATGGTGAGGGACAGGGAGGCCTGGCGTGCTGCAGTCCACGGGGTCGCAAAGAGCCGGACACGACTGGGTGACTGAGCAACAACAATAACCTCCCACCCAAGTTCGTGGATCACGTTCCTGTGGAACAACAATGATGGCTGGTTCTCAGGATCAGGCGGTTTTCCAAAAGTGAGGCCAGGAACATTTGTCTGGCATGTGGCTTAGAGTCAAGCAGGAAATATTTCCTCACCCTTTTCTATGGTTGTTAGTTGTCTTTCTTTGCTATACATCGTTTTTCCCTTTGACCATTTCTCTGTTTTACACGGCATCACAGCATCTCTTCAGTTATGCTGTTAGGAGACCTCTAGAGTTGTAATGTCTTTTTGATGTTGAGTTTGTTGTTGTTTGCTTCTTTTTTATTTGTTTCCAGGTCTAGATGAGGAAGGAGACAGACGGGCCCCTGGGCTGGACAACTGGTGTTTGTCAAATGGAGTAAAACTGAAGTTTTCTTCTCACCCAGATACTCCAAGGATAAAGCTAGAGGCAGAAGCTGGACTCTGCTAAAGTAAAGAGATAAAAATGACCACTCCTGAGACCAAGGAAAACTTCCCTGTTTGCACATGCGGAGGAAGGCTCCTTGGGGGTCAAAAAGGGAGGGGTCACTACCGCTCCCCCATAACAAGTGTGGACATGCACCCACAGGCCTCTGAGGTGGGATCCATCTTAGCAAAAAGATGTGTACATGTACTAGGGGAGTGTCCCAGGGCTGGTCAGGTGTGAAAAAATACATAATTGTTCAAAGGCAAGGACCCAGAAGGACTGTCCTATTGAAATGATTTAAATCACCTCTTTATTACGCTCCTCCTCATCAGAGAGGACGCCACACCCTTTCTCTCCAGACCTATATTTCTGCTTTGCCTCTCACTTAAATAAACTGCTTCACTGTGTGCCCTCCCATACGCTGTGCTGTGTCTCTAATAATAAAACTTTGTACCTGTTTTCACCATTTTTTCTCCTTGAAACATTCTTGCTTTCTAACGGGGGACAGAGCCAAGGCCACTTTGCTTCTAGCCTCTAGCCGATGGTGGACTAATAGCCAGGATTCCTGATTTTCATCCAGGCTACTCAGGTTCAATTCTTGGTCAGGGAATTAAGTCTCTCTTCAGAACCGCTCACTGCTGTCTCACTGAGATCACATTCAATGTTATGTGACCCTTTTGTCTGTTTTGGTTGAGGATATTGAGTTCATTGCCCAAGAAACTGACATGCATAAACTTAAATCACAAGAAGCCAGTACAATTTATTCTTGTTTCTACTCTTCGAGTTTTCATTCTTGGGATTTAAGGCAGTGTGGTCCTACAAGAGTCAGACCTTATCTTAAATCCCTCAGTTTCTTTGTTAAAAATATGAAGAATAAAGATAAAGTTTGAACTAGCATGCCATTATGGAAAAAAGGTTTAACAAAAACAGCTTTCCTTCACCCCATGTCCATTTGATGCTAGTCAAAACACATCACTGGCCATTAAAAAAAAAAAAATTTTTAAAGCCCCAAACAAATGCAATATGCTTGTACACAGATACATAAAGGAATGGGAAAAGAGAAAATGAAAGATTAGAGAAAATGACACTAGCTGTTAGGAAGGGACGGGACCAAATTATAGCTTTCTAACCGAGACTGCATCCTTGCCTGTGGAACCGAGCTCTAGGATCAAGTAGCAGGTATTCCTTTCAGTACACACCTTGTTTTTACTGCCCAACACATCAAATGTATCTTCTTCATCCACGCTCAGCTGTTCAGGTTATCTGTTTCATTGATTAGCTGCTCATCAAATGGAGATCTGATTTGCTTAACTGACAAAAGTTATCATTCGCAACAGGTACCAGCGTTTGAAGGCTTGACTAGGGCTAGGGTCTGCTTCCTAAGTGGCTCACACATAAGCCTGGCGAGTCAGTGTGGGCGGCTGGCGGGAGGCCTCAGTTCCCCACCCACGGGGCTGCTTGAGAGTTTTATGATCGGCAGCTGGCTTCCCCCAAAGCCAGTGATTCAGGCCTCAGGTTTGTTTGTTTAATTTGGCGGCTCCAGGTCTTAGTTGCAGCATGTGGGATCTTCGATCTTTGTTGGGGCATGTGGGATCTAGTTCCCTGATAAGGGATCAGACCAGGGCTGCCTGCGTTGGGAATGCAGAGTCTTAGCCATGGACCATGAGGGAAGTGCCAGCGCCTCAGGTTCTGATGCAAAGGAATTCCTGCTAGAGTAGTTCTCCTGACCTGTTTCATCACCTCTCACCCTTTCTTGCCCATGGGAGGAGGCGGGATTTCTGACTGGTGAATTTGGTGGAAGCAACTGAGCATGGTCCATCGTCTTCCTTGGGGTTATTGTTGAGTTCTGCCCCAAGGCCACAGAAGCGGAGTCCAGAACCAAGGTCACCTCTGAAGGTGACTGAGCCCCTTTGTAACCTTGCCCAAAGCCCCCTGATTATCACTAACAAGGTCACACATAAGCCTGGCTGACTCCCAGTTAGGAAAAGATGCCCCTTCCAGTAAACACCCTATCACACCCCAATCAACCAGCTAACACCAACCTTCCAGCTGGAATTGTCTTTGTCTTGAGGCTATAAAAACTGGCTATTAACCCACGAAAACTGTCAATTTTCCCAGGTCTGTCAGGAGGTTGGCCAACAGTGCTCGCAGGGCCCACTCTTTCTTTGATCTTTGTTCTTAATAAACTCACTCCCCTCCACTCCCACTGTGTCTGGAAATTCTTTTCCAACCTATGATTGAACTGCTTCAACAGTGGTTTTACTTTGGAACAAGCAAGTCTCCAGGACATAGGCATTCTGATATGTTTTTGGTCAGACCAGAGTCAAGGCCAGCACTCTGGGAGTCCCTGACTTGTCCTGCTAGGCTGGGACCTGGGTAAGTAAGTTCATCTCACTGGGGTAAATTGATGGCAAACCCACATGGCTGTAGGTCTAAAGTCATGGCTCCCCGTCAGCATTGCCAGTGACAATTTGAGCTCTCTTTGTATGACTCTTCATCTCAGCTAATTCTGAACACTGGAGGGAAAGGCAGAGCCTCTTCAAATCTCAAAATTTGTGGGGAGAGAATACAATTAGAGTAATTCAGCCCGTAATCTGAAGAACTAAATTGCTTCCTGCTGGCTTAATTTTGGCATCTTCAAAACTGAGGATGCTACTGCGTTCAAGTTGTTTTTTCTTTTATTTAGAGCCTAAGAAGGTACTCCCAAGACTTCTTCTAGAGGGGTGTCTGGGTAGGGAGGGCACAGGGCATGGGAAAGGGGGAGTCATTTTTCTTTATCATTCTTGCCTGCAAATTCTCTCCCCTGGTTCAGTCAAATGTCTAATGGCTGCAACAGTGTGAGAAATTTTCCTGGAAGACTTGATTCCAATTTCCATTTTCTGTTCTAATTATGATGATGATGATAATAGTCATGATGGCACTGACTATTTTGAGCACCCGCCATGAGCCAACCAGTATACTGGAAGCGCTACATACACTGTGTCTAATCAGTACATCAACCCTAAGAGGCAGACATTGTCATCTGACACAAAGATTACACAATACGGTCCAAGTTTCACAGAGCAGAGACTAGAGCCCCATTCTGGCAACTCCCAAGCCCAGGCTCTTTCGACTTTTGCACATTTCTCTGAGCTCCTGCTCCATCTCAGCTTTTCGGGACAGGGAGAGCAGTTAAGCAAGAGGACGTTCTTGTTTTTCAAGGCTGACTGACATCTCTAGAGTGGGTTTTTTTTCCCAAATAACCTAGAAACTCAGGAGACATGAAGACTGAGCATGCAGCTCCGAGGAGAGGCCCTTTTACCTTTCTAACACCCGCATCCTACACTGCACTCCCCAAATGCCCTCCCTCCCCACCTCCCCAGCCATGACACTGTTCCTGCACCTAGCTCAGAGCTGCGCTGAGAGGCCATCTGTTCAACCAGGGGTGCCATTATCTTTATGGTCCTTTAAAACGGCCATTTCCTGAAATTGCACTTGATAATGGAAAATGGGTTTCTGTGTCTCTGAGGGACCATATCCACATTGCTATTTTGTCCTCTCATGGCAAAGGGAATTTGAAACAACTCTAATATTGAGATAGAAAAGCAACAATTTCCTTAATAGGTGTGGTAAGCAGAATAATGCTTCCCAGAAGATGTCCATGTCCTTTTCCCTGGAACCTGCAAATATGTTACTTTACATAGCAAAGAGAACTTGCAGATGTATCTAAGGATCATGTAATGTGGGAGATTCCTGTGCGGTACCTGGTGAGTCTAATGTAACCACAAGGGTCCTTTTAAGGAAAAGAAGGCAGAAGAGTCAGAGAAGGAGACACAACATCAAGAGCAGCTGGACTGATGAGATTCATAACTGGAGGCAATGAGCCAAGGAATGCAGGAAGCCTCTAGAACCTAGAAAAACAAGGAGATAGGCACTTCTCTATAGCCCCGAGAAGCAACGAAACCCTGCCAACACCTTGAGTTTAGCCCTGTAAGACCCATTTCAGACTTCTGACCCCCCCGGAACTGTGAGATAATGTTACCGAACTGAACGTGGGTCCGCTCACCCGCCACATGGACACCAGCTCATGGAGGACGGAAGTGCAGTGGTTTCTGCAGGTTTCAAGCAAGGACAGGGAGCTCATGCTTGAGACTCAAACTCCTTAAAACCTTTCGGGGAAGGGTTTTTAAGGCAACATCTGGGATGCAGGTTGCAGCTTGTGGACTTTCTTCTGATGGGCTGGTGGTGTGGTCAGAGGGTAAAGTTTTGGGAATCTTAATCCTCAACCTGGGGGGAGAAGGGGATGACAGAGGATGAGATGGTTGGATGGCATCACCGACTCAATGGACATGAGTTTGAGTAAGCTCCCAGAGTTGGTGATAGGCAAAGAAGCCTGGCATGCTGCAGTCCGTGGGGTCGCAAAGAGTTAGACACGACTCAGCAACTGAACTGAACTGAGTCCTCAGCCCTCTGGTTCCAGCCAGTCTGGGGTCTAAAGCTTGTGGTCAGCATATAGTCGCTATAAGCTATCTGTGTAGGGATCTTCCTGTCTGCAGAACAACTCAAACATATGCCTCAGGTTGTTATATGTATCCCTTGGGGAGGAACTAGAGCGCCTATTCTACTGCTGAACTATTGTTTCTTGACAGCTTTTCCTTTGTTTCTGCATTCCCTCACTTTCCTAATTACTAACTGCTTGAGTCTGTTCTTTGGAATTCGGGAAAGGCCTAGGGGATTAAAGTCTTTTTTTCCCCTACAAACAACATGGGGAACTTCCCTGGAGGTCCGGTGGTTAAGACTCTGAACTTCCAATGCAGGGGGTCCAGGTTTGGTCCCTGGTCAGGGAACTAAAATCCCACATGTGTTGGAATGCAGTCAAAAGAAAAAAATAATTAAAAAAAAAAAAAAGAAAAGAAACTGGGTCACAGGGGCTTTTGAACCTGGGAATGCCCCAAACGGGCCTGCTTACTTTCAGTTCCCTCTTTTCTTTGATACTCCTCAATCCTGAGCGGGCAGGTGGCAAGAAAGAGTAAATAAAGTTTTGGATAGAGAAATTAATTGTAAACACAAGCAGGGGGACTCAGTTCCAATCATGTATGTGTTGCTTTGTGGTAATTTGTTGCAGTAGCAACAGGAAACTAAGACAATAGGATACTCTCCACCTTTCTCTGCTGAATCATTTATACCACTGGCCACTAAATATCCGGGTCAGAAACTCCAAGTCAGCTAGTGACCCTGCCCTTTGAACTCTTCTCAGGACATGGGAGACACCACGGCAAAATACGCCAGGTGTATGTTTTCATTACTGCCTTTTTTCATAACAGCCTTTTGGAAAAACAAGTTTATACAGTGCTTTTTCATGGCAATAAGATAAGAAATCTTTATAGATCAAGACCTTATTGCCAGAGACCACCACCAGCGGCTCCTGCACATCCCCTTACTGGGAGGGATAATAGACACAAATCAGCAACTGTGTAACTAACAACTGTCACGTGGCCAGCTGCTGCTTGTGCTCCTGGAAAACAAGACACACTTTATCACCACCGGGAACCGCCCATAAGCTTCCCAAGTCACGTATTAAAATAGAGCTCTTTCAGTGCTACGGGAACTGGGGTGAAAAGGCCAATGATGCCCAATCAGACTAGGAAGGAAGTTGTGCAGCTAATGCAAGATCCATGGAAGCTGATCCAGTCTGTCAGTGCGGAAGGTCGGTGCCCAGGACTGGGTCCCCATTAGAGAGCAGGACAAGGAGTGTCTTAACTCTGTTTTCAGCCGAACACTTTTGAAACTGCCTTGCTGATTCAAGGCTTCCACTGTTTCAATGCCAGCCAGCAGGATAATGGTTTAATTAACCTTGCTGTTGAAGCTGGTGGGAACCCTAAGCAGTCTTTCATCAGTGGCAACTTTCACCACAAAACAAATTCTATTGATTTCTGCCTGCTTTTCCCATTCTCTGTGGAGAGCTTAACGAGTAAACCACTTCTAGCTGGTTAAAGCAAAGATCCCTCCAGGAAGGCTTCACTGGCTAACACTTCTGGGGTCCAGAAGGCGCTTGGTCCAAATATCTTACATGATCACGGTGCCAGGTGTCAGGTCACTTTTGGAATCCTGTACCCTCTGTGCTCTGGGCAGTCTCCTCCATTCATACAAGGGGAGGCTCCCATTCATTGACTAAGTCTACATCTTTCCTTAATGGCTGTTTCTGCAACCCCGCATTGTAAGGAAGACCATATAGCATTAATAATTTGTATGTGGGAAGATAGCCATATCATATGGAAGACCAGGCATGGTACACTCCCATGGAATTTTATCCCTGCCACATCACACTAACAGCTCATGAGTGTGGTCAACTCAGATCCCAAGATCTTCTTCAGATAAGCTGAATACTGAGAGAATAGAAATGGGACAGATAATGCATGAGACAAGTGCTCGGGCCTGGTGCACTGGGAAGACCCAGAGGAATCGGGTGGAGAGGGAGGTGGGAGGGGGGATCGGGATGGGGAATACGTGTAAATCTGTGGCTGATTCATATCAATGTATGACAAAACCCACTGAAATGTTGTGAAGTATTAACCTCCAACTAATAAAAAAAAAAAAATAATAATAATAAAAGAAATGGGACAGATAAACATACATGAAAGAAGGAAGTAGCTCTGAAAGCTTGAGAACTAGAGGAAAGAAAAATACACAGAGAAAAGGCCTAGGAAACAGCATGATGATGAGTTCTAGGCCATAGTAAGGGACAGTGCCAAAGGGGAGAGGTTCTAATAAGAAAGTGGGTAATTCTATTTAAGAATTCTACACAGAGAGGACTCCCTGGTGGTCCAGTGGTTAAGAATCTACCTGCCAATGCAGGGAACATGGGTTCAATCCCTGGTCTGGGAAGATTCCTCATGCTGTACCAAGCCCATGAGCCATAACTACTGAGCCTGCAGGCCTGGAGCCCGTGCTCTGCAACAAGAGAAGTCATTGCAGTGAGAAGCCTGCACACCGCAACTAGAGAGTAGTCCCTGCTCTTTGCAACTAGAGAAAGCCTGCACACAGCAACAAAGACCCAGCATAGCCAAAAATAAATAAAATTGAAAAAGATATATCATCACTATAAAAAAATTCTACTTGGGAAGAACTTCATTTACACGCTTTCATCACTAAGTGTAACTACATTAATAAATGTGTTTTATTATTTAGTTTAATATTTCAATTGGTAAATTCTGAAATTGGCAAAGATGGAGCATAAGATGATTTGGACTGGCTGGCTCTCTGCAGGCTTAATGAACTGCTTTTGCAAACAGGACTTGGGTACAGAGAGCTCCAAAGTATTGAAAAGTAGCAAGCAGTACTCAGCAGGAAAAGGGAGTGAAAGAAGATGTGAAGCACCAGCTCTGAAAGTGACCACCCTATGCTACCTAGTCCTTCTTTCCTTGCTCCCTTAGGAGGTCTTGAAGGCTGGGTCAGAGGTGACATCAAGTGGCTATATTTGCAGGTTGGCAATTTAACTTGATGCAATAACACTCAGAGGTTGTAGTTCATTTTAACAGAGGCCCTGAGTGAGTGTAATTTTCTCAAACCATAAAGAAATACACATACAAAGGCCAACAGTTATCTATCAATTGAAAAGAGTTACAGTTAAGTGGGATATAGTTCACAGACTGTACCCAATTAAAAAATATTATGGCTAATGTCCCACTAATTATCAGCAAATTAGTCAGGATTTCACAAAGATTAGACACAAACATAATTTATTACTTTTGAGGTTTGACAACTTTGCTGAATTATGAATCATCAGAGAAGACAGAATGATCTGTTCCTTAACATAAGACAGAAGCAATAGCTTCCTACATTTTGTCAGCCAGCTGAAGAACTGATTCTTGAGGGCTGACACCAGCAAACTGATAAAAAAAAAATACTTATATATAAATATTTTAGGAGAATTGAAAGACAGATATGAAAATCAAAGAAAATGATGGCAAAAGAAACAAACACTATGAAACACTGATATCTTTCAAAGGCTGTTGATTAGCTTCTATGTGCAATTTTCTTTTCAAATGACTTAAGAAAGTAAAAAATTAATAAGACCATGAGAAGAATTTACCATTATTTTCAAAAGCTCTAGTAACTAAACTTTTAATTAAATATAGCAATGATCACTGCAAAAACATGCACGATTTCATACAAATAATATATAGGTATTAGAAATATTTAAAATAATGTATAATCTCACTATCCAGAAAGCATCTGTTAACTTTTTGGTGTGTGGGTTTTCAGACTGTTTCCTATATAGTAATGGCTTTGGGGCAGAGAAAAGAAATGAAGTATCAGAGAAGAAATCAAAGTTTAATATCTTTTGAGGATCTGTTGAGGAATTTTTAAAGGTATGTATAAATATTGACAATTATTTTCAAATAATTGACAAATGTGAACATTGGCACAATAAATAGTAAAAACTAGAAGACAATGAAAACAACCCAGAGAATGAGTAAAAGTAGACAGTCCAACGTGTGTATGTGATTAGTGCTTGTCAAGACATGAGTGGTGGGGTACTCTTTCTACTCCCTTCTGATGTCTATGTCAGAAGCTTTCTCTATCCCTTTTATACTTTAATAAACTCTGTTGCACAAAAGCTCTGAGCGATCAAGCCTTGTCTCTGGCCCTGGATTGAATTCTTCTCCTCTGGAAGCCAAGAATCTTGGCATCTTTTTGAGGTTCAGCAACAACCTTCCATCTTGGGGGCTCTTCCGGGATCCTTCAGGACAAGGTAAGGATGCTTGGAGGTCTAGTTCTTTGTTCTCCTAGCAAACACGTTTTCCGCTGTACATTACTAACTCTACCGTGTGTTGTATGAGTGAATGAAACGCCCTGCATGAAGCAAGCGAGGAGCCCTGCTCTGTGGTTCCGTGGTGACCTCATACGGCTTATGGCAGAAACCTGTCAGGGGTTTATACCGACCTGCCAATGCCAAGAAGCACCCGTCTCCTTTGGGGACCGACCAGAAATGGGCAAAGTGTGTGGACCGAACTCTCCTTTCTCGGTCAAACTTTTCAGTCTCTTTGACCATTTCATAACTCCTTGGAAATTAGAAGCACTAACCTAATCCGTCGCATCACAGACTTTCAAGGGACTTGTGATCTGTGCTGTCACTGTGTACTGTGACTTAGGTCCCCAACGTGGATTGGCAGTCAGGAAGCACCTTGCGTCGCTAAGAATGAAAGCTCGAAAGTTAGATGGAGCTCTAGCTACAAGAGCATCTCTGAGGTTAAAGGTTACTCAGATTGGAACTACATTGGGTTTTTTTGTTCCGCCTTTGGTAACGCTGGCTCTTAGTGGACCAGAGGAGGCTCTTATACTGGTGTGGTGACGCTTGGAAGAAACATCTCAGTTTCATGTTCATATCGGTCTTATTGCGGTCAGGAATAGACTTAGGGTCGTGCACAGGCACTCCGGTGACCAATGTTTCCCCCAGCGGTTTAGCCTGGGCGGCATTCTGGAAGGTTACTCTGATTGCACCCCGGGTGGCATCAGAGGCAAGCAAGGTTTTAATGGTGAGGAGCTGGACGTCAGTCAGGGATGCCATCAGGTCTACCCCTGGTGCATCTCCACCCCGTCCTCTCGGTGGTAGAACCGGGCAGGACAAGTAGGTCGCCTGCATCAGTAAGGGACAGACTAAGTCCGACCAGGGAAGGAAAGCTTTGGTGTAAAGTCTGTCTACACCCCCATCTAGAGCAGGGAGGGTCGCCTCCGGTAGAAAGATGCCGCTGGTCGCTTTTTTTCTCTCTTACAGATGGGAGCTAACAATTCCAGCCTCACTCCTTTGAACTGTATCCTGAAAAACTGGGATAGATTTGATCCCCAGGGCTTAAAGAAGACACACCTGGTCTTCCTATGTGATACTGCATGGCCACAGTATCCATTGGAGGATAGCGAATGGTGGCAGGTTGGAGGGTCTCTTAAGTATAATAACTGTTTTACAATTAGACTGGTTCTATAGAAAACAAGGGAAATGGGTAGAAGTAGCATATGTGTTGCCCTTTTTCTCTCTGCAAAATATGCCAGACTTATGTCCTAAGGGTATAGATTTGGGTGTGAAACCTCCAGCTCCCTCCTGTCCTCCTACTTCGCTAGATGAGATGGAGGACAGGAGACAAAGAGATAAGGAAAAGCAGGTTTCTCCAATCTATCCCTGGGATCATACGCGCAGAGCAGCCAGAGAGACTGAGGAACAGCCACACAAGCTGTTGCCTCTTCATGAAGCATGTACTGGGAAAAATAATCAGTCTATGAGAGTTAATAAGCCTTTTTCTTATCAAGAAATACAAAGAATCAGGGAGGATCTGGGAGACTATTCACAGGACCCAGAAAAATATATTAGAGCTTTTAAAGGTGTTACTCTGCTTTATGACCTTACTTGGAAGGATGTGATGTATATCGTGGGACAAAGGCTGACTCCCAACTCAAAAACTCGAGTTCTGGGAAAAGAGGTTGCTTATGGAGATGAACGGCTTGGTAATGAATCAGTAGGGAAGAGGGAGGACAATATAACCGCCCTCCCCACTGGGAAACAGGCGGTCCCAATTACAGAACCAGACTGGGACTACAACACAGCTAAAGGAAGATGGGATCAGAGTCATTTTGTCAGATGTATTCTTCAAGGTGAGAGCCCCTTGGACTGCAAGGAGGTCCAAGCAGTGCATTTTAAAGGTGATCAGTCCTGGGTGTTCATTGGAAGGACTGATGCTCAAGCTGAAACTCCAGTACTTTGGCCACCTCATGCAAAGAGTTGACTCATTGGAAAAGACCCTGATGCTGGGAGGGACTGGGGGCAGGAGGAGAAGGGGACGACAGAAGATGAGATGGCTGGATGGCATCACCGACTCGATGGGTATGAGTTTCAGTAAACTCCAGGAGTTGGTGATGGACAAGGAGGCCTGGCATGCCGCGATTCATGGGGTCGCAAAGAGTCGGACACGACTGAGCAACTGAACTGAACTGAACTGATTCTTGAAGGACTCAGGCAGGCGCATGCTAAGCCTTTAAACTATGGCAAATTGGCAAACATAGAACAGGAGGAGAAGGAAGCTCCTGGTAAATTCCTAGCTAGACTGAGAGAAGCCCTTCACAGATTCACTGAGATTCATCCCAAAAGTGAAGAGGGAAAAGTGATCTTAAAAGATAGATTTCTCACTCAGTCAGCTCCAGATATCCACCGTAAGCTATTAAAATGGGCATATGGGCCAAATCAGTCTTTAGATAATCTGTTACAAGTGTCTCAGACAGTCTATTATGGTAGAGAATATGAGGAAAAGAAAGAAAGGCAGAAAAAGAAGGAACAGGAAGCCTGCACAATGGCTATGAGAACCTTCTTAAATAGCCTGAGAAAAAATGCCCTGAGGACCAGGTGAAAAGGGATGGGCTTGTTATTACTGTGGAAAGGAGGGGCACCTCAAGCGGGATTGCCCTCAGGCATCCAAGCCACCACCAGCTCCATGTCCAGTCTGCAAAGGACCACACTGGACGAGAGACTGCCCCCAGAGGCGTAGGTTTCAGGGGTCAGACTCTCAAGACAATCAGGACTAAAGGTGCCCGGGGGTCCCCACACAAGTTCCCATCCTAATTACACCTAAAGAACCCCGGGTATTAATAGCTGTGGGGGGCCAATCTATCGATTTCCTTTTAGATACTGGGGCAACTTACTCTGTGCTTACTGAAGCCCCTGGCCCACCTTCTTCCCGATCCGCTTCTATAATGGGACTGTCTGGATGAGCCAAAAGATGGGCCAGATAATCTATGTGAGCCTACTTCTGCTGACTCCAAAAATCCTGAGTCTGCCGTTTGATCCTCAAGACAATGCCTTCCTGTCCTGGGCTCATTCCTACACTGAATTCCACAATCAGTCTAACTGCTGGGTCTGTGGAGCACTCCCCTCTTCATCAGTGAAAGGCTTCCCATGGTAGACATCCCACTTCAAGGAAAAGACTTTCTTCAAATCTGCAAATACCTTCAACAACAATCACATGTGATGCCCCTTAAATTGACGACATCTAACAACCTTAAGGTGGACTGATGTAACTATGGACATAATGTGACTTTTCATTTTTATTTTAACTTGGTTTAATGACTATTTTGCCTTATGTCTGTAACTGGGTAATGGGGTTTTCTAACCATCTAAAAGCTCTTAAGTTAAAAATGGTTGTCCAAGCTGCTACAAGTGCCACAGCCTCCTCCTACTGTTACTTGGGGCCCCTGGATCAGAGACCCTCAAAATGAGGGTTAGGAGAATATGTTGCCTCAACAATTTTGGGACCACATGCCTAAACAGCGGGAAGTAGTTACGGAATGAAAACAACGCCCCTTTCCCTTGGCAACATAATTCTCCTAAAAGAGAAAGGGGAAATGAGAGAGTCATTTGCTAGGCAGGTTGATAAGAAGTCTAGGGGTCCCCAAGGAGAGAGGGGTCTGGAATTCTCAACAAGGAAGAAAAGACAAACTTTTCCCCCTCTACATTCCTCAGGATTATATAACAATAATGTATCCTGCCTGAGGACGGTCTCTGGATTAAACCTTCTGGTTAATCCCGTTATCTTCAAATGTAAATTATGGGAGTAGGTCTGGTGAGGTCTTTACAACCTCCAGACATTCTTTGGATTCATTGGAGGGTATAAAACTCCATTGCTAATACTAGCAAGTGAGTACTCTTTCTACCCTCTTCTGATGTCTATGTCACAAGCGTTCTCTATCCCTTTTATACTTTAATAAACTCTATTGCACAAAAGCTCTGAAAAAAAAAAAAAGACATGAGTGGTAATCAGTTTGTAAGTAACAAAATTAATATAGTAATCTTAACCAGTAGTAAAATGAAAAAGGAAGTGGAGGGAGAGAAATAGAATAAAATTGGAAGTATCTGTAATTGCAGTAATCTGTAATCTGTAAAAAAGTAATTCTGAAGCTTTTGTTTCAAGTGTGTCTGAGTGGGTATGTGTATGTACATGTGCTTAGTTATTGCAAATAATGCACTTTCGCTCTGAGGTGAGGTTTAAAAAAAAAAATGTATGAATGCCACAGTAGTAGACTGAAATCTAATAGACTGTGTCCTCAGAAAGTAAAGTAAAGAACGCGTGGAGAAAGGATTCCCCTGCCAGGTGATAATATGGTCCAGTCCAAAGGGGAATAATAAAGGAGAAAATCATTGCACCCAATGAGAACCTTACGCTCCAATGCCACGTTTATTCTGCCTGGCTAATGGAGACAGATTAGCCTGCTGGATACACCATCAATACCTTAGAGGTCATCACTGTCCCCCTCATAAAAGAACGGCCTCCTTCAGAACGCTTCTGACTCGTCAGTGCCTTCTTCAGGAGCAGCTGAAATATTATGCTTCTTCTGCCTGGTTTGCCTACGCCTGGCAGCCCTGACTGAAAATCCCCTTAGCCTTAGGGGACTGGACAGGCCACCACCACCCACCCCCGGGCCAAACCTGGAACCGTGGTTCTCAATTAAATTAACTACACCGCAGCCAGCGGTCTGGAACATAACCCACTGCGATACCACAATGCCAAGGGAACAGCACGATGGGCTGTCCTGATGAACTGCAAAAATACTGCCATCAAACCCCACAACAGACTTGCTACAGGGCAGAGGTCAGGGTGACTCCTGGAGACCTCAGGCCATTACCTCTAGTCAAATGTCAGCCCTGCCAATTACTCCTGATTGATGACCCAGGACACTGTCTGGAGTCCTCTAGGGAGAGCTAGCCACGGGGCAGCTGTCGTCCTGACAGCACCGTGTGGGGACCACATTGAGAGGGCCGGTGTCGGGACTCACGTGAGATGTGAGAAGTACAAGACGGCAGAGCTCACACACACAACTGGGCAATTCATCGCTGCGCTGCAGGGGCGCTCAGGCTTGGTCTAGAATTTAAGTCATTTTTTGAAAAAGAAATGGCAAATGCAGAATCACTGTCATTGTAAATTTTCCTCTTTCCATGAGATCACAGAGGGTAAAAACAAGCCTCAGCAAGAGTCCATGCTTGTTATTAGGCTTCAGGGGATACAAAAGGACAGAGAATGCATCCAGCTGGGGACATCATACATGAGTCCAAATATCTGCAGAACAAATCATGCAACATGGACTATATTTGCATGGTGATTTTCCACCCACATCTTCTTCCTATCACTTGATAGCTGCCACAAGAGAGGCCAGGGTGACTGCCTCTCACTCGACAAATGCTCTGTTTCTCCTCAACTTCTACCTGTCTCTCAGTCCTCCACGGCCCCTCCAACTCTGAGGAGTAATCTGGAGTCAGAGGCATCGGGTTCTTTTTTCCTTTTTTTTAATCAAAGGAGTTCAAGAGAATTTGAATGTAGAGAGGCAAACAAATTTTAAGCAAATATATTTCCATCAACACTGCTACACATTGTCTTTCCTTCCTTCAGTTCAGTTCAGTTGCTCAGTCATGTCCGATTCTTTGCGACTCCATGGACTGCAGCACACCAGGCCTCCCTGTCCATCACCAACTCCCAGAGCTTACTCAAACTCATGTCCATTGTGTAGGTGATGCTATCCAACCATCTTATCCTCTGTCATACCCTTCTCCTTCTGCCTTCATTCTTTCCCAGCATCAGGGTCTTTTCCAATGAGTCACTTCTTCACATCAATGGCCAAAGTATTGGAGTTTCAGCTTCAACATCAGTCCTTCCAATGAATATTCAGGCCTGATCTCCTTTAGGATGGACTGGTTGGATCTCCTTGCAGTCCAAGGGACTCTCAAGAGTCTTCTCCAACACCACAGTTCAAAAGCATCAGTTCTTCAGTGCTCAGCTTTCTTTGTGATCCAACTCTCACATCCATACATGAGCAATGGAAAAACCATAGATAGCTTTGACTAGACAGACCTTTGTTGGCAAAGTAATGTCTCTACTTTTTAATATGCTGTCTAGGTTAGTCATAACTTTTCTTCCAAGGAGCAAGCATCTTTTAATTTCATGGCTGCAGTCACCATCTGCAGTGATTTTAGAGCCCAAAAAAATAAGGTATCTCACTGTTTCCATTGTTTCCCCATCTATTTGCCATGAAGAAATGGGACAGGTTGCCATGCTCTTAGCTTTTTGAATGCTGAGTTTTAAGCTAGCTTTTCACTCTCCTCTTTCACTTTCATCAAGAGGCTCTTTAGTTCTTCTTCACTTTCTGCCATAAGGGTGGTGTCATCTGCGTATCTGAACTAATTGGTATTTCTCCTGGCAATCTTGATTCCAGCTTGTGCTTCATCCAGCCCAGCGTTTCTCATGATGTACTCTGCATATAAGTTAAATAAGCGGGGTGACAATATACAGCCTTGACATACTCCTTTCCAGATTAGGAACCAGTCTGTTGTTCCATGTCCAGTTCTAACTGTTGCTTCTTGACTTGCATACAGATTTCTCAGGAGGAAAGTCAGGTGGTCTGATATTCCCATCTCTTGAAGAATTTTCCAGTTTGTTATAATCCACATAGTCAAAGGCTTTGGCATAGTCAATGAAGCAGAAGTAGATATTTTTCTGGAACTTTCTTGCTTTTTTGATGATCCATCGGACGTTGGCAATTTGATCTCTGGTTCCTCTGCCTTTTCTAAATGCAGCTTGAACATCTGGAAGTTCACGGTTCATATACTGCTGAAGCCTGGCTTGGAGAATTTTGAGCCTTACTTTGTTAGCATGTGAGATGAGTGCAATTATGCAGTAGTTTGAACATTCTTTGGCATTGCCTTTCTTTGGTATTGGAATGAAAACTGACCTTTTCTAGTCAGGTGGCCACTGCTGAGTTTTCCAAATTTGCTGGCATATTGAGTGCAGCACTTTCACAGCATCATCTTTTAGGATTTGAAATAGCTCAACTGGAATTCCATCACCTCCACTAGCTTTGTCATAGTGATGCTTCCTAAGACTCACTTGACTTTGCATTCCAGGATGTCTGGCTATAGGTGAGTGATCACACCATCGTGATTATCTGGGTCATGAAGATCTTTTTTGTATAGTTCTTCTGTGTATTCTTGCCACCTCTTCTTAATGTCTTCTGCTTCTGTTAGGTCCATACCATTTCTGTCCTTTATTGTGCCCATCGTTGCATGAAATTCTCCCTTGGGATCTCTAATTTTCTTGAAGAGATCTCTAGTCTTTCCTATTCTACTGTTTTCCTCTCTCCTCCTGTCTCTCATCTCTTTACACATACTGAACTCCTTTCTTGGAAGCACTGTAAGAAAAAATCCAGAGATTTGCCACTGACTATGTTCTAATTCTGGCTGGATCTCTATCTGGTACTTTATGGTTTAGAGAATTTGAAAGGTCAGGGAAATTCCTAAACTGGACTGAAACCAGATGCTTAAGTACTTTGTTCTTAGGGTGACAAGAGCATTTGTCAATAAAGACTGATTGAATTCCTATGTACTGCAAGGCTTTGCATGTAGGGGACGTACAATTTTTCTATTTCAGTGACGATTTTAGTCAAGTGACAATCAAACCCTCATAACTTCTGAGACAATATTTCTTCTCTCACATCTGATGAAATGGTCTGTCCTCAGCTTCATGTGAGCCTCTTCTCCAAAGCAGGGTTGGCAAGCTTCAGAGACCACCACTGGCACACCTCTCACACATCATGCTAATATGAGAGCCCAGAATGGGAGCCCCAGGGCTCCCAGCCCCATGCAGGTGAACGCTGGGCCCTGAGAGCCTGCAGGCAGCTGAATTGCACACACAGCATCTTGTCTGCAAAAGCTTCTGAGTGCTCTGAAAACGCGTGGGTCTTATGAGCCTCTACATTGTAAAAGGATCATTGCTGAGGTCAAATGACTTCCCTGGTTATCACTCGGGCAACTCAGCAGCTACACCAGAAATAGAATCCTGCCCAGTGCTCCTGACTGCCTGGTGGGCGCTTAAAACACTTCCAACCCTTCGGGCAGGAGAAAGAAGTCACCCAT
Organism: Cervus elaphus; assembly: GCF_910594005.1. NCBI lineage: Eukaryota > Metazoa > Chordata > Mammalia > Artiodactyla > Cervidae > Cervus > Cervus elaphus. Next base: position 93,275,057 of record NC_057826.1, on the reverse strand, counting down.
GCAGTCCTTGCCCTGAAATACTACAGAAGCTCACCTGGCCTCTGAGGTTGCGATGGTTCTTGCAACTTGGGGTGTGCCAGCATCCCCCCAAAACCCAGCTCAGTTCTGAGAGCAACCTGAGAAAGTTGCGCCTTCTGAGTAGCTGGCAGTGCAGGCTGGAACATCTGTTCTGTTGGAGTGCAGAGCCGTGTTCCAGAGGTAATGGATACTCGTGGTAGGGGCGGGGCTCCCCAACCACGCACTCAGGCTGCAGGAAGATGAAGCGGGCTGCCCCACAGTTCTGCCCACTTGCTGAATGATTCATGGAACAGAGGCGCTGGCCTCAGAGGGTGGCCACCCTGTTGTTGGCTGGAGCAGAGGTACCAAGCAGCAGGTACAGTAAAGGCTAAGATGCTGCAGTAAGACTCCTATGTTCAAATCCCAGCTCTCAGGCTTGTTCCTGCTTCCTACCAGTGGGACTGCAGGCAATTTACTACTACTGTTTGCCTGAGTTTATTCATCTGCAAAATGTGGACGATAATTGCACCAACCTGATAGGTTCTGCCTGACCTGCCTCTTGAGAAACCTGTATGCAGGTCAGGAAGCAACAGTTAGAACTGGACATGGACCAACAGACTGGTTCCAACTAGGAAAAGGAGTACGTCAGGGCTGTATATTGTCACCCTGCTTATTTAACTTATATGCAGAGTACATCATGTGAAATGCTGGGCTGGAAGAAGCACAAGCTGGAATCAAGATTGCCAGGAGAAATATCAATAACCTCAGATATGCAGATGACACACCCTTATGGCAGAAAGTGAAGAGGAACTAAAAACCTCTTGAAAGTAAAAGAAGAGAGTGAAAAAGTTGGCTTAAAGCTTAATATTCAGAAAACTAAGATCATGGCATCTGGTCCATCACCTCATGGGAAATAGATGGGGAGACAGTGGAAACAGTGTCAGACTTTATTTTTGGGGGCTCCCAAATCACTGCAGATGGTGACTGCAGCCGTGCAATTAAAGACGCTTACTCCTTGGAAGGAAAGTTAGGACCAACCTAGATAGCATATTAAAAAGCAGAGACATTACTTTGCCAACAAAGGTCCATCTGGTCAAGGCTATGGTTTTTCCAGTGGTCATGTATGGCTGTGAGAGTTGGACTGTGAAGAAAGCTGAGTGCCGAAATATTGATGCTTTTGAACTGTGGTGTTGGAGAAGACTCTTGAGAGTCCCTTGGACTGCAAGGAGATCCAACCAGTCCATCCTAAGGGAGATCAGTCTTGGGTGTTCATTGGAAGGACTGATGCTGAAGCTGAAACTCCAGTACTTTGGCCATTGATGTGAATAACTGACTCATTGGAAAAGACCCTGATGCTGGGAGGGATTGAGGGCAGGAGGAGAAGGGGACGAAAGAGGGTGAGATGGCTGAATGGCATCACCGACTCGATGGGCATGAGTTTGAGTAAACTTCGGGAGTTGGTGATGGACAGGGAGGCCTGGTGTGCTGCGATTCATGGGTTTGCAAAGAGTCGGACATGACTGAGCAACTGAAATGAACTGAACTGAACTGATAGGTTCTGCTGCTAGAATTAAATGGCTAAATGAGTAAGGTACTGAGTACCTGGTATGTAATAAGTACAACTATTCACTATCATGTATTTACTCAAAAGGCTATTTGGTGGCCATTAAAAATGATAACAGGGACTCCCAGGTGGTGCCAGTGATAAAGAATCCACCTGCCAATGCAGGAGATGCAAGAGATGGGGGTTCCATCTCTGGGTCAGGGGTGATCTCCTGGAAGAGGAAATGGCTAACCACTCTGGTATTCTTGCCTGGAAAATTCCATGGACAGAGGAGCCTGGTGGGCTATAGTCCCTAGGGTCGCAGAGTCAGATATGACTGAGCACACACACACACACGAATGACAGTTATAAATTGTGATGTGCTGGTAAATCTTTGACTACCTGTTCTCTGGGGGAAAACTCTAATTTATACTGTGTGCTGATTTCCACGGTTTGGATATTTCCATCATGAATGATTTCAAGAACACAGAATTTGGAAGAAGTACTCTTGGTTAGTTTTCAAGACCTGGTATACCACTGGTTAGAAAGCCCAAGTAATAAAATGAAAGATGCTATGACATATTATGTGCAAAAATAAGAATAAATATGAAATACAAAATCATTATCAACTATGTGAAAACTGAATGTGTTCAAAGAAAAAAAATGCAAAGAAATATACAGAACACTGACCAAGAATAAAAGTGGCATATGTAGTTAACTCTTCTGTGCATCTATTTTTGTTTTCCTTAAAGTACCTATGTTAATTTAGAGTGGAAAAGCAACCAGAGTTCTAGGGAGATCAGCTAAGATAGTTATGTAGAAAGACCCTAAGCTCACCTCCTCTCAAGGGTACACCAAAATTACAATGATTTACTGAATATCTACCAATGAAAAAGACCAGAACCTATCAGAAAAGATCTTCTACAACTAAAGATATAAGGAAGAAACCATAATGAGACCAGTAGGAGGGCTGGAGTGGCAGTAGAGTCAAGACCCATATGGTGGGCCACCCACAAACAAGAGAATAATTACTATCGCAGAGGTTCTCCCCAAAGAACAAGGGGGCTAAGTCCCACATCACTCCCAGCCTGGGAGTCCTGTGCCAGGGAGATGAGCTCCCAGAGGGCCAGAGGGGCTTACTTTGCAGAGAGCCAGAGAGCTGTGGAAAACAGAGACTCCACTCTTAAACAGCACACACAAAACCTCACATGCTTTGGGACCCTGTACACAAGCAGTAACGTGAAAAGATCCTGCGCCCAACCCAGCCCTTGGTCCTGGAAGGCCTCCTAGAGAGGTGGAAGGCAACTGGAGCTTACCCCGGGGACACAGTTACATGGTGGCAGCCATTTGGGAGCTCTTTCCACCACACGGCAACATTCAATGCCAAAGAATGCTCAAACTACCTCACAACTGCACTCATCTCACACCCTAGCAAAGTAATGCTCACAATTCTCCAAACCAGGCTTCAACAATACATGAACCGAGAAATTCCAGACGTTCAAGCTGGATTTAGAAAAGGCAGAGGAACCAGAGATCAAATTGCCAACATCCACTGGATCATCAAAAAAGCAAGAAAGTTCCAGAAAAACATCTACTTCTGCTTTATTGACTACGCCAAAGCCTTTGACTATCTGGATCACAATAAACTGTGGAAAATTCTTCAAGAGATGGGAATACCAGACCACCTGACTTTCCTCCTGAGAAATCTGTATCCAGGTCAAGAAGCAACAGTTAGAAGTGGACATGGAGCAACAGACTGGTTCCAAATTGGGAAAGGAGTACGTTAAGGCTGTATATTGTCACCCTGCTTCTTTAGCTTATATGCAGAGTACATCATGAGAAACGCTGGGCTGGATAAAGCACAAGCTGGAATCAAGATTCCCAGGAGAAATATCAATAAGCTCAGATATGCAGATGACACTACCCTGATGGCAGAGAGTGAAGAGGAACTAAAAAGCCTCTTGATGAAAGTGAAAGAGGAGAGTGAAAAAGTTGACTTAAAACTCAACATTCAGAAAATAAGATTATGGCATCCAATCCCATCACTTCATGGTAAATAGATGGGGAAACAATGAAAACAGTGAGACTATATTTTGGGGGGCTTCAAAATCACTGCAGATGGTAACTGCAGCCATGAAATTAAAAGATGCTTGCTCCTTGGAAGAAAAGCTATGACCAATCTAGACAGCATATTAAAAATCAGAGACATTATTTTCCCAATAAAGGTCCATCTAATCAAAGCTATGGTTTTTCCAGTAGTCATGTATGGATATGAGAGCTGGACTATAAAGAAAGCTGAGTGCCAAAGAATTGATGCTTTTGAACTGTGGTGTTGGAGAAGACTCTTGAGAGCCCCTTGGACTGCAAGGAGATCCAACCAGTCCATCCTAAAGGAGATCAGTCCTGGGTGTTCATTGGAATGACTGATGCTGAAGCTGAAACTCCAATACTTTGGCCACCTCAGGCAAGGAATTGACTCACTGGAAAAGACCCTGATGCTGGGAAAGATTGAGGGCAGGAGGAGAAGTGGATGACAGAGGATGAGATGGTTGGATGGCATCACCGACTTGATGGACATGAGTTTGAGTAAGCTCCAGGAGTTGGTGATGGACAGGGAGGCCTGGCGTGCTGCACTTCATGGAGTCACAAAGAGCCGGACATGACTGAGCGACTGAATTGAACTTCCGCCACGCTTACACCAGGAGTGGTAAGTGCCATTTCGGAATCCTCCATCTACCTTATCAGCCTCAGGACCCAGCTCCGCCTACCAGTCTGCTGGCCCCAATTCTGGGATGCAGCCAGAGTCCCCAGGACCCAGCTCCACTCAACAGTGGGAAGGCACCAGCCCAGGAGTCCCCATTCCCACCCACCAGCAAGCCTGGTCTAGCCTGGGGACCAGCCTCGCCTACCAGTGAGTAGATGCTAGACTCAGGAAAACCTCCACCCCACAGTCTGCAGACACAGTCTCTGTATCACAGGCCAGTCCCAGCCTGTGAGCTGCTGGGCCCTGGCTCCAGGCACCAGGGAGCCTGCTCCAGCCTCAGGACTGGTCTTACCCACCAGTGGGAGGACACTGCCCCAGGAGAACCTCAGCCCTGCCACCTATGGATCCAGCCCACCCACCAGCTGGGCCCTAGCAGGCCAACACAACCTTAGGACACCGCAGACCCCATAGCCAGCCGTGGCCCAACACCAGCTCTGGGCCCTGCAGCTACACCCTAGGACCTGCCTCTGCCTGCAGTGGGCTGGCAAGAGCCCCAGGACCTAGCTTTATCGGCCAGTAAGCCAGTAGCCCCAGGCTCTCCACAAAGCTACAATTATCAAATTGTAGTGGTATTGGCCCAAAAACAGACATACAGATAAATGGAACCGAAAAGAGAACTGAGGAATGAGCATATGCACTGTGGTCAATCTATGACCAAGGAGGCAAGAATACACAATGCAGGAAATATAGTCTCTTTAATAAGTGGTGCTGGAAAAACTGGACAGCCACATGTAAAAAAAAGAATTAGAACATTTCTTACACTATATCAAAAATCAACTTGAAATGGATTAAAAAAAAACTAAATTTGAGACCAGAAAGCATAAAACTCATAGAAAAAAACATAGGCAGAACACTCTTTGACACAAATCATAGCAATATTTTTGGCTCTATCTTCTAAGGCAAAGGAAACAAAAGCAAAAATAAATAAGTGAGACCTAATTAAACTGAAAAAGTTTTTTACAGCAAAGGAAACCACTTGCAAAAATATAACTGATAAGGGGCTAGTATCCAAAATATATAAACTGCTCATTCAACTCAATATCAAAAGGCACAAACAACCCACCTGAAAAGTGGGCAGACGATACAAAAGGGTAATTTTTCAGTGAGGACATACAGATGGTCATCAGGCAGATGAAAAGATGTTCAATACTGTCAATTGTCAGAGAAATACAAATCACAACCACAATAAGATATCACCTCATACCTGTCAGAGTGTCTATCATCAAAAAAACACAAATAACAAATATCGGTGAGGATGTGAAAAAATGGGAACAGTTGTACGCTGTTGGGGCAATCTAAATTGGTGCAGCCACTGTGGAGAACAACATGGAGTTTCCTCAAGATATTAAAAATAGAACTACTATGTGATCTATGAGCAATTCCATAGCTGGGTATATATCTAAAGAAAACGACACTAGTTCAAAGAGATGCACATACCCCAGTGTTCACAATAGCATTATTTATAAGTGCCAAGATGTGGAAGCAACCTAAGTGTCCACCAGCAGATGAACAGATAAAGAAGTTGCGATATACATATACACAATGGAATACCACTCAGTCATAAAAAGGAAGGAAATTTTGTCATTTGTCCCAACATGGAGGGACCTGGAGGATATCATATTTAATGCAATATGTCAGAGAAAGATATACACTGTACGTTATGCATTCCACTTATAAGTGGAATCTAAAAAATAAACTAGTCAATACAACAAAAATAGACAGACTCATAGGTATAGAGAACAAATTAGTGTTTACAGTGGGGAGAGGGATGGCTGAAGGGGCAAGATGGGGTATGGGACTAAGAGGTATAAACTACTATATACAAAATAAATGAGCTACAATATCACCAATATTTTATAATAACTACAAATGTATATAATTTATTAAAATTTTGAATCACTATATGGTACACCCGAAATCAACATAATATTATAAATCAACTATGTTTCAATTTTTAAAATATCTAAAGAAAAGCAAGCAGAGTTAACTAAAACACACACACAGCCTTTATATAATGGAAAATTTCAAGTATGCATAACAATAGTATAATTTACTCTACTCATTAACCAACAACTGTCAACATTTTGCCAATCTTCTTTCATTGTAATCAAGTGAAATTTCTTGCATTTCATTTATCTCAGAAGATCACGTTATTTTACTTGAAACACTCCAATGTAATACATAGGACATTTTAAAGAAACACCACTAATCATATCCAACCAAAGTAATAATTCCTCAAAATCATTCCCAGTTGGGAAAGATGTCTTTTACAGTTTGTTTCTTTGAATCATGGTTCAAACATGGCATTGGGTTGTTATTCTCCTAAGTCTCTTTAATTCCACAATAATTATCCTTTCTTTTTATCTCTTTTATGCCACCAATTTAATGAAGAAGCTGACAATTTGTCCTATAGAGTGTCTTACATTATAGATTTAGCCAAATATTTTCTTATGGTTACTTGTACCTCTGATCCCCATATTTTCCATAAGCTGGTAGTTACATCTAGAGAGGGAGTCAGATAAGAACCTTCCTGAGTGATGCTATGGACTTCCTACTATATCACATAATGTTTGCTTCTGCAACTTTTAGTGATGCTACGATTGAGTCATGGACTTAGAAATGTAACACATTTAAAAACTAAATAGGAGAAAACAATTGGAAGAATTCACTTAGGCAGATGATAAGTAAGTACAGGGTCTGGATCAGTCAAGAGAAGGTGTACTTGTGTGTCAAGATTCGCAGACAGAAGGACTTGACCCACGCTTTCTCAGCCTTCTACACTTCTATGATAGTACAACCCACATGAATGAGTTTTGTGACTCCTTTTGATGATACCACTCTCATAAAATTGGGGAGGATATGACAATGTTAATATTGGTTCAGTTAATTCTTTGCAAAACCCTAATGCATTCTCTGGTTTGAGTCCACTACAGAAATGTCAGACACAGATTAAACCAATCTTAGCCAAACATGAGTCAAGGTCCCTACACTCCTTCAGCCTATCGAGGGCTCCTTGCTCACTACAACAGTCAGAACGGCCTCCTACCCAGAATCCTGTCTCCAAGGCATCCTTCACACCCCACCTGCCAGATTCTCAAGTACAAATCAAACCATCTCCCTATCTGTGCTGGTTAGACTTTTCCAGTGGCTTTCCATGGTCTGCTGGAAAAACTTATATAACTCCTTAATTTGTCTCTCAAGGATGTTCCCCACCTTCCTTTTCTTCTGTCTTCTGTAGGCCATGCCTTCACCCAACACTCTAACCACATCCAACCCCACGTTGCTCTCCGGATGCTATGCTCCTTCACAGCTCGGGGTCTTGAGGCAGTTATCCCCCTGCGTAGAATGCCTTTCCTCTGGTCAGCCTGGCAGTTTCCCAACCATCCCTGAGACTCCTGGTGCCAAGCCACCTTGCCCTCCCTGGTCTGCCTTGAAAGCTCCTCTCCTGTCTCTGTTTCCTCACCAGTCACACCATCACTCTGCCCCAGCAGACTTTCCTGGGCCTGGCATGTTGCAGGCACTCAGGAAACACTTGTTGAATGGATTCATTTAAAATAAAGCCCAGGAGGAAGAATGAGGAAAGCACTGGGTGAATCCGCCATTGGCTGAATAGGCACCCTTGGGAGATGAGCTAAGTGCTAACTGACCACGTCTGCACTAGAACACCCCTAGCTTTGGCCTTATTTCTGTCTGCTCAATGGGTTTTATCCCTTTAAGAACTTGGCTTCAAATACAAATGACCCCTCTTTATAGCTGCGTGGTCTTAGGCGCTTGCCCGCTTCTTTTCTTGCTGTTAGAGGCTGTGCTGGCTCTTCATTGCAGCCCCCAGCCTTTCTCTAGTTGTCACACACAAGCCCAGCTGCCCGCCCCACCCCCCACACGTGGGCTCTTAGTTCCCCGACCAGGGATCAAACCCACACACCCTGCGTTGGAAGGTGGATTCTTAACAACTGGACCACCAGAGAAGTCCCTCTTACCAGTTTCATCCTTTATAAACTGGAGGCGACGACAGAATCCATGATAAAGCTTGTTTTGAGGAGTCAGTTAATACACATAATGTGCTTAGAGTGGTGCCTGCAGCATAGTAGTAGGAAGTGTTATTGAAATGCTCGTTATTGGCATTTCTGCATAGGTCTTAACATCTCTACTTGACGGTTGGTTCTTTGAAAACATAATTTATATCTGATTGAGTTGTATTTACTCCATAGCATGTGGCATAAACTGCTGCAGGATGAATGAAAACAACCAGGGAGATTGTTCAGGGTGGTCATAAAGAGGATGGACTTTGAGGCCAGGCTTCCTGGGTTTCCATCCCAACTCCTCCACTGACCACTATATGCCCTTCAGCATACAGACTTAAGCCCTTTGTGCCTCTGTTCTCCTTGTCTGTAAAATGATAATAGTTGTGGTCTGTTGTGATGGTTGTGTGAGATCAGAGATCATTTGTGTAAAGCTCCTAGCAAAGTGCCTTCACATGGGAACTGCTCAATAGACGTAAGTTAATATTATTATTTATTTCCTTTCTTGAGCATATTTGCATTTTTGAATGAACTAAATAGGGAATCTATGCTGGGGCAAATTAGTATTTTGGACCTATCCCAATAATCCATCCTCTTTGTTTATTGCTTTCATTCCTAAGTCTTTGAATATCATGCCTATTCTGCTCATACTTACACAAATAAGGTAGCTGGAATCCTGTCTGTTCACCAGAATGAGTGATTTGTATGTCTGTCATTGGCTGTGTTCAGTGCAGCCCCTCCCACTAACTCAAAGTTAAATAAAAAAGGAGCAATGAGACCATTCAAGTCTAAAGATGGAACCAATCCAGGGAACTCAGGACAAATGTGGTTCTTCAGCAGTCTACCTATCAGTCAGGAGTGGGTGAGAATTCCCAAAGCTCTATGACCTAATGGCTAGGGCATCTTGGGCTAAAAACAGGCCCCAATGGAGATTAAACAGGAATTCAGGCATGGCTCCAATTCAGCACTAGGTTTGAGCTGAACTGACCATCCCTCTGGGAGTGCTCCTTAATGAAGAACAAGACCCACTTAGCGAGCAGGATGGCGGACAGTGGCTCGGCATCCTCACAGGCTAAGAGCCCAGGGAAATGGACCCTGGAAGAAACTGACTGGACGTCACCTCACAATGACTTTTGTATCCTACATATGCCATATTTTCCCCAAAAGTTTATCTGGGGATGTTGTGAACATAGCTTCTTTGCTTTATAACCCAAGTTCAAATGTCCTTATCTTGTAACTAAAGGTTAAAAATATTTCTTTATTCTTTGAAAAAAAAAAATTTATTGGATATGCATATTCAGTTGCTGAACTGTGTTTGACTCTTTGTGACTCCATGGACTGTAGCCCGCCAGGTTTCTCTGTCCATGGAGTTTTCCAGGTAAGAATACTGGAGTGGGTTGCAATTTCCTATCCCAGAGGATCTTCCTGACCCAGAGATCCAACCCACGTCTCTTGCATGTCTTGTATTGGCAGGGAGATTCTTTACCACTGTGCCACCTGGGAAGCCCAATTTTGACTGGAGTATAGTTAATTTACAACGTTGGTTAGTTTAAGATGTACAGCAAAGTGAATCAGTTATACATATACATGTATTCATTCTTTTTAAAAGATTATTTTCCCGTATGGGCCATTTCAGAGGAAAATAGCCTTCTTTCTTAAATCTCACTCCTTACTAATGCCCATAGATTACGGATACCAAAAAATTCTTATGATAAGCTATCAGACCATTCTAAAATATCTTCAGGTTGCCAAATGAAGTTCTATGTATCTATATAATTTGTAGTGATCAAGGAGGAAGATGATTTTGAGAACCTGGGGTCTTTCTTATAATAATAACAGCAGATAACATTTATTGAGCACTTCCTATGTGCCAAAAATGTTCCTTCATTATCTCATGCAGCCTCATAGGTGACAGGATTACGTACCAACATCCACCCCATGTTACATATCAGAAAACCAAAGAAGCAGAATTGAAGTAACTTTCCCAGGGTTGTACAGGTAGCAAGTGACCAAACTACATTTCAGAGTAGGAATGTCTGACCTGGGGCTGAACTTCTAAGTGTAGAGTATGTATGGTGGTCAAGTTCAGTAGCTTCAGTGGTGTCCAACCCTTTGTGACCCTATGGACTATAGCTCGCCAGGTTCCTCTGTCATGGGATTTTACAGGCAATAATACTGGAGCAGGTTGCCATTTCCTCCTACAGGGGATCTTCCTAACCCAGGGATCTAACTCACATCTCCTGCATTGCAGGTAGATTCTTTACTGCTGAGCACCAGAGAAGTCCCGATACCTCTCCTCTTTTCCCGCCACTTCCATATAACTACAGATCTTCTTTGACTTAAGGTGGGATTATATCCGGTGAAAATATTGCAAGTCAAAAATGCTTTTAATACCCCAACCTATTGAACATCACAGCATTCTCAGAATTCTTAACATTAGCCTGCTGCTGCTGCTGCTGCTAAGTCACTTCAGTCGTGTCCGACTCTGTGCGACCCCATAGACGGCAGCCCACCAAGCTTCCCCGTCCCTGGGATTCTCCAGGCAAGAACACTGGAGTGGGTTGCCATTTCCTTCTCCAATGCATGAAAGTGAAAAGTGAAAGTGAAGTTGCTCAGTTGTGTCCGACTTGTAGCGACCCCATGGTCTGCAGCCTACCAGGCTCCTCCATCCATGGGATTTTCCAGGCAAGAGTACTGGAGTGGGGTGCCATCGCCTTCTCCGAACATAGCCTACAGTTGGGCAAAATCATATATCATAAATTCTGTTTCATAATAAAGTACTGAATAACCCATATAATTTATTGAATACCATACTAAAGGGAAAAACAGAATGGTTGTATGCACACAGAATGGTTTTAAGTTTATCAATTGCTTACTAGTCATGAGACAGTATCATAACACATATCAGTAGCACAAGAAAAGATCAAAATTCAAAATCAAAGTACAGTTCCTACTTTGAAAGCGCTTCACCTTTACATGATCAAAAAGCTGAACAATCATAAGTCAAACCATCATAATTTGGAGACTGTCTGTATATGCTATGGTATTTATCTCCCTAAATTCATAGGATGAAATTCTAACTCCCAAGATGATGGAATTAGAAGGTTGGGCATTTGAGAGAAGTGATTAGACCATGCAGGTGGGGCCTGCATGACTGGAATTGTGGCTTTATAAAACAGAACCCCCAAAAGAGCTCCCTAGCTCCTTCCAGCACGTGAGGGCACAATGAGAAGTCGGCGGTCTCAGCCAAGAAGACAGCCTCGCTGGAACCTGACCGTGCTGTAACCCTGATCTCAGACCTCCAGCCTCCGGAACTGTGAGCAATATGTTTCTGCTGTTTGTAAACCATCCAGTTGATGGTATTTTGTTATAGCAGCCTGAATGGACCAAGACAGTCTATATGCACAGGGCAATATCACAGGGTTGGAAGCTCACGGTGATCATACCCTAGTTCCCTGGGGTCACAACCTTCTCCCCACTTACCATTCATCCTTTACGTATCATTCAATGAATATCTGAAACTGGGCGTTGACAACGTGTCACACCGAGAACAAGCCCTGGGGATACAGAGGTGATCAATAATTAATGCAGCCCTGCTCTTATGAAGCATACATTTTATATCTGATGTCAACATACATGAGGTAATTAAACACCCGTGTGAAGTTGCAGCTGGGATAAGCGCTCCAAGGCACAAGAATGAGATGCTGTGAAACTGGGTAAAGTGCACTAGTTTGGGAGGTCAGGGAAGCCTTCCCCAACTCAGTGACGAAAGAAGTGATAGCTGAAGAAAGAGGAGAGGGGAAAGTCCCCCAGTGGGAAGCACAGCATGGGAGGAGGCCCTGCAACATGAAGAGGGCATTACACTCCTGGGGCTGGAAACTGACCAGTGGCTGGAGGACGCCCTGCTACGCTAAGGACTTGGTCTTGATCACAAAGGCAGTGAGAGGCCTCTGAATCCCAATTTTGACTCCATTCTTAAAAAGCCAGTCAGAGCCAGCAGTGTCTCTAGCGTCAGCCCGTGTCTGCCTGGTACCTTGATGTCTGGAGCATCACGGAGGCACTCTGTGCAGCACCAGCATCCCTAGAGTTCAACTGAAGTCATGGCGATGGCCAGCTTGGAGCAGGGAGAGCTGGGCCCTGGCAGCCTCCTGCCCTGGCTGTAAACACCCATCCTTTGGCCTGGTAGTGAATGACAATTCCAAGAAAACAAAGGGTCACAAGATAGATAGTAACTATGGAATTTGCCCAGGACAAGGATTACCCACATTTCTTTGCAAGCAAATTGGCCTACAGTAAGGAGTCATTTTAGTGCACTGTGAACAGGATTTCACAGATTATATTCTCTATCTCTGCCTTTTCTGCCAAACAATGCTAAAAATTCTTTCCTTGAGAAATGTGATTATATGTCGTTTTCTGGCACAAAGCTCTCTGCTGGCATTCCATGAGCGTGAAAGAGTAGTGATCATGGTGACTCATTTATTACACTTGCTCTGCTATGCGTGTGCTAAGTCACTCAGTCGTGTCTGACTCTCCGACCCCGTGGACTGCAGCCCGCCAGGCTCCTCTGTCCATGAGGTTCTCCAGGCAAGAGTACTGGAGTGTGTTGCCATGCCCTCCTCCAGGGGATCTTCTTGACCCAGGGATCAAACTCGCATCTCTTGTGTCTCCTGCATGGGCAGGCGGGTTCTTTACCACTAGTGCCAACTGGGAAGCTTACTACTCCTGTTACTTAAACATTATTCACGAGACTTTGTAAACAATAAAGAGCTACTGTAAAACGACTTCTCTGCCTCATCAGATCGAACCAGGAATTGAACTGGGGTCTCCTGCATTGCAGGCAGATTCTTTACTAGCTGGGCTACCAGGGAAGCCCTTCTTTGGTCTAGGGAGTGTTATTTACTTATTTATTATCTCTCTTTCTCCATGAGGGTTCATCATTTTCTGTATCTCAGTATCCAAGGATGGCACAGGAGACAAAGTAAGAGAAACAGAGGTTTTGGCTTAGAAAGTTCAGACTCTTGCTTAGGGGGGAGGGAGGTGGAAGCCTGGAGGTCTTCTGATCCAACTCCTGCTCAAGGCAGAAGGGCTTTCCACAAGGTGCTGGGCATGCTCAAGCATGCAGTCCTCTGGTTTAGGCCTGAACACCCTCATAGAGACATTGCTGTGTGCTGGTTAAAAGCAAAGCTCTGAAATCTGACGCCTTGGCCTCCACCTCTTAGTAGCTGTTTGACCCGGGTACCCACAAGGCCTTACTTAGCTCATTTCTAAAATGTCTAATAATAACATACATAGATTGTTAGGATAATCCCTTGAACTGGTTTGAAACGCAGAGTTCAGGTCCCGGGCAAAGTGCACACACCTTAAGTTGTGGCTGAAGGCTCTGACCAAAATGATGACGTGCACAGGGCTAGTGCTAGAATTCTACAACAGGGCCCTAGAGGCCCCTTTGCAATTTAAGCCTGCTTAATGTTCAGCTCTGGCCAACATAGTAAAAGCCAGGTTTACAGGAGGGATTCTGAAGAATAGAAAGAGCAGAACCAGGGGGAGGCAGGACCCAGGCCGTAGCAGGGGCTCCTGGACTCTTCCACGGCACTGACCCTGGACGCCTCAACACCACGTGTCTGTGCCCGAGGCAGACTCTCTTCGACTGGCAGAGCCTGTGCCAGCGGCTTCTTCTCTTGGATCAGCTGGCCCTGCCCAGGTTGAGGGGGCAGCTGGGAAGGTGCTGAGCCAGGAGCCACCCCAGTTTGTCTCCACCACAGAGACCATCTTCCAGGAAGATAGATGAGTCCAGAGTTTGGCTCCAAGCAGCCTTCACAGATGTCCATTTAAATGAGCTATATGCATTGACAATTCTAGACAAAGTTAATGTAATGTGAGGCCTCTTAAACTTGCCTCAAGCAAGAAATCATGAGGGGAGCCTGATTCAGAAAAAATTATTTTCAGAGAATAGTTGTGTATTTCCCTGATCAAATCATTGAAAACTGCTAGCACGTTTGGTGTATGTTCTTCGTAGAGATTTTTTGGGGGGAGTTTAATCAGACAAAGGGTTCTTTGGGGATTGCAGCTTCCTCTGAAAGCACCATTGTCGCCACCAATGGCTGCTGAATCTGAAAAAATAGAGCCTGAATTTCCCAGAGAGCCATATCTGGACACTAGAACAGGGCTATGGTAATCTGAGGGAGAAAATAAGAATTTCCACACCTTTATCTGAACTGCTGTTTTATCCCTGACAAAAATATGCACGTTGATAAAACCCCAACGATCTGGAACTCAGGTCAGGAAAAGGACAAGCACGTTCTTGGCTTCCAGCCAGCTTATGCATTAAAGAAGTATCATGGCAACGTCTTCAAAAGGAATAACCCCACTGTTGTTTGAATTAGCTTGAGCTACACCTGGGGTGTGTTCAGGTATGTGGGCTACCTTCTGAGAAGGGCGTTGGAAGTCAGAGGATTCCAGGTAAAGAGCATCAGAAAAATGAAGAGAAGTTCTGTATGTCAGATTACACGAAGAACCATATGATGTCGAACTAGGAACTGGGAACCATGGAGTTTAGGCAGAAGCTGCCTCCTCAGCCAGGGAGGTCAAGTGGACCAGGCAGACACAGACATGTTTCTCCTGCTCCTGAGGGGCAAGCTGAGCTCCCCAAGTGGTGGTGATGATGGAGAAAGGGACTCTCAATGAATACAAATATATTTATTTCTGACACAGAATCTCTATCATGGAGAAGATTGTCTGTGATTGGAGGAGATGCTGTGATGCATCTAATTTGTGTTGGAGAGATTTCTGAAGCAGAAATGTCAGATTTTAAAGAATTAGAGGAGGTGAGGGAAACTCCTATCAAAAGGCAAGGAGATTCATGTTGATGTATGGCAGAAACCAAGACAATATTATAAAGTAATTATCCCCCAATTTAAAAAAAATTTTTTAAATACATTTAAAAAAAGAGTCAAGGAGTGGGGGTGTTGATAACGGGCAAGACTACCCATGTTGGGGTAGGGAGTGGAGGGGGAATCTCTGAAACTTCAGCTCAATTTTGCTGTGAGGCTAAAACCACTGTAAGGAATAAAGTCTACTTTAAAAAACAGAGAGAAGCAAGAAGAGGAACCTGTTTGTTCCTGAGAGGGAGGAGTGTGTAGAAAAGGGAGATGGGGAGAGAGTAAAGCCAGCAAGAAGTAAGAAGGTAGGAGAATGGCACAGAAGCAGACCCGGGGAGGACAGAATGGATTTGAGAGTCAGAACATCTCTTTGTTCCTTCCTTCCATCATCCATCTATACCTATATCTATAAATATTTTAAATGTTTAATTGAAGTATAGTTGATTTACTGTGGCTTCCCTTGTGACTCAGATGGTAAAGAGTCTGCCTGCAGTGCAGGAGACCCAGGTTTGATCACTGGGTCGGGAAGATCCCCTGGAGAAGGAAATGGCAACCCACTCCAGTACTCTTGCCTGGAAAATCCCATGGATGGAGGAGCCTGGCAGGCTACAGTCTGTGATGTTGCAAAGAGTCAGACACGACTGAGTGACTTCACTTTCTTTCTTTCCTCCTTTGATTTTCAATAGCATGAAAGTTTCAGAGGTACAGCAAAGCAATCCAGAGAAAAGTCTAATCTGAAAAGATACATGAATCCAATGCTCACAGCAGTGCTATTTAAAATAACCAAGACATGGAAGCAATCTAAATGCTTATCAACAGATGAATGGATAAAGAAGATATGATACATATATATAACGGAATATTACTCAGCCACAGAAAAGAATGAAATAATGCCATTTACAGCAACAAGGATGGCCTTAGAGATGACCATACTAAGTTAAGTAAGCCAGACAGAGAAAGACAAGTATCAACAGGTATTTTTGAGTGCTCAAACCTCTGTGCTAGGTGCCATCAGAGCCACTGAGGACAGGGGCGTTCATACAGCAGACAGAGTGCCTGTCCCAGGCAGGCTCACATTCTAGTAGGGAGATGCCAATGGACCAACACACAGACACACAGAACATCAGCCCCTGGGAAGTGCCATGGGGAAACACAAATCCAAGGAAAGCAGCTGGGTGGAGAGGGTGACAAGGCAAGGTTGCACAGGTCTGAGGCAGTGTGAGAATTCACAGGAGCCTAGAGCCTGAGAGAGAGGCCCAAACCCCTCTCAACGTAAAGCACCTGCTCTCTCTTTGAAACTAGCAAATATCTTGGGGAAGACTTTAAACTTGAACACGCTATGAAATTGTTAGGGTTGAAACCAATTTTACCCAGATTTCGCAGAAGCAAGGAAGTCCTGCATACACTTGACCATGAGATCCCTCCACAAGGTTCTCACAGGTGTGTGAAACATTCATCTCTGAAACAATCTACACCAAGGCTTCCAGAGGAGAGCTACTGCATTGCATAGTGAAGTGAAAGTGAAGTCGCTCAGGCGTGTCTGACTCTGCGACCTAATGTAGCCCACCAGGCTCCTCCGTCCATGGGATTCTCCAGGCAAGAATACTGGAGTGGGTTGCCATTTCCTTCTCCAGGGGATCTTCCCGACCCAAGGATCGAACCCAGGTCTCCCACATTGCAGGCAGATACTTTAACGTCTGAGCCACCAGGGAAGCCCCACTGCATTGCATAGGAGGTGAAAATAAATAGTTTTTAAGTCTGGCATAGAACCATAGTCACCTGGAGATTGTTTTAAAAATAAGTTTCTCAGCCTCACCTCCAAAATTCTGAATCATAATCTGGAAAATGGAGACCAGGAATCCATCCCCATTAAAAAAAAGTCTCTGTGTTTCCCCGGTGGCTCAGTGGTAAAGAATGTGCCTGCCAACGCAAGAGACATGGGTTTGATTCCTGATCCAGGAGGACCCCACATGCTGCTGAGCACCTAAGCCCATGTGCCACGGCTGCTGAGCCAGTGGTCCAGACCCGGGAGCTGCAACTGCTGAGCCCCCACGCCCTACAGCCCTTGCTCCGCAACAAGAGAAGCCTCCTCAATGAGAAGCCCTCGCACTGCAGCTAGAGAGGACCCCCGTTTGCTGTAAACAGAAAAGCCTGAACATCAGTGAAGACCCAGCAAAGCCAAAAATAAATAAATACATAAAATTTTAAAAAGTTTCCTACACAACCTATAGATATGATCCGATGACAAAGAAAAAAAAAGTGTTTCTTACAAAAAAGTTTCCCTGGTACTTCTGATGCAATTATAATATAAAATGCATTTGGAAACCACAAAATTAGATGACTTTTAAGGTTTTCTTCAGCTCAGAGTTTTTGATGGCATGAAATGTCAGCTCTTCCACGAGGTTAACTCTAAACTTTCAACTGGAGTTTTAAACATCTTCTTATGGTTTTAAAGGAATACAGGTTTGTTATAAAAAATTTGAATGATATAGAATTATAGGCTATACACCCTCAAAAATAACCATATTAATATTTAGTGTCTATTATACCAGATTTTTCCATATACACGTTCATACACACATATAAGATCATTAATCTTTTGGCTCATAAAAATTGGCCATAATTTACTGCAATTTGCTTTATCTACTTGATATATCTTCAAGGTCTTTCCATTGTATAGCTGTGTTGTAATATACTGGACACTGGTTTTCAATTTTTACTGTTACAAACATTGCTGCAATAAACGCCATTGCAGTATATTTCTTGGTTTTCCCTGTAAGTGTATTTGGCATAAATTCCTAGATTTGGAATTTTGAAGATAGTCCTATAAGGCTCTACCAATTTATACTCATACCAACAGTTGTATTAAAAAGTTCCTGCTTCCCCGTCCTCTCATTCTTCACTGATATCATCAATCTTTTAAATTTAAGGTAATCAGGCTCATGAAAAATATCTTCTTATTGTTTCAATTTGAATTATTTGTACCTGCTGAGAATGGTATCATTACATATTTATGTTTATTGCTATTTGTTTTTCTTCTATAAATTACCTGTTCTTGCCTCTGATATTGTGACTTACAATAAGAAATGTGGTGTTTGTCCATTTCTGGCACAGAATTCCTAAAACCTTCGGACTTTCATGACAAGCGCCTTTCAGCCACCCCTGAGTTTATGTTAATTAAGTGAATTTGGAAAACCCAAATGGGGGCTGGTTGCCAGGGGAACCAATCTTATGATTAGAGGGCTGGAGATTGATTTAATAACCAACTTGGACTTGTGAATGGCATCTGAATTGTGTGTGAATGTGGCGGGGGCAGTATTGTGGAACCGAACACTTACCCTATGGGATCTGATGCTAACTTTAGGTAGATAGTGTCAGGATTGAGTTATATTGTATGACACCAGCTGGTGTTGTAGGATTGCTTGGTGTGGAAAAAATTACTACACATTGGTGATCAGAACTACCAGGAGTAGCGTGCTTAGGGTAGAAGAGATAAACAGTAGAGGACAGTATTTTTCTGTGAGTCCCCTTTGCTAGTTCTTCTACCAGATCGAAATTTCTTATTGATTTGTGTGAACTTTTTATACTATTTTGGAGAAGGGAATGGCAACCCACTCCAATATTCTTGACTGGAGAATCCCATGAACAGAGGAGCCTGGAGGACTACAGTCCATGGGTCGCAAAGAGCGACTAATACTTTATATTATTTATCATGGCTTCTCTTAGTCAGTTCAAGCTGCTGGAAGATGAAGTGGCTTAAACAACAGGTATTTACTTCTTACAGTCTTGGAAGGTCAGGATCAAGGTACTGGCAGGTCTGGTGTCTGATGAGATCCACTTCCCGGTTTGCGAATGGCTGACTTCTCCCTGTGTCCTCACATGACAGAAAGCGTGGGGTGCGGGGGTGCGGAGCCCACATACAAGCCCCAGTGTGTCTGTAAGGACACTAATGCCATCATGTTAGTCACTCAGTCGTGTCCAGTTCTCTGTGGCCCGATGGACTGTAGCCCTCCAGGCTCCTCTGTCCATGGAATTCTCCAGGCAAGAATACTGGAGCAGGTAGCCATTCCCTTCTCCAGGGGAATCTTCCCAACACCAGGGATTGAGTCCTGGTCTCCTGAATTGCAGGCAGATTCTTTACCACTCAGCCACCAAGGAAGTCACGTACGGTTGTAAGAGTTGGACCATAAAGAAGGCTGACCACTGAAGAATTGATGCTTTTGAACTGTGGCACTGGAGAAGACTCTTGAGAGACCCTTGAACAGCAAGGAGATCAAACCAGTCAATCTTAAAGGAAATCAACTCTGAATATGCATTGGAAGGACTGATGCTGAAGCTGAAGCTCCAATACTTTGGCCACCTGATGCAAAGAGCTGACTTACTGGAAAAGACCTTGATGCTGAGAAAGATTGAGGGCAGGAAGAGAAGGGCCAACAGAGGATGAGATGGTTGGATGGCATCATCGAATCAGTGGACATGAGTTTGAGCCAACTCTGGGAGATAGTGAAGGATGGGGAAGCCCGGTGTGCTGCAGTTCATGGGGCGCAGAGATCGAACATGACTTGGTGGTTGAACAACATCAGTGCCATCATGAGAACTCCAACTTCATGACCTACCTCCCAAAGTCCCTACTCCCCAGTACCCATCACATTAAGGGTTAAGATTTCAATCTGTGAATCAAGGGGGGACAAACACATACAGTTCTCAACATTCCATGATACAAGCACTCAGTCCATACCATGGCTGTTAATCCTTTATGTAGTTTCCCTAGAATGTCATTTATCTTTCTAATTTAAGATTCAATAGATACTATATTTTATAAGATTCAAAAGTCAAAACTATTCAGAAAGGTAAACAGAGCAAAGTCTCATCTCTACCTCTATCCTCTAGTTTGTTCCTCCCCATCCCCTGTAGGAATCTCCTTTCCTGGTCTTCATTTTGTAAACATGAACAAAATTGTTTCTATAGTCTTTTCATTACTTTTCTTACATAAAATGTAGCAAACAATAAAAAAAAATGTTATGACCTTAGTCTTTCTCTTAATTTACACTGTAGATCTGCTGGTGATCACTCCATATCCATACATAGGGGTCTTCTTCATCCTTCCAATCACCCAATAGTCTACTGTGTGGATGCTCCACAGTTTATGCTGAATACTTGAGTGGTTTCCAGGTATTTTATAGTTATAAGCAACATTTAAGTGACTAACTTTTTCCACATATCTGTGAAGTGTATTTATAGGATAGATTCCTAGAAATGAAACTGCTGTGTCCAAGAATTGTCACTCATCTCTGAACTTTATGATGTCTTTCACTGTAAAGAAATTTTAAGTTTTTATGCTATTTTTTTCTATTTAATACTTTTGGGTTTTGTTTTACCTTCCTTGGAAAGACCTACTCTGATCCTAAATTATAAAAGCATTCTATTTTCTCTCAAGGTGTGCATGGACACATTGAAACACACACCTATCTTAATCATATATGGGTTTCATATTGTCTGTGATGTAGGGTCTTACATCCTATTTTCTCCCATAAGGATATCCTACAACACTTAATGCTTCATTCATGGAACTTATCACCTTCTTTCTCCTTCTTCCTGGAGAGATGAATTTGTGTCAAATATTAACTTTCTATTTAACTGTGAGTTCCTGGATAGTAAACATTGTGCCTTATTCATTTTTATACACCTACCACAGTCTTGGCTTGTAATAGATGTTAAACACTCCTTGATGAATTCAATAGCAACTATAGAATGGTAGCCAGCCTTCCAATCTCAGGCAAGATAAAATAAGAGAAAATAGACTTATGGTGCCAGTAGAAACAGTGGAATTCGTGTTGAGATAAACTTCTAAAACTCCAGCAATATGAGACACTGGTGTAAGTGGTAAACAAGAAGGAATTCTTGGAGGTCTCTTACAGTCTATGAAAATTCTGGGTGAAACAAGTCAGAAGTGTTAAAAAAAAAAGAAGTTTTATAACATTGGTAGAAATAATTTTGCAATACTGGGAGTGTGTTTCTGTGACTTCTTTAGAAATCAATACCTTATGGGAGAAATCTCATCTGTTCAACAAGTATTAGACTGAACCAGATGAAACTGCTAATATTGAATTGTTCTTTATCTATGAAAGCTGCAGTTTCATATGGTACCACCCAATATCTATTGAACTTTGATTGTGCCTCAGGTATTATATAAATTAAGTGACAGATGATATTTCAGTGGAAAAAACAACTATGGTCCACATCCTAATGGAGCTGAAAATGTAGTGAGAAAGACAGACTGTAAACAAGAAAATAGGAAAAGAAAGAAGTGTAAATAATGACAAATCTCTAGATTAGTGTGTCTTTGTAATATTTGACTCATTCAAAATATGTTGAAGTTGCTATCAACTATAGTTTATAAGAAAGTATAATGCTTTTTCATTATTTTATTTTATTATAACCCTTTGCTTCACTCTTAACCTATATATCTTTTCTCTAACCTTAAACAATTAAATTGTGCTTAGTTAATGTATGATTTTAAAGTCAGTTTTATTGAAGTACAATTTATATTGGCAATAACATTTACGCTTTCTGAGTGTATCATTCCGTGAATTTTTACAAATGGAGGTATCTGTGTGACCACCACCTGACCAAAGGGTAGACTATTTCTCCCACCTCACAATGCTCCCTCACGCCCTGTGTAGTCTGGGGATGAGCTGATTAGCTTAACTCTCTGTTGGCAGACTCGACCCCTCCGGATACTTACTCTTCTTTCACAGACAGCCTAGTCTTCCAGGTGTGAGGAGAGAGGTCTGGCACTGAGAGAGGAAGTTTCAGGGACCTTGGCATGCCCAGGAGACCTAGTTTATATGAAGCACCTAAAGGGGTATGTGGTTTGGCTGGGATCCACCAGCCTGCATCGATAACCATGACTCGCCAAACATGTCCGGAGACATTTAGTCTCAACCGGAGAGCTCAGCCCACCGGTGTATGTCTCCCTTTCAACTCACCCAGTCTCTTTAGTTTGCCCACATACTGCTTATCTTAGCCTTCCCGAACCCTTGAGGTTCCTTTGAAGACTTGAACTTTTTAGGCGTGGAATCCATGGTCTGTGTAGGATGTGTGCATTGTGATGAACAGCTTTGAAGGGTCTGAATGCTGTAGAAAGGGAAAGATGAGTCTGGCTATGAAAGTCTCTGAGGAAAGAGGTTCAGGGACTCTGGCTCTGATTCACAGGAGACTGGACTAAGTGACAAAGCTCATGACTCACAGGTGGATTCAGCAGTTTGGCAGAAATGGCAATGAAGCATTAGCTGCTGCTTTGCGCCTTTGCTAAGTATAACTGGATGAAAAATAAATATTTCCAAGCAGTTGCAGCCATGTCACTAACCTTTCAAACAAATGAACACCAGCCAGTGGCCTCCTTTTCTGGGCTTCCAGATTTGCAGTCACAAGCAGGCTATTTATTTCAACAATGCTTACGATAAATGAAAGTAGCAATGGTGTCTGAACTATTACTAATATGTGCTGTGTTAGATAACCAATAAATTAATAACTTGTATGCAGAGTACATCATGAGAAAAGCTGGGCTGGATGAAGCACAAACTGGAATCAAGATTGCCAGGAGAAATATCAATAACCTCAGATATGCAGATGACACCACCCTTACGGCAGAAAGGGAAGAAGACTTAAAGAGTCTCTTGATGAAAGTGAAAGAGGAGAGTGAAAAAGTTGGCTTAAAGCTCAACATTCAGAAAACTAAGATCATGGTATCCAGTCCCATCACTTCATGGCAAATAGGTGGGAAAACAGTGGAAACAGTGGCAGACTTTATTTTGGGGGGGCTCCAAAATCACTGCAGATGGTGATTGCAGCCATGAAATTAAAAGACGTTTGCTCCTTGGAAGGAAAGTTATGACCAACCTAGACAGCATATTAAAAAGCAGAGACATTACTTTGCCAACAAAGGTCTGTCTAGTCAAGGTAATGTTTTATCCAGTAGTCATATATGGATGTGAGAGTTTGACTATAGAGAAAGCTGAGTGCTGAAGAATTGATGCTTTTGAACTGTGGTGTTGGAGAAGACTCTTGAGAGTCCCTTGGACTGCAAGGAGATCCAACCAGTCCATCCTAAAGGAAATCAACCCTGAATATTCATTGAAAGGACTGATGTTGAAGTTGAAACTCCAATACTTTGGCCACCTGGTGTGAAGAGCTGACTCATTTGAAAAGACCCTGATGCTGGGAAAGATTGAGGGCAGGAGGAGAAGAGTACAACAGAGGACAAATGGTTGGATGGCATCACCGACTCAATAGACATGAATCTGAGTAAACTCCAGGAGCTGGTGATGGACAGGGAGGCCTGGCGTGTTGCAGTCCATGGGGTCGCAAAGAGTCGGACACGACTGAGCAACTGAACTGAACTGATGAATGGGTTTTTAAATAAACTTATTGGTTATCAAATACTACATCTATTAGTATTAGATGTAGTATTGGTTATCTAATACTACTTATATTCCCACAGTGAAGTAATTCCCACATACAACTAATTCTTGGAAATATCTTTAGAGCTTATTGAAGACACATATTCCCTGGAGATTCTGACTGCATCATCGCTCAGAAATCTGCAATTTCATCAAACTCCCCAGTTGGTCCTGATACCACTTAGCCAGGGTTGATCCTTGAAGGGCAGTGCATTTGAAACAAATAGGCCTGGGTTCTGGAGTTCCAGGGTTCCAGCCACCAGCCGTGTGGCCTTGGTTTTGACATGTCACCTGCTGGGCCTCAGGAGACTCACTGGGAAATGGATCCCAAGCAGTTTCTGAGCAGGGCAGAAACATGGTGTGAGGTAGGCTTGGGGGAGGTTAAACTGGCTGAGTTGAGGCTTGAGACTTGCAAGTTGAGAGATAGCTGCCACAATGCAGGCAGAGCTATGAGAAGGGATGACGGGAAGAAAGGCAAGGTGGTGGGGGTGGTCTGAGAGGAGAGCTGGTGCAGAGTGGGAGTCAGAGGACTCGGTGACTGCTACACAGGGTGAGGAGGAGGGAGGGGAAAGGGGGCTGAGGATTTCACACCTGGGGCCGAGGATTTCACACCTGGGGCCGAGGATTTCACACCTGGGTGCCTAGGTCAACGGGAATTTCTTTATAGAAATAAGGGAGTCGGGAAGAAGAGATGATACCACACCCCGCAGCGCCTCTGGAGGATGCTGGCCACGCACCGAGCTCTGTTCTGGGATGTGCCCCCGTTTGGTTAGGGGTCTGTGGCTGGGCTGCAGGAGAGGCAGACCGCAGCCGGTCATCACAGACTCCTTCCACCACTGTTGGCAAATCCACTCGCCTCCTGGAGCTTAGTCTCCTCATGTGTAAATTAAAGAAGGGCTGGAAGCCAGGGATTCTTGCAGGATCTATGATCCAGGATAGGCAAGATTTTCATGAATGGGGCTATCTAAATTTTCTACGGAGAAGGCCTCACGCTTTCATCAGATTCTCAAAGGAGTGAGTGGCCCAAGAGGAGTTAGTAACTTTAGGTAACAGAAAACTTCTTTCAAAAAAAACTTTCTATATGGAAAATATCCTCATAAAAGAGGATAAATACTCGCTTGACTTTAATAATTGAAACGATCTCTTAAGTCCTTTTTAGAGCACTGGTATTTCATTGTATGGAGGTACTGTACTTTAAGTTTGACTTTTCTTTCATATATTGCCTCTAAGTAGGCTTGCCTCAAAAGTCACTGCTCCCTGTCAGAATGGTTATCATCAAAACAACAACAACAACAACAAAACAAATATCAAATGTTGGTGAAGATGTGGAGAAAAGAGAATTATACATTTTTGGTAGGAATGTAAATTGGTATAACCATTGTGGAAACAATATGGAGGTTTCTCAAAAAAACTAAAAGTAGAACCAACATATGACCCAGCAATTTTACTGCTGGATATATCTGAAAAAAACACCATTAATTCAAAAAGATGCCTGCACCCCAATAGCAACATTATTTGCAATAGGCAAGTTATGGACGCAATCTAAGTGTCTGTCAATAGATGAATGGATAAAGAAGATGTGATTACATATATATAACATCTTTTTATCCATATATCTGAATGTGTGTGTGTGTGTGTGTGTGTATACACATATATTTATATGAATACTACTTGGCCATACCAGACATGGAACAATGGACTGGTTCAAATTGGGAAAGGAGTACGTCAAGGCTTTATATTGTCACCCCGCTTATTTAACTTCTATGCAGAATATATCATGTGAAATGCCAGGTTGGATGAATGACAAATAGGAATCAAGGCTGCAGGGAGAAATATCAATAACCTCAGATATGCAGATGACACCACCCTAATGGCAGAAAGAGAAGAGGAATGAAAGAGCCTCTTGATGAAAGTGAAAGAGGAGAGTGAAAAAGCTGACTTAAAATTCAGCATTCAAAAAAATAAGATCATGGCATCTGATCCCATCACCTCATGGCAAATAGGTGGAGAAAAACTGGAAACAGTGACAGACTTTATTTTCTTGGACTACAAAATCACTGTGGACAGTGACTGCAGCTATAAAATTAAAAGACGCTTGCTCCTTGGAGGAAAAGCTATGACAAAGCTAGACAGTGTATTAAAAAGCAGAGACATTACTTTGCCAACAAAGGTCCATATAGTCAAAGCTATGGTTTTCCCAGTAGTCATGAATGGATGTGAGAGTTGGGCCATAAAGAAGGCTGAGCAATGAAAAATTGATGCTTTCGAACTGTGATGCTGGAGAAGACCCTTGAGAGTCCCTTGGACTGCAAGGAGATCCAACCAGTCAATCCTAAAGGAAATCAACCCTGAATATTCATTGGAAAGACTGATGCTGAAAATGAAGCTCCGATACTTTGGCCACCTGATATGAAGAGCTGACTCATTAGAAAAGACCCTGATGCTGAGAAAGACTGAAGGCAAAAGAAGAGGGCGATAGAGGATGAGATGGTTTGATGGCATCACTGACTCAAGGGACATGAATCTGAGCAAACTCCAGGAGAGTGATGGACAGGAAAGCCTGGCATGCTGCAGTTCATGGGGTCACAGAGTTGGACTTGACTTAGCAACTGAACAACAACAACAAAGGATCATGTCTTGAGGGGCTTAAGGTCTTTAAGTTCCTGCTGCTTTTTTCCCCTCAAAGAGAAGACTTTGTTATTTCTGCCATAGTAAGTACAATATATTACTTAAACATACTTTGTATCCATGGAGATGAAGGCAAACCAGAGCGTTACAGTTTTAAAGCAAAGAAACAAGAGAATACTAAAGTACTTTCACTTTTTAGCTTATAAGCATCTAATTCTATTATATAAAAGATTCATATATTTCTTCATCTGTATTTATCCATCTCCAAACACTTGTGGAAGTGAAAGTTGCTCAGTCATGTCTGACTCTTTGCAACTCCATGGACTTTACAGTCCATGGAATTCTCCAGGGCAGAATACTGGAGTGGGTAATCTCACATATTACAGATGGAAAAACTCCATGCAACAGATTCCCAAAATGAAGATATTAGGTGGGAAGGGTCTTTCACAGCTAAGGTATGTCACTAGGAAATTTCAGAATCAGCTTCTTGCCCCTTTTTTCAACCTCAGAACTCATTTTATTAAAAGTAGGGATGCATTTGCCAGCCCCTGTTTCTCCATCTTCACAATCAAATCTTGCTTTTGGCTTTTGTCTCCGGTAAGGTTTCTGATAGCATGTACCACCCACTGGGTCAGAAAGGGGTGACTGTCATTGACGCTGAAGCTGCTCAGGATCAAGAAACTGCTGTCCCACCATTTACCTTGTCCTGGCCATCTTTGTTCTTACAGCACGGTTTTCCAATCAGACAAATGAAACAGACATGAACCCTTCAGTCAGTCTTATTGCAGTTTCACCTTCGGCTCTTCTGCAGCCAGAGGTACTGACGATGTTTGTGGTGTTTTTTGAGCTACATGAGTCAGTCATAAAAGACTTGATTGCAGGTTTGTAATAAAAGGATATAACTCAGAAGTGGTAGGATGGAGGAGATGTACAGGACAAAGTATGGGGAAAGGGCATGGCAATTCCATGTCCCTCCAAGCTCGCCAATCTGGAAGCTTTCTGCTTCTCTTTCAAGAAGCCAAAGTGGGTACTTCCCTGGTAGTCCAGTGGTTAAGACTCTGCCTGCTCAATGCAGGGGGCCCGGGTTCCATCCCTGGTCAGGGAACTAGGGATGCCACAACTAAGACCTATCACAGTCAAATAAATTTAAAGAGCCAAAGAGATAGCTGCTTAGAAAAATGCAAGACTGACTGTCATTAGCAGCCTTGTAGTTAAAGAAAGTAATAAATCTAAAAGACGTTCTAAGGAACACTTACAGTAAATATCATTAATGTGTAAGGCTCTTTTTTGTGATTTCCTGCTTTAACTGACTTTTTCAATTACCAAACAAACCACCAATTTTAAGAGCTGGCAAAGAGGTTTGCAGAAAATGTTATCTCCCCCTCACTGTTCATTCTTCCCTTCTTCCACATTAAGAGAGTTCTCATTTTTAGCTGTGCTCTAGCCACCTCTCCACCCCAAATAAAAATATTTCTCTTAGTCCCTTGAAGTTCAGCATAACCGTGTGACTAAAGCCTGGTGAACAGACAGACATATGTTGAAATGTCTTTTGGCAACTCCTGGGAATGTTCTTTAAGCAAAAGCTATAATGTGCTCTCCACTCCTCTCTTCTTTGTCTGCCTTCCAACCTGCTACCTGGGATGCAGATGTGATGGCTGGAGCTCTAGCCACCAACTTGAGTTATAAGGAAATGTAGAGGAATCCTGGTCCTCTGTGGACTTTATGTACCCCAGTTGTCAGAATAACATGAAAATGTCATGTCTGCCTTCCTTAAATTGCTATTATTTTAGCTCTCTGTGGTTCACAGTCAAGCTTCATTATAAATGATAAAGAGAGTTTGAGTCTTATTATTTTTTCTGAACTGAATTACAACTTGACCTGGATATTCTGGCAACCAATATTTATGTAGACATTGTTACAACACTTAGGAGCTTAACAGAAGCAATACTGGAACTAGGAAGAGAAACTTCCTCAGGTCTTTTAAACTCAAAGATTCCACAGTGCTACAAGGTACTTGTTCCTTTTTAAATCATAAAGTGTATGTCTTTCCCTGAGATAATCCCATTAAAATCAGTAATTCAGCTTAGTGGTCGTAGTAAACATTTCTGCCTGCAGAATTTCCTCAGGCCATATTGATTTATTTTCCCTGTCTAACTTGGAAATGGTTGCAGTTTTAGAGCCAGGACCAGTGTGTTAACACATATTGATGACAGAAGTACCCTGTTCCCTCAGTTCTGAGATGCTGTCAATAGAAGATGCATCACTGGCTTCATAACAGCTTTTGGGAAAAATGTATTAAGTGAACTCTGTTTTTCCTTAGTGAATGTTAATAGCAATATATACATATGTGTGTGTGTTTGTGTGTATACATAATATACATATTCATTACTTTTTTTCATCTTTTCCACATCTAATCTAAAGATTCTTTTGAATTACTTTTGTTTCACAGTACACTGACTCTCTGCTTTATCAAACAATTTCTTGTGTTTTGGAGTCATTTGCATCTGTGTTACTAATACTGTGAATGGTTAATACTACATGCTCCTATTTAATTGTCTTTAGATAAAGTTCTTTTCATCCTTTTCTCTATTTTTTCCCAATAGAATTAATCTTTAGGCCTGATTATGATTTTGAAAGTTAATGAAATTCCAGAATCCGGCTTTAAAATGCAACTCCTCATAATGGACAAAAAGTTTCAAAAAAAAAAAAAAAAAAATGGAGCTGTGTCTTCCCCTGAGCTTCAGAGGAAGAAGGGCTGATAGGGTCACACTGTGTCTGCAGACAGCTTTGGGTAGTCTGGCTAATACAATGGCAGTTTACAAGTCACTTCCTAGAATGGTCACTGTTGGCATGCTGCCCAGAAACCCTTGGATACTTTCTACTAGCTCTGCTTAATCACTTTCTTTTCCCCCACTACCCCCTAGGGCACCAACAGAATATTTTACATATAACATTTTACTTAAAAATGTTATTGAGTAAAGGGGAAATGTAGATAAATGGGTGGACGAATATATTTGTAGAATTAAAATTAATTGTGTTGAATAATTCATTAACTGATAACCGAGAAAACTTGTTAATTATTATCCATTTGCCAGAATAGGTTTCAGAATAACAGAGATTTCACTCAGGGAATGAAACTGAGGCAGGAACATTTATTCTCTTCTCCTGTGATTTGATGACTATTTTTAGTATTGTATTTAGATCCCTTTTTCTTTTGAGTGTGTATATTTATTATAGATTTTTAGGTTGTGGTTACCATGAGGTTTTTTTGTATAGCAGTCTCTCTGTCTCTTTCTATATATAAATACACACACATACACACACACATATATGATTGTTATTAAGTTGCTGAACTCCTAATTTCAAAAGCATTAAAAATACTCTGATCTGTACTCTTTTCCCCTCATGATTACTGCTTTTGATACCATATTTTAACATCTAATTGTTTTGTCTATCCCTTAACTGAAAAAAATACGGAGGACTTCACGAATTTGTATGTCATCCTTGCCCAGAGGCCATGCTAATTTTCTCCATATCCTTCCAATTTTAGCATCCGTGGTGCCAAAGTAAGCACGAAGACAGGAACATTTAAGTAGAAATTTCCAAGACTGGGCATGATAACCAGAGAGGCTTGCCCTGGGTGAGTGGACATGGAGGAAGAAGGAAGATCTGCTTACGTAGGGACTAGCACAAAAGGAACACAAAGGACACGTGTATTTGGTCTTCATTTCTTTAGGCAGACCCATAAAATGTCACAGTTCTGTGGGCAGGGCAGGCTGAGCCAGGAGGGGACCACGCAAAGCACCAACGTCTGGTGACCAGATCTGGCAGGGTCAGAAACCGGTCAAGACACGACCTCGAGGGCCACTGAGGCTGTTCCGGGCCCGGAGACTGAAAAGGGCCTCCCAGGGTGGAGGGGCCATGAATCATCTGGCTGTGCGTCTTCCTGTCTGCCCTCCTCCCAGCTCATTGATTGGGCTGAGTGCTCAGCCGTCTTTTCCTGCTGAGAAAACTGCCTAAGTGCTGCTCTGGACACTCACGCACAGACCCTCCCCTGGCAGGAGATGAGCTCCGAGAGTCGCAGCCGTCATCTCATCTATTGATTGCCCTTTTCCGGTGGCCTTTCCCGAGAAGATGCATTTACTGGGATGAAAATGTGTGGAACTGATGTTTGAAGAAACAGAAGTTGAAAAGAAGGAGCAGCACAGACGGAGGTGCCTTATTGTGAGAGCCAGGGTCTCACGGGTGGCCTGCACAACTTCCCCGGGCCTCCCTGCCCAGGAGGGCCCATGGGTGACCTGCCCTTTGAGGGGGTTTGAATGGTACCAGTGTCCATGCTCACTGCCTCAGCTGGGGCACCGTGAGTGACAAGACGCAGGAGAGGGAAAGAGGTGGGACTGGGGGGTTTGCTCACTCACAGCTCTCACCAGCATCCTCCAAAGTTGCCCAAAGTAAATATCAGATCTATATAATTGTTTCTGGCTATGTAAATGCAGTTTCAAAATAAGTCCCTGACACCTCTTCCAACCATAAAGCTGCCCAAAGCCCTTTCTGGGAAGAAACTCTAAACAGGGACAACTTGGCACAGAACAGTTCCCTAAGAGAAGTTCTACAAATTAGAGTAGTCTGTTTGACATCACCCTATCTACCAATATCGGATTCCTTTTGTCATCCAGGCCTGCGGAAGGCTGCACTTCTCAGCTTTTGCGTTCCTTGAAGTTGAACAGGGCCGCGTGACTAGTTGTGATGGCCACTGTCATGGTGCACACCATTTCCAGGCTGAGACAGGGAATCACCCGTGTGTGATTCTCCAGGCTTTTTCTTGCCCTACTGAGGCAACCGTGAGATGGAAGGTCCAAAAGATAGAAGCAGCCTGGACAACTCAGTCCCCATGCAGAGGACAACTATCCTAGAGAAATGCCTGGGCCCATAAAGGGCTTGGCATGAGAGACAAATGAACTTTTGTTGTATAAAGCCTTTGAGATTCGGGGCTTGTCTGTCATTACAGCATAATTTAGCCAATCCTTAATAATTAATATAAGAAGTGCTACTCAATGGAGTGCTTATTTTCTCCCCCCATATATGCTATATTTTATTTGATTTGACTTTTTCTTCTTTAATTGGAGGATAATTGCTTTACAATGTGTTGACTTCTGCTATGCATCAACATGAATCAGCCTATTAATTCTCCTCTGATGCCATCTTTTCTTCCTTCAGCTGAGTACTGTCCTCTGAACCAGACCTCTCTCTTCCAGTCCTCTCCCAAGCCAGATATCCCTTCCAGGCCTTTTTTCCATAGAGACTGCTCAATTGTGGAGTTCATGCTTAACCACTCAAAACTTAGGGTGCTACAGACTTAAGAATCTTTCTCAGCCAGACCGGCCAAAGCAGGAAATTCTGTTGAAAACTTATCCATTTGTTTCATGAACTAAAAAAATGTTAAGCCCCATGGGGAATTAGTTTGAGTATCCAGGGAAGAGAGACTATTTGCCTGTCTTCACTCAATAAGTATCTTTACCTGACTCAATTGTGAAGCAGATCAAGTATGTCTTCACTAGGTAAAGATAAGACTACTTTCCTTTTTTCCTGACACCTATAAGTCAATCTTAGGACTTAAAATGTTGGTGTAAAAATAATTGCTTTTCTGTCTGTGAAGTTAACACTTAAGTGCCTGGAGGCTCTGCCAAGGGCCAAACATGAAAACCCAAGCATTCCCACAGAAGGATGCCCCCTTGACCAAATAAAATGTCTCCTTGCTCTAAAAGTCAGGCTTGCAGGCTTGTGAACTGCTGCATCCATTTGTCTGGAACTTGCCTTGATGGCTGGGAAGGAACTAACTGGGTCTCCTTTCTCACTGATCACCTCTGAGCCAAGCCTACAGGATAAACAAAGCAATGTCTCCTCAGATGGGCTGTAAGAAATCTTCCAAGGTCACCTTTGAAGTTAGTGAAGTAGGCATCACTTGGATGGTATGTCCACTTGCAATTTTAACTTATTTAGAAGCAAGTAACAGAAAGTCTCAACACGGAGGTTTGAACAATTAGCATTCAATTGATGATTTCTCCTTGGTTTAATATTTTAGAGCTTCAAAGACCTCTTGAAGGTAAGAGGTATTCCCTCAAAGAGCACTGGAATGTTATCCCTTGTCCCCAGGACACAGAAACTTTTAAAATCAGCTATAGAAAGGCTGGAAAGCAGCCAGTTGTCAGGGGCGTCTCTGGGGGTTATGTGCAGGGCAGTCATGCTGATCTTACTTTCTGCAGAAGACACTGGTAGTTGCCTCAGAGCTAGAACCTGTTGGCTATCTATCCAACATCCAATATTTCTCTCTCTCTCCTTCTCCAGTTCTTTCAGGGTAGCAATACATCTACCGATAAATCATACCTAGCTCAAGCCAGTCATGACAATGCTGTTTCCTGCTTTCTCAGATTCACAGATAAGGATGACCTCATTATGGCCAATGAGATACAAGGGTAGGGAACTTCTGGGAAAATATTTGCATTTGTAATGAAATGAACAGGTATGGCTGGCACTAAATCCTGCCTTAAATGTAAAGATAATGCTTAGTGATAGAGCAGTCATTTTGTAATCATTAGAGCAAGCAAGAGGGAGACGTTTCAAGAAAAAGATTGAGATGCTAGCTAGCTCTCCCCTCAAAACCTCTGCTTCTGGCTAAGGTGGAGTGACAGGGATCAGGTTTACCCTTCTACCTGAAATTGACATAAAAGAGGACAAAATACATGAAGTGACAGATTTCAAGGCAATGAAAAACAGTGATATATAAGAAGCTGAGAGGGAAAAGCATGAGCTCTATGATTGCTCCAGATTTCTGCCTTGACAAGGGTTTCCGGGTTGTGGGACAGGAAGGAGGGACCCAGGCAGAGCCTAGGGGGCTTCCTGAGTTGAAAAGATAGAGGAAGAATCTGAGGGGACAAAGGCAGCGAGGTTTGCAGGATGGGGTACTGGAGAAGGGGGAGCTGCCAAGAGAGAAATCCAGCAATATACAGAGAGTTTTCCTTGAGTTTCAGCCAAATATTGATCAACACAGCATGTAAGAAAATTATGTAAGGCCAGGGAAAAATACCAAGTGGATTATGGTATGTTGCCTGACCACATGGAATCAAATTAGAAATTAATAACAGAAAGATCTCTGAAAAATCCCTAAATATTTGGAAATTAAATGCTTCTCAAAATAACTGTAATAAAGGAAATAAAAAGGAAAATTAGAAATTAGTTGGAACTAAAAAAAAAAGAAAACAATATATCAAGTTTGATGGGATGCCACTAAAACAGTACTTGGTGGAAAGTTATAGCACTATTTTAGCAAGAAATATTTTTAAATACTTTCAAATTAGTGATCTAACCTTCTATCTTGAAAAAAAAAAAACAACTAGAAAAGAGTCAGTGAGACCCAAGATAAACAGAAGAAAGGAAATAATAAACTTCAGTGCAGAAATCAGTGACATAGAAAACAGAAAAAAAAAAAATTGAAGAAATCCAAAGCCAGTCCTCTGGGAAGATTAATATATGTAATTGACAATCCTTATTAGTAAAAAAAGAAAGACAAAAATTAGCAATGTCAGGAATAGTAAAAGTAAAATTGCCACAGATTCTACAAACATTAAAAGGGTAACAGTGGAGTATTATGAATAAGTTTATGTCAGTAAGTTTAATAGATGAAAGGGAAAAATCCTTTGAAAGACCCACAAAAAGCACACATAAAAAGAAATAGATAATCTGAATAGCTCTATATCTATTAAAGAAATTGAATTTATAGTTAAACTTGGTCCACATGACTTTGCTCATAAACTCTACCAAACACTTAAGGAATATTAATCCTAGAGGACTCTATTATAACTCTAAGACAACTGACCCCACAGAAATTCTCCCCCCAAAATTGAAGATGACGAAAATGTTTCCTAATTCAGTTTATACGGCCACATAACCCTGACATTAAAACCAGATAAAGACATTACAAGAAAAGAAAATTACAGTGTAATATACCTCATGAATATGTATGCAAAAATTTTAAACAGACATTAGAAATGCAAGATTGGTTTAACATTTGAAAAATCTATCAATGTAATTCACCAAATAAACAAATTAAAAACCAAACAACTTTATGTGATCATCTCAATAAATGAAGAAAACATTTTTAAAAAACTCAGCATCCATTCTTTATATAAATTCTCTGCAAACTAGGAATAAAAGGAATTTTCCTTAACCTGATAAAAGCCATTTACAAAAATGTACAGTTAACATCATACTTGATGGAAGACTGACCAGTGTCTTCCTAAGATCAGAAACAGGACAAAGATGACCACTCTCAACACTTCTATTCAACATTGCCATTGAGGGCAGTGCAATCAGGCAAAAATAAACAAATAAAATGGAAAAGAAATAAAAAACATTCAGATTGGAAAGAAAGAAATAAAGCTATATACATACATACACAGAAAACGCTGTGTGTCTATAAGAAAGCTACTAAAATAAAAAGGTGAGTTTGGCAAGGTTGCAAGATACATGCATAATCTATAAAAATCAATTTTATTTCTATATACTAGCAATGGACAATCAAATATTGAAAGTGTAAAAAACAATACCAATTACTATAGCATAAAATAGTTAAAATATTTAAAGATAAATCTAATGGAAATGTTGAACATCTGCATACTATAAATTTTATTAAAAGAAAATTTATAAGTTACAAATAAATGGACAGATCAATTGTGTTTATGGGTCTGAAAACTCAGTTATTAGTACAATGCCATTCCTTCCCAAACTGTAGATTTGATGAATTTCAACCAAAATCCTAGGAAGCTTTTTTGTAGAAATTGACAAACTGATTCTAAAATTCATATTGTAGTACAAAAGACCAAAACTAGACAACCATCTTTGAAAAAATTTGTTGAAATTAAATTATCCACTTTCAAGATGTTACAAAGCTACCATAATCAAGACAGGATGATAATGACACAGTTAGATAAACAGACAAATGAAACTGAATGGAGAGACCAAAAATAAGCCCATACCTATATCAATCACTTATTTTTCACAAAAT
Source organism: Cervus elaphus (assembly GCF_910594005.1). Classification (NCBI taxonomy): domain Eukaryota; kingdom Metazoa; phylum Chordata; class Mammalia; order Artiodactyla; family Cervidae; genus Cervus; species Cervus elaphus. Next base: position 93,239,705 of record NC_057826.1, on the reverse strand, counting down.
TCCAAAAGCAGTTCAGTATAGAAAGATAACGCCAGAATAACTCAATATCCTTATGCAAAGAGAAAAACAAAGCGGAGTCTGAGCCGTATGTGTGTGTGTGTGCACGCTCAGCCATGTCTGATTCTTCGCAACCCTTTGGGTTATAGCCCACCAGTTTCCACTGTCCATGAGATTCTTTAGGCAAGATTACTGGAGTGGGTTGCCACTTTCTCCTCCAGGGGATCTTCCTAACCCAGGGATCGAACCCACGTCTTTTGTGTCTCCAGCACTGCAGGCAAATTCTTTACCGCTGAGCCCTACCTCATACTATACACACAACTCAAAATAGATCATAGACTTAAATGTAAAACCTAAAACTACATAAAAAAAAACTTCTAGAAGAAAGCATAGAAACTCATGGTGACTTTGGGTTATACAAAGGTTTCTAGATACTACCAGTAAAAGCATAATTCATAAAAGAAATATTTATACATTGAATATTATGAAAATAAAAAATGTCTGGGGACTTCCCTCTTGGTCCAGTGTCTAAGACTCCATGCTTCCAATGCAGGGGGCCAAGGTTCATTGCCTGATCAGGGAACTGGATCCCAAATGCCACAAAGTAAGAGTTTGCATGCCACAACAAAGATCCTATAAGATCCAGAGTGCCGCAACTAAGAACTGGCACAGCCAGAATGAATAAATAAATAAATACTTTTTAAAATAAAAAATGTCTGCTTTTTGAAGCAGACAAAAACTGGTGGGAGAAAAATTTGCAAAGAACGTATCTTATAAAAGAATTGTTTCCAGAACACACAAAGAACTTTTAAAACCTGATAAAAAGGAAACAAAAGTCCAGTCAAGAATGGGCAACATTTTTGGACAGATGCTTCACTAAGAAAACACAAGAAACAAACACAGAAAGAGAACAATGTTAGGGAAATACAAATTGAAACCACAATGTGATTTCATTCAACCACTGTAAACCCATTAGAATGGCAAAGATTTTTTTAAAAAATGATCATACCTAGTGTTGGCTGAAGGATGAAGAATGGGAACTCTCATACTGTACTGGTGAGAAGTTACAATGGTGGAACCATGCTGGAAAGAGTTTGGCAACTTCCTTAAAAAAAAAAAAAAAAAAAAAACAGTTATTTACCGTATGATCCTGCCACTCTATTTCCAGGTATTTATCCAAGAGAAAAAGAAATAAAGGGAGATTTTTACACAAAGATTCATAGAAACTTTATTTGTAATAACAAAAAACTGACAATATACCAAATACCCTTCAATAAGTGAATGGATAAATAATCTGTGATACAGCCACACAATAGAATACTACCCAGAATGATGCTACAACATGAATGGACCTTAAAATAATTATGCTGAGTGAAAGAAGTCAGAGGAAAGGAGTCCATACTATTGATTCTATTTATATAAAATTCAAGAAAATACAAACTAATCTATAGTGACAGAAAGCAGATTAATGGTTGCATGAGGAGTGTGGGGACATGGAACAACAGGCTGGTTCAAAATTGGGAAAGGAGTACATCAAGGCTGTATACTGTCACCCTGCTTACTTAACTTTTATGCAGAGTACATCATGTGAAATGCCAGACTGAATGAATCACAAGCTGGAATCAAGATTGCTGGGAGACATATCAATAACCTCAGCTATGCAGATGACATCACCCTCATGGCAGAAAGCAAAGAAGAATTAAAGAGCCTCCTGATGAAGGTGAAAGATGAGAGTGAAAAAGCTGCCTTAAAACTCAACATTCAGAAAACTAAGATCATCACATCTGGTCCCATCACTTCATGGCAAATAAATGAAGAAACAATGGAAAGAGCAAGAGACTTTATTTTTGGGGGCTCCAAAATCACTGCAGATGGTGACTGCAGCCATGAAGTTAAAAGACACTTGTTCCTTGGAAGAAAAGCGATGACAAACCTAGACAGCATATTAAAAAGCAGAGACATTACTTTGCCAACAAAGGTCCGTCTACTCAAAGCTATGGTTTTTCCAGTGATCAAGTACAGATGTGAGAGCTGAGTGCAGCAAAATTGATGCTTTTGAACTGTGGTGTTGGAGAAGACTTTTGACAGTCCCCTGGATAGCAAGGAGATCAAACCAGTCCATCCTAAAGGAAATCAACCCTGATAATTCAATGGAAGGACCGATGCTGAAGCTGAAGCTCCAATATTTTGGCCATCTTATACGAAGCATTGACTCACTGGAAAAAGCCCTGATGCTGGGGGAGGAGAATGGGACAACAGAGGATGAGATGGTTGGATGGCATCACCAACTTGATGGACATGAGTTTGAGCAAGCTCCAGGATTTGGTGATGGACAGGGAAGCCTGGTGTGCTGCAGTCCATGGAGTCGTAAAGAGTTAGACATGACTGAGCGACTGAATAGAACAGAAGAATAGAAGAATAGAACAGAAGAATGTGGGGACAGACAGGAAGAAGGGATAAAACAAAGGAAGGAGTAAACTTTTGAGGGTGACAGACATGTTCACTATTGTGAGAATTGTGATGTTTTCATGGATATATACAAATGTCAAAATTTATCATATTGCATATTTAAATTATGTTGAATGTCCTCCATGTCAATTTTACCTCTAGAAAACTGGCTGGTAAAAAATGCTATTATCCCTGATGTTGTTAAGCCATTTAACCAATAGCTATTTATTTCCAAATCATTGATTATGAAAAAAATCTAAATAACCCAAATAAGTAACTTTCCCATATTTGCAGCTGGAAGCAAAATTTAATTCTGTATCTACCCAACACCTTGGCTTACATGATAAAAATCACAGCATATTAAAGCTGAAGAGACCTTGGCAATTAGCCATTAAACTCTTCCCAAAAACCCTCCCCCCCCCCCCATTTTTTTCCCAGATGAGGGAAATAGAAACCCAGAAAGTGGAGTTTGCCAGATCTGTTAGGAGATCCATGACAGGAACCACAGTGCTCTCGTTCCCAAAGCAGAGCTCCTTCCAGGATGCCATACCACAGTCTGCCATTTTGACTTTTTACATTCTAAATTTTATTTCCTTAAAACAACAAAGAGCGAAAAAAAAAATAACGAGTGGAATTTCATGCTTACAAGTGGAATTACCTAAAGGAACGGTTGTGTGCTTTATAAATGAGGCAACAGAGCCTTGTGGAACAGGAAAGAAAGGTGATATTTTCTTCTAGAGTCTCAGAGCAAACATGAAACTTGCTGGTCTCTTGAAGCAAGTAAATGAAAATGACACCACTTGCCCCAACAGTAATTCTCAAGGGTAGACTTACTTCCAGGAGCTAGTATCTGCTTCCCTTCACTGCCCCTCCGAGTTCACAGGGCTGGAATGCTAGCAGACATTTCAGTCCCAAGGTTTCAAGGGTATTCACATGTTAAAAGTGCAACAATTCAGTCATGCTGTGTGGCTGACATTTTTTAAATGGCATGGGTGTTTTGTTTTGTTTTGTTTGTAACTTTAAATTTTTTTAGATTAGGCTTACTCATGAATAGCAGAAAGTTTTATTCCTTAAATGTTGCCCTCTTTGAGCAAAGGCCAAACAATGAAAATTCTAACGAGGCAGGAGAGGAGCATGAGTGCTTCCCCAAACCACCGAACCCTTCCTGGTCACACGTGCTGGGAAGCAGGCTGCTTTTTACTCACCCTTCGTCCTTTACCAGAACGGTGACTTCAAATCTGGGCTCAGAGGAGACACAGGGACTCGCGGAAAAGTTACTAGAATGATTAAGCTTCGAAAAATACAAATGAACTCTGGAAAGATGAAAGGAATGGCAAGCACTGAGCCTCAGAGAACACGGCCTCTCCAGCGGATATTATTTCCCAGCCTTCCTGTCCAACTCCTGCTGGAATTGCTCATAACATTAGTTACACCATATGGTGGACTCTGATATTTGCCCACTTGATATCCATTCCAGTTTCTTCCTCAGAAACAGAATTGCAGTTTGGTTAAGCCATGGCAACGTGCCCAGCACAATTACACTCTACATCCCCTTGCAGCAAGGATGCCCATGTGACCCTCATCTGACCAATGAGAGATGAGCCGGGAGTTTTGGGGAACACTTTCTCCCCTATCTTCCGGCACCCACTCCTCTACACCTTCTTTTCTGACATGTGGGCAGGAAGCCTGGAGGAGCAACAGCCACCTGGAGATGTCGGGGACAAGCCGAAGGAAGACATCCCAGGGGCCAACTGCCTTCCCGAAATTCTGCTAAGATTATCTCTGGCATCTCAGTCTCAACATGCCCCAAAGGGAATTCAGGATCTTTCATTTCGCCCTTCGAGATTTCCTATTTTGCTAAATGGCGTCATCACTCCTGCTGTTGCTGCTGATGCTAAGTTGCTTCAGTCGTGTCTGACTCTGTGCAACCCCATAGACGGCAGCCTACAAGGCTCCCCCGTCCCTGGGATTCTCCAGGCAAGAACACTTCAGTGGGTTGCCATTTCCTTCTCCAATGCATGAAAGTGAAAAGTGAAAGTGAAGTCGCTCAGTCGTGTCCAAACCTTAGCGACCCCATGGACTGTAGCCTCCCAGGCTTCTCCATCCATGGGGTTTTCCAGGCAAGGGTACTGGAGTGGGTCGCCATTGCTTTCTCCACTCCTGCTGTTAAGACTGATCAAAAACCAGGACACTGTACTTGACCCGCTGCTCTCACGCCCAAGTCCCTAATTCTACCTATGAAAATTTCCCTTTTTTTATGGGGTCTTAGTTCCCCAACCAGAGATCAAACCCAGCCCCCCAGCAGTGAAAGCCCTGAGTCCTAACCCCTGGACTGGCAGGGAATTCTTCTAACCAAATATTTTCTAACAGGGTTCTTGCTTTCACTTTTTTTCTCATTGTGGTAAAGTACACATCAATATAAAATTTAGTATTTTAACCAAAGTGTAAGTTTGGTGGCATTTAGCACATTCACAAAGTTGTGCAAGCATCATCATTACTTTGTTCTACATTTTTAGGGGTTTCCAAGTGTTTTCATATGTTTCATGATGAAAACCTGTTTTCATCACCCTCACCCCTAAAGAAACCCCAGTCTCATTAAGCAACAATTCTTATTCTCCCCTACCCTTGGCTCCTGGCAACCACTAATCTACTGCCTATGAATTTGTTTATTCCGGATATTTCATATAAATGAAATCATACAGTATATGGCTTTTTGCATCTGGCTTCTTTCGTTCAGCGTGATGTTTTCAAGGCCCATCTGTACTGCAGCACACATCAGTACTGTTCCCTTTTACAGCCAGATAAATTCAAGTATGTGCATATACCGCGTTTTGTTTAGCCATTCATTAGGGGAGGGACATTTGGATTATTTCTACGTTTGACTATTGTGAATACTATTGCTATGAACCCTTAGTACAAGTGTTTGTTGTAACATCTGTTTTCAGTTTGGGGGGAGGATATGTATTGCTGAGTGGATTTGCTGGGTCATGTGGTAATCTATGTTTAGCTTACTGGGGTACTGCCAAAATTTTTCGATAGTGGCTGCACAATTTTACATTCCCACCAGAAACTGAAGGGTTCCAATTACTCCACATCTTCCTCACACATGTTCTTTCCTATTTTGTTTTAATTATAGCCATCCTAATGATTGTGAAGTGGTATCTCACTTCAGTTTCGATTTATTTCCCTAGTGATGAATGGCTGGAGAAGGCAATGGCAACCCACTCCAGTACTCTTGCCTGGAAAATCCCATGGATGGAGGAGCCTGGTGGGCTGCAGTCCATGGGGTCACTAAGAGTCGTCAGACACAACTGAGCGACTTCACTTTCACTTTTCACTTTCATGCATTGGAGAAGGAAATGGCAACCCACTCCTATGTTCTTGCCTGGAGAATCCCAGGGACGGGGGAGCCTGGTGGGCTGTCGTCTATGGGGTTGCACAGAGTCGGACACAACTGAAGTGACTTAGCAGCAGCAGCAGTGATGAATGGCACTGAGCATCTTTTCATGTCGTGCTTGCCATTTGTATATCTTCTTTGAGGAAATATCCATTCAAATTATTTCCCATTTTTTTTCCTTGGCTTGTTGGATTTCTTGTTGAGCTGTGAGAGTCCTTTATATATTCTAGATACTAGGCCCTTATCAGATATATGTTGCTGTTTAGTCACTAAGTCTTGTCTGACTCTTTTGTTTCCCCATGGGCTATAGTCCACCAGACTCCTCCATCCATGGATTCTCCAGGCAAGAATACAGGAGTGCATTGCCATTTCCTCCTTCAAAGGATCTTATCCACCCAGGGATGGAACCCCAGTCTCCTGCATTGCAGGCAGACTCTTTACCACTAAGATGATTTTTGAGTATTTTCTCCATTCTGTGGCTTGTCTTTTTACTTTCTTGGTAGCCTCCTTTGATCTACAAAAGTTGTTAATTTTGATGAAGACCAATTTATTTATGCTTTTCTTTTGTTGCTTGTGATTTTCTTGTCTTTCACCCACTTTTAAATCCTTTACCTCATGCATGGCTCAGCTAGTAAAAAATCCGCCTCAAATGCAGGAGACCTGGGATCGATTCGTAGGTTGGGAAGATCCCCTGAAGAAGGGAAAGGCTACCCACTCCAGTATTCTGGCCTGGAGAATTCCATGGACTACAGTCCATGGGGTCGCAAACAGTCAGACACGACTGAGTGACTTTTGCTTTCAGAGGAGAATAATATTTTAAATACTTAAATCTGATTGTCACTTTCCTGCTTAAACCTTCAACAGTTTCCCATTGTGCTTAGGATAAAGTCCAAAATCCTCTCCATGGGCTACAAGGTTCTGCATAATTAGGTCCCTGTCTTTCTCTTTAATCTCACTTTTCCACATTTTCCCTCACTTTCTTTGCTGTCTGCTCCTCAAGTATGCCAGGCCCTCTTTAGTCCTAGGACTTTCTTATATGCTCATGCTCCTATCTGGGGAGGGTGTCCTCACCCCTTCTGTATGGCTAACTTTGCTAATTCCAGTTCATCTTTCAAGTTCAGTGTTACCTCCTCGGGAAAGCCTTCCTTAACCCCTGGCTCCAAACGTGTTCCCACTTGTGAGAGGTGGTGTTTTGCAAGCTGGATATTAAACAGCCATGATTAAAAATTGAATTATGTAAACACAATTAGATAAATTACATTAAAAATCAATGCAATAAACACTTGGAACTCTTGACATTCTAATTTTGTATTACATTTACTATTATCCTCTTGAGGCCATTCTCTACATAGAAATAGAAAGTAATGGTCTGCGATTGTGCATCCTGTCCCAACTTTTCCCTGGTGACAGGGATAGGCGTGAAACACATCATGGTGGGAGTATTTGGGCAAAGGCTAGAGACCATGTGTGGTTTTTTGGAGAGCAAGTGTTAACATTTACCAGCGCACCGTCACCAGTCAGATTTCCCATTACGTGCTGACATGGCGCTCTGAACTTTCCTGTGGTTTTTCTTTACATGCTTGCACTCTTTTAGTTTTTTATTCATAATAAATATTGCATTTCACCCCTGTGTTTCTCACAAGAGTGTGAACTCTATGAGGGAAGAACTAGGGTCCATAGTGTTCCCTTTTGATCTCCGTACCCCTAGCACTTAGCATACTTCTTGACATATGGTAAATAACTAAATAACTTTGTCAACAGATTGTCAACAAGGCCCAAGAAGCAAACTTTAATATTTTAAACATAGATGGATTGATGGCAGGGATTCATTCACCTAGGAAAGTATGAAATTTTCCATTTCACTGACTGGCCTGTCTTGAGGATTTAAATACTGATGAACATACAATTACATTCAAAAGGCTAAAGCATTTCTTTGATGCCTTTTTCATTAAAAGATAGCTGGTGATGGCCAAGGACAATTTTCACCTGGCTCTGCAACAGGCATACAAACCCTGTGTATTGGTTTTTCTAATGTGGTTTCCAACTTCATACATCCAACCTCTGCCTGTTTCCACATAGTGTACTCCCATTGTTTCACTGTTTTCTTATAAGGACATCAGTCATGTTGGATTAAGGGCCCACCTTACTCCAGTAATGCCCTACTCTTAAACAATTGCATCTGTAGAGACCCTATTTCTATTTCCCCATAAGATCACATATAGAAGAACTGGGAGTCAGGACCTTACCATATTTTTTTTGAGACACAGTTCAAAATAACACACCTGCAAATGGCCCATTTCAAATAGCACCTTCCCAGTGTGCTGCAACCAATTGAACCCAGCGGATTGCAGTTCATCTATGCAGCTTCACATGATCAGCCTAGGTGGCTCTTTACTTCCTCTAGCTCCAGAATTTGCCTTCATTGCCAGAGGAGGGAGTTCCTAGAACCTCAGAATAACCCCAATTCCAAATATAGTCATTATGTTTTGTTTGAGGATTTAAATAAGCCCACCCACAGGCCATCATTGCCAGGGATCAGAAGCTGGCATCAGGGCACAAAGGCATACTTTCCAGCCCTTGGCTGGAATACCTGAGAAGAGGGAGCCAATATTTATACCAACTCTATATAAGACTTGAGACATCAAAAGTGATCACCATCCCTAGGATGCAACCAGTGAAAGAGGTGGCTGACATAGAGGGTGGCCCATCTGGATTTTCCTGGTGGCTCAGTTGGTAAAGAATTCACCTGAAATGCAGGAGACCCAGGTTTGATCCCTGGGTCAGGGAAGATCCCCAGGAGAAGGAAATGGCAACCCACTCCAGTATGCTTGCCTGGGAAATCCCATCGACCTGGTAGGCTACTGTCTATATCTATGGGGTCGCAAGACTCAGACACGACTTAGTGACTAACCCACCACCATCCTTTTAGGGGCATTTCTCAAATTATATTTCTACATTCCTCTGGTGATATATACTTTCAGTAGCTTTGGTATAGATTTAGTGATTGTAGAGCTAGAAATATCCAGAAAAGCTCTCTGTTCCAAGCCTCTATTTTACAAAACCCAGAAGCCTAGAGGAATGGAAAGGTAGCATAGGGTCATCAGGCTGGAGAGTGACAGAGCCCAGGCCAGACCCAGGTGGTGGCCCCCTATATGGGTGCTCAGCCCACTGCTCTGTTAGCAGAAGCAATGACCAGAAGCTTCTGTCCCTCTGTCCAGTCTTAAGGTTAGAAACTCCATAGAGTAGAGGGATGCAGACATGCTCTCTGATATCCAGGAAAGGACATGATTGTTATGACTTCCTAATGAGAAGAGAATAAACTTAAATATCCTATTTTTATTCTGGTCAATACAACCTATTAGAATGGTTTCATTATGACTTTCTGGGAAAACAAAATACATGAGAGATTTAACTGTTACCAGCAATATATGATCATCTTTGCAATCAGTTCTGAGTGTACTGGATTTAGAGTTCTGTGATTCAATTTCAGGTGATATAGAGACTTAAGAAAAATTACACACTGTGAATGCTAACCAGGAGAACCATCACCCTACTCCATGCTAGTACCCCTAAATCTCAGAGGCTATACAGCTCGCATTCTACATTTCCCATGAAGGTTGTTGATTGGACATGATTGCTGTAATTATGCAACCTTGATTTTTAAAAAAGACTGGAAATTTTCCAGTTAAACTTCACAGATTCGACACATGGTTTTATCTCCATTGTCTTCTGAAATCCCACAAAATGATAGTAAAGGAAGGAAAAAAGTCATAAATTACAAATTTCAAGAGAAAGGAAATGGAGCTGAGACAAATAAAAGGGGAAAAGTTTGGAGGAGCAAGAGTATGTTAACTGACTTATCAGATCAAAAAAAAAGAAACCAAAGCCCTCAGTGGGGGAAGCCAGTGAGAGAGTTCATTTACTCAGAACCCTGAAAAGCCTTAGGAATCTGAAAGCAGGGGTGCAGAAACTGGAAAAATCGATTCTGTCTCTTTGCAGTTTGGCAGGAAACTCAAGGCTGACTCTATGGCAAACCAAATTAGAGAAGACCTACTTAAAGGGCCCCACACAGGGCTGAGACACCATACTGAAATCGGGTGAAGGCCTGCAGATGAAATGGGACAATCCCAGCCCCCTTCTGCTGCATTGCTCTTAGAATACCAGCAGCCAGACACACAGAATCTGTGTGAGAGATCAGAGGATTCTATTCCAGAGATCCCGACCAGCCCATGATGGAAAATGACAAATGTGTGGTAGGGTAAGGCCTTGCTGATCTCTCAGCAGTGGCTCTCAAACTGGGCTGCACACTGGAATCACTTGGAAACTCTAGTCCATACTGATACCTAGGTTCCCAGAGAGCTAATGTGATGGGTCAGAAGTGCAGCCCAGGATTGGGGCTTATTTTAAGTTCTCCGTGGGTGATTTTAATGCCCAGCCAAGACTGAGAAACACCAATGAACCTACCAATCAATATATTCTTTTAAGTTCTTCATTCCTGATCTTTTCAAAGAACCAACTTTTAGTTCTGATTTTCTCTATTATTTGCCCATTTCCTATTTATTTCATTGATTTCTCATGTTATTTCCTTTCTTCTGCTTATTTTGGGTTTAACTTGCCCTTCTTTTTTCAGTTTCGTGAGGTAGAAATGTAGAGCGCTGATTTTAGAACTTTCTTTTTTCCTCAGAAAATGTAATGCTACAAATTCCCCTTAATGTACTACTACAATACATGTATCCCACAAGTGTTGATGTATGGGCGTTCATTTTCTTTCTTTTTTTTTTTTTTTTTATTAGTTGGAGGCTAATTACTTTGCTATATTGTAGTGGTTTTTGCCATACATTGACATGAATCAGCCATGGATTTACATGTGTTCCCCATCCTGATACCCCCTCCTGCCTCCCTCTCCACCCTATCCCTCTGGGTCTTCCCAGTGCACCAGCCCTGAGCACTTGTCTCATGCATCCAACCTGGGCTGGTGATCTGTTTCACCCTAGGTAATATACATGTTTCGATGCTGTTCTCTCATAACATCCCACCCTTGCCTTCTCCCACAGAGTCCAAAAGTCTGTTCTGTACATCTGTGTCTCTTTTTCTGTTTTGCATATACGGTTATCGTTACCATCTTTTTAAATTCCATATATATGTGTTAGTATACTGTATTGGTCTTTATCTTTCTGGCTTACTTCACTCTGTATAATGGGCTCCAGTTTCATCCATCTCATTAGAACTGATTCAAATGAATTCTTTTTAATGGCTGAGTAATATTGCATGGTGTATATGTACCACAGCTTCCTTATCCATTCGTCTGCTGATGGGCATCTAGGTTGCTTCCATGTCCTGGCTATTATAAACAGTGCTGCGATGAACATTGGGGTGCACGTGTCTCTTTCAGATCTGGTTTCCTCAGTGTGTATGCCCAGGAGTGGGATTGCTGGGTCATATGGCAGTTCTATTTCCAGTTTTTTAAGGAATCTCCACACTGTTCTCCATAGCGACTGTACTAGTTTGCATTCCCACCAACAGTGTAAGAGGGTTCCCTTTTCTCCACACCCTCTCCAGCATTTATTGCTTGTAGACTTTTGGATAGCAGCCATCCTGACTGGCATATAATAGTACCTCATTGTGGTTTTGATTTGCATTACTCTGATAATGAGTGATGTTGAGCATCTTTTCATGTGTTTGTTAGCCATCTGTCTGTCTTCTTTGGAGAAATGTCTGTTTAGTTCTTTGGCCTATTTTTTGATTGGGTCATTTATTTTTCTGGAATTGAGCTGCAGGAGTTGCTTGTATATTTTTGAGATTAATCCTTTGTCTGTTTCTTCATTTGCTATTATTTTCTCCCACTCTGAGGGCTGTCTTTTCACCTTGCTTATAGTTTCCTTTGTTGTGCAAAAGCTTTTAAGTTTCATTAGGTCCCATTTGTTTATTTTTGCTTTTATTTCCAATATTCTAGGAGGTGGGTCATAGAGGATCCTGCTGTGATTCATGTCGGAGAGTGTTTTGCCTATGTTCTCCTCTAGGAGTTTTATAGTTTCTGGTCTTACATTTAGATCTTTAATCCATTTTGAGTTTATTTTTGTGTATGGTGTTAGAAAGTGTTCTAGTTTCATTCTTTTACAAGTGGTTGAACAGTTTTCCCAGCACCACTTGTTAAAGAGGTTGTCTTTTTTCCATTGTATATCCTTGCCTCCTTTGTCGAAGATAAGGTGTCCATAGGTTCGTGGATTTATCTCTGGGCTTTCTATTCTGTTCCATTGATCTATATTTCTGTCTTTGTGCCAGTACCACACTGTCTTGATGACTGTGGCTTTGTAGTAGAGCCTGAAGTCAGGCAGGTTGATTCCTCCAGTTCCCTTTTTCTTTCTCAAGATTGCTTTGGCTATTCAAAGTTTTTTGTATTTTCCATACAAACTGTGAAATTATTTGTTCTAGTTCTGTGAAAAATACCGTTGGTAGCTTGATAGGGATTGCATTGAATCTATAGATTGCTTTGGGTAGTATAGTCATTTTCACAGTACTGATTCTTCTAATCCATGAACACAGTATATTTCTCCATCTGTTTGTGTCCTCTTTGATTTCTTTCATCAGTGTTTCACAGTTTTCTATATATAGGTCTTTTGTTTCTTTAGGTAGATATACTCCTAAGTATTTTATTCTTGTTGTTGCAATGGTGAATGGTATTGTTTCCTTAATATCTCTTTCTGTTTTCTCATTGTTAGTGTATAGGAAAGCAAGGGATTTCTGTGTGTTAATTTTATATCCTGTAACTTTACATGTAGTAATCAATGAATATATCATTGATTAGCTCTAGTAATTTTCTGGTAGAGTCTTTAGGGTTTTCTATGTAGAGGATCATGTCATCTGCAAACAGTGAGAGTTTCACTTCTTTTCCTATCTGGATTCCTTTTACTTCTTTTTCTGCTCTGATTGCTGTGGCCAAAACTTCCAAAACTATGTTGAATAGTAGTGGTGGGAGTGGGCACCCTTGTCTTGTTCCTGATTTTAGGGGAAATGATTTCAATGTTTCACCATTGAGGGTAATACTTGCTGTGGGTTTGTCATATATAGCTTTTATTATGTTGAGGTATGTTCCTTCTAGTCCTGCTTTCTGGAGAGTTTTAATCATAAATGGATGTTGAATTTTATCAAAGGCTTTTTCTGCATCTATTGAGAAAATCATATGGTTTTTATCTTTCAATTTGTTAATGTGGTGTATTACATTGATTGATTTGCAGATATTAAAGAATCCTTGCATTCCTGGGATAAAGCCCACTTGGTCATGATGTATGATTTTTTTAATATGTTGTTGGATTCTGTTTGCTAGAATTTTGTTAAGGATTTTTGCATCTATGTTCATCAGTGATATTGGCCTGTAGTTTTCTTTTTTTGTGGCATCTTTGTCTGGTTTTGGAATTAGGGTGATGGTGGCTTCATAGAATGAGTTTGGAAGTTTACCTTCTTCTGCAATTTTCTGGAAGAGTTTGAGTAAGATAGGTATTAGCTCTTCTCTAAATTTTTGGTAGAATTCAGCTATGAAGCCATCTGGTCCTGGGCTTTTGTTTGCTGGAAGGTTTCTGATTACAGTTTCGATTTCCTTGCTTGTGATGGGTCTGTTAAGATCTTCTATTTCTTCCTGGTTCAGTTTTGGAAAGTTATACTTTTCTAAGAATTTGTCCATTTCTTCCAAGTTGTCCATTTTATTGGCATAGAGCTGCTGGTAATAGTCTCTTATGATCCTTTGTATTTCAGTGTTGTCTGTTATGATCTCTCCATTTTCGTTTCTAATTTCGTTGATCTGGTTCTTCTCCCTTTGTTTCCTAATGAGTCTTGCTAACTGTTTGTCAATTTTGTTTATCTTTTCAAAAAACCAGCTTTTAGCTTTGTTGATTTTTGCTATGGTCTCTTTTGTTTCTTTTGCATTTATTTCTCCCCTAATTTTTAGGATTTCTTTCCTTCTACTAACCCTGGGGTTCTTCATTTCTTCCTTCTCTAGTTGCTTTAGGTGTAGAGTTAGGTTATTTATTTGACATTTTTCTTGTTTCTTGAGGTAAGCCTGTAATGCTATGAACCTTCCTCTTAGCACTGCTTTTACAGTTTCCCATAGGTTTGGGGTTGTTGTATTTTCATTTTCATTCATTTCTATGCATATTTTGATTGCTTTTTTAATTTTTTCTATGATTTGTTGGTTATTCAGAAGTGTGTTATTTAGCCTTCATATGTTTGAATTTTTAATAGTTTTTTTCCTGTAATTGAGATCTAATCTTACTGCATTATGTTCAGAAAAGATGACTGGAATGATTTCAATTTTTTTGAATTTCCAAAGACTAGATTTATGGCCCAGGATATGATCTATTCTGGAGAAGGTTCCTTGTGCACTTGAGAAAAAGGTGAAATTGATTGTTTTGGGGTGAAATGTCCTATAGATATCAATTAGGTCTAGCTGGTCCATTGTGCCATTTAAAGTTTGTGTTTCCTTGTTAATTTTCTGTTTAGTTGATCTATCCATAGTTGTGAGTGGGGTATTAAAGTCTCCCACTATTATTGTGTTACTGTTAATTTCCCCTTTCATACTTGTTAGCATTTGCCTTACATATTGCGGTGCTCCTTTGTTGGGTGCATATATAATTGTTATGTCTTCTTCTTGGATTGATTCTTTGATCATTATGTAGTGTCCTTCTTTGTCTCATTTTACAGCCTTTATTTTAAAGTCTATTTTATCTGATATGAGTATTGTGACTCCTGCTTTCTTTTGGTCTCCATTTGCATGAAATATTTTTTCCCAGCCCTTCACTTTCAGTCTGTATGTGTCTCTTGTTTTGAGGTGGGTCTCTAGTAGACAGCATATATAGGGGTCTTGTTTTTGTATCCATTCAGCAAGTCTTTTTCTTTTGGTTGGGGCATTCAACCTATTTACATTTAAGGTAATTATTGATAGGTATGGTCCCATTGCCATTTACTTTGTTGTTTTGCGTTCACGTTTATACAGCCTTTCTGTGTTTCCTGTCTAGAGAAGATCCTTTAGCATTTGTTGAAGAGCTGGTTTGGTGGTGCTGAATCCTCTCAGCTTTTGCTTCTCTGTAAAGCTTTTGATTCTCCTTCATATCTGAATGAGATCCTTGCTGGGTACAGTAATCTGGGTCGTAGGTTATTCTCTTCCATTACTTTAAGTATGTCCTGCCATTCCCTTCTGGCCTGAAGTGTTTCTATTGATAGATTAGCTGTTATCCTTATGGGAATCCCTTTGTGTTATTTGTTGTTTCTCCCTTGCTGCTTTTAATATTTGTTCTTTGTGTTTGATCTTTGTTAATTTGATTAATATGTGTCTTGGGGTGTTTTGCCTTGGGTTTATCCTGTTTGGGACTCTCTGGGTTTCTTGGACCTGTGTGACTATTTCCTTCCCCATTTTAGGGAAGTTTTCAGCTATTATCTCCTCTAATATTTTCTCATGGCCTTTCTTTTTGTCGTCTTCTTCTGGGACTCCTATGATTTGAATGTTGGGGCATTTCACATTGTCCCAGAGGTTCCTGAGGTTGTCCTCATTTCTTTTGATTCTTTTTTCCTCTCTGCTTCATTTATTTCCACCATTTTATCTTCTACCTCACTTATCCTATCCTCTGTCTCCATTATTCTACTGTTGGTTCCCTCCAGAGTGTTTTTGATCTCAGTTATTGCATTATTTATTTTTAATTGACTCTTTTTTATTTCTTCTAGGTCCTTGTTAAACATTTCTTGCATCTTCTCAATCCTTGTCTCCAGGCTATTTATCTGTAACTCCATTTTGTTTTCAAGATTTTGGATCATTTTTATTATCATTATTCTAAATTCTTTTTCAGGTAGATTCCCTATCTCCTTCTCTTTTGTTTGGCTTGGTGGGCATTTTTTATGATCCTTTACCTGCGGGGTACTTCTCTGCCTTTTCATCTTGTTTAGATTGCTGTGTCTGGAGTGGCCTTTCTGTATTCTGGTGGTCTGTGGTTCCTTCTTATTGTGGAGATTTCTCCCAGTGGGTGGGGTTGGACGATTGTCTTGTCAAGGTTTCCTGGTTAGGGAAGCTTGTGTCAGTGTTCTGGTGCATGGAACTGGATTTCTTCTCTCTGGAGTGCAATGGAGTGTCCAGTAGTGAGTTTTGAGATTGGTCTATGTGTTAGGTATGACCTTGGGCAGCCTGTATGTTGACGCTCAGGGCTGTGTTCCTGTGTTGCTGGAGAATTTGCATGGTATGTCTTGCTCTGGAACTTATTGGCTCTTGGGTGGTGGTTGGTTTCAGTGTAGGTATGGAGGCTTTTGGATGATCTCTTATTACTTAATGTTCCCTGTAGTCAGGAGTTCTCTGGTGTTCTCAGGTTTTGGGCTTAAGTCTCCTGCCTCTGGATTTCAGTCTTATTCTTCCAGTAGCCTCAAGACTTCTCCAACTATACAGCACTGATAATAAAACTTCTAGGTTAATGGTGAAAAGATTCTCCACCGTGAGGGACACCCAGAGAGGTTCACAGAGTTACATGAAGAAGAGGAGAGGGAGGAGGGAGATAGAGATGAGCAGGAGGAGAAAAAGGGGGACTTAAGAGGAGAGAGACAGATCTACGCAGTTCTCTGTTCCTAAAGTGTTCTCTGTCGCCCAGACACCCACAGAGATTCACAGAATTGGATTGGGAAGAGAAGGGGGAGGGAGGAAATAGAGGTGTTCTGAGGGAGAAGACGGAGAGTCAAGATTGGGAGAGAGTAATCAACACACTCCTGAGTAAAAATGGGTACTGAATATTGGATTCTTAAATGTCCAAAATTGATATCAAATACTGAAAAACAAAGATTAAAAATCTAGAATAGAGGTTAGACTCTTAAAAATACAATATTAAAAACAAAAACACACAAAAAATTAAGAAATATATGTGAAGTTCACTTTAAAAATAGGGTCTTTTTTTTGAAGGTTATAGTGAAATGAAAATGAAAATTAAGGAGTAATAGAGGACTTTAAAATAAAATAAGAGAAAAAAAATTAAAAAAAGAAAAAAATTTTAATTAAAAAATAGTAAAAATATATGAAAATGAAAGTTAAGGAGTAATAGAGGAGTAATAGGGAATTTTAAAAGAAAATAAAAGAGAGAAAATTTTTTAAAAAAAGAAAAGAAAAAAGTTGTAAAAATATATCTAGGAATTTCTCTGGAGCTGTTGCGGTCAGTGTGGTTTTGGTTCAGTTTCAGATAGCTCCTCATTCCAGCTTACACGTCTCAATATCTACAGGCCCCTTCCGGTGTAGTTGGTGTTACCTACAGGAATTTTAATCTGTTGCAGCGGTCCCTTCTGAAGCGGTTCCCTTTGTTTATTTGGCTTCTGCTTGCCGGTCTCTTCAGTGTCTAGTTTCCGCCCTGACACAGGCGGGCGGAGGTGGTCTCTTGTTGAGGTTCGCTTGTTCAGTCGCACTGCGGGGAGGGAGGGGCGCTGCAGACAAATGTCACTGGCCTGTGTGGGGAGCCCTCACAGTGTTCCGGCCACACTGGGTCTGCCCCTGCTCACGGCGTGTGCTCTCCCCGTCTACACTGCTCAGGCTCCAGGCTGCTCCATAGGGAGCGGGCCCTGAGTGGCATGCAGTTCCAGTTTTCGGGTACTCCACAAAAGTGCAGACTCAGTTGGGCCTGCGTTTTGTGCCTTCCCCGCCGGAGCAGCTCAGGCCGCCAGGAGCTTGACGGGCGCACTCTCCCCGGGTGCGGTGCGCCTTCTCCCCTCTGCGGGCCCAGCCTCAGATTCCGCGCACGCCAGTTGGGTGCGTGCGCCTTGTGTCTATTCTGGGGAGCTGGTCTCTAGCCACGCAGAATCTCAGGAGGTCTTTGGTTAGAAACTGGAGGCCTGTTTGCAGTTTGGTAGGGGTGCTGTCTCTGGTGCCAAGTTTGCCCCTTTCCCTTCCCCCGCTGCCTCCTGCGGGTCTGGGCCGGTCCGCCTCCGGCTAGCTCTTCTCTGGAATTGCTCAGTCCCTTTGTTCTGCGAATGGCCCACAGTGTGTTCGGGCAGGTTAATTTTCTCTCTCTCTCTTGCTATCCCACAGTTTAAGTTGCTATCTCACGTTAGCTCCCTCCGATTGCCCTCAGGGCATTCAGGCCCGGTCCTTGCCCTAAGCAATGCTGCCCGCTCCTCTCCGTTCCGCCCCCACTTGCTGGTGGCAGATGCGGGCTTCGGGGGTACTTTTCTGCTGGGAGTTGCTTTTAGGCATGTAATCTGTGGGTTTTATTTATTTTTCCTCCCAGTTAGGTTGCCCTCCAAGATTGGAAAACTTCCCCCAGACCCACCAGTGCGAGGGTTTCCTGGTGTTTGGAAACTTCCTCTATTAAGACTCCCTTCCCGGGTCGGGTCTCCGTCCCTGGCCCTTTTGTCTCTCTTTTTATCTTTTATATTTTGTCCTACCTCCTTTTAAAGATGATGGGCTGCTTTTCTGGGCGCCTGATGTCCTCTGCTAGCGATCAGAAGTTGTTTTGTGAAGTTTGCTCAGCGTTCAATTGTTCTTTCGATGAATTTGTAGGGGAGAAAGTGGTCTCCCCGTCCTATTCCTCCGCCATCTTAGCTCCTCCCCTGGATTTCATTTTCATTCTGTTCAAAATATTTCCAGGTTCTCTTGTGATTTCTTCTTTGACCTCTAATTTAGAAATACACTGCCTGATTTTCAAGTATTTGGGTTTTGTGGTCACATATCCTTCTGTTACTGATTTTAACTTTAATTCTATTGAGCAGAGAATATGTCTTGTGTCATTTTGATCCTTTTAAATTCAGTGCGACTTGTTTTAATGCCCAGAATATGTTCTACTTGAATATTCTGTGTTCATTTGAAAAGAATGTGTACTCTGCTATTGGGTGGAATGCTCCATAAATGTCAACAAGGTCAAATCAGTTGAGAGTATTACAAAATTGTCTATATGCTGATTCATTTTCTGTCTACTCATCTGTTCATTATTGAGAAAGAACTATTAAACTCTTCAACAACAATTTTAACTTTGTCTACTCCTTGAAGTTCCAAAAGTTTTTGTTTCATGTGTTTGGAAGCTGTGTTATTGTGGGCCTACACATTTGGAATTGTTATGTTTTCTTGACAAAGTGTTCCCTTTATCACTCTTGAAATATCTTTTTGTTCGTGATGATATTCTTTGTTTGAAGGACATAATTTTATTTGAATATGATCCAATACAGCCACTCCAGCTTTCTCAGGGTTAGTAATTGTATGGCCTACTTTGCTATTTACTTTTAACCTATTTGTTTTTATATTGTAAGTAGGTTTCTTACAGACAGCCTATAGATCAGTTGTTTTATAAGTTTAAAGATTCTTTTGATGGCATGGCACAACACAATGACCCTCAGATAGCTGAAAGGCAGAGCTCTGTTATTTTAGGTACAAACGAGAGCAGGCTACAGAAGACAGCTTATGTGTGGTCAGCTAGTTTCTTCAGGGTCTAGAAGGCGGGGATCTCAAACACAGACTGTAGGGAGCCCCCAAACAATGCTGGAGGGGAGCTCAGGGTTACAGCTGTGCTGCAGCCCAGAGACGAGTCAGTGCAGGTCATGGAGAAGGATAGCTCCGAGGGATTGTTCAAAAGGGGGGGAGAAGGAGAGGAGATCTTGTTATTTCCTTGATATGACTGTCCTGCAAAGAGCATGATTTAGCATGTTATTTAGAATTATGAAGGCAAATATGAAGAAATACAATGAGAAGATTTGAAAGTAGTGGTTCTGGGTAGTGGGAACTGAAGATCAGCAGGACCTTGGGGAGGTGATTGTCATTTTTGTTTTAATCCTGCCTTTCTATTTGATTTTTAAAATTTTATCCATGTATGACTTCAATACAGAAAAATGAACATGTTAAGAGGCCTAGAAATCAAAATTCGCAAATACCAAGCCCGTTACTGGCACAAATTCTTCCCTGGTACCCTAAGGGATGTGAGTGTAATTGGTGTGTGAGATCAGAGCATGGGGCTTGCTCAGGTCCAGAGTTCAGTCCTCCTGCCTGTCATGTCTGAACCTAATAGGGTTAGGGTTGCTAGACCCCCTGCAAACTGGCTTACTGTGTGAGTTTCTAAGAGACTGTGGCAGAAAGCCAGTTTAGTAGTTTACAGTTAGAAATAACAACTGTCCAGGATGCTTGGGGACTTCCCTGGTGGCTCAGACGGTAAAGCGTCTGCCTGCAATGCAGGAGACCCGGGTTCAATTCCTGGGTTGGAAAGGTCCCCTGGAGAAGGAAATGGCAGCCCACTCCAGTACTCTTGCCTGGAAAATCCCATGGACAGAGGAGCCTGGTAGGCTACAGTCCATGGGGTCGCAAAGAGTGGGACACGACTGAGCGACTTCAC
This sequence comes from Cervus elaphus, assembly GCF_910594005.1. Lineage (NCBI taxonomy): Eukaryota > Metazoa > Chordata > Mammalia > Artiodactyla > Cervidae > Cervus > Cervus elaphus. Next base: position 93,219,539 of record NC_057826.1, on the reverse strand, counting down.
TTTCATTTCCACTTTTCAGGATGCTTGGGAATTCTTGTAGCAAGTCTGCTACAAGAATTCCTCTTTAATAGGAAAACATACTCCGGAAGTCTAATAACATTCAGAAGATGGCTTGACAAAGAGGAAGTCAAAGTGAAGGGTGTTATACAGTCCTCAGAAATGTATCAGTCAGACCACAACAGCCTGGTAAGTTACTCTGCTCCTTTAATAGCTACCGAAGTTCAGCAAACTTTTCTATAAAGGGTCACGTAATCAATGTTTTCAGCTTTGCAGACCATCTCCGCTGCAACCAGTCAACTCAAGGGTTACAGAGCAGCCACAGATGGCATGTAAATGGCATGGCAGTGGCCGTGGCCCAACAGAATTTTACCTGAATCCATGCTGATGACAGCTGGCCTGCCTGCCGGAGCTCTGTCCCCTAACAGGCTGAGAGACTCACAGATTCTTCTTCTCGGATTTCTCCTTTCTCTAACTTTCTTCATTCCAATAATCTCAGAGTGTCTTTAAACTCTGGAGAAGGAAATGGCAACCCACTCCAGTATCCTTGCCTGAGAAATCCCAAGGGACAGAGGAGTCAGGCTGGCTACCGTCCATGGGGTCACCAAAGAGTCAGACACAACTTTGCGACTAAACAGCAAAAACAGAGAAACAGTGATCCAATTTTAGTTCTAAATGACAACACCTGGGTTAGATTAAGGAATCATCGTAAGGTCAATAGTGGACCAGCCTCCAAATCAGCCTGCCTCAAAATTATCTGGGGGATTTTTCCCACAGAGGCGATGGGACAGCGGAATGTGAGTTCTCCCATCTTTCAGAGGGGAAGTTCCTTGCTTCCTCCTGCCCTCTCTCCCTCCCCTCCTCCTTCCACCTTCCTCCCTCCCTCCTTCTTCCTTTCTTCTCCCTTCCCTCCCTTCTTTTAAGCCTCTGTAGTTTTCATCACCATTGTTGCTAGGCTTTTTTTCCCTTTATCTACATGGCATAAACATCTTTCTGAGACATCATTATAAATAGCCTGTGATATGGCGTGCATGCCCAGTCACTTAGTAGTGTCTAACTTTTGTGACCTCATGGACTGTAGCCCACCATGCTCCTCTGTCCATAAAATAATTCTGGCAAGAATACTGGAGTGGGTTGCCATTTCCTACTGCAGGGGATCTTCCTGACCCAGGGGTCAAACTTGCGTCCCTTGCATCTCCTGCATTGGCAGGTGGATTCTTAACCACTGCACCATCTGAGAAGCCCCCTGTGATATGGCATAAAGATCCTTTTGAGACATATCATTAGAAGTGCCCTCTGAGATGTGTTTGTGCTCACTAGGAGAAGAGGCTGCTAATATCAGGTGTGAACTAGGGTTGAGCTGGGGTGCACAGCTGATGAGCTGCTTGTACAGTGTTCTAGGCTCCGTCTGTAAGGCGAGCGCCCAGCACACACTAAGGGGTGTCTGGCCAGCCCCTGCTAAGATGCTTCCTAGACCCTGCTTTGGCCTCCTGTGAGGGCATGATGCTATTTCTATATGATAAAGGAAAGTATTTCCTTCACCTTCTCAGAGTCACAGAGCCTAAAACCCAAGGCCAGGCACATTTTCAGAGAAAAGGCAGAGGGCTGGATAATTCTGGAAAAGTAACTGCTCACTTGTCCTAATCCCCAGGTTTGATTCCACAAATCTGCTTGTCTGGGATTTTATCCTGGGATTACCCATTGATATGATTCTGAACCACTTATACTCCCTTTTAGAAATTCATGTTTTATTGATCCAGAGCTCTGGCTTCTCAATGGATCGCCAGGTCCAACGAGAGTTATAAATTTGAAGGGGATTTTGTCCATTCATGTACTCATTAACAGGCCAGGTACTCTGGAAAAAATAAAAGTTCATCCTTTAGGAAATATTTTACACCCACTGTGTGCCAGGCATTGTTCTAAGTGGTGGAAACATTGCTGTTAACAAAAAATCTGTGCCTTTCTGTAGTGGAATTGTGGTTCTAGGCAGTGCAGAGTGAGGGAACACACAAAATAAACACATCTGAGTCAGGTGGTGATGAGAACCATTAAGAGAAATAAAGCTGGACAAAAGAACAGACATCTAGAGTTGGGAGGGGTCGGCAGGCTAGTTAGATGGGTGCTCAGGGAGGCCTTGCTTGGATATGGTGATGTCAGAGCAGAGACTTCACTGCAGTGACAGAGGAGCCATGTGGATACAAGGGGATGAGGGCTCCTGGCAGAGGAAACAGCAACTGCAAAGTCCCTGAGGGCTGATCAGTCTCAGCTGAACTCACGGGATCTGAGTTCACGAAGGTGACCAAGTGATGATGTGGAAACAACGATGCCATTGACAGAAGATTTCATTGCCTGAACTTGCTGGGGGATGGGGCACGCCACACCACACAGGGCCACTCAGGGAAGAATGAGGTGGGGGCAGGAGGGGAGTGAGGGGAGAGCCTCACCGCCAGAGCCTTGGATGGGGCTTCCACAGAAAAGGCAGGACCAGGCAGAAGAAACAGCGGAGGAGTGGCTAGTGTGAATAATGTAGCTGGGCTTTGGCTATAGAGGTGGTCCCTACCTGTTTGGTCACTGGCCCTGGGGTGATTTAGGGCTGCGGAAATACTGGCTCGGTGTGTGAGGATTAGACTAGGAAGTGGTTCAGTGTGGCCTCTGGATCACAGCGTGTAAACAACTTTGAGCTTTAGTTTGGTGCAGTGATGAATGGATGCCAAACAGGTGAAGAATCTCAGAAGGGCTTCCCTGGTGGTCCAGTGGTTAAGCATCCACCTGCTGAAGCAAGGGACACAGATTCGATCCCTGGTCCAGGAAGACCCACAAGCCATGCAGCAGTTCTGTGAGCCACAGCGGCTGAAGCCCGCGTGCCCCAGCGCCCACACTCCACAATACGAGAAGCCCCACAGTGAGAAGCCCGCACGCCACAACGGGAGCACAGCCCCCACTCACCACAACTAGAGAAAGCCCATCCATAGTGACAAAGACCAGAGCAGCCAAAAATAAAATAAGCACACAAATTTTCAAAAAGGATCTACGGAAACACAGAACATAATCACGTAGGGTCATGACAGCATAATCAGATTATGTTTAAATTCCTACAGTGGGAAAGCTGGATGCATCTCCAGGAGAGTCAGGAATCCTTCCGGTCACCAATGAAAGTAACAAAGATGAGCACTGACAGCTTGTACTCAGCTCTGAAGATCCCTACTGCCTCTGGACTTATTTTAGACTCTATCTCTCTGCTCGTTTGTACAGCTGGTTACAAGTTTTATCTGACCATTCTTGGTATCATTTAGCAGGTTTTGCTTTTCCTATTTTTTTCCCTGTTCCAAGTCCTATTTTGTTTCTCTTCCAAGACAAGTAACAGCAGAACTTGTAGCCAGGGACTCTCTAGAACAAGACCGATGATGACAAAGATGCCAGCAAGAGCCTGTTCTTTCTCATTTGTCATTAAGCTTTCATTTCATGGAAGAATGTATCATGAGATTCACACTCATATTAGGACAATTTAAAGGTTCATTTTGTGAACTTAAAGATGCTTCTTAAAAAATTAAAGATGTGTCTCACAGCCTGGCTGTCTGACCAGCTCTGGCTTTTGTTCATTTTGTTCATTTGTTTTCTCCGCAATTAAAAACCACAGCAATTATTCAAATACAAAGAACTGAAAGAATAAGAACCTTGTCATTGTCTAAACCTTGGAAATAAACATTTTGCTTCCCATTTGCTGCATTCTGGCTTATTCAATCTGCTGAAAGCTAAAAGGCTAAATAAACAATGTCTTTGCAGAGCTGCCTGAGCTCATATGACAAAGAAACATCAGTTATAGGTTCAGTCACAGAAAGCTCAGAATTTCATTCATTTGGCAAATATTGATGGGGCACTTAACGTGCGCCAGGTACATACAGAGGATGTAGTGTTGAATAAAACAAACGTGGTCTCTGGCTTCACGCAACTTAGGTCTAGTGGGCAAGACATTTAAAAACAAAAAATGAGTAACTACATATGCAACTATAAACTGTGATATGTGCCAGAAAGAAAAAGAGGGGAATGTAACTTAGACTTGGAGATGGTATCTAAGGAGGACTCTGAAGAAATGTTATTTGATCTGGGGCTTAAAAAAGGTGAATAGGAATTTCTAGTTATCTATTATTCTCTATACAGTCAGCAAAAATAAGACCAGGAGCTGACTGTGGCTCAGATCATGAACACCCTATTGCCAAATTCAGACTTAAACAAAGAAAGTAGGGATAACCACTAGACCATTCAGGTATGACCTAAATCAAATCCCTTATGACTATACAGTGGAAGTGAGAAATAGATTTAAGGGACTAGATCTGATAGACAAAGAGCCTGATGAACTATGGACGGAGGTTCGTGACATTGTACAGGAGACAGGGATCAAGACCATCCCCATGGAAAAGAAATGCAAAAACGCAAAATGGTTGTCTGAGGAGGCCTTACAAATAGCTGTGAAATGAAGAGAAGGAAAAAGCAAAGGAAAAAAGGAAAGATATTCCCATTTGAATGCAAAGTTCCAAAGAATAGCCAAGAGAGATAAGAAAGCCTTCCTCAGCAATCAATGCAAAGAAATAGAAGAAAACAACAGAATGGGAAAGACTAGAGATCTCTTCAAGAAAATTAGAGATACCAAGGGAACATTTCATGCAAAGATGGGCACAATAAAGGACAGAAATGGTATGGACCTAACAGAAGCAGAAGATATTAAGAAGAGGTGGCAAGAATACACAGAAGAACTGTACAAAAAAGATCTTCATGACCCAGATAATCACAATGGTGTGATCACTTACCTAGAGCCAGACATCCTGGAATGCGAAGTCAAGTGGGCCTTAGGAAGCATCACTATGAACAAAGCTAGTGGATGTGATGGAATTCCAATTGAGCTATTTCAAATCCTGAAAGATGATGCTGTGAAAGTGCTACACTCAATATGCCAGCAAATTTGGAAAACTCAGCAGTGGCAACAGGACTGGAAAAGGTCAGTTTTCATTCCAATCCCAAAGAAAGGCAATCCCAAAGAATGCTCAAACTACCACACAATTGCACTCATCTCACACGCTAGTAAGGTAATGCTCAAAATTCTCCAAGCCAGACTTCAGCAATATGTGAACCGAGAACTTCCAGATGTTCAAGCTGGTTTTAGAAAAGGCAGAGGAACCAGAGATCAAATTGCCAATATCTGCTGGATCATCAAAAAAGTAAGAGAGTTCCAGAAAAACATCTATTTCTGCTTTATTGACTATGCCAAAGCCTTCAACTGTGTGGATCACAATAAACTGTGGAGAATTCTGAAGGAGATGGGAATACCAGACCACTTGACCTGCCTCTTGAGAAACCTGTATGCAGGTCAGGGAGCAACAGTTAGAACTGGACATGGACCAACAGACTGGTTCCAAATAGGAAAAGGAGTACGTCAGGGCTGTATATTGTCACCCTGCTTATTTAACTTATATTCAGAGTACATCCGGAGAAACGCTGGGCTGGAAGAAGCACAAGCTGGAATCAAGATTGCCGGGAGAAATATCAATAATCTCAGATATGCAGATGACACCACCCTTATGGCAGAAAGTGAAAAGGAACTAAAAAGCCTCTTGATGAAAGTGAAAGAGGAGAGTGGAAAAGTTGGCTTAAAGCTCAACATTCAGAAAACTAAGATCATGGCATCTGGTCCCATCACCTCATGGGAAATAGATGAGGAGACAGTGGAAACAGTGTCAGACTTTATTTTTGGGGGCTCCGAAATCACTGCAGATGGTGACTGCAGCCATGAAATTCAAAGACACTTATTCCTTGGAAGGAAAGTTAGGACCAACCTAGATAGCATATTAAAAAGCAGAGACATTAATTTGCCAACAAAGGTTCTTCTAGTCAAGGCTATGGTTTTTCCAGTGGTCATGTATGGATGTGAGAGTTGGACTGTGAAGAAAGCTGAGCACCGAAAAACTGATGCTTTTGAACTATGGTCTTGGAGAAGACTCTTGAGAGTCCCTTGGACTGCAAGGAGATCCAACCAGTCCATTCTAAAGGAGATCAGTCCTGGGTGTTCACTGGAAGGACTGATGTTGAAGCTGAAACTCCAATGCTTTGGCCACCTGATGTGAAGAGTTGACTTGTTGGAAAAGAACGTGATGCTGGGAGGGATTGGGGGCAGGAGAAGGGGATGACAGAAGGTGAGATGGCTGGTTGGCATCACCGACTGGGTGGGCATGAGTTTGAGTAAACTCTGGGAGTTGGTGATGGACAGGGAGGCCTAGCATGCTGTGATTGATTCATGGGGTCACAAAGAGTCAGACACGACTGAGCGACTGAACTGAACTGATTACTCTCTGATAACCCATTCCAAACTGTATGACATAGAATACCATGTTATTATACTCAAAAGTTCTGTAGGTCAGGATTTCAAACAAGACATGGTGATCATGACTCATTTCTGCCCCACAATGTTTAGGGTCTGAACCAGGGAAATGTGTCTGGGAGCAGCTCAAACACCTGGCAGGTGGGGATCATCTCCAGGCCACCTCACACACATGGCTGGGGCTGAACAGTGGCTCCAAAGAGGTGGGCCAAGTCCTAATCCCCCTTACCTGGGAATTTTGACCTTATTTGGGAAAAGGGTTTTTGTAGATGCGATCACAGTTAAGGATCTTGAGATGCTATCATCCTGGGTTTAGGGTGAGCCCTAAAGTCAATAACTGGTGTCCTTTTATGAGAAAGGAGAGAATTGAGAGGAGAAGCACAGGGGGGTGGAATATGAAGGTGGAGGCAGAGATTGGGGTGATGTGTCAACAAGTCAGGGAACGTCAGGGATTGCCAGATACCATTAGAAACTAAGACAGAGGAATGGAACAGATGCTCTCTTAAAGACGCAGAAGGCAGCAACACCTGTTAACACCATGACACCTGCTGACACCTTGATTTCTGACTTCTGGAAGGATTCAGAACTGGAAGGAAATGGATTTCTGTTGGTTTAGCCTCCAAGTGGGTGGTAGTTCATCACGGCAGCCACGGGAAACTAATACAGGTGCCTCTCTAAATAAATCCACTTCTTACTTATCACTGCACTTCTCACTGAATTTTTTCTATGATGAGACATAGAGAACTTGAACTTCACTAAGTCCTGAGACCAGATGTGTCATCTCAATTCAGACAGTGGGTTCAAGTCCCGCTCTGGGTTGTACGGTTTCAGTTGTATGCACACATGCATTTCCCCCTAGACTATGAGCTCCCTGGGGAGAGGGAGCCAGTTTTACCCTCAATCCTCAGCATTTAGCATGTGACAACCCATCAGTAGTTACCCATGTAACCAGCCTTTGTCATTCTTTTAAACATCGTGTCCTTCCTGCTTCCCTCCTGTTTCACAACGATGCCAGGGACCTATAGTTGCTGCCCGTTCACACCTTATCTCTGCTTCTTCCATAGTAACAGAATGCTCCTTTAGCTGAGCACATGCTACCCGGAAGAAAGATTACATTTCCTAGCCTCCCTTGCAAAGTGAGTGTGGTTGTGTATTTCCCAGCCCTTCTCACAAGGTAGGTGTGGTCATATGACAAAGTACAGTAACAACCCTGCCTGCCTGATTTTAAGGTTGGTTCCTAATTCCAGCATCTTTTTCAGAAAGATTTATTTCCTAGAAGCCACACCGTCTTTTCCCCTCTACTTGTTGGAAGTACGAGGGGACGTTTCTCCAGTCTTCACCTTGAGAATCTGATGATGCTTCAGGAAATAAACAAAAGCATAGACATCCTCCCCTATAAGCAGCCCCTTCCCCCCCCCCACCCACCGCCTTTGGAATTTTCAACCCTCAAATTAGCCCACTCTGAGCCTCCAAAACTTGGCACTTACGTTTGCAATGTTCCCACTGCTACTGGCTCCAGCTCTGGACTTGTGCTTCTGGTAGATTGTGATTCTCTGTATTTTCTCGTGCCTCCAATTTTCAGGGTGATGGCTGCCTTGTGATCTCAGTTTTCTAAGGGATCTAGGAAGAGGTGTTGATTTTCAGGTCAACTTTTCTCTTTTTGAGATGAGGATTTGAGAAGTGGATGGATTGGTAAGGGGAACTGAAGAGAGAGAGCCTCTTCACCAGCAATGAAGAGGCTTAAAAGCCAGGAGCCCCACCATCCTGTAACCACCGCACTTCTACCCTACCAGGGATGCATCCAACCGACCACCCAACATCTGCTGCTGCTTCAGTCTCCAAAGCAGTGTTTTTCAACTCTGACTGTTCATTAGAATCAGCTGGGGAGCACCTAGGTTTCCCCGCCCCCTAATTAGAAGCACATTAGGTGGCTCTAACGTGCTTCTAGGAGGTTAGGGGAGTTAGGTTCGATCCCTGGGTTGGGAAGGTCCCCTGGAGAAGGGAATTGCAGCCCACTCCAGTATTCTTGTCTGGCGAATTCCATGGACAAGTAGTCCACGGTGTCGCAAACAGCAGGACACAACTGAGCGACTAACACTTTCACTTTAGGCGGCTCTAACATGCAATTGGTGTTGAGAACCAGTGACCTAGATTCTTGTTACTCAGAGTGGCCCACAGACCAGCAGTCTGGCATCGCCTGTTAGCTTGTTAGAAAGGCAGCATCTTGGGAGCTACCCTCGACCTGCGTGTATGTGTGCTCAGTGGCTGAGGCATGTCTGACTCTTTACAGCCCACCAGGCTCCTCTGTCCATTGGATTCTCCAGAGAAGAACACTGGAGTGAGTTGCCATGCCCTCCTCCAAGGGATCTTCCCAACCCAGGGATTGAACCCACATCTCCTGCACTGGCAGGCGGAATTTTTACCACTGAGCCACCTGGGAAGCCCCACCCTAGAGCTACTGAATCAGAATTTGCATTTTAACAAGATCCTGGTGGGATTTGCATGCATATCAAAGTTTGAGAAGAAGTGATGAGGTAATCCTCCTACACCTCCACTTCCAGTTGTCCTCATGAAGCAGCCAGCCCCATGGGAAGTGCCGTGTGAACTAGGCATCCTACTGACCATATCAGAGCAATGGAGAAGTCCAAAGCAGCCGGGATAGATGGTGTGCCTGCTGTAATTCCCCAAGGCTAATATATTTGAAATGGACAGAATTAGATCTTCCAGCTGAGGGAGGTGCTTAGGTCCTTTAATCTGAAATATCAATGCTGGGTTCACTAACTTCTGGGCCCACCAGAGTCAAATCACTCTAATTGAATGTTATAGTTGAAGAGCTGGGGTTAGCTTGGAGGCTGGGGTTGGAAGGAGGCTAAAGAGACTTGAGCAAAGAAGAAAATAAATCAGGAGTTAAAGAGGAATGACCACTGGGGTAAGGAGGTGAGGGAAGGAAGACTAGAGGTCATCCATTTTGGTGGTAGGGGATTGGTGAGGAGCATGGCAGTGAGGCTGGGGGACTCATAAAGGAATGCCTGGGGGTGGGTGACTAAAGAAAAGAAATGCAACAGACCATCTCAAATCCTGACTCCCCTGAGCCACATGGATGCAGTCCTTCAACCCTGCTTACTTCCATCAGCTCTCGTTTCCGTCTTCCCTACAAGATCTCAGCACTTCGTGAAATAAAATAACAAGGCGTGTGTTTAGCACTTTATTGCTCAGCAGGACTGGGCATAATGGGCACAGATGGGGGAGGGGCTAAGAGCTTGGACTTTGGAGCCACAAGGCCTGAATTCCACCCTCAACTCTGCTACTTACTAACTGATGATGTGGGGCAAGTCCGCCGACCTCCTTGGGGGCACTTCCTCATTCACAAAACATGGACAATACTGGTAACCCCTTCACAAGGGTAAACGCAGAATGGATGTGAAGCAAAGAGCACCATGCCTGGCAAAGGTACACATCCACATGCACATACATACACATGGTGTATTATTTAATGTAACATGTGGGTATATTAAATAATATAAACAAGCAGTTGGGACCTGACTCCCCTGACTTCTGAGGATTGCCCACCATCTCATGCCACCTTTCTAGGTTCCTTCAAGAGTGCTAAATGAGAGTGAGAACACTTAAAATGATATTTTAACCAAATCACTGTGGAGACCTTATTCAGATTCTATTTGAACAAATGGTGGATACAGAGACATATTTGACACAAGTGGGAATATTTGAAAATTGATTTGGTGTTGGATAGTAAGGAATTAATCTTAATTTTGTTAGGTGTGATAATAGCATACATCAAAAAAAAAATTCTTAGAAGTTGGATTAGATTCATATAGGGTTTCCCTGGTGGCTCAGATTGTAAAGAATCCACCTACAGTGCAGGAGACCAGGGTTCAATCCCTGGGTTGGGAAGATCCCCTGGAGAATGGAATGGCTACACGCTCCAGTATTCTTGCCTGGAAAATCCCATGGACAGAGGAGCCTGGCGGGTTACAGTCCATGGGGTCCCAAAGAGTTGGACAGGACTGAGCAGCTAACGCTTTCAGTTTAAATTCATGTTGAGGTATTAGATCAAGCCATATAATGTTGCCAATATTTGACCATATAGCTTAAATATGAACAAAACTGGCCTTTGTCTGGCACCTTACTTTTCACCAGGACCAGTGCATAAAGCACAGGTAGATTATAGGGGCTGAGTCGAAAGTCTGGGGTTTTCTTTTAAAATATTTCTAAGAAACAAAAAGGGTAGAGGGATAGATAGATAAAACAAGATAGTCAAAATATTAATAGTTGTGAAGCTGGGTGATGGAATGTGGAAATTATGCTCCTCTTTCTACTTTTGTGTTTGTGTTGCAACTTTCTGTAATACCATTATTTTAAAGTTTTGTTTGATGCTTTTTGACTGTGTATGTATGACTACAATGGAAAGAAAAGCACTTCAATCTTGCTTCAACAAAAGGAGGGATTTAACTGACCAATGGGCAGCGTAGAGCTGGTCTGGAGGAAGATTGGATTTACTCCCTGAATACTTTGAGGACCCTCTTTGTCCTTCTCTATTTCTTCTCTGTTTGTTTTAGCACATTAATTTTGTTGGCTGGAAGGAACTTGTCCAGATAGTGAGGTAGAGAGCTGCCCTTACAAGTATATCCTTGGTTTTGTGATCAGAGAACAAGAGGTTCTTACCCCTGGGCAGACATTTGAAAAATCCCAGGAGAGCTGATTGGCTTATTTCAGTCATGTGCCCACTTCTTAGGCCAGTCACTGTGGCTGTGAGGATCTATAATTGGCCCACCACCCTGGGTCACCTGACCACCTCTGTGGCGAGGAGGGTAGTTTTCTGAAGACTCGGGAGCGATGAGGGGACGGACAAGGGCTGAGCAGACACAAGCAGCAGCTGCACTTACAAGGTTTCTTGTTATTTGCACTAGCTGTTAGATTACAATCAGCCTGTGATCACAGATCACGTCTTTTTCCTTTCCAGTGTCTGCTCCCCCCACCCCCAGGTTTTATTTTAAGGTTTATGGAGCTTCTTGCAAGGCTTTTTGAAAAAAAAAAAATTAGCAGTTTTCATCTCTTCCTCCATTTCCCTTCTTCAGAGGAAACTAGTTTCAGCTCTCTCAACTGGTTCTTTTGCTTTACTTTCACATATCTGAATAACATCCTTATACTCCTACACATGATGTTTCAGTCTTAGGCATTATCATTGATTACCACCATGGGAGATGATTTTGACATCTCTCACATACACCTACACTCCCCACCCCACAGGTTCAATCTTTTTAATCTCCCCAAGTTCCCAATAAATTATATCACCATCCTGTTGATTAGATCAGCATTTAAATATTACATGATTAAGATTATATGATTATGACTATGAAAACAGTATCCAGTTAAGCCATAACTGTACTACTGTTTGTTCTCCTTAAATAATAATAGTAATTTATTCCTCGTAGACTTTCATTCAGTCCTCAATTCTCTGATGATCTAATTTGCCTCTAAATAAATGCTCCCCTCATAGCTCAGTCGGTAAAGAATCTGCCTGCAATGCAGGAGACTCAGGTTTGATCCCTGGGATGGGAAGATCCCCTGGAGAAGGAAATGGCAACCCACTCCAGTAGTCTTGCTTGGAGAATCCCATGGAGAAGGGAGCCTGGCAGGCTACAGTCCATGGGGTCGCAAGCGTCGGACATGACTTATCGACTAAACCACCACAAATACACTCAGATTTATTACACATGCTATGTGTTCATCACCCTGAAGAAATCTCTAAAGCTTTCTGACCTCTTCCAGTCTCTACTGGTTGCCACCCCCATTAGTACCCAGCTCTCAATCCTGGGATGTCCATTCAGCATCACCCTTGGGATCCCTTTCACCTCCTCCCACGATGCATTCCCTTTTTCCTGCACAGATGGTCTTCTCAACAACAGTGAGAAAAACTACCTGTAAAACTGGATTAATAATAATCTTGAATAAAAAAAAAATTAGTAGCCATTAAGACTAAATTAAGTAATGGTGCAACTTACCTATTCCTTGTTGCAATTTAAAACAAAGTAATGAAAAAGGACTCTAAAAATAGGAAGCAATTTCCCTTAGGCACATACATTTTGCTGAGTTTTCTTCATTCCCCCCACCCCCTTTTTTTTTTCAGTATCCACTCAGGGTTGAAGCAAAAACTTGAAAACATTTATGAGCGGGCATGTAACTCTATATCTATTTTGTGTTGGTATTCCTGTAATGACTTGAACTAGTGAAGAGTTAGAATGATAGGGCTGTTTCACTCTTTCAATACTTTTTCAGGACTGTCACATTAAAATGTTCATGAAAAATTCCTTCTGGGTAGAGTCTGCCTCACCAGCAAATACCTTTGTTTAACAGGATTAACACATCGGTCTCAGCTTGAGACTTTACCACCAAAACTTCAGGGTAAATTCATTTATTTTTATACCTTTTATAAAATAGTTCCAAATAAGGTAGCAATGTGGTTGAAAATAACTTTAGGAGGACATGTAGATATAGAAGTGTGTATCAACTGTAGTCATTATTCAGATAATACCAGATAGCTATTTCTTCAATGGTGTAAAGAAAGCACATAAGGCAAAGCATATAAAACATTTCTGGACTTTTGACCACAGTGTTTTAGGGTCTGAAGGTATGTATGTTTATTGCCATGTATGTTTACTGGTGTTTTCTAAATGCATTTGGCCTAATGTTTACAACATTGAAGAAGTAATTTTGGGGAAAGATACCCTAATAGTAGTTCTCAAAGTATGGTCCGGAACAGCCTCATCTGGGAATTTGTTAGAGGTGCAAATTCTCTCCCCTCATCCACCCCATTTAATGAAAAGTTCAGGGAAGGAGGAGAGATCTGTGTTTTAACAAGCCTTCTAGGGCAAAGTTTGAAAAGCATTGTCCTAGAAAAACATTGTATAAGTTAGGGCTCATGTTGTTCTGCTGTTAGTAATGGAGAACTAAAATAACAGTAGTTTAAATACACTTTTTTTCCTCCCATTAAAAAATACTGCAGGTAGGTAGTATTGGCTGGTTCAAGTGTCATATTTTCATTGTCTTTGATTATAACTTATATCCTCATGGTTTTAAAATGGCTGCTAGAGTTCCAGCTATTACAAACACATTCCAGACAGAAAGAAAAAGTAAGGGAGGCAGAAGGAAAGCAAGCCAAGTCAGCCACCTTTCAAGTGCACCCTCATGCCCCATGCAATGACTTCTGCTTTTTCTCCTTTGCCACCATTGATCAAAAGTGACTATATATTTAAGATCATTTAAAGACCAAAAAAAGAGTAACTATGGTTCAGGCATCCAAAGTGCAACTGACTGGCCACTGTGGATATAATTTCAGGCACTTTCCCAAATCACTGAGAACTTGAATCATCTCTGAATTATACCAAACTCAAGGACACAGCCAACCATTTTTAAAACAATATCTCCAGCAGCTGCTAGCTGCAAACTTGTAGTTACAAAGTTCCCTCCCTCTTTGCAACTACGTAATCATCTCAGACCCTAACTAATCCTTGCTTAACAAACACTCAACTTCTTGCCAGCTTCAATCCTAATTCATGACAATTTATTTAACTTTGTAGGGTTTTGCCTTTATAATCCTCCCCCATTTGCAGTCCAGGGCAACATAAGCCCTTGCTTCTTGAATCTGTGTCTCCCTGGTGGCAGTCCTAACAACTCCACAATAAATGTCTCCTTATCTCAGTCAGGTCTCTGTTTCTGAAATTTTGGTTAACAAAAGGCTGGGAATTAATAGTTGCCCAGAATTAAATCACAGAAGCCAGCGAGAATGGATACTGGAAGGAGCTAGTAGCCTTTAGATCCTTGCTGGAATGGAGTCAGTCATCAAAATGTAAACCTTGAGAATACTACTACTCTGAAAGGGCTTTCACTAATCATACAGCAAATGCCTTCTTTGATTTGGTAGAAGACTGGTTGCGTCCCTGTTTTAGGCCAAAGTCTTTGCTTACCTTTGAGAATCAGACTAGCCTTTTATTGGAATAAATAAATAAAATTTATTTCCCATAGGTTGAGGCTGTAGTTGATACATACCAACTGGATGTCCTATACAATTTCTTGAGAGGGCGATTTGCAACATACATGTAAAACAATAAATCTTTAAAATCCATTGTCTTCAGGATTGTCACTCCTCTCTCAGAAATAAGGAAGTGACTCAGGAAACGAGAAGATTTATGTGTAAAACTGTTTATAACACCATTATTTACGACAGAAGGAAAAAAGCAGTGTACAATCCAATTGTCCTACAATCAAGGAAGGACTGAGGAAATTATGGTATGGCCATTAGATAGCCATAAAGATTAAGCAGCAACATGGGAAGTGACTGAAAGCATACTGGCAGTGGGAAGAGGATGTATATGCAAATGGTAAGATTACAAGGGCATTCGAGACAACTATGATGGTTTTGTCAGGATGTTAGGATTATGAAACAAATGATTTCTGTTTAAATTTCCCTTACTGCTCTATAGAAAAGAGCAACATTAACAACAAAAAAGATGAAATAAATTTACCCAGGTCATTGATTATGATTTTTTTCTCAGATTCTTTCCCAGCTATTTTTCCTCTGCGTGACTTGGTCCAAGCTGCTCCCAGGAAGGACCCTACATGAACGCCATACTTGAGGGCAGGTGAATAGTCTTTCTGGGGCTTTTATGCATCCTCATGGGTGCACTGATCATCTGTCTGTGAAACAAAGCTCAAGCTGTTTACTATGGATCATCATAGGAATTTTTTCCCAGTAGTAGGAATAAATTTGCAGTCATCTACTTTTTTGTGCTAGGTTTCCTCATAATCAGTTTCATGAAACTAGAAGCCAGTTGTCCTAGTTTAGATACAGATTTGTAGGCACCAAATGGGATTTTTAAAATATGAAATTGCTAATCTGGGAATCAAATGGCTTCTTTTCAAATACCTATGAAGAGAAGTGAAAGGCAAAGGAGAAAAGGAAAGATACACCCATTTGAATGCAGAGTTCCAAAGAATAGCAGGGAGAGATAAGAAAGCCTTCCTCAGTGATCAGTTCAAAGAAATAGAGGAAAACAATAGTACAGGAAAGACTAGCGATCTCTTCAAGAAAATTAGAGATACCAAGGGAACATTTCATGCAAAAATGGGCACAATAAAGGACAGAAATGGTATGGACCTAACAGGAGCAGAAGATATTAAGAGGTGGCAAGAATACACAGAACTGTACAAAAAAGATCTTCACAACCCAGATAATCACGATGGTGTGATCACTCACCTAGAGCCAGACATCCTGGAATGCGAAGTCAAGTGGGCCTTAGGAAGCATCACTACGAACAAAGCTGGTGGAGGTGATGGGATTCTGGTTAAGCTATTTCAAATCCTAAAAGATGATGCTGTGAAGATGCTGCACTCAATACGCCAGCAAATTTGGAAAACTCAGCAGTGGCCACAGGACTGGAAAAGTCCAATCCCAAAGAAACGCAATGCCAAAGAATGCTCAAACTACCACACAATTGCACTCATCTCACACCCTAGCAAAGTAATGCTCAAAATTCTCCAAGCTAGGCTTCAACTGTATGTGGACTGTGTACTTCCAGATGTTCAAGCTGGATTTAGAAAAGGCAGAGGAACCAGAGATCAAATTGCCAACATCCATTGGATCATCGAAAAAGCAAGAGAGTTCCGGAAAACATCTACTTCTGCTTTATTGACTACACCAAAGCCTTTGACTTTGTGGATCACAACAAACTGTAGAAAATTCTTAAAGAGATAGGAATACCAGACCACCTGTCCTGCCTTCTGCGAAATCTGTATGCAGGTCAAGAAGCAACAGTTAGAACTGGACATGGAACAACAGACTGGTTCCAAATTGGGAAAGGAGTACATCAAGGCTGTATATTGTCACCCTGCTTATTTAACTTATATGCAGAGTACATCAGGAGAAACGCTGGGCTGGAAGAAGCACAAGCCAGAATCAAGATTGCCGGGAGAAATATCAATAACCTCAGATATGCAGATGACACCACCCTTAAAGCTGAAAGCGAAGAACTAAAGAGCCTCTTGATGAAAGTGAAAGAGGAGGGTGAAAAAGTTGGCTTAAAACTCAACATTCAGAAAATAAGATCATGGCATCTGGTCCCATCACTTCACGGCAAATAGATGGGGAAACAAAAACAGTGACAGACTTCATTTTTGGGGGGCTCCAAAATCACTGCAGATGGTTATCGTAGCCATGAAACTAAAAGACACTTGCTCCTTGGAAGAAAAGTTATGACCAATCTAGACAGCATACTAAAAACCAGAGACAGTACTTTACCAATGAAGGTCCATCTAGTCAAGGCTATGGTTTTTCCAGTGGTCGTGTATGGATGTGAGAGTTGGACTATAAAGAAAGCTGAGCACCAAAGAATTGATGCTGTTGAGCTGTGGTGCTGGAGAAGACTCTTGAGAGTCCCTTGGACTGCAAGGAGATCCAAGCAGTCCATCTGAAAGGAAATCAGTCCTGAATATTCATTGGAAGGACTGATGCTGAAGTTGAAACTCCAATGCTTTAGCCACCTGATGCGAAGAACTGACTCCTTGGGAAAGACCCTGATGCTGGGGAAGATTGAAGACAGAAGAAGGGGACAACAGAGGATGAGATGGTTGGATGGCATCCCTGACTCAGTGGACATGAATGAGTTTGAGTAAACTCTGGGAGTTGGTGATGAACAGGGAGGCCTGGTGTGCTGCAGTCCATGGGGTCACAGAGTCGGATATGACTGAGTGACTGAACTGAACTGAAGTGAATTTGGAAATCAAGCCTAATGGGTTATCAATGCCATGCTGTATACCCACCCTACCCTGCCACTACCTAAAGCGGTGCAAATTCTTCCATGGGATTACTGTGGATTTGCATAGTTGTCCAGCTTGGTAAGACCTAGAATTAACCTTAGGTTAAAGTAGATGTTAGTTTTTTTATATTGACTTTTCCTAAATTAGCCTTATTCCTCAAGATGGATTGTGATTTGTGAGTGTGACATGCATACTCCTTGTTAGTTAGGGAGGATGGTGACTGTTGCAGCTTTAGAAAGGGTGCTAGAAGAAAACTAACTGGCCAGGAGGATCTTCAGAGCAGGGGTGGAGTGGGGGCAACAGTGATGCCAAATGCTCCTCAGTTTAGTAGAGCTGCAAAGATGGTGTTACCCAGGACAGAAAGAAACTCATCCAGAATCCCTCAGCCATCGAGTCTGAGGACCCTGGTGCAGCCTCCTCATACCCAAGGGGCTCACAGCCAGGGCAGGCATCCTGGTGCAGAGAGGAAGGGTTGCTTTTCCAGGGACTGAGGAATGAAAGAGGAAAAGCTCAACCTACTCTATTAAGAACAAACTTCCATAAAGTAAGCAAGCAAGCAAGAATATTTCTCTACACAGTTAATCTGAGAGGAGAAACTAACCTGAAGGAGAATTAAGAGAAATTCTGGAACATTCTTTGAGACTTTGCCAAATTAAATTCAAGTTTGTGCGCCTATATTCCGTGTATAATACACACACTGATTTTTTGACTCTGAAGTGAAATTAACTGCTCTTCAAATAGTGGGCAAGTGTCATCAACTGAAAGAGTGTGGGGAACCAGTACAACCAGAAAAAGGAAACATCAGAGATTCCAAGGGCTTGGTTTTGGAGGCACATTTTATTTAACAGTACTAGAGAATTAACATCTAGTAACAGCGTAATACAAAAATGAAACACCAATCTATTTAAAACTCATATAATGGGAACATGTCTTTCAAGAAATATGGGAAAAAAAGTTGGAGATTTAGAGACACGTTGATAAAAATGTTAACAAAAATCAAAACTCATTCCATCATCATTCACTTTACATTCTCATGAAAAGATTGTCATTTTGTTTTCTCCACAACATGTCAAAAATATATATACTTATGCATAATATTCACATTCTGGGAGGCAAGAGAAATCTTCAAATTTAATTCCCTAAATTTAAACATTACATATATTTCAATTAAAATAACCTAAACATTAAGAATAGCAGCAACACTGGTCTTTAAATTACAGTAGATTATTCATATAATATAGACATATTTGTGTGGCTCTTTCACTATTAATATTATCTGATATAATTTACAAACTCCAAGGTAATGGTCTCATCATCAAATAACATAGAATCTAGTGTCAATAAATACTATGCAAAGAATTATTATAAAACACAGATTGCCAAACATTCTCCAGACGAGAGAGAACCATACTAAAAAATTTCAGGGGAGAATCAGGTCTGAAGGAGGTTTGAAGGCATGCAGGAATCTGTTGGATTCCCAAGGCAAGAGAAAATGATCTGACAAGCTCCCGTAAACGACAGGCAAACTGTCAGGAACGGAATCCTGAGAAGTGTGTCCAAGGGGACAAGGCACAGTCACCTTTTCACGGCGCCATGTTTCGCTTGAATATGGCATTAAAGTGACTAACATCTGAAAAACTTCCCACTAAACAAAGGACAGGATCATTTCTCACCAGGAGACAAGACATTGGACCAGGAGGTCAGTATTTATTTCTCATCATTTACATTATTCTGATGACCAAAGGCAAAAAAAAAATATTTCAGCAGGGCTTTGTGTTTTTAAGCCTGGATGGTAGGAAAACTATTTCTACCCCTACTCCTGATTTAAGCCACTGTGCCAATTTCCTAATCCTACTGGCTTAAAAAGGACCCCAGATGTCAGGACAGGGGTTTCTTCATAACTGGACTGTTACAGAAGTTGCCTTGAAGACTGTGCCTTCTTTGTATATTTGGAAGGTTTTTCAGAAAAGATGATCACAATGGGGTTGGGATCTCTCACAGTAAGACTGCTTGCTGATATTTCAATAATTTGTCCCCATCTTCAAGCCACTTCATACACAATTGCATTTGATACCCTCACACACAAATCTGTGAGGCAACCAGGACACATCCACGTGTTCCCTTTATAGACGAAGAAAACTGAGGCTCCTGGAGATCAAAGAGATAAGCTTGTCACAGTCACACACATGGACAAACGGGTAATTTGAAGGAGGCAGGGGAAAAAAGAGAATATAAATGAGTTCATGAGAAAAAGAAAGGGAGACAGAAGTTGTGCCACTTGGCAGACAGTACATAAACTTTAAAACAAGCAAAAGGCATCTCACATGTAGAACATAGACATTTAAAAACACATTTAAATACTTCAGTCTTCCCAACTGTCTCATACTAGCCTGGATTACCATATCTTTATGTAGTTACTAAGGCTGACATTGAAAGATAAGATCACCAAGAAATTCTTACATGAGTTTCATGATTTCCCAGTAGACATAAAAATATTATAACCTGTTCTGAGGACCCCCACTCCTGTCTCATTTCACCTCCAGCACAGTAATTACAGGAAAATACATGTATATTTTGACTCATTTTGGTAATTTTCTAAGGTGTACTTTTCTTAAAATATTATTAGTGAATTTTCTTGCTATGTCCTTAGGAAAATTAGCTTTTTCTCTCTTGGATCAAAGCTGAGAACACTGCAATAAACTTAGAGCTTTGATAATTTTACGTTTGAACTCTACTTGATTGTTGTTGGAGAAGAACACGTTTTAAATGACTAATAGTTAATTTAGAAAGCTGTCTTATTTCATACAACCTTTTGAAAAAAATTCAGTGATTCTTAGCTTGACAGTTTCACAAAACAAAATTATACCTATTGCACTGTTAAAAAAAAAACAACTTACACATACTGATAATCTATGTACTGAAAGAGTTAGGTTCAAGGTTCTGGAGAGTGACACTGAACTGTTAATCAGTTTTAAATTTTAATCAGTAAATGTTTTAAAGAAACAGCTGAATTAAAATAGGAGGCCATTCACGACACCATTGCGAAATGTGATGGAAAAGTCATGCAGATCCTTTCATTCCCCCTCAGCAGCACCCGCCCCTCCCCAGGCACCCCCACCACCTTCCCGACACACACACTAGAAATGTCCGGCCATCAAAGTCTCGGGCCCTGCACTCAGTGAACAAGGTACCATAAGGTAAGTTACACTTTGGCAAGTAGGAAACGGAACAATTCTTTGAGTTCTTCTGAGGTAGTACAGTCTTTCTAACATTCTAACGGTTGAGGGGTGTCTAAGGAGCTGGAACCTGATTATCACATGGAGAACCTAAGATACGAAGATCGCTGTGTGATGGGGTCACTGTGACTCGTGACACTTGGATTTAATCCCTCTATGTTTTTTAAAAAGTGCCTGGTATACAGCAGAAACTCAGCACATATCAGATTACTGACTGTTTAAAATCTCCCACTTAGCTTAGTGAGATTACAAGTGAAAACAAACATAAAAACTCCCAACCAATTGCAGACTAATTGTCATCAAACGCCAGGTCACTTTCCCTTGTTCATGGAATTGTAGACACCTTTCAAATGGTACTGGCCACGGTATAGCATGCAATTCCATCTTAACCTTATTTCCACTACAATTTTATCATGAGGTGCTTATGGAAGGTTTGGCTTTAAATAACTTTTCTGAAGACAGTGTGATCCACTTTCTTTGCTGTTCTTCAAGCTTTTCTGCCAAGCATTTAATCAAGACAGGGTCCACCTTAGAATCAAATTTATTAGCAAACCAATGTCCATATTTCATAAGCCACCTTAGTTCTGCTGTTCCATAGATACACACACTTCGGAGGTGAGAACCAGTACAACTGGGATAGAAAAGACCTTCTAGATAATTCCATTTGACCAGGCGGGTCTTACTCTGTAGGTCAGACACATCCTGGGCTGTCCTAGAAATCTCCCCGGGGATTCCTGGTACCCGAATTAAGGTAGCCCAAAAGTGCTCATCAGGTGAGTATGTATCTTTAGACCAGGCAAAAAAGTCTTCAACAAAGGAGTTGTTGAAAATATACTTAATGAATGCTCGACTTAACACAAAATAAGCACTGCCAACAAATATCTCGATGTTATGAGGGGGGGCTTCCTTGGAAATGTTTGTCCTCATCGGTAGTTTCACATATTCATAAGGTGCCTGTCTGAGCTCATGGTGATAAGTGAATCTTTCCACCTTAGTGCTAGGGGGTTTCACTGTCTCTAACATGTTTGACCCATTGAGTTTCTTCAACTCTGACACTAATTCGAAGTTTGACTTCAAAGGAAAATCCTGCCCACACAGGTTGATAACATATTTCCACTGAACTGAAGACTTGAGAAGGTCTGACAAGCAATTTAAATCAGCCTGGAGTCTGGAAATGTGTGCGTACTGCACAGTCTCTAATTTGGAAGCAATGAAAATATTGGAGAAGCACTTAGCTAAATTGTTCATGGCAACTTTGAAGGTATCTGATGATTTTTGGTCATAATGGATGCAATAAATATTGTGCTGGTTGTATATAGCAAGGATTAGCCTTTCAACCATAATTGCATCTTTGTGAACCACCAAAGAATAGGCTATTGGGAAGCTTTTCTCCTCCTCTGAAACAAGCTTTTCATCGTAGCTTCGTAGGGCCTGATAAATCTCACAATCGCTGGTAATTGCCACAACATCATCATCATCCAAGTCAATGATAGTTCTTCTTCTTATTTCCAGACTCTTGCCAATTTCCAAAGGCTCCTGTTCATAGACACCCGAACAGTTAATCTCATATCCGATTTCATTCTTGACATGGGTGTATCTGTTCCTTACAAAAGGTGAGGTACTTACAGAGTACTCAACCAAGTAAATGCCCCGTTCAGGGAAGAGGAACCGTTTAACATTTAGGAGCTTCAACAAGGAGAACAGCCATAGGGTTAGAAACAGGATGAAAACTTTCTGTTGTAGGTGAAATTTAAAACAACATTTGAATGTCTTCATTCTGTAAGAGAACAAAGGAACAATTCAGTTGAAATAGGAAGAGAAAATTAGTTCAACCAACATCCACTAGCTGCCTACCACACACTAGGCCGAATGCTGGGCCCAGAGGTGATTTAAATAAGTGTTCTTGTCCTTTAAAGAATCCAGAAATAAGGAAATGGAAATATGTACAACAGTTGTATTTTGTCCTATTCTCTGTTAGATATCTAATTTTGAGAGATACTGATTACCAAATATTAGAATGAAAAATAATGTTAACTCCTTAAATATAGGTACTAAGTATCTTAATTGTCTGATTTTCTGCTGAGCATATCTGCAGAAGGATTGCTATGGTTTGGACAGAGGTCTAGAAAACTGGATTTTTTAGTAGTCATATACAGATGTGAGAGTTTGACCATAAAGAATTTGAGCACCAAAGAATTGATGCTTTTGAGCTATGGTGCTGGAGAAGACTCTTGAGAATCCCTTGGATTCTCAAGGAGATCAAAGCAAGGAAATCCAACTAGTCCATTCTAAAGGAAATCAGTCCTGAATATTCATTGGAAGGACTGATGCTGAAGCTGAAGCTCCAAAACCTTGGCCACCTGATGCAAAGAGCTGACTCACTGGAAAAGACCCTGATGCTGGGAAAGATTGAAGAGGGGAGGAGAAGGGGACAACAGAGGAGGAGGTGGTTGAATGGCATCACCGACTCGATGGACATTAGTTTGAGCAAGCTCTGGGAGATGGTGAAGGACAGGGAAGTCTGGAGTACTGCATGCAATTCACAGGGTCACAAAGAGTTGGACAAGACTGAGTGAGTGAATAACAACAAAGAGGTCACTGAAAATGTAAATGACTCATCTGAGGCTAAAAGGAATATCCATCTTGATTTTACCTTCAGATTCTGATGAGATCTAGATCTGAAGTCAAATGGGGAAAGCCCAGTGAACTCCACTGCTATAAATTGAATGTCTGCATCCTCCCCAAAATTTTAAGTTGAAACCTAATCGCCAATTTAGGTTGATTGTATCAAGAGGTGGGGCTTTGGGGGAAGTTTTTAGGTCTTGAGGGTGAAGTCCAAACACATAGGATAGGTGCTCTTATAAAAGAGACCCCAGGCAGCTAACTTCCTTGCCCCTTCCATCATGTGAGGAAAACCGTGGGAAGATTGTTGTCTATGAGCTAAGAAGCAAGCTCTCATCAGGCATGCAATCTGCTGGAGTCTTGATCCTGGACATCCCAGCCTCTAGAACTGTGAGAAGTACATGTCTGTTGTTTACAAGCCACCCAGTCTGTGGTATTTTATTATAGCTGCCTGTGTAGACTAAGACACTCACCTTCAGAAATAAGAGCAGTGGGCAGACCCCAAAGGAGGCTATAGTAAATATTAGACATTGCAAAATTTTATTCAGATTACACAAATTTGGTAAACTTGCACATTTCCCTTATTTTGTTAGCTCCCATTTCCTCACAGGGATTAGCAATTTAGCCCTTAAAATGAAAAGAATCTGACTCATTGAGAGTAGGTGGTCGGGGGCCAGTTTGGCTGAATCTGTCAGTTTTATGTACTCATCCAGAACAGTTCATGTGTGTGTGAAGGTTCCCTGCAGTTCAGGCTATAAACTGAAAACCGCTAAGACGTCCTGCAGGGCAGTGATTAATTACACCCAACCTGAGACGAACGTGCACACACCACAGACTGTGAAACAGAAATAGGACCATGCAGAAAAGAGTGTAGAATGAGCTCACATGTGTCCAGAAAAAGACTATGTACACCCAGCAGCCCACACACAAAGAGCACACGTCAGTAAGCTTTTTCTTTCTCTGTCACAGCTGCTCAACGCTGCCACTAAAGTGGGAAAGCAGCCAGATAGACTGGACGTGACTGTGTGTGAATGGCTGTGTGCCAATAAAACTTTATTGACAAAAACAGGCAGCTGAAGCCCAATATTTTCATAAGGACTAAGAATCTGGGGCCTGGGGAAGAGGGGATTTATTTTTCACCAGATAGCCTTTTGGACTATTTGAATGTTAAAAATGATTATATTACTGTACCCAAATAGATGAACATCTTTAAAAAATGATTATATTACTTTATCAGATAAAAATGGGCTATCCAGTGGACAGGCATTACATGTACTTATTTGGGGAGCAGCAGGAAATAGGCAAATCCACAAAGTATTACCCTGAGGCTTGCAGACAGCAAGGCTGGCCAAGCGCCTAGCAGTGCTTCCAGTAGGCTCAAATACTGAGACTGGGGAGGTCTGAGGAGCCCATATAGAATTTCCTTATACATCTCAATAAACCATAAACAAGGACATAATCATTGAACCCAATTTCCTTAGAAAGAAACAGCAAGACATTTGAACCCGATTTATTTTCGTAGATTTCTTTTAAATAGATTAATTGAAAAAAGCTCTTGTGGGAATGACATACTCTGATTCACCTTCACTTGAATTACTCCCTTTGAAGAATGACACTTTATTTATCAACAGTGAAGTGCGCTGCAGAGACTGTTCTCCTGCCACACCTCAGACTCCTCTGGGTTTTCCTCGGTTCCTATTCTCAACTTACTGCTCTTCTCCCGAACACTCTCCCTTGCTTTCAGGATTTCACCTTCCATGTATACATTGCCAGCGTCTTTATCTTCAGCCTCCACCTCTTGCCCAAGCTTCTGACATGAACATCCAACTGCTTGATAGACATCTCCACTTAGCCCATGGGCACTCCACTTAGACAGCCCATGGGCACTCCATCTCAATAAGTCCATAAGTGAATGTGACATCTTCCTCTCCTGTGTTTTCCGTCTCAATTTATCCATTCAGTGACTCAAGCTTGAAACGTAAGAGCCACTTGACTCTTCCATTTCCGGTATACCCATATGGTCATCTCACAAATACTCCTCAAATTCATCCTTTCTTCTCCTTCCCAGATACCAGGCCCAGACAATATCTTTGCTGACCATCATCCTCACACTTACGTAAAAGCAAAGGCTTCAGCGCCCAGGGGGATAACCTGCTGACTCTCCCCAGAGCCGTTTGATAAAAGCTCTTTCTGATCAAAGGACTTGTACCTCCACCCCTTGTTCCTTCTAACCTGGGAAAGGGAGTGCTTTCAAAGGCATGTTTGGCCGTAGTAAGCAGGTGAAGGGGCTTCACATGGACTCAGGACAGGACAGAACTGGAAGGCTGATTGCTTCCCCTGATGTTAAAGGCAGCCCTGGAGGGTAAGCTCTCCTTCTTAAAAATGCCTGGCATATGAGGAGTCAGAAAGCAAGTTTCTGGGCCGCCCCAATTCCCTCCCTGTCTTCCTTTAGAATTAACTCTCCTCCCTGGTTGGCGAAGCTCAGACCGAGGATCCAGGACGCTCCCGTAGGGCTTCTCTCTGTGTGCCCGCCACCTCTCCTGCTCTGGCGCCCTGCGACCCTCCCTCCGGGCAGCCCCGGCCTCCTGCTCAGCTCAGACTGTCCTAGGAACCAGCACAGCCATGCCCCCTCGACAAGCACCTGTCTCCTCTTTCCCACTGAATGGCTCATGGGCGGAGAGCAGGCTGCTGTGTCTCTGCCTTGAAGTAGTCTTATAATCATATTACAAATAATTCCTTCCTACCCAGCCGGGCAGGTGAGGAAGCTGACGTGCTGGGGAGTTACCACCACACGGGTGCAAACGCCTCGTGGTGACGCAGAAGGAAATGGCAACAAAGGCTGACCGCTGCATCATGCAAGTTCTGTCCGGATAATTCAATAAAACCCCAACAGGGACGACGAATAAAGCATTCCTCCCAAACCAGCTTCTTTCCCCCTGCCCTCCCAGGCATCGTTCACAGTCTGAAAGGAAACAGCAGGCCCACCAAAGCACATCCCAGCTAAGTGGTTGTCACTGCCTTCAGGGTTAGGTGGCCACAGCCCTGAGCAGCTCTTCAATGACCTCTCCTTCACCCACAGTTTAACCCAGGGCTGTCACTGCAGTACCTGCCTCCTCACAGGGGCAGGAAGGGGAACGGGAAATAACCCGGGAAGGAAAATGGTGAATGGGGTCTAGCCTAGGCACTGAGAATGGGGGGCCCGCCATGCATGTTGCAGGCGAGCTGGCCTCTGCGCCCCACCTCCCTCCCCGCCTGCCCCCCCCCGCCCTGCACACCGCACACCTTCCCAGGAGTGCAGGGAATGGGGGGGGGAGCGGAGAGAAAGCAGATGGGAGGGCTCAGGGCACCTCGGGGACCCTCCTGAGACCCTCTCGAGTCTCAAACTGGGGACTGGAAAGGCTCCCTGCTCCCTGGGCTGTGAGGATTCAGGAGCCCGGGTGAAAGGAGTCCCCGAAGAGGCCCCCGGAACACGTCCTAGCACCCAGCTTCCCGGGAAGATCGAATCTTGGATTTTTCCCCAGTGTATCACACAGGATGTCCTGATTGTTTTTTTATTTTAAAGAAAAGAATCCACTAGGTAATTATAGGCAGACAATGTGAAGGAAATGACCTTCACTTTTCTGACCACACGAGGAGGTGGAAAGGCAGAGGGAGAACAGAACGGCTGAGAGTTAGGTTCCTGCTCCAGGCTGAGAGGGAGGAGAGGCGGGCACACGTGGTCCTGGCTATACAGCCAGGCTTCAGCCTGTGGGGGGCCCCGTGTGGGTCCCGGGGCGAGCCCCTTACCCGCCGCCCCTCTGCCCCATCAGAAAAGGATGTAAATGACAGTAACTCCCTAAAGGGATCGAATGCACGGAGCTTTGGCCCAGTCCAGATCCTGGCTCCCCGGTTAACGCCGCTGTGGCTTCCCCCTCAGCCTCATCATCTCCTCCTCAGCCCCCCAACCTCCTTCCTCCTCCTGTTACTACCACTACTCAATGACTTCTTCAAAGATCCTGCCCAGACCTATGGCTTATTGGGCTGTTTTTCAACCTGTCTCCCATTTTACCCCAAAGTGTTGGCATAAATTCAATACTTTAGAATCAATGCCTGAATGCTTTCATGTAATGGTCTTTACTAATTTAACAATACCATGATTATTAATGTAGAACCACTCAGGAAAGAGTTGTCACATGGTTCTAGGTACTCCACATTTACCAACAGTTTTCTCCATGGATCAACCAGGGAGATGCTACCTCTATCCCTCTAACACGACGGGAAACTGAGGCACATGGAGATTAAGACATTTCCCAAGGTTATAAAGAGCTAGTACTGAAGAAGTGATGATTTTGAACTATGGTGTTGGAGAAGACTCTTGAGAGTCCCTTGGACTGCAAGGAGATCAAACCAGTCCATCCTAAAGGAGATCAGTGCTGAATATTCATTGGAAGGACTGAAGCTGAAGCTCCAATACTTTGGCACCTCATGCAAAGAACTGACTCATTGGAAAAGACCCTGATGCTGGGAAAGAGTGAAGGTGGGAGGAGAAGGGGACAACAGAGGATGAGATGGTTGGATGGCATCATCGACTCAATGGACATGAGTTTGGGTAAACTTAGGGAGTTGGTGATGGACAGGGAGGCCTGGCGTGCTGCAGTCCACGGGGTCGCAAAGAGTTAGACACAACTCAGTGACTGAACAATGACATAAAGAGCTAGAAAGTGCTTCAGCTGGAACTTGAACACAAGACAGTTTTGCTGCAGGGACAAACCCTGTAGGCAATGCTGTTTTTTGTAATATAAATAAAAAATATTTTTCACAACAGTTTTAGTCCTCAGTTAAAATTTCTCATTACTATGTCTTCTCTGTCTTAAAGTTGGAACAGAAGCGAATATCAAACCATGTTTGAGGTCCGGAGACCTTCCACCCAGTTTAAGGGCTTGTTTAAACGGAGAATTAGCCTGGAGGAATGCTGGCTGATGAGCAAGTTCTGTTCCTGCAGCCAGGGGCTGGAGTCAGTCTACATGCCGATGAAGAGATTAGTCCATGGTTCAGTCAACGGAATCTAAGAAAGGAGAAGAAAGTGGGCTCACCCTGAGAAATGCTGCCATCAGTTACTCTTGTGTCCTGTCACTGACTGTTCACTGATTCACCTGTTCTTGTAGTGACCAGTGTTAAAAATTGGGTTCTCTGAGGATCACTAATTATTTTAGAACATTTTCTGGGTGCAATTTCTCTCTACATAGTGGATATATCCTCTGTGCATGTGTGTGCTCAGTCATTCAGTCATGGCTGCCTCTGTGACCACATGGACTATAGCCCACAAGGCTCCTCTGACCGTGGAATCTTCCAGGCAAGCATACCAGAGCAAGTTGCCATTTCCTGCTCCAGGGCACCTTCCTGACCCAGGGACCAAACCTTTATCTCCTGCATCTCCTGCACTGGCACGTGGATACTTTACCACTAGTGCCACTTGGGAAGGCCTCCTATAAATTTTTAAAGTTTCAATCACTATATGTCAGTGTAAAAAATAAGATTTGAAGAGTTTATTGATGTAGGAATTTCAGAGTTTTCTTTCTTACAGAGAGGAATTGCTTAAAAACACTAATATAAAGATGAGCTCACTAAAAAAAAAAAAAAAAATACTGTGCTTCTACTGCAGAGCTCTGATTTCAACAAAGCCACTCATTCTCCCCTTGATGACATGCTCATCATCAAACCCAAGGAGAGTTTCTGAGTAAGACCACTAGTGGAGGGACAGCACAGCCTAGACGCATTTCTTCAGCGCCCCCAGAGCACCCGAAGTCAGCAAAGGAGCAGGAAGGCCAGTTTTTTGCTCTGATGACCTTACATCTTCATTGTTCTAGAAGGATGATTGCAGTCAGTTCAGGGCAGTCACTCAGTCATGTCTGACTCTTTGCGACCCCATGGACTGCAGCACACCAGGCTTCCCTGTCCGTCACCAACTCCCGGAGCTTGCTCAAACTCATGTCCATCCAGTCAGTGATGCCATCCAGCCATCTCATCCTCTGTTGTCCCCTTCTCCTCCTGCCTTCCATCTTTCCCAGCATCAGGGTCTCTTCCAATGAGTCAGTTCTTCGCATCAGGTGGCCAAAGTACTGGAGTTTCAGCTTCAGCATCAGTCCTTCCAATGAACACTCACGACTGATTTCCTTTAGGATGGACTGGTTGGATCTCCTTGCAGTCAAAAGGACAATTGCAAAAGGCAAGTAATCACCAGACTGAGCAGGCAAACGGTAAGCACAGTGTGGCTGGGGCTTCCCTGGGGGCTCAGTGGTAAAGAATTCACCCGCCACGCCAGGAGACGGGTTTGATCCCTCATCTGGGAGGATCCCACATGCCGAGGAGCAGCTGAGCCTGTGCTCCAGAGCCCGGGAGCCCTGAGTACTGAGCCCTCCCGCTGCGGCTCCTGGAGCGCGCGTGCCCCAGAGCGCGTGCCCTGCGAGAGACGCCGCCGCAGTGAGCGGCCTGCGCACTCCAACTGGAGAGCAGCCCCTGCTCGGGGCAACGAAGACCCGCCCAGGCCAAAGAGGAAAAGAACCGGGGGACGGCGCCGGTAAGGCAGCGCGATGTAGACGGAGGACAGACGGGCCTCGGGTAACAGGAGGCTGTGGTCTCCAAAGGAGGAAGAAAAGGTTCTCCAGTCACTGTAAAAGGAAACTTCCTTTTCCCCCTATTTTTTTAAATCAGAAAGTCAGAATAGTCCAAGGGAGAAAACGAAGCTGACCAGTAATCCACCGCCTGGCCATGGTGCTCTGTGGACAGTGTACCCATCCAGACTGCTTTTAGGAAACAGGCCTGTTTGGCTTGTTCTGTTGCTGTAAAAACACACTTTTTGTTGTTGTTGTTTTTAAAAATTAATTCTTAATGGAGGATAGTTGATTTTCAGTGTTGTGTTAGCTTCTGCTCTACAGCAAAGTGAATCCATTATATATGTAGATATGTCCCCTCTTTTTTAGATTCTACATATAGGTCATTGCAGGGTGCTGACTGGAGTTCCCTGGGCTACACCGTAGGTCCTTAATAGTTATCTGTTTTCTATATACTAGTGTGTACATGTCGATCCCGATTTATCCCCTCGCCCCCACCCTTGGCTTACTTTTTAATGAGAAACCTCACTCTACAGGCACTGTTGTAGCTGTTTATTTCAAAATATAGTGTGAATGAGTCCTATTGTAAACTTGGTCTGTGAACTGTTAGAAAATAAAGGATTTCTAACTCAGGTCAGCATACTTTTCTACAGGGAGAAACACTGAAACAATAGAATTGACTTTTCGGGGCCTTTCCCATCAAAGCTGAATTAATTATCCCATAATTCCTGAAGAAGCTTAGAAGCAAAATCTAAAGCTGCCAAGGACTTCAGCAGCGATCTGAGGCCAAACTCCTCCTTGTCTAAGTGAGGAAGCAGAGGCCTAGTTGTCATTAGATGCTGGCTCACTCCTCACCTTCCCCCACTACATGTGCCTTGGTATTTCCAGCTATTTCTCTCCAAGGGACTGGGCAGAGGGGCCGTCTGCTGCCCCCACCCAGGTCCCTCAGAAGGCCCCAGGTCCATCTGGCTCCACCAGCCCCTTAGCTGAGGCTGTTCTGCCCGCATCAGTGCACACAGGCCCATCTGTCTAATGGTCCATGCTGAGCGTCAGTACCATTTACAGTATCTTAGGAATTCCAGCCAATAAACCTGTGGGGGAGGTACTATCGTCTCCAGTTTTCAGATTAGGGAACTGAGTTGTAGAAGATGAAGAGCTAGGATGTAGAAGGGCCAGGATTTTCACCTGTGGCTGATTTCAGAGCCTACACTAGTATCTGTAAAGCAAGCCTGCCATTCAGCCTCCTGGCAGTAGAAGAACCCTGTTGGTTCTACAACTAAAAGGCCGGGGAATCCACCCATCCCTTTCCACTCTGCAGGAGCCACCCTAGTCCAGGCCAGCACCACCTTTCACCTGTATGTGAAGTAACCTCCTTACTCGCCCGCCTCGTTTCCCTCTAACCCACTCTCTATACTGTAGTCAAAAGTATCTTTTAAAACCATCAGTCAGAGCACACGCCCAGCCTGGCCCCACTCCCCACACCTACGCCACCTTCATTTGGGCTTCATTGCACTTAGAAGTAAAATCAAAGTCCTCTCCATGGCCAGTTCCTGCCCCTGCCTTCCTCTCCAACCAACTTCATTTTATTCAGTCTTTTTTTTTTAATCACTCGTTAAGCTCTAAGGAATTCCAGCCTCTCTACAAGTTCCTAGAACACCACCTCAGGACCTCTGCACTTTCCTGCCTCAGGACCTCTGCACTTGCTATTCTCACGTTGGGATCATTTTTCCTGAATCTTGGCTTGCCTGGCCCTTCCATATCCCTCAAGTTGTAAGAGAAATATTCTTCCCTCTGGTCCTCTCTAATCACCCTTCTCGAATCTCTTTCCTGAATGCCATACTCCTGTTTGCCTCTCAACACTCATCCCGCGTTGGAGGCAGACTCTTGGCCCTCTGAGCCACCAGGGAATCCCACCCTCATCACAGCAGCAGTTAACTTTACTTACTTACGTCTGTCTCTGGGACAAGCCTAATTACGCTACTGGCTGCCCCGAGTACACGCCTACCTGGCCCAGAGTGCTGCTCAGCAGGACAAGGTCAGAAGAGCCAGGTCCCACCTGGGCTCTGCCACCAAGATGCCTCCAGTGACCCTGCTGAAGTCATTTAATCTTATCTGCACACACATGCAAGCTCAGTCGTGTCTGACTCTTTGCAACCCCATGGATTGTAGCCCACCAGGCTCTTCTGTCCATGGAATTTTCCAGGCAGGCATACTGGAGTGGGTTGCCATTTCCTTCTCCAAAGGCTCTTCCTGACCCAGGGATCAAACCTGCATCTCTTGCGTCTCCTGCATTGACAGGCAGCACCACCTGGGAAAGCCTTCATCTAATCTTGGGTAAGTTTTTATTTCCCAAGTGTTGAGCAGGATAATGGTTTTGCACCCCAACAATGCTGTTATGAATGTCTTATACCACCATGCATGTGAAATAACTATGAGAAGAGAACTGTGGTGTGCAGAAGTCAGGTACTAGGACCTTTACAAGATGGATGATTTCTTGGGAAACCAACATATTGACTCTTTCCCAGTTTTATAAAATAGTATATTCATTATATTTCTAAAATAGTACATTCATTATTCTCTTCATTCTGACATTCAATTATTATTTGTTTTTCACTTCCTGAAAACATTATTTTTTTGTTAATGCCTGACGCATATTGTTCTTGAAGACATACACCTATCTTGGATTTTGAAAGGCAGAAGAATTTACTCTGGTTAAATTTAAAATTTTTAAATTTAGAATTTTTTCCCCACGTCTGCTCTATATCTTTTGAAAGATCAAGAGCCAAAGAATTCCTTTCAAAGATACCCAAGGAGAGCCAACAGAACTTCTTCTGTGTGGTTACAACCAGCTGAAGTGTTTCTGTAACTCTATGCATTGCAATAGCTATAAACTTTCCCCGAGTTCACTATCTTTAGGGCGATTCTCTAGATAGTACAAAACTGCAGTGACTCCCTCTAGGATCCCTGGCAAGCAAAGCCATCTCCAGGAGCCACGTAACAAAGAGCCCTGAGAAAGCTGCAGCAATGTGCGTACACAGAACATACCCTTGAACAGGGCCTCCCCTGGCTCAGCTGCTCCGATGGTCCGTTCAGTTAAAACTGTCTCACTGGGGCAACGAGATGCCCTTCATCCAAAGGGGATGTGGTCATGGTCCCTGGGGAACATGTCACAACTGACAGTTTCCTCTACAGGCAGCAGGCTTCTGTTGACAAGTACAAAGACTATGGTCACAACTTTTCTTAAACAAAGGTTTACTTAACCCACAAGATGTGAGAACAGAGGCCTGAACAAAAATGCTGGACGGGAATCTCAGTCTATCAAACAGCTCTTTACATTGTAATTCTTCCAAATAGCAACCTGGCTGGCTCCTCTCAAGCTTGGGAGAGATTTATAGGGTCATTTAAGTTCACATGGGAAACGAGCAACCCGCCTCAGGATGTATTTACCTCACGTCCGACCCTCAAGGTCATCAGAAATCTGGGCTTGCAGCAATGGAGCAAAAAAGTGCCGAACTCAGCCAGCTGTTTATAGTCACACCAACTGGGAGACGGCCAAGGATTCTGGGCTTCGTTTCATCTGGTCCACAGGGCAAACCTCAAAAGTTGACTGTGTATCCTGCTGGGCAAAGCTTTATGACTTAAGAAGTCTTTGGTGCAGCCCATGGGGTCGCTAAGAGTCGGACACGACTGAGTGACTTCTTTCACTTTTCACTTTCATGCACTGGAGAAGGAAATGGCAACCCACTCCAGTGTTCTTGCCTGGAGAATCCCAGGGACGGCAGAGCCTGGTGGGCTGCCGTCTATGGGGTCACATGGAGTCGGACACGATTGAAGTGATTTAGCAGCAGCAGTAGGAAGTTGAAAGGACCAGTAATGATCCTACTGGGTGAAAAGTTCTTATTTTGTAACAATTTGTGCCCCTCATTATGTTGCAAAACACTGGGTTTTTCCATAGGAAGAAAGAAAGAAAAAAAAAAAAGATTGGGGCTGGGGACCCCGTTGAGGGTTGGTTCAAAAATTCCTATGCTGTCATATTTTAGCTCTGATGGCAACAGCTTAAATCAAATATTTCCTTCTTTGTAGATATAAAAGGTTACAAAAAAGATGTTTACTGATGTACTTAAGCTATCTCCCAAATTTATAAACAGCAAAGTTACATTCCTTTCTCTAGTTCTTCTCATCTCTGTGTTCCATACTTAGCTGGCCCAATACAAACCAATACATAGTTTATGCTTTGTGTTCTAACTTAAAAATATGGCTTTATTTTGGCTTCTTTTTCTATAAAGAGGAAAACCTTAACTGGAAAACATTTAACTCCTTTAAATGAACAAATGAACAAACAAATGCATGTTTAGTGTGCTAGAAAGAAAAAAGAACTTTCTCTGTCCAGCATTT
Organism: Cervus elaphus; assembly: GCF_910594005.1. Classification (NCBI taxonomy): domain Eukaryota; kingdom Metazoa; phylum Chordata; class Mammalia; order Artiodactyla; family Cervidae; genus Cervus; species Cervus elaphus. Next base: position 93,185,496 of record NC_057826.1, on the reverse strand, counting down.
ACCTGGGGTCCATCCCACTCCAGAAATTTCTGGAAGCACTTACTTGGTACTATATGGCTAACTCTCTGTTTCACACTGGCCAAAATTAATTCCTCAAAGGTTATGCAGCAACTGAAGAGGTACAGTAACTCTGATTTCCACATGTGCATTTAAAGTAGACTCTCCAGGGCTCATAAGTACATCACAGAGACAGCACAGGGGCCTGCAGATGTGAATCAAGGTTACAGACAGCAGAAATGGCTTAAGGCCAGCCCATGCTCTTCTTGAATGGATTAGACACACACAGTTTTAAATCATCAGAAAGGCTCCTTTGTTTGTCTTCTATGCTCTGCCAGTGTGGTGGGGAGCTGAGCTGGAGATTTCAATATGCTTCTGCACTTTCACTAAAAAATTCTAGGCTGGCAACACTGTCAGGCTGTCATGATCAAGCCAAGATCTGTATTGTCCTGAGAACTTGTGTGCACAGAAACACTATAAAGGTAAGATCCAGGAACTTAAAGGGATGGAGCAAATAAAATCGGCAGGGCTCAGGAAAATTCTGCCAAAACAGTAATTTCAAAAGCAGAGGTTTTGTGTAAAATGTGTTGGTGGTGGTGGTTTAGTCGCTAAGTCATGTCTGACTCTTGAAATTCCATGAACAGAGGAGCCTGGCAGGCTACAGTCCATGAGATTTTCCAGGCAAGAATACTGGAGTGGGTTGCCATTTCCTTCTCCAGGGGATTTTCCCAACCCAGGAATTAAATCCGGGTCTCCTGCATTGTAGGCAGATTCTTTACCAACAGAGCTACAAGGGAAGCCCAAAATGTCTTATCCAAAGTCAAATCTTGAAATGACTTCAGGAAATTCTCCAGCTGGCATCTCCTAAAGGAGGCATTGTAGCAATGGTTTTTATTATTATTTTTATTTTTACTGAGGTATAGTTGATTTATAATGTTAAGTTTCAGGTGTACAAAACAGTGATTCACAATTTTCAAAGGTTATAATCTGTTTGTACTTATAAAATATTGGCTATATTCCCTGTGTTGTACAATATACCCATGTAGCTTATTTATTTTATACGTAGTAGCTTGTACCTCTTAATCTTCTACCCATATCTGGCCCTTCCCCCTTCCCTCTCTCTCCTGGTAACCATAGTCTGTTTCTTTTTGGTTATATTCTTTAGTAATGGTTTTAATTAAGATAACAGGTCTCAACATGGAGGTTTTATTTTTGGCTAATAAAAATTTTAAAGATTATTTAGTTAAAAACTAAGTATCTCAGCAAATTTATATGCCAATTCAATAGAACGCAAAAGTAGAAATCAGACTCTTCAGATCTCCAAGTGGATTATAATGTTACAATCACTGAAACAGTGTGGCCAGAGTAGAGTTCAGTGGGATGAAATTCAGAAACAGATCTGGTAGGGAAGGATTGTATTAACAGGTATGGCTCTGGTAAAGATGGCAATTGCCTCCCAACATCCACCCTCCTTTACTAAGAGAATCTCTGTGTCGGTGACAGCAGAACCATACCCCTCTGAAAGACTTTTCCCCCAGCCTCTGTTGTAGAGGAGTAGTCAATGAAATACAGTGTGGGGTATCTGGGAAGGCTCTTCAGATGAACCTGATTCAGGGCAGATGGTATGCTAGTGTGGCTTTCTCTCCTCGTTGATCCACTTTTCTGCTTGGAATTCTCACATGATGGCTAGTGTTTTAGCAACCACCTTAGGACCGTGAACAGACCAAGAGAATACTAGCAACCTCAGCCCCCAATCCTCAAACCATGCAACCAGCAGCAACCACCCACTCTACAGCTTTATTATGTTAGAAAAATAAGCCTGTATATGTGTAAGCAAATTTGCAAAGATGCAACTCTGAAAGAACATATGAAAATGGTAATGCTTCACACACACACGAATAAAGCTTAAATTGAAACCACGTTAAAGTGTCCACTTGAACAACAGTATAATCCTGTATATAGGCAAGCACAAATGTGTCTCACATGAGGCTGAAACTCTCATCTGTTTGGATTTAGAGGCAAACGGTGGCTTTAGATAAACCTCTGAAGAAGAAAAAACTCTCAGAGTTACCAATTTAACCCTGATACTGGCATGCACGGAGCAGTCTGCTCCCAGGCCTCCGGTGAGCTCTCTTCGGCTTACAGCACACCCCCTGTGGGATCTCTGAAGGTCACCTTGCAGTTTTGGCTGCCTTCTTGGGAGCATGTTTTGCAACAAGCTTGTTGTATGTCAAGAAACAGAGGATCAGCACCATGGAGGGTGAAGTGTGTGCAGTGGTTCTTCCCTCCTCCTCTTACATGCTCCCCTTCCTCTCCTCCTTGCCAGACCCTCAGCTGCCTCCATCTCACCCTCCTGCTTTATTTGTGTATAGCATTAACGTTTGGAATTTAAAGCCAAGGTTTCTGAATTGAAGTCCTAACTGCACTGACAAGAGGTCACTAATCTCTTTAGAACTCTGCCTCCTCATCTGTGAAAGATGGTCAGGGGTACTCACTCCCATGAACACGGTGATGACTAACTCAGCTCATGAACTGGCAGGAAAAGCCATTAGGTGCCATTTGAGAAAACCATTAAAAAAAATCAGTAATGTTAAAAAGTTTTGTTCCTTAGCCTATCCTAGAAAAGCTGTCCCATAAATGCTGGCGAGGTCATGGGTGGGTGAGTGGCTGGATAGATGGATGGAAAAACGGGTGGCTGACTGGCTGGAGAGGTAGATGGACACGGATGGAGTCACGGTTAAAATTTTAACCATTTTTTTCTCTTTTAAAAAAATTTCAGTTGAAGGATAATTGTTTTACAGAATTTTGCTGTTTTCTGTCAAACATCAACATGAATTAGCCATGCTGCTGCTAAGTCACTTCAGTCGTGTCCGACTCTGTGTGACCCCATCGACGTCAGCCCACCAGGCTCCCCCATCCCTGGGATTCTCCAGGCAAGAACACTGGAGTGGGTTGCCACTTCCTTCTCCAATACGTGAACGTGAAAAATGAAAGTGAAGTTGTTCAGTCGTGTCCGACTCTTAGCAACCCCATGGACTGCAGCCTACCAGGCTCCTCCGTCCATGGGATTTTCCAGGCAAGAGTACTGGAGTGGGGTGCCATTGCCTTCTCCGTGAATTAGCCACAGGTATACATATATCCCCTCTCTTCCATCTCCCTCCCATCCCACCCCTCTAGGTTGGTGCAGAGCCCCTGTTTGGGTTTCCTGAGACATACAGCAAATCCCCGTTGGCTATCTATTTTACACATGGTGATGTAAGTTTCCATGTTACTCTCTCCATACATCTCACCCTCTCCTCCCCTCTCCCCGTGTCCATAAGTCTGTTCTCTATCCACATGTTTCTTTTCTTTTTTAAAAATTAATTAATTTTAATTGGAGGCTAATTACTTTACAATCCTATAGTGGTTTTGCCATACATTGACATGAGTCAGCCATGGGTGTACCTGTGTCCCCCATCCTGAACCCCCTCCCACCTCCCTCCCCATCCCATCCCTCTGGGTTGTCCCAGTGGACCAGCTTTAAGTGCCCTGTTTCATGCACTGAACTTGGACTGGCAATCTATTTCACATATGGTAATATACATGTTTCAATGCTATTCTCCCAAATCATCCCACCCTCACCTTCTCCCACAGGATCCAAAAAATCTGTTCTTAACATCTGTATCTCTTTTGCTATCTTGCACATAGGGTCGTCGTTGCCATCTTTCTAAATTCCATACATAAACATTAGTATACTGTATTGGTGTTTTTCTTTCTGACTTACTTCACTCTGTATAATAGGCTCCAGTTTCATCCACCTCATTAGAACTGATTCAAATGCATTCTTTTTAATAGCTGAGTAATAGTCCATAGTGTATATGTACCATAGCTTTCTTATCCATTCGTCTGCTGATGGACATCTAGGTTGCTTCCATGTCCTAGCTATTGTAAACAGTGCTGCGATGAACATTGGGGTACACATGTCTCTTTCAATTCTGGTTTCCTTGGTGTGTGTGCCTAGCAGTGGGATTGCTGGGTCGTATGGCAGTTCTATTTCCAGTTTTTTAAGGAATCTCCACACTGTTCTCCATAGCGGCTGTACTAGTTTGCATTCCCACCAACAGTGTAAGAGGGTTCGCTTTTCTCCACACCCTCTCCAGCATTTACTGCTTATAGACTTTTTGATGGCAGCCATTCTGACCAGCATGAGATGGTACCTCATTGTGGTTTTGATTTGCATTTCTCTGATAATGAGTGATGTTGAGCATCTTCTCATGTGTTTGTTAGTCATCTGTCTGTCTTCTTTGGAGAAATGTCTGTTTAGTTCTTTGGCCCATTTTTCGATTGGGTCATTTATTTTTCTGGTATTGAGCTACATAAGCTGCTTGTATATATTTGAGATTAATTCTTTGTCAGTTGCTTCATTTGCTGTGGTTCAGTGGCATTAAGTGCATTCACACTGTTGTACAACCATCACCAGTACTCATCTGCAGAACTTATCATCTTCCCGAAGTGAAACTCTGTGTCCATCAAACACTAAACACTCCCCTCTCCATGGCCCCTGGCAACCGCCACTCAGGCTCATCTTCCTATGAGTTAGATTACTCTAAGAACCTTGTTTTAGAGGAATCATGCAATATGTCACTTCATAGCTGGTTTCTCTCACTTAACACCAAGTCTTCAAGGTTCACTCACATTATAGAGCATGTGAAAATTTCCTTCCTTTTAAGGATGTATAGTATTTCCTTGGATGTACAAAACCACATTTTGTTTTTCCATTTGTGGAAAGTGTCTGTTTACGGACACGTGCATTGCTTCTACCTTTTGGCTACTATGAATGCCGCTGCTATGGACATGAGTGAACAAATACTAGCTCATGTCTTTGCTTTCACTTGTGTTCATATTTTACACGTCTTTATTTTTATATACCCTATTTCTATCCCCCTTCACTGGCTGCCTATCCATCCAGCAAACATTTACTGTGTGTCTACTACGTCCCAGGCAGGCATGGTGTTAGATTCTGGAGAGATGCAACTAGAGACTAAGCTGTCTGGCAGAATAAATACACAGAGAAAGAACTAGTGAGGTTCTGAAAGACTTGACAATACAATTTGAGGAATCCCAGTGATTTTGTTACATTTAAATTTTGTTGTTTAGAAATAAACTCCCAGAAAAGGTAAGGCACTAGCTAGCATTTGGAAAAGTTTCTTTTCTTTAGGGATTCTTTTGCTGTGGTGTTCATCTTATGTTAGGGCTTCTCTGGTAGCTCAGACAGTAAAGAATCTGCCTGCAATGTGGCAGACCCAGGTTTGAGCCCTGGGTTGGGAAGATCCCCAAGAGAAATGAATGGCTACCCACTCTAGTATTCTTGCCTGGAGAATTCCATGGACAGAGGAACCCGGTGTGCTACATACGGTCCAGGGTCGCAGAGTCAGACATGACTGAGTGCCTTTCACCTTTTCGCTTTTCCTTAGCATCTCCCCTCTGGTTCCACATCCCTTCTTCCAGTTCTACAATCCCCACATCCCTCCAGCAGTGTCTTCCCATGATCCAACGTTTGCGACTGACTTTGTGCCTACCTTGCGTGTCACTCCGCTTCTCTCTCCCAACCCATCAGTTTCGACATCTCTCTGCGCCTGCCTGAGAGTAGGGCAGGCTGTGGCTGGAAGGGCTGAAGGAGGGAGAACCTGGGAAGCGATGGCTGGCAGACAGCCCTCCTTGTTGCCCCGTAGAAGGAATGTGGGGGCGTGGGGAAAGGACGCCACAGTGCAAATATTCCAGCCATGCTGCAGCGATGCAGAGAAGAAGGAAGGGAAAAGGAACACAGGGGCTGTGCTACGCCCTGTTCATGCTGATCCTGGGCTTGCCCTCTGCTGCCATCCAAACGAGTTCTGCCATGGTCTCGGTAGGATCTGGTAGATGACCAGGAGAAACACCAAGGTCTACCTAAACAGGACTGAAAAACAGGGTTTCCAAGGTTCTGCAGAACCTTTATCCAAGAGCAGACCGGCTGACAGATCTGAGTCTGAGCACAGCCAGGAAGCCTTCCTTCACAGCGACCATCTCATCTGTTTCCCCCTGAACTACACCGGAAGAACAACAAGGGGGGGCAGGGGGGAAGGGAAAGCAATCAAAGAGGCAGAAGTACAGGATATCGCGGAGATTCCCTAGAGATCACAAGTAGTTCCCTCGTCACCCAGCACTTTTTTTTTTTTGCCATGCTAAGCTAGAATGTCACATCAGAAAAGGTTTGGTAGCATCCTAGAGGAGGAAAGCAGGCTTGGATCTTATTGGGGTTTTTTGCAGTTTGGTTTAAAGCTGGTCTTCCAAAGCAGCGTGAGGAGGAGGGAGAGCGCTTGAGTAGGACTGCATAAAGTGCTAGTTGCTTAGTCGTGTCCAGTGCTTTCGACCCCATGGACTTTAGCCCGACAGGCTCCTCTGTCCATGGGCTTTCCCAGGCAAGAACACTGGAGTGGGTAGCCATTTCCTTCTCCAGGGGATCTTCCCAACCAGGGATGGAACCCGGGTCTCCTGCACTGCAGGTGGATTCTTTACCAGCCGAGCCACCGGGGAAGCCCGGGCCTGGACCAGGATCATGAATGGCAAGAGAGTGCAGGAGTCCAGGCATTTTTCCATGCTCTAGCAACAAGAATTCTCGCCGTAAAATCGTTCTGCTTTCTGACTTTTAAAACTTTTGTGTGTGTGTGATTATATTATCTACCTGTACTCCTTTAAGGATCATATATGAGCAAAATTTCACATTAAAAAAAAAACCATTAAATAACCCTAATCTCCCAGCAAAATACAGAATTGACCACAAAATATCTGAATTCTAGAGCCTGGATGGGTAGGATCCTGAAGCAGAGAGAAATGACAAGGCATATTTTTTTTGCTTCCCATTAGTTGGAAATTTCTGAATTCACCTTAATCTGACCATTTAACAAGCTGAAACTTACCGTGGGTCACCCAGGCAAAAAACCAAGACGCTGCAAGACGCTGATGGTATAAACATAATAGGGAGGGAAAAGCAATTGTCAGAGACAACTGCTCCTGCCTAATGTGCTAGAAGACTGAACCATGGGGGGCACTCAGGAAGGAGCTGGGAAACACGCCTCACACGGAGAAACCACGCGAGGGGCACTTCCTGAACAGCAGTAATTTTAAATGCAAACACCAAGGAGGCTGATGACAAGCATTCTTCCGATTTTAGGCCCCCCAGGGTCTGTGAAGATGCCAAGTTTTTAAGCCTCATTAACTGTGACAAAGGCCTCCAACCAAGATGCTCAGGTTGTTATTATTTCCTCGGGCCAGGACACCAGCAGAGAGATCAGCAGAGGGCTCAAAGGTTTACGTGAAAAAAGGACAGAAGGAGGACCCAAACAGATCTGGGCAGACTTGGACCTAGCAAGATGACACTGAACAGAGATAAATACAAACGCTAACAGTCAGGTCCAAGAAATTAACTGCATCGTACCAGATGGAGAAATGGGATTTCACAGAAGCATCTGGAGAGAATGGTTCAGGGTTTTGGCTGACTATATTCAGGAGTCCCAGTTTGTTTGGTACAAGACTGCCAAAAGATTTTTAAAAGGCAGAAAAACCAAAGCAGAAACCAAACCAGTATAATCCTGGACAACGTGAAAACCACAAGCTGTAGAACGTGAGAGCCTAAAGGGATCTTAGCATCCTCCATCAGTGTAGACTGTGGGACAGAGGCACGGATGGGTCTGTGTCTGGGTACCACCCTCTACCAGGACACTGTCTGATGGAAAAGCAAGCAGCACAGTGAGTTAGTGACCACAGGAGGGAAATGGAAGGCCAAGACCAAAGAAGGGAAAAAACAAAGAGGCATGAAAGCTGGCTCCAAATATTAAATCATAGGTTTACTAGGCCCCATTTGCAGAGGTTCTGATTCAGCCAGTCTGATGGCTGCAGAATCTGCATTTCTAACAAGTTCCCAGGTGACGCTGGTGCAGTTTGTCCAGGGATCACACTTGGAAAACCAGTGCTCTAAGGAACAACATCATTGTTTTCACAATATATATATTTCTAAGATTTTACTAAGACACAATGGCCTGTTTTCCGGTAAGTCCAAATTAGGGAGAATTTACTGGTTTTGAAACGCCACACATTTGTATTTAAGAATATGCTCCTTTTATAAACCTCATTGGTTAGCAGAAGTTCCACCTTTGCTTTCTGACCCTTAGTGTTTCTTATTAGTTCAGCTTCACAAAGCAGACTTCTGCTTCCATTTCTGGCATTTTTATATAATAGGCAATTTCCCTCTGGCCTTCTACTTTTCCTGAATTTTCTATTGTGTTCAGCAAATCAAGCTTCATTACATATTAAGATGTGACCTGCTTTTACCAAATGGTATCTGGTTTCCCACATCTTCTAAAATAGTAAATGTTGACCCAATCCTTTCCCTTAAAATCTACACTGAGCACGCCATGCCTGGGGGCTCATTAGGTTTTGAAGCAGCTGCATTCAACTCCTGGTTAACTTAATTTGATCTTATATATGTGAAGCCTCAGCCTGTAGAACCCACTTAGAAAATAACCAGCCTGTGGAAATGCATATAAAATGACTTGCAAAGCAATGTAAATTAATACAAAACATATATCTCTAAATTGCTTGGGAAAAGTCTGTAAGCCTTGACATTGATATTATCTGCTCTGCTTCTTGCATTCTGACAAGCAGTGACCAGATCCTTTTATGAATTTCACGCAGCATCCAGCACGTGACACTCGTTGACATGCTAAGGGGGAGGTGACCCTGCCTGTGAGTCAGGCAAATGGGATCCTGCCTTAACTTCCACCGCTGTTGGGCTCTCTGGCCTTGGACAGGATCTGAAAATTCTGAGTCTCCGATTCTACATCTGAAAGTGATGGGAATGAGCTCATCATCATAAAACCACCGGCTCTAAGGCTCACCGAGAATTCATTATGGACCAGGTACAAGGCACACAGGCACACACTGTACAAAGATGATGTACACACAAGTGTTGTGCACACACAGTGCACACGTGCCTACCTCGTGCACACAGGCAAACCTCCCCACAGCCCCTGAGCAGGGACCACAACACACACCCCCCTCCAATGTGGGGCCACATCAGAGACCAGGAAACCAGGGCAGAGAGGTAAGGAAACGTGTGCAAGGCCATACGCTAGGGAGCGGAAGGGTCAGAACCGGGACTCAGCAGTCACATCCCAGGGCCACGCTGAGCTACAGTGCCGCTCTGTTCATGGTTTCCATCTATGTTCCTCCTCCTCATTACATTTCCAGATCTACAAAGTAAAACTTCAAATTTCACGGTCACGTGGGCTTCAAAACATTGTTTCAGTAGATGGGGAACAGTGTTGGCTTCTGTGGCCTCTGCCCTCAGTCATTCTCAGGGGACCAGGAACTGGACATCACCATAGCCCCACCTGCCCCCGCCTGCCCAAGTGAGCTCATTCAAAGTCAGTTTGATAACTACTGACTGCCCACCTATCCTGAGGGTACTTAGCGTGATGCCAAGCGCCAACCCTAACTTACTGCCCAAAATATGCCATTCACTCTTACCTCCCTCTGTGCAGACCTTGTGGCGTTTAGTAAATGTGCCTCTCAAAGGAGACAAATTTACAGCTGCCCCCACTTCCCACCCTCAAAGGAAATCCTCCTTTCACTCACTGCCACACAGCCTGATTCTGTGGATACTGTTTCTCTGCAAATACAAGCATGATACGATTCAATAGCAGCTTAATCGATCATTTCTCACAGAGAATTGATTCTTAGAAAGTGCAACAGAGGAACCGCTCTCTGCAGTAACCTCCTGACTTTTAAAGATTTTACTTCCTCAAGAGGCCATCAACAAAAGCTGTCAAAACTGACAGCTAGGTTCTAGACTGTCTTAGACTGATAGGTGGTTTAATAAGGGCATGCTTCTGTAAAACCAGAAGAGGTGACTTCTATCTACCAAACCACATGAACATTTAATTTAATATTGAATATCATTCCCAAAGCCCTTAATCTTCTGGTTTGCCTCTTTTCAGTTTAAAGGACGAGAAGAGGGAACGACAAGTGCCTAAGGGCGAAGGTCATCTCTCCCTCATCCAGCGAGAGGAAAACACGGTTCCCACTACAACCACAGGAAAGCCTCGCCGAGGCAGGACAGCTCGGTCCTGAAATACACATTCAGTATCCATCAGCTCGCACTGTTCCTACGTGAAGATGGTAAACTGACTCTCGGATCCTCGGAGGCTCCCAGCTCGATGGAGGAGGTGCCGCCACCTCACAAGGGGACGATCCGGGCCAGCTCTGCGGTAGGGAAACTTGACCGTAAAAAGCGCAGAAGCTCGTCCCAGCGGCAGGCGCGGCGGGGAGGACCGCTCCGCAGCTTCTGATCCGCGACCTCCTGAGGGACGCGCACTCCCACCTGGTCCTAAAGGAGAAGCCACGCCAGCAGCCCATTCCCGCGCCCGCCCCCTCGCCTCCGCCGCCCCCGGGCAGCGCGGCTCGGCGCCGCGGGTCCAGGGCTGCGGAGAGGCCGGCGATGGCGCGGCACAGCGCGCGTCCGACCCCCGGCTCCGCAGGTCCCTCGCGGACCCGCCCCTCGCCCCTCACCTGGGCGGCTCTCAGTGGCCCGGAGGACCGAGACCCAGGACCGCCAGCCCCGGAAGGGGCGCGTCGGGGAGCCGCGTCCTCACCGCTCCGGGAGAGCCCGGGACGACACCCTGGCGCGGGTGCGCCTGGCTGCTCCCGGCCTCCCAGCCCGGCCCTGCCCGGCCCCGGGAGCCCGGGAAGCGGGCGCCACGGCCGCGTCTCTGCAGGACAGCCTCAGGCAGACGCTCGCTGGCCGCCCCGCAGCCGGCCGGCCTCGGAGAACTTTCCAGCGTCCGGCCGCCGGCAGGGGCCCCCGAGTCAACGAGGGCGCGCAGCCCGGCCAGGGCTCAGCTAGGCTTGCGCCGCGGCTGCCCCGGGCCGACCCCTTCCTACCTACCTCTCCCTCCCCCGCCGAGCGAGGGACGCGGCGCCCAAGTTCTCCCCGGCGGGGAAGTGAAAGTCGTGAGGAAGGGGTCCCGGGCATCCGTGGCTGGGCCAGGAGCCCCGCACGCTGGCCCCGAGCGCTCCTCGCCGGCCTGCGTGGCCGAGTGGACTTACGAAAAGGGAGCGGGGGATCCCCGGGCGCGGAGTCCCGGCGGATGGACGAGTCGCTCCGGCCCGGCCGCGACCTGAGCTTCAGACTCCCGGCCCCCCGGCGGCGGCTGGCTCCGGGCTCTCGCCTCCTCCTCGTCCTCCGCCGCCACCTCCGCGGCGCGCCCGGCTGGGAAGTCGCTCTCCGCCGGCCGGGGGCTGGGAGCGCGCTGAGCGGCCCCCGTGACGTGGAGGGAAAGGAGGAGCGCCGCCGCCGCGCTCCCGCAGAGGGAGCTCCGGCCCCGCACTCCGGGGCCCCGGCGCCGCGCCCGGGACTTCCCAGGTGCGCGGTGCGCTGCGCTCTCCGCCGCCGCTCGGAGCGTCAGCCCGCTTCGGTTGCCTCCCCGCGTTCAACAGCAAGAAAGCGGAGGTCTGGAGAGCTAAGTGACTTGCCCAGAGATGATCAGAGGGCGGTGACAGAGCAAACACATCTGCGACTCCTTGCTTTTTCCTCTGCGAGGGTCCGCTCCTGCAGGGATCGCCTCGCTCTCACTGGTTAAGACCCACAGGTCAGTGTCCCAGGCAGCCTGGAGAAATATCATCTAGGAGCGGCGTGGGAAGGTGGAGGTTTATGCCCCATAAATAGACTACAAAGTTGTTTTTCCGTCTGTACCTGCAGTTCAAATAGACACTCTAAGGCTTCCTCTTTACCCTCAAGCGGGGGTGAGGGTGGCGGACCGTGCCGGCGCGGTATCCGGTCCCATTTCTGTTCACCCAATTGCCGGAAACACGCCTACTTAACCAACTGGGCAATATCTACGCCTCAGCCTTGGTGGTGGGTTCCTGTGAATAGACTCTGAGAATTGGATGCCCTACCTTCCAGACCTTCTAATTCCCGACCTTCCAGACGTCTCTCGCGGCGCTCCGAGTCCTTGGCGGCCAGCGAGGCTCCTGGGGGCCCGCCTTCCAGGCCAGGGATGCACCTGGGAAGTCAGTCCCAGCCGGTTTCTTCCTTCCGTCCTCACTTAACCCGTGTTGACTGAGCGCCTGCTGTATGCCAGATGTGTTGGTGCGGAGCCAGATCGGACCAGGTAAAACTGGTTAGGCCTTGCAACCCAGGAATCCTAAAAGAGGGAGCTGCTTGGGACCCCATATCCTTTACTCCTAGGCTCTGGAATCAGCCCACAGTAGTAGAGACTCTGAGACCACCCTGCCTTAAAAAAAAAGAAAAAATCCCCTGTGTTTCGAAAAGCAAGTATTTTAATAAATACTTTAATACCTTGCAGACTTATTTTCAAGCAAATGGCCAACTTTGCATTCATCTCTCCAGTGGGACCCCCCTGTTTCTGGAAGAATCATTAAAGGTCACATTATTCACCCTTCTGGTCTCCCTTAGGATGATGATAAGAACAACTAAGCCTTCTGTTACCTGTTGTGAGCACTGTTCTAAGCACTTCGTGCAGATTAATCTTTCAACCCTCACAATTTTATGAGGGAGATGCTATTTTTTCTATTCTGATTTTCCAGAGGCTGCTTCTGTTGCTAAATCGAGTCAGTCGTGTCCAACTCTGTGTGACCCCATAGATGTCAGCCCACCAGGCTCCTCCGTCCATGGGATTTTCTAGGCAAGAGTACTGGAGTGGGTCGCCAGAGGAGAGGGAGGCAAATAACTTGCCAGTAAATGGCAGAACGGGAACTCAGACCAGCATGGTGGGTCCCAGTGTCCATGCTGTAACAGCTGAGGAAACTGTGACTTCCAGGGCTCAGTAGTCCACCAGCCACCATCAGCCTGGCTCCCACCATAGACCCCCAGTTATTTAAGCAAGGGCTGCTATGAAATCCATGCACATGTAGTTTCTCCCAAATTGGTCAGTTAAAAAATTTGGATATATCATATCATAAAGTAGTTGTCCATTCACTTGCTTGCACCCCTGTTTCCAACTCCAGGATCAACCTGTTTGTCATAAAGTAAACTGTTTCTATGATAAGACCTTAAAAAATACCTGTATGGATTTCCCTGGTGGTCCATGGTAGTTAAGAATCTGCCTTCCAGTGCAGAGGGCACCCATTAGATCCCTGGCTCAGGAACTAAAGGTCCCACATGATGTGGGACAGCTGAGCCTGAGAGCTGAAGATCCCAAATGCTGCCAGTAAGACCCAACACAGCCAGAACAGAATTAAATAAATACATATTAAAAAGTACCCTTACCGTAATGCTTGTAAATGCTTTCCTTTCTACCCAGACTATATTCAGTTCATTCCCTGTCCCCTTCATCTACCCTCTTCCCTTAAAGCCTTGCTCTCATCTGCATCCCAGGTCTTCAGAAAGGATGCCTCTAAGCTGCATGTGTGTGTGTGTATGCTCAGTCACGTCCAATTCTTGTGACCCCATGGACTGCAGCCCACCAGGCTCCTCTGTCCATGGGGTTTCCCAGGCAAGAATACTAGCCACTTCCTTCTCCAGGGGATCTTCCCAACTCAGGAATCAAACCTGTGTCTTCTGTGTTGGCAGGTGGCTTCCTTACAGCTGAGCCACCAGGAAGCCCCTAGGCTGGATGGCGGCCCCCTAAGGCCTCCACTACCCTCCACAGTGTGCATAGCATGCCTCGGGTATTAGTTTCCCAGGACTGCCATAACAAGTCACTACTAAACGGATGACTGCGGACAGCATAAATTTATTCTCTCACAGTTTAGAGTTTAGAAGTGTGAAATCAAGGCATTGGCCAGACTGTGCTCTCTTGAAGGATCTTAAGTCCAGTATGGGCTTCCCTGGTGGCTCAGTGGTAAAGAATCTGCCTGCCAATGCGGGAGACTAGGGTTCGATCCCTGGGTCAAGAAAGATGCCCTGGAGGAGGAAATGGTAACCCACTCCAGTATTCTTGCCGAGGAAATCTCATGGACAGAGCCTGGTGGGCTGCAACCCATGGGGCTGCAGAGGAGTCAGACATGACTTAGAGAGAAAGCAACAACAACAAAGTCCAATATGACCTATTCATAACTTGATTCCATATGCAAAGACATGAACTTTGAGTGGACACTCATTAACCCAGTACAATCCCCAAAAGTCACTGTTAACGAAAACATATTGTTGGAGCTAAGAATACAAAGAGGCATGCATAAATCACAGACCTTGCCCTCAAAGAAAGACTGTAGTTACAGAGGTAGTAACTACACAGTAACTACACATCTTGTACTCAGAACATGCATCACCAGTAAGACAGGAGATGCTTAGAATCAGCTGACTGGGACCATATGGCAGCGATGCCAGAGGAGTTCAGCCAAAGGGACATAGTCCCTGAGGATACCACTAAAGGACTTCACTCAGAGCAGAGGGCGTTCCAAGCAGGCCCTTGAAGGAAACGTAGGAAAAACGAAGTGAAGGGAAGAGGGCTTGTCAAAAGCCCTGGAAGAATCTTACTTCTGAAGTTTTGCTGTAGAAATGGGAGGCTGAAAAGGATGTAGGTAAGTACCATTCAGCGTGGAAGAACTCAGCCAATTACTCTGACTGTGATAATACTATGCTGTAATGCTGCAGCAGTGAGCATGCTGTGAAGTGGCCTCTCATTCATTCATGTTATTTGGTCTTTATGGCAATACAGAGTGCTGTTATACGACCACGGATCCTGGGCTCAAACGAATAGTAACGTGTCCAGGTGAATCAGCAAACCAGTTGCAGAACTGGTAGGAAACACACTGGTCTTGATATTCTTCGTTCAGGAATTCCCCCACAAAATAATGTGCCTCCTGGGTTACCCTTCCAGACCTGATTGTGTTGTTCTTGGCCCAGGAAACCATTTGAAGAAAACAGTAATCCTGCAAGAAATGGAAATGTCTTCTAAAAGTCATGTAAATCCCAAATTGGAATTGTGGTAAACCCTTCCCAGCCATCTGAATTGGTTTCATGAAACCTTATGAGGAATTTCTAATGTATTTTAAAAGTCTTCTTAGGCCTTCAGAGACATCATAGGATCCATTATCTTTCTGCAGAACTAACTTAGCTAGTTATCTTAAGGAAATAGGGGCTGAATGGAACTTGAAGGCATGCAGAGACACTGGTAAGAAGTTGAGGGGAAATTGAGTACAAAAGACAAGAAATTACACCACAGGTCAGCAGAAACTGATAATTCAAGCTGTAGGCCTGGGCTCACCAGTGTGGAGTCAAGCACAGATGACCAGATCTTGACATGTTTTGGAGCCTTTCTAATAAGAATTTGTCACAGGCTACCAACGGGAAGCAAGCAGGAAGTCTAGCCTGGAGTTGACTGTCTGATACTTAATATGCTTCTCTGGATTTTCCTTTCCTTAGCAAGCATGTAGCTTGCCAGATTCTCTGCTGGCTGAGTGTTTAAAGGTATATTTAAGGATGAAATGCTTTTGAGACTAATGTGATTCACTGAACTCTTGCTTGTGCAAAATGCTGCACTGGTTGCTATGGAAGAATACAAAAATACAACAGCCCTTGACCTTGGAGAAAATCCCATTCAATTTAGGAGACATGAGACATATAAAGTATTCATGATATAAATGAGACTAAATGAAATTTGTAAGCAGTTTCTCATGTTTAGATACAACTTCTCACAATGAGGCCCTCCCAGCTCCCCTTTTTAAAACCATGTCCTGCTTTGAAGAAAGGACCAGGAGGGGTTAGATGAGTGGGACAGAGGGGTGTGGGGGTGGTGGGAGCGCTAGTGACTGAGAGCACTGTCCAGGCCCCGAGCTGAGGGAGTTTCACAGAAAAGCACTTCAATGGAAGAGCTTACTCCCGGGAAAATACAGAGAAAGAGGGGCCCCTAAGGTTGGGGAAGTAGTAGGCTTTTCCCTGTATGTTGACTGCGGGACTTGTGTCGTTTGGTTTGGCTCCTAAAGGAAAAGGAAACCCACCGCTACAGACTTACGGCTCCAGGGCTCACGTTACTACACATAAAGTCATTTGTGCCACAGAGCTAAGCTCTTCCAAATTTAACTGTTCACTCCTTTTTTTATCCTGGTTTTTTTATTTGGATGAGAATCACCACTTTCTTTTTTCCCCCCTTTTTAAAAAAATAGAAGTACAGCTGGTTTATAATGCATCGGCTTCATGGGTACAGCAAAGTGATTCAGTTATACACACATGTATGTGCTTTTTCAGATTCTTTTCCATTACAGGTTATTACAAGATATTGCAAACCAAGATTTTTTTAAACCTCTTCATTTCTCTCACCAGCATTTCTTTTGGGGACACTTTTACACAGAGAGACACGGCTTCTGTTCTGTTTAATCATTTCACGACAGTTAATGAGTAGGCAATAATGAACAGAACCAAAAAAGCCGTGCTGCATGAAGATGCTGGGGGATTGGCAAGGCTCATCCACCAGCTGGATCACTTGCCTCACCACTTCCTTGCCTCCAGCTTTGAAGGACATGAGCCAACTTCGTATCTCAGCCACAAGGCCAGACATCATTGAACATTAAGGTGTCTCATGAACAGCTAAAAACAGAAATGTTAATTGCTTTTACCTTTAGAAGTATCGCTACTTTACATTATAGCTTCAAATGTTTGCATCTACTGTTCCTACTTTAAAGGAGCCTAAATGAAAGAATATGAACTTACAAATATGGCCAAGGAATTTAGAAGTTAACTGTGCAGCCTATATGAGGCACTTTAAGATACAGGCAACTTGATCTATTGTTGTTCAGTCATTAAGTAGTGCCCAACTCTTGGCAACCGCAGGGACTGCCGCACACCAGGTCCCCCTGTCCTTCACTACTACCTCCTGGAATTTGCTCGAATTCATATCCATTGAGTCAGTGATGCTATCTAACCACCTCATCCTTGACCTGGCATGGCTTCAAATTCCTTTCTTCTTATTTAACTGGTACGAGAATTCAGGACGTGAAAACATTTCACTTACATTTAAGCAGACACTTTCCACATTTCTTGGCTTTTATGTGTTTGAGAGAGATGTATCCCTGGTTTCCTTTTGCAAAGCAGGCTTCAACAAAAATGAAATGAGAAGAAATAGAAAATGAGAGAGACCAAAGCGAACCCTTGGGGAGGTTATGTGCCATTATCCCTCACAGTCTTGAGAACCCAGTGAGACTTAAAATCCAAGTTTCATGGGCACATGCATTCAATTAACAGGGTAGTTTTCCATGAAAACTGAGTTTGGGCAGTATCTCAGTTAAAAAAACTTTACTTTCTTTATGCCTGGAGCTCCTAGATGGAAAAAGAGAAAGCCCTAGAGCAGGGATCGGCACACTCATACTGAAGCTCTTCCCGCAGGACTTCTGCATTCCATTTCCTACCAGTGAGCATCTCTGTCTGCCCTGCCTGCATTCACCAAAGTGAGTCAACACTGACTCCTCAGAATGTGTAGGTGGCAGTCACTCAGAAGGATGGCAACACTTCTAATCATAATGTCTCTTTTTTAGGCAGATGCTTTTGATTGAGAGAGAGGAAACATATGATACCTAACAGCATGCGTTCTGAAACCAGACTACCAGGTTTGAATCCCAGCTCTACCACTTGGTGGTACATATGTGACTTTGGGCCAGTTTACTTCATCCTATACCTTGATTTCCTCATCTGTAAAATGGGGACAATAGTTCTACCTCAAAAGGTGTGGTTAAGATTAAATGAGATAATACACTGGAAGTGCTTATAACAATGACTGGTATATGTTAAGTGCAATAAGTGCTAGCTCTTACCCCACCCCAACCTTACTCACATGCTGTTTTTTTTTACTGGCAGAGTCTGGAGTGTAAACACCTGACTACTCTTCTGCACATGGGCATGCACTTGCTTTTCTCAGCCAATGAAGGATAGCCGGCTTCCCTGGCTAGTGACTGATTTAGGGATGAGCCAAAGGTAAAATTTTGGCTAATGAAATAAACTTTTGGGGTGGTGGTGGTGTTCAAGGAAGGTTTCTTCCCAAATGATGTGCATTGGAGGGGATGTTTCTTTCTTCTAATGATGCTGTTTCTGCATCTACATCTGCCTGAAACAGCAGAGTCATCTTGGCACCCTGAAGGGAGCTGGAAGAAAGGTGGAAACAATCATAACACTGTTGAGTTTAAAGAGCTAACCAACCCCCAGATTCCTACCTCTGGACTTGTTCTCTGAAAGAATAAAATTTCCATTTTGAATATGGTTTTCTGTTATGACTTGAATATACTCTGATATTTCTTGAGTACCTAGTATGTCTGAGATATGTTATTGGAAACACAAAGTATAAAACTATAAAGCTGACCTCGACAAGTTTTCCAGCTACCTGAAGACAAGTTTTCCAGCTACCTGAAGACAAGTTTTTCCAGTTACTTGAGAGAAATAAGCCATGAAAAGAACACTAATAATACCAAGCAGCAAATATTCAGTGCTTGGCCTGAGAAAGCAACCCAGGAGGGCATGGATGAGGAGAGGGCTCCAAGAATAAGGAAAACATAAATGGACAGAGAGGGAACATTCTTGATAGTAAACAAAATATTGGGTAGAGTTAGGGATTGTGTTAGTTTGCCAGGGCTGCCAAACCAGATGGCTTCAAGAACAGAAGATTATTTCTCTGGAGGGGAGAAGTCTAAGATCGAAGGGTCAGCGGGGTTGACTTCATTCAGGGGCCTTTCTCCTGTGTTTGCAGATGACTGCCATTTTGCTCTGTCCTTATAGCGTCTTTCACTTGTCCACATGCACCCCTGGTATCCCTCAGTACAGCCAAAAATTCTTCATAAAGGACACCAGTCAGACTGTATGAGGACCTACTTTAACTGCCTTATTTTACACATCTCTTTTAACGATTGTATCTCGAAATACAGTCACGTTCTGTGCGACTGAAAGCTAGGACTTCAACATAAGAATTTTGAGAGGACACAATTTCAGCCCATAAAAGGGATGAATGAGGAGACTAAGAGTCAAAGGTTACAGATGATTGGGAGCCTAAGCTGGGAATTATGTCAGGACCGGAGAGCAGCCGCCTCAAACCCTGGGCTGAGATTCTACTCCTGCAGCAGCAGTAAGGAAGTAAAAACAGACCTTCGGGAAGAATAATTTGGCAGTGTGCTGCAGCGTTTTATAAGGGCAAGGACTAGGCTGAGAGAAACGGTGTGAGGTTGCATGGAGTCTGGTCCTGCTAAAGGACTGAACTCAGGAAGGAACTTGAAGGGACTGAATGAAAGAGAAGTGGAAGAGAAAAGGACAAGATGTATTCTTGGACACTGCCAGCTATCAGGCCAGTGGAAGCTAATCTATAATTCAGATCTTAAACGGAAGTGTTATTCTGTCATAACAGGATTGTGAGTCAGTCCCAGGTGATTGGGGTTCCAGCTCTCTGTTATTTAGGAGCACCTGTCTGAAAGGGAACAGGCTTCCTTGTTGGGTATGGAGTATCCTGGAGGTGTTCAGGAAGTTAATTTTATCAAAAGGATACAAATATCAGGGATTGCATAATTGGATATTCTTGGAGGTCTCTTATATAGTTCAAGGTCTACAAGTTAAGCTAATGCTTTAGGGTCTAAAAGCCTTTCATTTAGAACCCAGAATAGACAAAATGTCTAGCCACCACCCCAAATTGCCCAGTCATCTCAGAGGGAAGATCTGGGGTAAGGTAGCTCTCTGGACCCCAGTCCTGCTTGAAGTAGACCCTTTTGTTTAGTTTGGGCAATACTCACATGCCTCCACCAGGTATTATGTCAGTTACCAGTTGGTATATTTAATGTTAAATGGGCTTGGAAAATTAAGTTTAACAATTTGATTACTAAAATGAAACCTCAGAATTGCAAGATTGGAAGAATTGATGCTTTTGAACTCTGGTGTTGGAGAAGACTCTTGAGAGTCCCTTGGACTGCAAGGAGACCCAACCAGTCCATCCTAAAGGAAATCAGTCCTGAATATTCACTGGAAGGACTGATGCTGAAGGTGAAACTCCAATACTTTGGCCACCGGATGCGAAGAACTGATTCAGTGGAAAAGACCCTGGTGCTGGGAAAGACTGAAGGCGGGAGAAGGGGGCGACAGAGGATGAGACGGTTGGATGGCATCATCAACTCGATGGACATGAGTGTGAGTAAGCTCCGGGAGCTGGTGACAGACAGGGAAGCATGCTGTGCTGCAGTCCATGGGGTCACAAAGAGTCAGACACAACTGAGCAACTGAACTGAACTGAGAACGTATGACTTTTATAAACTGTAATCACTAATAAACAAAAGACCTGCTTTTAAGTTATTTTTTTAAACTATTTTTAAATTACAAAGAAATGTTTGACTTTTTAAATTTTATTTTTTGGCTTTTTAAAAATGTTGAATGTAAACTGCAAAATATCTTTCTACCTTCCCCGGTCCAGCTCCCTTAGGGATAGGCCTGCAGTTTTATTTGTAACATTCCAGACCTTTTACTGGACATTCCCAGCACCACACACATACTTATGCATACAAATACATATTTCATAGCTTATAAAGTACATATACCATATATAAAATATGTATATTTATATGGCTATACATATTATACATGCACTCAAGACATATAATTTTGATTTAACATAACCAGGATTTATACTAAATACTAACAGTTTGCATTTTTTTAGTTACTTATATATACAATTTCCCATGTTAGTACGTATATTCCCAAATGGCCCATGTTTTAAATATCTACTTAAGGTATGAAAGCCAAACAGATCACCAAATAAGGTAGGTTATTAAAAAATTAGAAAAACAGGGTAGTCTAAGAAAATGATAATGGAATAAAATTCTTGTGAGGTCTCACACATTACAACATGTAGGGTCACTTTATCCAGAACATTTTCAATGGACTCTCAAAGGAAGAAAAATAAAATGATCTGTCTTTACACTTTTATTAATAGGCAAAACTGAAAAGATGCTTTATTTTCAGATATTTCAAATTTTTATCTGAATAGAAAGAATAAACACATTACCAATTTCAAAGTTGCCAAAGGGTGCACGTAGTTAGAAGTCCTTCTTTCCCTGTAGCTCTCCAATCCCATAATTCTCTCCACAGGCAACTGCTGACAAGGTTCTTGTGTATTCTAAAGATATTTAAGATTCTGTATGTTTAAAATAAGAAAATATCAAGAAGCAACACATTATGGCTCCTCTGCATCCCCACCAAATTCTAGCACTTGCTAGAGTAATCTTTATTGCAGTTTGACATCTCTACCCAAAAAATGAGAGAGAAAAGGATAGAATGAAGCCACAGAGTTAAAAAGCATATTTGGGAATCTGGAGTAACGACAGATAAGAATAAGACGGCTATCAAAGACAGCTACTAAGACACTTATTTTTTAAAAAGCTTATGAAAACTTATAAAACTCTTGAATATAACTCTTTAAAAATATCTTCATGATAATGTAGCAAACTTTACAGGTAAAATATACACCCTACTTAAAATAATCAGCCCCCAAATCAACCCTTGATTCTTTGTTTGTTGTAAGACTTAGCACAGCTACAATTCTATCTACACTAAATTTTATGAAACTTACGATAAACCTCTTTCATAATTCTACATTTTTATTTCAACATAAATTCCAAAGTAAATGGGGGGTAGGTAGTAAGGTTTTAAGTTCTTTTTTGAAGTAGATTCACTTTACCAGGGATTTCTGAAGACCAATTATCACTCCTAGTTGTATCCTTACTTCCCATGAAGAACAACTGTTATTTATGCAAAAGTGAGGTGTTGATTTAAAGATTAAAGTCTATGATAGTAAAAAGAAAGTCAGAGAGTCGATATTATGTCAAAAATGTCTTTAATTGCAAAAAGTATTAATCTTACTGTAACAGTTGAAGAGTTATATTTTTTCTTATAATAGACATTATACTTATACATCTTAAGCAGCAACTCATAAAGTGTGTATTAAACAGGTTCACCAAACAAGACAAAATATGAACATTGGCTAATAACATGAACAAATGTCAAACAAATTATTTAAAAACAATGCTTTAGAATGTCAGCTCCTCACATTCCACATAGAACTTCCAATGCTCATCCATTATATGGCACGGGAGAAATTCTTGGTCGCTGCTTAACTGTATTTCTTTTATTTGAAGATAATGTGGGACGCTTTGAATTGATTCTTTGCAAGTTCCTGTTTAAAGAAGTGTCAACAAATAAGAAACTGCCTTTTGAAAAAATAAGATTTAAATTTACTTATTACAAACCTTAGACCCTAGTCAAGTGTATTAGCACACATAACAGGTTTTCTGACCAGGTCATTCTTCACTCACTCCAATTTTCTACACCCAAGAGAAAGCTGTAAATCAGCCCTGACCCATCTGGGAAGAAAGAAGCCTGGTTGCAGCCTAAAGCACCAAGGCAAAAAAAGGGTAACTGAAGCTTCTGAAGGTAGTTAATCAAAGTCCCTCTGTGCCTCCATTTCCAATAAACTGAGGGTAAAACAGTTGTGAAGATTAAATGAGCTATTGCATGTGAAATGCTTGGCTACTGCCTAATACACAGCAAACACTCAATAATACTAGCTGCTGTTATTATCATATTTATTCCTGAAGACATTGTTAGGCTGCAAGATGGGGGATCAGTTTTCTAGGCCACACAAACTTGGTTGTGACCTCAAACAAGTTATATGGCTTCTCCAGACTTCCAACTCCTCTGAGAGGTGAGAGCAGATGATCAACAGGGTCCCTTTCGGCTCTGCCAATCTGAATCAATGATTCTAAAACTGGCTTCTTTAAGCTCCCTGACAGTCTCAGAGATTCCTTTCTTGGAGACTGGCTATATGACCTGTAAGTCATTCAGCTAATTGAATCTTATTCCAGGGATAGTGCCAATATGCGTCTGTGTGACCTCAGCCAGGCAGTTTCAGACAGACAGGCTCTAAGTCTGAGAGCTCTGCTCATCATTCTGAGCAGTACACATGTTTACACAGTTACAGTCTGCATAGATATCTGGGGTTTCTAATACCCAGTACTCATTTATCCTTCTAGTGGTGATCCCATCCTAATTTGCCTCTGACGGACTATCCTTTCCCGTCACACTTGGCCCAGGTGCTTCTGGTGAAACTTCTCAACTGTGTGGCTGAACCACACTGCCTGCCTCTTGTCAGCTCCATCTTAGGTCTGCAGTCCTTCCCCTCCCCTTTCTGCATGACCATACCTTAGTCTGCTCGTAAGGAATGTGCCCATTAACCCACTCCAGTATTCTTGCCTGGAGAATTCCATGGACAGAGGAGTCTGGCAGGCCACAGGGGGTCGCAGAGAGTCATGAGTGAGCAACTACCACTCACTCACTCAAGGAATGTGCCCCAGCCAGATAAATTCCCTAACAACTTGCCTTATCCTTGCTTTGAACTGATGTGAAAACTGGAAGAATGCCTTTTGCTGATGTACGGTAAATGACTGTGAGACCCCCAGGGAGGGGCAGGGAGTTCCATCAGCATGGACTTCTCCCTAGTACTCAGGTTCTGTTCTCCTTCCATCAAGCAGGCTTCTCCCTAGTAGTCAGGTTCTGTTCTTAGCTTTGGTCCCTTCAAACCCTCCTTACCCTTTGCAGAGGCATGGAGTGCCGCTGTGACTGTTTCTGGATCATCTGATCCCTCCTACCTGTATGTAAGTTACCCACAATAAACACTTCACAACTGGACTTTAAGGAGTGGCCTGCTTAGTTTTTTGGTCTTCAAGTTCCTTCTCAGTTCAGGGGACATTATTCAATACCTCTGCTTTCCCACATCGAGCTGATGTGTTTAGATATAACCCAATCAGTGGGCAGGCACTGATTCATGGGAAGAACATGACCCATTCAGAGTAGAGTTACATGCAATGAGGTCTTTGCTTCACCTTCTAGGAGAGAGTCACATCCAGGTTCTCCCCCTCTGGACTTGGATCTGAAAGCAGGGAGCTCTGGAGTGAGGAGAGGAGAGGCTGTTACATAGGAGCTAGGGAAAGGGAAGTGAGAAAGGGGGGGAACAGGCAGTGCCGCCGCCGTGGTGAGCCTGTGGGCAGCCGCGCCGTTCGAACCGTGGCTTAAGTCTGAAAACCTACTCCTGGCACGTGAGTCAACAAAATCTCTTTTTGGGGGGTTTTAAGGCAGTCTGATTTGGGTTTTAATCTGTTACTTATGACCCAAAGAATTGAAACTTTTTTACACATGGTCCACATGTAAGCAAAATAATTCCCTTATTAGCAGCTTTGTTTTGTAGACTATCTGAAGCAAGGTATCCCACAAAAGTTGGAAGTGGAGAGCATTCTTTCAGGAAAAACTCATGGAAATAAGTTTAAATATGTACTTAAATTCATTTTGCTAATACTATCTTAGTTTCACAAGAGCAAGGATGGACCTGTATACAGGCCCATTTCCTCTTTCCAGTGAGTGGGCCTCGCCTCAGAAGTCACAGACCCAAACAGGGGAACTTGTGAAAGATGGCTGGGAGCGCCTGCTGAGCTTTATCTTGTCTGTAACGGGCGTAACCAGAAAGGGTCACCACAGCGCTCACACAGCCAAGGCCAGCAACAGAACTGCAGGCTGCTAAGCAGCAGCAGCTTCCCGGGAAGCCACCCGCCCCTTTTCCCAGCTGACATGCTAGAAACGGAGGGGCCCAAATCTGGGATGCTGAGATGATACAACTGAAGTGTCTGAAAGACAGTGTTTTCAGACGGGCATCTGCTAACCCATTAACCCCCAGAAGTGGGGTTTTCAATCCAGTAATGCTCATGTTAAACACTCTTTTCCTTTTGCTCTACCAGTCCCATCACTCACCACCTTTGTCAAATGCGGAAGAAAGAAATGTGAAAGCCTTCCGTAAACCTGTGAAGTGCTATTCAACATTGCTTTGCACTCTAAATGAGCTTTGCTTGGAGATGATTTGGGCTTCTCTCTCCCTCATGGGCTGTAATAAATTGAGAGAAAGGGACCACTTTAGGCCCATCTCCTCTTTTTGTTGTTGTTTTTTGTTTGTTTGTTTTAAGCAGTGCTGACTTTATCACTAAAGTCAGTAGGGTGTGATGGTTTTGATGTATAACTTTCTCAACAGGTTAGCCATGATATACCCACAAGGGTTACTTGGCTGACAGTCTAGCTAGCAGCCCTTCACATGGCTTCACTTTCAAAGGGACAGAGGTCATGGCAGCCAAAATCCCACTCCTAGATCCACTTTTTACTGTTAACATACTGTTAGTGATCAGAATTACTTCTGAATTTCCTGTAGTCGCAGGACTTTAGGAAAACTGCAAGGGGCTCCGTGGTAACGGGCAGTGCCACTTCCTTAGTAAACTCGTGGACAGAAGTCCTGGGAACACACACCACAGAATACAGTGTTAAGAACATCTCCTAGTTTCTCACAGGATAGCCGCTTTTCCATAATATCCAGCCGGGAAAAATCAGAGCTCACTCTTTACAAAACGCCTGCTCGCGTCCCCTTGACCCCTCTCACCCTCTGCTGCCTCTTCCTTCTCCCTGCCACCTCTTCCGCACCAGGGTCTGTGAACTCCATCCACCACTCATCCCCACCCATTCTATCCCAGCAGGTGCTGCCAGGAGCCGGCACCTTTGTCTGACCACAACTTCTAACATTTCCAGGTTTCTTTGCTGTTATCTACTTCTCGATACATTGGGAAGGGGTGGGCAACAACAACAACAAAAAGCATACATAGAGAAACTGAGAAACATATATAGAGAAAACTCAGCTAAACAGGGTAATCCCCATGTAAGGAAATGTAAGAATGCAGTGAATTAATTTCAAATGTATGATTCTGGTTTGAATTGTGTTAAGTAACTATACAATTGCTACATTAACCTAGTACATAATAGTACAAGCTTCAAAACCATTTGAATCATTCCAGACAAGTAACATCCAGCAAAGTTAAAGACAAAGAGCTTCACTAACTTTCCTTCCTTTTTTGAAGCTGAACAAACCTTTTCTCCGTATCCACATATGAAAGCGTATCTGAAAGCATCAATGCCAGTATGTAATGTTTTAAAAACTCCTCACTTTTTCTTTTCATAAAAAATAAAACATATATGCAGTATACTATATGTAGATAAAATGAGTAAAAATATATTGTGAGATGTATTGTCAGTCTTCTGAGAAATAATAACAACCTGTTACTAATAGTAGCTGAGGACACAGTTACAGAATCAAAAGTCTCTTCCGTGGGTCCTGGTCTGGGCTCACTCTGCAAGTCTCCTGGCATCAGGGCTTTTAGAGCTGAGTTCTTAAGTGACTTACTGTTGTCTATACTTTAAATTTGGCCTGCAGGTATGGTTTTCCTGAAACCCTCTCCCTATTCCACCTCCCCTCCTACCCAGGTAACTAATGATAACAACCCAAGGTATATTATAGCCTTCTATAGCTTGTTTCTGTGCTCTGATAGTACAGCACACATTTGTCCATCAATTTTCAATACTTTAATCTTTGCACAACCATGTGAGACAAGAAAGGGAAAGAATCCAAGTAGCTGGGAAACTGGGATTGAGATTTTTAAAATTTAATAATTCATTTACAGTATTCAACATACTCATTGGTACTTAATAAGTTGCACAAAATAGAGGCACTTAAATAGAAAAGAAATCTCGCCTCACCAGTGCCGTGTGTACACTTACTACAAGCCTTACTATTCCCACCAAGCTCTGGGCCAGTTTGGAAGGATGGGAACAAACAAAGCATGAAGGACATACTTAAAAGACCTGCTTCCAAACTGGAAGCTCCCAGACACTGGAGTTTTGCTTCCACTCTAACCCGGGCAGTCATGTGGGAGGTGGCAGCTGAGAGGGGATGAAGCAACAAGATTCAGATACTGCATGTAAAATGCTTAAATATAATATTCTTTATAGGAAATGATTTTACTTTGGGTCTATTAGTAATTGTTACTGTGCCACGGAAAGATCTTAGAAACACGAAGCTGTTGTGATCTATAGTGATGTGAACTTACAGGTAGGATGCTGTAATACGCGGAGCAAACATACACATGGAGTCTTAAGCAGTCTGACATGATCTACTATTCATTTTTCCCAGCCTTCACTGTGGGGAGGACTAATGTGTGGACTAGTGCTCAGACGTTCTGTTCTGCTTAAGGGGCCAGACAACTCCTGGTCCTGAAGCCTCCAAGAAACAAAGAGGACTAGGAGGATTTAAAAAGTTCTATCACGGAAAGAATTTTTGTGAGTGAGGAAAGGAGAAATTAGAATCCCAAGAAACACTAACTTAATCCATTATTTGGTCAAGAAATTATTGCCTTCTTTGCAATAACCAAGGACATCTATTTGTAGCTCTGTGACAAAAAGTTTATTCCATCGGCACTGTGAAAACTACCGAACCACCCCACTGGCAGGTCGGAGCCCTTCTCCCTCTAATTTTCACTTTTAGTTCAGGTAGATTCCCTACACAAAGTCAGTGCCCTCTGAGACCAGTAAATAAAATTTCTGAACAATAGCACATTTAGCCGCCCAGTACAGCCAGGAAGAAAGCCATTTAATTGGGTCTTTGGCTTATCTTGACCCTAATCTCCAACAGGAAAGGCACAGCTAAGGAGACATGCTGCTCATGGACAGGGTAGCGAGAAATAAATCTCCTTCAAGTAGTACCACTCCATATTAGCTACTCTGCACAAGTCTGCTTAAACTGAATTGCTAGATTCACTATAGACAAAGGAATGGGCTCATGTAACCATTCATGTTATCTGGTTGCTGAAATGGGCACTTCAAAAATGACAAACTAGTTAGTTTAAAAATAATTTTAACTTTTACTGTTCTTTTTCCTGTTTTTTTTTTTTAATTCTCTTGATATGTCAAAACCAAAAAATAATCAGATTCATTATTTTAACTGATAGTTCACTTCTGACACACCCCTAACCCATTTTACTTCTCTTGCTCTCAAGTTTCATTATCTGTAAAACAGGTACAAGACCAGTTGATGTATTAAAACTTCACTTCTAACTTTAAAATTATTGAACTGAGACTTTCAGAACTTGTGCTTACAAATGAGGCATTCTACACTTCATTAAGATTATGGAATAAAACATCACTTACTCTAGTTAAAAATGAAAATGAATATACTTATGTATACATTCTCATTCGGAATCAGAAATATAATCCAATCAAAGGCAAATGATTAAGAATAATTTTAACAGACTGCAAAATAATTTTAATAGACTGTAAAAATACATCTGCTCTAGTTATGATGGGGAAAAATTCTATTATGGCTATTTAAATGCAAAGTTCAATGCCTTCTGATAAAAGAAGGATCCTAAAGGATACATATGGTGATAGAGTATTATATGATTGGATATCTAAAACTAAATTAATAATTTGGCATATATTTACACTGAAGGGCTTCCCTGGTGGCTCAGCTGGTAAAGAATCCTCTTGCAATGCGGGAGACCTGGGTTGGGACAACATCCTGGAAGAGGGACCAGCTACCCACTCCAGTATTCTGGCCTGGAGAATTCCATGGGCTGTACAGTCCATGGGGTCGCAAAGAGTCGGACATGACTGAGCGACTTTCACTACACTGATAAGATCAAAAGCCATCTGTGAAAACTGGACTGGAATCAAGAAACAGACTTGATCATAATATTTAGAAATTTAAAACTATTTAGGCCTTCATTGTTCAGGGGAAAACTGAAATTAACAGGCAATTCCTTAAGCTGAACTGGGTTTGAGGGACTTGATAGTACATGGAAGGTGTTCGGGTTTTCTGTGTATCTGTCGTACAGATGTGAACCCTGGAGGTCACACACTGAAAAGAAGCTCCTAACTGCCCTAATGTATGTAAAATAATCTGGCAGGGGGACGGCACATGGCAAGTGCTCAACAGATCATTTGTTTTCTTCTCTTTCTTCCTCTATCAGTAGATGTAAACTACCAGGGTGAAAAAAAATGACCTGTTAAAATAGTGAAAAAGAATTAAGAGTTTAAATAGGAGCTGAAGTAAACACCCGCTGCTCTGTTATCAGGCACCCGTCTTCCTTGGGTGTTTAAGTTTAACCACATAAAACAGAAGCACCTGTGAGTGTTTGTCTTCTATTACATACTCTTTTACAGAGAAATGAAGCACAATAACGGCACTAAAATGAATAAAATTCTTTCTTTAAAGTCATGCATTTACAACAGATTACACATACGTCAGACTTTTCAAAACAAAACAGTCTACTTTTTACAACAGAAAAATTGTGTTTTATTTCTGAATGAACAAGTGATGTTAGATCCTCATGAAAAAAAATTATAAATTATATAATCAGTGTGCATTAAATGATAGCTTGGGAAAAGAAAAGACCTCAGGAGACACCTTTTTGTTTTGTTTTGCTTAGATAAATACACTCAGCTTCAGGTGTTTTGAGTGTCTTGGTACTATGGTGACAGGGGACATAAACATATAAAATTGACTTTCCAGGTAAATGATGAAATGTGATTTATATTAACATAATTTTTTTAGAGAACTTTATGAAAAGTATATCAATATGTTTACACACAGTATTCACAAATGATGTAGAAGCTTTGGGAATGTTCATTTTTCCCTATTCCAATATATACTGAAATATCAATGAAGAGTCCCTCAATAACACAAAAGGGAACTACAGCCAAGTACACAGTGGAGAGAGAGGCTTGGAAGGAAGCTGTGAAATTTTAAGGGAAAATGCACCACAGACTCACTCCATTTTAAAGCTTTAAAAGGATTTAGAGATAAATACTTCAGGGATTCAATCAACATTTCATCAACAGAATCTCACTTTTAAAGGTTAGCTTTGGTATGTTTAAAATCTTTCATTAGGCTTAACATACACCCTCAGATGTGTTAATGTACCACATTTTAACACCCTGTAGTCTATCAACACAACGTTGCCTTGTGTTGCCAAGTTAACTAGTTTTCGTGTAGAACTCAAAAAAAATTAAAAGCTCTTCCATTATCTCTGACTTACTGAAAGTCATATTATCTCTTATCTTCATGACTCAGGATTTTCTTGATACCATGAATCCAAAATGATATGTATTAACAGAAGTAAACTGGATGAGGGGTAAAGAGAAATAGTTCTCTTAAATTTCTGGATGAGAAAATGTGAAGGGCCATCACTTCTTTTTTTTTTTTGCAGTAAACTGATTTATAATGTATTAGTTTCTAATGTACAGCAAAGTGATTCAGTTACACATTATATGTTTCTCATTATGGTTTATTATAAGACACCAACTATAGTTCTCTGCGCTATATAGTAGGACCTCATTGTTTATCTACGTTCAGTAGTTCATATCTGCTAATCCCAAACGCCTCATTTACCCCTCTCCCACCACCCCTTTCCCCTTTGGTAATCGTAGGTTTGCTTCCTATGTCTGTTAGTCTGTTTCTGTTTCATAAATAAGTTCATCTGTGTCATATTTTAGATTCTACATACAAGTGGTATCATGTGGTATATGTCTTTCTCTGTTTAACTTATTTCAGTTAGTATGATAATCTCTAGGTCCATTCATGTTGCTGCAAATGGCATTGTTTCATTATTTTTTATGGCTGAGTAGTATTTCATTGTGCATATATATACCATTCCTTCTTTATTAAAAAAACAATGTATTTATTTAACTGCATCAGGTCTTAGTTGCGGCATGAGGGTTTAGGTGCCCTGCGCCATGTGGGATCTTAGTTCCCCAGCCAGGGATCAAATCCACACCGCATGCATTGCAGGACGGATTCTCAGCCACTGGACCACCAGGGAAGTCCCCCACTGCATCTCCTGCATCCATTCGGCTGCCAGGAGACACGGAGGTTGCTCCCATGTCTTGGCTATTGTACACAGTGCTGCTGAGAACATAGGGGTTCTGTATCTTTTTGCACTATAGTTTTGTCCAGATGTATGCCTTGGAGTAGGGTTGCTGGGTCATGTAGCAGCTCTACTTTTGATTTTTAAAGGAACCTCCACACTGTTTTCCATAGTGGCTGCACCAATTTACATTTCCACCAACAGTGTAGGAGGGTTCCCTTTTCTCCACACTCTCCCCAAGATTTATTTGTAAACCTTTTAATGATGGCCACCTCTAACAATGAGGTGGTACCTCATTGTAGTTTTGATTTGCATTTCTCTAACAATAAGCAATGATGAGTATCTTTTCATGTTCCTAATGGTCATCTGTATATCTCTGGAGAAATAAGACAGCAACCTTGCTTGTAATAAGGTTAGAGACTTTACATTTTTCTGACTTGCCAGGTCTTTTGATTTCTTTTAGGTACCACAAAACCAGGTGCTAAAGAATCCTAAATCAAGCAATGTTTAAATAAAACTTCAACAGTAGCCTACAGACCTGTTTTATAGATTCCTAGGTCCAGATCAAGGTAGCAAGATGCTAGTTGGCATACTGGTGCCTCCACAGTTCTCAAATTAGTACTAACATCTGAAATTTCTAAAGGAAAGAAAATTCAGGATTTCTGGAGAGAAATTAGTAACAAGAAACTGTTTATACTGCCGGCAACAGAAGAAGAATCCATTTTTCAAATTTCATGCTTACTTAGCAGGTGATCTATGAGCCCTCTGAGAAAAGAGATGTATGGCTGGGGTTGGAACTACGTGCCTGGAACTAGAAAATCTGAGGAGCAGACAACCTTTCTAATATGAGGAAGAACCTGTATTTCTGCTTTGACTCTTAAGGATAAAACTAGGAGAAAGGTTTGCTTGATCTTCCTTCAAGAAGTGTGTGTGTGTGAGTGACAGAGAGAGACAGAAAAAGGGAGAGGGGAAGGGACAGCAAATGTGTGTACGCAAGCCCTGGGGCAGGTATGCTTTGGAATCAAAGTGAAGGGCCGAATATAAAGAATTTCCAAATTATTACCTGCATAAGAAACCAGATACTACTAGTCATTCAGAGTCAGCAGTCAGGCTGGCTGCCTAAGAATCACTTCTAAAAACTCTGGGTTCCAGGCTCATCTCCAAGATTAGGCAGAACTGCAGTCAGGGTGAGGAACCAAAGGCCATGAATCACAACTCCTTCCAGTTCCTTAAACCCTTTAACTTCTTCACAACTGTTTTATTTTATGAGTTTCCCCGAAATGATGAGAAACATTTTTGAGGCTATCCCTAGAAAACTGGAGAAAATGCATCTTATTCTGAAGCCAGTTTTTGAGACAAAGGGCTCTGTGTAAAGTTAGGAAAGTGTTGAATTATTGGATTTGTTGTAAGGGAACGAGTAACCCTGGGAAGCCCCTGGTTAGGGGCCTGATGACAGTAATCCTGTCTGATTTTTGTCTCTGGTTATTACAGAATTATCATTTCTCTTCTGTACCTCTTTTCCTCATATATTGTCCCCAACTGGTCTAAGACAGGGACGCTGGGGGAAAAAGAGGGAACGCTGCAGTAGAGGAGGGTAACACAGCATTAGTTATGTCCACTTTTCAGAAATGTGTGCTGTCCTTTCCCACAACTCTGCAATCAACTGCTGACTGAAGACTACATTCTCTTCAGTTTTCTGAAGGTTTATTCCATCAAATGAAGTGTATCAGTTTACACTAGTAAGCAAAGCTTTATTCTAGTATCTAGTGTTTATTTTTAGAAAATATGGGAAACTAACCAAATGATGCCTGCAAAGAAGGGGAAAATATCATTTTCCCTTTTGTGCTAAGTTACTGCAGTCATGTCCAACTCTTTGTGATCTTATGGACCATAGCCCGCCAGGCTTCTCTGTCCATGGGATCTCCCAGGCGAGAATGTCTGAGTAGGTTACCATTTCCTCCTCCAGGGGACCTTGCCAACTCAGGGATGGAGCCGGCGATTCTTACGTCTCCTGCAGTGGCAGCCAGGTCTTTTACCACCAGCACTACTTGGGAGGCTATTTCCCTTTTATGACACTTAAAAAAAATCTACCTTACCAATATTTATTTACAGCTTGAGTTTTTACATGAAGTCGCATTATTGAAGACTTGGCTGTCTTGTGATGAATTTTTCATATGTATTCTCTGCCATACTATTGTTAAAATGAACTGCTGCTACTGTGAGATGGGTTTTAACTGACCTATTATAGATTTCTTTCAAAAGGCACTACTTTAGGGACACCCAAGCCTTTGCTTCCGTTGTTTGGGCCTTGTGGGTAATGTACAGATTTAAAAACAAATTTTATTGCTGATATGTCCATTTCTTTCCCTGCACTTTGTTCTACCTGGGGTGTAGTCAAACTTATCTGATTTAATATGCATTTTAAAAAAATGCTATGACTATTAAATACCTTGTTT
This sequence comes from Cervus elaphus, assembly GCF_910594005.1. Classification (NCBI taxonomy): domain Eukaryota; kingdom Metazoa; phylum Chordata; class Mammalia; order Artiodactyla; family Cervidae; genus Cervus; species Cervus elaphus. The sequence goes on along the minus strand of NC_057826.1, from coordinate 93,152,272 downwards.
ACACACAGGTGAAATAAATTTATTCCAACCAAAAAAATCTACCTAAAATAAGCACATCATAGATTCACAGAGAAAGGAGCTGTGAGGAAAGGGTTATTCTTCTAGAAATTAAGTTAAATGGAGTTTAAATGGAGTGCTGTGTATAAGCAGAAAATAATTTTTGGTGGGAATGTGGGAAAACTGGAACCTTTGTACACTGCTGGTAGGAATGTAAATGATTCAGTTGTTGTGGGAAACATATGGCTGTTTCTCAAAAAAGTAAATATATAATATATATTAGTAATATAGCAATTTACTCCTTGGTATATATCCAAAAGAACTGAAGACAGGTACATACAAATATATGTATATACCTGTTAATAGTAACATTATGTCCAATAGCCAGAAAGTGGAACCCCAAATACCAATCAAAGAATGAATAAATAAACTAAATGCCACTGAACTGTTCACTTTAAAATGGTTATCTGAACGTTAGGTAAATTTAACCTGAATGAAAAAAAAAAAAAAAAGACAAGTGAAATGTCTTATCAGTGGATTAGGGTGTGTTTTTCCACAACTAAGAAATAGGTTTTGGTCTGCACATACCTGGAAGGCAAGGTTGATGTTGTTGAGGATCTGGAGGCACGGGTAACTCCTCAGAAACATACTTTAAAAGTTCCTTCCCCTGGTATGTTATCTGCACATAAGTAAGCACAGAATTTCAAAATCATACAAAATCACAAGCAGCAAATGCACCTATCTCTCGCAAACTGTAACTCCAGTACAGTACTGATTGTTGTAGATTATTTATTGGCAAACTATAACCCACAGCCAAATGTGGGCTGCCATCTTTTCTGTAACTCAAGTTTTACTAGAACACAGTGATACCATTCATTTACTTAACATCTATGGCTATTTTTATGCTACAAAAGGATCAAGTAGTTTTGACAGAGATCATATGCTCACAAAGCCTGAAATATTTATTATCTGGCTCTTTATGGGGAAAATTGTTGATCTCAGATGTATATCATTAATTCTCTCATACATGCACTTACTCAACAAATATTAATTCAGTACCTGCTACTTTACAACTTAAAAACTTAAGTGTTGCATTAATAAAATTAAGCCATAAAAGTAAAATGGTACTTTTCAAGAAATCAGACATGCAACTGACTAGATTAACAGCATTTCAGGTCTAAACATCAAAGTCCCCCCACTTCCTGCCCCACACCCCCCCCCCCCGCCCACCTTGGTTTGCTTGTGAACTTAGCTATTGTTTATCAGCCCCAAAGTTCAGAGCTTAGAAATACATACACAAAAATGGGCTGGACTGAGGCAGACTGGCAAACACCTGCCCGAAATGTTTGAGTCCAAGAGTCTTTGCTTTCTCCAGACTGAGTTCTAAAGCAGTCTGATAACGTAATCCCAGAAGCTAGGTTCACTATGGTTAACCCAGCAAGTCTTGACTTGAACACCCCTTCCTCCAGGATGCTCACCCAGAGATGCTCAAGTAATGACCTTCCTACAGGACCCCATAACCTCTGCACTTATATTTCTGTCAAGCACTAAACCCACTTAAATGAAATTATGTATTAATGTGTCTGCTTTCACTAAAGATTTGTATCATACTAAGTTTTATTTTCTAGCACTTCACACAGTGCCTGACAATATAGGGAGAAAGCTTTCAAGTCCCAGATCTTAATCAGGATTCTTAAATTCTTTGAGTACCTCCAGATTTTTAAGTTGTGGGGAGTAAAAGGGATAATACTTATGAGAAATATACCTTTGGCATACTGTCAAGCACACCCTCAGTGCTCAATAAATGCTTGTTACTGAAGGAAGCATGGGCGGCCTAAGGAATATAGAATGGTTAGGCAGACTTATAGCTCAGTCCTATGATCAAACAAAGCCTCATATGTTAATGGAACAGACCTGGCCTACTCAGCATGCTAAACCCTCCTTACTTGCAATGGAAGAAGAAGCGGTGAGGCCACTAACTGCCATCTGTCATTTCTCCAAATAATAAACAGTTGAAAACAATGGATTTTGACCATTTATCCGAAAAAAGAACAATATACCTTCAAAGTGCACATGAAATCATATCACGCATCTTTTCTAACCACAATATTAAGTGACTAGAAATCAACTACTAAAAAAAAAAAAAAAAAAGAACTGCAAAACACACAATCACGTGGAAGCTAAACAACATGCTACTAACCAACCAATGGTTAACTGAAGAAATGAAAGAAGAAATAAAAAATACCTAGAGACAAGAGAAAATAAAATCACAATGATCCAAAATCTATGGGATACAGCAAAAGCATTTCTAAGAGGGAAGTTTATAGTGATACAAGCTTACCTCAGGAAAAAGAAAAAACTCAAACAACCTAGCCTTACACCTAAAGGAACTAGAGAAGGAAGAACAAAAGAACCTATCAAAGAGATTAGAGCAGAAATAAATAGAGACTAAAAGAAAAAAAAAAACAGAAAAGATCAACTAAAACCCGGTTCTTTGAAAAGATAAGCAAAATTGATAAACCTTTAGTCAGACTCATAAAGAAAACCAGGGCGAGGGCCCAAGTCAGTCGAATTAGAAATGAAAGAGAAGTTATCACCAACACCACAGAAATACCAAGATTCTTAAGAGACTCCTACAAACAACTACATGCCAATAAAATGTATAGTCTAGAAGAAATGGACAAAGTCTTACAAACGTACAATCTCCCCAAACTGAACTGGGAATAAATAGAAAATCTGAATAGACCAATTACCAGTGATGAGATAGAATCAGTAATTTAAAATTCCCAACAGGGGCACTTTCCCGGTCGTCCAGTGGCTAGGACTCCACGCTCCCAGTGCAGGGGGCCCGGGCGTGATCCCAGCTCGGGGAACTAGATCCCACACACCACGAGTAAGGCGCTGTGTGCCACAATTAAGACCCGACACGGGAAAATAAATAAAGAAACATTTTAAAAAACCCCACAAAACTCCCAACAAGTATTTCCCTGGTGGTCCAGTGGTCAAAGCTTCAGGCTCCCAACGCAGGGGGCCTGTGTTAATATCGCTAGCTTGGGAACTAGATCCCACATGCCACAACTAAGAATTCACAGGCCACAACTGAAGACCCCACATGCAGCAGCTACAGGGCAGAGATCCTGCGATCCGGTGCAGGATCTCAGTCTCGGCACAGCCAAACATGTCAGTATTAAAACAACAGACAGACAAACTCCCAACAAACAGAAGTACAGAACCAGAGAACTTCACAGGTGAATCCTACCAAACATTTAGAGAACAGTGAACACCTATCCTTCTCCAACTATTCCAAAAAACTGCAGAGGGAGAAACACTTTCGAACTCATTCTAGAAGGCCAGCATTATCCTGATACCAAAACCAGACAGGATATCACAAAAAAAGTCCCATAAATTACAGGCTAGTACCACTGATTGACACAGATACATAGATCCTGAACAAAACATTAGCAAATAGAATCCAATAACATATTAAGAGGATCATAAATCATGATCAAGTGGGATTTATCCTAGAGTTGCAAGGATTTTTCAATGTCTGCAAATTGATCAGTGTGATACACCACATTAACAAACTGAAGAATAAAAATCATAGTCATCTCAATAGATAAGACAAAGCTTTTGACAAAATTTAGTATCTGTTTATGATTAAAAAAAAAATACTCCAGAAAGAGGGCAAACAGAGAATATGCCTCAACATAACAAAGGCCATATATGACAAACCCATACTTAATATTATAGTCACAGTGAAAAGCTGAAAGCATTCCCTCTAAGATCACAAACAAGACAAGGATGACCATTCTTGCCACTTTTATTCACATAGTATTGGAATTTCTAGCCACAATAATCAGACAAGAAAAAGAAATAAAGGGCCTCCCAATTGTAAAGATATAAGTAAAACTGTCACTATTTGCAGAAGACATGATACTATATATAGAAAACACTAAAGACACCACCAGAAAACTACCAGAGCTCATCAGTGAATTCAGAAAAATTTCTGGATACAAAATTAATATATAGAAACCTGTTATATTTCTGTATGTTAATAGTGAACTATCAGAAAGAGCTAAGGAAATAATCCTGTTTACCACTGCATCAAAAAGAATAAAATACCTAGGAATAAATCTACCTAAGGAGGCAAGAGTCCTGTACTTGAGAAACTGTAAAACATTGATTGAAAAGACACAGAAAATGACACAAATAAATGGAAAGATATACTGTGTTCTTGGGCTGGAAGAATTAATATTGTTAAAATACCACACTAGCCAAGGCAGTCTACAGATTCAATGCAATCCCTATCAAAATACCAATGGCACTGAACTAGAATAAATAGTTTTAAAATTTGTATGGGAACACAAAAAACCCTGAATAGCTACAACAGTCTTGAGAAAGAATAGAGCTCAGGGAATCATACTCTCTGACTTCAGACGGTACTACAAAGCTGCTGTAATCACAACAGTCTTGAACAGGCACAGAAACAGACTCACACACCAACAGAACAGAATAAAGCGCCCAGAAGTACACCATGCACTACAGTCAGTTAGTCTATGACAGAGGAGACAAGAACACACAAGGATGAAAAGACAGCCTCTTTACTACGTGGTGCTGGGAAAACTGGACAGCAACATGTAAAAAAAATGAAATGAGAACATTTCTCACACCATATACAAAAAGTACACTCTAAATGAATTATAGACCTAAATTTTATGATTTTTATGGAAATTTTATGGAAATCATAAAATTCCCAGAAGAAAACACAGGCAGAACATTCTTTGACATAAATTAGAGCAACACTGTTTTGGATCTGTTTCCTAAGGCAGATGAAACAAAAAATAAATAAATGGTGCCTAATTAAACTTAAAAGCTTTTATACAGCAAAGGAAACCACTGACAAAATGAAAACTTACTGAAGAGGAGAAAATACTTGCAAATGATATGCCCATAAGGGGTTAATATACAAAATGTATAAACAGCTCATACAACTCGGTATCAAAAAACACCTTGGTCAAAAAATGGGCAGAAGACCTGAATAGAAAATTTCCCAAAAAAAAAAAAAAAAAGAAAATTTCCCAAAAAAAGACATACAGATGGCCAACAGTCACATGAAAAGATGCTCAACACTGCTAACCATAAGAAAAATGCAAATCAAAGCCACAATGAGGTATCACCTCACACCTGTCAGAATGGGCATCATCAAAAAGAACACAAATAACAAATGTTGCCAAGGCTGTGGAGAAAGGGGAACTTTTCTACACTGTTGGTGGGAACGAAAACTGGTGTAAGCCATTATACAGAGTGAAGTAAGCCAGAAAGATAAAGACCAATACAGTATACTCACGCAAACATATGGAATTTAGAAAGATGGTTAACGATAACCCTATATGCAAACAGAAAAAGAGACACAGATGTACAGAACAGACTTTTGGACTCTGTGGGAGAAGGCGAGGGTGGGATGTTTCGAGAGAACAGCATTGAAACATGTATATTATCAAGGGTGAAACAGATCACCAGCCCAGGATGGATGCATGAGACAAGTGCTCAGGGCTGGTGCACTGGGAAGACCCAGAGGGATAGGGTGGGGAGGGAGGTGGGAGGGGGGATCAGGATGGGGAATACATGTAAATCCACAGCTGATTCATGTCAAGGTATGGCAAAAACCACTACAATATTGTAAAGTAATTAGCCTCCAACTAATAAAAATAAATGGAAAGAAAAATAAAAAAGAAAAAAAAAAAAAAAAGAAAGAAAAGAAAACTGGTGTAAGCACAATGGAAAATAGTACGGAGGTTTCTCAAAAACTTAAAACTACCATATGATCCAGCAATTCTGCTCCTGGGTATACATCCAAAAACAAAAACACTAATTCAAAAAACGTGAACGTGCACTTCAATGATCAAAGAAGCATTGTTTACAGTTGCCAATATATAGAAACAACCTAAGTGCTCATCGGGGCTTCCCTGGTAGATCAGTTGGTAAAGAATCCACCTGCAATGCAGGAGACCCTGATTTGGTTCCTGGGTTGGGAAGATCTGCTGGAGAAGGGATAGGCTACCCACTCCAGTATTCTGGCCTCGAGAATCCATGGACTGTATAGTTCATGGGGTTGTAAATAGTCGGACATGACTGGGTGACGTTCACTTCCACTTTAAGTGTCCATCAAGAAATGAATAAAGAAGATTGGTGTAAATGTACTACTCAGCCATAAAAAGAATGAAATCTTGCCATTTGCAACAACATGGATGGACCTGGAGGGTTTATGGTATGTGAAATAACAAAAACACAGAAAAAGACAAATACTCTTACTACTTACATGGGGAATCAAAAAATAAAATAAATGAATATAACGAAATAGAAACAGACATAGATAAAGAGAACAGACTAGGGGCAGCCAGCGGGGAGAGGGAAGAACGGAGGGGCAAGATAGGGGTAGGAGACTAAGGCACAGGAGACCACATGTGAAATAAACAAGCTCTGAGGGTACATTCTGCAGCACAGGGAATAGAGCAGATATTTCACAATACACTTAAATTAAGTATAACCTATAAAAACAGTGAGTCACTATGCTGTACTGCTGAAACTGACTATACCTCAAAAATAAAGTTTATCTGCAAGTATATAAAAAGAAGAAAGACTGGGTCTCGTTCACATTATTGCCCTGATGATATCCAACACACGCTGTGCCCTCATCAACATGTAGGCTCAGTATGTTTTCACCTATATCTCAAAATTTAAAGTATATTTTTAATCAGTTAGTGGCGGGTAAAATTTTACCTTAGTAGACTTAGGAGTCCTGAGTAAGCCCCAGACATATCACTAGGGATAATTCACGCATTCAGAGAACACAGCTTTAAGAAAGTCCATTGAGTTAAAAACCTACTTTCCACAAGGCAGGAGTGATTTAATGGACAGCGATAAGGATGAATGGGCCTGAGACTGAACCGGCACTAGGTCCCTTCAGGAGACGGCACCAGCGGGAGGAGCGCGCGGCGCCTGGTGGGGTACGCATGAGCACTCCCTCGGCAAAGCTGCTCATCAGCCTGGCTGCCTGGGCAGATCTGAGTCACTGCTGGGGCTCGTGGCTCCGCCGTTCTGTCGACATGGATGCAGATGCAGGACGAGACCTAGTTTTCTGGCATTTCTCGCCTGACAACCTGGCTCTACATCCCCACACCACCTAGTCAGTGAAAATGTTCACATTTACCAAGACAGCAAAAACCTGTTCTCATCAAGAAGTGACAGTGAATTCAGGAGTTACCCCAAGACAAGAAGAGGTAAAGGTTACTGTGGTAAATATCAAAGGAGGCGTTAAAAAAAATTGTAAACAAACTCAATTTCTCAGCCTATGTTATTTACGAGAAGTACATGAGTGCCCTATAGTAATCTTTGAAACTATTTCCATTTCTGGGATAATTTAAAAACTAAGCTTGGTTAGATAATCCATATGAATACCTCACATCCAAGAACTGCCCTAATTCTAGCGCCCACATTTGTATTTGGCTTCACCATCACACAGATCTGAAACAGCATGACTCTAATTGACATGGCTAATGAGAGAAGACCAGAGGCAATGTGATATGTAAATGAGGCACGTGAGTACAGAGTGAGGGCCAAATGATATCACAGCCAGATATGCAAAACCAGAAACTTGGCGGTAACTCCAACAGAGATAAAGAGCGGGAAGACTGAGTCATCGCTAGGCACAGGCACGTCAAACTCCAAAGAACCTCCGCTACAGCAACTAGGGTCACGTTCGCTCTATGAGCACAGATTCAGTTTCAGCAAAACAGTGTCATCTATCATAGCTTTAAGAAGCTTTGTGATCAAAAGGGATTTCCATGCGTAAAATGTTAATTACTAACATGCAAATATAATTTATGAAACTATGGAAAGGATTAAGCAGGTTAAATTGAAAGCAGGTGACTCCAGTGGTCAGAAGAAAAAAAACGACAGGAAAAGAGGAAGACAGAGAGACTATAAAGTAGAGAAAATTTAAAATGTGCTCATGTAAGTGAAGGAACTGAAAACTGTTCTGGAAACACCTGCAACAGAGGTCCAGGAGGCCAGAGTTCATAGGTTAGGGACAAAAACTGAGACGGAAGCCAGCAACGAGGGTGTGCAGAGCTGAGCTGGACAAGAAGGGGAGAGGAAAGCTCCCCCGGCTGCGGGCGCACTGAGGCTCACTACAATGACCAGTGGGGGCTGAAGGTATCTGCAAGTCTATCAGCAGTGATGGGGACTGTCTGATGACTCACGGTTTCCTGGGTAAAACGTTGCAACACGGTTCCCTGAAATGGTGCCATGGACATCTGGAGGTGGCTGATCATCCGACCTCAAGGGTGTTAGTCACCAATACTCTTCATATAAGTCATTAAACTGGGCTTATAAATCAGAAGACAGAGCTGAAGGGGGAGACTACTAAGTCTGGGAAGTCTGAATAAAAATTCAGAAATTTTTCCTTCTGGGAGGCTAGCAATTCATGGGTAAGACTGCTCAAACATGTGGGTCTCAGGCTCCCTGATCATAACTTTCACCTTTGGGGAAAGATTCTGCTCTATCGTATCAAAATACTAGTAACACATTATTAACTAAATTATCCATATATCAGTGGTCCTGCATACTCTACGTGGAGTCACAAGGACCTGATATCACTGTGGGGGTGGGGTGGCAGGAATGAGAGGAAGATCGGGGCATTCAGTTTTCTGAGACGAGGTAAGGAACGAGGAAGGAGAGGCTCTGTCAGTGTGCGACCCTTCTGGGGGAGTTCTGGCAAACGGGGACTGTGGCAGAGCTCACGGCGTGCTGCAACAGGGACGCACGGGCACAGAACTAGTCTGGAGAATTGTCAGTGTCCTTTTTAATAAAGGAAATAGTTTTATCATCAAAAAATATGATGTTATCTCCAACCGAATATGAAGTTAAAGACTAATTTAGGAATGACCCACCTTACTCCAAGCGTAATTCCAGGTCACATAACTGTCACCTCCTAGAAGATCCTTGAGCCAGGTGACTGGATTTTGATAAATCTGACCATTTTCTACCTTAATTTTGCCACTCAATAAAACACTGGCTTTGTGGGTAGCCTCCTGAAAGTGAAAAATAAGACAAAAATTAGGATTAAAAAAAATACCTGAACTTCTGCTTCTGCCCATGATAAAGTAAACGGGGACCAGAATTATGTTAACACCCGACACAACCAAAAAAAGAGACAAGCTAAATATATGAAACAATGGTTTCCAAGATACCAAACATCAGGGGGAAAAGTATAGTGGTACTGAGAACTGAGGAACTAATGAGGTGAGCCCTACAACTGTCCCAGCTCACTGCCTTGAGAGAGCTTCCAGGTCTTCATACAGGGACAGGAAATCCAGACAAAACCTGTGGATTCTCTCAACTGAGTAGACAGCGCAGGGCCCAGGGAGGCATGACGGCTAGACTTGCAGGACAGAGTACTGAAGAAGAGAGAGATACACAGAGAGAGAACTCGACAGAGCTTCAGAGGGTCCTCTTTAAGTATACTGCTGACTTGTGATTGGCCATGTGTAAGAAGAAATTAGCCAAGCCTGGGAAAAGAACCATCTGAAAGAATTAGATGTGATGGCATTCTCCGGCATTCTCAAAGGGCAGAAACAGCACCTGTTCCCCACAGTGAGACTAGAAAGACAAACTGATGGAGCACTGGTAGATACATAGAAGTCTTGCCTTGCCGAGGGATATAATTAGCCTTAGACTGAACACTGCTCCAATCCTGCCTAACAAACTATAAAAGGAAGACCCAAAAGGACTGGAAAAGGTCAGTTTTCATTACAGTCCCAAAGAAGGGCAGGGCCTAAGAATGTTCAAACTATCGAATAATCGCACTCATTTCACAAGCTAGTAATGTTATGCGCAAAATCCTTCAAGTTAGGCTTTAGCAGTACATGAACCAAGAACTTCAGATGTACAAGCCGGGTTTAGAAAAGGCAGAGGAACACAGAGATCAATGGCCAACATTTTCTGGGGGCTTTCCTGGTAGCTCAGCTGGTAAAGAATCCGCCTGCAATGAAGGAGATCCCAGTTCGATTCCTGGGTTGGGAAGATCCACTGGAGAAGGGATAGGCTACCCATTCCAGTATTCTGGCCTGGAAAATTCCATGGACTAAATTTATAGTCCATGGGGTCGCAAAGAGTTTGACACGACTGAGCAGCGACTTTCACTTTCAATTTCTGGATCACAGAGAAAGCAAGGGAATTCCAGAAAAACATCTACTTCTGATTCATTGATTACGCTAAAGCCTTTGACTGTGTGGATCACAACAAACTGTGGAAAACTCTTAAAGAGATGGAATACCAGACCATCTTACTTGTCTCCTGAGAAACCTGTATGCAGGTCAAGAATCAACAGTTAGAACCTTACACTGAACAACTGACTGGTTCAAAATTGGGAAAGGAGTAGAAGGTTGTATACTGTCACCCTGCTTATTTAACTTACATGCAGAGTACATCATGTGAAATGCTGGGCTGGATGAAGCACAAGCTGGAATCAAGATTGCTGAGAGAAATGTCAACAACCTCAGATATGCAGATGACACCACCCTTATGGTAGAAAGCCAAGAAGAACTAAAGAGCCTCTTGATGAGGGTAAAAGAGGAGAGTGAAAAAGCAGGCTTAAAACTCAACATTCAAAAAACTAAGATCATGGTATCCAGCCCCATCACTTCATGGCAAACAGAAGGGGAAAAAGTGGAAGCAGTGACAGATTTTATTTTCTTGGACTCTAAAATCACTGTGGACGATGACTGCAGCCATAAAATTAAAAGATGCTTGCTCCTTACAAGGAAAGCTATGACAAACCTAGACAGCATATTAAAAAACAAAGACATCACTTTACTGACAAAGATCTGTATACTCAAAGCTATGGTTTTTCTAGTCACGTATGGATGTGAGAATTGAACCATAAGGAAGGCCGAGCACTAAAGAACTGATGGTTTTGAATCATGGTGCTGGAGAAGACTCTTGAGGAGTTCCTTGGACTGAAAGGAGATCAAACCAGTCAATCCTAAAGGAAATCAACCCTGAATAATCATTGGAAGGACTGATGCTGAAGCTGAAGCTCCAATATTTTGGCCACCTGATGCGAAGAGTCAACTTACTGGAAAAGACCCTGATGCTGGGAAAGACTGAAGGCAAAAGGAGAAGGAAATAGCAGAGGATGAGATGGTTAGAAGCATCACTAATTCAATGGACATGAATCTAATTAAGCAAACTCCAGGAGAGAGTGGAGGACAGAGGAGCCTGGCATGCTGCAGTCCATGGGGGTACAAAGAGCTGGACACAACAGAGCAACTTAGCACACACAAAACCCTCCCTGCTGAGTATAACTAACTCTGGTCTGAGAGCCCAAAGGTGCTTGTGACTAAAAGGAATAAGGCAATTTTAGGCTTCCCTGGTAGCTCAGCTGGTAAAGAATTTTCCTTCAGTGCCGGAGACCCTGGTTAGATTCCTGGGTCGGGAAGATCTGCTGGAGAAGGGATAGGCTACCAACTCCAGTATTCTTGGGCTTTCCTGGTGGCTTAGCTGGTAAAGAATCCACCTGCGATGCAGGAGACCTGGGTTCGATCCCTGGGTTGGGAAGATACCCTGGAGAAGGGAAAGGCTACCCTCTCCAGTATTCTGGCCTGCAGAATTCTGTGTACTGCACAGTCCATGGGGGTTGCAAAGAGTTGGACATGACTGACCAACTTTCACTTTCACTTGCTAAGAATATAGTGGTCAAGTTTCTCCATTCAAATAGCCCAACCAAACCCTTTCCCCTAATAAGAGCTATATACTGACACTATGTGACAGGAACATTTTAAGTCACTTATTTAGAAAATTTACATAATTTTAAAGGAAAAAAAAACAATAGGATACCTGTGTTTTGAATTCCAGAATGTTATTTCCTGGATTAAGTCTTCCTAGTAATATCAGATCCTTTATCTGCATACATTTCTTTTTGGGAGTTGCGTTGTAGTTTGAAGGTTTTTTCATAGTATGTTGGTAGCCAGACCCAGAGGAGGAGGAGCTCTGACTATCATTTGCATGAGGAACAGTGAGGACTGATTTTTTAAAGTAAGGATGCAGCTGTTGCCCCATGTCACTGCCAAATACATCAACCCCTTGGGGTGCCAGGGATTCTGATGTCCCCCCGGGTGTTTGGCGGGGAGCTGTTTTCCTGTTTCCTTCATTTGGATCACAATCAGAAGGAGCCTGATCACAAATAACACTTGCTGGATGGCCATCATGGCGGGCAAACACACTGGTGGTTGCCGCAGTTTTTAATGCGCTAGTTACTGCTGAAGGACTGAAGGACACCTGCCCCTTGGCTGTACTCCCTGTAAGACCATTCTCTTCCTGTGAATACTCTGCTTCAGCAGTAAAACTAACAGATTGGGATTGTAATTTAATCTGATTAGTGCCATCTGAATGTTCGGATTTTGATAATCCATCTAAGGTACAGTCATTGATATCTTGCTTAGAGTTCAGTTCACTTCCAGAAAAGTCTTCCCTTCTTACTGTCTTTGAATTTAGACACGAGTGGCTGCTCTGGTCGCCGTGCCAGACTTCCTGAGACAGCTGTGCTTCCTGCATGCCTCTGCACACAAGGCTGACGGCAGACACTGAGGCTGACTGGGGCTGCACGGGGTTGTCCAGACGGACGAACTCTTGCCTGTCCTTTTCATGAGAGGCTTCTGAGCCGGATGGCAGCTTCCCAACACTAAGACCAGACAAAGCTGGAGCATTCTTATGGGTGTGAAGCTTCTGGCTTATTTTTTTCTGCTTTTTTGCTACAAGTAGGAGGCTCTTCTGTCTTGCGGCCAAGTTAGCCAGTTGTTCCCTCAGGACTCCACACTTAAATGACTCTATGGACGCCCTGTAGAGAGAAACAGAAAAGGGACAAATACAAAAACAGTGGAAAACTTTTTGTTTTTAAGCAGTCATGTAGATTTTATAGATACTCTGTGTCAATTTAAATTTAATCAGCTCAAAGTACACAAGAGTCTATCTTCGCCATGTGTATTCTTTGAAGGCAAACTTGCTCTACATGAGGCAAGTAAGTATGCCTTTTTTAGGAGGTGACAGTGTGGTTATCCACAGTTGCGAGTCAGCCCTAAGACAGAAACAAAGCTTGTGTTATCTATCTAGATATCCACTCGTCCTTTAGTTGGAAGGTACCAGCTGATGACAAGAAGCAATACTACCTGCTTTAACTTTGGAATCGGTTTAACCGTTTACAGTTAAACGGTGTATCAGGAAGTGAAATTTGACAGTAAGTTCCACCCAAATTCACTTAACTATGGAGGACTGAGGTTGTTTTGTGAATAATCATAAGTAAGCTAGACACAGAAGTGTCAATTCATCAACTGATTATCGTAACTGTACTTTCTGAACCTGCATGGAGGCACCTGGAAGTCCAGGACTCTACCCAGATAAGCGCTGCCCCGTGTGTCCTCCCCAGACCAAGTCTCTCAGGGGCTTAAGGACTGAACGGGAGGCAATGACTCACCCACACCCCGACTTCTGGTTATGCTCACCTATTCCACACGGATCTTCAGGATACTGGACACTTTTGTTTCCAGTGGCTCTCAAACTTTTTGGTCTCAGGACTTTTTTATACTCTTAAAAGTTACTGAGAAACCCAAAGAACTTTTGTTTATATGGGTTATATCTATCAATATTTACTGTTTCAGAAAATAGAACTGAGAAAATTTTAAAACAAAGAAACACACAAGTGTACATTCCATTAGCTATTAGGATGATGATATACCATTGGCCTCTAGAAAATTTCATTGTACACTTATGAGAAAATGAGAGTAAAAATTGGCAAATAACATATTATTATTATAAAAATGGCTTTTGACTTCTTGGACCCCTTGAAATGGTCTCAGTGACCATCTTTTAAGAGCAGCTGTTTTAAAGGAAAGCAACAGTATAGGTAATTGTCTCTCCTAACACAGTTTAGAGTTGTTGGTACTAAACTCCAAACTGACTGGATATTAAAGCAAGTAGCAGATGCAAGTGGAAGAAGTGTCAAGAAGAAATCAGAATTAGCAAATAACTAGTAGTATTAAATGTAAGAAGCTGGTTGGATAGAGAAGAAAAAAGAAATTAATATCACATTTAAAGCTATGTGAAACAGAGTCCAGATAGAAAATAAAAATGCTCTTTAGATTACAAAATTTCAAGGCTAATAGCAACATTAAAAAGAAGACACACACATATAATGGAATATTTTTAAGCCATAAAAAGAAACAAATCCTGGCATTTGTGACAACATGAACAGATCTTGAGGGCTTCATACTAAGTGAAATAAGTCAGACAAACACAAATACTGTATGATCTCACTTATATTTGGAAGCCAAAATAAAAACCAAAAGTCACAGATTCAGAGAACAGGCTGGTGGTTAGCAGAGGCGGAGGAAGCATTCGGGTGAAATGGATGAGGGTTATCAAAAGGTATAAATTACCCATGGTGACTACAATTGATAATACTGTATTGTATACTTGAAAGTTGCTGAGAGTAGACCTTAAAAGTTCTCATCTTAAGAAAAAAGAAAAGAATAAAAAATAATACCCAAACAAGAAAAAATATATATAACAAGTTTCTCAAAAAAAAAAAAAAAAAGATAAGAGGTATATAATCAATATAATTAGGATAAAACTCTTTAAGGACCCTGAGAACTTAGAAGTACACAAGACTACAAAATACACATGATTACACTGCTTAGAAAAACATTTGTGATAGCATAAAAGAACCAATTTTAATGTCAAAAAATGTGAGTTTACTAAGGAAAGAAATTTACTTATGGGATTCATGGCCAGAAAGGCTTTCATGAAATTCATGGCTGTGGACATTTTATTAAAATGTCCTTTTCTGAACATTTCAAGTAATAAAGTAGAAAAACATCTCTCTAGGAAGTATATATAATTTCTCATGGACATAATAGATTAGATGACCTCATAAAGTCCTTTTCCAGTTCCACATAACATCTGTGATCACAAGGAATTCCAGGCCAGGACTTCCCTGGGGGTCCAGGGGTTCAGAGTCTGCCAGCCAGCGCAGGGTCACAGATTTGATGGCCTGGGAAGACTCCACATGCCACGGGGGCAACTAAACTCGCGCACCGCAGCTACTGAAGCCCCTGCTCTGGCGTCTGTGCTCCGCAGCAAGAAACATGCTCTGCCACTGCAATGAGGGCGCATGCGTTGCAACTAGAGAGTAGCCCCTGCTCACTGCAGCTAGAGAGAACCAGTGTGCAGAAATGAAGACCCAGCATAGCCAAAAATAGATAGATACAATTTAAAAAAAGTCTAGACCTATTATAGATTACAAATAGATAAATTCCGAAAACTCCAAAGCATTCTTACCTTTTTTTTACTCACCTGTATTTTTTAGCTAGATCATCCCTTTCTGCCTTCTGTTTGGCAAGCACGTTGTCCATAACTTCCTTTATCTCTAACATCTTACCAGCGTATTGTTCTAGATGCAAGGTAATAAAAAGTCAGTTAACTGAGAGATAGCAAATGTTAAATTTGGTCACAAAGGACTTAGCCTTACTGTTAATTAAAAAAACCATTATTTCCCTACCCTCTTCCACCATATCAATGGTCCAGATATCAAAGCTTATGGACTTATGTCACTCTAGAGAAGTGCCCTGAGGTGTATAAGACCACACCAAGAAGGAGCAGGCAAGCCTGAGTTCTAATCCTGTTATCCCAGTGACTAAGCTTGGTGATCCTGGACAAGTCATTGACCTCTCTGGTGAGCTGCCTTAATTGTGAAACAAGGATACTAAAAGAAGATAAACAGTAAGATAATTTTGTCTGTTAAAATTATTTACATTTTAAAATACACAAGGAAAACACTGTCAATGTAAAGGAAATTTTCAAATAATATGGATGTTTACAGAGAAGAATGCTGGGAAAGATCAAAGGCAGAAGGAGAAGAGGGTGATAGAGGATAAGATGGTTGGATGGCATCACCAATTCAATGGAAGTGAACCTGGGTAAACTCAGGGAGATTGTGAGGGTCAGGGAAGCCCAGCGTGCTGCAGTCCATGGGGTCGCAGAGTTGGACACGACTTGAACACAACAAACAGAGAAGAGAAGTCAGGGTATTCCCACTCACCCATTCCTCCTCGATATTTCACTCCATGAAAGAGACTGCTTTGAATACTCTGGTAGGTGTGTGTGTGTTTAAAACATGTTTATTTTATATATATAGTCTATGTATTTATACTATATATAACTATTATATGTACTTAAAAATAAGAATCATGCCATCAGTTCTTGTTCTTTATACTTAACACTTAGGACTATATGATACCTAAAGTCACTTATGAAGTGAAGTGAAGGTCGCTCAGTCATGTCTGACTCCTTGCGATCCCATGGACTATAGCCTGCCAGGCTCTTCTGTTCATGGAATTCTCCAGGCCAGAATACTGAAGTGGGTAGCTGTTCCTTTCTCCAGGGGATCTTCCCAACCCAGGAATCGAACCGGGGTCTCCTGCATTGCAGGTGGATTCTTTACCAGTTGAGCTACCAGGGAAGCCATAGATCTATATAAAATTATTCTTATTATTACTTATTTTCCTACTTTCTTCCATTGCTTCCCAAGTAAAGACATCATGACCTCCCCCAGCACAAATTCACAGGATTTACATGTAAATTATGTCCAAACCCAGATACCCAAATAGGAAATTATTTATTTTAAGCTATTTGCTATTCATTTCATTTTTGGCTTTGTTTCTTAAGTTTTTCTTAATTTTTTTAGACCAACGTGTATTTTTCTAGATAATTTAACTAGAGAAAAGCAATGGTGGAAAATGACACAAAGTTCATAGCTGGAATTTGCTCCAGAACCTCCTTTTGTGAGTCAGACAAATGATCTGACAAGTACAGAGTCAGTGTTCCCAGAATAGTTTCTATCTCCCTAATCTCCTTAAACAATAATTAAGAATTTAGACATAAATTTGTTGGGAAGACTTGACACTTTAACAAAAGACATTTACATTATCTATATACCCTGCCACGTTTGGCTTTTCTAACTGAATTTTAAACCACATCAACCACATTATAATTTTAAATAACATTATCATAGTAACCAAAGTTTCTATAAATGTATATAAAAATATTTTATGTCTAACTTGATACTACTTATCAAAGAGACAAAATTAATCAATGGTATCTTTGAGAAAATCTAGAAACTACCCAAATACGTATAAGATTTTAATATGTGATAAGGCATTATAAAATAATGAAGATGAGAGGAATTACTCAACAAATAAGAGTAGGCAGAGGGGTAGTAATATGGGGGAAAGCCCTGTTCTATCTTTCTACCATACATGGCAAAGAAATTTCAGATAAATTACAGAGTTATAATGCTTAGCAAAAATAACATATAAGATGTTTAAAATGAACATTTTTTTCTGCTTCAATTTAGTTGAGGCACTAAAAATATTTGATATAAAAATAAATAAAAAATATCTGTAAGAAAAATTTACAAAGAAATAAACAAAATAAAATTCTCTTGGATGCCTCAATCAGATCAAAGATGAAAAGGTGTCAGAATATGGAGATGGTGAATTTGCAAAACTATTTCTTAAGAGACTTGAAGCTTAATGGGTGGGATTCTCTGTTCTAAGAAGCAAAAGCGAGAGGTGAGGGCGTCTCCTCTTCTGCTGTTGTTGTTCAGTCACCCAGTCGTGTCCAGCTCTTTGGGACCCCGTGGACTGCGGCACACCAGGCCGCCCTGTCCCTCACCATCTCCCGGAGTTTGCCCAAGTTCATGTTCACTGCACTGGTTATGCTGTCCAGCCATCTCATCCTCTGACGCCCTCCTCTACTTCTGCCCTCGATCTTTCCCAGCATCAGGGACTTTTCCAATGATTCATGTGTTCACATCAGATGACCACAATACTGGAGCTTCAGCTTCAGCATCAGTCCTTCCAGTGAGTATTCAGGGCTGAGCTCGCTTAAGAGTAACTGGTTTGACCTTGCAGTCCAAGAGACTCTCAGGAGTCTTCTCCAGCACCACAGTTCTAAGGCATCAATTCTCCGGCGCTCAGCTTTCTTTATAGTCCAACTCTCACATCCATACATGACCACTGGAAAAATCATAGCCTTGACTAGACGGACCCTGGTTGGCAAAGTAATGTCTCTGCTTTTTAATATGCTATCTAGGTTGGTCATCACTTTCCTTCCAAGGAGTAAGCGCCTTTCAACTTCATGGCTGCAGTCACCATCTGCAGTGATCTTAAGCAACAGCAAAGAGGCTGATACATTCTACTATACAGAATTTGAGAATCTCTGTATTTAACACACTCTAATATGTTATAAATAAAAACACCGTTAAGGGACAAAAAAAGTATTTGCAGCAGTTATCACAGAAAAGTAGTCAATAACTTGATTATATAAAATGGCTTCAATTTCTTAACAAACAGGAACAGTCACTTTATGAAATAGAAGATAAAATTAGTGAAAAAGTACCATTAATAATCAATAGTGAAAATAATATAAAAATTTTTTACTAAAATAGTAAAATATTTTTTAGTTGACACTATTAGCAGTGTAAAAGCAAACACAAATGTGTGTTGGTGGAAGTACAAATTATTATGTAACACTTTAGGAAATCAACTTATCAATATGAACCAATAGATTTTACAATGTTTATATATTTTGACCCAATAATTTCAATTATGTTAATTTTTCCTAAGAGGATAATCCTAAATCCAGAAAGAACTATGTATGGTGGTGTAATAGCAAAAAATTGGAAAAATCTACATGCTCAACAAAAAAGGAAAAATTAAGTAAATCATGGGACATTTATTGAACAGGATACTATATAACTACTAAGAATGATGACCATGGCAAAAAGAAAACACAGCACATCTAACATGATCCAATCTATGCTTTTTAACAATTTTATTGAGGTATAATTGCATAAGCATTCTCTTAGAAAAAAAAGAAAACTAAACACCAAAATACTATGGTCGAGCAGTAGGTGATTTTAGCATATTTTTCCTCATTATTGTTTTTGAAATGTATCTATATACCTTTTATAATGAAAAAAGTATATTCTTGTAAAATTCATCTTAGATGTGTAAGATATTATAAATACTAAATAAAATATATGAACTATACATACTGTTTGGGGATATAAATTAATTTGTATTATTTTCCTCAAAATACAACCCGTATCATGTGCTAGGCCAGGATGAAAAGTAGAATGGGTATAGTTTAAAAAGAAATAATTTTTTTAAAATGTATACAACATGAATTAGGGCTTCCCTCATAGGTAAGTTAGTAAAGAGCCTGCCTGCAATGCAAGAGATCCAGGTTCGATTCCTGGGTCGGGAAGATCCCCTGGAGAAGGAAATGGCAACCCACTCCAGTATTCTTGCCTGGAGAATCCCATGGACAGAGGACAGAGGAGCTTGGCCTCCATGGGGTCACAAGAGTCAGACACCACGTAGTGTCTAAACCACCACCACCACAACATGAAATTAAGCTAACAGACTAATTAACAGTTATATCCTGCTACAAAAAAGACTGATGAGGTACTATTTTGATTTTTTTTAATTAATGTTTATTAGAGTATAGGTGATTTACAATGTTGTGTTAGTTTCTGTTTTGCAGCAGCGTGAATCAGTTACACACACACACACACACCCGCTTTTTTAGATCATTTTCTCACACAGGTCCCCACAGAGTACTGAGTGGAGCTCCTGGCACTGTGCAGCAGGTCCTTACTAGTTGTCTATTTTACAAACAGTAGCATGTATGTGTCAATCCCGATCTGCCAATTTATCCCTCCTATACCCCTTCTCCCTTGGAAACTATGCATTTATCATCTACATCTGTGACTCTATTTCTGTTTTATAAATAAGTTCATTTGTACCATGTTTTAGATTCCACACATAAGCGGTATCACATGATACGTGCCTTTCTCTGACTCACTTCACTCACGACAATCTCTAGGTCCATCCGTGTTGCTGCAAATGGCATTATTTTGTTCTTTTCGATGGATGAGTAGTATTCTGCATATATGGACCACATCTTTATCACTTATCAGGACTTATAATGTGGACATTTTTTGGGGGGAGGACACCTTCAACCTCACAGCACTCCTATTTTGAATTCTATCCAAAGTTTAGTTTTGCCTGTTCTTGAACTTTATAAAAAAATGGAATCATACTATACCCACCCCATCCCCAAAAGAAGATGAGGCAGCAACGCCTTGGATGACTGAAATAATCAAACTTAAGTATGAGTGCATACTTACCTGCATCTTCAGGGGTTCTTATTTCAAACTCTAATAAATTTTCTTGTTTTTCTTCTATATCTTGTAGAATGGCACTGATGGTCTGATGCTATCAGATAAAATATTAAAAACTTCGTTACAAGAAGGTAGATGTTTTTCTCTAGTAGGCAACTGACAAATGCACAGTAAAAGTGCTAAATAAAGTACCACTAAAAATGCTGATTTCCCTTTATGTTACAAATGTATTCAGGCCTCATTTAAACTTAACTACTTAAATGTTAACAAACATTTAAACTTGGAAAAAAATTAAATACATCTGATTTATGTAGCAGATCTGCTCCTGGAAAACAGAATGTTAAGAGTGGCAACCATAAAAACAATCACAATTTCTCAATGACTCCTTTTATAGGTATAGGTGAAAAAAAGAACTCAGCAAATAATATTTAAAGATTACATGTATGCAAGTTCACTTTAAGGCTTTATGATTATCATTGTGCACTATGAAGATTTCACATACAGTCTTAGAAATACAAAACACTCTCAAAAACCCACAAAGAGGATTTAAAACCACCTCTTTATATACTTGTCAGTATTAATAAATAGTATTAATTAAACTATTAATATTAATAGTTTAATATTAATATTAAACTATTCAATGCAGATAGTTTCTTGGTTCATTGTTAGGGAAATTAAAATAGAGGAATATTAATACTGAAATGCCTTCAACATATTGGGTTGGCCAACAAGTTCATTTGGGTTTTTCCATAACGTCTTAGGATCATTTTTGCTTCTGACATGTCTTTCACAAATTTGTATATTTAAAGCATACTGGTTGAGAGCACAGGCTCTGGAGTCAGATTACCTGGAGTTTAATTCTGCCACTGCTATGCAATAGAAATGTAATTTTGGATTGTTACCTACACTCTCTTACTTCAGCTTCCTTAGCTGTAATGAGGAAGGTAATGATATTAATAGAAACTACTTTCATTATTATGAAGACTAAACGGATTAACATAAAGCACTTAAGAGGAGAGCTCACCATGTCATAAATACTCTGTGAATGCCAACTATTATCATTATGATAATCACTTTTTGTACTCACTCTATATGGAGGGAGAGAAGGAGGCTGCCTAGATGCTGTTATCTGAAGGTGTCAGAGGTAGCATCAAACTAAAATCATCTCATTTCCTTTGCATCTGGCCATAGAGTCACCCCTCATCCTCAATTTGATTTGAAATTTTCAAAAACAAATTTACATTTACAAAGGACAAACCTTTAACAACTTTAAAGTCTGCATATTT
Source organism: Cervus elaphus (assembly GCF_910594005.1). Lineage (NCBI taxonomy): Eukaryota > Metazoa > Chordata > Mammalia > Artiodactyla > Cervidae > Cervus > Cervus elaphus. Next base: position 93,130,687 of record NC_057826.1, on the reverse strand, counting down.
AAGTTTTTTCTGAAAGTTGGTTTTCATTAAACTCTTATATCTTCATTATATTTCCCTGAGGCTTGGCATCTAAAGTGATACTCATTATTCCTGAAACAAATACTCATACAGTTAATAACAATGGGGTTAGGGTGATTTTTCCATAATGTTTTAATCTTTACATGAAAATATACCTTAAAGATACTAATGGTCAATACAGTGAGCTGAGCTGATACAGAAGGACCCCTGTCTACTCCAAACACCTGGAAAAATACATTAGACAAAATACAATAAATTTTAACCACCCACGCCCAGCTAAAATTGGAAAAATAAAAGGAAAGGAAATGAAGCTGGTAGCAGCCCATAAGGGATGTGGAACTAACATAGGTATTAGGAATTAGGGTCTGGGTTTTTAATACCTACAAAGGAACAGGATATAAGGCCTCAGGGCCACATAAGGTAGGAGTTAGAATCAGTCAGTTCAGCTCAGTTGTGTCCGACTCTGCAACCGCATGGACTGCAGCACGCCAGGCCTCCCTGTCCATCACCAACTCCCGGAGTTTACCCAAACTCATGTCCATCGAGTCGGAGTTAGAATGGAGCCCCACATAAAACTAGTGACCATGAGTGGGTGTCCTTTAGCTTAAATAAGGATTAGTAAAATTCTACTTGTCACCCACTCAAGCCTGTGGGTAGAAAATTAGAGGTCAAAGGGTATCACCCAAAATACAGTGCAGAGAATTAAAGAGATGGAAAATACAAAAAAGATATATGGAGACTGATCTAACACCCATCTCAAAAAATATGAGTTCCATAAAAGGAGAATACTGCTAATGGGAGAGGGGTAATAGTCAACAATCTAAGGGCTAAAAGTTTTCAGAATACAAGGAGAAATCTGTCTTCAGACTAAAGGAACATGTTTAGTCCTTTTAGAATAAAATTAATTAAAAACACACCCACATTTATACATAACCTAGTGAAACAGCAGAATATGAAAAAAAAATCCTTAAAACTGTAAGCCTGAAAGATACATTATCTACAAGGGAGTGACATTTAGATTGACAATTAACTTTTCATTCATTACAGGAGATACCAGGAACAATCTAAAACATTTTTGAAATGTTGAGGCAAATACAACTCAGTTTAAACACCATTTAAAATATTTTAGGTATAAAACAGTTGATTAATCATAGTTTATGTTCAATGAATAATATTTTCCTCTCTATACTAACAAAAAGTATGTAAGGGAAGTCTAATCCACATACATAGTCTTATTCACTTTGCTTAAGAAATTAGTGTCTAGGACACTATGTGTTTTAATCAAACTAAGAATATCCATCTCATAAATTAATATATGTGCAACTAAGTTATTTTCTTTAAAAATACACCTTCACATGAGGGATTTCACATATAGCAAACTCTATCACTATCAACCATGTGGGATCCAGGTTGGTTAAACCAGGTTGCTTTCCTCTTCTTCCTCTGGGTTCCAAGGTCTTTTCTTCCTACTATGTATCCGAGATACGTTTTGGAAGTGGATGGATGAAGACACACTAGAACCCTTTAAGAGTGACACTGTCTGTGGGATAGGTAGGTGCCTAAGAATCCAATCCAGGATTAAAGAACAGCAGCTAAACTATACTTCTCTGTTCAGACAGAACAGACAGTTTCTTGGTTCATTATTAGGGAAATTAAAATAGAAGAAGTCTTATTCTGGCTTCAGAAGCAGGACAGCAGGTCTCTCTGACCACCTGTCTGGGCACTGCCTAGATTCTGAATTCAGTGCCTGCCCTCAAGCACAGCAAGTCAGGAGTCACTTTACACAATGAGCAACTCCCAGTACTGTTCAAGTCTGGATGCAGGTTGGCCCAATTGGTGATGTATATACATGCTGTTATTTCTCTCTATTGTTTCTATTTCTTCTCTTTTACTGCTTGTATATTGAAATTAAGTCAAATAATCTATAAAAAACTGAAAATGTTTATGTGTGTAACAAGTGGTTTCTTTGGCTAACAAATCCTTCAAACCTAAAACATAAGTAAAACTTTTGGCAAAACATTCATTCTACTCAATTATGCTGTATTATTTTCTTATGACAAAAAAACATTTTTAACCTGCATGTCCTTAAAATGGAAAGAATGCTGCCAATAGTCAATGGCTGGCTGGCCCAAAGAATGGCATTTTCTAGGCTAGAGAGCAAAAGCATTTCAACTTCACTCACCATGGAAAGGTTTTCTTCTGTTTTTTTTTGGTGTGAAACAGAAGGTGTATCAACAGTTTTGGAATCATCACAAATGCACTGTTTATGTCTTCTTGCCCGGACATCAGGAATTTTTACTTTAAAACATAAAATCAGAAAATATATTAAGAATGTGCAAAAATTTTGCCTAATTTTATCAGTTGTAATGGTGACAGGAATAGGAAGGATAAATTAAGCCTATAATTACCATGATATCTTAATGTTGATTAGCACCTCATTATTTATTATCAATTGACTAAATTCAGCAAATCTATTGAATACTTATCACATGCTGGATATCCGACTCTTTCCATGAATCATCTTATTTAATCTTCATATGAGCCCTGAGGGGTAGGTAGTTAATTACATCTATTTTACAGAAGAGGAACATGAAGCTTAGAGGCATTCAAGAAGTTGCCTGATGTGTCACATAGCTAGCACTGAAACCAGATCTGACTTCAAGTCCATGCTCTACTATGACTGTAATTCACTCTCTCTATAAAATTCTCTCTGCACCTTCTCCCATTCCGGATTCCCTTTCTCCACATACGTCTACCCTATACCCTCATTCTGTTGGGTTACCTGTCCAAGGAAAGGTATACACAAGGAACAACAGAAAAGTGGGAACAGATCTAGCACTTTATAACACAGTGCACAATAGCCCCAGATATGGCTGTGAAGAGGGAAAAAGACATGCCTGGGGCCATAAGAGTCTCATACCCTATGGGCTTAGCACATGGTAGCAGACAAAGAAACGAGGATCTGTGTGCCAGTCTCTCGACTTTGACCTACATGGGATCTACACGCCAGTAAAACAGGACCTGATGACTACCCTTGCCTCTCACCAATCCTATCAGTTGATAAGGATAGTGGCAGGCCAGGGGAAAAGCATGTCATAGGGGTTCTCTTCCCAATAATCTCCCTCATAGACAGGACAGATAAGCTCCTGGCTTTTTTCTTCCATGAGTCAAGGCTCACGCATGAAGGAAAAGGAAGATCAATGCCCTCTCCTCAACGCTTCCAAAATTGTTTTTAACTGCCTGTTTTCTGGCTTATCTCTCCACAAGACTGGAAGCTCCTCCTGGGCTGATGTGTATAGCATGTGCTCAACAAATGTATGTTTTCTAAGTCAGTGCTCACTAAATGCTTCTTTTAAAAAAAAAAAACCAAACACATCCGTCACCTCACATTGTTACCTTGTGTGTTTGTGTGTGTGTGTTGGTGAGAACATTTAAAATTTACTTTCTTGGCAAACTGCAAGTATACAATTTATTATTAAAAACTGTAATCATCATCTTATACATTAGACCCGCAGCACCAGTTCATCTTCTAAGTGAAAGTTTGTACTCTTTGATCAACATTTCTCCATCTCCTCTACCACTTCCTCCCCCAAGCCCTTGGCAACCACCACTCAACCATCTATCTGGTTCTTTACGCTTGACTTTTTAAGGTTCCATATATAAGTGACACCACAAAAAGTTTGCCTTTCTGCACTGGGAAGACCCAGAGGAATCGGGTGGAGAGGGAGGTGGGAGGGGGGATCGAGATGGGGAACACATGTAAATCCATGGCTGATTCATGTCAATGTATGACAAAAACCACTACAATACTGTAAAGTAATTAGCCTCCAACTAATAAAAATAAATGGGAAAAAAAAAGTTTGCCTTTCTGTATCTTTCTATGCTTACTTCATTTAACACGACATTCTCTAGGCTCACCTATGTTGCTGCAAATGGCAGGACTAAATGCTTACTTCTTGTAGATAACTCATTATATTATTTACGTGCAAACTACTGCTAAAAATGCTTCATAAAAATTTCCCTGACTATATATTTCCTTGAAATATTCTTTCCACTATAATATATATTACACATACACTCACACACATATATAAGTATAGTATATTTGCTTAACAAATTCATATTCTAGCATTAGAAAGTTTGTCTTGAAAAGTTGGCATGAGTCCAACTTTTGCATGAATCATAAATTTTGAAGTAATGGAATCTTAGTTGCAAAGACTTTAGTATAATGTCATCCTTTTCCAGCCCCACAATAAAGTAAACCAATTTGCACAGTTTCAGTAACAGCTCTATCTCAGATCCAGTGTTATGAGAGATGAATGTTTAATGAATGTGTTTTGTTTCAACATATAATTCCAATACAATAGAACCATATAATCAATAAATTAAACCAAGTTTTGAAATGCTGTTTCTAAAAATAAATTATGCTTTTCAAGAGTTTAATAAACAGACAAAAAAGTATCCCTAGTTTTGAAACAATTTACACAAATCTGAAGAATTTGTTTTTCTAAACAGAAGTATGTGAAGTTGAAGTTGCTCAGTCATATCCAACTCTTTGTGATCCCATGGACTGTAGCCTACCAGGCTCCTCCATCCATGGAATTTTCCAGGCAAAAGTACTGGAGCAGATTGCCATTTCCTTCTCCAGGGGATCTTCCTGACCCAGGGATCAAACCCAGGTCTCCAGCATTGCAGGCAGACACTTTACCGTCTGAGCTACCAGGGAAGCCCAAGCAGAGGTATACACTTGTATAAAATAGCAAGAAATATTGCTACACATACCAGCGACTATACCATCACTCTCATCTCCATTGTTAGTCTCAATAGCACCGTAAGATTTCAGCAGCTCTTTCATATTTTCATCATCTGCTTCATCCAAAGCAGTCTTCTGCTTTTCGTCCTTTTGATTAGGGTTTGCTCCATGTTGTAGTAGAATCTCAGCTGCCTAGAAGGTATTTTTCCAAAGTTATCTCTACAGACACCTAAAATCAACCATTTCTGCTTTCATTATAGGATAACACTATCAATATGAAAAGTTATCAAAAAATTTCTCAAACTCTGACCAAGAAAATTTCTATTAAATTTGATATGACAATTGTAAACTGATTCACTGTTTGGCCTGATCTGTCTTCACAGGAGAATCAAATACAATGATATGAAAGTACCAGACATACTGCTTTCATTGTCTAAGAGCAGACTTATATAGACTGATGTGCAAAAGGATTTACTCTATCTCTTTTACACAGCCTTTTGTCCTCCCCTAAGCTGCTGGAAGATAGGGTACAGAAGGGAGTAAGGATCATTTCAGGATTATATTATATTGTATTATATTATACTATACTATACACTGTATTATAAACTGCTATTAGACAAAGCTGAATAAAGTTTTACTTGAACTATACTTCAGATACATTACTTGTTTAGGAGTTTTTATAAGTTAGCCTGGGAAACTAATGTCCATTCTAATACTCTCTATGCAAATATGTTTCCTAAATAGATGACTTGTATTCAAAGAATCTTAACAAGATAAAAAGAAACAGAAATAATCTACTCCAACCCCATCTTTTACAGAAGAGAAAACTGAGGTCAAAGATAAATGTTGTGACATTCTGGAGGCAAAAGTTTCTAATATAAATAATACTTTCCTGAATAACTCAAACTTGTGTATTAGAATTAAACTTGTAATTCCTCAAAGTTAAAGACTGTCATTTATTAGTTGATAGTAAAAGTCAATTAGTAAAATACAGTCAATGATTCTATCTGCATAACACAAGCAACTTAAATCATTGAAAAGCCTTTTGATCAGGAAAAGATGGTCAGTATTCTGTTAAAGATATGTTATGTGCTAGTAGCCTTCCTCTTTCCACTTGTGTTCAGGTATGGAGAAGCATAAAAATTGAGAAGCAAATGCACCAGTAGAAATTATGACAGCTCCTTATTTGTTCTATCAGCCTAGAATTAGTCCAGCATGAAGGAAAATACATTTGTTTTAAGGTCAAAGCATACAAAACTCACTCCTGCTACTTACTAGCTATGTCCTTGGGCAGGTTACTTACCATTTGAATCTCATTTTTCTCACCCACAAGGCTTAAATGTGAACTCACGTATAAAGTACTTCGCACATGGCGGGGTTTAAGGGAAAACAGTCCCCTAATTAGCTGTGTGTAAGCCCCAGCAATGGTTCTGCCGGCCCTCCCTGCAGCATTCTGCCTCTTTACGTAGTTCCCTTACACACATTTGTAGATCAGCCAAAGAATTGAGGAAGTTCCCCCTTTATTATTTTTTTTTTCACTTTTACAGTTAAATATTTTATTTTCAAGATGTCTCATTCTTTTCAGAATGAGTAATTTTGAAAACTGGGAAGTTCCCCCTTTAAATCGCTGGAGAGGTTGCTCTATGCAAATACATTCTGTCTGGTATCTTGCCCTCAAAGTTTTAGCTGTTGGAGCCTTTTAAACCCCATATTCTGTCTTCTCAGCCCTCTGAGATCAGAAGGCTGTTTTCCTCCTCCGTACACTACTGCCTGGAAACCCCCTCTAGCCCGTAAGGCGGGGCAATCCACAGGGCTCGGCTCATTGGCTTCTGCCCTCTCCTGCATGTTGTCTAAAATCTCAGAACTGTTATTTCATATGTTTTGCTCACTTTCCTAGCTTTTAAGGTGGGAGGGGATATCTTATCCCTGCTATCCTATCTTGTACAAAAGTGAGTATCCATTCCCACCCATATTTTAGCTTTAAAAAAAAAAAACTTTTCCTCTCATTCTCCTTTTCCTTATCTTTTAATACTCCACAGTTTATAAGGTAGAATTCAAAACCACCTTGGAAGATAACTTAAAACAGAAACTAAGATTTTTTAAACATATGCAAGTTGAAAAAGAAAATAAGATGATGAACTCAAACTTTGCACATAGTCATGCAAGAGAGAAAATCAAGAATTAAATACATAGGATATTACAGAATTGATACTTACTAGTTCTACAATTGGGCTTCCCAGGTGGCACAAGTGGTAAAGAATTTGCCTGCAATGTAGGAGACCTGGGACGGGAAAATCCCCTGGAGAAGGAAATGGCAACCCACTCCAGTACTCTTGTCTGGAGAATCCCATGGATAGAGGAGCAGGACGGGCTATAGTCCATAGGGTCACAAAGAGTTGGACACGACTGAAATGACTTAGCACACACACAGGTCTACAATAACATATATTTATATATCTTGCTCCCTTACTTATCTTTCTAGATTATCTATCAATATCCTACCTCAAAAAAAAAGAAATAGGGACAAAAGGGAGAAAGTGAATCAGAAATAAAAAGAACAAATGACAGACAAACTGTTACATGGAGGGAAAGTTAATGAAGATATAAGGAAAGATGCTGGCCAATATATGTGTCAAAATAATTAAAATATCATTAAAAAAACACTACCTCCTTCATTTTAAATAGAATATTTCTCGTTAAAGTGAAGGCAATAGAGATATGGAAGGTTAATCCAAAAGCAAACTTTATCTGTATCACCACTAAGGTATCAAGAACACCAGTGATTCTCTAGAACAAGCAATAATAGCACACTATGGTCCATGGGCTAAATCCTGTCTGCTGCCTGACTTTGTAAATGAAGTTTTATTGGTGCACAGCCAAAACCAACTCATTTACAAACTGTCTAGGGTTGCTTTTGTAACAGAACAGCAGGTGAGTAGTTGCAATAGAGACTGTGTGGCCCAGAAAACCTAAACTACTGATTATCTAGCCCTTTGCAGGAAATATTTACCAATCCTTGCTCTAGACCAGAGCTGTCCAACAGAGGTCTCTGTGATGATGGAAATGTTCTGATCTGCATTGTCTAATACGGGAGCCACTTGCCACATGTAGCTACTGAGTACTTCAAATGTGGCTAATGCAACTGAAGAACTGAATTTTTCAATTTAATTGATTTTAGGTAATTTAAATAGTCATTATGTGGTTAGTGGCTATAGTACAGGACAGTGCAGCTCTAGATCAAACTCCTTATTTCAAGGGTAAAATTATTTTTATCTTTTTCAAGCAGCAGAACTAGGCCTAGAATTCAAGTTCTCCAATATCCAGTTCTGTGTTTTGTCTGCTAAACCAAGTTCCCTTTCTGCTATTTCCTGTGGTTAATTTTCAGTTCGTGACATTTATCTTTACAGAAGACCCTCAACGTCTGAGTAATCCTCTTCTCTACCCCTTGAAGTTACCAAATTGCTATGAGAGAAGCTAGAGTCTTCAAAACAGGAAAATTCTCACTTATGAAGTGAAAGTCACTCAGTCGTGTCCGAATCTTTGCAACCCCATGGATTGTAGCCTGCCAGGCTCCTCTGTCCATGGAATTCTCCAGGCCAGAATACTGGCCAGAAAAATATACTACAAATTGATAACAAAGTCAAAATGTAAAGATGTAGGATTGCCTGAAAAGAAAGTGCAAGTTGCTCAGTTATGCCTGATTCTTTGTGACCCCATAGACTATACAGTCCATGGAATTCTCCAGGTCAGAATACCAGAGTGGGTAGCTGTTCCCTTCTCCAGGGGATCTTCCCAACCCAGGGATCGAAACCAGGTCTCCTGAATTGCAAGCAGATTCTTTACCAGCTGAGCCACAAGGGAAGCCCAAGAATACTGGAATGGGTAGCCTATACCTTCTCCAGGGGATCTTTCTGACCTAGGAATCGAACCAGGGTCTCCTGCATTGCAGGCGGATTCCTTACCAACTGAGCTATCAGGGAAGCCCAGGATTTCCGGAAGTCATATATTAAAATAATACTGTAGAAATGCTCAAAGTACCTGTGAAGTAAAACTGATAAGGGATAAACTAAAAGATAAAACTGCTAACCTGAAAAAAAAAATCAGGATTTTAATACGGTGGTGGTGGTGGTTTAGTCGCTAAGTCATGTCCGACTCTTGTGACCCCATGGACTGTACCCTGCCAGGTTTCTCTGTCCATAGGATTCTCCAGGCAAGAATGCTGGAGTGGGCTGCCATTTCCTTCTCCAGGGGATCTTCCCAACCCAGGAATTGAACCTGGGTTTCCTGCGTTGCAGGCAGATTCTCTACCGACTGAGCTACAGTTAGAAAGGGTTAAATTTATTACATAAAAATTTAAAGTGTGTTTCATTAGGTCCCATTTGTTTATTTTTGCTTTTATTTCCAATATTCTGGGAGGTGGGTCATAGAGGATCCTGCTGTGATTCATGTCGGAGACTGTTTTGCCTATGTTCTCCTCTAGAAGTTTTATAGTTTCTGGTCTTACATTTAGATCTTTAATCCATTTTGAGTTTATTTTTGTGTATGGTGTTAGAAAGTGTTCTAGTTTCATTCTTTTACAGGTGTTTGACCAGTTTTCCCAGCACCACTTGTTAAAGAGGTTGTCTTTTTTCCATTGTATATCCTTGCCTCCTTTGTCAAAGATAAGGTGTCCATAGGTGCGTGGATTTATCTCTGGGCTTTCTATTCTGTCCCATTGATCTATATTTCTGCTTTTGCTTTTACTACAAAGGAAACTATAAGTAAGGTGAAAAGACAGCCCTCAGATTGGGAGAAAATAATAGCAAATGAAGAAACAGACAAAGGATTAATCTCAAAAATATACAAGCAACTCCTGCAGCTCAATTCCAGAAGGATAAATGACCCAATCAAAAAATGGGCCAAAGAACTAAACAGACATTTCTCCAAAGAAGACATACAGATGGCTAACAAACACATGAAAAGATGCTCAACATCACTCATTATTAGAGAAATGCAAATCAAAACCACAATGAGGTACCATTACACGCCAGTCAGGATGGCTGCTACCCAAAAGTCTACAAGCAATAAATGCTGGAGAGGGTGTGGAGAAAAGGGAACCCTCTTACACTGTTGGTGGGAATGCAAACTAGTATAGCCGCTATGGAGAACAGTGTGGAGATTTCTTAAAAAACTGGAAATAGAACTGCCATATGACCCAGCAATCCCACTTCTGGGCATACACACCGAGGAAACCAGATCTGAAAGAGACACGTGCACCCCAATGTTCATCGCAGCACTGTTTACAATAGCCAGGACATGGAAGCAACCTAGATGCCCATCAGCAGATGAATGGATAAGGAAGCTGTGGTACATATACACCATGCAATATTACTCAGCCGTTAAAAAGAATTCATTTGAATCAGTTCTAATGAGATGGATGAAACTGGAGCCCATTATACAGAGTGAAGTAAGCCAGAAAGATAAAGAACATTACAGCATACTAACACATATACATGGAATTTAGAAAGATGGTAACGATAACCCTATATGCAAAACAGAAAAAGAGACACAGAAGTACAGAACAGACTTTTGAACTCTGTGGGAGAAGGTGAGGGTGGGATGTTTCGAAAGAACAGCAAGTGTATTATCTATGGTGAAACAGATCACCAGCCCAAGTGGGATGCATGAGACAAGTGCTCGGGCCTGGTGCACTGGGAAGACCCAGAGGAATCGGGTGGAGAGGGAGGTGGGAGGGGGGATCGGGATGGGGAATACGTGTAAATCTATGGCTGATTCATATCAATGTATGACAAAACCCACTGAAATGTTGTGAAGTGATTAGCCTCCAACTAATAAAATAAATAAATTTAAAAAATGATTAAAAAAAAATTTAAAGTGTGATGTTGACTCTTTTGAAGATTTAATGTAGATTATAATGAACTAGCAGTATTAAAAATACAAGACTTGTCTTTAAATTAGCTTATCTAAATTACTTTGGAATATGGTGTTTTTAGCTGGATACTGTAAAGCTAAAGCCAAGAAGAACTGCATGATCACTATATTCTTATTTAGAAATTACCAAACTTTTTCTGGAAAGAGCCAGATAGTAATTATTTTGTGTGTGCACGCCGTGGTGTCTCTGTCGTAACTACTCAGCTCTACTAACAGAGCACAAAAGCAGTCACAGACAACACGTAAACAAATGAGCATGACTGTGTTCCAGTAAAACTTTATCCATGTGCACTAAAATGTGAATTCCATGAAATTTTCATGAAATATTCTATCTTCCCCCACCTACTCATTTAAGAATATAAAAATTACTCTCAGCTATCTGCTATTCCAAAACAGGCAAAGGGCCAGAATTGCCCTGGGAGCTGTTTGCCAGCCCTCGCTCTAAAAGAGAAATGTGTTTTACACAGTGATATGGATTAACAATTCTGAAAATGCTTTACATTTATATGAGAGTTGGACAAATAAGTAAATAAATTGTGGATAAAATAACCAGGTTTATCATTGTCAGAAAAGGAAGTTATAAAGAAACAAGATGGATAAAAGCTAGAATGAACTCTGTGAAGCTGGATTCGAGTCTGAGAAGACAGTTTTAATTCAAGTTTATTTTAATATATACAGATAGATTAATTCAGAGATATAGATATGAGTATACGTGTATTAGTATATTCACATATTTTCCTGTCTTTACCCTCTGAAAGGGCCTAGAAGGAGTGACAACCTGATAGCAATAAGCATAAAAAAAGAAAAATCAGGATTTTAATACGTGTATTAATACAGGACCTAGGGCCAAAACTTGTGGCACCTTTCAAATTTTTTGAAAAAAAGAACTTCCTTTAGACCATGATGCAAAAAGTCAACTGTGAGATAAAGTATGTGCTGTCATACTATTTTGCCAGAAAAGCTAGGCCAAGAAAACATACTTTATTGTGTTTCCGCTGAACCAGAAATCAATCAGTATGTACTTCAGTTAGAAACTAAATACACTACTATTCAGAGGAGTTAACATAGCAAGCCCAAGACTGCTATCTAGAGAGGCTGCTTACAGGGTTGGCCTGTAGCTGGCATGTGAGAACCGGGCTGGCAGTCCGTGTCCAGCAGTGATATAAAACTTTCCCTAATTGCTGTGACTCTCTGGGAGTCTGGAATCTTGGTAAGTGCTAGGTAGAGGGTGCACACATGACCAGCCCTCAGTATAAACCGTGAGCATTAAGTTTCTAATCAGCTTTCCCGGACAGAAGCTTTGTACTTATGTCAGTACACTTTCACCGCTGAGGGAAAAGCAAACCGTCGGTGGCCTCTCGTGAAGAACAGTACATAGTAGAGCCTGCACACGGGCATCTCCAGGCTCCACCTTCTCCTCCGATGATCCAACTATGTATCCTTACTATATTGCTGGAACAAACCTGACCCATGAATACCATACGCTGACCTCTGTAGCACCTCCTAAATTTCCAGGTACAGGGGTGATGTTGGGGGAGGGGGGGGTCCTTATTTCTATATTGCATTTTTCAGGATAGTCTAAAATCCTAATTTTCCTACTATGAATTTTTTGCCCTTATTTAAGAGGTTTCACTTTAAATGACCTTTTCCCTGTACAAATAACCAGTAGGTTCACCACTTCAGTGGCTCTTCCTATTTGTTTTCTTCCACTGCACAATCACATAACCTCAAGATTTTGTCAATTCCTTTTTAATTTAAACATCTTTAAGGTCAAAGAGCTTCTTTGATCAAAAGAAGCCTCCCTGGACATTAGCCTACCCATCTGGTATTATTCTTAATTATTAGTTTATGCCTTTTATCTCTGCAAATCACAAATTCAATACTCTTCTTTCACATGACTATATTCAGGCTGAAAACAGTGGAGATATATTTTCACAAAATTAAATAAAAACTACCGGACTATTAAAAAATACCTAGAGACAGGTAAAGTGGTATTAGTGAGAGATCCAAAATATTTTTTACATGAATCTTGGTTTTATACTCTTGTTGTTGCTGATAATTTCCTTAACTATTTTTCAAAGTGAAAAATTATTCCTGAAATCTACACTATCTATAGACAAATCTTCTTATAAGGTTTGTCAAAAAAAAGAGATAAGTTTAAAAATCTGAAGAATTTTAACATCTAGATTTGAAATTTAGTGTTACTCTAATAATTAACCTAGTAATTTTCCTGTTATTTTCACCATAGTTGTTTATTAAAAAATGAGAAAAAAAAATACAACAATCCCCAAAGAAACAAGCAACTTAAGCTTTTACCCATTTCTTTGAAACTTTAAACTCACTAAGAAATTTCTGAGTTTAAAAATTGTCTGGTTATCACATATATCATCACTATATATACTCTTTTATGTACAACAGCAAATCATTTAAGACAATTAAAATTAGAATGTATTACATTGATAGGCTGTGTTTACTCTTAGCCATTTCATTTTATTCTGATTTACATGAATTACACAATGAAGAGATAATGGAAACAGGATTCATTAGGAAATATATTGCTCTTCTAAACTATATGTAATATCATATACACTTGTACCTCTAAGCAGTTTTAAAAATTCTTTGTCTTAAGGAATCACTTTAATTAGCAATTTAAAATACCTTCACTGTCTTCATTCATTTTTTAAAGAAAAAGAAATAGGAACCTAATATGATGCACTATACCTTTAAATGGTTGTTTGCAACAGCATCATGTAAGGGTAGAATTCCATCTACATTTTCACAATTAACATTAGCGCTAGCTTTTAGCAACTCTACAATTACATCACTCCATCCCTTACTAGCTGCATTATGAAGTGGTGTCCAACCTAAAAAAGGAAAAAAGAGAAAACAAAAGAAGCTACTTACAAATCAATACTCAAGTAATATCCTCATTATTAAGTTTATTTGCACTAATGGAATGAATATATATATTGATTCAAATGTATATACTAAGTACTGGACAGGAAATAATATTGAAAACAGGCTACTTTAACATCCTCTGAGCCCACAGCTGCCCCTGGACATGGCCCTATCCACCAGAAGGCCCAGGACCCAGATCCTCCCACAGTGCACAGACACTAGACCCAGGACACCCAGGGCTCTGCAGCCAGAGGCCCTGGAGCCCAGCTCCACCCACCAATGGGTGGGGACCAGCCCCAGAAACCCCTGGGCCTAAGCCCTATCCACCAGCAAGCCAGCTCTAGCCTTGGGAATAGCCTGAGCCACCAGCAGGTGGCCGCCAGCCCCTGGACAATTACAGCTCCACAGCCTGCTGTGACAGAAGTCAGTCTACCAACAAGCAGCCAGCAGCAGCCCTAGGACCGGCTGGGCTCAAGTCCTGCTCAGCAGCAGGCCAACATGAACTTTAGGTCCACTGAGCCCACAGCCACCTGTAGCAGCACTGGTCCCACGCCTCAGCAGTCCAGCACGAGCTCTGGAACCTGTGGGCCCTCTATCCAGTGCCCAAAACCTGGCTCTGCTCACCAGTGGGCTGGCAGTCATCCCAAGAACCAGCTTCATCCACTGGAAGGCAGCAAACAGCCCTGAATCTCCTATATCCAGACTCTGCCCATCAGTAAGCAAGCACTAGTCCTGGGGTCCCCTGGGGGTCAACGGCCAGCTGCCTTATGACACAGCCCCCCCAACCAGGCCAGCAGCCCCCACACAAGCAGGGCAGCCAACCCAACTGGGGGGCAAGCCAGCCCAGCAGACCACCCACAGCAGTCAGCCTGACACACAGGAGGACGCATGGAGCCCACATGGGGGGCCAGGACACACAGCTCTGCTATCAGAGGGAAGTGAGCTCCTAGAAGCATGGAGGTTTCCTCTAAGAGGCTACTTCTCCAAGGCTGGGAAATGTAACAAACCTACCAGACACACAGAAATAAAACTAGTTAGTTAGGCAAAATGAGGCAACAGAGGAATATGTTTAAAAGAAAGAAACAAGATAAAACCCCAGGAGAAGAACTAAGTGAAGTGGAGATAGGAAATCTATTTAAGAGAGAGTTCAAGGTAATGACTATAAGGATAGTCAAAGAACTTGGGAGAAGAATGGATAAACGGAGAAATTAGAAGTTTTTAACAAAGAGTTAGAAAACAAAGACCAACCAGGCAGAGATGAAGAACACAATAACTGAAATGACAAATGCACCAAGAGGAATTAACAATACACTAAACTATATACGAGGACATATCCGCAAGCTGGGTGACACAGCAGTGGAATTCAGAAAGTAAGGACAGTTTAAGAGCTCTCTGGAACAGTATCAAGTGTGCCAATATTTTCATTATAGGAGTCCCAGATGAAGAAGAGAAAGGGACTGAAAATATATTTGAAAACATAATAGCTGAAAAGTCCCCTAACCTGGGAAAACAAAGAGACATCCAGCCAGACCCAGGAAAAAGATCAAGACAATCCCAAACAGGATCAACTTAAAGAGGACCACATTAAGACACACTGTGATTTAAATGGAAAAATTTAAAGACAGAGAATATAAAAAGCAGCAAGAGAAAGCAACAAATAACATACTAGGGAACTTCCATAAGACTTTTGGCTAACTTTACAATAGAACTCTGCAGGTCAGAAGGTAGTGGTACCATATATTTAAAGTGATGAAAGGGGAAAATGTACAACCAAAAGTATTGTACCCAGCAAGGCTTTTATCAAATATGATGAAGATATCAAAAGCTGTATAGACAAGCAAGAGCTAAAAGAGCTCAGCACCACCAAACCAGCTTTATGAAAAATGTGAAAGGGACTCCTCTAAGCAAAAAAGAAAAGGCCACAACTAGAAACATGAATATTACAAAAGGAAAAAGTTAATTGGTAAAGGCAAATATACAGTAGAGATAGTAAGTCAACTGGGTACAAAATTAATAGGAAGTTTAAAAGACAAAAGAAATAAAATCATCTATAACCATAATAAGTAGTTAAGGAACACACAAAACAGATGAAAAATATGATACTAAAAACAGATATTGGAAACTCCTTACATAACTGGAGGAGTGGAGAGTAAATATGCAGGGTTGTTAAAATGTGTTTGAAACTAAGAGATCAGATGCAAGTTAAAACAATCATACACACACACACACACACACACACACACACTCATGGTAACCATGAATGAAAAATCTATAATAGATATGCAAAAAAGAAAATGGAAACTAAACATAACATTAAAGATAATCATAAAATAACAAGAAAACAAAACAAAAAAATGAATAAGAAAAGAATTACAAAAACAACTCCCAAACCATGAATAAAATGGCAATACAGTTCAGTTCAGTCCTCAGTCGTGTCCATCTCTTTGTAACCCCATGAATCGCAGCACGCCAGGCCTCCCTGTCCATCACCAACTCCTGGAGTTTACTCAAATTCATGCCCATCGAGTCGGTGATGCCATCCAGCCATCTCATCCTCTGTTGTCCCCTTCTCCTCCTTCCCCCAATCCCTCCCAGCATCAAGGTCTTTTCCAATGAGTCAACTCTTCGCATGAGGTGGCCAAAGTACTGGAGTTTCAGCTTCAGCATCAGTCCTTCCAATGAACACCCAGAACTGATCTCCCTTAGGATGGACTGGTTGGATCTCCTTGCAATCCAAGGGACTCTAAAGAGTCTTCTCCAACACCACAGTTCAAAAGCATCAATTTTTCGGTGCTCAGCTTTCTTCACAGTCCAACCCTCATATCCATACATTACCACTGGAAAAACCATAGCCTTGACCAGATGGACCTTTGTTGGCAAAGTAATGTCTCTGCTTTTTAATATGCTATCTAGGTTGGTCATAACTTTCCTTCCAAGGAGTAAGCGTCTTTTAATTTCATGGCTGCAGTCACCATCTGCAGTGATTTTGGAGCCCAAAAAAATAAAGTCTGACAGTGTTTCCACTGTCTCCCCATCGATTTCCCATGAGGTGATGGGACCAGATGCCATGATCTTAGTTTTCTGAATGTTAAGCTTTAAGCCAACTTTTTCACTCTCCTCTTTCACTTTCATCAAGAGGCTTTTTAGTTCCTCTTCACTCTCTGCCATAAGGGTGGTGTCATCTGCCTATCTGAGGTTATAGATATTTCTCCCGACAATCTTGATTCCAGCTTGTGCTTCTTCCAGCCCAGCATTTCTCATGATGTACTCTGCATATAAGTTAAATAAACAGGGTGACAATATACAGCCTTGACATACTCCTTTTCCTATTTGGAACCAGTCTGTTGGTCCATGTCCAGTTCTAATTGTTGTTTCCTGACCTGCATATAGGTTTCTCAAGTGGCAAATCAGGTGGTCTGGTATTCCCATCCATTTCAGAATTCTCCACAGTTTATTGTGATCCACACAGTTGAAGGCTTTGGCATAGTCAATAAAGCAGAAATAGATGTTTTTCTGGAAGTCTCTTGCTTTTTCAATGATCCAGTGGATGTTGGCAATTTGATATCCAGTTCCTCTGCCTTTTCTAAAACCAGCTTGAACTTCTGGAAGTTCTCGGTTCACATATTGCTGAAGCCTGGCTTGGAGAATTTTGAGCATTACTTTACTAGCGTGTGAGATGAGTACAATTGTGTGGTAGTTTGAGCATTCTTTGGGACTGCCTTTCTTAGGGATTGGAATGAAAACTGACCTTTTCCAGTCCTGTGGCCACTGCTGAGTTTTCCAAATTTGCTGGCATACTGAGTGCAGCACTTTCACAGCATCATCTTTCAGGCTTTGAAATAGCTCAACTGGAATTCCATCACCTCCATGAGCTTTGTTCGTAGTGATGCTTTCTAAGGCCCACTTGACTTCACATTCCAGGATGTCTGGCTGTAGGTGAGTGATCACACCATCATGGTTATCTGGTTCATGAAGATCTTTTTTGTCCAGTTCTTCTGTGTATTCTTGCCACCTCTTCTTAATATCTTCTTCTTCTGTTAGGTCCATACCATTTCTGTCCTTTATCAAACCCATCTTTGCCTGAAATGTTCCCTTGGTATCTCTAATTTTCTTGAAGAGATCTCCAGTCTTTCCCATTCTGTTGTTTTCCTCTATTTCTTTGCACTGATCGCTGAGGAAGGCTTTCTTATCTCTCCTTGCTATTCTTTGGAACTCTGCATTCAAATGGGAATATCTTTCCTTTTCTCCTTTGCTTTTCACTTCTCTTCTTTTCACAGCTATTTGTAAGGCCTCCTTAGACAACCATTTTGCCTTTTTGCATTTCTTTTCCATGGGGATGGTCTTGATCCCTGTCTCCTGTACAATGTCACGAACCTCCGTCCATAGTTCATCACATAGCAACAATTACTTTAAAAGTAAATGGACTGAATGCTCCAATCAAAAGACAACGAGTGACTGAATGGATACAAGAACAAGACCAATATATATATACTGCCTACAAGAGACTCACTTCAGATCTAAAGACACACACAGATTGAAAGGTAGGGGATGGAAAGAAAGGTATTCCATGCAAATGGAAACAGAAAGCAACCTGGAGTAGCAGTATCTGTATTAGATACAGTACCTTAAAACAAAAATTGTTATAAGAAACAAATAAGCACATCACATAATGACCAAGCAATCAATCCAAGAAGAAGGTATAGCAATTTAAAATATATCTGTATCCAATACAGGATCACCTAAATATATAAAGCAAATATTAACAGACATAAAGGGAAAAATCAACAGTAACACAATAATAGTAGGGGATTTTGACATCCCACTTTCATCAATGGACAGATCATCCAGAAAGAAAACCAATAAGGAAAAACTCATAAATGACACATTATACTAGAGGGACTTAAACTGATATATATAGAACATTCCATCCCAAAGCAGCAGAAGACACATTCTTTTCAAGTGCACATGGAACATTCTCCAGGATAGGTCACATGCTAGGCAACTAAACAAGTATCAGTAAATATAAGAACACTGAAATCATATTGAGTATCTTTTCATTCATACTGAAAATCACTATGAGACTAGAAATCAACTACAAGAATAAAAATGCAAAAACACAAACATATGGAAGCTAAACAATATACTACTCAACAACCAATGGATCACTGAAGAAGTCAAAGAAAAAAACAACAAACACCTAGAGACAAATGAAAATGAGGACACAATGATCCAAAATCTATAGGATATAGCAATAGCAAGTTCTAAACTTGTATAGAAGAAAAATTTCAAATAAACAATGTGAACTTATCCCTAAAGGAACAAGAGAAAGAAGAACAAAAAATGTGAAAGGAGAAGGAAAGAAATCATAAAGTTCAGAGCAAAAATAAATTAAATAGAGGCTAAATAAATAGAAAAAAATATCAGTGAAACTAAGAGCTGATTCTTTGAAAAGATAAAACTGAAAACACTGTGGCCAGACACACCAAGGAAAAAAGAGAAAAGGCCCAAATAAAATAAAATATAAATTAAAATGTTATAATTAACAGCACAAAAATACAAAGGATCATAACAGATTACTAAAAACAACTATATGCCAATAAAAAGGACAACCTACAAGAAAAGGAAAAATTCCTAGAAATGTACAATCTCCTAAGACCTAATCAGGAAGAAATACAAAATATGAACAGATCAATTACCAGTAATGAAATTGAATCAGTAATTAAAACTCCCAACGAAGTTCAGATGGCTTCACAGATGAATTCTACCAAACATTTAGGGAAGAATTAATACCTATCCTTCTCAAATTATTCCCAAAAATTGCAGAGGAAGAAACACTTCCAAATTCATTGTACACGGCCAGCATCTCCTTGACACCAAAATCAGAGAAAGATATCACACACACAAAAGAAAATTACAGGTCAATATCACTGATAGAACATAGGTGCAAAAATCTTCAACAAAATTTTAGCAAATCAAATCCAACAATACATTAAAAGTATAATACACCATGATCAAGTGGGATTATCCTAGGAATGCAAGGATTTTGCAATGTCTGCAAATTGATCAATGTGACATACCACATTAACAAAATGAAGAATAAAAGTCGTATGATCACACAGATGCAGGAAAAGCTTGTGATAAAATTCAACATCCATTTATGATCAAAACTCTCCAAAAAGTGGGCATAGGGGGAACATATCTCAACAACATAATAAAGGCCATCTATGACAAACCTACAGCTAACATCACATTCAACAGTGAAAACCTAAAAGCATTTCCTCTAAGATTGGGAACAAGACAAGGGTGCCCACTCTCATGTTTACTCAACATGTTATCAGAAGGCCTAGCCACAGCAATGAGAAGAAAACGAAATAAAAGGAATCCAGACTGCACTCTTTGCAGATGACATAACACTATACACAGAAAGATCCTAAAGCTACCACTGAAAAACTACTAGGGCTTATCAATAAATTCAGTTAAGCTGCAGGATACAAGGTTAATATACAGAAATCCGTTGCATTTCTACACACTAACAACAAATGATCAGAAAGCAAAATTAAGGAACTTTCTCATCTTCAACTGCATCAAAAAGAATAAATACCTTGGAATAAACCTACCTAAGGAGATAAAAAATCTATACTCAGGAAATTATAAAATAGTGATGAAAAAACTGAAGATTATACAAACAGTTGAAAAGATAAGATATACTGTATTAGAAAAATTAATAGTTAAAATGACCATACTACCCATGGTGATCTAAGATTCAATGTAAGTCCTATCAAAATACCAATGGAATTTTTCACAGGGGTAGAATAATTTTAAAACTTGTATGATAGCACAAAAGATCTTAACTAGGCAAAATAAACTTGAGAAAAAAGAACAGACTGGAGGAATCACATTCCCTGACTTCAGATTATACTACAAAGCTACAGTAATCAAAACAGTCTCATACGGGCAGAAAAAGAGACACACAGATCAATGAAACTGAATAGACAGCCCAGAAATAAATCCACACACTTACGTCAGTTAATCTGTGACAAAGGAGGCAAGAATAAACAATGGAGAGAATACAGTTTCTTCAATAGTGGTACTGGGAAAAACTGAATATCTATATGTTTAAAAAAAATGAAATCAGAATAGTTTTCACACTATATATAAACATAAACTCAAAATGAGCCAAAGAACCAAATGTATGACTGGAAGCCATAAAACTCATAGAAGAAAACATAGACAAAATGCTTTTTGACATAAATTATAGCAGCAACATTGTTTTCAATCTGTCTCCTAAGACAAAGGAAACAAAATAAAAAAAAATAAACAAACGGAGTCTAGTTGAACTTGAAAGCTTTTTCATAGCAAAGGAAGCCATTAACAAAAAGAAAAGAAAATCTACGGAATGGCAGAAAATATCTGCAAATGATATGACTGGTAAGGGGTTAATATCCAAAATAGATAAACAGCTTATAAAACTCAACATCAAAAACAAACAGGCCAATCAAAAAGTGGGCAAAAGACCTGAACTTTCCAAAAGATCTTTCCAAAGAAGACATACAGATGGACAGATATACAGATGAAAAGATGCTCAACACTGATAATCATCAAAACAATCCAAATCAAAGCCACAGTGAGATGTTATCCCACTTCGGTCAGAATGATTATCATCAAAAAGAACACAAACAGTGTTCACAAAAAGAACACCAACAAATAACAAACGTTGGTGAGGATATGTAAAAAAGAGAGCCCTTTACAAACTGTTGGTGGGCGTGTGAATTGGTGCAGCCACTGCAGAAAAACAGTGGAGGTTTCTTAGAAAGCAGAACTCCCCATGATTCAGCAATTCCACTGTTGGCTATATATCTGAAGAAAACAAAAATACTAATTCAAAAAGATACATGCACCCCAGTGTTCACAGCAACATTATTTACAATAAGCAAACAAGTACTACTCAGCCATAAAAAGAATGAAATTTTGCCTTGTGCAAAAACACAGATGAACCTGGAGGGTATCATGCTTAGTGAAATAAGTCAGACAGAGAAAGATAAATACTCTATGTTATCACTTATACATAGAATCTAAAAAATAAAAGAAACAAGTAAATACAACAAAACAAAAACAGATTCATAGATATAGACAATAAACTAGTGGCTACCAGGGGGGAAAGAGATGAAGAGAGGGGCAAGATAAGGTAAAGAATTAAAAGGTATAAACTACTATATATAAAATAAATAAGCTCACGGATATATTGTACAGTACAGGGAATACAGTCAATATTTTATAATAACTAAGTGGAACATAGTCTATCAATTTTGAATCACTATGTTGTACACTTGAAACTAATATATTATAAATCAAGTATATCTCAATAAAAACATAATCTTCATTTTTTAAAACAAGTTAATCTCATCAAAAATATTTACTGATACAAGTGACAAAAGACTAACAGAACACAAGCTATCATGGGACCAAGTAAGTACTAATCACGTCAAATGGCTTCAAGTCAGACATTAAATTAGAGTAAGACCATCTGACCTTCCTATTTATATCTTGTATTGCCACACTTCTCTTTAAAAAGACATGTGAACAATCAATCTGAGTTTTTCCCCTCTGGAATTTCTTACACAAGTTTTTTGTATGTGTGCTTGAGAAAAATGTTACAAGATCAGTTTAAAAATGGAGCTTTAAGATAAAAACAAGACCTGGAAGAAAAAAAGGAATATTATCAAGAATTAAGAAAAGAAGGGACAGGGAAAGAGGAAATTTGGCATTCCCTATAAAGTTAGGTAATGATATTAAAGCCTCCAAGGAAAATGCCTAAATAAAGCTTCTTTACTGAAAATGAATGAAAATAAATGAATGCTCCCAAAGGTATATTAAAAGCTGTTTCAATGGTTATTTTGGCAATTGGTGGGAACTAAGATAAACCATAAAATATTACATAAAGAATTTTCAAAGTGAGCATCTATATAACAGTCAGGATCAAAATGGGGGAGGGTGGGTGAAATGTATATATCAGTGAGTTCAAATTACAAAGACATTTACAATTTAAAAATCCAAACCTGCATTATCTTTTAGATTCACATCTGCTCCAGCTTCTATCAGAGCTTTCACCAGAGACAAATGTCCTCTTCTGGCAGCCACATGAAGCCGGCTTTCCCCTGTGGCATTCCTCTTATCGATCCCAGACGTTTTCATTTCTGTAAATTTGCCAAGCAAGACTGAGTTTTCTGCCAAGTGCTGGTTACTATGAAGGATCTTAGAAAACACAAAGCAACTTCCTAAAAACATCCAAAAAGGAGTGCACTACACAGAAAGTGAAAGTCGTTTCATCGTGTCCGACTGTTTGCGACCCATGGACTGTAGCCCGCCAGGCTCCTCTGTCCATGGAATTCTCCAGGCCAGAATACTGGAGTGGGGTGCCATTCCCTTCTCCAGGGGATCTTCCCAACCCAGGGATTGAATCCACGTCTCCTGCACTGCATGCAGATTCTTTACCATCTGAGCCACTAGGCAAGTCCCACACAGAACCATACCTCAATTAATATTATAACTGCTGTTGCTATTTTAAAACACAATTCGTAAAGAAATGATAGAGCATCTGAGCACATTAATTTATTCCAGCTGTTGTTCACTCTATCCTAAGCTTGACTGAAACAAATAAGACTTGCTTCATTTCTATACTCATTTCACTCAGTAGTCCATAATCCGCTTTCCACATTTATTCTCATATCTCAATGAGTGTGTTTCTGATGACGAAAGATGTCAAGAACCGAACTATGGCCTATCGAGCATTTCATTTTTCTTTCACAGAAAATTCAGTACAGTATTATTATCTAAATATTTTTATTTCTTTTCCTTACATCACAAGTTAGAAACACCAAAAACAATGCAGCCTGGGTAGCTCAGCTGGTAGAGCATCAGACTTTTAATCTGAGGATCCAGGGTTCAAGTCCCTGTCCAGGCAACAAAAAATAAATAAACAAAATAAAAACAATGCAACTTCCCCCTAAACTATGCTAAAATGATGTACTAGAAGATATTTTTGTAATATTATATAAAGAAAATAGAAGATACCGTCTCTTCTTTGAGTGGCCTGCAGCCTAGGGGAATGAGAGACATGTAAAAAATTACATTAAAATCTGATTAAGTGCTGCCAGAGAAACATATTAGTTTCTTGTGGTTCTGGAGACCAGAAATCCAATTCCAAGGTGTCAGCAGGGCTGCACTTTCTCTGGAAGCTGTAAGGAAGAATCCTTCCTTGCTTCCTCCAACTTAGCTTCTTTGGCTTTTGGCCACATTGTTCTCTTGTCTGGTCTTCACATTATCTTCTCTTTCCTTGTGTGTCTCAAAGCTGTCTCCATTTTTCTTTTATAAGGATACTTGTTAGATTTGAATCCCATTTGGAAAATCCAATAAAATTTCCTTATCTCAAGGTCCTTAACTATATCTGCAAAGATTCCTCTTCTAAATAAGATAATATTCACTCTTTAAATGCAACAGTATCACAGATTCCATGGATTAGGACATGGACATAGGTTTTTTTAGGGGGTCACTATTCAACCCACTATAGGAGGTATGTATAAGAAGCACTTTAGTTTACATGAGAGGGAGACAATGGGGAAAAGTTCAGAAAGGATGTCTAGTATTCCTACCTCTTACTCTATCAACTTTTTCTTTCTAATCAACTTCGCAGGGCTTAACATTTGACCCGAAGTAGTCCAGCCTATGGTTCACCACAGAACTAGCTCCAAGAACTACCAAGGAATAGTCAGTTATCCGTATTGTCAAACACACACAGTTCATGTATTTGACAAAAAGAAACTAGTGGCTATGCTTCTTTAATTTCCCTTATGTTAAAAGGGCTCAGTGAAAGTTCGAAGGGGTCTGACACAATCCAGATGTGCTGCCCCGACTCCAACTTCTTGCTGTCTCTACTGTTTACCTTATCTCCTCTAACATAACAAACAGACAAAAATATGACAATATATTGGAAGACTAAGAGATTCTCAAGTGGTGATTACAGTAAAACCACCTAACAAATATAGCCAAAATAATCTTATAAATTAGTGAATGACTAAAAAAATAAACAGTAAATATGAAAGTGTATATAATTCTTTGAAGGAGAGTGGATTGCTAGGAGTGGTCACGCAAAAACCTTGTCCCTGTACAGTATAGGAATACAAACCTTGGCTGCAGGTAGCTTTGGAGACATTTTTTCTTTTTCTGAAATTCTGAATTTTTTTGTGTGATTGGATGTTAGTAAGCATATGAATTTCTGAATCTGGTTTTTCTTTTTTCCCTTTACAATTTCTTATAGTGTTTTCCTCTCCATTGACAAATTCCTCACCTGAAAAAAACAAACATTTTGAAGTATCAGTGTTGTATTTCTCCTTACTAGTTATAGGACTAAGAAAGAGTCTAATCATATAATTGCTCCACGTTTCTGTTCCTTGCTAGACTGCTTTTTTATTTAAAGGAATGGAAGCTTTTAAAAATGTTTTCATACAACAAACATAAATTAGTTTCCTGGATGCAATTTCAACAGTGAATCACTAAAATCAATGGAGCTAACATTTTCCTGCTATGAAAATGTTGTTAGGTTTCTTGACATTAAGTAGGTGCTATATTAAAAAGAAAGCTAAAAACTCAAAAAAATACTGTTTTTAACTTCTGTCAATATTAATTTAGCACCTTCTTTCAAAGTAAATACCATTACTTAACTAATTAATAGTATCTCCAAATTGTGATCCACATGTCCTCATTCTGATCAGTTTGGGCAGAGGTTAAGTGAAATTCAGTTGGAAATTTCTGTGAAATAACTCAATCTACAGGAAATGTGTACAAATTGAACAATACTACTAATACCTGGTTTGTGAGAAATCTTCTCTTCTCTTTGACTAAGTTGTGAGATGTTGGTCAATTCTTCACTGATATTGTCAGTAGAATGAAAACCTATATTTCGTATGGCTTTGCTCTCTTGTCTCCTTTTTTCAACTTTAGTTGTTTCCATTACTTGAGAAGGAACACCTCTGGATGAAGGCCTATTTGAAGGACTTGTTTCTTGGTCTGTGTCAGTATAATTCCTTTTAGTGTCTCCTTCCTTATTCACCTTTTCCACAATATGTATATCTGCTTGATTCATTAAAGGAATTAGTATGCTGGGGCTATAATCCTGAGGCTTCTTGACTAGCTTCTCATGACTGGTCAACTCTGAAACTTCATGTGTCGAGAGTGTTCCTATACAAGCCAGAGGAGAATGTTCAGGACTGCCATGTGAGTGATCAAAAGAAGGTCCACATAAACATTGTTCATAATTTGAAACATGTTCAGAAACTATTATATTATCTGAATTAGAAAAACTAACAGCTTCCTGTTGTGGAAGGATGGTTAGGCTGTCTGCTTTTAACTCATTTTCCTGTGGAAAATGGTCTTGAGAAGGTAAAAATTGTTGAAAATCCATTTCTTCTGTATTTGTTTTATTCTCTTTATAATTATCATGGTTTTTGCAACCTGAAGAACTTATCACCTTTTTAGATATTACAGTCTCCTCAGAGGCACAGGAATCACCATGATCATCATTATTAAAATTTTCCTTTATAAAGGATGGGGAAATTTTTTCCCACTTGAGGCTCTCATCTTTTTGACCTGAGTTACTGTTTTCATGAGATTTATAAAGGCTAATGTGCTCCTGTTCTTGGTGAGTATGAGGCTGCTGATCTGTAGTAACAAGTGGTAACTTGGTTTTTTCACGTAAAGAAAGTCCTAAGAAAGAAACAACTTCAGCTTGGTCAATGGATTCTACTTCCATACATTTTATTTCTTGACTATCTGATGATAAATCCAGGCTTTGAGTATGCGTCTCTCTGGGAACTGAACAAGTTTCAACATCATTACACAAACCATTTTTCAGGCCCGACAGAGCTTGGCTAAAAGGTTTACGTGACTTTTCTGGAAGGTCATCAAGGATTTGGACCGCTTGTTGCCGGCGAGTAACTGATCTGCTTATTCTTCTAGAAGAAGAGACAGTCACTGTCTTTCTTGGACTGCTTTCTTGGCTTATATCATCCACGTGAGTCCTTTTATGTTGTGAATTTCTTCTTCCTTTATCTTTAGACACACTTGTGCTGGGATCCTCAGCACCATGGAGATTGACCTTTCTGAATCCTGGAGAGTGTATCTGGTTAAGAATTGATTGTTTCTGCTTGGATTTACCAATTCTCATGTTTGGGGAATCTTTTTGATAATGTTCATATATATCTTTATTTATAAATAAACTCTTTTTGCTTCCTTTATTGATTTCTACATGTTCTGGCTTCTGTCTGTTGGAATTTTCATCATAAACAAACCCACTGTGATTTTTAGAACTGAATTTTGGTTTCTATAGAAACAAAATACATAGTTAGCTTTAACTGTCAGCTGTAATTCTGCATTCAATTCATTCTGGATTGGAGAAAAAGAAAACTATTATTCCATTCAACCTTATAATTTGATCTAACCACAGGGCCTGCTGGGATATATACAACCTGATATATATTTCAGAAAAAATAGACTAAAAGCAGAAAGACAAATGTAATAGATTCAAACTCAGTATATGTGCTAATTATTATTTTTTCCTGTACATTTTAATTTGTACTTGCCAGTATTTTAGCACTATCAATCTTATTACTAAACATAATAAAAATTTTAATCAAGCTAATCCATATAGGCTTTTAAAATAATCAGATAATTCCTTCACACGGTAATCTTTGTAACTATGCTTTAAAACCACTCTCCTCTCCCATTTGTTATAGAGATAGAATTAAGAGTTTCTTTCTCTGGTATCTATGAGCAATCATAGGTAGGGTAGTGGAAGAAAGGATTTAAAAACAAAAAGACAGATATACAACCAAGTAGGCGTGTATGGAAAGATTACTGTGGGCTGACAAGACTGAAACAGGGACAGGACTTCCTCTCACACACCACAACCCAAGCATCAGATGAAAAATAACTGCCCACCATGTAAAGTTTAACGGGATGGGCTAACACCTTTGACTCTCATACTGTGCTCAGGCCAGAGGACATTCAACATGGCTGATAAACTTCATGGCTTTATAAAGAGGAGAAAGGAAGTAGAAATGGTTACCAATACATTAGTGTGCCCACATACACTACATTTACTCAACTGCTTCCCAAACTAACAGCCCAGAACCTTCTGAGTCTCATGTAATTATTCCAAAGTGTCTAAAAAGCAAAGGCGAAGTCACTGTTCCTGATGAGTGCTTCAACAGTCTTTCTTTCCCCTCTGATGATCAGTAAAATAACCAGCAGGTGCGCTCTATAAAAACGCTCACTGCTGAACAGAGAGGTACCTTGTGCCGGCGTGCATCCTCTACATCGGAAGGGTCAATGCTCTTCTTCTGAGCTGTGAGCAGAAAGAGAAAATCAGAGAGAACGGCCTCCAGAGGTCAGACTCCAGACTTCTGAAACCACAAGTCCTTTGCCATGAGCAAACCAAGTGGAAAAAATAAAATTATGAAAACACGTTTTATTAAAATTGGCACATATAACATTACATAATTTATGATTTCTGTATTTATTATAAACCAAATACTATCTTGAGGGAGCTGAAAACACCTCGGTAGGAAAAGCAAAAGAGACCCAACAAAATAATGCTGAAGATGGGCACTGAACTCAGCATTTTTATATTCCCCACAGTTATACTCAGATATGCAAGTGTACAAGCTTTTATAAGGCAAAAATTCTTTCATAATGAATTGTAGTATTACAATTCCTAATACATCTGCTTACTAAAGTTGAAGGATACATGATTAATATACAGAAATCCACTGCTTTTCTATACACTAATAGGGAACTATCAGAAAGAGAAAGCAAGAAAAAAAAAACTTACTTATATTTACAACCTCATCAAAAAGAATAAAATACCAAGGAATAATCTTAACCAAGGAGGTGAAAGACTTATACCTTGAAAACTAAAACATCAATGAAGGAAACGAAAGATGATACATGGAAAAGAGAAGATATACTGTGTTCCTGGACTGAAAGAACACTGTCAGAATTTCCATACTACCCAAAGTAATCCACAGATCTAATGCAATCCCTATCAAAACAGTCACAGCATTTTTCACAGAACTGCAACAAACAATCCGATGACTTATGCAAGACCACAGAAGACCCTGAATTGCCAAAGCAATCTAGAGAGAGATGAACAGAGCTGGAGGCATCATGCTCCCTGACTCGGGACTACACAAAACCACAGTAATCAGAACAGCATGGTGATGGCACAAAAACAGACACAGATTGATGGGACAGACTAGAAAGTTCAGAAATAAACCCACACACTTATTTTCAACTAACCTGTGACAAAGAAGGCAAAAACATACAATGGATAAAAGAAAGTCTCTTCAATAAACGGGACCTATGATAAGTAGTGAAACTGGGCAGCTACGTGTAAAAGAATAAAATTAGAACATTTTCTCACACCACATACAAAAATAACCTCAAAATGGATTAAAGACATAATTGTAAGAACAGAAACCACAAAACTTCCAACAGAGAACATGGGCAGGATGTTCTTTGAAATAAATCATAGTAATATTTAATATTATTTTGGATCTGTTTCCTAAGGAAACAAAGGAAATGAAATAAAAGATAAACAAACAGGACCTAATAAAACTGAAAAGCTTTGCATAGCAAATGAAATCACTGACAAGACAAAAAGATGACCTACTGAATAGAAGAAAATATTTGCAAGTGATATGACCAATAGAGGTTAATGTCCAAAATATATAAACAATTTGAATATAAAAAAAAGTTTTAAAAATGGACAGAAGACGTGAATAGACGTTTTTCCAAAGAAGATATACAGATAGCTAACAGACACATGAAAAAATGTTCAACACAAATAATCATCAGAGAAATACAAATTAAAACCGCGATGAGATGTTACCTCACACCTGTCAAAATATCTATCATCAAAAAGTCTACAAACAACAAAAGTTGTTAAGGATTTGTAGAAAAGGGATCCCTTGTACACCGTTGGTGGGAATGTAAAATGCAGCCACTATGCACCGACTCAATGGACATGAGTTTGAGCTGGGAGACAGTGAAGGACAGAGAAGCCTGGCGTGCTGTTGTTCATGGGGTTGCGAAGAGCTAGACATGACTTAACGACTGAACAACAACAATGGAAAACAGTATGGAGATATGGAGACTTCTCCAAAAACTAAAAGCAGAGCTAAGATGTGACTGGACTTCCTTGGTGGCACAGTGGATAAGAATCCACCTGCCAATGCAGGGGACACAGGTTTGATACCTGGTCTGGGAAGATTCCACAGGCTGTGGAACAACTAAGCCCGTGGGCCACAACTACTGCGTCCACGCTCTGGGGCCTGTGAGCTGCAACTACTGAGCCCATGTACCGCAACTAGTGAAGCCCACATGCCCAAGAGCCCACACGCTACAATGACTGAGCCGGCGTGCCGCAACTGCCGAAGCCCATGCACCTAAAGCCGGCGCTCTGCAACCAGAGATGCCACCGCAGTGAGAACTCACGCACCACAAGGAAGAGGAGCCCTGCTCTCCACAGCTAGAAAGCCTCAACAGAAAGCAAATGAAGACCACTGCAGCCAAAAATAAAATTAATTAATTTAAAAACAAGGAACCATGATATGATCCAGCAATTAAACTGCTGGATACATAGCCAAAGAAAATGAAAACATGAATTCAAAAAGATACTAGCACCCCCATGCTCACAGTAGCATTATATATAATACCAAAGATAAGGAAACAACCTATCTGTCCATAGCAGATGAAGGGATAAAGAAGATGTGGTATGAATGCATGCAACGGGGTACCACTCAACCATAAACAAGAATGAAATTCTGCCATTTGCAACAACCCAGCAGGTATTATTCTTGGTGAAATAAAAGAAGGACAAATACTCTATGTTACCACTTATATGTGGAATGTAAAAAAAATAAAACAAATCAAGGTATAAACAGAAACAGATTCACAGATACAGAGAACAAAGTAACAGTTACCAGTGGGGAAAGGGAAGAGAGGGGGCAAAATAAGGTTTGGGAATTAAGAGACAGAAAATACTATGTATAAAATAAACAAGCACAGGGATATAGCCATTACTTTGCAATAACTTTAAATGGAGTATAACATATAAAACATATGTATAACATATAAAAATACTGAATCTCTACATTGTATACCTGAAACGAACATAATATTATAAATCGATTAGACTTCAATAAAATATAAACGATTCTTATATAATCTTTTTGAAACTGCAGTTTAACTTAACTGCTCCTTTGCTGTTTAACTTAACAGTGTAATGATGAATGACAAGGCAAAAGTAAAGCCATAAGAAAATATTCTTAAGGAATCAAAGTGAACAATCCTGGCCATATTCATTGAAAAAGATACAGCCAAATATAAGTCACGACTCATGTTATTCAGTCAATGGATTATGGGGAGAAAACCCAGAACTGTATAAAAATTTTCTGTTGCAATGCATATCCTGGGGAAAAGCACATTTAGCATTATCTTTCTTAGTTCCTTTAGAGTTCTTCCATTTGGTGGATTGTAAACAAGTTAGTGTGCTCTACTAAAGGAGTGAAGCAAGAACTTCACTGGGTGGATTTTCTCAAAATTTTTGAGGAAAATCAGTTTAATTTCTATAATTCTAAGCTTGATTTGGAGATCCAACCAGTCCATCGTAAAGGAGATCAGTCCTGGGTGTTCACTGGAAGGACTGACGCTGAAGCTGAAACTCCAATACTTTGGCCACCTCATGCGAAGAGCTGACTCATCTGAAAAGACCCTGATGCTGGGAGGGATTGGGGGCAGGAGAAGGGGATGACAGAGCATGAGATGGTTGGATGGCATCACCGACTCGATGGACATGGGTTTGAGTAAACTCCGGGAGTTGGTGATGGACAGGGAGGCCTGGCGTGCTGCGATTCATGGGGTCGCAAAGAGTCAGACACGACTGAGCAACTGAACTGAACTGAACTGAAGCTTGATTTCTATAACTCTCTACTAAGGATGATGTGGTTGGATGACATTACTGACTCAACGGGCCTGAGTCTGAGCAAATTCCAGGAGACAGTGACAGACAGGAAAGACTGGCGTGATGCAGTTCACGGGGTCACAAGGAGTCAACACGACTGAGCAACTCAACAACAACTACTGACATGATGAACAGACATAACAGGGCAGTCTGAGTTTACCTGATGTAAGATGCTTTTGATGTTTAGGAACAAATCTCTCAAGGAGACGCATCATACGTGAGTCTTTGGCTTCATCCAAAGCACACCTTCCATTGTCATTTCTAAATAAAGGATCTGCTCCATTCAAAAGAAGTAACTCTGCCACCTAGAGGAAGATTGTTTTATGTGAGGAGCCCAGACAAAAAGTATATTATTATTATACATGTATGCTAGCATACAACTCTAAGCAACATCAAATATTTCTTTCCAAATATTTTGAATTTACCAACAATACAGAGTTTGGGTTTACCTGTAACATCATTGCCTAACAACAAAAATCAATGTAACTGCTACTGAATCATAATTTGTTGATGTACATATGACTTCTCTTACCAAAAAAAAAGAGAGAGGAAGCAAGGAAGAGGGAAGAAAGGAGGGAGGGAGGAAAAGAGGGTGGGGCAGAATGTCTATGGTTTAACTGATGATGAAACGGAGCTAGCATATATACCGGGAACTTGAATTACATTCTGCAGTAGTAAATGTAATTTTAACAGGTTCCAGGAGATAGTATGTCTTCTATGTGTACCTGTTGCTGCTGCTGCTCCTCCTCAGCATCAGAGAGAAACCGGTAAATTCGTAATCTGTTACTACTCCTCAAGCAGCCTCCTCTATGAAGCTCTCCCTGACCTCCTCATCCACTGATGCCCTAGAGAAAAATGACCTCTTCCTTCTTTTATGTACATATTTTATGTCCAATAGATTCTATATTATATTATACTCACCTCTTATACCTATCTCTCTCCTATATTTCAAGTTTTTTGAGGGTGGGACTCTGTTTTTCTTTTAAAATTAATACTTTTGGATAGGAAATTAATAAATATGGTTCAGAATACAGAAGGCTCAGAGAAACAGACAATGAAAACTAAATTTCCCTTCTCTACCCTTGTACTTCAGTCATCTAAGTATTTCTCCTAAGTTAGCTCTAGTTACAGTTTCTTCTGAATTTTCCCAGTAAGTCTAGTCCAACAGGTATATATGAGTATATCATAAATGTGTATATATGTTGTTTCTTACACAAGTGGACCTACAATATATACATTTTTCTGTGGTTTAGCTTCTTTCCTGCCTACCCTACCCAGCATCAGACTCTGAAAACGGTTCCAAATCAGATAGATTGAACTTCCTCATTCTTTCCAGCAGCTGAGTAATAATTTACTTTTTAATATACCTATGTGAATGCATCAATGCTACAATTTAGAAGACTCTTGAGAGTCCCTTGGACAGCAAGGATCTCAAACCAGTCAATCCTAAAGGAAATCAATCCTCAATATTCATTGGAAGGACTGATGAAGCTGAAGCTCCAAAGCTTTGGCCACTTGATACAAAGACCTGACTCACTGGAAAAGATCCTGATGCTGGGAAAGACTGAAGGCAGGAGAAGTGGACGACAGAGGATGAGATGGTTGGATGGCATCACTGACTCTCAATGGACATGAGTTTGAGCAAAGTCCAGGAGATGGTGGAGGACAGGGGAGCCTGGCATGCTGCAGTTCATGGGGTCAAAAAGAGTCAGACATGACTGAACAACTGAAAAAACAACAACAACCCTACTAATGGATGTTTAAGTTGCTTCCAGGTTTTCACAACAGATATATGTCTTAGTCATCTTTATATTCCCAGTGTCTATTTCAGTATCTGGCACAGACTGTATGTTTAATAAATGCTGTTTATAAAAGAATGAATGTTGGTCTAGGAGGATGTGTAGAAAAGGCTTTAAAGAACATTATACTAAAAGAAGCCTAGATTTCCATGTAAATGTCTGGAATGAGTGAAAGGGTCAGAATTTCTATAAATTTTAAGTATCTAAAAATTATATACATATATATTTATATCTATGTATATTTAATATATATTTCCTTTTATGTATATATATTTCCTTTTAAAAAGAAAGCATTCTAGGAGAGAAAAGTACCCCATCACACATAGGGATAAGCCAAATCCTTTAAAAATTAAGATTCAGAAACTTGATGATTCTGCTTTTCAAATGACTTTATTATGGGAGTTTAAAGCTAAGTAAGAGGATTAAAAGTAATAGTAGGTATAATTAAATCTATAATTCATATGCCTGGATCTTCACATATTGTTCAGCAATACAAACAGAAAGCAGAGCTTCCTCACGGGTTTGCTGCGAGGTTTCGGTCTCGAACGGCGGCACCATGTCGAAAGTTTCTTTTAAGATCACACTGACGTCGGACCCGCGGCTGCCATACAAAGTACTCAGTGTTCCCGAAAGTACACCTTTCACAGCTGTCTTAAAGTTTGCAGCAGAAGAATTTAAAGTTCCTGCAGCAACAAGTGCAATTATTACCAATGATGGAATAGGAATAAACCCTGCACAGACTGCTGGAAATGTTTTTCTAAAGCACGGTTCAGAACTGCGAATAATTCCTAGAGATCGTGTTGGACATTGTTAATATCCGCTGCTTGGAACATAAAACCCCCTTCCAGAGTAAATATTGGTAATGTTATTATTGTAAAATTGGAATCAGGCATTTGAAATCCTATGAAAACACCAGTAATTGATGACATAATGAAAGGTGACTGTCTGTCCGTGCTTGTTCACACTTCACGTGAGGAGAGAACGCATCCAGGCCTAGGGCACCATGACCACAGAGGATCAGTCTTTCATTGCTGCCTCGCTGCACACACAGGTAGTTCATCAGGGGTGAATGGATCAACCATCTGTGTCTTATAACCTGAGGGTGCTTCTGGTCATTCTTTCTGAGAACATCTGGAAAATTAAAATTTACTGACGCTTCCTTCTTGTCCCTGAGTTAAAAATGTAAAAAAGATTATGGATCCACACATGACGGTTGGCTTGTTAGCATCTGACTCACAGACACAAACATAGTTGATTTCCTCCTTATATATCATTTATGATAAAGGATCATATCAATGAATAACTGTCTTATCATTTAGCTTGTTTTAAAGTTTTAGACTTCTTGAGTTCTTATAAATTTTAATTTGACATCAAAGCGCCCAAAATTGCATTTTCAATCTAGCCCTTATGGGTAAAACTGGTTGGTATCCCACACCAAAGAGTTTTAGAGATGATCTTGCAGACTCCAGTACTTGTAATGATGAGAATTAAGAATAAGTAGAAGCATCAGTTGCTGAACTATGCATTCCTTTATTGATCTCTTTTAAAACAACCTTTAAAATAGGAATCCTCAAGAAACCATCATCTTCTTGAGGATAATCGTAAATAGCCTTCAGGGAGACAGTGTAAAGAAGAACATCTGAAAGTTCACAACAGCGCTCATAGAAATGCTAATTTAAATTCTGGTTGGTTATACATAATGAAGACCCAACATTTAAGGAAGCATTAAGATTATAGTTGTGGGGTGAATAAGAAGCTAGGAAAGGAAAATGGGGAAGCCCAGATGACCAGGCTTCTAGCAAGAAGGAAAGAAACAAAAGGGAAGGCAAGCAGAAACTTGTAACAGGAGTGTCACAGAAAAGGCCAAACTGGTTAGACAAAACTGCAGAGGCTATGGAGAGAACTGAAGGGAAAACAGAACACTTGACAGTGTTATGAGGAGCCAAAGATGATCAGAGAAAGCACAGCATAGGCATTGTCAGCATACGGTTTTCAGAATTCCCCTTAAAGAAAGATATACATAGGGAAGATTATGTTTGCCCTTAGTGAGGGCATCAGTATCTATGCATATCTTGAAAGGAGAAGGCTCATAGTGATTGAGAACCAGCACTTGACTTGCTGTATTCTAGATGCTGCGGTCTCTGGAGGCAGGCCTGGTTGGTTGGTATCTGTTCTGCACTTTGCAGGCCTGGAAATGTAAGCTTCAAGATACAGGTGTTGAATTATTCATGAATAAAGTGTTTCTAAAACCAGTTTTTATTGAAATGTGCATAGGCCCTAGGTTCATTGGGGAAAAATAATTATGCAACAGACTCAGTATCGGAAAGATGATATTGGTTAAGACTAAGACATGGTTCAGATATTTGATATGACTAGAAGTCTTCTGAATTGTAAAGGGCAAAAAATTTTGTGCTGAGGTAGAAAAGTATGTTTCTAATGTTTGTGGAATTTTTTATTTTTATAAGCAAACTTATTTTCTGATGCCTAAAGACTCCTGGTCTTTAACAAAATTAAACCTCCATTAATGAGAAATTTTCTGACTTTTGGGTCTTATTTAGATTTTCCCTCATTCTGTTTCTAGCACAGAATTCTGCCTGATTTGTCACACAGATAGGTTTTATGATGTCTCATAAATTATTTAATATTTTTGTTTTGGTTGGAAAATTTTATTGCAGTAAGGTCTTAAAAATATTTTCTTGTATAGAACTAGACATGTTATTAAATATGATCTGTGACAACTTTGAAAAAAAAAAAAAAAACAGAAAGCATATTGTTTTCTTTCAGGAAAAGTAATTCCATAAGATTGTTTATCTCTGGAGGTTTTATGTCAAATAATAAAGCATGCAGTATCAGAGTATCTGAGGATCAAGGAACATGAAAAAGAAGACAGGAGGAAGGGAAAAGAGCCTCACTTCTCTGGAAATCCGGGGTGGTTACCCTAAGGGAAGGAATACATTACTCTGGCAGTCTCTGTTTCAGACAGTGGATACTCTCTATCCACTATGGATGCTATGGACACCAACTATCCACATTTACCAATTTCCTCTATAGCCTCATATCAGGAATTGTGAAAGCCTACTTATATTACACACTCTTTCACTTAAAAAACTCTCTCTTCTCATCAAATGGCAGTAAATAGGTTATTTCCATGGAGTTTTTAACCCTGTATTTTAAACCTGCATTTGACTCTGTATTAGTTATGTGTTGCTACCTGACAAGTTACCCCGAAACTCAGTGGCTTAAAACAATAATAAATATTCATAATCTCCTAGTTCTGTGGGTCAGGAATTTGGGAGGGTGGCAGTGGTTAGTTCTGCCTCAGGGCCTCTCAGGAGGCTGTAGTCAAGAGGCTGGCTGGAGATACAGCCATCTAGAAGCTTGACAGCACCTGGAGGGTCTGTTCCTGAGACGGCTCTCCCACGTGG
The DNA here is from genome assembly GCF_910594005.1 of Cervus elaphus. Classification (NCBI taxonomy): domain Eukaryota; kingdom Metazoa; phylum Chordata; class Mammalia; order Artiodactyla; family Cervidae; genus Cervus; species Cervus elaphus. Next base: position 93,093,787 of record NC_057826.1, on the reverse strand, counting down.
CTGTGGGCAGGAAAGGCTCAGTGCACCGGCAGTGCGGCTGCTTGATAACGACATCTGGCTTCCTTCAGTTGTTGAACAAGTGACTGACAGAACAAGGAAGAAGCCACGATAGCTTTCAACCGAGTCTCAGAAGTCATATAAAGTGTTACTTCTGCCACATCCTATTTGTTAGAAGCAGCTCACTGAAACTGCAGCCCATATTCCTGAGGTTCCACCTTTTGGACAGAGGAGTGTTAAAGAATTTGTGGCTATTTTAAAGCCACCACATGTTCTTAACTGGAACAAGCAGAGCCATTTCACTAAGTGGCTGGCCTCACAATCTCCACTCATTTAGTTCATCAAACAGTAGGCCCCTGAAGGAAATACACTTCTACTTAGAGCTCACCCGTGGCTTTTCACCTTCAACAATATTATTGAATCTAGTGCTTTTCCTCCTTCTAGAATCCGCTGACTTCTACGTTGCTGAACCACTCTGACTCCATCTTGTCAGCTCTACTTTAGTCCTTCCCCTCTCCTTTCTGCATGACTGCACTTTAGCCTACTCATAAGGAATGTGCTCAAGCCAAATTCACTAACAACTTTGCCTTCATCAGATGTGAAAGCTGAAAGAATCCTTTTGCTGACGCAGATGGTTAATGGTCATGAGACCCCAGGAGGAGGAAAAATCCCCAGTTCCAGTCAGTGTGGATGTGCTTCTCCCTCGGTGGTCAGATCCTAATTTTAGCTCTGGCCCCTTTAAATCCCCCTGGACTCCTTTCTGTGGCATGGAGCGCAGTTGTGCATGCCTCTGGATTGCTCTCTGCCCAATCTTGCCAGCATATAAGTTATCCACAATAAACTTCATGACTGTACTGTATGTAACTGCTTTGTTAATAAAGCTTTGTTTTACAGACTCAAAATTCCTTCTCAGTTTGGAGGATATTATTTTGTATCTCTTCCTTCCAATAACTCCCTTGTGTAAGAAGCTAATAAGACAGAGAATAAAATTCTTTCAAGTACTTGAAAAGCCAATATTTTGACTATACATTCCTACTGGGGTATAAACAAAACAAAAAGCACTTCATTAGTAGTTCCATTGTTATTAATATTGTTAACAACAGAAATATCACTAATAGTAATATTGTAAATAAAATGTACAATAAATAAGTTGATGTATTAAGAAACAAACGTTCAGCATAAAATAAAAAGATACAACTAAAAAGTAAAGTTATTATGAATCTATAATATTAAGTTTAAAATGGAAAAATCAGTAAGAACTCATGATTTTTCTTTCTAAAAGTATGATTTCATGGAAAATGCCTAAAAACAATGACATCCAATAGCAACAAGCACACCTCGCACTGAAACTATGGTCTCTAAATAGATTTTCCATTAAAACAACCATTTACAGAAAATATGGGAAGAAACCATAAAAATCAGTCAAATCCAGAATTTCGGAAACCCCAACAGACAAATGACCCAGGTTCCAGAACAAACGAAACATAGGAAGAAACGCTGTAGATTAAAACATACTTAGGAGACATAAAAAACACATGTAACATATAGACCCTGATAGATCTTCATTCAAACAAAAACTTTAAATAAAAACCATTTTTAGATAATTTGGGAAAATTTGAATATGGACTGGGTATTATTAAATGGTATTAAAAATAAGTTTTTTTAGGTATAATGATAAAAACCATGTAGGTGTGAGAAAAAAGTCCTTATCTGCTAGAGATGCAGGTACAAGTATTTATCAGTAAAATGGTATGATGTCTGGAATTTAGAAAAAAATACTCCCAACAACAACAAAATACTATCCATTGTCCAGCCTACTATGTGGTATGACTTTTTATAGGTCAATAGAATAAACAATCAAACTATAAGATAGCTCACTCCAGACACAAATGGAATGGATAATCAACATGTCTGGGGATATCTTTTTAATATCTGTGAATCCCAATAACATAGTCAATAAACCTCTAATTCAACATCTCAAATACTCACATACCACAAGCATGCTCCATCAAATAAAAGCTTGCTAAAACTGTGATAACTTGTATCAACTTGTCATGCCATTTCCTTCAAAAAGTAAGCCTAATAAAGGAGGATCAAGGTCAATCTGACATGATGTGTTCTTAGTGATGTCTGCTTATGCTCAAAGATCATTATGCCTGCCTAAATGTCTCCCACTGTATGTTTAATAATTTGTCCCAGATTTTTCTAAGCAACCACAGTGAACTGATCATCTGAAATTCACAAATTCTACCTTTTCCACACTTGAAAGAATGTATTTATTTTAAGTTTTGTCGTTCTTGTTTAGTTAGTAAGTCATGCCCAATTCTTTGCAACCCCATGGACTGCAGCATGCCAGTCTCCTCTGTCTTCCACTATCTTCTGGAGTTTGCTCAGATTCATGTCCACTGAGTTGGTGATGAGATCTAACCATCTCATCCTCTGCTGCCCCATTCTTTTGCCTTCACTCCTTCCCAGCATCAGGGTCTTTTCCAATGGGTCGGCTCTTCGCATCAGGTGCCACAGTATTAGAGCTTCAGCATCAGTCCTTCCAATGAATGAATAATCAGGTTGATTTCCTTTAAGACTGACTGATTTGATCTCCTTGCAGTCCAAGGGACTCTCAAGAGTCTTCTCCAGCATCACAATTCAAAAGCATCAATTCTTTGATGCTCAGCCTTCTTTATGGTACTGGACTACTGGAAAAACCATCGCTTTGACTCTATGGACCTTTGTTGGCAAAGGGATTTTTCTGCTTTTTAATATGCTATTTAGGTTTGTCATAGCTTTCCTTCCAAGGAACAAGCATTTAACTTCATGGCTGTAGTCACAGGCCACAGTGATTTTGGAGCCCAAGAAAAAACAATGTCACTGATTCTACTTTTTCCCCCATCCATTTGCCACAAACTGACGGGACTGGATGTCATGATCTTAGTTTTTTGAATGTTGAGTTTTGAGCCAGCTTTTTCACTCTCCTCTTTCACCCTCATTAAGAGGCTCTTTAGTTCCTCTTCACTTTCTGCCATTAGAGTGGTATCATCTGCATATCTGCAGTTGTTGACATTTCTCCCAGCAATCTTGACTCTAGCTTGTGATTTGTCCAGCTCAGCATTTCACATGATGTACTCTGCATAGAAGTTGAATAAACAGGGTGACAATATACAGCATTGATGTACTCCTTTCCCAATTTTGAACCAGTCAGTTGTTTCACATCTGGTTCTAACTGTTGCTTCTTGACCTGCATACAGGTTTCTCAGTAGACAGGTAAGGTGCTCTCGGATTTCCATCTCTAAGAATTTTCCAGTTTGTTGTGACCCACCCAGTCAAAGGCTTTAGTGTAGTCAATGAAGCAGATGTTTTTCTGGAATTCCCTTGCTTTTCCCATGACCCAACAACTGTTGACAATTTGATCTCTGGTTCCTCTGCCTCTTCAAAAACACAGCTTATACACTCGGAAGTTCTCAGTTCACATACTACTGAAGCCTAGCTTGTAGGATTTTGAGTATAACCTTCCTGGCACATGAAATGAGCTCAAATGCATCTCTTCTAAGGGATTCTTGCCTACAGCCTTCCCCAGCTCTACCTGTGGCAGGTATTTCTTCTGGAGAAACACAGAACAGATGTTCCTTAGCCCCCTTTCCTACTCTAGAGGTTTTAAACCCAGAAGCAACTTCCACCACTTTAAATAAACAATAAACTACTTTCAGGAAATGCCTCAGCCCAATGCAGTCCCTGGACGAGAAAAAATGTCTAGGAAGCTCAGAGTACAAATGATAAAGAATTTGTGCCAGAATTCATAATCTTAATTACCAGTTTCATAACTGCAGGCTTCCCAGGTGGCATAGTGGTAAAGAACCCACCTGCCAATGCAGGGGACGTAAGAGACCTGGGTTCGATCCCTGAGTCGGGAACATCCCTGGAGGAGGGCATGGCAATCCACTCCAGTGTTCTTGCCTGGAGAACCCCATGGGCAGAGGAGCCTGGTGGACAACAGCCCACAGGGTTGCAATCAGACATGACTGAAGCGACTTAGCATTCACGCACCATTACTGTAGTTACTATTAACCAACATATATGGAATTATAGCATTTTGATATTATAACCATTGGTACCTCTGTGCTGGTGTGTACTGGCTGGTCATTAAACCTGAGAGGTTCTCATGTCTTAGTCTGACTCTGACAGTAACGCTAGACTACAAAAAGCTGTGAGCCTGCTGCGACCCTATCATTGCATCACACACTAAGAAGGAAATGTTCTCCTAGAGCCTGTAGGGGCTTCCCTGGTGACTCAAGCAGTAAAGACTGCCTGCAGCACAGGAGACCTGGGTCTGATCCCTGGGTGGGGAAGATCCCCCGGAGGAGGAAATGGCAACCCACCGCCATGTTCTTGCCTGGAGAATCCCATGGACCACGGAGCCTGACAGGCTATAGTCCACCGGGTCGCAAAAGGCTGGCCGTGGCTGAAGCGACTCAGCACGCACACACAGACCCTGTCAAGCACTCTACAAAAAGATCCTACGGAGGCTGAAAAATACTACGTACAACCAACATACACAGCATGTGGCTATTAAAAGTAACATGCAAAACCGGATCTGCCGTGTTAGGCACAACCAATCCATCACAGTAACATTTTATTATAAATTCTGAGTACTGATTAGCAGGATGAACCCTATCTGTTTTTCTATTGCTTGGTTCCAGAGGTTTTTAATAGTTGCAGAGTGTAGTGTTTGCTCTGCAATCGAAAGAATTATAGTACCTGATAATGTCCATTAATCACAGCATCATGTAGGGGAGTGATCTGGTACATTCCGCTGATATTCACGTCTGCTCCACCTTTTAACAGTTCACTTACTGTCTGATAAAATCCTCCTAAACTAGCTTCATGAAGTGCTGTCCAACCTGTGACACAAAAAAGTAATGGTGTTTGTTTACATTTGGCATCTTAAGAATGTCTGCGCTTGCCCTTAAAATAAGAACTCTAATTCTAAGTTGTTGCTTTAAAAATACTTTGGCTATATGAAACAAGATAACCTCACCATGAAGCAATCTGTATTATTTGTGGATTCAATAAACCTGATGGACAAATAAAACTCCTACCCTTAACACTGTTGGTATTAACATGGAAAAATATGAAAACAGTAAAAAATTTGAAAACACTCCTGCCCCCCTCAAATAAAAAGGCTGTAAGGTGGGGGGGGGGGTCATTATTAGCTCATAGAGAATGCTGGTTGCAGGTTACTTTTCTACAGAGAAGAGGGGGAAAAGCCTTATTCATAGCTCAAGGTACTTTCATTAAAGTAACCCAGCCAGCAGGACCTCATAGAAGTCAGTTTAAAAGTTGACTCCTTCTTTAGACCAATCTAATAAATGAGTTTTTAAAGAATGTAAGTTTGAAAAAAAAAAAAAAAAAAGTTGACTCTTGACCAACGTGGGTTTGAACTTCGCAGGTCTATCGTATACACAGATTTGTTTCCAACAGTAAATACTACGGTATCACACAATCTGAGGTCATTGAAGGAGAAACCATGGACAGGGACAGCTAACTATAATTTATACTCGGATTTTTGACCACAGTGAGAGTCAGCACCCCTACCTCCCACACTATTCAAGGGTCAACTGTATAATTTTTTCTCCCAATTTGCAAAAAGTTAGTTATAGTAATTCAACTAACATACTACAAAGTGCTCCAAGAACAAATCTTTTATTACCTCCCCAAACTGCAAATTGGGACATCCTTAAGCAACATCTTTTTTTCTTTTTAAAAATGTATTATTAATATCCTGGCCTGAGCCAATCTTTCTTTTCAGTTCTAATGTGCCATAAGCTTAGGAATCTGTGTAAAATAATCCTCAATTCATTGATCTGACAGGGTTTTAGCAAAGAAGCTTTATTATATCTATTTTGGGTATTCAGAGTTTATTTTCAGGCTATTTCATGGTAGTCACCATTGGTTTTGATAGGTGAAGAATTACTGAATTAGTTTTTCTTTAAATCAAAGACAAAGATATCACAAAATGTAAATGAGGACTTATGAAATGCAAATGTTACCTATGAAAAGATAATTGGGTATATTACATTTTGTGTGCACTTAAGTCTTTATTGGATTGTATCAAAAAATAAATATATTTTAACCTTTCTAGTAGATATTGTTTATTTTTTTTGTTTCCACAGTATTTGGTGCAGAGGAGGCACATGGTAAAAGCTCACTACATTGAACCGATATGTTATAAGGAGACCATACACCTCTTGTCAGCAGTTCTTGAACTTTAATGAGAATAAAAATCATCTAGGGAGGGACTTCCCTGGTGGTATAGTAGCTAAGACTCTGCACTCCCAACACAGGGGTCCTGGGTTTGAGCCTGGTCAGGGAACTAGATCGCACACACTGCAACTAAAGACACTGCAAGTGCAACTAAAAATCCCTCATGCCGCAATGAAGATCAAAGATCCCATGGGCCACAACAAAGACCTTGTGCAGCCAGATAAATAAATAGATATTTTAAAAAATCATCTAGGGAAGCTCGATCTCTAGATTTTAACCTAAAGATTTTGACTGTGATTTTCAGTGATTTTATGTGTGTGCTTCAGTAAAGGTTACATTTTAAGCAAATATTGTAGGTGACTAATAGGAAAATGGCTTATGGACAACCTTTTGCAAACACTGCCCTCGGCAATTCTGTGAGACATGGTAGTCAGAAGTAGTGAAGGTCAGAGTAAGATGCCAACTGAGAAGAAAAAGTAGAAAACAAGGGAGTTCAGAAGTCTGGAAAATATGGACAGGTAAAGAATTCATGAAAGTCACAGAAGTATATGGGGCAGTGAGGAGAAGGTGTATACTGCCAAGCAAAAGACAAGTAGGGAATAGCAACCAAGGATGCTAATAATGGCACAGAAAAAAAAAGAAAAAAGGTTAATGAACAGAAACCTATAAAGACTGATGTTTGGGAAATCCATAAATTCCAGTTAGAGGCATGCAGAACTACTCCTGAACCTAAGAAGCACAAAGAGGCTTAACAGAAAGAACCATATATTTCTCAAAATCAAAGAAGCAAGTGCTCTGGCTAGCAAGTAAGGATCCATGGTTTAGGGTTATAAGACCATGATAGAATAACAGTCTTTAAAGTGCTGACTCATTATAGTATAAACCCAGGTCCTGCTAAAGTAAGTTCAAGGGGAGCACTTGTATCACCTGCTTATCCGTGGACTGTGCTGCCGATCTCTGTGCATCAAAAGACTTTGTGCACTCTTTCATACACCAAGGAAGTCTAGAAGCAATAGTAAAAGCAAGGACACATAACAGGTGCTGGCCCAGTGTGGCTCGGTGTTTTAAGTACGTAAGGGCCATTAAGGAATCATTCCTCTCCAGGAGAACACCCCCACAGGAAGCCTGTACCAGAGATCTAACCTGGCAGAAAGACTGTCCTTCCTGAGCTTCCTGCCCCACCCTCTCCAACTCATAAGTCTGTTCTCTTCATTTCCCTGGCAACTGCCTTTGCTGTTTCCTCCACCATTAATCTTCCCAGAAGCGCAATGTACCACCAGCTTCGTCCAGCTGAACCTCATTCCTCCCCGATTAAAAGCTGAGTCTCACAGTAACAGTGCTCACACAAAGCCAGCAAGCTGGCCCCAGGAGCCCCATCCCTCTGTGGCAGCTACTGCACATGGCCCACGACCTTTGAAGGGGAAATACAGTGTTCTTCTCCTGCCTCTCCCCTCATCTTACCACTTCCTGGAGAGGATGGTGAAGCATCACCTAAGAAGGAAAATTACTTGGGAGCTTTCTGTTTGAGGCTTGCCTTAAGCCTACTTTGCCATAATTTCACAGCAGTAATTCAGCTGAAACAAAAAACACTCTCAAGATAACTGTAAGTGGTAACCACAACCTACCGGCATAACTTGGCTGATTAACATTTCCACCTTTTTTGATATAATGATGAACAAGACCAGCATCATTGTGCACAGCAGCTTTATACAGTAAGTTCTCTCCAAAAATGTTTCTCCGGTTAATGTTAGCAAGAGTCGTTTTAATCATCTTCATTTTTTCTGAAATGAAGGCATGAACACAAGAAAACCAAAAACATGAATAATTCTTATTTGAAAATCAAGAGGACTAGGAGTAACAGAATGATTTCAGTTAACATTCTAGAATAGAGATAAATTACATTATGAAGGAGTATTTCATTCATTAACCCAACTTATAACAGTATCTACATGCAAAAAGGTGAAACAGGCAAATGTCATTAGTTTGAAATATTTGAGTAAACTATAGATCATGTAAGCGTTTATGTTGATTGAAACTCTAGGAGAGATGCATATGTAAGAAGACTAACAGATTATTTTTTTTAAAGTTCTAATGAAAGGGACTATTTAGATGTCACTAAACCTAATAAAATGTTACAATACCGAAATGTCTTATAAAACAATGAAGAAAAAATCTCAGAACTGTATCAGGAAGATACAAAAATTACCTCTAGGAAAACCAGGAAAAAGAATGCTACTAAATTTTCTTTCTTTGCTAAAAATAATTGTCATGAAATTAAATAAAGGACTATGATCTTGAGCTGTATAACAGTTTTGACTTCCTAAGCTGAGAAATACACAATTAAAATAGTTTTCCAGGTTCTGCATAGCAAGTATCATTTCTCCACTGCGCCTCCTAAAATACTGAAACTCATTTAGATAATCCAAATCCTGTCCATTTTTACAGATAATACTCATTCGGTTTTCCCGAATTTCAGAATAGCTTTGATGACAGCTTTTCTAGTTTTCATGCAAATACCCTGCTCCATCCTAAAACCTCAGAAAGGTATCTGAGTACTGAAGCAGATTTTCTCAATAGATCACAATTCAACTGCTTTGTTTTTATGTGACTCTCTCCATTCAGTCCCACTGTAAACTAAAACAAACCAACTGCTCAACACTTGAGCCTACCTTCCCCTACCCCAGACTACAAAGCATTCTGCTCCCACCAGATAAACTATATGTAAAGGCCAATAGTCTTTATTCCAGATCTGTCTTTGCCAGTTATACTTGCTATTATAAACATGCAATTTATTAAAAACAAATTAAGAATATAAAAATTTTCAATGAAAACTAAGTTGTGAAAGACATTCACTTCCAATCAGAACTAAATAACTGCTATGACTTACCCTCCCATTGTAAACAACTAGAAAACTAAATAAAATATAAGGGGGTAAAACCCTTTATCCAGAAATTGGAAAAACAGGTAGTTCAGATCTATGACTCCCTGAGTGAAGGCAAACAATGCAGTGAGACCTAAGGTCACTCCAGCTTCCTGTCTGGGGTTTTCCGAGGATAACACCAGCATAGTGAGGTGCTCCTGCTGGGCAGAGGAGACAGATCAGCATCTGGGGAGGCTGGGGTAAAAAAACTTACAGGGGAGGGCACCGGAGATGAAGGTGTAGAGAAAAGGCACCAGAAATCTATAAAAAGGGTTCCTTGAGTCATTATCTGAATACTAAACCATTCATGGGTAAATCGTCCTGAGGCTGGGCAAGAAGTACCCAGGAACTATAAATTACTAATAACAACCATCAGAGATCACACAGGCTGGGGAACACTTACATTCCTGCCCATCTGGGGAGAGAGACCTTGTTGAAAAATTGGGGCATTTAGAGAGACCTTTAGTGGGTCATATCTTAGGGGCAGAGCTAAACTAGTCCCAGAGTAAGGCATACACTAGACCTACCTAACCAGGGTTTTTTAAATGTATTGAAAGGATCGAGCTGATCTTTAAGTAACTTGTTGCCCAAAATAAAAATAAACACTCTTAAAATACAGAGAATAACACTCAATAATATTCTGCTGCATACAGATTTTGAATTGTTCTCTACTATAAAGGCCTTGTGCCTTTGTCAAAACTCAGGGTTTACTTCTGAACTCCCTTCTCTTCCACTGATCTACTAATATTTCCCTATCTTGATGACAATACCATGTTATTTTGATCACCACAGCCATAAAATAATAATAATAATTCTTAAAATAAGGTAGTGTTAGCTCTCAAAACTTTGTTCTTTATCAGAGTTGTTTTACTACTTAGATCATTTGCATTCCATATGAATTTTAGAACCAGCTTTTGAATTTCTACAAAAAAAAAAAAATCCTACAGGGATTTTGATTAAGATTGTGTAGATTCCATAAATACATCTCAATAGAAAACACATCTTAACCATATCAAGTCTTCTGACTCAATGAACAAGGTATGTTTCCATTTCTCTCCATCAGATTTTGTTTTCTATGTGTAATATCTTGTAGGTTTCAGCATACTTGTCTTTTACATCATTTGTTAAATTTTATCTCTATTTCATATTTTTTGAAATTTCAGCATAAAATTCACTTCCTAATTGTTTGGCTTTCAAATATAACTTTCTAATTGTTTGTTGCTAGAATACAGTAGTGTAATTAGTATTAGTACATTGACCTTTTATGTTGCAACTTTGCTAAACTCACTTATAGTTGCTTTTACTGTAGTTTCCATCAGATTTTCTACAGACAATCATGTGACTTGTGACTAAAGACTGTTTTCTTTCAATGATCAAAAGAAGCAGTGAGAACAGACTTCCCTGTCTTATTTCTGATGTTAGGGGAAAGCACTAAGTCTTTCACCATTAAGTATGATAGCTGTGTATCTTTTTGTAGACGCCCTTTATCAGGTTGGACGGTAAAGAGTCTGCCTACCATGAGGGAAACCCAGGTTCGATCCCTGGGTCGGGAAGATCCTCTGGAGAAGGAAATGGCAACCCACTCCAGTACTCTTGCCTGGAAAATCCCATTGATGGACAGCGTGGTAGGCTACAGTCCATGGGGTCGCAAAGAGTCGGACACGACTGAGCCACTTCACTTCACTTTATCAGGTTGACCCAGTTCCCCTCTATTATAAATTTGCTGAGTTTTTATCAGTAATGGATATTAGGTATTACCGAAATCTTTCTCTACATCATCTACTGAGGTGATCATATGGTCTTTCTCTTTTAGCTCATTAATACAACAAATTACAGTGATTGACTTTCAAATGTAAAATCAACCTAACAGTCCTGTGATAAATCTCACTTGGTTACAATGCACATATGCACATATGTTGCATATGGTTTGCTAAAATTGTTTAGATTTTTGCATCTCTGCTTATGAAGGATACTGAACTGCAGTTTTCTGTTCTTGTAATGTCTTTGATTTTTGTATTAGTTTAATGGTGACCTCATAAAATGACCTGGAAACGGTTCCTCATCGTCAGGTTTTTGAGAGGGTTTGTGAAGAACTCTTTCCTGGCTTCCCCTTGGTGGCTCAGAGGGTAAACCATCTGCCTGCAATGTGGGAGACCCGGGTTTGAACCCTGGGCTGGGAAGACCCCGTGGAGAAGAAAATGGCAACTCCAGTATTCTTGCCTAGAGAATCCCATGGACGGAGGAGCCTGGTAGGCTACAGTCCACAGGGTCGCAAAGAGTTGGACACGACTGAGCAATTTCACTTCACTCACTTTGTGAAGAACTGGTATCATTTCTTCCTTAGTGTTCGGCAGAATTCACTATTAAAGGTATAATGGACTGAAGTATGTCCTCACAAAAGTCATGTGTTGAAGCCCTAATATAATAAGGTTCAGTTCAGTTCAGTCACTTAGTCGTGTCCAACTCCTTGCTACCCCATGAACCACAGCACGCCAGGCCTCCCTGTCCATTACCACTTCCCGGAGTCCACCCAAACCCATGTATATCGAGTCAGTGATGCCATCTGACCATCTTATCCTCTGTCGTCCCCTTCTCCTCCTGCCCTCAATCTTTCCCAGCATCAGGGTGTTTTCCAATGAGTCAGCTCTTCGCATGAGGTGGCCAAAGTATTGGAGTTTCAGTTTCAGCATCAGTCCTTCCAATGAACACCCAGGACTGATCTCCTTTAAGATGGACTGGTTGGATCTCCTTGCAATCCAAGGGACTCTCAAGACTCTTCTCCAACACCACAGTTCAAAAGCATCAATTCTTCAGCACTCAGCCTTCTTTATAGTCCAACTCTCACAACCACACATGACCAGTGGAAAAACCATAGCCTTACCTAGACGGACCTTTGTTGGCAAAGTAACGTCTCTGCTTTTCAATATGCTGTCTAGTTGGTCATAACTTTCCTTCCAAGGAGTGAGTGTCTTAATTTCATGGCTGCAATCACCATCTGCAGTGATTTTGGAGCCCAGAAAAATAAAGTCAGCTACTGTTTCCACTGTTTCCCCATCTATTTGTCATGAAGTGATGGGACCGGATGCCATGATCTTCGTTTTCTGAATGTTGACTTTAAGCCAACTTTTTCACTCTCCTCTTTCACTTTCATCAAGAGGCCCTTTAGTTCTTCTTCACTTTCTGGCATAAGGGTGGTGTCATCTGCATATCTGGGGTTATTGATATTTCTCCCTGCAATCTTGATTCCAGCTTGTGCTTCCTCCAGCCCACCATTTCTCATGATGTACTCTGCATATAAGTTAAATAAGCAGGGTGACAATATACAGCCCTGACGTACTCCTTTTCCTATTTGGAACCAGTCTGTTGTTCCATGTCCAGTTCTAACTGTTGCTTTCTGACCTGCATACAGGTTTCTCAAGAGGCAGGTCAAGTGGATTGGTATTCCCATCTATTTCAGAATTTTCCACAGTTTATTTTGATCCACACAGTCAAAGGCTTTGGCATAGTCAATAAAGTAAAAATAGATGTCTTTATCGAACTCTCTTGCTTTTTCCATGATCCAGCGGATGTTGGCAATTTGATATCCAGTTCCTCTGCCTTTTCTAAAACCAGCTTGAACATCTGGAAGTTCTCGGTTCACATATTGCTGAAGTCTGGCTTGGAGAATTTTGAGCATTACTTTACTAGCGTGTGAGATGAGTGCAATTATGTGGTAGTTTGAGCATTCTTTGGCGTTGCCTTTCTTTAGGATTGGAATGAAAACTGACCTTTTGCAGTCCTGTGGCCACTGCTAAGTTTTCCAAATTTGCTGGCATATTGAGTGCAGCACTTTCACAGGATCATCTTTCAGGATTTGAAATAGCTCAGCTGGAATTCCATCACCTCCACTAGCTTTGTTTGTAGTAATGCTTCCTAACGCCCACTTGACTTGACATTCCAGGATGTCTGGCTCTAGGTGAGCGATCACACCATTGTGATTATCTAGGTCGTGAAGATCTTTTTTGTACAGTTCTTCTGTGTATTCTTGCCACCTCTTCTTAATATCTTCTGCTTCTGTTAGGTCCATACCATTTCTGTCCTTTATTGAGCCCATTTTTGCAAGAAATGTTCCTTTGGTATCCCTAATTTTCTTTTTTCCCAATTTTCTTGAAGAGATCTCTAGTCCTTCCCACTCTGTTGTTTTCCTCCATTTCTTTATATATATATATAAATTATATATATAAATATAAATTATATATATATAAATTATATATATATATATATAATAGGGTTGGCATCCTTATAAAAAAGGAAGAGACTTTTTTCTGCATACAGAAAAAGCTCTCTGCATACACAAAAAAGTCACTGCAGGAAGGCACTGTCTGAAAGCCAGGAAGAGAGGTCTCAGCAGAAAGAATTTTGTAGCACCTTAAGTGTGGACTTTCAGCCTCTAGAACTATGAGAAAATAAGTTTCTATTGTTTAAGCCACCCAGTTTGTAGTGCTCAGTTATGTTTGCCTTAGTCATCTAATACAGGAGGCATCTTGGCCTAGACGATTTTTTGGTTTGTTGTTGTTTGTTGATTTGCTTTTTGGTGGGGAAGTTTTGAAATAAAGATGCAATTTACTTAGTAGTTTTGTTATTACTCAGGTTGCCCATTGCTTTATAATAAAATTCCTGTCAAGGAATTTGTCCATTTCATCTAATGCATTGGCAAAAAGTTGTTCATAATATTCCCTTATTATCCTTTTGCATATCTGTAGACTAGATAATGATGTCACCTCTCTTACTTCTGACATCGGTAATCTGTGCTTCTCTTTTTTTTCCTGGTCAGTTTGAGAAAGATTTATCGATTTTACTGATCTTCTCCAAGATTAGCTTTATTGATTTTCCTTATTATTTTTGTTTTCAATTTCATTGATTTTTGCTTTGCCATTGTTTTCTCCTTTACTATTTCCTTTCTTCTGTTTACTCTGCATTTCATTCACTCTTCTTTTCCTAGTTACTTAAGTTAGAAGCTGATGTCACTGATTTGAGAGTGTTCTTTATTTCTCACATAGACATTTAGCACTATAATTCCCCCATCACTCTTTTCAAGACATCTTCAAATATTGCTATGTTGTATTTTCACACTATTTTAGTTAAACATATTCTCAAATTTCTTTTAAATTTCCTTGACCCAGGAGTTATTTTAAAGTGTGCTACTTACTTTCCAAATATTTCAAGATTTTATAGAGCTCTGTTACTGATCTTCTGTTAATTCTATTTGCAATCATAAAAAACACTTCATGATATTAATCCTTTTATATTTATTGATACTTCTTTTATGGTTCAGCATATAAACTATCTTGATAAATATTCTGAGTGCATTTGAAAAGAATGTGTTATCTTCTGATCTGGAGTGGAAAGTTATACAAATGTTAAACAGATCGAGTTGTCTGCTAGTGTTGTTTAAATCTCCTGTATCCTTACTGTCCACTTGGGTTACTATAATGAGTAACAATCACTGAAGTATGGTATTAAAATCACTGATTATAATTGTGGATTTGTCTATTTCTTCTTTCACTTTTATCAGTTTTCGCTTCATGTATTTTGAAACTCTGTTATTAACAGAACAATTGTTTACTTCAGATAAATACCCAGGAGTGGAATTGCTGGATGATATTGTAGCTCTAACTTTTTGAGGAATCCCCATACTGTTTTCCATAGTGACTGTACCAATTTACATTTCCCACCAACAGCGCACAGTGCTTCCTTTTCTCAACAACCTCCCTAACACTTGTCATTTACTGTCTTTTTGATAACAGCCATTTTAACAGGGGGGTGAGATGATATCTCACTGGGTTTTGACTTGCACTTCCCTGATGATTTGTGATGTGGAGCACCTTTTCATGTGTCTGTGGCCATCTATATGTCTTCTTTGGAATAATGTCTATTCAGATCCTCTGTGAAAACCCTAACTAGAAAAGACGCATGCACCCTTACATTCACTGCAGCATTTTTAGAGATATAGAAGCAACCTAACTGTCCATTAACAGATGAACGGATAAAGATGTGATATATGTATATGATGGAATATTGCTGTTGTTCCCTGCTCTTTGTGACCCCATGGATTGCAACATACCAGGTTTCCCTGTCCTTCTCTGTCTCCCACAGTTTGCTCAAACTCATGTCCATTGAGTCAGTGATGCCATCCAACCATCTCATCCTCTGTCGTCCCCTTCTCCTCCCACCTTCAATCTTTCCTAGGCTCAGGGTCTTTTCCAATGAGATGGTTCTTTGCATCAGATGGCCGTAGTATTGGAGTTTCAGCTTCAGCAATCAGTCCTTCCAATGAATACTCAGGACTGATTTCCTTCAGGATGGACTGGTTGGATCTCCTGCCATCCAAGGAACTCTCAGGGCCTTCTCCAACACAACAGTTCAAAAGCATCAATTCTTCGGCACTCAGTCTTCTTTACGGTACAACTCTCACATCCATACATGACCACTGGAAAAACCGTATCTTTGATGGACAGACCTCTGTCTGCAAAGTAACGTCTCTGGTTTTTTAATATGCTGTCTAGGTTGGCCATAGCTTTTCTTCCAAGGAGCAAGCATCTTTTAATTTCATGGCTGCAGTCACCATCTGCACTGATTCTGGAACCCAAAAACATAAAGTCTGTCACTGTTTCCATTGTTTCCCCATCTATCTGCCATGAAGTGATGGGACCGGATGCCATCATCTTCATTTTCTGAATGTTGAGTTTTAAGCTGGCTTTTTCACTCTCCTGTTTCACTTTCATCAAGAGGCTCTTTAGTACCTCTTCGCTTTCTGCCATAAGGGTGGTGTCATCCACATATCTGAGGTTATTGATATTTCTCCCTGCAATCTTGATTCCAGCTTGTGCTTCATTCCACATGATGTACTCTGCACAGAAGTTAAATAAGCAGGATGACAATTTACAGCCCTGACGTACTCCTTTCCCAATTTTGAAAGAGTCTGTTGTTCTATGTCCAGTTCTAACTACCGCCTCTTGACCTGCATACAGGTTTCTCAGGAGACAGGTAAGGTGGTCTCGTATTCCCATCTCTTTAAGAATTTTCCACAGTTTGTTGGAATAATTTTTATACATATAGTTAACAATTCCAATGATCTTCAAGGTGTAAATGCAGAACTCCATTGAGTGTCATCTTTCTACTGCCTGAAGAATGTACTTTAAAATTTCCTATAATATGGGTCTGCTGATGATGAGTCCTTTCAGCTTTTGCATGTCTAACACTTTATTTCACCTTCATTTCTGAAAGATATTACGTTGGGTATGACATTCTAGGTTCTAGTTATAGAATTCTAGGTATAGAATTTTTTTTAGTACTTTAAAACTTCTGCTTGCATTGCTTCCAACAAGAAATTTGAGTCACTCTTATTACATGAAAAAAAAAAAGCTTTTTTTCCTTATCCACATATTTATAGTCTTCTGATTTCATAAATGACTGAATATTATTTCATTGGTTATACTGTAATTTGTTAGCTATTCAATTTAGGTTGTTTCTAGTCTAGTCATAGTAAACAATGCCGTGATGAACATCCTTATAAAATATATCTATATATTTGAGTAAATATAGCCATAGAATAAATCCCTGTAAGTAGAACTGGTGACTCAAAAGAATTGTGATTTAAAATTCTGATGAATATAAGTAAATCACCCTGTAAAAAGACTGAACATACACTATTATTATTATCAAAAACATATTTTGTCACATTCCTCTCACTGGGAATTCTCAAATGTTTACTGGCATTCTCTTAGGTGAAAATTACACCTTTTAATTTGCATTTCGTTAAATGTGAATGAGATGTTAATCTTTTCAGGTATTTATATTTTTTTTCTGTGAATTCCTTGTTCATATCCTTTACCTATGTTCTTTATAGTTACTGTTTCATAAGACGTTTTTGCATACAATTATAATTAACTCCTTGTCATTGTTATTAATATTTTTTCTGTTTGATGACTGATTTTCTTAAGGATATTTTTCATACAATTTTTTTTAAATGTATGTAGTCAATTTTATTATTCTTTTCCCTCCTGGCTTCTGGGTTTGAGTTGTTCTACACAAAGGTTTTTCCAAGACTGCAAAAAGATTCACTTGTCTTTTCTTCTAGAGCTTTTTTTTTTAACTTTTTGGCCAAACTGGAATTAAATCTGGTATAAGGAATGATATAGTGATCCAATTTGTTTGTGTTTTTCACTACTTATTGCTTAGTTCTCTTTGCCACCAATTTTAGATGCCATATTTATCACAGACCTGACCCCATATTCCCATTGTATCTGGCTTCTACATCTAAACACTTTATTCTGCTTCATTGATTTATCTGTTGATTCTTGTGCCAGTATCAAATTATTTTAATTTTTATTGCTTTTCTAATTGCAGGTTCTTTCCTCTCCCTTTGCTTTTATTTTTTTAAGAATTTTCTTGGCTAGCTTTTGTATTTACTTTTCCAATTGAAATTGTATATTATTCTCAAGCTAGCCTCCAGTTCTATAAAGCAAGAAAAAACAAAACAATTAACAAATACACAAAAATCTGTTTCTGATTGTGCTGCCATGCATTTTCAGAATAATTTAGGGAGAAGTTTCTTACAGTACTGAATCTTTACTGTCAAGAACACGGTTCTTCTTTCCATTTATTCATCTTTTTTATATTCTTCAGCATAATTTTTACACTCTCTTCATGCAGGCATGGCAATTTGTTATTAGGTATATAAGTAGGTATTTTCTCTCTTTTGTAACTATTGCAAATGGGATCTTCTTTTATATTTTCTAACTGTGTAACATATATATGAAAGATATTTATTTGTCATCTTTTGTTTTATTGCATTTTTTTAAAGCTTTTTAGCTGGAAATAATTTCAGACTTATAAAACAGTTGTAAAAATAAAACAAAGGATCCACCTATTGTTAACATTTTGCCACTACTTAAACCATTCTCTCTCTCTCTTTATATATACATGCACACAGACATACATACACACAGAAATAATAATTTGTATATACCATGCTCCTTTACTCACTAATACTTAAAGATATATTCTCTAAAAAGAAGAACACTACCTTACATACTGATCAAATTAAGAAAATTCAACACTGATAAAATATTATTCTTTAATCTACAATCCATGTCTCAATTCTACCAACTGTCTCACTGTTTTTTGTAACCAGTCTTCCCAGGTTCCCATTATTTATGACAGTTTCAAGTTCATTCTTTCAGGCTTTACATACAGGAACAAAGAAATAACATCTACAAACATAATACGTTTGCTTTCTTTCCTCTATTTATTCTTCTGGGTTTAATTTCCCAAAGTCTATGTTGGCTAGTCACACCACAAAGAGGTCAGACACCTGAATCCAAAAAGGATTCTGAAATCACTGTCTTAAAAGTACAAGTACAGAAAATACATGACCCTATGAGGTGGAAGTTAAGGATACCGACTGAGCCACAGGGAAGCTTATGAGGTAGAAGTTAAAGATCAAGTCCTAGTTATATTACTGATCAGCTGCACAGTGCTGGGCAAAGTCCTTAACCTTTCTGAACTTCCTCATCAGTAAAATGAGAAAGTTGAGACACAATAATCTCTAAATCGTTTTTAGTACCAGAATTCTGTTTCTGTAAGTTACTTATTAAAGAAATAAAGAAAAGAGGCCTCACCTGCATGCTTTCTGTTTTTCTTCACCTGTTCTCCATTCCTGAGCCTGGATGAAGGACCAGTCTTCCCTTTACCTTCAATCTTTAAAGCAGGATTCTGCATTCTTAAAAATCAAACACGTTTTTAAAATTACTATCATGTTCTCCACAACCATTCACAGAGAATCATACCAAATTTTTTACTAATATTTTTTAAAACTCAATGGTATTTTACTAAGCTGTTGTCATGTATGAGAGCAGTTTTACACATGGAGATTGTTCCTGAGTAAGCTGCAGATAATTCTGTGACACACATGCCAGTTACTATGGTTTCCAGGCTTATCTTTGTGTCATCTATGGTATCTCTCCTTTAGGGACAGTCAGTCACAAGGATGAGTATTTTGAGTCTCTTGTCCTTCACTCCCCACCTAGGCCTGCCACTATATACTCTATCTGCAACTTCTAGGGAAAAAGAGGCAGGCTCTCTGCAAGAAAGAAAGGACTTGCCATGTAGTATGACACTGATCAAAAACTGTAAAAAAAACTGAGATAAGAACAGACATATAGATCAATGGAACAGAATAGAGAACTCCAAAATAAACCTACTCATATGTGGTCAATTAATCTACGACAAAGGAGCCAAGAATATACCATGGGGAAAGGATAGTCTCTTCAATAAATGGTGTTGGGAAAACTGGACAGCCATGTGTAAAAGAAAAAAACTGGACAACAATCTTAAACCACATACAAAAATCAACTCACAATGGAGTAAAGACTTAAACACAAGACTTGAAACCATAAAACCCCTAGGAAGAAATGTAAGTAAGCACCTTAACATCAGTCATGGAAATGATTTTCTGGATTTCACACCAAAAGCAAAAATAAACAAGTGAAACTACGTCAAACTAAAAAGTTTCTGTACAGAAAATGAAACCATCAACAAAATGAAAAAAAAAAAAATCTACCAAAGGGAGAAAATATTTGCAAATCATATATCTGAAAAGGAGTTAATATCCAAAACATATAAAGAACTCATACAACTCAACAACAAAACAAAATAAATCCGATTAAAAAATGTGTGAGGAGGAAGATGACGGCACGTGGGTACTCACGGGGCCCTTGCGCTCTTTCCTTCCCACTAAAAAAAAAAAAAAAAAATGTGTGAGGAGCTAAAGAGACATTTCCAAAGAAAGCATCCAAATGGCCCACAGGTACATGAAAAGGTGGTTAGCATCACTAGTCATCAGGGAAATGTAAATTAAAACCACAATAAGATATCACCCCATACCAGTCAGAATGGTCATTATCAAACAGTCTACAAATAATCAATACTGGAGAGGGTGCAGAGAAAAGGGAACCCTCACGCACTGTTGCTGGGAATGTAAATTAGTGCAACTACCATAGAAAACAGTATGGTGATTCTTTAAAAAATTAAAAATAGGACTACCATATGATCCAGAAATTCCACTACTGGGTATCTACTCAAAGGAAACAAAATCACTATCTCAAAATAATATCTGCAGTCCCATTTTCACTACAGCTTTATTTATAACAGTCAAGACATGGAAGTAACCTAAGTATCCATTGATGGATGAATGGATAAAGAAAATGTCTCACACACACACACACACAATGGAAAAGTATTCAGTCACAGAAAAGAAAATCCTGCCATTTGTGACAACACAAATGGGCCTTGAGGGCATTATGCTAAAAGAAGTAAGCCAGACAGAGAAAGACAAACACTGTATGACCTCACTCATATATGGAATCTAAGAAAACAAACAAACTAAGAGATACAGAGAATAGACTGGTTCTGTAGGTTAGAGACAGGGTGGGTAAGTGAAATAAGTGAAGGTGGTCAAAAGGTAGTGATGTATAGCAAGGTGGCTATAGTTAATAACACCATATTACATGTTTGAAAAGTTGCTAAGAGTGTAACCCTTAAAAGTTCTCAAGCCCCCCAAAAAAAGAATTTGTAATTATGTGTGGTGACAGATTTTAAACAAAGAAAGAAAATTAGCATTAAGCAAAAATACAATTTCCCATTACTTTATCCTAAAAAAACAAAGTAAAGGTGTTTTCTGGGTTTTTTTGTTTTAATTGCAAAATAAATGTAACAACACTGAAAACTAAAGTTCTTTACTTAGACATAACTGTAAAAAAGCAGAGACATTACTTTGCCAACAAAGGTCTGTCTAGTCAAAGCTATGGTTTTTCCAGTAGTCATGTATGGATGTGAGAGGTGGACTGTAAAGAAAGCTGAGCACCAAAGAACTGATGCTTTTGAATTGTGGTGTTGGAGAAGACTCTTGAGAATCCCTTGGACTGCAAGGAGATCCAACCAGTCCATCCTAAAGGAAATCAGTCCTGAAAATTCTTTGAAAGGACTGATGCTGAAGCTGAGACTCCAATACTCTGGCCACCTGATGCAAAGAACTGACTCACTGGGAAAGACTCTGATGCCGGGAAAGACTGAAAGTAGGAGGAAAAGGGGATGACAGAGGATGAGATGGTTGGATGGCATCGCCGACTCAATGGACGTGAGTCTGAGTGACCTCTGGGAGCTGCTGAGGACAGGAGGCCTGGTGCGCTGTGGTCCGTGGGGTCGCAGAGTCAGACACGAATGAGCGACTGCACTGAACTGACTGAGCTGTAAACTTACTCTAGTGCCCCAAGTGTGCGTCTGCAGCATACCTGACATTCCCCGCTGAAGAGCTATGTTTCGTGCGATCCTCACAGCCAAGTACTCTGCGTAAAATGTTTTCTGGCATCTTATACATGTCATCTGTGGGCTTTACATCTCTGACTACTTTCAGTCTGGATGATTTCCTTAACACACGTGGAGTGGCCTGGTCACAGCTATTTTCCACCAGATTTGAATTTCTCTTATTATTTATTGGATCACAAGAGGTGACATTTTGATGAACCAACGTTTGCAATTCAAATGGATTTGGGTCTTCTAGACTCTGTAATAAGATGTAAATATATATACAAATGATTACAACAATTCAAGAAAATAAAATAAAATTATTAGAAATTAAGTTTTATCTTGTCCTTTGATTACACAAAAATGCCTCAAAAGATGAAAATACAAAAACCCACAGACATATGTGAACAGAATGAAAATTTCATACTAACATAATAAATGACAATATGGATTTAAAAGCCTAACACAAAAATACATTACTTGTGTTACATAAGTAATATTCATCCTTAAAACTCAAAGGTAGGGAGTTCCCTGGCAGTCCAGTGGTTAAAACTGCCTCCAGTTCAGGGGGTGTGTGTTTGATCCCTGGTCGGGGAGCTAAGATTTCACATGGCTCAAGGTCAAAAAAACCAAAACATAAAACAGAAACAATATTGTAGCCAATTCAATAAAGACTTTTAAAAAACGATCCACATCAAAAAAATAAAAATCTCAAAAAAAAAAATCTCAAGGTTAAACCTAAGGTTACTCTGGTGCTTTCATTTTATAGGAAATGAATAGTACAAAATGATGAGTGGCACATAAAAACAGCAGAAACATCATGCCAGGCCAGATCAATGTTCTATTCGGTCTAGAATTTTGCTATTTGACAGCAACAGTAAGTGGTATTTGTGGGACAAGATAGTATTAGTATATAACTTTCATTACACTGATTTTAAAGGTTGGCCAGTATATCACGAATGGCTCTAATGTCCCCTTAATAATCCATTTTGGATTTAACTTTCACGGGGGTACATGTTTTTATACATATCATGTAAACCTTTCTTGAGCTTATTTATATATCCAGCATATGAAGCTTCACAAGACAACAAATTTCATATTTTTATTACAGCTAAGTAAAAGACTATTTAATTTGATCTGTTCTAAATCAATCTCCTTTCTACTTTTATGTAGACTTTTTTTTTAAGACTGCCTAAGTTAAAGCTTACTCTATCAATATCAGTCATAATTTCCTACACTCTACTAGTATCACCTCTTTTTAGATGAGAATCTTGGAATATTGAATTTAATCCTCATGTCCTTATCCCCATGATTAGTTTCTTTTTTTCTGGATTTTTAAAAATAGCATTAAAAAATGTCTGTATTGAAATTTTTTGATCAGAATTACATGCAGTATTATTCTAGGTATGTATGTTATGTGAATAACATGAGCTTAGTATCACATTATTTAAACCTTTCAAGAAATGTTCAAAAGAGCATTTTGGTAAGAGCCAGAGGAAAAAAGAAAAAAATCCAAACGACCTAGTGAATTGGTTAAATAAATTATATGTATCATTTTATATACACTATATATATATATATGCCCACACAGTGGAATACCACTCAACAAATAACAAGATTTAAGTAGTGCTACCTGGAGAAGGAAATGGCAACCCACTCCAGTATTCTTGCTTGGAAAATCCCCTGGACTGAGGAGCCTGGCAGGCTACAGTCCACAGGGTCGCAAAGAGTCTGATACGACTTAGTGACTAAACCACAAGTAGTGCCTCATTCGTTGACATAGAAAGATAACCAAGATGTATTATTAAAATTTAAAAACAAGTTACAAAGCATTATGTATAATATAATCCCATTTATATAAAATAAACTTACAGAGACTGCATAGAAAAAATGGGGACATACAGTAAGTGGTTAACAATTATCTCTGATAAGTGGAACTGTTGAAGACTTCCTCTTACTGTAATGCTTGATATTTTTTATAATGAGGATGCATTACTATTATAATCAGGAAAAAACTGCCAACATGAAAAGTTGGTTAAGTGGCAGGCACAGGAGGGTCTCCCAGCACAGAAGCCCAGGAACTCTAAACCAAACTGTGTCAGCGATAGTACCCTCAGCCACAAAAAGCAAAGTGGTGCTGAAGCCAGGCAGACCAGCTACATGTCCCTCTCCTGGAAGACCAACTGCGTTTATGTCCAGCTAGAAATTAACATGGGCTATCTTACCTCTACTTTGCACTCAGGTAGACATGGAGATTTTCTGAGCTAACAGGGAAAAAGTCTGAGAAAAAGTTTTTTCTCTCGTCTATATAAGCAATGTGATAATGATATATCTTCTCAGGTTTTCAGAGGAGAAACTTAACTATTTTAACTTTCAACTCCTTGAAAACTCTACCCTGGGAACTTCTCAAAAGACCACTATATGCTTCAAAGTCAAAAAATATCTTCTGAGTGTTGTTGTTTAGGTAGAAGGTTTGAATTTACAATAAAGGGTATGGACAAGGAAGACTCGTTAAAGATCACTCTAGAAGATAAAATTGTCGGTTCATACTTACACTTATTTGCTGCACTGAAAGATGCTTGTCCTGCAGCTCAGCTAACTTGGAATCTTGTCCAAATGGTGGAGTAGAACAAAGAGTCTCAAAATCCACCTCTGCTATCTGTGTACAGTCTTCATCAGTCTGAGACATACTGGGCTCCACTCCTGAACATTCATTCCCAACACTGAGACTGATGCCTCCCTCTTTCCTGTGACAGATGACTTCCACCTTGGCTTCTGACAATGTGGTTAAGGCTGTTGATACCTCAACTGGCAATGCGTCATCTTTTGGGTCTTCTAGAAAATCTCTGTGACATGTCAAAGGTATTGATATGGAGCTCGAAGCACTGCTCAATGTGTTTGCCAGCTCTCTTGGTTCAAAATCATTCATTATTCTAAACAGTCTTTCCTCCCGGCTGATTTCTGGTGATGTGAGTACCCTTTCTAAGGCAGACACAAAGGTTTCAAGAGAGCTTTCTTCATCTTTGTTTTCTTCCAAAGTCATGGTCAACGCGCCTTCCTCACCAGGCTCCTTCTCTGGCTCTATTAGTGACTTCTCCTTTACAGCAAATGTATCAAATACTTTATCAGAAGCATGTGAGAGAAGACTTGTTTCAGGAGACTCTCTGTCTCTACTAAGTTCCTATATATTCCAAATAGAAGTTACATCATTAGTACATACACCAAAAAATGTTTAAAATGAAAATGTTAGTTTTCTAGCTCACCATGTTGCTAAGTTCCACCAAAAAGCTTTATCAACTTTCCTCCCTTCCATAAATAAAAATATTCTTTATTACTTTCTTATACCAAATAACTAATGACAGTGAACTCATGGTTAAATATTTAATAGTCAATCAAGGGTAAAACTGGCTGGACCGTAATTACAGATGACAAATTATCTATTCATTTAAGTTTAAGTTATCTGGGCTAAGGGAAGAAGCAGAGATAACAAGGATAGTTAAACTAACAGATAACCTAAAAACTTCACTGCAGTTAATGGTTGAAAAATTCTCCCTTGCTAAAAATCCCAATTGAATTTTATTAAAACTATTAACCAGGAACAAAATTGGTGTAGTTTTACCTTCTTTTTGTTCCCCACCTCTGTATGAATATGTAAATGTGAAGTAAAAGGGCCAAAGGACAGGAGGTCAGTGGGGAGAAAAGGAGAAATGAAAACACAGATCTATGTAAATGTTATAAGCTCTCCTATAAATCAATGGTTCTGACCTGTGGTTATGTTAAACAAAAAGCACAAAACTACAAAACTATTTTGAGAACAGATTTGTTCTCAAAATATTTCCAGTGATCAAAATATTATTAAACTTCTTCTTTTGAAAGTGCTTTTAAAATCATTTATAAGCCATTTAAGAAAATCAGTTTCAATAGCTTAAAAGCACTGAGCTATTTTTCAACATTTCAGATTGTTAATTTGCATAACCTTAAATAACAGAATGGGTCTCACTGACTTTTGCCTGTTTCTAAAAACCAAGTCCACCTTCGCTGACACACCACCACACTGAAATTTGTAAGCCCTCTAATACTCTGATCTGATTTGAATAAGAGAAGTGAAGAACATTTCATCCTCCCTCTCCTCCTTTCCTAACCTGCCACCATTTATATTCTGTGTACATAGCATGCAGAGCTTAAGAAGATATATTTACTTGTTAGCAATGCAAGCTATAAGTTGCTCCAAAAGATAAAAGAAATTTAGAAGGAACTGAAGAACTGGATCCTATCCATTCTTTAAACATGTTCAAGATTTCCTTCCTATTTGAAATCTTTATATCTACTAAATTCAAGGCCCTAAATCAAATAAAACTTACATATATATTGAACTGAACTCTGCCCTAAAGGAACTTAACTCCTAAATTAAAATTGAAGGCATTAACACATGACATTAAATAAACTATTAACAACATCAAAAACACTGCATTAACTCAAATTAATAGCATAAACCATAGCCTTAATGTTACAAGAATAAATTTTCTGGAGCAGAAAAAGAGGAGGCAGTGAAGAGTTTTCAAGATAGCCTAAAATTGGTTAAATAAGTTTCTTTACCTCAAGACTTTTCAAAACATGCATTATCAATCTCTGAGGAGACTTTAGCATACAGTGCTCTCTAAACTTCTTTGCTCAAAAAATCCTTTTTCTCAAGTATATTAATGTCATAGGAGGCAAGTGATAGGTAAATACTGACATAGTAAATAATGAATGCTAAATAAAGAGGGAGCAGTTACTTTGGTCAAGATCACTAAAGTCATCTGAGACAGGATCCAACGGGATGGTACTTAAGCCAGAAATTAATGATTTGTGAAGGAATGAAAGAAGAAAAAAACACACATTTCTTAAGCACCAACTAGTACCAAACACCATAAGCTATCATTGCTCACAGCCCTCACTGTAAGTCTATGAAGTGATTATCATTTTCCATATATCACACATGAAAATGACATACTTCCCTTGGAATGAAACCTATGTTGTTCCAAATGTGATGCTTTCTCTTGCTTTCTGGCTCCTGACTTGAACACAGGCATAGAGGTGGGAATGCTAAGGTATACCTGAGATGAATAAGCTCAGGGTTGGCCTGGGGAGGTCCTTGACTGTTGGAGTCTGTTATGGATGGAGCCAGTCTTACTGTCCTCTGATTTCCCACAGCACCAAGCAGAGAGCAGAGCCAAAACAAGCACTCAGTACATGCTTATCGATTAGCAACTGGAAGACGAGAAAGCAGTATCCAATAGGAAATATCAAAAGAACGAGAGTAACAGATGTAAGAAAAGGGTCCTCATGCTTTGTCTGTCTTTGGCAGCCCGGATTGAATGGGGGAATGCAGGGGAAAAAAAATATTTGCAATTCACAAAAAACCTTGTGAACAGTAAAAGCCTGCTTTATTCCAAAGAAGGATTTATAAGCGTTTATAAGGAAAGTATTGGAAAATTATTCCCTTTATAAAAAAAACAACACTGAAATGGGTTGTTAGACACATTCTTTTCAGGGTAATAGACAAAGCAACATAATGCATTTTTGCTATATTACCTCAGCAATTAGTCTGATATTATATTCTCCTCCTCTAGATAATGAATAAAAGACTCAGAATGCCAGAAAAGCAGCACAGATCAAGAAAATTCTATTTCATTAGAGACAAGAATAAATACTGAAACAGGTTTCCACTACAGATGTAAGAAAAGTGTCCTCATGCCGTCTGTCTGTCTGAGGCAGCTCAGATTGAATGGGGGAACGTAGGGGATAAAAATTTTTGCAATTCACAAAAAACCTTGTGAATGGTAAAAGCCTACTTTATTCCAAAAAAGGATTTATATGAGTTTTCATGAAAAATATTGGAAAATGATTCCCCTTAAAAAAAAAAAAAAAAAAAAAACACTGAAATGGGTTGTTACACAATTCTATTGAAATGGTCTAGTCATATTTCTGCTTAGGAAAACTTAAATGGGCTTGATACTTATTAATATAATTTTTAAAAATCTAAACCCAAGATCTGAATAGCTAATTTCCATTATACAGACCAACCTTTTCTGGGTATGTTAACACTTCAGGACTTTCAGCCTCAGGTCCTAGAAGATAACATTACACATTTTCATTCCAGTTTTATCAAAGCAATAAAACATACTGTCTCACTCAGCATTTCTTAATCACATAACTTGAAATGATTTCCTCAGACGTGCATGAGATATATCAAATGTTTTATAAATGTTATACCAATTTATTAAAAGTATCATGTTAGCAATAAAGTTGTGAAATTCCTTAAGAAATATTTCACATGAAACAAGGTAAAATTATGATGATTCGAAATTAGTAGAATTAAAAACCAACCTCTCTGCTCCCCTGGTGGCTCAGTGATTAAGAATCTGCCTGCCCATGCAGGAGACACGGGTTTGATCCCTTGTTCGGGAAGAACCCATAGGCAGTGGACCAACTAAGCCCATGTGCCCCAACTACCGAGGCTGTATGCCACAGCTACTGAAGCCCGCAAGCCCAGACCACACTCCTCAACAAACGAGAAGCCCAAGCACCCCAAAAAGAACAGCCCCCAAACCACCACAAAAAGCCCACGTACAGCACCAAAGACCTAGGGCAGCCAAAAACAGAAATAAATAAAACTATTAAAAACAACAAAAAAAAACCAAAAACCTCTCTACTTTGGCAGAGTCCTTCTAAGTATCTGCAACCACATGAGGAAAAATCATATCTACTTTCTCAGTGTCATCATCTTCTCCATTATATGTAATAGAATTTAAATTAATTAATGTGGTTGAGTTAAGCATACAAAGGAACATTCAGGTAAGGGCCAAAAGGAATCAGGAAATATCCTAAATGTACATGTATTAAAAATCTTTATTTCTTAAAATCATTAAGATTTTTTACACATTTTGCTGCAGTTTTTTTTTTTCATATATAGAGAGAGACTATACTGCTAACATTTTTTGAGTACACAAACTCATGGTTTTTTTCACAAACTTATTTCCATAAACCAAAATCATTGTTCTTTTTTTTCTTCAACTAATTTGCCAGAGGTTGGACAGTTGGAGCACAACTGATCTAGCTCTTTATCCTTTTAGCATTGCCCCCAGACACCCTTGAAAACATTTTTGTTCTCCACCAATGGTAAGATGGTTCAGACCCATCCTATCTTCAAGCTCCAGATCAGCTATCCTTTTAGGATCCCTGGTTTACTTGGCATTTGTACACCCATAGCATCCATATGCCTGGCACTTAGCAGGCTCAATACATATTTGCTAAAATAATGAATAAATAATATTACAGACCAAAATCCAGGCACTAGGAGTACCTAGTTGAGAGTTGGTGCTGGGCTTAAGTGGCAATTCTACTGTTACAGTGGCAACAAAACAGGAGAGGGCAGAAATTTTAAAACTTAACTTTTCAATTTCAATTATCATGTCCTTGTACGTTTTCTTATAATACAGGTTTCAATGACCACTAAGAATATTTACTACACTGTCATACAACATACTTAGGAGACACTCCAAAGAGAAAGACAGTCATCCTCTAATACAGCTGAAATCAAGCAAATGGCCTGCTATGAACAGAGAAAACACTGTTTTTAAATTTGAGCCCCTGAGTTGCAAGTCAAAAGAGCAGACATATGGAGGAGCAAGTACTGACTGCACCTGAGCTGCTTCTCACATGAGCAGCTTCAAGCATCAGATCCAAGGTCAACAGCAACACTGATTCCATATGTAAAAGTGAATGGCAGCAATCACAGGAGACCAGCCGAGTTGTAAATAAATCCATACCTAACTAAGGCTTCTATTTTCAGGCAAAGACAAATTCACTTTATATGACTCTACCCATAAAAGCGTACCTAGACTACTTCGGTGGTTCGGTGAAAGTTCAGCTTGGGGAAATGATACCGTGAACACTGGATGACTTTTTCTAAACCTCAGGAAAAAAAAAAAATCAATCAATTAATAAATAAATACAAAATTTTAAGTAGAAAAAAAACTCTACTATTTCTCATTCATATACAATTTAAATTTCTTTTTAATTTAAAGGAATTTCAAATAGGCTCTGTCTTTGCTCCATCTTTCTAGTTATTTTACAGTTACTACCAATTTATTAACATGCAAATTTCAAATGGCTTCAAAATTGGAGAGAGCCGGAATATTAAGGAATGAACTTCAGGAGTGTAAACAAGCTAAACTACACTTAGATCTGAAAGTAACTTTGGAGATGATTGTCTACCAAATACAGGGGTGGGGTGAGAGAGAAAAATTTGTCCTAATTCATGTAGCATGGTTATTTAAATCCTCAAATACATTTAAAGTCTGTCATTATAGTTTAAGATGTAAGTGAAAGTCAGTAATGAGAAAATTCTCAGACATTATTCACCTTACTAGTATTTCACAGCAAAGGAAAAAGGGTAGCAAATGCTGAAGGGAAGAGATTACAAGCAAAATAAAGGTTATGCTTAATCTACAATTTTGATCATTTACCCTGGGATAATTAAAAGTTGATTAAAGAAAAGCAATCAGTAAACTATTTTTTTTCTCAGTCTACTATACAAATGCAATCAAGATATCTTCCTTAAAAAAAAAACAAAAAACTGCTTGTTCCAGTTGTTTTAAGAACAGTTTTCATGCACCAGGCATAGCTACTTGAATCCTAAGCAAGAATAATAAATTGAACATTCTCT
This sequence comes from Cervus elaphus, assembly GCF_910594005.1. Classification (NCBI taxonomy): domain Eukaryota; kingdom Metazoa; phylum Chordata; class Mammalia; order Artiodactyla; family Cervidae; genus Cervus; species Cervus elaphus. The sequence continues at coordinate 93,063,557 of NC_057826.1, read as the reverse complement.
CCTGTCTAAAAAATAGAAGCAATCAATATAAGCTATCTTGAAAATGAAACTGCTCATACAGAATAATTTCCATGAGGCAAAAAGAAAAAATGTCAATTTTTTTCCTAAAACATGATTATGAGTACAAGCTGATAAAACAAAATCATAGTCTGGATCAACAACAGGATTTTTTCCCCTCAATTATAAAAGAGAATTTTGAAATTAGAGCAAACTTTCATCTAAGTTATTTAAAAACTTATTTATATTAGACATAGTTATTTATGTTAGGCAAGACTGCAAACAACATACATGTCCAATAAGAGAAAAATTATTATATGAATTATAGTATGTCATACAATGAGGCCATTAATGCATGTTTTTAAAACTATTAAAGATGTGAAATAGTAATTATGATAAACTACTACTTAAAAATTTAAAAACAAGAGGAATTCCCTGGTGGCCCAGTGGTCAGGAATCTAGGCCTCCACTGTAGGGGGCAGGGGCTCGATATCTGATCTGAGAACTCCGCAAGCTGCATGGTGAGGCCAAAGAAAGAAAGAAAGAAAGAAAACAAACAGGAAACAAAACTATCTGCAGATGAATCTCAACTTGGTTGAAAATATGAACAAAATGAAAATATATAGAAAGCCTGAAATAAAATGTTCCAAAATGTTAACAATGGTTCTCTCCAGGCAGTGAGATTATAGATGCTGTATTAGTCTTGTCTTTTTCCAATTCTGAAGATGAACTTATACTGCTGATATATTCAGTAAAAGGGTGATTCTCAAACTTTTGGTCCTTAGACTCCTTTATAATCTTAAAAATTAGTGATGAACTCAAGGAGACTTTATTTATGTGGCTTATATTTACTTGTATTTACATGTTAAAAATTAAGATGGAGAAAAAATGTTAAATAATCATTAATTTAAAAATAACAGTAATAATCTAATAAATTAATATATTTTATTTAAATTATTGTATTGTCCAAAATGGAAAAAAGTTAGTGAGAAAGTTTCACATTTTTAAAATCTCTTTAATATTCAGCTTAATGGAAGACAGCTGCCATCTGAACTGCTACAACACATTCAATCTTTTGCCATATATTTTTTTATTTGAAGTATATTACAGAAGTCTGGCCTCACACAGACATGCAGTTGGAAAAGAAAGGAGTACTTTAGTAGCCTTTTTGGATAATTGTGCATATTCTTTTTAGATGACACACCAAAACTCCAGAAGCAATCATTTCCTTAAAAGTTACTAGAAATGTGAAAACTGAAACAAAACCAATCAACTTTTGTATTGGTCTGTCGTGCACTTTGAACGGATCTTTCACTTGTCTGTGGATGATGTTGTGATATCATGCACTGGTCTTTCAGAAAATACTCATGTGTTAAGTTATGCAGATCTTCCCTATATTGATACATTTTATTATAAAAATTTCAAAAAAGGTCACCTTCATAAATATTTTCACCAATCTTACCGGAAAGTTCAAGAAAATATCTGCCATTTACTTGAGTAAATAACCAGTTTGTCATTCTTTCAAGTTAAAAAAAGTAAACCAAGTTTTTTGTTTTGTTTTGTTTTTACAAATCTTATAACTCAAACAAGTGCTCTTAAGACGACTATCACACTTTAAACAGAAGTATAAAAAGACATATATTCAAGGTAGAAATTTAATAAAACAAACAACTTTTCTGCCTCATCAAATGCACTAAGTAAAACTGGCCTTTTTTTTTCTTTTTTAACTTCAAGTACATGGCTGGGAAAAACACAGGACTACAAGTACAGTTTGGTGCCCCTGCCCTGATTCCTACTCAGGCTCCATCTGCTTTAGCACTGTAAGTGCAAATGTCAACACCATGACATAAGCAAATAAAGTGCTGGCATTATTATGAAGATAGTTTTGACCTCACAGACCCTCTGCAAAGTCTCAGGGACTCCCAGGGGTCCACAGGCCATGCTTGGTTTTTTTTAAAAAATTTAAAGGACAAGGTCTCTTTAAATATAATAGTTCTATGAAGTCTAATTTCAATAAGTTCTACAAATTCTTCCTTCATGCTATGCTATAAATTTGCTTTTTAAATAATCTTAAGTCAGAGAATTAACTTAACCTTATTCAATTTTCCTCATGAAATAAAACTTATCTAGAATGTTCATAAAATAACATATTTATGCTGCTAGAGGGACAATCATTTAAAAACATACAATAACTCTAAAATTCTTAAGAAAAAGGCTTATTTTAAAATGATTTTTAAAAATCTACAATAATTCAAAAATCATTATACTTACTGTAACAAAGCTTCATTTTGTTCCATTTCATCCTGAGGTTGCTAGAAAGCAAAAATGTTTATTTTCAACTGAGGAATGCTAAGTTAATGCAACAACTAAAAAACTTAACATTTAATATGATTCTTGTGTTATTATTTCTTAGATTCTTTTTTATTGTGGAAAAATATACATAAGATTTACCATTTTGACCATTTAAAAGGTACAGTCCTTTGACATTATGTACAGCCCCACTGATGCATAATCATCACCTCCGTTTCAAGAACTTTTTCATCTTCCCTCACTGGAACTCCATATCTAAATAACTTTCCGTTTACCCTTCTCCCAACCCCTGGCATCCGTGCTTCTACTTTCTGTCTCTCTGAATGTGACTAAGTGCCTCATACGAAAGGAATCATGTAATACTTGTCCTCTTGTGACTGGCTCATAATAGTAGTACTTATTATGATGTCTTCAAGGTTCATCCATGTTGTAGCAAGTATCAGTATTGTGTTCCTTTCTCAGGCCGAATAATATTCCATTGTTCGTATGTGCCGCATTTTATTTATCTACTCATCTATCAATGGACACTTGGGTTGCTTCCAAGTTTTGGCTACTGTGAACAATACTTCTACGAGTGTGGGTGGACAAATACATTTTCATGTCCCTGCTTTCATTTATTTTGGGTATATACCCAGAAGAGGAGTTTTTAAGTCATATGGTAATTCTATGTTTAATTTTTTTGGAATCACCATACCATATTTCACAGCTGCTGCATCATTCTACATTCCCACCAGCAATGGGCAAGAATTCCAATTTTTCCCACATTCTCGTCAACACTTGTTATTTTATTTTGCTAATAGCCATCCTGATGCATGTGAGATGGAATCTCCTCATGGTTTTGACGTGCATTTCCCTAATGGTTACAGATATTTACTATCTTCTCATGTGTTTATTAGCCATTTGTACATCTCTCTCTCTCTCAGCTGCACTACACAGTTTGTGGAACCTTAGTTCCTGGACCAAGGGTAGAATCCAAGCCCAGCAATGAAAGCCCCAAGTTCTAACCACTGGACCACCAAGGGATTCCCTATATCTTCTTTACGGAAATGTCTATTTATGTCCATTGCCCATTGTTTAGTCAGGTAGTTAGTTGCAGCTATGAGTTTCCATATATTCTGTGCATCAATCTCTAATCAGATTTATGATTTACATATATCAACACGTTCTCCCTTTCTTCAAGTTACTTTTTCACTCTGTTCACAGTGAGTGCCCTTTGATGCACATAGGTTTTTAATTTTCATGAAGTCTAGCTTACCTATTTTTCATTTGGCTGCTTACGCTTTCGTATGCATGTAATCACTGCCAAAGAGAATGTCATGATACTTTTTCCCTGTAATTTCTTATAAGAGTTTTATGGGTTTGGCCCTTATGTTCAGCTTTTGTCTTAATTTTTTTTATAAAATAATTTGTGCAACTTAGGTAAAGAGAAAGGGAGTGTTCCTTCTTCTTATTCCTAGTTTTCTCCTTTTCTTAGTTCATTAATCCATAATGGTTCTGATGAGACATTCTTGTCAGGTTCTGAGTTCTATATTTCTCCTGAGGGCCAAAAATCATACAATTTCTGTGTCATGGTGTTAAATACTTAATGGATTCTACTCAATTCTCAAGTCATGCCCAAAAAGCTGAAGCTATTGTGTCCCTTTCAAATAAGCTAAAATGCTTAGATAAAATGCTTCCATTTTAAGATTTCACAGCACACTGGCTCTCATTGCTTTAAAAGAAATCCTTACCTTAAATATCTTATTAGAATCAAAGAAAATTTTTAGAAAAAGGTCTCTCTTTGGGGGGTCCTCTACGTTTGTTTCTATGATCAATAATAAAGCTTTCTGAAAATAAAGCCATTAGCCTGAACTTCCAAACTATTTTTGATCACTGACAGTCATAATAAGAAAACACAAAGTAATGTGAGAACTTCAGTGTTCTCCAATTAGTGAAAGTGAAAGTCACGCAGCTGTGTCCAACTCTTTGCAACCCCATGGACTATACAGTCCATGGAATTCTCCAGGCCAGAATACTGGAGTGGGTAGCCTTTCCCTTCTCCAGGGGATCTTCCCAACCCAGGGATCGAACCCAGGTCTCCTGCATTGCAGGCAGATTCTTTACCAGCTGAGTTACCAGGGAAGCCCTCTCCAATTAATGTTCACTCTTATTTATTGATAGTGCATCCTTACACTGCTCAAGGTTATTACATTGGTTCCACACATACATACTTCCTAAGCAGACTTTACAAAAAGCTCAGAGACCCACAGCAAAGAAGGAATTTTAAGAAGTAAACTTAGAAAGTCCCAAGGATTAATCGAACAGTTCAGTTCAGTCGCTCAGTCATGTCCAACTCTCTGTGACCCCGTGAACTGCAGCATGCCAGGGTTCCCTGTCCATCACCACATCCTAAAGCTTGCTCAAACTCATGTCCATTGAGGCAGTGATGACATCTAACCATCTCATCCTCTGTCGTCCCCTTCTCTTCCTATCTTCAATCTTTCCCAGCATCAGGGTCTAATTAAACATGGTATACCTAGATACTTGGCTTCCCAGGTGGCTCACTGGTAAAGAAACCCCCTACCAATGCAGGAGACGTGGGTCTGATCCCTGGTTTGGGAAGAGTCCCTGGAGGAGGAAATGGTAACTCATTCCAGTATTCTTGCCTAAAGAATCCCATGAACAGAGGAGCCTCGTGGGCTACAGTCCACGGGGTCACAAAGAGTCGGACATGACTGAGCAGGCACATGTGCACACACACACACACACACACACACATATATTCACTAGGTAATTTCTGAGTCTTCACAAAGCAATTCATTCAAGTATCTATAACACCCATTTATCTTACTAGAGGACCAGTAATTCTCCTGTTAAGGGCTAATTATTCCTCTGCTCCTACCCACATAAGGAAAATGCAAAAGATAAGAGAGCAAGTAAGAAGGAAGTTTGCCCCTGACTGCTGATTTTTTCCCTCTTCCATAGGCAGAAATACTCCTCAAGCAATAATGCCTCAGAATATAATGGGTGCTCGAATTGTTCATTTGTTGATTATCAAAATATAAAGATACACTCAATTCATTCTTTCTTAAGAGGTACAAATTGCTATCTGTGCTGTTGATATATGTGACATTTTCCCCCTGGCCCTTCCAGGTAATTCAAGTGCAGACATTAAAAAAAAAAAGAAAAAAAAACCTGTTGGGGGTAGGGTGTGAGAGGTGAAAGAAGGTTTAATTTGTATTAACTAAGAGTACTTGAAAAAGGAACAAGTCTGTATATATATCCTTAACCAAAAAACAATATTCTACTATCTGAGATCTTCAACTGAATAATGGATTACTGGGAGAGAAATGGGAGCCTGGACAACTAGGTCAGCCTGATCAACCTTGGCTCTCCATAAGGCATGAGATGTCTGTCCTCAAACCATCCTCACATTCCATAAAACGGAATACACATTCCTTCAGTGTGTTAGTGATCTTGATGAATTATTGATAACATTTGCTTAAAATACCTTTCTCTCACACTAAGGTAGTGAAATTTGGTTATCTATACAGATGCTTTTTTTTTTATTATTTTAAAATACCCACATGACTGTCTTTTAGACTGTTTGATCTGGATATATGGTACCATCTTTACATTGCTTCTGAGTTACAAAATGATAAAACGGTCATTTTAAACTGCTCTATGCGTGCATGCTAAGTCACTTCAGTTGTATCAGACTCTTTGTGACCCTATGGATTATAACCCTCCAGGCTCCTCTGTCCATGGGATTCTCTAGGCAAGAATACTGGAGTGGGTTGCCATGCCTTCCTCCAGGGGATCTTCCCGACCCAGGGATCTCTTATGTCTCCCACACAGGCATTCTTTACTAGCGTCACCTGGGAAGCCCTAAACTCCACTGAGCAGTATCTAAATACAACTTAAACACAAAGTAATTTAAACACTGGATGAAAACTGTCTTTACTCTGGCTGAGTTAGGAGCCAAGGCCCTGGTTTCATCCTATTTCTTTCCAGAATAATCCTAAGCAATTGCAACTCTGGGCAGAGACAGCAATTCTAGGATCCTAAGAATTAAAGAAGGTCAGGATGGGTTAGAGTCAGGAAAAAGATACCAATAATATCTGATACTAATAATCAGCATAGTAGAGTCAAGGAGTTCCCTAAGTTTTGCAAACTCACTCTGAATTTGACTAGTCCAGCTATTCATGCCCCAAGAGAGGTAGCTAGTAAGAGAGAATGCTACCTTCTCCTGGGGCTTAAAAAGACCCTGCAGGATGCAACCTACTATATACAGAATAGAGAAACAACAAAGCCTTACTATATAGCACAGGGAACTATATTCAATATCCTGTGATAAACCATGAATATAAAAAAGAAAAAAATATATATATGTATATATGTATAACTGAATCACTTTGTTGTACAGCAGAAATTAACAACATTGTAAATCAACTACACTTCAATAAAATAAATTTTTTAAAAGCCCTTACAGTACATATTAATATACACATAATCTCTGTAACCTCTGGCTTTGCGAACAATGATCCTTCTTCCACTGTCAAACAAGCCTGTGGTTGTTCAATTCCCTTTAAAGGCTCTCTCTATTGTTCATTGGAGAAGGAAATGGCAACCCACTCCAGTGGCCTTGCCTGGAGAATCCCAGGGATGGGGTCGCACAGAGTCAGACACGACTGAAGTGACTTAGCAGTAGCAGCAGCAACAATGTTCATTTTAACTGATTTCACCTTTACATATGGATAAGGGTGGAAGGTAGAAACTGCATAATGGAAAGGAAAAGTGAAATTCAACCTGACTCAGAACTCTTAGATAGCATTTCAGAGAGCAGAAGATGGAAGAGGCAGCCTGATGGTAATAATCACAAGATTAATCATTATTCCCTGTCAAACAAGAATTTTCCAGATGATTAAAAGCTAATTATATTAATAGTAAGATCAATGGTGCCTATTGTATTAGTCAGGGTTTTCCAGAGAAACAGTAATAGGATATGTATATACAGAGTAAGAGATGTGTCCTAACTGGCTCATTTAATTATGGAAACTGGCAAGTCCAGATCTGCAATGTGGGCTATCAGGCCAAGACCCAAGAAAGCTGACAGTAGAGATAAAGTTCAAAGGCTCTCTGCTGGAGAAATCTCTCTTGCTCAGGGAGGCTGATCTCTTTCTTCCATACAGGCCTTCAACTGGATGGATGAAGCCCACCCTCATCCATAATCGGCCCATTTGATTACGGAGGGCAATCTGATTTACCCAAATCCACTGACTTAAATGTCAATCTCATTCAAAAACATCCTCAAAGAAACTCCCAGAACAATGTCTGACTAACTATTTGCGTATCCAATGGCCCAGTCAACATGTAAAATTAACTATTATATCTTCTAATTTTCATAGTAATGTCTCCAATTATCTCTCCAGACATACTACTAAGTTCTCCAAACAAAATTTCAAAAATTTCTATGTAAAATTTAAAAACTGCTTGCCATACAGCACCTATAAAGAACAAGAAAAGGTACTGCAAGACCCAACAAAAATGATGAGTATGAGATATTTTAAAACACTTCTCCTTATGTTTTTAAAAATTAGCATGGTACTTGTCAAACCAAAGATTCTCATAGTTTGCCCTTACTTAAAATATTCCGCCATTTTTTAAAAAAAATTTTTATTGGAGTATAGTTGCTTTACTACATGTTTACTACAACTTTAATGCTGTGTTAGTCTCTGCCGTACAGTAAAGTGAATCACTTATGTGTATACACATACCCCTCTTAGATTTGCCTCCTTTGAGGTCACCACAGATCACTGAATAGAGTTCCCTGTGCTAAACAGCAGGTCCTCATTAGTTGTCTATTTGATACACAGTGGTGTGTATATGTCATTTCCAACCTCATCATTTCTAAAATAGTTTGAGGTTGAAATGTCAGTATTATATTTGAGTTTTAATGAAAATTTTATTAGAAATCTGTTTAGTAACTGAATTATTTAGAATTTACTTAACATCAGGTTTTGAAACAATATATATTCAAGTTGTGAAGCAATACATATTTTTTTCTTTAAATTAACTTTGGGAAGTTATTTAAAGAGGCCAGTGCCTTTCCTGGTCTATTTATTTGATAAAATCAGTATTTCTCACATAGTTAAATTTCTAAAGGTTTATTTTCAAAGAATAAAATAAAAAACTGCGAAAGTAGCAGTATCTGTCAATTAAAAAAATAACACTAATTAAAATTTGCTACAGATGTTTAACACTTTGATAACATGGCCTAACTTCCTGTAAAAAAAAAAAAAAATGGGGAAGAGGCAGGGAAAAGTTAAAGGAGGTACCTATTTTACTACCAATGAAATTCTATGAAGGCAAAAAAAGGAGGACAAATACCAAAGACTTCATATAACCTTCTTAAGAAGCCCATGGTCAGCAGATAGCTGATTTACAATCTGATGAAAAAATATTTGAAAGATAGTCCTCTAAGGCAATTGTTTCAATCTAGCTGATTATTAGAAATTTCTTGGGAGGCTTTTGAAAAATGGAGAGTCCTAGGTTCTACTCAAATATGAGTCTGAGAGTCTATATTTTTAAATAGATTGATTACCAAATAAGTTTGGTAATCAAGCTTTCAAAATCACCATTCTGAGGTACAATCTAGAGCCAAGTATAATAGTCACATAATAAATGTTTCTGAGATACAGAGAAAAAATTTAATTTTTATTTTCCATTTCACAGTTACTAAAGCTAAAGGGGGAAATTTTTTTTCTTCTTAATTCAGAAGTTATAAAACTGATATCTAAACGAACTGTTAGAAACTAAATACAGCTATCTCCAGCTTTTAAAAAAAATTTGGTGTTGTATTTTTCTCTTTTGACTAGTTATACAAGCTATACACCTTCCCAGGGACAATATCAAATAAACCCTCACAGTCACTCTTTGAAACTGTTGTCAATTTCTGCTCTTAAAATACATGTATTCTCTCTTCCATTCCTTAAGACTCTGTAGTTATCTCTGGGTAGCTAACTTATTTACGGCAAGGTGCTAAATGAATCATCCCTTACTTTTCCCCATGGTGACTGCATTAAAAAGAAACAACTGAAAACTTGTGTATCTAAGTGTATGCCTACACACATGTACTTTCTCTCTCTCTCCCTCTCTCTCACACACACACACAGGACAATAGAGGGGTCTTTCAGTGGCCTGTATCTCAAATGTTACCACACAGAGTAGTATCCTGTTCACAAATTTAAGGTGACCTCTAACATACAATGGAGAGAAAAATTGCTAATTATTATATCTTATTTTAGCCTATTTTAACCTTCTCAATTCCACATTTCTATCAGAAAGAGAAATAAATAAAAGAAAAAGAACCTAAAACATTTGACTTTTACATAAGAAACAGAGTGACTGGCTAAGAAATGGGAAAAAACTGAGTAAGAAAGAAAGAAGCAAAACAATAGCAAAAAGAATTAATCATGAGTAATTTGCCCTTATTTCAAATAGCATTACTAATTTTTAAAAAGCATGCATTTAATCGGTATGCTACACACCTGTAAGACTGCATCCTCAATAAGAATAAGCATCGTTTGACTTTTACTCATTTGCTCCCATGGATCCTCTCTGAATTTGAATCTAAACTGAATCTCTGGAGAAGATGCGCCTAAAATGAAATATAATCACAGGTCATTTGCAATAGTTTTACTGCTCTGCTTTAACAATGACCCGAGGCAATTCACACACACACACACACACACACACACACACACACACACACACACACACACACAACTATAAATGGTCAATATTAAAATATGCCTAACCTTGGTACTCTTCAAAAATGCAAATTAAAATAAACAGATACGTTTCACTTACCAGTTTGGCAAAGATCGCATACGTCCTGTGTTGGATCTAGAAAGAAAAAGTCATCTTTTATAGGAGGCAATATATGTCAAAATCTGACATGTGTTCATCCTTTAAAATCAAATTAATTTTAGCTGCTTATTCTAAGGAAATAATCAGAAAAGTAGGCAACATACTGAGAAACAGCAAACATTATCAAATCATTATATAAAGGTTCATTCAATTTAACAGGTTGAGGTAAATCAATACAACAAAGAAAAAATATATGTAGGACAATACTAATTACTAAAAAACATATTTATATTGGTACACAAATGTCTAGAAAAAAACACAAATACTAAACACTGGAAACTGTAAGGCACTAAGTTAACAGAGAAAAGTAGGAGATGGGATCTTTCACTTTCTACATTATATAATATTATACTTTAAAAATGTTATACTGTTAATAATTAGCAAAATAATTAAGGTCTATACACCATTTGGAAAAGGGAAGGGAAGCAAAGGGAAAAAACTTTGTTGGAATATTGAAACAGATATCTAACTTCTTCCTAGTGGCATTTTACACATCATAGAATACATTTTGGAGACCAATATTATGCACTATTCCTTCCAATTACATGTAGGAAAAACTGTTTCAAGATCAAACTGTAATCTGCCAGTATCAGGTGAGATGATGTAGAGCGAAGACTTTGTGAACTACAGCTGACCCTTGAGTAACAGGGGGTTTGAACTACCTTAAACATGGTCCACTGAAACAAGGATGTTTTTTAATGGACATACATTCGGCCCTCCACATCCATGAGTTTGGCATCCACAGATTACACCAACCATACATGAAATTGTGTACTGCGTTTACAACTCACAGCTGGTGGAATCTGTGAACGTGTACTACACAGATGGGAGGGCCAATTACAGGACTTGAGGATTTGGGTGTATACAGGAGCTCCTGTGAACAATCCCCCCTGGATACCTAGGCACAAGTGCATACACCAAAATTTTCAAGACGTTGAGGATATTTTCCTTCCATCCTACACCTATTTCCAGATATCCTCCAATAAAAAATGGCTCACAGGAAGAATCATAAGAGGAAATAACCCACTATTTGAATGGCTTTCTGCAAAATTGATCTTTCTGAACTGCAACAATCAGTGGTGGATTTTTCTGGAAGTGTAAATATTGATCTAGAAGTGGACTGACTCAGGAGGTTTAGAGAATTTGTAAGTGAAAGACTCTTTTTAAAAAATATATACCAAGGATACCTGTACCTCAATTTTAGTCTGAAAGAATCAGACTGATTATTGAAAAGTATTATTCCCTTTGCAAATAGGAAAGTTCGAGGGTTAAGTGGGAAATCTCTGGGGGGAGAATTGCTATCCCAGCGCTACTTCCACATATCTGTAGCCCTCTTTAGGAGTCATAAACATCTTCCAGAAGTTACAAACCCCATTCCTATCCTTATAACAACAGATCTTAAGATCTATTACAGATGCCTGTAAGAAATTAATTCTGTGTAAAGTTAAAGAATAAGACTAAATATGAAAGAAGTTAATAGAATAATAACACTTGGAAAATTAAAGGGATTACTTAGTGAAAAGAATTATTTCTCACCTTTACTGGGATGGAGACTGGGCTCAGATCTAAGAGACGTGTCTTGATTAAAAAGCAACCTTTCAAAAACAAAAAAGAAGGTATAGATGTTATGATATTTCTTAAACAAAGACTAACAATTCAACTGTCATTTAAGGTTTTTTTCCAGTTTTACTGAGATGTAACTGACATATAATATTGTATAAGTTTAAGTTATACAATGTGATGATACACAGCATGCATTGCAAAATGATTAAGTGAATAAACTTTTAACATAGTTCAATGTAAACTACTCTTAAAAATTGTAATTAAATTTGCTAAAATTCCTAGTTATACCACTATTAATACTCTATATCAACGCATTTTTTCAAAAAATATAGTCTTTAAATTAACCTTACCCACGATGACCCACGCACCACGGGCACCTTGTTTTTGACAGAGGAGGCAGGAGCCTAACTGGGCAGAGAGCGCCTCTCCCATGAGGACAGCTTACTGTGGACAACCGGGCAGTCACGCTAACAGAATGAGATCACAGCACTTCCTAACGCCGTGCACCTAGCCACTCAGTCCTGTCCGACTCTTTGCGACCTCCTGGACTGTCGCCCGACAGTCTCCTCTGTCCATGGGGATTCTCCAGGCAAAAATACTGGAGTGGGTTGCCATTTCTTCCTCCAGCGGATCTTCCCAACCCACGGGTCGAACCCAGGTCTTCCATATTGCAGGCGGATTCTTTACCTTCTGAGCCACCATGCAAGCCCTCCTAATGCCACACAAAGATAAACTCAAAATGATTAAAGACCTAAATGTAAGACCAGAAACTATAAAACTCTTAGAGGAAAATATAGGCAGAACAATTGATGACATAAATCAAAGCAAGATTCTCTATGACCCACCTCCTAGAGTAATGGAAATAAAAGCAAAAATAAATAAGTGGGACCTAATGAAACTTAAGGAGATCAGTCCTGGGTGTTCATTGGAAGGACTGATGCTGAAGCTGAAATTCCAATACTTTGGCCACCTCATGCGAAGAGCTGACTCATTGGAAAAGACCCTGATGCTGGGAGGGATTGGGGGCAGGAGAAGGGGACGACAGAGGATGAGATGGCTGGATGGCATCACCAACTCAATGGACATGAGTTTGAGTAAACTCCGGGAGTTGGTGATGGACAGGGAGGCCTGGAGTGCTGTGATTCATGGGGTCACAAAGAGTCGGACACGACTGAGCGACTGAACTGAACTGAACTGAATGAAACTTAAAAGCTTTTGCACAGCAAAGGAAACTACAAACAAGGTGAAAAGACAACCCTCAGAATGGAAGAAAATAATAGCAAAGGAAACAACTGACAAAGAATTAATTTCTAAAATATACAAGCAGCTCATACAACTCAATACCAGAAAAACTGACAACCCAATCAAAAACTGGGAAAAAGACCTAAAAAGACATTTCTCCAAAGAAAACATACAGATGACTAACAAAACACATGAAAAGAGGCTCAACATTGCTCATTATTAGAGAAACGTAAATCAAAACTACAATGAGATACCATTTCACACCAGCCAGAATGGCCATCATCAAAAATTCTACAAATAATAAATGCTGGAGAGGGTGTGGAGAAAGGGAACCATCTTGCCAGTGGGAATGTAAATTGATACAGCCACTATGGAAGACAGTATGGAGATTTCTTTAAAAAACTAGGAATAAAACCACTATATGACCCAGCAATCCCAGTCCTAGGCATATACCCTGAGGAAACCAAAACTGAAAAAGACACATGTATCCCATTGTTCACTGCAGCACTATTTACAACAGCTAGAACATGGAAGCAACCTAGATGCCCATCAACAGATGAATGGATAAAGAAGGTGTGGTACACAATGGAATATTACTCAGCCATAAAAAGGAGTGCATTTGAGTCAGTTTCTAATGAGGCTATTATACAGAATGAAATAAGACAGAAAGACAAATATAAATATCATATACTAATGCATATATATGGAATCTAAAAGATGGTACTGATGAATTTATCTGCAGGGCAGCAATGGAGAAACAGAAAGAGAGAGCAGATGGCCATGGGGGATGTGAGGAGGGAGAGTGAGAAGTATGGAGGCAGTAACATGGAAACTTAATTACCATATGTAAAATAGACAGCCAACAAGAATTTGCTGTTTGACTCAGGGAACTCAAACAGGGGCTCTGTGAAAATCTAGACAGGTGGGATGGGGAGGAGATGGCAGGAAGCTTTGGGAGGGAGGGGACATGGGTGTACCTATGGCTGATTCTTGTTGATGTTTGACAGAAAACAACAGAATTCTGCAAAGCAATTATCCTTCAGTTAAAAAATAAACTTAAAAAACTTATCCAAGATGAAAATTAAGACTTATTCATCTGCTCATGTTCTTTTTAAATAAATACTCTGCTAATTTTGGATATTTTGGAGTAAGGGGAAAACAGCAATACAGTTTTTGAACAGAAGTGAAATGAGGAGATGTGAAGGAACCAGTGCTGGTGGGTTTTCTTCATTCACCTTTCTCTACATCACAGAGAATTTAAGATCCCAGGGTTAAATTCAAGTATATATTTTCAGAACATAAATTACAGAAATTTAAGTTTTGGATTCACATCTTACTATGTTCTAGGCAGCACCAAGGTAAATAAAAAAGATAGTCCTTGATCTCAAGAAGCTTCAGATCTGGTGAGGGATAAAAACAGCCAAGATATATCATGGCGAGTATGCTACTAAGCAGAGCATTCTAAGTATGCTACTACATATCACTCTAAGTATGCTACTAAGAATTTCTTCTGTTTAAAAAATCTCTAAAGAATGAAAAAAATGGGCAAAGGATTTGAATAGACACTTCTCCAAAGAGGATATACAAATCAGTTCAGTTCAGTCACTCAGTCATGTGTGACTCTCTGCGACCCCGTGGACTGCAGCACGCTAGGCTTCCCTGTCCATCACCCACTCCCAGAGCATGCTCAAACTCATCTCCATCGAGTCAGTGATGCCATCCAACCATCTCATCCTCTGTCGTCCCCTTCTCCTCCTGCCTTCAATCTTTGCCAGCATCAGGGTCTTTTCCAGTGAGTCAGCCCTTTGCAACAGGTGGCCAGAGTACTGGAGCTACAGCTTCAGCATCAGTCCTTCCAACCAGCATTCATGACTGATTTCCTTTAGGACTGACTGGTTTGATCTCCTCGCAGTCCAGGGGACTCTTGAGAGTCTTCTCTAACAACACAGCTTAAAAGTATCAATTCTTCGGCACTCAGCTTTCATTACGGTCCAACTCTCACATCCACACATGACTACTGGAAAAACCATAACTTTGACTAGATGGACCTCTGTTGGCAAAGTAATATGTCTGCTTTTTAATATGCTGCCTAGGTCTATCATAGTTTTTCTTCCAAGGAGCAAGCGTCTTTTAATTTCACGGCTGCAGGCACCACCATCTGCAGTGATTTTGGAGCCCAAGAAAAGAAAGTCTAATCACTGTTTCCACTGTTTCCCCATCTATTTGCCATGAAGTGATGGGACTGGATGCCATGATCTTAGTTTTCTGAATGTTGAGCTTTAAGCCAGCTTGTTCACTCTCCTCTTTCACCTTTATCAAGAGGCTCTTTAGTTCCTCTTTGCTTTCTGCCATAAGGGTGGTGTCATCTGCATATCTGAGGTTACTGAAATTTCTCTTAGCAACATGAAAAATGCTCAACAATACTAAGTATTAGGGAAACCATAATGAGGTACCACTTCACACCAACCAAAAACAAATGAACAAACAAAAAACAAAAATAACAAGTGTGGCAAGTATATGGAAAAACTGGAACTCCTGTATATTGCTACTGGGAATGTAAATTGGTACAGCCACTGTGGAAAACAGTATGGTGGGTCCTCAAAAAATTAGACACAGATTTACAATTTGATCTAGTAATTCCATTTCTGTGTGTGTACACAAAACAACTGAAAGCAGAGACCTGAATTTGTACACTTATGTTCACAGAAACACTATTCACAACAGCTAAAAGGTGGACATTGACAAGTGTCCATTGACAGATGAGTAAATAAACAATGTGGAACCTACATACAGTGGAATATTTTTCAGCCTTAAAAAGGAAGAAAATACTAATACATGCTACATCATGGATAGACCTTAAAGACATCATATTAAGTGAAAAAAAACAGACACAAAGGAACAAAAATGGTATAATTCCACTTACATAAGGTACAGAGAGTAATCAGATTCATAGAAACAGAAAGGAGGATGGTGGTTGCCAAGGGGTGAAGGCAGGGAAGAGTGGGGAGTTATTATACACAGAGTGTCAATTTGGGAAGATGAAAAAATTCTAGAGATAACTAGTAGTGATGGCTGCACAACAATGTGAATGTATTTAATGCCACTGAATTATACACTTGAAAATGGTTAAAATGCTATTCTATATTATATATATATCTCACCACAATTTAAAAAAAAAAGTTTAAAATCTTCCCAGAATCCAAGAATGTAACCATGTACTAAGGCATAAATATATGATTTGGAAAGAGGGGGTTTTTTTGTTGTTTTTTTTTTTTACTTACTCATTTTACCTTTTTATGGAAAACTACAGACAATAGTACACTCACCATCCAAGTGCAATAATTATCGGTACACAGCCATTACTGCTTCCTCTATAACCCTTGCCATCCTCTCCACCCACTGTGAGTCTCTTACTAGATTATTTTTAAAGCAAATCCTGAACATCTTATTCCATTTCATCTGGAAATATTTCAGTATTCAACTCTAAAAGATAAGGACTCTTTTAACATAACCATAATAATCACACCTTTAAAAAAAGCAGCCAAAACTTCATACTTAAAAAAGTTAATAATTACTTGATATTATTAAACTTATATAGTCTACAGTAAGCAACCTCTTTAATGGCTCTCAGTATTTATACCCTCGTATATGGTATTTATCCTTGAGTATGGACTGGATCCAGAGACTCTTCTTGTAAACAAAATACAGCAAACAGGTTGGGATGTGACCTCTGAGGTTAGATTACAAAAAGACACTGGCTTCCATCTTATTCTCTCATCCTCTTTCTGTTTCTCTCTTGTGGAAGCCAGCCTGCCATGTTGTGAATGTCCTTTGCAGAAACCTACATAGCAGGAAACTAAGGGAGGCCCCCTATCAACAGAGAGGAGCCAAAGACTAAAGTCAAAAGCCAGAAAAGGAACTGAATTTCACAACTACCATTTAGGTAGTGGCTCCTTCTCATGAAACCTTGAGATGAATGTTTAACTCCTTCTGAGTTAAGGAGTTAAGCCACTCCTAGACTCCTGAACCACAGAAACTACACAATATGTTTACTGCTTTAAGAAGTTAATACATTTTGGAGTAAGCTGTTATACAGCAATGTAAACTAACAAACATGACAGTCAGATTTCCCTGTCTTTTTACAATGGTTTTGTTCATATAGGGATCCAAACAAGATATACACATTGCATTTGGTTGTATGTTTGGTTGTATGTTTCTTAAGTCTCTTTTAAAATCTGTAAGTTACGCCCCTTACAATTTATTTGTTGAAGAAACTGGGTTGTTCTTCCCAGAGAGTTTCCCACATTTGGAATTTGAAGACTGCATGCCATTTCACATGCTCCTCTGTCCTATCTATTCCCTGTAAACCAGTTATTAGATCAAAAGGTTTGATCTGATTCAATTGAGGAGGCAATATGTGTACTTTCTACAGGACATAACAAAGAATGTGTTGAGAAAGGCAGTCGTGCGCATACCATCTTTCACCCCTGCTAGGCCTTGGGTCTGGAACATTTTCCTACTAAAAGACAGAGTCCTCCCAGCCTGTACTGGACTTACCACCTTGTATGGGAATACACTTCCCTGTTTAGCCTCAGGGTGGACTCCTCTGTTCTGTTTAAAAGTGTATGTCATATGGTAGTTGGCCAACCCCACTACTCCACGTGTCCTCTGTGGGGAGAGGATAAAGTCCTTCGTCCGGTGGCACCAGAGGGGAGTGTGCAAGCCACTGACCCTGCATCAGCTGCAGAGAGTGACTGCTGGCCATGGCGGACTGATGCCCACTACTGAAGCTAATTTTGCTCTCTCTCTTCTCTCAGAGTCAACAGCTTTAAGAATAGTACTTGGCACCATTCTGTTTTAATCATTGGAGAAGTCATTATTTTGACATAGATCCTGACCCAAAATGTTGCTTTCTTTAGCTATTTTAGTCCAATTATTCATTGTCTCATTGTATCTTGCTTTATATTTTTCCCTTCTGCAACTGTACCCTTTATAACAAGTATTTCTTATCTAGACAATTCACGAGGACAGTGCTAGCCTATCTTAAAGGACAGAATGAACACTCATTTTGCAGGGTATTTTAATCAATTAGCCTTTATATGCACTTATAATGTTCAGAGAATATGATTTGACCTGAACATATACCTAAATCTATGTAATAATGAACTATCTTAGAAAGTGGTTCTGTTTAAATTTATTGAACAGGATTAGTTTGAGATGCATTATTTAAATGTTGTTTAGCAGTTAATATTTACCAGAGGCTGAGACAGAAATTAAGGATTGATAAAGGGTTCTCAGTGCACATATAAGAAAAATGAATCCTTGTTGTTATTCAGTCACTCAGTCGTGTCTGACTCTTTGCAACCCCATGGAGCAGCACGCCAGGCTTCCCTGTCCTTCACCATCTCCCAGAGCTTGCTCAGATTCATGTCAATTGAGTCAGTGATCCCCTCCAACCATCTCATCCTCTGTCAAGAACAGAGGACAGAGGACGAGATAGAGAATGAATCCTGCCTCTAAGTAAACAAAAAACAAGCAAACAAAATCTTATTAGTCAGTGTTTTAAATTCTTACAGATTAGTAGCAATACCTACCAAGACATAAAAGAAACTGGATGCATTTTCCAGTATCATAAGGGTTAGGACCAAGTCCAGGATCTCAGAGTACTTTTCAGACACAGTTATGGCATCCTCATTCTTTGAAGGCCTTGCTTTATGTAATTCCACTGGTCATCAAATCCTTTCTCAGACTTTAGCAAAAGCACCTTAATAGCTGCAACATTTAAGGATTATTTAACTACGTGAAACTGTATGTTTTGCCTGTTCTCAGCTCTTCTAAGACCTATTCTTCTCTTGTCGGTCAAAGTTGGAAGCTTGGGCATGAAAAACAGAATAAATTGCATACAAGTAAGCAAAGAAGATGCAGGGAGGAAAAAAAGCAATGGCATTCAGCTCCAGCAATGCTTAGACTTTACTGTATTTCTATACCAATAAAAAGAACAATAATTTTTAACCCTGAGCTATGAGGTCTGAAAGAATGATGTTTATATGGCACTACAGAGAATCATTTCAAAGTGAATTAGAGGGGGACAAAAAGATTGGTTAGCCATGACACAGTGAACCATCTATAGCCTAGTTCTCCACTCATCACAACTAAAAACTCTAGTAGAATATTTTTTAAAAGCTACCTGAGTAATTTGAAAAGTAAACAATAGCAGTTAAACTGGGGACTGAAACTAAAATCTAAATAACCACCTTGTAGTAAGTGAGTCTCATGGTTTGCTTGGATTTTTTGGTTCAGTTTTTTGCTCTTATTTTTTTTGTTTCCAGCTTTGACCCCAAGCCTAAACCTAGTGGGGGCTTCCCTTGTAGCTCAGTTGGTAAAGAATCTGCCTGCAGTGCAGGAGACCGGGGTTTGATCCCTGGGTTGGGAAGATCCTCTGGAAAAGGAAACAGCAACCCACTCCAGTATCCTTGCCTAGAAAATCTCATGGACAGAGGAGCCTGATGGGCTGCAGTCCATGGGGTCACAAAGAGTCGGGCACGACTGAGTGACTAACACTTACTTACTTACTAAACCTGGAACTGCACAGTGGGCACAGATACCAAAAACTTCAGGAGAAACCCTTCCTAGCTTTATCGAGAAAATTAGAGAAAGGGACCCCTGAACATCAGAAGGTGTGAGGGAAGTCCTTGAGTTTTGCTGTTTTCTCTTTTTAGCTTCAGAGCAATACTGCTACCAACTATGTAGCTTGGACACTTGAAACTCAAGAGAAAACCTGTTTCTCTACTCCTAGAGGAACCATACTCCCAAAAGTATGAAAAGAATCTATTTTTTTTTTAACACTTTGCCCTGAAGATGGCCCCAGCTGCAGGGAACTACTCTACAATGAAAGGCTGACACTGAAAGAAATCCATCTTCCTGGTCATATAAACCCACATGTGGGGGTAAAGGGAGGAGATGGTGCATGAAAATCCTGGAGAAAAGAAAGCAGGGAGGGGGACCATCTAATTCTGTATGTGATCCAATGTAAGTCTGAGGCGTTCTTAAAGGAACGATGCAAAGAGATAGAGGAAAACAATACAATGGGAAAGACTAGAGATCTCTTCAAGAAAATTGGAGCTATCAAGGGAACATTTCATACAAAAATTGGCACAATAATGTACAGAAATGGTAAGGACCTAACAAAAGCAGAAGAGATTAAGAAGAGGTAGCAAGAATACACAGAATGATACAAGAAAGGTCTTAAAGATCTGGGTAATCATGAAGGTGTGGTCATTCACCTAAAGCTGGACACCCTGGCGTGTGAAGTCAAGTAGGCCTTAGGAAGCATTATTATGAACAAAGCTAGTGAAATAATGGAATTCCAGATGAGTTATTTCAAATCCTAAAAGATGACACTGTTAAAATACTGCACTCAAAATGCCAGCAAATTTGGCAAACTCAGCGGTGGCCAAAGGATGGGAAAGGGTCGGTTTTAATTTCTATCCCAAAGATGGGCAATGCCAAAGAATGTTCAAACTACCAAACAATTGCACTCATTTCATATGCTAGCAAGATAATGCTCAAAATCCTTCAAGTTAGGCTTCAATAATGCATGAACCAAGAACTTCCAGATGTACAAGCTGGGTTTAGAAAAGGCAGAGGAACCAGAGATCAAATTGTCATCATTCACTGGATCACAGAGAAAGCAAGGGAACTCAAGAAAAACATCTGCTTCTGCTTCATTGACTAGGCTAAAGGCTCTGACTCTGTGGATCACAACAAACTGTGGAAAACCCATAAAGAGATAGGAGTACCAGACCATCATACCTTACTTTTCTCAAGAGAAACCTGTATGAGGATCAAACAGCAAAAGTTAAAGTTTACATGTAACAGTGGACTGGTTCAAAATTGGGAAAGGAGTACAACAAGGCTTTATATTGTCACCTTGCTTATTTATCTTATATGCAGAGTACATCACAAGAAATGCCGGGCTGGATGAAGCACAAGCTGCAATCAAGATGGCCAGGAGAAATGTCAACAGCCCTAGATAGGCAGAAGATACCACTCTAATGGCACAAAGTGAAGAGGGACTAAACAGCCTCTTGGAGAGGGCGAAAGAGGAGAGTGAAAAAGCTGGCTTGAAACTCAACATTAAGAAAACAAAGATCATGGCATCCAGTCCCATCATTTTATGGCAAATAGAACAGGAAAAGTGGAAGCAGTGACAAATTATATTTCCTTGGGCTCTAAAATCATTGCAGGTGGTGACTGCAACCATGAAATTAAAAGATGCATGCTCCTGGAAGGAAAGCTATGACAAACCTAGACAGTATATTAAAAAGCAGAAACATCACTTTGCCAACAAAGGTCCATATATTCAAAGCTATGATTTTTCCAATAGTCATGCATGGATGTGAAAGCTGGACCATAAAGAAGGCTGAATGCTGAAGAAATGCTTTTGAATTGTGGTGCTGGAGAAGATTGCCTTAGACTGCAAGGAGATCAAACCAGTCAGTCCTAAAGGAAAACAACTCTGAATATCCATCAGAAGGACTGATGCTAAAACTGAAGCTCCAACACTCTGGCCCCCTGATGTGAAGAGCTGACTCACTGGAAAAGACCCTGATGCTGGGAAAGATTGAGGGGAGGAGGAGAAGGGGACGAAAGAGGATGAGATGGCTAGGTGGCATCACCGACTTAATGGACATGAATTTGAGCAAACTCTAGAAGATAGTTTGGAGCCTGGTGTGCTACAGTCCATAGTGCTTCAAAGAGTCAAGACATGACTCAGCGACTGAACAAGTCTTAAGCTCAACTCTGAGCTGTCCACTTGCAGAACAGATTCAAAAAAGCCTAATAAGGGCTTAGAGAATTGAACTATGATATTAACTACTTCCGAAATTCCAGATTAACCCCTGAATGGTACATGAGTCAGACAGACTCAAACAGCATAGTAAAGGCTTTGAAAATTGGACTGATGTAACCACCACCCACAGAAGGCAAAACAGAATGGGCAGTCAGATCTAATCAGACTGACTGTCTCTTCTAACAAACAAAAATCAACACCCTCTAGCGGATTTTAACAGGAACAAGAGTACAAAATATAACATTATGCAGAATTACTCAACATGCAAAGAAAAGGAAAATCTGACTAATACTTGAAAGAAAAGATAACCGATTTGAATGCCCCAGCCTGTCCAGTACAGATGCTGGAATTATAAGACAAAGATTTTAAAACACTTATTTAAATAATGCTGTATGAGATAAAGGTAAACATTTATCAAATGGGTGACAATGAAGTTCTCAGCATAGAAATAAAAACTATAAAAGAGAATCCAATGAAAATTTTAAGAAATATAATTGCCAACAAAGGTCCATCTAATCGAAGCTATGGTTTTCCCAGTAGTCATGTATGAAAGTGAGAGTTGGACGATAAAGAAAGCTGAGTGCCAAAGAACTGATGCTTTTGAACTGTGGTGTTGGGGAAGACTCTTGAGAGTCCCTTGGACTGCAAGGAGATCCAACCAGTCAATCCTAAATATTCATTGGAAGGACCAATGCTGAAGCTGAAGTTCCAATACTTTGGCCACCTGATGCAAAGAACTGACTCATTGGAAAAGACCCTGATGCTGGGAAAGACTAAAGGCAGGAGGAGAAGGGGTCAACAGACGATGAGACAGTTGGATGGCATCACCGACTCAATGGACATGAGTTTGAGCAGGCTCCAGGAGTTAGTGACAGAGAGGGAAGCCCAGCTTGCTGCGGTCCATGGGGTCACAGAGTTAGACACAACTGAGTGACTGAACTGAACTGATTATATAATACTTGAAATTAAAAATTCACTGGATGGTCTCAACAACAGAATGGATATAACATAGGAAAGGCTAAGTGAGTCTGAACACAAAGCAATAGAAATTATACAGTCCGAAGAACTGAGAGAGAAAAAAACCAGAAACAGTTAATAGAGCCTCAAGGATCTGGGAGACTATCAGAAGGTCTAGCATTCACATCATTTAAATCCCAGAAAGAGAGAAGAAAAAGACTGGTACATAAAAAAATATATGAAGAAATCATGACAGAAAACTCTCCAAGTTTGGTGAAAGACATAAGTTTACAGATTCAAGAAACTCAGTGAACCCCACCAAACAGGAAGAACACAGAGAAAATCATTACCAGACATGTCATAATCAAACTGCTAAAAACCAAAGATGGAAGGAATGGAAGCAGACAGATTTTAAAAGATGCTATATTACACAGATGGAAAATGTGATTTAAATGGGGAAGGAGGTGCTTGACTACAAGGGACAGTGAGCACAAAGGAGGGTTTGGTTTTTTTTAGTAACAGAACTGTGCTGGATCTTGAGTGTAGTGATTATTATGACTTCATGTACTAGTCAAAATGGTCCCCACATACCATTAAGAGCAAATGTTACTGTCTGTATATATAAAAGAGCCAGAAATCTGAATACCATCCTATACTGCTGCCCAGCTCTCATCCTCAATATCACGTCAATCACCACTTCCTACCAAATTTACTTTCTAAAGATTTCTCAGATTTGTCCTTTTCCCTCTGTTCCCACTGTTTCTGCCTAGCCGAGTTCTCATCATCCCAGTCTGTTACTACTTTGATCCCAAAGCTAACCTGCATAGCCATGCTTTGCAAAAGGTAACCCATGCTCTAACAGAATCCACTTTAACCCAGACACTTGTCAGAAATGCAGAATCTCAAACCCCACTCTAGAACTCCTGAATTGGAGTCCACCTTTTAACAGGATTCTGATGTGACTTAAATAAATATAAAACTTTATATTTATATAAATTGTATATATTTTATATTTATAAAACTTTATATATATTTAAATAAACATAAAACTTGGAATTTACAAAGCCCCAATCCAGGGCGTGCATGAGTGAATGAAAATCTGATTATGCTACTCCCTCACTTAAGATCTTACAGACTCCCTACCAGGACACATACAAGCTATAAGAAGCCTCACATGACCTTATCCTACCTTTCTCTCCAGGTTCATCTTTCACCACACCTATCACAACATTTAACACGTCAGTAATACTTAACTGTTTGCATGTTCCAGCACACATAACACAGTGCTATGTCCCACCACGACACCTTTACGCAGGCAGTTCCCTTGGCCTGAAAACCTCTTCCTCTGACTTAATTCCTACTCACCTTCAAGCCTCTACTCAGAAGCCAACCCTGTATAGCAGATGGGCATCCACCTGTCAGTGCAGGGGACACGGGTTTGATCCCTGGTCTGAGAAGATTTCACATGCCGAGGGGCAGTTAGCCCCCTGTGCCACAGCTACTGAGCCAGAGCTGGTGTGCCAGCAGCCTATGCTCAACAAGAGAAGCCACCACAATGAGGAAGCCCGTGCACCCCAACGAACAGTAGCTCCCCAATGACTGCAACTGGAGAAAGCATACGTGCAGCAACTCAAGGGAACCAAACATCAATAAATAAATTACAGAAGTCAACCCCGCTCCGGGCTCCTAAACCTGCCTGCGCCTACCTCCAACCCTGAACTTCCCACACAATATTGAAACCATCTCTTTATGGATTTCCTGGCCTGTAGGTTTCTCAAAGGCTGTGGCCTCTTCTCTTTTATCTTCTCTGTGTCCAGCACAGAGAACTAGCTATGTTTTTATGAAAGGAACTAACATCTTCTCTTGATTCTTATAAAGCTATCCGTTTCCAGTTTGGCAGTAACCAGTTCCCCCATTGCACGATCGTTTCTTGAAAGATCAGGAACCGCCGCTTACACCTGAGTTAGGAGTCGCTTGAAGCCTAACGCATGAAGGGTAGACCCAACACTTTTGTGCCTGTGCAAAAAGCCCCAGGCTAAGAAAGCAGGCTTTTTAAAAATGCCATAACGCCACCTAACTATAAAGTTCATTCGGCCCTAGGTGAGGGGTATGGGGAGGGTTTTGGGGTCTTTATCTACAAAGTTTTTAGCTCAGGCCCGGGCGCCTCACAGGCCTACTCCCGCCTGCACGCAGTCTGGCGGGGAACACCTCCCCCTCAAATCTCCGAGGGCCACCCGCCGCCAGGGCCTCGGCCCAAGGGCGGTCACCTTCTCCAGGGCAGCGCCTCTTCCTCGGGGTCGCTCTCCGTCACGGACCCCTCTACCACCGTTCCATCGCTGCCGCAGTCTGCGGCCTGGGAGCCTTCCTCCATCTCCACGTCGCACTCAGAGTCTTTCTTATCCTCCTTCTCCAACGCCTCCATTTCCGCAAAACCAAAAAAAAAAAAAAATTGTTTTTTAATTAAAAAAAGTAAAAATCACAAAACAAAGATTGTCCTGAGGGCCAGGAGAAATTATGAGTTAATAACATTCTTGGCGGGAGACCCGCCTGTTCTGCGAGCGCAGCGCCTCAGGCCGCGAGTGCGTCGTGAGGGAAGCAGGCCAGCGCCGCGGTGTGACCGCACGCGGCCGGCAGGGGGAGCCTCACGCGGCCGGCAGGGGGAGCCGCGCGCCGCACGTCGGCCCCGCCCCGCCACACCACGCCACGCCCCGCCCCGCCACGCCCCGGTAGCGGCCGGAAGTTAGCCGAGCGAGCACCAGAGGGCCCAGGGTTTCTCGGCGATCCAGGAAGTGGCTTGCTACCGCACCCTCTTTGCGCACCTCTCTTTTGGGGTCCAACGGTCAAGGGACTGGACCTGCGGCCGCGGGGATCAGACAGGAAGCGTTGCCGCAGACAGACCGCGGGCCGAGCCCGCCTAACGCTGCCTGCCGAGAGGGAGAGCTGGGTCAGGTCCCCGTGCAGCGCCATCTCCAGGCCTATGAGCCGCAGACCACGGAAGGAACTGTCGCCTCTGACAGACTTTTCTGAAGCCAGAATGTGATCTTAGCCCCAAGAGTGCTTTTGAGTCCACCAAGTGCTGCCTTTTTTACACCCCCTTCCCCCAAAGTCGCCTTAAGTAGGCAAAAACAAAAATATTAGAAGTTTTAAAATCACCAACTGATCTATTAATAACTGAAGTATTTTGCATTTCTTTTTTTCCCCCCCTCATCAACTCTTTGGTTACCCTGGAATACAGATTGTGTAGGAAAATCAGGTTAAATGCTTTATTTTTTCCCTTTATTAATTTTTATAATCATATGGCTGCCTGAGTTGAGTGAGTGAGTGAGTGATAGTCGCTCTTTGCGACCCCGTGGACTGGAGCCCACCAGGCTCCCCTGTCCATGGAATTCTCCAGGCAAGAATATTGGAGTGGGTTGCCATTTCCTTCTCCAAATATGGGTGCCTAGCAACATCCAAAAATTACCAATTATTTTTACATGAAATGACTAGATTTTTATATATTTGATTTCAGCCTGTTAAAAAGTTTTAACTTCCAACTCATTTAAAACAAAGCCAAGTGGGCCCCACCTGCCAAGTGAGAGGAAGACTCCAGTATGACAGGCTGCTTCTGCATGGCAAGTGTTTGGTACCCACTCTGGAATCTTCAGGGTCTAAGCACATATTGGGTCTTGAAAGTTTTATCATGTAAATGTTAGGAAATAGGATTTTCTGACTCCTCAATTTACTTCATTTTTCAGGACATAGAGTGGCTTTGTCATACTATTATTTTACTGTGTAGATCTTATTTAAGCCACTGCTATCTAAAACAGTGGTTGTCTTTTAAACTTATTTGATGCTGGAGAAAGTGTGGAGAAAGGGGAATCCTCCTACACTGTTGGTGGGAATGTAAATTGGTACAGCCACTATGAAAAACAGTGTGGAGTAAAGGAATAATGAACAATAGCATTAGTTCTCGATAATAAACTGAAAGGAACTGGACCCTAGTAGTAGTGACAGGAAAGTAAGCGACATGAAACAGATTTTCTGTTCTGAGTGTTAACCTGGCTGTAGGTGTGGCACTTCAAGTTGTTACTTGAGGAAAGATAAATCTTAGGAACCCTTACCTCAGGCTTTTTAAAACACAGGGTACCACTTAGCCACCAGGAAGCCCATTAAAAGACAGGGAGGTCCAGTAATCAGTCTTTTAGGAAATTGGTAATGATGTCACCTAAACTTGAAACATTAAAAAAAAAAGTGTTCTCAACTATGTAAAATCTTTCTCCTACCTTCTCAAACATAATCCTAGGAATTTTGCCTGTAAACAAAGCATTTCTGGGCTAGAAATACTTTCTCTCTTTATAGCAAGGCTTCACATTATATTGAGTGCCGCAGGTTCCATCATTTTTAAAGGACAGAGACATAAATGATAAATAATGGATATAAAATATTACAGTCTGCCACCTCAAAAAATGTTGTTTATGGAGCTTGGAGATTCAAGTATCGATTGCAGTTTTATTTTGAAAAGGATGCTACAACTTGTGTGGTTTTTCTTCCTCATGCTTATATTAAAAGAAAAGCTAATAAACTCTATTTTAATTAGAAAAAGAAAAAAGAAAAACAGTGTGGAGATATGGAGATTCTTTTAAAAACTAAAGCTAGTAATCATGCTTGTAGGCATATATCTGGAAAAGACAAAAACTCTAATTCAAAAAGATACATTTACCCCAATGTTAAAGGCAGCACTATTTACAGTAGCCAAGACATGGAAGCAACCCAGATGTGCATGGATAGATGAATGGATAAGAAAGACACACACACATGAACAGTACTCAGTCATAAAGAGTGAAATATTGTCATTTGCAGCAACATGGATGGGTCTAAAAAAACACTAAGTGAAGTAAAGCAGAGAAAGATAAATATTATATGATATCACTTATATGTGGGAAAAATAATACAAATTAATTTATTTACAAAGCAAAAACAGACTCACAGACATAGAAACAAACTTATGGTTACCAGAGGGGAAAGTGCGAGATGGGGAGGGATAAGTTAAGAGTATGAGATTAACAGATACTATGATATATAAAAACAGCAGATTTATTGTGTAACACAAGGAACTATATTCAATATCTTACAATAACCTATAATGGGAAAGAATCTTGAAAAAAGATCTGAATTACTTTGCTGTAGACCTGAAACACAATATTGTAAATCAACTGTTCTTCAATAAAAATAAACTAAAATTACCTACAGTTAATATACAAAAAAAAACTTATTTGAATATTCCTCACCTCAACCCCGTAAGCCAGGCAGAATAGTAATAAATACGCAAAAAACTAGACCTCTTTGTGTTTTTAACACCTCTCCACCTACATCCTCCATTATTAAACAGTCCTAAATTCCCAGGTAAAAGGCTGATGGGGAATTTTATAACACATAGATCAGGCTGACTACATTTACATTCACTGATAATCTGAACACACCATTAACAGTGAGACAACCAAATATGTTCCTACTGGCATAAATAGCACTACCTATGAACTAGTCTAAGCCCCTATAAAAGCTTAAAGCCTGAATCTAATCAAGTCTCTAGATCTATCAGTTATATGAGCCTGGAGGGTGGAACAGCAGAAAAATGTGTTAACCCCAGCAAGATAAAATTAACCAAATATAGAATGTGAGACATGTAGGACAAATGACCTGGTTTATTTCAAAAATTTCATATCATGGGATAAAAAAGACGGAAAGGAAACTCTTATTAGATTTAAGGCATCCCTAAGAATAAGGAAAACATTCAAGTGGTTAAAGAAGGGAAATTTATTGCTTGTTAATATAAATATTAACACATAGAATATTAGCCAGAAAACTTTGAGACATGTATCCTTTTTAAACCAACAAATATTGTGAAAAATTAAAGAATATAATTAAATTACATCACAATTTGAATCTTTGAGGAATAATATTGTGTAGTAAATTCATAAAATGAAATCAAATAATCCCTCAGGACTTCAATTAAATTTTCATTTCTTAATTTTCATTTAAGCTATAAGACTTTCAAGAAAAAGTTCTATTAGGGAATTCTTCTTTTAAAGGTGAATTAAAAGTAGAGTGCCAGCTTGACCACCTCAGATTTCCATTAGGCACTGAAAATTTCAAATTTCAGGACCTAAATTTGTTTTGAATATCCAATAGCATATATGAAAGTGAAAGTGAAGTCACTCAGTTGTGTCTGACTCTTTGCGACCCCATGGACCGTAGCCTACCAAGCTTCTCCATCCATGGAATTTTCCAGGCAAGAGTATTGGGGTGGGTCACTATTTCCTTCTCCAGGGGATCTTCCTGACCCAGGGATCGAACCTGGGTCTCCTGCATTGCAGGCAGATGCTTTACTGTCTGAGCCACCAGCAGCTGACTAATAGCACATATGCTTCGCCACTAATGTTCATGAGGATCAATGCCCTGGAGGAGGGTTGGGAATTAGGGCCCGTCCTTTACTGCCCTCTCGTCTTAATGGATGAGGCAGACGATAAAACAAGTACATGAGTAAATGAGATAACTCAGAGAGTGGTCTGTGCCTGAAAGAAAGAGGCTGCTGATGAGACACCCCGGTCAGAGACCCTTTCTCTGAGGTGATGTTTGACCTAAGACCTACAACATGAACACAAGTGCAAAGGCTTTGAGACATTCCAGGAGGCTTCTGCGCCTGGAGCTGGGGAGGCGGGGGAGAGCAGCATGGGACAAGGCTCAGGCACTAAGCAGGAAGTGGAGCATGTACAACGTGTGATGTGATGAGAATTGCTTGGAAATGTGGATTTTGAAAAACAGGTCTCAGGATTTTGTAGCTACACAATATATGTGCCTTATATACTGAAAATTCTTTCCTGCCTATAGCTTCATATCATCTCCATTCTTTCCAGGATACTTTATTTTTTTTTAACCTTTTATTTTGTATTGAGGTTGAGCTGATTAACAATGTGGTGATAGTTTCAGGTGAACAATGGAAAGACCCAGCCATATATTTACACGTATCCATTCTCCCCCAGACTCCTCCCCCATCCACGCTGCCACGTAACATTCAGCAGAGTTCCGTAAGCTATACAGTAGGTCATCCATTTTAAATATGGCAGGGTGTACATGTCCATCCCAAACTCCCTAACCATCCCAGTTACTTTGGATCCCAGAACAATTAGATTTGAGACTTTTATGAAAGGTTTAATTAATCATAAATATAATACAACTTTAAGAAAGTAAACCCACATTTCACTTTATTACTTTATTTTTTTTTCTTTTCACTTTATTACTTTATTTGCCACCTCCCACAATAAAGGTAGATAAAGTATTTCACTGACTATTTTATGGTAAGTATTTTAAAATACATTTTCCTAAAAGAACACTCATTTTCTCAATGATTTGGATTTTTTAAAAAAAAATATTATTGTTCATCAGCCCAAACAATTCATACGGTGTTTAGCACAAATCAGAACTGTTTTGTGAATTGAAAATGAGAATATTATGCAATCAGAAAAATCAGGATATGTGAGACCCTTTCTCAAAAACTGCAAAATGTGGGAAAACAAAGAGACAAGTTTGTACAGGATTAGATGCTGTTTCAGTACCTAAATTTGTTTTGCAGTCACATTATAGTTGATTCACTGCAGAAATTTGCCAACCACAACTCCTACAGGCTATATCCTTCTTAGTGCAGAATTTAATACAAAAGTTCAATTTTACTTTAAAATAGCATACATAGAATAGATATGAAAATATTTCAGAAAGTTAGAAGTACTATGAAATTTAAGATAGTAGCCTGCACGTGTGCACGCTAAGTCGCTTCAATCCTTTCCGACTCTTTGCCACCGTATGGACTGCAGCCTGCCAGGCTCCTCTGTCCATGGAATTTTCTAGGCAAGAATGCTGGAGTGAGTTTCCATTTCCTTCCCCAGGAGATCTTCCTGACCCAGGGATCGAACCTGAGTGTCTCCTGCATTGGCAGGCAGGATCTTTACCACTAGCGCCACCTGGGAAGTCGTAAGATAGTAGCCTAATATGCAATTAATATTTCATTTTTTAAAAATCTGAAAAATAACTAATAGCATCTCTTATTCTGATAATAGACAAAAAAATGTAGTGAAGTCCATAAAATCAGCAAAGGATGACTGCAAAAACATTCAGCATTTCAAAAATGAGAAAGAGAGGATTAGACATGCCTAGTAGTAAATTATAACAACCCTCCCTGACCCACTGCCCCAGGATGCCTGCAAGATGTTGCTATTCTGTGTGATCTTTACTATTACAGTTATTCATCATTTAGCTCTCTTGGACCATGAATAATACATTTTTTTTAGAAGGGAAAATGCAAAGTGTCCCAGTTAGGGGCAACAGTTATACACTGATCATCTGTCTCAGAAATAGAACTACAACATTTTATCTTTTATGATGACATGAAAAAGCAAGAATATTGTAACATGATTATAAGGATTTTGTAAGGATTCTTAAGATTATTTTCCCCTATAATATAATCACCAGATGGTCAATACCAAAGTCAGATTGATTATATTCTTTGCAGCCAAAGATGGAGAAGCTCTATACAGTCAGCAAAAACAAGACCAGGAGCTGACTGTGGCTCAGATCATGAACTCCTTATTGCAAAATTCAGACTTAAATGGAAGAAAGAAAGGAAAACCGTTAGAGCATTCAGGTATGACCTAAATCAGGCCCTTATGATTATACAGTGGAAGTGACAAATAGATTCAAGGGTTTAAATCTGATAGAGTGCCTGAAGAACTAGGGACAGAGATTTGTGACATTGTACAGGAGGCAGTGATCAAGACCATCCCCAAGAAAAAGAAATGCAAAAAAGGCAAAATGGTTATCTGAGGAGGCCTTACAAATAGCTGTGTAAAGAAGGGAAGCGAAAGGCAAAGGACAAAAGGAAAGATATACCCATTTGAATGCAGAGTTCCAAAGAATAGCAAGGAGAGATAAGAAAGCCTTCCTCAGCGATCAGCGCAAAGAAATAGAGGAAAACAACAGAATGGGAAAGTCTAGAGATCTCTTCAAGAAAATTAGAGATACCAAGGGAACATTTCATGCAAAGATGGGCACCATAAAGGACAGAAATGGTATGGACTTAATAGAAGCAGAAGATATTAAGAAGAGGTGGCAAGAATACACAGAAGAACTATACAAAAAAGATCTTCAGGACCCAGATAACCATCATGGTGTGATCACTCACCTAGAGTCAGACATCCTGAAGTGCAAAGTCAAGTGGGCCTTCGGAAGCATCACTACAAACAAAGCTAGTGGAGGTGATGGAATTCCAGTTGAGCTATTTCAAATCCTAAAAGATGATGCTGTGAAAGTGCTGCACTCAATATGCCAGTGAATTTGGAAAACTCCTTTTCCTCAGGACTGAGAAAGGTCAGTTTTCATTCCAATCTCAAAGAAAGGCAATGCTAAAGAACATTCAAACTATCGCACAATTGCACTCATCTCACACGATAGCAAAATAATGGTGAAAATTCTTCAAGCCAGGCTCCAACAGTACATGAACCAAGAACTTCCAGATGTTCAACCTGGATTTAGAAAAGGCAGAGGAACAATAGGTTGTCAGGGAATGTTTAACAGTAGGATTCCTGTGTGCTGTTTCCTATCTCTCCAGAGCCCTCTGCTCCTTATCAGTTCCGGGCATCAGGCGAGAGGAGCGGCAAGCCACCCCCAGGACTGAGATCAGAGAGATGGGATGCTTGCATACGATTTCCTTCATTAGCTTTTCCATTTGGTGAAAGAGATTATTTACAACCCTCTTTTTTTTTTTTTTAATTATTATTTTTTTTTCCAGTGGGTTTTGTCATACATTGATATGAATCAGCCATGGATTTACATGTATTCCCAATCCCGATCCCCACTCCCACCTCCCTCTCCACCCAGTTCCTCTGGGTCTTCCCAGTGCACCAGGCCGGAGCACTTGTCTCATGCATCCCACCTGGGCTGGTGATCTGTTTCACCATAGATAGTATACATGCTGTTCTTTTGAAATATCCCACCCTCACATTCTCCCACAAAGTTCAAAAGTCTGTTCTGTATTTCTGTGTCTCTTTTTCTGTTTTGCATATAGGGTTATCGTTATCATACAGAGTGAAGTAAGCCAGAAAGATAAAGAACATTACAGCATACTAACACATATATATGGAATTTAGAAAGGTGATAACGATAACCCTATATACAACCCTCTTTTGATATGGATCGTCTTTTGGCCTGATGGCCTCTATTGCTCTTTCTTTCCTTGGTAACTTGTAAAGTCTGGTCTTTTGATCTTTATCTGAAGAAGCTACCTTATATTACAGTCTATATATTCACACAGAATTCAATAAAGCACCCTTGTTCCACCAGAGACTTGGGTCCCCATGTCTTTCTCTCTCTCTCTCTATCTCTCTTTCTGGCTGATTCCCTGGAGCGCGGAGGCCTGCTGCGTAACCCAGGGAATATTAGCCTCTTTCCTTCTTTGACTTTCTTATCGTCGAGTCTGGACCACCAGGTTCCGGTCCATTAAAGGACCCCAACAATAGGTCAAATTGCCAACATCCATTGGATCATCGAAAAAGCAAGAGAGTTCCAGAAAAACATCTATTTATGCTTCATTGACTACGTCAAAGCCTTTGACTGTGTGCATCACAACCAACTGTGGAAAATTCTTCAAGAGATAGGAATACCAGACCACTTACACAACTGAGCAACTGAACTGAACTGAGGGGGATTGAGGAAATAAGAGGGTATCAGTCATACCTAGCTACCGCCTGACCTTGCTACTGAAGAACTGTATAATCTGTTTTTTTTAATATCTTTCCTTCATTAAGGGATAATTTACATATAGCGACATTACATAACTTAGAGTTCAGCTCAGTATGTGGTGGATCTTTTTTAACTATTGTAGTTTCTATATTTCTTAAAAAAACATACACAACCTATAGGAGGAAAATAGGAGTTGTAGGTATAAAAATGATAATAACTCAAATCCTAAAAGTATAATTTACATACATAGTTGATATATAATAAATAGATAGATTTTAATTTATTTTAGGACTCATGCAATTGCAAACTTACACATGGTAATGGGGTATATTTTGTATATAATTGAAACAGTCACGTAAACAAGTTTCAGTTCAGTTGCTCAGTTGTGTCTGCCTCTTGGCGACCCCATGGACTGCAGCACATCAGGCTTCCCCATCTATCACCAACTCCCAGAGCTTGCTCAAACTCATGACCATCAAATTGGTGATGCCATCCAACCATCTCAATCTCTATCTCCCCTTCTCCTCTCGCCTTCAATCTTTCCCAGCATCAGGGTCTTTTCTAACGAGTCAGTTCTTCACATCAGGTGGCCAAAGTATTGGAGCTTCAGCTTCAGCATCAGTCCTTCCAATGAATATTCATGACTGATTTCCTCTAGGATGGACTGATTTGATCTCCTTGCAGGCCAAGGGACTCTCAAGAGTCTTTTCCAACACCACAGTTCAAAAGCATCAATTCTTCGGCACTCAACTTTCTTTATAGTCCAACTCTCACATTCATGCATGACTACTGGAAAAACCATAGCTTTGACTAGACAGACGTTTGTTGGCAAAGTAATGTCTCCACTTTTTTAATAAGCTGTCTAGTTTGTCATAGCTTTTATTCCAAGAAGCAAGCATCTTTTAATTTCATGGCTGCAGTCACCATCTGCAGTGATTTTGGAACCCAAGAAAATAAAGTTTTGTTTCCCCATCTATTTGCCATGAAGTGATGGGACCGGATGCCATGATCTTAGTTTTTTTAAAGTTGAGTTTTAAGCCAGCTTTTTCGAAAGACACAAAAATCTTAGCCACAAAAGGTTAATCAGAATTTTGCTGTAGATAATGATGCAATTCAATAATTTTGACAATATATTTACACTCAGGAAATCACTGCTTAAAACAGGATAAAGAATATTTCCATTGCTTCTGCCCTTTCCTTGATTCATACCCCCAGACAAACCTCCAGAATTTCCATCATGGAGAGTAGCTTCTCTATCACCACAGAATAGTCTTTCATACAAATGGAATCATATAATATGTATGTTTCTTTAAATTGGCTTCTTTTAGTAAGTTTGATGCTTTTAAGATTTACTGATGTGGTTTATATTAATTCCTTTTTTTTTTTTTGCTGAGTACTATTACATTGTGTGAATATACCAAATTTATTTAGTCCATTCACTTGTGGACAAACATTTATTTCCATTTTGGAGGCTATTATAAAGAGGTTGCTATTCATATTCTCACTGAAGTCATTTTGTGGATATATGTTTTCATTTCTCTTAGGTAAATACCTAGAGTACAACTGCTGAGGCATATGGTGGGTATATGTTTATAAGCAACTGCCTTTTTGTACTCCTACCAGCCACATATGAAAGCTCCGTTTGCTCCATATCTTCACCAACAGTTGATATTGTCCGTCTTCTACATATTACCCATTCTGGTGGGCGTGAAACAGTATCTTATTGTGCTTTTGTAAAACGATTATAGTTATGTATTTATTTTTGGCCCCCCTGGGTCTTCAGTGCTTTGTGCAGACTTGCTTTGTTATGGAGGGTGGTGGCTACTCTTCGTTGCAACATGCAGTCCTCGTGGTATGGTTTTGCTTGCTGCTGAGCACGGGCTGCAGGTGGGCAGGCTGAAGTACTTGCTCGTGGACCCCTCCATGGACTTGGCAGTCGTGCCCATGGGCTCAGAGAATGGGCTCAGGAGCTGTGGTGCACAGGCTCGGCTGCTCTGCAGCATGTGGGACCCTCCCGGGCCAGGGATCGAACTCGTGCGTCCCCTGTATTGGCAGGCGAATACTTAACCTACTGCACCACGGGGGAAGTCCTCACTGTGGTTTCAATTTGCATTTCCCTCATGGCTAAGGAGAAGGCAATGGCACCCCACTCCGGTACTCTTGCCTGGAAAATCCCATGGATGGAGGAGCCTGGTAGGCTGCAGTCCATGGGGTCGCGAAGAGTCAGACATGACTGAGCGACTTCATTTTCACTTTTCACTTTTATGCATTGGAGAAGGAAATGGCAACCCACTCCAGTGTTCTTGCCTGGAGAATCCCAGGGATTGGGTCGCACAGAGTCGGACACGACTGAAGTGACTTAGCAGTAACAGCATGGCTAAGGATACTAAGCACCTTCTGTATGCTTTTTGGCTGTACTTTTTGTGAAGTGTCTGTTCAAATTTTTTGCCCACTTCCCAATTGGGCTATTTGTATTTTAATTGTTGGTTCCTTTACACATTCTGAATGTGAGGCTTTTGTCAGATATATCTATAACAAATTCTTTTTAATCTGTCTCTGGCTTGCCTATTCATTTTATTACTAATGTCTTTTTATCAGTTGAGAGGTTTTAATTTGGATGATGTTTGGTGTATCGATTTTTTTTTTTTTTTTGGTATGGTTAGTGCTTGCATTAGTTTCCTAAGGCTGCCATAATAAATGACGACATACAGGATGACTTAAAATAACAGAAATTCATTATCTCACAATTCTGAAGCCAGAAGTCTAAATGAAGGTGTTGGCCAGGACAGATTCTCTCTAAAGGGTCCAGATGAGAATCTGTTCCAGGCCTTTCTCTTAGCTTCTGTTGTTCCTGACAGTTCTGGTCATTCACTGCCTTGATTCCAATCTCTACTCCATCATCCAGCGGTGTTCTCCCAGTACACCTCTTTCTCTGGGTTTCTTCTTTTCTTGTAACAACACTAGTCAGATTAGAGTAGAGCCTACCCTATTCCACTTGACCTCAGCTTAAGTTATACAATTGCAACAAAATAACCCGATTTCCTAATGAGGTCACATTCTGAGGTTCCTAGGAGGATATGAGTTTGTGGGAGAGGACACTGAACAACCCAACACAGAGCTGTTTTGTCTTACGCTAAAAATCTTTGCTTAAACCAAAGTCATGAACATACTTTCCCTTGTTTTCTTCTGGAAACACCATGGTTCTAACCCTACATTTCATTCTATATTTTATCTCAAATTATTTTCTGTGTATGTATTGAGGTTGGGGACAAGAGTCTTTTCTTTTTTTTTCTTTTTTTCCATATGCATGTCCTGTTGTTTCAGCACCTTGTGTTATAAGGTTAGCCTTTCTTCATTTTATGACTTGGCACTTCCACTTATTTTTATTACAGTCATGACATCTTTCCTATATGATAACTACCAGAGTTAAATACTGATAAAGCATAATTAGACCATAGGTGAATGTTGGTTTCTTCTTGCATCATCTGTAGAGTGAAAAAATATGATTGTGTGTACTTTAGCTTAAATTTTCACACTATGGGCAATGATTATGAAAGGAAAGGTTCAGTAGAGGAAAGTGTTAAATGAGATGAGGGGAGGTTGAACTGTTTTCCAGACTCAGAAGGAAAAAAGGACATTCCAGGTAGAAAGACCGAACCTCACAACTCAGGACAGAAGGCCGTAAATCAAGAACTGGCTCTTTATAACATGATTTCTTTGTGGCCGTTCAAAGTTGAGCTCTAGTTAATCATTTTACAAGCCAGTTACATGCTGAAAGAAATAGTCACCGTTGGTGAGCCTCAGTTAAGGAAGATTATTCACGGGCAAAGGGATCACAGTTAACCAGCCTCAGCCGAGTGGTCGTTATTTCTTTCTGTCACCTTTCTCCTTCAACAATCATTTTACCTTTTGCATTTCTTTCTTTGGGCTTCCCTGGTGGCTCAGCTGGTAAAGAATCCGCCTGCAATGCGGGAGACCTGGGTTCAATCCCTGAGTTGGGAAGATCCCCTGGAGGAGGGCATGGCAACCCACTCCAGTATCGTGTCCTGGAGAATTCCCTGGACTGTGTAATCCACGGGGTCGCAACGTGTTGGGAAGATACCCTGGGGAAGGAAATGGCAACCCACTCCAGTACTCTTGCCTGGAAAATTCAATGGATGGAGGAGACTGTAGGCTACAGTCCATGGGATCACAGAGTCGGACACAACTGAGTGGCTTTACTGGTTCACTGATTTTTCTTTCTTTACTCTCCCCCTTTAGTCTTCCACCTCATACTTGGTTTTCCTACTATAATGTCTATACTGTTGAAGAATTAACTCACTTTCCCCTCCAAGTAGGACTCAGAGATTTGAGACTTCCAAAACTTACTCTACATTATTATTGCTTTTTCTTTTTTGTCTCTCGTCCTCCCCTTAACTAAACTCAAAGGCGGATCCTTTCAGGACTGGACTATGGGGATGATAGAGAGATGGGGGAGGGAGGCAGGGAGTCCTTTCTAGAGTGGCATCAAAGGTGAGTTGGATCCAGCTTTGACTAGTTTGTAAGATCTGATTGTTAAATTTTTAGGAATTTGCAAGTCAGTTATTAAATATAGTCACTAAGGAAAGGGAAAAAAGGTAGCACTAAGTTGTGTCTGACTCTTGGGATCCCATGAACCGTACGTAGCCTTCCAGGCTCCTCTGTCCATGGGATTCTCCAGGCAAGAATACTGGAGTGGGTTGCCATTTCCTTCTCCAGGGAACTGCCCAACCCAGGAATTGAACCCAGGTCTTCCCCATTGCTGGCAGATGCTTTCATGACTGAGCTACACAGGAAACATGGGAAATACAATCACTATTAAAAATTAAAGTATATGAGCATAATTGAACAAATTATATTAAAAATAAAGGCAATAAATCCCCGAAACTCATCACTTCCCGATTCCTTTGTTATATTTTACTATGGGGCCAAATTTTGTGCTTTACTGAGCAGAGGAAGAGAACCAAGAAAGAAGAACTAATAATGTATAGAATAAGTTTTGCAGTATTTGCACCACAGAAATCTGCAAATTCTACAGAGTCCCCTTCTCCCCTCTACCTGCCCTGCTCCCACATTTCGTAGGGCTAGCCACTAAGCATTTACCAGCACAGCACTGAGTGATATTTTTCTAAGGTAGTTTTGTACTCTCTGGGTCTGAGATTTGTAACAGGCCAACCCTTGGGCTTCCAGGTGGCACTAGTAGTAAAGAACCCACCTACCAGTGCAAGACATGGGTTTGATGACTGGGTCAGGAAGATCCCCTGGAGGAGGGCATGGCAACCCACTCTAGTGTTCTTGCCTAGAGAATCCCACGGACAGAGGAGCCTGGCAGGGTCCACAGAGTCACCAAGAGTCAGACACGACTGAAGCGACTTAGTAAAACACAACTCTCTCCTAAGAGACTTTGTAATACTTTTGGAGACCTGACCCGCCACTTCAGTTATCTTGATCTGGGAGGAGTTCTCTGTTTTAATGATCCCTTATTCCAGCCTTGGATATGGAATACAGAGGTCCATCTCCATCTTTTCTGCTGAGGACTGCTCTCCCTCTAGACTACTCTTTGGGCAGGATATAATGAGCATCTCCCCTTTCTAGCTCATGAGAAACAAACTCTGGTTGTGCACGTTGATTATCCCCTTTGCTCTACCATCAGAGCCGAAGAGTTTCTTACTCATTAGTTTCCTCGGGTGTGAATCAGATGCCAGTCTTTCTCTAGAGAACTATTCTTCTTTCAACCCTTCCTCATCTCATTAAATGCTTCCCTCTGCTGAGCCTCCTCTTTCATAATCATTGTCCACAGTGTGACATTTTGTTTTATTTTATTATTTTTGGCTGCACCACATAATATATAGGATTTCATTTCCCTAACAGCGGACTGAACCTGCACTCCCTACACTGGAAGCATGGAGTCAACCAGTGGACTTCCAGGGAAGTCCCCAGTGTGATATTTTAAACTAAAGCAAACATATTCACTTTTTTTCATACTATGTATGATGGGAGAAGAGAGCAACACCTACCTTATTGTCTCATTATACTTTATCAGGGCTTTCCTGATGGCTCAGTGGGTAAAGAATCGGTCTGCAATGCAGGAGACACAGGAGACATGTGTTTGATCCTTGGG
This sequence comes from Cervus elaphus, assembly GCF_910594005.1. NCBI lineage: Eukaryota > Metazoa > Chordata > Mammalia > Artiodactyla > Cervidae > Cervus > Cervus elaphus. Next base: position 93,023,817 of record NC_057826.1, on the reverse strand, counting down.
TCAGCAAAATCCCCTGGAGTAGGAAATGTCAACCCACTCCAGTATTCTGGCCTGGAAAATTCCATGGACAGAGGACCCTGGCAGGCCATAGTCCATGGAGTCACAAAGAATTGGACACGACTGAGCAACTAAGCATACATATTTTATCAATATTTAACTTTGGCAGGCATCGTATATCAGGGAACATATCATGGTTGTCATCAAAGTAAGTGGAGGTGCCAAGTCATGAAATGAAGAAAGGTTAATCATTAACACAAGGTGCTGCCAGGACAACTGGAAAACCATATGGAAAAAAATAAACCTTGTCCTTTGTCTCAATGCATACACGGGAAATAATGTGAGGTAAACCACGGGACAAGCATCCCTTAATCCAGGAATCCTATTCCTGGAGAAATCTTTGCCCATCAGGACCAGGACACATGCACATTTACTCATAACAGCCTCAAAATATAACCAGCCCACTTTCCCTTCTCAGGAGAACAGAACTAAATGTTCAGGAGGAGGAGAATGGATGAATCACGGTGTACAGTAAGAAGGGCTATCTTACGGCTCAGAAAAGGAATGAGTTTAGCAGCACAGATGACTTTCAGACACCGCTCTCACAAAGTTTAGAAACAAAACTAAACAGTATATTAGGGTCCATTCATATGTGGTGAGACTCAAAATAAAGGGATAGGTCCAAAAAATAATTCAGGATAGAGATTACCTCTCTGGGAGAGGGAGATGGGCAGTACGGGAAAGACCTCATAACTAAAAACCACTGGCAACGTCCTATGTCTTCACACATGCATTTCATCACAGAATCTGTTTTGTTATTATGTTTCATAGCTTCTACAGGATGCGTGTATGTGTGTATATTGTATGTACATGTACACACATCATGTACCATATATGTACTTTATCATCAAACAAAAAAGTATATATGTATGTCTAAATACACAACACATATAATTAAACAAAAAGTATATGTATACACATATATAATGTCTATACAATATTTTATAGTTAAAAAAGTACAGGAAAAAACCTGGAAGGGAAGAAATGTGCTAAAGTGATTATCACCCTGAGTGAATATCTCTGAGTTCTGGGTAATTATTTTCTCCACTATAATTTCCTATTATTTTCCCAATTGCTTAAATGGCAGTGTAATACTTTTATAATCAGAAAATGGCAATTTTTACAATATTAAGTAATTTTTAGAATGTCCAGAACATTTGTACTGTTTTTTGAAACCGGATTAGAAACTTCAGTCAAATTTCTTTTCACATGCCCTAGGAGGGATAATCTCTAAAGATTTAACATTGTGTTTAGCTGACAGATGTCAAAATGCTAATGAACACGTTTCAGCTACGCCAACACTGTCTTTAAATATTCAGCCCTTAGTTTTACTTTCTTCCTGTCTTTTGAAGATATGCTTCCTGGTTCTGTGTTTAGGCTTTTATCCTTCCTATTTCCCATAGCTCTAAGTTTCCTTCAAGCTCGAGTTCAGTAATTCAGAAGCTTTGGATAAACCTAAAGACTCATTTTCCCACAGCCCTTTAGCGACATCTAATGGGTATTTAAAAACAGGACAAGGCAGCCAGTTTCCTACATAAAGAGCAACTGTTTTGATAGCAAATGTGACTTAGCAAAAAAAAAAAAAAAGAGTCTTAAATCCTCAAGACAAATGGGATCTCTCTTGTGATTAAATAATTTTACATGTATGGGTGTGTAGGTAAACATTTAAGATAAAATGTAGCTGACATTTCCTCCTCTAACCTGCTGGAATTTAAGCATTTGTTACTATATTATATAACGGGCATTATCATGTAGAACCATATGAGAGGTTCCTAAGCAAGAATACCAGAGCAATGTAAAATCCTTCAAAAGCGAAAAGGAAGCGCCTGTATAGAATGCACGTATAAGGAATAGAAGTGTCCAGGAATATAAGCACGGATTAACAGAGAGGAGAGCGGGAGGGAGGGGATAGGGAGGAAGCCAAGGAAGAAGAGAAAAGTGAAGCAGAATCATGGGAACTGGTAAGTTTACAGAACTCACATTTATCCTAGCATAACTGCAGTCCAGTCACTGTTCTCAACCAAAAGGTCAGTGACTCTTAAGCCCTGAGCCTGTGTGAGGTACCCAGTCCCCTGAAGATCCTTGCCATGTTTCCCTTTGACTTGACGCATTACCTCTCCCATCACCCTTTCACTAAAAGTGGAGGACCTAGGTGGGTGATAGGCGGTAACTGATAAGTCAAGGGGGAAAAGTTACCTTAGAAACTCTTTAATCTCTCTGTGCCTTAACTTCTCTAGCTGCAAATTAGGGATTAATTTGGTCCCTGTTTCTTTTCATAGACATTTCTCCATGATCCTCAACTATTATTTTTGAAAAGGCTTTTACTCTTAGGGAAAATCCATGAAGTTTAGATGGTAATGTTAGCATTCCTGTACACAACTAGGAAGCAAATACCTACTCCTGGCTGTCAACATGTGGGGCTGGGCCGAGTTCCACATGAGTTAGGAAATCTCGTTCTGCAAACTGGGACCATTGTTTTTTTTTTTTTCTAATTTAGCTTATTGGAAAGGGAAATAGAAGCATTACAAGGAATTATTGAGGCAGTATGGTGGGGAGGCAAAAAGTACGATGTTGCGTAACCCCATGCAAAAGTAATAAATACTCAATTACAAAGTTCACTCCAGGCATAAACTGTGGGCCCAGGTGGCACCCAAACATCCTCTTTTACGTGATTCAGGGCACTAAGAGTCAACGTCCTGCCTAATCTTTGCAGCAATAAAGAAAGGACAAGGTATGACTTTTCAACAAAGGGGGTTATAGCAGGGGATTTGTGGGCATTATAACTTGTGAAAATCAACATAGATTTTGACACGTTTTGCTAAAGAACAACAGACAATGTTGATTCATTTGCTCCTCAGGAGACAGTAAAAGGACAAATCGACATCAGGAGGTCTTAGACATCATGGGGTCTTCCATCACATTTGTCAACTACACCATGGGACTTTATGTCTAGTGAAATTCTTCTTACATGAGAAACCATAAGAATGAGAGGACGTGTCTCAATACCATAAGATTCTCTGTGGGCCTCTGTGTAGGTGCCACTTCATGAGTTATTCAGTATTCTGCACCACCTATCTGACTTTACCAAGATCTTTCGGAAATTCTAGAGTGAGATATGCTTGGCTCATTCATGCATCCAACACACAGTTTTGGAAATCTTAGACTGTGAGGAAAACTACCAAGTCTTCTGGAGTGAAGAGGAATGTGAATGGTAGACAAAGCAGATGAGTTCTCTTTCCTCAAGGAATGTGAACTTTAGTAGCAGAGGCAGGAAATCAGACTACTACAATCGCACTACTGTGTGAAAAGCTATAATAAAGGAGGTCCAAGGATACAGGGGTTAATTCAGGGGAAGAGGAGGAAACCCCATGGAGGTGATATCTAAATGGACACCGGGGGAATTCCCTGGTGGTTCAGTGGTGAGGACTCCACACTCTCATTGCCAAAGGCCCAGGTTCAATCCCTGGTCAGGGAACTAAGATCCCAGAAGCCATGTGGAGCAGTCAAAAATAAATAAATAAACAAATAAAATGGCTGATTTTTAAAAATGTCTATTAAAAAACCAGACATCTGAAGGATGTTTGCAGGTCAGGAAGCAACAGTTAGAACTGGACATGGAACAACAGACTGGTTCCAAATAGGAAAAGGAGTACATTAAGGCTGCATATTGTCACCCCGCTTATTTAACTTATATGCAGAGTACATCATGAGAAACGCTGGGCTGGAAGAAGCACAAGCTGGAATCAAGATTGCCGGAAGAAATATCAATAACCCCAGATATGCAGATGACACCACCCTTATGCCAGAAAGTGAAGAGGAACTAAAGAGCCTCTTCATGAAAGTGAAAGAGGAGAGTGAAAAAGTTGGCTTAAAGCTCAACATTCAGAAAACAAAGATCATAGCATCCGGTCCCATCACTTCATGGCAAATAGATGGGGGAACAGTGGAAACAGTGGCTGACTTTATTTTTCTGGGCTCCAAAATCACTGCAGATGGTGATTGAAGTCATGAAATTAAAAGATGCTTACTCCTTGGAAGGAAAGTTATGACCAACCTAGACAGAATATTAAAAAGCAGAGACATTACTTTGTCAACAAAGGTCCGTCTAGTCAAGGCTGTGGTTTTTCCAGTAGTCATGTATGGATGTGAGAGATGGACTATAAAGAAAGCTGAGCGCCGAAGAATTGATGCTTTTGAACTGTGGTGTTGGAGAAGACTCTTGAGAGTCCCTTGGACTGCAGGAGATCCAACCAGTCCATCTTAAAGGAGATCAGTCCTGGGTGTTCATTGGAAGGACTGCTGCTGAAGCTGAAACTCCAATACTTTGGCCACCTGATGCAAAGAGCTGACTCCTTGGAAAAGACCCTGATGCTAGGAAAGATTGAGGGCAGGAGGAGAAGGGGATGATAGAGAATGAGATGGTTGGATGGCATCACCAACTCAATGGACATGAGTTTGGGTAAACTCTGGGAGTTGGTGATGGACAGGGAGGCCTGGCGTCCTGTGGTTCATGGGGTTGCAAAGAGTTGCACACAACTGAGCGACTGAACTGATCTGAACTGAAGTATGTTAGATTTTGCCATATGATAAAGAGATGGTGGGGCTGGGAGGTGTGGGAACACTGTTTTAGGTGGAAATAATAGAATATTTGAAGATAAGGAAGAGTGGAAGAAGGAAGAAAATAGTGGGACTGGGCCACAATGTTGGCAGTTTTCAAATGGTGAAAGATGTGGCTGAAGATGGAGACAGTCAATGAGATCCAGTGCTGCCAAAGGGTATCAGGTGCCTGTTGGGTTCTTTTTACACAAAATATAGTGTACTATACAGAGTTTTCTACAATTTTCTTTTTTCATGTATATCTTGGAATTTTTTTTTTCTACTAACACATAGATGACTTACTCATTTTTTTTCAAGTTGCATGGCATTCCATTGTACATATGCACCAAATTTATTTAATTAGAATGTGATAAACATCTTTCACTACCATGAATGATGCTGCCCATGAGAGCACAGCCCCTGCTGTCCATGACCACTTTCTCAGTTAATCCCCACCTCACTCTCCACTCCACAGAGGCTGAGAAAAGGGCTTGGGTGCAATTAGTTTATTGAAAAGTAATTCCAGGAAACAGCAGAAAGGGCGTAGGGAGAGGAAGTTGAGGGGGAGGAAATGCCAATATTAAAGTGTGTCTCAGAAGTTGCCAGGACCCCTGAGATATGTGCAGAGCACCCCCAGAATTGTTTACATGGAGACAAAAGGCTGGAGCATTTATCCACCGCCTCCCATGCCCCACTAGACAAAGTTTGCATTAGGTCTCCCTCAGTGCCAAGCTGAATTTCCCCTACAAAAAGCTCACTAAAGGTTACTGTCAGCTGAGATGAGTCTGAGAAACCATAAAACTGTCCACAGCAAGCCGGCTGAGGTATGTGGCGGGATTATAGAAACATCAGTTATATTTGCCTTTGTGAAATTCAGAAAAAAAAGACACTCTCTCTAAGCAGAGCCAATTCTGCATTCTCCTTGCTTGGTGAGTAGATAGCATCTCTGTGTTAATGTGAAAAAGACTTCCTTCTCTAGGCTTTTCTCATCCCTGCTCCAGGGCCAGAGTGCACAACTAGAAAAGAAAATAGACTGAATTTCAGCCCCTTGACCAAAGGCATTCAAGCAGTGAACAACTTGTAGGACCATATTGCATGCCCCGGTAAGTCTGTATCAGGAGAGTAGTTTTCTCAAAGTGGCCCAGAGGGATCCAGAGGTTCTTTCCCCAGCTCCGTGGATTCCTTACATGTCTAAAGATGTCTGGGAACTCTCCCTGTGTGTCCTCCTCTCTGGAGCTCTATTCATAAATGCCATCTGCCCTGGCCTCAGTTCAGTTCAGTCGCTCACTTGTGTCGGACTCTTTGCAACCCCATGGACAGCAGCACACGAAGCTTCCCGGTCCATCACCAACTCCTGAAGCCAGCTCATGTCCATCAAGTCAGTGATGTCATCCAACTATCTCACCCTCTGTCATCCCCTTCTCCTCCCGCCTTCAATCTTTCCCAGCATCAGGGTCTTTTCTAATGAATCAGTTCTTCCCTTAGCTGGACAAAGTATTGAAGTTTCTGCTTCAGCATCAGTTCTTCCAATGAATATTCAGGACTGATTTCCTTTAGGATGGATTGGTTGGATCTTCTTGCAGGCCAAGGGATTCTCAAGAGTTTTCTCCAACACCACAGCTCAAAAGCATCAATTCTTCAGTGCTCAGCTTTCTTCATAGTCCAACTCTCATATCCATACATGACTACTGGAAAAACCACAGCCATGACTAGAATGGACCTTTGGTGGCAAAGTAATGTCTCTGCTTTTTAATATGCTGTCTAGGTTGGTCATAACTTTTCTTCCAAAGAGCAAGCATCTTTTAATTTCACTGTGATTTTGGAGCCCAAGAAAAGAAAGTCTCTCACTGTTTCCATTATTCCCCCTTCTATTTGCCATGAAGTGATGGGACCAGATGCCATGATCTTTGTTTTCTGAATGTTGAGTTTTAAGCCAACTTTTTCCACTCTCCTCTTTCACTTTAATCAAGAGGCTCTTTAGTTCTTCTTTGCTTTCTGCCATAAGGATGGTGTCATCTACGTATCTGAGGTTATTGATATTTCATCCAGCAATCTTGATTCCACCTTGTGCTTTATCCAGCCTGGCATTTTGCACGATGTATTCTGCATATAAGTTAAATAAGCAGGGTGACAATATACAGCCCTGACGTACTCCTTTCCCAATTTGGAACCAGTCTGTTGTTCCATGTCCACTTCTGACTGTTGCTTCTTGACCTGCATACAGATATCTCAGGAGGCAAGTAAGGTGGTCTGGTATTCCCATCTCTTGAAGAATTTTCCACAGTTTTTATGATCCACACAGTCAAAGGCTTTGGTGTAGTCAATGAAGCTGAAGTAGATGTTATTCTGGAACTCCCTTTCTTTTTCTATGATCCAACAGATGTTGGCAACTTGATCTCTGGTTCCTCTGCCTTTTCTAAATTCAGCTTGAACATCTGGAAGTTCACGATTCATGTACTATTGAAGCCTGATTTGGAGAATTTTGACCATTACTTTGTTAGCGTGTGAGATGAGTACAGTTGTGCGGTAGTTTGAACATTCTTTGGCATTGCCTTTCTTTGGGATTGGAATGAAAACTGACCTTTCTCAGTCATGTGGCCACCGCTGAGTTTTCCAAATTTGCTGGCATATTGAGTGCAGCACTTTGCCAGCATCATCTTTTAGGATTTGAAACAGCTCAACTGGAATTCCATCACCTCCACTAGCTTTGTTCATAATGATGCTTCTTAAGGCCTACTTGACTTTGCATTCCAGGATGTCTGGCTCTAGGTGAGTGATCACACCATCATGGTTATCTGGGTCATCAAGATCTTTTTTGAATGCTTCTGTGTATTTTTGCCACCTCTTCTTAATACCTTCTGCTTCTGTTAGGCCCATACCATTTCTGTCCTTTATTGTGCCCATCTTTGCATGAAATGTTCCCTTGGTATCTCTAATTTTCTTGAAGAGATTGCTAGACTTTCCCATTCTATTGTTTTACTCTATTTCTTTGCTCTGATCACTGAGGAAGACTTTCTTACCTCTCCTTGCTATTCTTTGGAACTCTGCATTCAGATGGGTATATCCTTCCTTTTCTCCTTTGCCTTTAGTTTCTCTTCTTTTCTCAGCTATTTGTAAGGCCTCCTCAGACAACCATTGTGCCTTTTTGTATTTCTTTTCTTGGAGATGGTCTTGATCACTGTCACGAACCTCCATCCATAGTTTTTCAGGCACTCTATCAAATCTAATCCCTTGAATCTATTTGTCACTTCCACTGTATAATTATAAGGGATTTGATTTAGGTCATACCTGAATGCTCTAGTGGTTTTCCCTACTTTCTTAAATTTAAGTCTGAACTTGAACTTGGAGTTCATGATCTGAGCCACAGTCAGCTCCTGGGCTTGTTTTTGCTGACTGTATAGAGCTTCTCCATCTTTGGTTGCAAAGAATATAATCAATCTGATTTTGGTGTTGGCCATCTGGTGATGTCCATGCATAGAGTCTTCTCTTGTGTTGTTGGAATAGGGTATTTGCTATGACCAGTGCGTTCTCTTGGCAAAACTGTTAGCCTTTGCCCTGCTTCATTTTGTACTCCAAGGCCAAATTTTCCTGTTACTCCAGGTATCTTCTTGACTTCCTTGCATTCCAGTCCCTTATTATGAAAAGGGCATCTTTTTGGGGTGTTAGTTCTAAAAGGTCTTATAGGTCTTCATAGAACCGTTCAACTTCAGCTTCTTCAGTGTTACTGGTTGGAGCATAGACTTGGATTACCGTGATACTGAATGGTTTGCCTTGGAAATGAACAGAGATCATTCTGTCATTTTTGAGATTGCACCCAAGTACTACATTTCAGCCTCTTTTGTTGACCATGATGGCTACTCCATTTCTTCTGAGTGATTCCTGCCCACAGTAGTAGATATAATGGTCATCTGAGTTAAATTCACCCATTCCAGTCCATTTTAGTTTGCTGATTCCTAGAATGTCAATGTTTGCTCTTGCCATCTCCTGTTTGACCACTTCCAATTCACCTTGATTCATGGACCTGACATTCCAGATTCCTATGCAATATTGCCCTTTTCAGCATCAGACTTTACTTCCATCACAAGCCCTGGCTTCCCCATGGTCTAAACTCTATTCCCCACACTGGAGACCCCCTGAGCCTCCCTAGCGTTGTCAGGATTGGAACCTCTCTGCAGGCAGTGATCTTGGACACTGAAAGCATTCACCTTGCTTGTGTCCCCACTCTCTCAGATCACTCTTCTTGGCTGTCTGGTGGCCAATATTTTGAAAGTCATGATTTCATATATTTGGTCTGAATTTACAGTTTTTAAATATTAATATGAAGGTAAATTTGGTATCGGTGACTCCTTTTTGGCCAAAAAAGGGAATCTCTATATACACATGAAAAAAAAAAATTATTTGGCTGGTTCGGATCTTCATTGCGTCAGGTGGGATCTTTCCTTGCGGTGCGTGGACTCTCTAATTGTGGCTCAAGGGCTTCGTTGCTCGTGGCATGTGGGACCTTAGTTTCCCAACCAGGGATTGAGCCCACGTCGTCTGCATTGCAAGGTGAATTCTTAACTACTGGGACACCAAGGAAGTCCCTGTATACGCATTTCTAATTTTGATAAATACTCCCCAAATTATTTTCACACTGGTGGTACCAATTTGTACTCCAAGTGGCAGCAAGATGTCAGGCCTATGTCTTCATGTGCCAGCCACAAGACAGAATATTATCAAAATGTGTTTACCTTTGCCAGACTGATGGGCAAAATGGTGTCTAATGATAGTTTTAATATGCATTATCTTGCTGTGAGTGACACTGAGACTGTTTTAGGATAGTTAAGAACCCTTTGCATTTCCTTTCCCATGATCTCTTTATTCACATCTTTTGCCCATTTTTTCTGGGTTGTTGGTGTTTTTCTTTTTGACAAATGTCAAGGTCCATTATTTCAAAGGGTCACATTATCAGCTGAAGGTCACATCAAGTCAGAGGCTAAGGTGATATGATAGAGCATCCCATGTCATAGTGTTTCATTTATGAAGTAGCATCATATTTTAGATTTTGCCTTAGTATTTCTTGAGTAAAATGTGAAAATGAAAATACTTTCTTAGCTAAAATAATGGTCTCAATATGTGAGAAGTGTTAGTCAATCAGTCATGTCCAACTCTTTATGACCCCTTTAGGACCCCACCAGGCTCCTCTGTCCATGGGGTTCTCCAAAGAAGAGTGGGTAGCCATTCCCTTCTCCAGGGGATTTTCCCAGCTCAGGGACCTAACCCAGGTCTCCTGCATTGCAGGCAGATTCTTTACTGTCTGAGCCACAAGGGAAGCCAATATATGAGAGCATACATGTAAACATGTTTTGAAGCACAAACTTCAAAGACAGGTACACATATTACTATGTAAATGCTTTGAGGGAAGAGATCGTGTCTTATTTTTATAGTTTAATACATTTTAGTCTTTCTCGCCACATATATATCTATATATATATATCACCTATATCTTAAAAGGATTCTCTGATAAAAATTGGTATATTACTCCAAAATTGATACAAAGGCAGAAATTGTAAGCTTTGCTTTTATTGTTATAACTCTGTCTTCTGGCTTCCTTTTTTAGACTGCATTTTCTTCCTTCTTAGTATTTAGTCTATATTTTTTCAAAGCCTTGAGGAAGGATTTAATATGTCCTCATTTCCATTAAAAAGAACTCAGCTTTACCAAACTTTTGAAAGCAAAGCGTGTTTTCAAAAACAAAATGTTTGTTATTGAGACAAAATGTAAATATAGTGAAAAGCATCCATCTTAAAGGAACAATCTGGTAAAGGTAAATCTACAGACAGAATGCTGGATGTCTGCATTACGGTGGTGTGAGTCATTACTTTTCTCTCCCCTTTGATATCAGTTAAGTGAACACCCATAATTAAAAAAAAAAAAAACAAAGAAGCCCCTGCAGAGCCCTCCAGGACACCTGGAAGATCTATCCATCTATGCATCGGAAACTGGGTGGACTGGACCACAGAGAAGATGGCAGAGCCCATGGCAGCAAAGGCTGTGGCTGGTCCAGCAGCAAGCCAGCACAACTTTTCCGGCAGAGGAGGTGGAGGGTGAAGGTGGTAAACGGGAGTGTGCCTGGCCACGCATGCTGCAGCTGGAGGGACCATCTGAAGGAGAGACCACAGTGACTAGCAGAGACAGAAAGGAAAGAGACGCTTTCACGTCTCTTGCTGCCTGCCTTGGGAGGCAAGGAGGTGGCTCATGGACCTCTGACACCACCCACTACTCGGCTGTGTGTTAGTCACTCAGTTGTGTCTGACTTTTTGTGACCCCATGGTCTATGGAATTCTCCAGGCAAGAATACTGGAGTGGGTAGCCATTCCCTTCTCCAGGGGATCTTCCCAACTCAGGGACTGAACCCAGGTCTCTTCCATTGCAGGCAGATTCTTTGAGCCACTAGGGAAGCCCCTCTACTGGGCCATAGGCATATTCAAGTGCTAAGTACACACATTCCCCACTTCCTGAACCCTGAAATAGGCACTTATGCTGACACCACATTTACTTTTTTTTTTTTTTAATGCACCAGGGGTCAGTTCCAGAGCAAGAAACCTAAAACTTATGCTGTAGCACCACCTTCTGGAAACAAAAGGAAAGTTCCTAACTACCAACCTGTTAGGTAAACAAAGCCTTGCCTGAAAAGAAGGGTGTGCATTATTTCAAATGCAGCAGCAGAGGCAGTTTTCATCAAACATCATAAAAAGGCACAGCGATACAGTATCACAAGAGTAAAATGACAGTTCTTCAACAGCCAAACCCGCAGACTTGGAATATAGAGATGTAATCCATAAAGAATTTAAACAGTTATGAGGAAAATCCATGAGCTACAAGAAAGCTCAGAAAGGCAATTCAATGAATCCCAAAATAAAATTAATGAACAGAAGGAGTACTTTACCAAAGAGATGGAAATTCTAAAAAAAAAAAGCAAATAAAAATTCTGCAGGTGAAGAACTCAATAGATAAGATGAAGAGTGAATGAGAATGCAATGGAAATAGAACGGGTCATGTGGAAGAGAGAGTGAGCGAGCTTGAAGGCAGGAATATAGAAGTGATTGGGGTGGAAAAGGAGAGAGCACTCAGGTTTGTAGAAAGTGAAGAAAACCTGACTCCATTAGCAGAGCCAACAGAAAGAAACTCCCTGGTGGTCCAGTGGTTAGGACTCCATGCGTTCACTCCTGGGACTAAGGTTCGATCCCTGGTCAGGGAACTAAGATCCTACAAGCCAAGTGGTATGGCCAAAAAAAAAAAAAAAAGGTCAATATAAGAATAATGAGTGTAATGACTGTCCCAGCAGCTGCAGAGAGTGAGAAGGGAGCAGAGTGTATTTAAAGAAATGATAGTTGAGAACGTCTCAGACCTGGAGAAGGAACTGGATATTTGAGTCCACAATGCTAATAGGACATCTTATTATCTCAACCAAAAAGAACTTCTCCAAGACTTATTGTATCAAAACTGTCAAGAGACAACCATAAAGAAAGGATTTTAAAGGCAGCCAGGGAAAAAGACAGTAGCCTAACGAGTTACCCCCATTAGGCTATCAGCAGATTTCTCAGCAGATATAACAGCTGTGTATGTAAAGCAGTGAAATATATTAAGCAATTGATAACAGATATTAAGGGACAAATAGACAACAATACAATAATTGTTTGAAACTTCAGTACTAGAACCTTGAAGATGAGGAGCACAGTGGCCAGCCATTGGAAGATGACAATGACCAATTGAGAGCATCACTGAAGCCTATCCTCTAACAAGAAGCTGCCCGAGAACTCAGTGTCAGCCATTCTACAGTCATTTGGCATTTGAAGCAAACTGGCAAGATGAAAAAGCTCAATAAGTGGCTGCCTCATGAGCTGACCGCAAACCAAAAAAAAATCGTCACTTTGAAGTGTTGTCTTCTGTTATTCTACACAGCAACAACGAGCCATTGCTCAACTGGATTGCAACATGAGGCGAAAAGTGGATAAGACAACAGGCAAAGACCAGCTCAGTGGCTGGACCGAGAAGAGGCTCCAAAGCACTTCCCAAAGCCAAACTTGCACCTGAAAAGGGTCATGGTCACTGTGTGATGGTCTGCAGGCTGTCTGATCCACCACAGCTTTCTGAATCCAGGTGAAACCACTACATCAAGTATGCTCAGGAGATCGATGAGATGCACCGAAAACTGCAACGCCTGCTGCCAGCATTGGTCAACAGAAAGGGCCTAATTCTTCTCCGAGGCAATACCTGCCTGCACGGTGCACAACCAAAGCTTCAAAAGTTGAACTAATTGGGCTACAACGTTTTACCTCATCTGCCATATTCACCTGACCTCTCGCCAACTGTCAAGCATTTTGACAATTTTTTGCAGGGAAAATGCTTCCACAACCAGCAGGAGGCAGAAAATGCTTTCTAAGAGTTCATCCAATCCCAAAGCATGAATATTTATGCTACAGGAATAAACAAAATTATTTATCATTGGCAAAAATGTATTGATTGTAATGGTTCCTATTTTGATTAATAAAGCTGTGCCTGAGCCTAGTTATGATTTAAAATTCAGGGTCCAAAATCATAATTACTTTTGCACCAACCTAATAATAAATGCTCATGTTAAGAAATCAGAAAGGTCTCAAATAAACAACCTTACTTTACACAAGGAACTAGAAAAAGAACACACTCAGCCTCAAGTTAGCAAAAGAAAGGAAATAATAAGAACCAGAACAAAATTAATTGAAATGGAGACCAGAAAAACAAAAGGTCAATAAAACTAAAAGCTGGTTCTTCAAAAAGATAAAAAAAAAAATTGACAAACTTTCAGCTAAACTAAGACAAAAGGAGAGAAGATTCAACTAAATAGAAATAGAAATGATATTACAGAAATACATTGAATCATAAGAGACTACTATGAACAGTCATATGGCAACAAATTATGTAAAAGGAATGGATATATTTGTAGAAACACACAATCCACCAAGACAGAATAAGGAAGAAACAGAAAATCTGAACATAAACAATAAAAGCAGAGATTGAAACAGCAATCAAAACACCCTCAACACAGAAATCTCCAAAGCTAGATGACTTCACCAGAGAATCCTATCGAACATTTAAAGGATTAACACCAATCTTCCTCAAACTCTTCCAAAATATTGAGGGGGAGGGAACTCTTAGAAATTCATCCTGTACAACGTTAGCATTACTTTGATACCCAAATCAGATAAGGGCATCACAAGAAACGAAAACCATAGACCAATATCCTTGATTAATATGGATGCCAAAATTCTCAACAAAATACTAGCAACCTTAATTTAAGAACACATGAAGATTATATACCATGACCAAGTGGAATTTATCCCTGGGATGACATAAGGATGATTCAATATATGCAAATCAATAAATGTAACATATCACAACAATGGGCTTTCCAAGTGGCACTAGTGGTAAAGAATTCGCCTGCTAATGCAGGAGATATAAGAGACTCAGATTCAACCCCTGGATTGGGAAGATCCCTTGGAGGAGGGCAAGGCAACCTACACCAGTATTCTCGCCTGGAGAATCCCATGGATGGAGGAGCCTGGCGGGCTACAGTCCGTAGTGTTGCAAAGAGTCAGACATAACTGAAGCAACTAAACCACCACCACCACCACCATCATATCAATGAAATGAACAATAAAAATCACATGATCATTTCAATAGACGCAGAAAGAGTATTTGACAAAATTCTTTTCATGGTAGAAATACTTAACAGAGTGGGTATAGTAGGAATATACCTCAATGTCATAAAAGGTGTGTAGGACAAACTCATAGCCAACATGACACTCAATGGAGAGAAATTTTAAGTGTCTGCTCTAAGATCAGACACAAGGAAAGGATACCCACTCTCACCACTCTTATTCACTGTTGTGCTGGAAGTCCTAGCTGGAACAATTAGGCAAGATAAAGAAATAAAAGGCATCCAAAACAGAAAGGAAGAAACAAAATTGTCTTTGCTTGCTGATAATATGATCTTATACTGCTGCTGCTGCTAAGTCACTTCAGTCGTGTCCGACTCTGAGCGACCCCATCCCTGGGATTCTCCAGGCAAGAACACTGGAGTGGGTTGCCATTTCCTTCTCCAATGCATAGAAGTGAAAAGTGAAAGTGAAGTCGCTCAGTCATGTCCGACTCTTCACGACCCCATGGACTGCAGCCTACCAGGCTCCTCCGTCCATGGGATTCTCCAGGCAAGAGTGCTGGAGGGGGGTGCCATTGCCAATCCCAAAGAATCAGTATAAAAAAAAAAACTTTATTTTTACTCATGAACACACAAACTGTGTATCTCCTGACTGTAAACTGAATAACTCTATTCTTTACCAGAAATATTGTCTACTGAATTCTCTTTCTACAAAGTCACCCAAAACTAAAGCCTAAAAGTTATCCTGCACGTCCCTGGTTGCTCAGTGGTGAAGAATCTGTCTGCCCACATGCCGAGGAACAGCTAAGACCCTGAGCCACAAGTATTGAGCTTGCGCTCTAGAGCCGGGGAGCTGCAGCTGCTGCAACCACAAGCCACATCTACCAAAACCCGCCGCTGCAGAGCCTGTGGTCTGCACCAAGACAGGCCACTAGAAAGGAGGCCCCGCTCACCGCAGCCAGAGGAGAGCCCACGCGGCGGGAAGATCCAGCACAGCCAAAAGTAAATGAGTAAAATTATTTAAAAATGTCATCCTATACAAATGAACTCATTTAGAAAGCAGAAACAGACTCACAAAGGGAACAGGCTGTGGCAGAGGGGATAAATTAGGAGATTAAGATTAGCAGACACAAACTACTCTATATAAAAGAGATAAGGTCCTACTGTATAGCACAAGATATTCAGTATCTTGTAATAAACTATAATGGAAAAAGAATGTATATGTATATTAATATATAAATATCCTTTGCTGTACACCAGAATCTACCCCTAACACAACATTGTAAATCAACTATACTTCAATAAAAAACTAATTAATTAAAAATAAATCATCCTTTATTTCTCCTAATCCCTTTTCCCAAATCACTGAGTCCTTCACATTCTTCTAGCTTTTGAATTTCTCTTAATACATCCTTTTCATTCAACCCTTATTACTCTGCTTTGGTTCTTAAAACACCATAATTTCTCATCCAATTTCCAGACCTTCAGTCCCACTTTCTCATTTTTCATTCTGCCTCCAAGTGATTGGTTTAATAAGCAAGTTTATGAAAGGAGACTAAATACTCATTGTTTGAAAATGATTTTTTACATAGAAGTCCTAAGACAATCCACAGAAAATCTGTTAAAAAGAGCAGGACTTGGTAAAGTGGCTGGATATAATAAAACATTTTTAAAAATAGCTTTCCTTTATAAGGAAATAGAAGGGAAAAGTAATCTGTTCATGATGGCAAAGAAAATACCTAAACCATCATAGGCAAGTTAAAAAAAAAAAAAAAAAAGAAATGTGACATGAAGAGAAAAATAGCAAACTTCAGAAATATAAAAATACAAATAAATGTCTTCATTACTTTTTCTCATGATAAACTGCTAATTTTGTAAGAAAATATGTATAAATTTTTGTTCCTTGTAGACACATCCTATTGATGTCCTTGGTAGAGAAGATTAAAGAGTATAAACATGTCCGTTCAGCCCATATTAATATGTGGATTTATCAAATCACCACCAGGAGTTATTGGGGGAGAAGAGTGCTTGATGAAATAATCCTAAAATTCATGTGAAAGAACTTGTAAGAATGGCAAGGAAAATTTTACAGAGAAGAACATTTAGGGGGACTAGGCTCCCCAGCTTTCAAAACATTATAAAGCCACGATAAGTAAAGGTTTAGATACAGCAAAAGAAGACAAAAATGAATGAAACAGAAAAGGAAATTCCCATATATTTCATAAACATCATAATATAATAGCTATTTTATATATTATAATTTAATTGGGAAGAAATGGATTATCCGAGAAACAATTGGGGAGCAAGGGTTAGATATTGAGAAAAAATATTAGTTGTTTAAGACTTTGATGTCATTTATTTATCTAACCTATTCCAAACCATAAATATGAAAGTATTTCTTAATAGTTTCCACCTCATGCCCCAGACAGCAGTCTGAGTTAAATGCCTCCCACTGAACACACTGCATTGCAATCATTGTGTTACTTGTCTGTTGCTTGTCCAACTCAGACAGGGACAAAAAACTGGGAACTCAGACCAAGAGGAAAGCTGCTATGTGCCCCATCTTCGTTTGAGTGAGTGCTCACTCAGCTGTGTTTGACTCTTTGCAACCCCATGGACTTCAGCCAGTGAGGCTCCTCTGCCCTTGGGACTTTCCTGGCAATACTGCTACATGTGGGTTGCCTTTTCCTCCTCCAGTGGATCTTCCGGACCCAGGGGTTGAACTTCCATCTCTTTCATCTCCTGCAGGCAGGCAGATTCTTTACTGTTGAGCAACTGAGGAAACTGTTTATTTTATATTAAATATCAATTATGTATAGAGTTCATAACAGAAGAGAGGGAACACCATGTGCCCAGGCTTGTCAGCAAGACTCCATTCAATAGCTTTTATTACTCAACTAATAAGTGATGGTTGGGCAACTCAAGATTTCCTTTTAGCTGTACAAGTTTAAACAATAGCAATTTCAAAACCAGTATGTTAATTAAGTGCAGATTAATGGGGATTTTAAAAGATACAGTAGTAAAATGAAGATAAACAATACCCCCAAAGAACAGAGAACTTTAAGCTACATGACATCTATCTTTTATTCTACATGGAATGATACCATATCTTCTTGTGTGCTGTGGGTTTAGTTGCTCAGTTGTGTCCGACTCTTTGCGATCCCACAGACTGTAGCCCGCCAGGCTCCTCTGTCCATGGGGATTCTCCAGGCAAGAATACTGGAGTGGGTTGTCATGCCCTCCTCCAGGGGATCTTCCCAACCCAGGGATCAAACTCAGGTCTCTTGCATTGCAGGCTGATTCTTTACCATCTGAACCACCAGGGAAGCCCAAGAATACTGGAGTGGGTACCTGGTCCTTCTCCAGGAGATCTTTCCCACCCAGGAATCAAACCAGAGTCTCCTGCATAGGAATACCAATCGTCTTACATAACTCTAATTCCTCCCAAGTGTATTTCCTCATCTGCCAACATTTAAAGGAAAATATAAGATTCTTTGGCAGGGCTTTTTTTCCCCCTTTTTTATTTTTTTTTTAATTTATTTGTTTTTATTGAAGCATAGTGGCTTTACAGAATTTTGCTATTTTCTGTGGGTTAAAAGTGTAAAGTTGTTGTTTTTGAGCATTTTATAAACATTCATCAAGGTAATTATTTTTCCTGCTATGTTAGAGGGAACAGCTACACAGCATTGCAAAAAACTATGTTACTGATAATGGTACAATGGGGCAACCATGTCTAGTTGTATACGAGTAGAGGGGAGCGGACACTACTTCTACTAGATTTCCAAACAGCTTCACAGCAGCAACAGTAAGGTCTGTAGGTATGACGGTGGTGGCTGTTAAGTCACTCAGTTGCTTCCAACTCTGTGACCCCATGGACTGTAGCCCACCAGGCTCCCTTGTCCATGGGATTTTCCCAGGCAAGAATACTGGAGTGGGTTGCCATTTCCTTTTCCAGGGGATCTTCCCAACCCGGGGATCAAACCCACGTCTCCTGCATTGATTGGCAGATTCTTTACCTGTGAGCCACTGGGAATGCCCAGTAGCAGTAGATACTGTGGTAGGGGGTTTTATTTTGTTTTAATATTTGTCTGTTTTGGTAAGATCTTTTTTTTTTTTTTTTTTTTGGAAGGTGACAAGTGGACTGTTTGATGGCTTTACTGTTACACAGAAGAAACTGGTTTCTTTGTTAACTATCAGGCACCCGAAGGAAATTCAGAAAGAAAATCCACACTGCCAAACCTGCTTTTCTTTTCCGTGTATAATCCGGAACTGAAGGAAGCTGGATGATTGTGGCTGGCTATTCTTCTCAATATGGTGCCCCTTTTCAAACTGAAGGCAGTGTTCATGAGCAGGTAACACAGGCAGCCTATAGAGAGAAGCTGAAGGAGAAGAAGAGCTGATAGTTGGGAAGAAAAGGATTAAGGAGAAGTCTAATGAAGGCAGTAGGTTGCCTAAGACTCCAAAACTCAAACAAGTCATCCTTGTTCTTGTAGCAGTTTGATGGGCCCTTGTGTTTATGCTGACAGCTTCTCTCTGTCACCGCCTTCTTACTACCAACCAACCACCTGACCCTCCATCTCATGTCTCCTACTTACTCATAGTTTCTGCTTACTCATAGCTTCCGTGTGCCCTACTCTGAGTCTTTTGGAAATTGTTCCTGCCACCAACTCCTTAACTCCTTCTTCAGACCTACAGTTCAAATTTCCTAGGAAGAGAATCAGCTTCACCAAACATTGTCCCCGTTAAAATAGAGTTTTCCTATCAGGAGATTTAATAATCATAGGGCTACGTCTATGGATTACGGAAACACCTAGGACTTCCACAGTGAGCAAGATCTTTGGGGCAGAAAGTTCGATACCAGACGTGGAAGGGGCCTGTGGACATAGCCACATGGGCTTGTCTGGTACCTCGACGTGGAAGGAAGAGCCTGAGAAAGTGGGGTGGGTGGGGAGTGACAACGTGGCTTTTGTTTCATTAGCTGCCCGTAGTCTATTCCCACCCACATGTCCTACAGGCTGAGGGAAGCTCTGGGCCCTAGAGTTTTGGAAGTTTGGGCAGCATTTTTCGTGTCTCTTCTATAATACTTACCTCATTAGAATTATCAATGTACTTGTTTCAAAACACCAGATTGCTAGCTCCATGAAGCCCAGTATTGGTCTTATTTATCTTTGTGCCCTGAGAGCCTGACATGGATGATGAGCAGCTGCTCAGTCAAGTCCCACTCTTGGCGACCCCTTGGACTGTAGCCCGCCAGGCTTCTCTGTCCATGGATCATCTTGGCGAGAATACTGGAGTGGGTTACCATTTCCTCCTCCAGGGGATCTTCCTGACCCAAGGATCAAACCCAAGTCTCCTGCAGCTCCTGCATTGGTAGGTGGATTCTTTACCACTGAGCCACCTGGGAAGCCCTGGCTAACACAGAGTAAATGCTTAATAACTATTGATTTGAATGAATGGTTGTGGCTTGGAATCTGAATATTAAGAATGTTTCAGAATAAGTTGAAAGATCATAGTATCATGGTATTTTCTTCCTATTTTGTACTTGAAAAATATTAGCAGGAAAGACATTACATCTTTTGAGATCTTTCAATACATATTGATAATGTACATAATCTGAATTTTAAAAAACACCTTAATATACATTTCTTTACATATTTTGCTTTTTTCCATTTAACATTCTTTTATACACAGACTTCCAAATATTGATGTAGCCACATAGTAGATATTTTGATGAAATTCCACGGTCTTAAATCATTGTCTACTTAACCATGTCCCAATTATTGGATGTTGAGAGATGTTATGGTGTCCAACAGCATAAAGACTTGTGTACATGAATAAGTTAATTTTCATCTCCATACCATAGAGGTATTTAGTTTATATTTAAAATACTCCAACCAAGAATCTGTACTCCTGAGATAGATACACAAGCATTCCAAATAACTTATTGAAACCTACCCAAGGGTTTGCTAATTAGCGAGGGACATTAGGTATAACTTTTATTGGTGAAATGAGTGGTGTTCAAGATTCAAACACTGGGCCTCCTTGGTGGCTCAGATGGTAAAGAATTCGCCTGCCACGCAGGATATCTGTGTTTAATCCCTGGGTCAGGAAGATCCCCTGGAGAAGAAAATGAACCCCACTCCAGTATTCTTGCTTGAAGAATTCCATGGACAGAGGAGCCTGGCACGTTACAGTCCATGGGGTCGCAAAGAATAGGATACAACTTAGCGACTAACACTTTCACTGCACTTTATTGATGAAATGAGTGGTGTTCAATTCATGAATAGGGTGTTAGAATCCAAGAAGTCCCACAAGTTATTACCCTTGGTGGAGCATCTGAGGTCGAGAGCTTTGCTTTACCCAGAAGCTGTCACTTCAGAAAAGATTCCTGATAACTACAGGGTGAATTGCTGCCGAATCCACTAAGAGTGAACCACCAACCTCAGATACAAGTCAGAGTGCCTGAAGCCAGAGATTGAGATCTGCTCTGAGTGTTGGTTATAAGATGACTTTTGTGTTTGTTTGCTTACAAATGTGATTAGGCAGAATTTGTTTGAACGTTTGCTTTCATTGTAGCTTATAACTTGGAAGCAAGGTTGTGAAACAGAGGCACCCTCCACCTATTTAATCACCAGAGTATTTATTTGTACCTGATAACTGTTGAACAAATTGGCTTATGTCAGTTCTCAGTAGGCAGCTTGAAATATTCCCTGTCAAAAGTAAGTGACAAGAATCTGAGGTCTTTGGTGTTTAAGTGATTTGTTTAAGACACACACAACTTGTTATGGCAGGGCTGAGGCCAAACCACAGGATCTTGTAGCCTAGAACTGTAAAAACACACATCTTCTCTCTCTATTTTTCCAAGGACATTCAAGTTTTCCTAATAATGGTCTATGTGGTGATGTTGAAGGCTAGATAAAGTTTTCATTGGTTAAAAGTTGTGTTGGGAAAGTTCAAGGTTGGACTATGACAAACTGAGTCATTTGGAGGCTTTATTCGTGTTTATTTTTATTTTCAAGTCTATTAATCTTCATAATCTCAATTTAGTGACCTAATTTGAATGACATTAAACTAGAACAGGTTAAAGTTACATAATTATGTTCGACTTTAATTATAGTCACTAATCATTCTAGATTGCTACCAATCAGTTACACTATATAGATGAACTTACAGATTCACATATGTTACTTTACTATACATTTTTGGAGGCCTAAAATATTCATTTTCTATAGAGTGTGTGCATGCATGCTCAGTTGCTTCAGACGCATCCGACTCTTTGCAACCCTATGGACTGTAGCCTGCCAGGCTCCTCTGTCCATGGGATCCTCCAGGCAAGAATCCTGGAGCGGGTAGCCATGCCCTCCTCTGGGGGGGTCTTCCCCATCCAAGGGTCAAACCCAGGTCTCCTGCATTGCAGGCAGATTCTTTACCATCTGAGGTATAGGGAAGTCCCATGTAGTGCATACATGCACACTAATTATTTCACAGCTGGATCCTTACATGAGATTTTTTTTCAAACTGGCTTCTTCTGTCATTAATCTGACTGACTTTGGGTGAGTCACTTAATCTCTCATAGGAGAATTGAGGTAGAAAATCTCTACGAACAATTCTCACTTCAAAACTGCCCTTCACCATTCACAGTTTAGATACCACTCAACATTCATATTTACTTTCAAAGGGTATTCTAGACTCCTGTCTTCTTTCTAACTTGGATCAGGTAGTTTGGAAGGAAACCTGAAAATCTCCTTCACCATTTCCCTTGCACCTAGAACCTGCCCTCTGAAGCTCTAAACTCTTCAAAGTCAAAGAGACATCTTAAAAAGGAAACCCTCCTTTCTCATCTAGCCTCTAAATTCTCTTCTACCCTATTGTGTCTAAAGTTCTACACTCTTCAGTTTTTCTGAGACTATAACCTTTCCCTCTTCTAGGCAAAATACTTTTCACTCTAAATGCATTTTCTACTTCTAAGAAAGTAAGCAAATGTCAGCTACCACCTTTGTCCCAAAGTGTAGGTTTGTCCAAACGCCAATCAATTTAAAATATTTTGTGTAAGCAAAGTCAGTTTCACTTTTACCTCTGTTC
Organism: Cervus elaphus; assembly: GCF_910594005.1. NCBI lineage: Eukaryota > Metazoa > Chordata > Mammalia > Artiodactyla > Cervidae > Cervus > Cervus elaphus. The sequence continues at coordinate 93,001,403 of NC_057826.1, read as the reverse complement.
CATTTAATTAGACTTCTTTTCTTTTGTCTCATCAAAAAATAGTCACCAATCACTATACAAATCACAAATCACTATACAAATACAAAGGAAGCAGATTTTAAAAAAAAGAGGAAGAAGAAACAGTGATGAACTAACTACCCAAGACAGCCACTGACCACAGTTTGACAGTTTCCTCTTAGCCTATTTTGAGTCTCTATAGTGACTTTCCACTTTTTCCTCCCACTTGTCCTTCCTGTATACCTTCGGGGTCTGAGAACTCTCAACTTACCCAAACAACCAGATTGGAGGATGAAAACTTTTAGAACTTGAAAAGGAAATTAAGTTCTAGAATAGGCAGAATAATTTCCTCTTTTTCAGACCATGTTTTCTCCTCAACTAAAAAAAAAAAAAAATTATGAGGGCTTCCCTGGAGGTCTAGTGGTTAAGAGTCCACCTGCCAATGCAGGGAACACAAGTCTGAACTCTGATCAGGAAAGACCCCACATGCCACGAAGCAACTAAGCCTCTGAGCCTGCGTGGTGTAAAGCCTTGAGCTATAACTCCTGAAGCCCATGACCCTAGAACCTGTGCTCCGCAAGAAGAGAAGCTACCGCCGTAAGCCCGCGCACAGCAACGAAGAGTAGCCCCCTGTAACCACAACTAGAGAAAGCCCACACACAGAAAGGAAGACGTGGCACAGACAAAAATAAGTAAATAAATCTTTCTAAACATTATGAACATTTTCAAACACTATGAAAAATAGGAAAAAGTTCAACAAAAAAGTTTCAACTATGAAAAAGTTGAAAGAGTAATGAAATGAAAACCTGAATGCCTACTACCTAGACTGAATAATTGTTAACATCCTAAAATTTTGCTTTATTTCCATCAATCATCTACATATACATCTTTTCTTTTGAACCGTTCGAAAGTAAGAAGCAGACATCAAGGCACTTTACCCCCAGAGACTTCAGCATGCATCTCCTATGAAGAAGACATTCTCCTAGATAACTGCATGCAGGTCATTACTTAAACTAGTAACAGTAGTTTCACACCACCATCTAGTATCCACTGTATATTGAGATGTTTCTAGTTGTTCCAAGAATATGCTTTGTTGCTTTTTTCTTTTGAATAAGGATTCAATCAAAGAATCACACATTGCAGTTAATTGTCTCTTTAATCTCTTTTAGTTTAGAGCAGTCCCTTCTTTTTCTTTTAAAATGAGCTTCACCTTTTGAAGTCAGACCCTATTTTAAGGCCATCCTTTAAATTCATTCCGCATCTCAGAATCAGCACAATCCATTACCTTTCACTTATACTCCCCACTCAAGTCCTGACTCCATCTCTCTGATACTTACTGTCCATAAGATTATTTTTCTAGACAGCATCCCATATTACCTTCCAAATCAGGCCTGGTGAACAAAGCCCTGCATCCTTCATGGAAGTATGACTTGAGCTTGGCTGACTAGCATGACTCTCAAGACTTGGATAGAAGCTATTGGGCGTTACTCCTCTCTTCTCACTATACTTGAACTTGAGAGCTTCTGAAGCAAGAGTACCCATAGGTATCTTGATGCCATGAATGAGGAACAGCCTGGAGACACCAGGGCTGCGCTTGGAGCCAGAAAAAGAAGCCAGCTTGGCAGAAGGCAGAACAGAGAACTAGGGGAAAACAAACCCTGGGAATATCTTTGGAGGCCTGAATCTAAAGTAATAGAAGTCAGATCTAACTCCTGGACTTTTTAGTAATTGAGCCAATTAATTCCCTTTGGGGGGCAAGCCAGTCTGTACTAATTTTCCTATCACTACAGTCCAAAGAGTCCCAGCAGGTGTATGCGTTATAAATTCACTTTCACAATAATCACTGATTCTTAGAGACTCTTGGAACTTGAGCCTCAAACCATCATTTATTAATATCCCACCATCTTCTTTCTGAATATTTGCTTTCTTTCATTTGCAGAGTTCTTTACTTTAAGGATAGAAACTTATCATGTTAGCTGATCTTTTTATGGCCTACATATTTCTATTCTGTTTTCTAGTTGCTTTAGCTGATTTGTTTTCTCACTGAATTTTCTTTGATATCTCAAGCTTTTCTCTTTGTCACCAATTCTATTTGAAATCCTCGCTAATCAGCTCCCTGATAGTTGTAACTTGTTAGTTCTGTAATGATATTAAGACTCAATTCATTTCCATAGCATTGAAATCTCCTTTCTCTGTTATTTTACCACATAGTCTTTGAACTTTCACTTTAGTGAATTTACATTGTTAATACTATTATTAATTTCTCTAAATCATTCATTGTTCTGAAATGAGAAAGAGTGAGAGACATTTCTTCTTTTCCTTGAGTTATATTTTCTTCTAGAGTAGATTCATTGTCTCTCTTCACTTGCTCACTTCCTTAATTTAATTCATTTATGGTTTAAATGAATTATGGCATGTTTCTCTAATTACCATGCCATTTGTTTTCTTCTTGCTCATGTCTGAAATGGGCTGCCATGTCTAGACTCTAGGGCAGTGGTTTTCAACTCAGGATGATTTTGTAACCCAGAAGTCATGGGGCTAGTTTTGGTTGTCACAATTGGAGTAAGAGTAGAGGGGTGTTTGCTACTGACCTTTAACAGGTAGAGGTCAGGGATACTGCTAAACATTCTATAATGCACAAGGTACTCCACTCCCCCACAACCAAGAATTATCTGGCCGAAAACGTTAAGTGCTCAAGTTGAGAAACCCTGCTCTAAGGCCTTCTGATCATCTGATGTCTGATCTATGACATGAAGCTGCTGTCCTTGTTATTCTTCCATATTTCTCTTCCTTTAAAAAGAAGAACTTACAAGCTCAATACTGGTCTCTCCTCGTTTCTCTGTATAACTGGAGGAGAGAAGGGAAGAGTCCTTCGGGAGCTGTGTGCACCTGTTATTACGGTACCTGGGCTTTGCTCTATTTTCTGAGATTTCTTATCATCAGAAAGCCTCTCCCTGGGTGGAGGAGTATCTGTTTCTATGGCTTCCGATCATGATCCTAACTCAGCATGAAACCAAGAAAATGGTGAGATCGCGCAGTACTTCCAACGCCTGTTTTTTGTGGGGTTTCTTTTGGCTGCACTGCATGGTATGCAGGATCCCAGAGCAAGGATCAGACCTGTGCCCCCTACAGTGGAAGGGCAGGTTCTTAACCACTGGGCCCCTGGCTCCAGAGAAGTCCCCTTCCTGCCTCTGTTGCCATCCTGTGGTGACAGAGGCTTCTATTTAGGGATCTGTGACTTTTCCCTGCTCTATCTGCTGACCATCTCAGTCCATTTCTCTCCTGCATGTGTTTGGGTGAGCTCAGTCGTGCCCAACTTTTTGTGACCCCATGGACTACAGTCCACCAGGCTCCTCTGTCTAGGGAATTTTCTAGGCAAAAATACTGGAGTGGGTTGCCACTTCCTTCTCCAGGGGATCTTCCCAGCCCAGGGATCAAATCTGTGTCTCTTAGGTCTCCCACATCGTCAGGTGGGTTCTTTACCACTAGTGCCACCTGGGAAACCATTGGAACTTATTAAGATTGGATCAAATAACCTAATTCTTTTGCCTTGCTCAATTGGGCTGGGATAAGATGAAGAGAGGGTCAATGGTAAAAATCTCTCTATTGCTTGGCTACTACTTACTTTTCAAAGTTTTGACCTAAAGTTGTACTCCTTTCCTTGCTATATTGCTATTGGTGAAAACTTCTCTCTCTCTCTTTCTGTCTTATGAAGATTTTATCAGGTAGTAAGAACAGGAGATTTTTGTGTTCAGTCTGTTTTCTTTCCCTCCAATTTTCCTACTATACCAATAGGTATTAAGATACCCCCTGACTCAATATTTTATTATGCTAATATTACTTTATTATTGATCTTGGGTGGCTATGAAACCAGGCCACCCAGGAAGCCACAAATCAATATACTCACTTGTCAAATATAGTTTTCAAAACACATGGAAGAATTGACAGTCTATGGCCATACCGCCCAGAACATGCCCAATCTCATCCGACCTTGGAAGCTCAGTAGGGTCGGGTCTGATTAGCACTCAAATGGGCGAATCCACAAACCTCTGAACCTGAGTCCAGTCTTTCTGCTCTCAGACAGGCCTGGCACACAGCTGTGTTGACTGTGTTCTGACCACGGGCGAGAGCTCTGTCCCTTCCAACGTTTACCTTCACTAACAGCTATTCCCTGAGAAAGGTGGCATGTAGGGCACCATCTGCCAACAGACACAGTCTTCCCATCTGTGCAATGCCCAGGGGAAAAGCTGAGCAAAGAGGCATCTCCACAGACAGCCCAGTCAACACCCTGGCAGGATTTTTGGCCACAAAAACACTACACTCCCTGTATGTGCTGCGTTTGGAATGTCTTCCGATATGCTAGATTCTAGTCAATAAGGCATATAAGTTGCTCTTGGTCCCATATTGAACTCGAGTTGGAAGAGGCGAGTCCGGTCTCAAAGTGGAGGTAAAACCGCCGCCCGGTCGCCCCCAGCCCGACTCTGGCCGTCGCCACTGCTGCTGGGGGGGAGGAGGGTCATGATCCCAAGGAACCAGAGCAGTTGAGAAAGCTATTTATTGGTGGTCTGAGCTTTGAAACTACAGATGATAGCTTAAGAGAACATTTTGAGAAATGGGGCACACTTACAGATTGCGTGGTGATGAGAGACCCCCAAGCTAAACGTTCCAGGGGCTTTGGTTTTCTGACTTACTCTTGTGTTGAAGAAGTGGATGCAGTGATATGTACTCTACCACACAAGGTTGATGGGCGTGTAGTGGAACCAAAGAGAGCTGTTTCTAGAGAGGATTCTGTAAAGCCTGGTGCCCATCTAACAGTGAAGAAAATTTTTGTTGGTGGTATTAAAGAAGATACAGAAGAATATAATTTGAGAGACTACTTTGAAAAGTATGGCAAGATTGAAACCATAGAAGTTATGGAAGACAGGCAGAGAGGATTTGCTTTTGTAACTTTTGATGATCATGATACAGTTGATTAAATTGTTGTTCAGAAACACCACACTATTAATGGGCATAATTGTGAAGTGAAAAAGGCCCTTTCTAAACAAGAGATGCAATCTGCTGGATCACAAAGAGGTCGTGGAGGTGGATCTGGCAACTTTATGGGTCGTGGAGGAAACTTTGGAGATGGTGGAGGTAACTTTGGCCGTGGTGGAAACTTTGGTGGAAGAGGAGGCTATGGTGGTGGAGGTGGTGGCAGCCGAGGGAGTTATGGAGGAGGTGATGGTGGATACAATGGATTTGGAAGTGATGGTGGCAACTATGGCGGCGGTCCTGGTAGTAGTAGTAGAGGAGGTTACGGTGGTGGTGGGCCAGGATATGGAAACCAAGGCGGTGGATATGGTGGCGGTGGTGGAGGATATGATGGTTACAATGAGGGAGGAAATTTTGGAGGTAACTATGGTGGTGGTGGAAACTGTAATGATTTTGGAAATTATAGTGGACAACAGCAATCAAATTATGCACCCATGAAAGGGGGTAGTTTTGGTGGAAGAAGCTCGGGCAGTCCCTATGGTAGTGGTTATGGATCTGGTGGTGGAAGTGGTGGATATGGTAGCAGAAGGTTCTAAAAACTCAGAAGAAAAGGGCTACAGTTCTTAGCAGGAGAGAGACCGAGGAGTTGTCAGGAAAGCTGCAGGTTACTTTGAGACAGTCGTCCCAAATGCGTTAGAGGAACTGTAAAAATCTGCCACAGAGGGAACGATGATCCATAGTCAGAAAAGTTACTGCAGCTTAAACAGGAAACCCTTCTTGTTCAGGACTGTCATAGCCTCAGTTTGCAAAAAGTGCAGCTATTGATTAATGCAATGTAGTGTCAATTAGATGTACATTCCTGAGGTCTTTTATCTGTTGTAGCTTTGTCTTTTTCTTTTTCTTTTCATTACATCAGGTATATTGCCCTGTAAATTGTGGTAGTGGTACCAGGAATAAAAAATTAAGGAATTTTTAACCTTAAAAAAATAAGGCATGTAAGTCAATAAGGCATAGTAATTGGAGAAGGCAATGGCACCCCACTCCAGTACTCTTGCCTGGAAAATCCCATGGACGGAGGAGCCTGGTAGGCTGCAGTCCACGGGATCGCTAAGAGTCGGACATGACTGAGTGACTTCACTTTCATTTTTCACTTTCATGCATTGGAGAAGGAAATGGCAACCCACTCCAGTGTTCTTGCCTGGAGAATCCCAGGGACGGGGGAGCCTGGTGGGCTGCCGTCTATGGGGTCACACAGAGTTGGACACAACTGAAGTGACTTAGCAGTAGTAGTCAATAAAGAGCTAGCAGCTGGACATAAATACCCATTTTTCACAGCCAGGAGAGGGTTGACTCCACAAGTGCTGTCTATATCTGCCCTTGGCTTGCTGGTTTAGCTTCCACAGTTACAGTTCATGAGAGATCACAAAGCTGGCCAAAAGCAGGTGGGAGCCATTTCTGACTGTGGGCCAAGAAAGCAGCAGATAAGGAGGCAGGAAATGGTCAGCCCTTTTTTTCCCCAAGTGGCTGGCCTCCCAAACACTGACGCTCCAGGAAGACCCTGAAAACTTCAAGAAATTCTGTGAATTCTTTCAACTGATTAATTCCATAGCTATATCAGCCACCGTAAAATTGGTACGAAAATAATTTTTCAGTTATTTGTTTCTTGGAATTCAACCAGTGGCTAACCCACTCAGGATAGGCTGAGGAGACGTGACCAAATCAGATAGTCACTCCCTCATCATCCCTGGAGTTTCCTTTGGTTTCTAAAAGTTTGAAACCTGACTCTGTTGCAGACTCGAGTCAAGTGTTTGGCTTGCATGCATGCTCAGTCGTATCTGACTCTTTGCAACCCTGTGGACTGTAGCCTGCCAGGCTCCTCTGTCCATGGGATTCTCTAGGCAAAAAAACTGGAGTATGTTGCCATGTCCTGCTCTAGGAAATTTTTCTGACCCAGGGATCAAATCCATGTCTCTTGTGTCTCCTGCATTGACTGGTGGATTCTTTACCAATGAACCACCTGGGAATCCTAAGCTGTTTGGCAGCTTTCAGCAAATTATTAGTTGGCAAATTGGCTTTTGATGAAATAATTTTCAGGGACACGACCTAGAGCCCAGTTTCCTCCCAAACACTGGTCCCTTACCACCCACTCTGGCCCTGAGCAAGTCGCCCATTCCAGGCTCTGGCATTGACAAACTGTTCCTTATCCTAGTCTGCTCCCCAGGTCTCTGATCTCAGCTCAAACCTGGTCAAAACCAGCCAACGCAGGGCCATCAATCAACTTGCCTGACTGACCTTAGGCCTTCTAAACTCCTTTTCATCTGTAGTTATCATCCTTGATCTCTCAGAATCATTGTCTCTGTCTTTCTCAAAGTTCTTTGTTGTTTTTAACTGTAAGTCCTGTGGACTTACCCTTCCAGGTCTAGGCTGCCACCCTCTGGTGGAGTAAGCTGGCCCTCCTTGGTCACAGTGGAAAGCCTTCAGAATCATTCTAACTCATCCTCTCCATTTTTTGCTCTATTGGTGTCTCTGAGCTACTTTTACTCCCAACACTTCTGACAACAAAGGTGTTGGGTGTTTTCCAACACCCCTTCTCTAACTCTGCTACGCCAGCTGGCTGCCCTGAAATTGAATTGAATTCTGACACTACCTACCTGGAATTGAAGCTGAAGCTCCAATACTTTGGCCACTTGATGTGAATATCTAACTTATTGGAAAAGATCCTGATGCTGGGCAAGATTGAAGGCAGAAGGAGAAGAGGGCGACAGAGGATGAGACGGTTGGATGGCATCACCAATTCAATGGACATGAACTTGGGCAAACTCTGGGAGATGGTGAGGGACAGGGAGGCCTGGCATGCTGCAGTCCGTGGGGTCGCAAAGAGCTGGACGTGACTTGGCAACTAAACAACAACCACCATGTGGAATTCGAATCAGAGCCCATGAGTTAAGGACTCAATCCCACACCACTGCCCCACTTCAAACGCCAGTCTTCAGCCCCAGGGTGTCACAGATGCTTCTGATCAACTGGTTATAAATTCGGGGGAGGGGGTCCCATAGACTCTCCCTCAGTTTCGAAAATTTGCCAGAAAGACTCACAGAATGCAGGAAAACAAATTTATTGGTTTATTATAAAGGATTTAATTCAGGAAAGAGCCACATGGAGGCGATGCATAGGGCAGGGCTTGGGGGTAGGTGAAGGCATGGAACTTCCAGGCCCTCCCTGGGTGTACCATCCTCCCAGCACCTTGATGTGTTCAGCAGCCCAGAAGCTCTCTGAGCCCCATCATTGAGGGATTTTTTTTTTTTTATGGAGGTTTCATTACATAGATATGCTTAATTAAATCACTGGTCCTTGGTGATTAACTCACTGTCTCGCCCCTCTTCTTCCCCTGAGGCAAGGAGGACGGGGCCTGGGGAAAGGTGTTGAGGTGAAAATTCCAACCCTCTCATCTTGCCTGGGTCTTTCTGGTGACCAGCCCTCACCCTGACCCTATCCAGGGACCCCAACCACCAGCCATCTAATCAGCATACAAAAGACACTCTTATTATTCTGCACATTCCGAAGGTGACCCGCTGGTGATCTCAGTAGGAGTGAGCTGCCAACCCAACCTGGCCCAGCCAGCCTCTTCCATCTGAACTTGAACTGTGGGTCATAGACACCCAGAGCTGGGAGCTGCACGGCATCAAGGGCAGAGCTCTGAGCAGAAGATACCTCGGTTCACGCTCCTGAATTTCCTACTGTCTGCTTGTTTAAATTTTTCTTAGCTTGTGTAAGATCTGATATTGCATGTTCAGTATCAGACCTATATCACACCAGGCACTCTTTCAGCAAGCAGAAATGAGCTATTTCAATGTGGTCAATCCATTGGTTGTTTGAGTAGTCATTCCCAGTCTCCTTTCCCTTGCTGTCCCCCTACTCCCCCCATCCACTGCCGCCACCAAAGAGATTACAAGACTCAAATATTCTGTTTCCTCACATCTCTTGCATTTAAGGGTGTCCATGTGATAGAGTTCTAGCCAAAGAAATACAAGCAGAAGTCTTCTGAAAAACTTTGGGGAAATTGTTTTTCTGATGAAAAAGACAGCTTCAGTATGCCCCTTCACCTTACTTCTGCTTTGAATTCTGGGAGGCAAAACTTTTCCTCGGCTCTGTCAGAGTCTCTGGCTGGACCTGAGAATTAAGTTGACATAAGACAGGTTAACAAGAGAAAAGTGTACAAATTTTATTTTTTATCCCTACGTGGGGGACTTCACATAAAAATGAAGACCCCCAAAGCAGTTACACCCAAGCGCTTATATACCAGGTTGAACAGAGAGTACTAATTGTGGAAAATTAACTAAAATATACAGGAAGGTTAAAGGAAAATAAGAGTTAATTTAATAAGACCTGTTTGTACAGGTTTCCCTTAGAGTCAGCTCCCGATCTCTGGTGATAAGAATGTTTTCTTCCTGGTGTAGAGAGGCCATCTTCCACATGAAAGAAAATGTACTTTCAGGAAGAAAAAGGGAGGTCACAGCACCTTTCCTGCATCTGCTATTTTCAAGTACCTCTAGCTCAAAATTATCCTTATGCCAAAGTGGCATCTTCGGGGATGACACTTTCTACTACTCTTCAGAACCCAGACGTAATACCTGGAGCTTCAGCAGTCATCTTCAAACCACGTGTCAAAGACCAACAGAATTGTAGAGGTGCTGTCCGTGGCAGTGTTAAGCTACGGGACCAATGCTAGTAACCACCTACCTTCACATTTCTTGATGTGAGGGTGGGGGGAAATGTTTAAACCTCTGTGAGTTAGGTTCCCCATTACCTGCAGGTGAAATGCATAATTCAAAAGCAACTCATCCAAAAAGACTAATTACCCTATATATATATATATATATATATATATATATATCTCCACAGAAAATAAAAACACTAATTTGAAAAGATACACGCACCCCGAAGTTCAAAGCAGTATTATTTACAATAACCAAGCCACAAGCAACCGAAGTGTCCATCAACAGATGAATGGATAAAGATGTGACATATATATACATGTGTATATATATACACAATGGGACATTACTCAGCTGTAAGAAGAATGAAATTTTGCCACTTGCAAGAACATGGATGGAGCTGAAACAACAGCATGGAGGGTATCATGCTTAGTGAAATAAGTCAGAGAAAGACCAGTTCTGTATGTTATCACTTACATGTGGAGTCTAGAAAGATAAAACTAATGAATATAACAAAAAAGAAACAGACTCACAGATGTAGAAAACAAACTAGTGGTTACCGGTGGGGAGAGGGAAGTTGGGAGGGACAAGAAAGGGGTTGGGGATTAAGAGGGAAAAACTACCATGTTAAAAGTAAATAAGGTAGAAGAGTGTTCTGTACAGCACAGGGAATATAGCCAATATTTCATAATAACTATAAATGAAGTATCATCTTTATAAATTGTGAATCACTATGTTGAAACTAATAGAAGGTTATAAATCAGCTACATCTCAATGTTTTTTTTAACTCACCCTGGTGCAGAGAAAGTACTTCCTAGTATTGAGGCAGTAAGCCAAAATGTAATTTTACTAGTTCTAGGAAGCCTTTAATTGTTTTCTAATCACTCCACATGTACTCCTTAATCATGGGAACCATGTCATCTACTTTATTTAAAATTTTCACAATCCCTGAGCAGGGCCGGGCCATCAGAAAAGTGCTTTGTAAACACAATATTCTTTTCATGAAGCAACTAGGGTTCCAGAGAAGGTACACTCCAGAATCTGCAAACAATTTCAGAAAACAGTACCCTTTGGAACCAAACAAAAAACCCCAGAGTGATTCAATGGAGGCAGAAGTGACTCAGCCTAAGAGGGAGTTATAGATGTGATGGCAGAGAATACAGTGTTCGGTGATAAGAAAACCAATATACAGCCGCTTGGTCAAAGACAAAACTGGATCTACACCTCACACCACATACAAGAATAGACTCCAAAGGGATCAGAGATCTTAATGTAAAGAGCAAAACCCAACAAGCACTAACAGAAAACACAGATGGATTCCTTATGACCTGGGTGTAGGTGAAAGTTTTTGAATTATAATTCAAAATCTAGATACAATAAAAGACTACATTAATATGAACAAAAACAAAACCCAAAACTTCTGCATGGCAAAAATGACTATAAGCAAAGTCAAAAGACAAACTGGAAGAAAACATTTGCAAAATATATCACAAATAATGATCTAATGCTCATTACAAGCTGCACATCTCAAATCTAACGGCAACCAGAAGGGTAACGCAGACATGGAGTACAGCCTCTCTAAACAAACAGGAGTAGATCACCATTCACTCACTAGATCCCATGCATTTTAGGACTTCATAGTTAAATTTTACTGGTGAAAGTTTGAAATGCTTACCTGTTTACAGACAGACAATTTCAACAGACTATTTCCAATCTAGTGTGCAGAAGAATTTCTGTCAAATCTGTAAAAACAAAATATGCACCCTATGTTTTAAGAAATACAAGGAGATTTCAAAGATATTTTTGACTCTGACATTTCCTCCACCTCACGCGGTTTTTAAAAAATGAAAAAGCCTTAAGATTCTGCAGGAGTTCTGGTTTTGCACTGATTTCAGAAAATAACTCCCACAAATAATATGCTTCTTCTCTCCAGCAAAGACAAGATTTTACATATTGGATGTACATCCAGTGGGATGTAGAAGCTTCTTGAATTCCTCCTTAACTGTCCATCAGCCCTCTTGTCCTTTCTATGAAATACCAAGGGCAGGAAATGTCTGCTGATTTCACTTGACAGGGTAAGTTCCTGCTTAGCAGTACTTATTACCAAAGTCAGAGTTTCACTATTTTTTAGAATTGTCAATAAATATGTATTGATCACTTTTCCACTAGAGTACTTGCAAGTTTCAAAATGTGGACATCCACCAGTTGCAGGGAGCAGGTCTACTCAGAGGCCAAGGACAAGCCAAGAGAGGCAATAAAAGGCCTTCAGAATGTGGTTTGTGAATGGAATACCATGGGCCAGGCATTGGGAAGGAATTATAACAGTTTCGGGGGAACAGGACTAGCTTCTGAAAGAATTCAGGACCTGTAGTCAAAAGAGGCTCAGTAGGAATATAAAAGGAATGAAAAGGCTGGAATGGCCACCCATGATGCAGTCCTCGAAGCAGACGAAGATACCTCTTACAACCCATTCTTGCCTGGAGAACCCCGTGGACAGAGGAGCCTGGTGGGTCGGACATGACTGAGCTCACAGCACACACACCTCTTGCCACATCTCCTGCTCCTGTGTCATCATCAGCGGCAGCTCCTGGCAGACTGAAGGCTTCCTCCTTTAAACATGTACTATCCAGTCTTTCAACTTGTTTGCCTCAAGGCTTTGTCCAAAGCCTCAGGATGTGTCTTGCATACATGCAGCTGGTGTGCCCCAGAGGGCATTTTTCAACCAAACAGGGAGGGATAAGTGATCCCCCCTCCCCACCTCCCCTGATCCGCCATCCTTTGAAGGCGCCTTCTCCAGGGGGTCCCCCACAGCACTGAGTCCCACTGCCCACCGTGGTGGCTAGCTGGATACTGGCCTTTCCCTCTTCCCTGTTATTCTTTGCATACTTATTCTGACCTCCTAGAGTCATCCCCCAATAAGGTATTGCTCTAAAGTTTTTGACCCAGTCTTTGCCTTTGGGGGAACCCAAATCAAGATGGTCCTACTCTACATGAAGGAAGAATAGGATCAACTGGAAAAAGCAGGTTGAAGTTTTTACACTCAGTCAGACCTGCTTGAAAAGAACAGGATATCAGAGAGCAGTGGCCGTCTCATGCTGATGCAGAGGAGAGTGGAAAGATATGCTTCTGTTATATCTAAGGCCTCCCTTCTCTGTACCTGACTACACTTTTTCTTTTTACTGAAATGAAATGAGAAGGGTACCTAAAGACAGAGACCAAACAGTTTCACTGTTACTTGATTCTCTGTTAAATCCAATATCATGCAATGGCCAGATAATTACAAGTTGAGCTTTGAGCTTTTTACAAAATTTGAGATTATCTGGAGGTCCAACCCGTCCTAGATTACAAAATAAAGATGTCTCCCCATTTGAGGAATAAAATAGAGACATAAGGCTTTGTCCACAACCTGTAACCAAGCTCCTGAAGGACTTCCAGGGCAACTGTTTCTATTTCAATCAAGGATTGGGCAAGGGTCCATTCCAACTGCTTTCATTACCTTCTCAAGGGCAAAAATTATTAGCCCATTGGTGACATCGACTGTAATGATCTTAATTTTCCTTGGTGTGAAAAAGTGAAGTAGCTCAGTCGTGTTCGACTCTTTGCGACTGCATGGACTGTAGTCTACCAGGCTTCTCCATCATGGGATTTTCCAGGCAAGAGTACCAGAGTGGGTTGCCATTTCCTCCTCCAGGGGATCTTCCCAACCCAGGGATGGAACCCGGATCTCCTGCATTGCAGACAGATGCTTTACCCTCTGAACCACCAGGGAAGCCCCTTCCTTGGTATACACGGGTCAAATTTCTTCCTAAACATGTATTTCAAAGAACAGGCAAGTGGGAGTTGTGAATAGAGTCACTGAGCAGAGTGATCCCACCTGTTTTACGTTTTTTGTTCTCCCTTGGGGAAGATGAACTGCCCAGCTTTCTAGAAGAAGCAGAGAGAACTTGGCAATACCTTTCTTAAGAACAGAGGTTAATTTGCTAACTCCACTCATTCTCCAGGAGAAGGAAAAAATTAGCTTTAGGGATGTTTGGACCCACCTGGGGAGGTTTTATCAAGAACATCTCATAACATACTGTCATTCAAGAAGCACAAATTATTCAAAGCCTGGAAAAACGCAAGTTTGAAGGAAAGCAGTAAGATGGAATGAGACAAGAAAGGGGAATGAGACAAGGTTAGAGGACCTGTTGGTGCTCATTGATCCCTGCCCCCTGCCCCTGCACCGAGCATCAGCAACTATACCTTCAGTTCAGTCCAGCTGAAACAAATGTGGAAAGAACTGGAAATTTTCTAAGGGAGGCAGGACTCACAGGCCTAAATAATTTCAGAGTAAGATGCAGCCACTGTGGTAAAAAAAAGCCTGGAGATCACTGTTAGGATTATTAGGTATTAAACAATGCAGAAGAAAAAGCAGGGAAATCAAAATAACAGACTGAAAGTTGCTGTTAACTATTCATTCATTGTTACAGGTGTTGGGAACAGAGCAATGAACAAAGTTAGGGAGGCCCTTTATTCTTTTTTTATTTTTCACTTATGTTTTGCCACGCTGCTTGGCTTGTGGGATCTCAGTTCCCCAACCAGGGACTGAACCTGCACTCTTGGCAGTGAAAGCACAGATTCCTAACCACTGGACCACCAGGGAATTCTTGAGATCCTTTATTCTGAAAAGAGAGCCCTCTTTGCTAGTTTCCCAGATTGCTTTTTTATGTTCAACCTTTCATAACATTATATATTTTTGGTAGATTTAGCTGAAAGTTAAGTCTAGGTGTTAATGAGAATTCCATGGACGTTTCAAGGTAATGTTTAAAAACAACAGATCTTTGATTTTAGGTTTGTGTCTCTTCTTATGCCCTTAAAATCTTGATAGTAAAATTGTCCCCTGTTTTTGTGTTAAGTGATTAGCAACTGGATTGGGTACTCACCCAGAATGGGAACAATACGGAAGATTCAGAGGCAGGGGCCTTTCTTCAGTCTTGAATTGGGCACATTAATGCTGCAAATAAAGATTACATTCCCCAATTCACTTGTTCCTAGACATGGCCTTGCACTTTTGGCCATTAAGACATAAGCAGTGAAAAGGAGTTGACTAAGCTGGGATGGGTCCTTTTTTTGCCCTTTTATTTTTATTCTGCTTCTCCCAGAAGGACTGAAATACAGATATGAAGAGTGGAGCTCCAGTTGCCATCTTGGCCCCGAAGGTGACCCTGAGGATGGAAAACATGCTGAGGATGGTGAAGCAGAGAGACAGAAGGGTCCCTGAAAGTATCCTGTGCTTCCCTGTTAATCCTAGACAACCTATTTCCAGTTTCCTTTACCCAAGGGGTTAAAAAAAAAGAAATGTTCATCTTGTTGAAGCTACTCCTAGTTTAGGCTTTGTTACTTGTTACAAATTCATTGCAATTTGTAGCAGCTATAGTAAGGGTGGTATACATTTTGGGGGCCACTGTTACCTACAAGCCACAGCAATTTTGTGTTAAAAGGTTGCCTATATTCGCAGGTCTGGGCAATTGTCCTTTGGCTTCTCTTTCAGTGGAGTTGCTCAGGAAAGCTGAGCAGAGCTCTCCTGGGTTACTCTCCTTCTTTACTGTCTTTTGCATTTGCCTTGTTTTTTCCCCCACCATTACTATTTCCTCCCTCAACTGGGAGGAAATACAAAGCTGAAGGGACAGGCTGGGACTGGGAGAGTGAAGTTGAACAGAAGGAAGATATTGGAGGCTTGACAACTCAGCTGGATACAACTTTCATAGTAAATGGCTCCCTCTGCTCTTATCACCTAAGACCAGGCCTAGTTTTGTTATTGAAGGAGAAAAAGTAGTGCTCCTACTTGGGTCAAAATGTGTTCTTTTTCTTTCCTCCTTGTTTTATTTATTTATTTATTTTTTCTTTTTTTTGGTCTTTAATTGACTTTTTGGGAACCAGTCACCCTAGCCAAGAATCTCAGGAATGTATGCTTACTCCTCATTATAGATAAGCTGTTTCTCTGTTGTCTGAGCAATCTTTTCCCCCTGAGATACACGTAAATTCCTTTAAAAGAAAAAAATACGTATTTGAATATATCTCATACTTATCTGGGCTTCCCAGGTGGCGCTAGTGGTAAAGAATCCGCCTGCCAAGCAGAAGACCCAGGTTCGATCCCGGGTTGGGAAGAACCCCTGGAGGAGGGCATGGCAACCCACTCTAGTATTCTTGCCTGGAGAATCCCATGACAGAGGAGCCTGGCAGGTTGCAGTCCATAGGGTCACAAAGAGTTGGCCACAACTGAAGTGACTTAGCATGTTCCATGCATACTTACTCCTCAACTGATTCTACAAAGCTCGGGAAAGGCCTAAAGAGAAGAATGGGGAAACCGTCAATAAAACAACAAAATCACCATTAAACAGTGCAAGCAGGTTTGGTGGATAGAAGTCTTTAACTGTGGCACCTTCTCCTGCAGAGACCTTTGCTCCACTTCAAGAGAGGCTCCAGCTATTGATTTCTGTCTACAAAGTGTTAGAAACAAGAAGCAGAATTCTAAGTTTTGCTACTGAAGTAAAATAGCAACAACAACAACAAAAAAAGAGGAACATCGAGAACTTTAGCTTACATGAGATGCCCCCAGTAGAAATCTGAGATCCACCAATCTGTTTCTGACTTCCTCACCTTTGACATGTCTCATATCCTGCAGTGCTTCACGATTGTTGCCCAGTTAAATGTCCTGCTCCTGCATCTACGCCCCTCCGTTCTCATGCTCACGGTCTGGAGTCTAGTGCCTCCAACAGTCTTCCTTCAAACCACTGCCTCCCTTTACTCAAAACACCCTGCACCCCAACTCTGGGCCCTATCTGTTTTCTCAGGGAACCCTTTGTGTACCTCACACTAAACCCTTACCATGTTATCTGGAAGGACCCGTTTGTGTATGTTTTCTTACTTAAGTTTGACCTTGAGGGACTTCCCCTGGTGGTCCAGCAGTTAAGACTCTGCACTTCCATGGCAGGCAGCACAGGTTCTATTCCTGGTTGGAGAGCTAAAATCCCACATGCAGCAAAGTGTGGCTAATATGTTAAAAAACAAAAACAAACTGAAACTTGAGTGTTGGCCCCTGGCTTAGCAGAGTAGCTCCTCCTAGACTATTTCCTGACCTTAAGTAGGAGTGATAATCACAGTACCTGTGAAAAACTAAGTGACCAGTTATCGCTTGCAATTAACTAGTTAAAAAAAAAAAAAAATCCTTGAAATTAAGTGTGTGTGCCTATAATATGCTCATTTGCCACTTAAAGACCCTTTGTGGTGAAGTGACTCTTCAAATACTTTGCCTACTTTAAAAATTAAGTTATTTTCTCATTTTCCACATTTGAGAATTGTTAACATATTCTGGGCTTCCCAGGTGGCTGAATGGTAGAGAATCTGCCTGCCAATGCGGGATATGTGGGTTCGGTCCCTTGGTCGGGAGGATCCCTTGGAGAAGAGAACAACCCATTCCGGTATTCTTGCCTGGAAGATTCCACAGACAGAGGAGCCTGGCAGGCTACAGTTCATGGAGTCACAAAGAGTCAGACATGACTGAGCGTGTACAATATGTTGATATATGTATGTACATATATACATGTATGTGTGTACAATATTCTGATATATATTTCAAATATTTTTCTTAGTCTGTGGTTTACTTTTTTCTCAACAGGATTTCAAAAAAGCAAATATTTTAAATGTTGATGATATCCACTTTATCATTTTTTTTAATCAATTACCATTTTTGTCTTTTATCTAAGAATTATTGCCTACCTTTTTCCCTATGTTTTCTACTAAGGGTCTAATTATGTCTTAACTCTTAATTATTCTTTCTTCTTCAGATCATATTTCATTCCCTCAGGGAAGCCTTGTCTAACTTCCCAGAGAAGATATGATCCCTATGTTATATATCTTTAGAGCATTTTAAACATTTTTCCCATATTTACTTCAGTTTACAATTACACATGTTGTGTGATTATTTGCTAAATATCTGCCATCTTTCAGATTTTTCCTCATTGGAATCTACCTTTGCCTACCATTATATCACTGAGTCTAATACAGTTTACTTCATAGAAATTGAATGAATAAATGAATAGAATAAAAAAAAAAAAAAAAAAAAAGTGTGTGTGTGTGTGTGTGTGTATGCAAGACAAAGAGAGAGAGAAAATTACCCAAAGTGAGAAGATTTAAATTTGAATACATCTGGGAATTGTGAATGAGAAATAAACAGGTAAGTAAAATTAGATCTCATGAAAGGTCTTTCACAATGGATCATCAGAAACTTCAACAGTCATGATATGTGCTAATACCAAAGATAGAGCAGTGGAGGGATTTAAAGCATGTGCTGAGCAAATGGATTTCAAAGTTCATATTTCAAATGTGTAAACCTAAGCCAATTACTTAACTTCTTTGTTTCTGTAGATTCATCATTTGTCAAATGCAGATTCTACTAATGCTTTCCTAATGTTATGAGAATTAAAGGAGTTAATATATATGAAACACTTTAAGTGGCTAGCGCGTAGAAAGAGCTATATAAGATTTCACTATTATTACTAATGTTCCTGTTATAATTCCTCATCCTAAGCACGGCCCATGACAACAAGAAGAAGGGAAAGTGGTGGTTGGAGGGCTAACATACTTATGTAAATAAATATTAATACTAAGAGCTATGTTAAAGATGGCAATGCGGGCCACTTGCTACTTTGAAAGTGTCTCTTAAAACTGTGCTTTTATAGGGTTCCCTGGTGGTCCAGTGATTGGGAGTCCATCTTGCACTGCATAGGACACCGGTTCGGTCCCTGGTCAGGGAGGATCCCATGCTGTGGGGCAACTAAGTCCCTGAGCCTGCGCTCTGGAGCCCGCGAGCCGCAGGGACTGACGCACGCGCAGAAACTGCTGAAGGCCCCGCACCCTGGAGCTCTGCGCCCCGCAGTGAGAAGCCCCTGCACTGAGATGACGAGGAGACCCCGCTCCCCTCAAGGAGAGAAAGCCCGCACAGGGCAGTGAGGTCCCAGTACGGCCAAACACAAGTAAATATAAAAAACAAAAACAAAAACTACTTTTGTAAGTGTACTTTGCTGTGAGGGTAAACCCACACAAGAAGAAGACACCTAGATTTCCTGACCACCCTACATCCCATTTTCCCCTTCAACGCTGTGTCTTTGCCAAATTTTGTGATCTCTCATCAAGTACAAATTTTTAAGAGCAGTAAAGATTCTTTCACATAAATTTTGGGAGTCATATATAAGTCGTTTTAAGAACATAAAACTATTGCTTTCGAACTCATAATTTTATTGGAGTACATAATTAAGCAGAATTTGGGAATACAGTTTCCAGATCTTGGTCTAAAGCCTTTTTTGGAAAAACCTTCATAATCCTTATTTGAATTTACATTAGTAAGCATTTGTATAAACTGTAACTAATAATTCTGAGATATCTGGTCCTTTTGACTTATAGGGACACTAAAAGTATGACAAAGTTTCTACCTCTTATACAAATCTTTCTTCTTCCTTTTGATAAAACTCATAATAGGATACTTCAATTTTTGGTTAGTTCCCTTTGGTCTTCTTCACTGTGAAAACTCTTTCCTTCCATTATAATTAATTCAACAAATAATTAACAATCATCTAATTCTACGAAGAGGTATAAGATTCATAAAAGGCAGTTTTATGAATGTCTGTCATGTTGCCACTATAACCCCAGTGCCAACCAAGGTGCATTGCATATAATAGGTGTTCAAAAAGTATTTGGTAAAGAAATACAAATAAAGATCCTACACTGAAGAAGCAGTCTAAGTTTTAGCTCTAGGTTCAAATCCCAGTTTTCCTAATTCTTACCTGTTTGATCTAAAGTAAGTTGTTTAACAAACTCATTTTCCTTGTAAATGTAAATAATATCTATTTCATAAGGGTTATGAGAATTTAGCAAGAGAACAGTTTACTAAAACTTCTTCTGAGTGTATAGTATGTATCAGGGACTGCATTTCAAAATACAGGGCTTTAAAAATTGAGTGGGTTGCAATTTGTGTTCTTAAGACATTTCCACATAATAAAATAGTAACACAGGTCATATAATATGGACCTGTTTGGGTGTTCAAAGTAGGAAGAGATGACATATATTTAAGGGAATTAGGAAACAAGGTGATATATGAAATGGTCCTTGAAGGAGAGTTAGGATTTTTTTTTTTTTTTTTTTGGGACTGCGGTCACATCCCCGCCCGCCGGACCAGCGGCTCCGCAGGGACGGGCCTGCAGCCCGAGAGTTAGGATTTCACCAGTTAAAATGGGCAGGCATATCCAGATGGAACACAGAGCTCATAAACGGGAAGGTGAAATAGTACTGAGATGTCAGTTATTCTTTTGACTGAACATAAGGCTGAGGTAAGAAGTGAGAAACAAGCAAGAAATGTGGAGTAGGGCCATGCTGAGGTTGCCAGTTTCTTTAATCCAGTAGACAGGGAGCAACTCTTGATGTTTGGGGGCAGACCAATGGAATTATAGGATTTGAAGGTGGAAACACCTAAGTGGAGAGACAGGTTAGGAGAGGTTATTGCATTATTTCAGCAAAGAGCTGAAAGACGTGTCAAAGACCAACAGAATTGTAGAGGTGCTGTCCCTGGCAGTGTTAAGCTACGGGACCAATGCTAGTAACCACCTACCTTCACATTTCTTGATGTGAGGGTGGGGGGAAATGTTTAAACCTCTGTGAGTTAGGTTCCCCATTACCTGCAGGTGAAATGCATAATTCAAAAGCAACTCATCCAAAAAGACTAATCACCATATATATATATATATATATATATATATATATATATATATATCTCCACAGAAAATAAAAACACTAATTTGAAAAGATACACGCACCCCGAAGTTCAAAGCAGTATTATTTACAATAACCAAGCCACAAGCAACCGAAGTGTCCATCAACAGATGAATGGATAAAGATGTGACATATATATACATGTGTATATATATACACAATGGGACATTACTCAGCTGTAAGAAGAATGAAATTTTGCCACTTGCAAGAACATGGATGGAGCTGAAACAACAGCATGGAGGGTATCATGCTTAGTGAAATAAGTCAGAGAAAGACCAATTCTGTATGTTATCACTTACATGTGGAGTCTAGAAAGATAAAACTAATGAATATAACAAAAAAGAAACAGACTCACAGATGTAGAAAACAAACTAGTGGTTACCGGTGGGGAGAGGGAAGTTGGGAGGGACAAGAAAGGGGTTGGGGATTAAGAGGGAAAAACTACCATGTTAAAAGTAAATAAGGTAGAAGAGTGTTCTGTACAGCACAGGGAATATAGCCAATATTTCATAATAACTATAAATGAAGTATCATCTTTATAAATTGTGAATCACTATGTTGAAACTAATAGAAGGTTATAAATCAGCTACATCTCAATGTTTTTTTTAACTCACCCTGGTGCAGAGAAAGTACTTCCTAGTATTGAGGCAGTAAGCCAAAATGTAATTTTACTAGTTCTAGGAAGCCTTTAATTGTTTTCTAATCACTCCACATGTACTCCTTAATCATGGGAACCATGTCATCTACTTTATTTAAAATTTTCACAATCCCTGAGCAGGGCTGGGCCATCAGAAAAGTGCTTTGTAAACACAATATTCTTTTCATGAAGCAACTAGGGTTCCAGAGAAGGTACACTCCAGAATCTGCAAACAATTTCAGAAAACAGTACCCTTTGGAACCAAACAAAAAACCCCAGAGTGATTCAATGGAGGCAGAAGTGACTCAGCCTAAGAGGGAGTTATAGATGTGATGGCAGAGAATACAGTGTTCGGTGATAAGAAAACCAATATACAGCCGCTTGGTCAAAGACAAAACTGGATCTACACCTCACACCACATACAAGAATAGACTCCAAAGGGATCAGAGATCTTAATGTAAAGAGCAAAACCCAACAAGCACTAACAGAAAACACAGATGGATTCCTTATGACCTGGGTGTAGGTGAAAGTTTTTGAATTATAATTCAAAATCTAGATACAATAAAAGACTACATTAATATGAACAAAAACAAAACCCAAAACTTCTGCATGGCAAAAATGACTATAAGCAAAGTCAAAAGACAAACTGGAAGAAAACATTTGCAAAATATATCACAAATAATGATCTAATGCTCATTACAAGCTGCACATCTCAAATCTAACGGCAACCAGAAGGGTAACGCAGACATGGAGTACAGCCTCTCTAAACAAACAGGAGTAGATCACCATTCACTCACTAGATCCCATGCATTTTAGGACTTCATAGTTAAATTTTACTGGTGAAAGTTTGAAATGCTTACCTGTTTACAGACAGACAATTTCAACAGACTATTTCCAATCTAGTGTGCAGAAGAATTTCTGTCAAATCTGTAAAAACAAAATATGCACCCTATGTTTTAAGAAATACAAGGAGATTTCAGATATTTTTGACTCTGACATTTCCTCCACCTCACGCGGTTTTTAAAAAATGAAAAAGCCTTAAGATTCTGCAGGAGTTCTGGTTTTGCACTGATTTCAGAAAATAACTCCCACAAATAATATGCTTCTTCTCTCCAGCAAAGACAAGATTTTACATATTGGATGTACATCCAGTGGGATGTAGAAGCTTCTTGAATTCCTCCTTAACTGTCCATCAGCCCTCTTGTCCTTTCTATGAAATACCAAGGGCAGGAAATGTCTGCTGATTTCACTTGACAGGGTAAGTTCCTGCTTAGCAGTACTTATTACCAAAGTCAGAGTTTCACTATTTTTTAGAATTGTCAATAAATACGTATTGATCACTTTTCCACTAGAGTACTTGCAAGTTTCAAAATGTGGACATCCACCAGTTGCAGGGAGCAGGTCTACTCAGAGGCCAAGGACAAGCCAAGAGAGGCAATAAAAGGCCTTCAGAATGTGGTTTGTGAATGGAATACCATGGGCCAGGCATTGGGAAGGAATTATA
The DNA here is from genome assembly GCF_910594005.1 of Cervus elaphus. Classification (NCBI taxonomy): domain Eukaryota; kingdom Metazoa; phylum Chordata; class Mammalia; order Artiodactyla; family Cervidae; genus Cervus; species Cervus elaphus. The sequence goes on along the minus strand of NC_057826.1, from coordinate 92,978,776 downwards.
ACAGTTTCGGGGGAACAGGACTAGCTTCTGAAAGAATTCAGGACCTGTAGTCAAAAGAGGCTCAGTAGGAATATAAAAGGAATGAAAAGGCTGGAATGGCCACCCATGATGCAGTCCTCGAAGCAGACGAAGATACCTCTTACAACCCATTCTTGCCTGGAGAACCCCGTGGACAGAGGAGCCTGGTGGGTCGGACATGACTGAGCTCACAGCACACACACCTCTTGCCACATCTCCTGCTCCTGTGTCATCATCAGCGGCAGCTCCTGGCAGACTGAAGGCTTCCTCCTTTAAACATGTACTATCCAGTCTTTCAACTTGTTTGCCTCAAGGCTTTGTCCAAAGCCTCAGGATGTGTCTTGCATACATGCAGCTGGTGTGCCCCAGAGGGCATTTTTCAACCAAACAGGGAGGGATAAGTGATCCCCCCTCCCCACCTCCCCTGATCCGCCATCCTTTGAAGGCGCCTTCTCCAGGGGGTCCCCCACAGCACTGAGTCCCACTGCCCACCGTGGTGGCTAGCTGGATACTGGCCTTTCCCTCTTCCCTGTTATTCTTTGCATACTTATTCTGACCTCCTAGAGTCATCCCCCAATAAGGTATTGCTCTAAAGTTTTTGACCCAGTCTTTGCCTTTGGGGGAACCCAAATCAAGATGGTCCTACTCTACATGAAGGAAGAATAGGATCAACTGAAAAAAGCAGGTTGAAGTTTTTACACTCAGTCAGACCTGCTTGAAAAGAACAGGATATCAGAGAGCAGTGGCCGTCTCATGCTGATGCAGAGGAGAGTGGAAAGATATGCTTCTGTTATATCTAAGGCCTCCCTTCTCTGTACCTGACTACACTTTTTCTTTTTACTGAAATGAAATGAGAAGGGTACCTAAAGACAGAGACCAAACAGTTTCACTGTTACTTGATTCTCTGTTAAATCCAATATCATGCAATGGCCAGATAATTACAAGTTGGGCTTTGAGCTTTTTACCAAATTTGAGATTATCTGGAGGTCCAACCCGTCCTAGATTACAAAATAAAGATGTCTCCCCATTTGAGGAATAAAATAGAGACATAAGGCTTTGTCCACAACCTGTAACCAAGCTCCTGAAGGACTTCCAGGGCAACTGTTTCTATTTCAATCAAGGATTGGGCAAGGGTCCATTCCAACTGCTTTCATTACCTTCTCAAGGGCAAAAATTATTAGCCCATTGGTGACATCGACTGTAATGATCTTAATTTTCCTTGGTGTGAAAAAGTGAAGTAGCTCAGTCGTGTTCGACTCTTTGCGACTGCATGGACTGTAGTCTACCAGGCTTCTCCATCATGGGATTTTCCAGGCAAGAGTACCAGAGTGGGTTGCCATTTCCTCCTCCAGGGGATCTTCCCAACCCAGGGATGGAACCCGGATCTCCTGCATTGCAGACAGATGCTTTACCCTCTGAACCACCAGGGAAGCCCCTTCCTTGGTATACACGGGTCAAATTTCTTCCTAAACATGTATTTCAAAGAACAGGCAAGTGGGAGTTGTGAATAGAGTCACTGAGCAGAGTGATCCCACCTGTTTTACGTTTTTTGTTCTCCCTTGGGGAAGATGAACTGCCCAGCTTTCTAGAAGAAGCAGAGAGAACTTGGCAATACCTTTCTTAAGAACAGAGGTTAATTTGCTAACTCCACTCATTCTCCAGGAGAAGGAAAAAATTAGCTTTAGGGATGTTTGGACCCACCTGGGGAGGTTTTATCAAGAACATCTCATAACATACTGTCATTCAAGAAGCACAAATTATTCAAAGCCTGGAAAAACGCAAGTTTGAAGGAAAGCAGTAAGATGGAATGAGACAAGAAAGGGGAATGAGACAAGGTTAGAGGACCTGTTGGTGCTCATTGATCCCTGCCCCCTGCCCCTGCACCGAGCATCAGCAACTATACCTTCAGTTCAGTCCAGCTGAAACAAATGTGGAAAGAACTGGAAATTTTCTAAGGGAGGCAGGACTCACAGGCCTAAATAATTTCAGAGTAAGATGCAGCCACTGTGGTAAAAAAAAGCCTGGAGATCACTGTTAGGATTATTAGGTATTAAACAATGCAGAAGAAAAAGCAGGGAAATCAAAATAACAGACTGAAAGTTGCTGTTAACTATTCATTCATTGTTACAGGTGTTGGGAACAGAGCAATGAACAAAGTTAGGGAGGCCCTTTATTCTTTTTTTATTTTTCACTTATGTTTTGCCACGCTGCTTGGCTTGTGGGATCTCAGTTCCCCAACCAGGGACTGAACCTGCACTCTTGGCAGTGAAAGCACAGATTCCTAACCACTGGACCACCAGGGAATTCTTGAGATCCTTTATTCTGAAAAGAGAGCCCTCTTTGCTAGTTTCCCAGATTGCTTTTTTATGTTCAACCTTTCATAACATTATATATTTTTGGTAGATTTAGCTGAAAGTTAAGTCTAGGTGTTAATGAGAATTCCATGGACGTTTCAAGGTAATGTTTAAAAACAACAGATCTTTGATTTTAGGTTTGTGTCTCTTCTTATGCCCTTAAAATCTTGATAGTAAAATTGTCCCCTGTTTTTGTGTTAAGTGATTAGCAACTGGATTGGGTACTCACCCAGAATGGGAACAATACGGAAGATTCAGAGGCAGGGGCCTTTCTTCAGTCTTGAATTGGGCACATTAATGCTGCAAATAAAGATTACATTCCCCAATTCACTTGTTCCTAGACATGGCCTTGCACTTTTGGCCATTAAGACATAAGCAGTGAAAAGGAGTTGACTAAGCTGGGATGGGTCCTTTTTTTGCCCTTTTATTTTTATTCTGCTTCTCCTAGAAGGACTGAAACACAGATATGAAGAGTGGAGATCCAGTTGCCATCTTGGCCCCGAAGGTGACCCTGAGGATGGAAAACATGCTGAGGATGGTGAAGCAGAGAGACAGAAGGGTCCCTGAAAGTATCCTGTGCTTCCCTGTTAATCCTAGACAACCTATTTCCAGTTTCCTTTACCCAAGGGGTTAAAAAAAAAGAAATGTTCATCTTGTTGAAGCTACTCCTAGTTTAGGCTTTGTTACTTGTTACAAATTCATTGCAATTTGTAGCAGCTATAGTAAGGGTGGTATACATTTTGGGGGCCACTGTTACCTACAAGCCACAGCAATTTTGTGTTAAAAGGTTGCCTATATTCGCAGGTCTGGGCAATTGTCCTTTGGCTTCTCTTTCAGTGGAGTTGCCCAGGAAAGCTGAGCAGAGCTCTCCTGGGTTACTCTCCTTCTTTACTGTCTTTTGCATTTGCCTTGTTTTTTCCCCCACCATTACTATTTCCTCCCTCAACTGGGAGGAAATACAAAGCTGAAGGGACAGGCTGGGACTGGGAGAGTGAAGTTGAACAGAAGGAAGATATTGGAGGCTTGACAACTCAGCTGGATACAACTTTCATAGTAAATGGCTCCCTCTGCTCTTATCACCTAAGACCAGGCCTAGTTTTGTTATTGAAGGAGAAAAAGTAGTGCTCCTACTTGGGTCAAAATGTGCTCTTTTTCTTTCCTCCTTGTTTTATTTATTTATTTATTTTTTCTTTTTTTGGTCTTTAATTGACTTTTTGGGAACCAGTCACCCTAGCCAAGAATCTCAGGAATGTATGCTTACTCCTCATTATAGATAAGCTGTTTCTCTGTTGTCTGAGCAATCTTTTCCCCCTGAGATACACGTAAATTCCTTTAAAAGAAAAAAATACGTATTTGAATATATCTCATACTTATCTGGGCTTCCCAGGTGGCGCTAGTGGTAAAGAATCCGCCTGCCAAGCAGAAGACCCAGGTTCGATCCCGGGTTGGGAAGAACCCCTGGAGGAGGGCATGGCAACCCACTCTAGTATTCTTGCCTGGAGAATCCCATGACAGAGGAGCCTGGCAGGTTGCAGTCCATAGGGTCACAAAGAGTTGGCCACAACTGAAGTGACTTAGCATGTTCCATGCATACTTACTCCTCAACTGATTCTACAAAGCTCGGGAAAGGCCTAAAGAGAAGAATGGGGAAACCGTCAATAAAACAACAAAATCACCATTAAACAGTGCAAGCAGGTTTGGTGGATAGAAGTCTTTAACTGTGGCACCTTCTCCTGCAGAGACCTTTGCTCCACTTCAAGAGAGGCTCCAGCTATTGATTTCTGTCTACAAAGTGTTAGAAACAAGAAGCAGAATTCTAAGTTTTGCTACTGAAGTAAAATAGCAACAACAACAACAAAAAAAGAGGAACATCGAGAACTTTAGCTTACATGAGATGCCCCCAGTAGAAATCTGAGATCCACCAATCTGTTTCTGACTTCCTCACCTTTGACATGTCTCATATCCTGCAGTGCTTCACGATTGTTGCCCAGTTAAATGTCCTGCTCCTGCATCTACGCCCCTCCGTTCTCATGCTCACGGTCTGGAGTCTAGTGCCTCCAACAGTCTTCCTTCAAACCACTGCCTCCCTTTACTCAAAACACCCTGCACCCCAACTCTGGGCCCTATCTGTTTTCTCAGGGAACCCTTTGTGTACCTCACACTAAACCCTTACCATGTTATCTGGAAGGACCCGTTTGTGTATGTTTTCTTACTTAAATTTGACCTTGAGGGACTTCCCCTGGTGGTCCAGCAGTTAAGACTCTGCACTTCCATGGCAGGCAGCACAGGTTCTATTCCTGGTTGGAGAGCTAAAATCCCACATGCAGCAAAGTGTGGCTAATATGTTAAAAAACAAAAACAAACTGAAACTTGAGTGTTGGCCCCTGGCTTAGCGGAGTAGCTCCTCCTAGACTATTTCCTGACCTTAAGTAGGAGTGATAATCACAGTACCTGTGAAAAACTAAGTGACCAGTTATCGCTTGCAATTAACTAGTTAAAAAAAAAAAAAAATCCTTGAAATTAAGTGTGTGTGCCTATAATATGCTCATTTGCCACTTAAAGACCCTTTGTGGTGAAGTGACTCTTCAAATACTTTGCCTACTTTAAAAATTAAGTTATTTTCTCATTTTCCACATTTGAGAATTGTTAACATATTCTGGGCTTCCCAGGTGGCTGAATGGTAGAGAATCTGCCTGCCAATGCGGGATATGTGGGTTCGGTCCCTTGGTCGGGAGGATCCCTTGGAGAAGAGAACAACCCATTCCGGTATTCTTGCCTGGAAGATTCCACAGACAGAGGAGCCTGGCAGGCTACAGTTCATGGAGTCACAAAGAGTCAGACATGACTGAGCGTGTACAATATGTTGATATATGTATGTACATATATACATGTATGTGTGTACAATATTCTGATATATATTTCAAATATTTTTCTTAGTCTGTGGTTTACTTTTTTCTCAACAGGATTTCAAAAAAGCAAATATTTTAAATGTTGATGATATCCACTTTATCATTTTTTTTAATCAATTACCATTTTTGTCTTTTATCTAAGAATTATTGCCTACCTTTTTCCCTATGTTTTCTACTAAGGGTCTAATTATGTCTTAACTCTTAATTATTCTTTCTTCTTCAGATCATATTTCATTCCCTCAGGGAAGCCTTGTCTAACTTCCCAGAGAAGATATGATCCCTATGTTATATATCTTTAGAGCATTTTAAACATTTTTCCCATATTTACTTCAGTTTACAATTACACATGTTGTGTGATTATTTGCTAAATATCTGCCATCTTTCAGATTTTTCCTCATTGGAATCTACCTTTGCCTACCATTATATCACTGAGTCTAATACAGTTTACTTCATAGAAATTGAATGAATAAATGAATAGAATAAAAAAAAAAAAAAAAAGTGTGTGTGTGTGTGTGTGTATGCAAGACAAAGAGAGAGAGAAAATTACCCAAAGTGAGAAGATTTAAATTTGAATACATCTGGGAATTGTGAATGAGAAATAAACAGGTAAGTAAAATTAGATCTCATGAAAGGTCTTTCACAATGGATCATCAGAAACTTCAACAGTCATGATATGTGCTAATACCAAAGATAGAGCAGTGGAGGGATTTAAAGCATGTGCTGAGCAAATGGATTTCAAAGTTCATATTTCAAATGTGTAAACCTAAGCCAATTACTTAACTTCTTTGTTTCTGTAGATTCATCATTTGTCAAATGCAGATTCTACTAATGCTTTCCTAATGTTATGAGAATTAAAGGAGTTAATATATATAAAACACTTTAAGTGGCTAGCGCATAGAAAGAGCTATATAAGATTTCACTATTATTACTAATGTTCCTGTTATAATTCCTCATCCTAAACACGGCCCATGACAACAAGAAGAAGGGAAAGTGGTGGTTGGAGGGCTAACATACTTATGTAAATAAATATTAATACTAAGAGCTATGTTAAAGATGGCAATGCGGGCCACTTGCTACTTTGAAAGTGTCTCTTAAAACTGTGCTTTTATAGGGTTCCCTGGTGGTCCAGTGATTGGGAGTCCATCTTGCACTGCATAGGACACCGGTTCGGTCCCTGGTCAGGGAGGATCCCATGCTGTGGGGCAACTAAGTCCCTGAGCCTGCGCTCTGGAGCCCGCGAGCCGCAGGGACTGACGCACGCGCAGAAACTGCTGAAGGCCCCGCACCCTGGAGCTCTGCGCCCCGCAGTGAGAAGCCCCTGCACTGAGATGACGAGGAGACCCCGCTCCCCTCAAGGAGAGAAAGCCCGCACAGGGCAGTGAGGTCCCAGTACGGCCAAAAACAAGTAAATATAAAAAACAAAAACTACTTTTGTAAGTGTACTTTGCTGTGAGGGTAAACCCACACAAGAAGAAGACACCTAGATTTCCTGACCACCCTACATCCCATTTTCCCCTTCAACGCTGTGTCTTTGCCAAATTTTGTGATCTCTCATCAAGTACAAATTTTTAAGAGCAGTAAAGATTCTTTCACATAAATTTTGGGAGTCATATATAAGTCGTTTTAAGAACATAAAACTATTGCTTTCGAACTCATAATTTTATTGGAGTACATAATTAAGCAGAATTTGGGAATACAGTTTCCAGATCTCGGTCTAAAGCCTTTTTTGGAAAAACCTTCATAATCCTTATTTGAATTTACATTAGTAAGCATTTGTATAAACTGTAACTAATAATTCTGAGATATCTGGTCCTTTTGACTTATAGGGACACTAAAAGTATGACAAAGTTTCTACCTCTTATACAAATCTTTCTTCTTCCTTTTGATAAAACTCATAATAGGATACTTCAATTTTTGGTTAGTTCCCTTTGGTCTTCTTCACTGTGAAAACTCTTTCCTTCCATTATAATTAATTCAACAAATAATTAACAATCATCTAATTCTACAAAGAGGTATAAGATTCATAAAAGGCAGTTTTATGAATGTCTGTCATGTTGCCACTATAACCCCAGTGCCAACCAAGGTGCATTGCATATAATAGGTGTTCAAAAAGTATTTGGTAAAGAAATACAAATAAAGATCCTACACTGAAGAAGCAGTCTAAGTTTTAGCTCTAGGTTCAAATCCCAGTTTTCCTAATTCTTACCTGTTTGATCTAAAGTAAGTTGTTTAACAAACTCATTTTCCTTGTAAATGTAAATAATATCTATTTCATAAGGGTTATGAGAATTTAGCAAGAGAACAGTTTACTAAAACTTCTTCTGAGTGTATAGTATGTATCAGGGACTGCATTTCAAAATACAGGGCTTTAAAAATTGAGTGGGTTGCAATTTGTGTTCTTAAGACATTTCCACATAATAAAATAGTAACACAGGTCATATAATATGGACCTGTTTGGGTGTTCAAAGTAGGAAGAGATGACATATATTTAAGGGAATTAGGAAACAAGGTGATATATGAAATGGTCCTTGAAGGAGAGTTAGGATTTCACCAGTTAAAATGGGCAGGCATATCCAGATGGAACACAGAGCTCATAAACGGGAAGGTGAAATAGTACTGAGATGTCAGTTATTCTTTTGACTGAACATAAGGCTGAGGTAAGAAGTGAGAAACAAGCAAGAAATGTGGAGTAGGGCCATGCTGAGGTTGCCAGTTTCTTTAATCCAGTAGACAGGGAGCAACTCTTGATGTTTGGGGGCAGACCAATGGAATTATAGGATTTGAAGGTGGAAACACCTAAGTGGAGAGACAGGTTAGGAGAGGTTATTGCATTATTTCAGCAAAGAGCTAATAAAGGCCTGCAGCAGGGAGTGGTCAGAGGCAACTGGACAGAACAAAGCAGGCACATTTCAGAGAATGGAGGGTCTGTGACTAGTGCCATGCGCTGGAGGGAGAGAAGGGGAGTGGGAGACGAGACGGGGCGAGTGGTTTGGGGAGAGAGACCCCGTGACTGAAGCCATTGACACTATTTACAGAAAGGGGTAAGTCGCAGGGAAGTGTGGGTTTAGGTTTCGGAAATGGGTCAGCTTGAGGTCTGAGTTTCTCCTTTCTGCCACCTTCCCTTTTTTATATCCAGGTTTTCAGGGCCACCTCCACTTCCCTCCTCCTCTATGCACTAAGACATTGTGCTTTCTCTTCTCGACCGGACCCTGCGCTGATCTTCAGGTTCCAATTATTCTGTTCCCCATAGTGCTCTCCCAGCCAGAATGACCCCAGGTCAGATCCTGGACTGGAGGACACTCCACCCGCCAGATCCCCTATCGTCTTCGCCTAGGCAGCTTCCATGCGTGCGCCTCCACGGCTCTATGACCAATAGGCAGGCCCCAGTGCTGGGATTCGACTCGCTATTGGTTGGCGGAGCCATGGTGAGAGATGGTGCGGTGCAGGTTCTCAGCACCAGCGAGAGCTGTGGGCGGTTGCTAAGGCGACCGTTCGTGACGTAGGGCCGTCAGGCCGAGCGAGCCCCAGATGATTGGCTAGACGATCGGACGATCCTTCCTTATTGGCCGCGGGGTCGTCCGGTGCCGAGCGTGCGTAGAGCGAAGGTTCCTTCCGCTCCGCGTCTCCGTTGACTGGAGACGGGCGGAGCGCCGGCTCCCGGGAACTGTGGCCTCTAGTGAGATCCGGAGGTGAGGAGGGCGGTGAGTGGGAGCGGGTTGGGGTCGTGTAGGTGGAGGTTCTCCAGCTCCGCCCGACCCTGCCGGGAAGGGGCAACCGGCACCCCCGGCTGATCCGGAGGGGAGCTGAGCGGGAGGTTTTGCCCCGGGTGGCGCCTCGGTCCGGCGGGGACTGCGAAGAGACGTCCTTGAGGCGCAGCTGGCCGAGCGGCGGCCCGCATCCATGCCGGGGAGCCGCGGGACAGGCTAGGCCTACGGGTCGGACGGGGGGCCCGCCTCTTCGGGGCTGCGGTCGCTGTCGATGGGCCGGCGGGGCATCGCCGCGTTCCCTGGCCCCGTCCGAAGCCGGCGGTGCTGGCTGCGCAGTCATGATCGTTGGGGCGACAAGGGTGCCAGGCGGGGTGACCTCGGAGTCCCCTTGATTCGATAAATTCTGGGGAGACTGTGGGGCAGCCCGGCCCGCAGCTCGAGGAGAGGACGCGAGAAAGTCTGTATGGTGCCGTGGTTCACGCCCATGCTTGCTGTTCTTACTGGGTTTACGCCCTGGCGCTGCTGTTCGTCAGCACCTTTCTGTAAAGTGACGGATGAGATCTCCATAAATGCTGCTGACTAGTTCAGAGCTGTGGATCTGCATAGATGCCTCCGGTTATTTCCTGGAGAAACGAGTTGAGAGGATGCGAGAGCCCAAGGTAGAGACTTGCCCAAAGACTTGAACGATTCTTCTTTGGAGAGGCGTCTTCTCCTTGGTGTTGATTCCTGATGTCCTTTAGTCTAAATCCTGTAGGTTTTTCGGAATTATTTGGTTTTGGTATTTTGGCTAGGAGAAACGTACCTTGGAGATTCACAAATAGAACAGTCAATTTTTGCGGTAGGAGGAAGTTGATGTACTCCGTCTTTTTTTTTTTTTTTTTTTTTTTTGTACTCCGTCTTAAATGGTCGTTTGAAATTGTTCAGGGATTGAAGACTTGCCTTCTCAGCATCACACAATGTGAAGAATGTATTTTTGTTGTTGTTGTTTGCTTGTGGATTGATTTTTCTCTTCATGCAGTGAGAAACAGTTTATGATTTAGAGGTAATGTAGCAAAGACTCAAAGTGTGCTTTGGGGATGGACTGGATTTTGAGGGCCTTCTTGGTGGTTGTGTCTTTCCAATTTGTGATAAAACTTGGCAGTAAAGACACTGAGAGTAATATCAAGGCTAAAAAATATGCAAAGATTAACATTAACATGTGAAACATTAACATGTGAAAACTTCGTGTATGTGGCATGAACATTTCAAGATGAAGTGTGTGCGCTAATATTTCATGTTCTCTTTTTATTCTTGTATGATCTAGTTTCTAGACTATGAATAGGTAACCACATCTGTATCAGTAGCTGTTTAGGTTGACCATATGAAATTGTTGATATTTGAAATTTGGCCATTTTTCCCCATACAAAAAATAGCAGTTTCATACAGTTCACTTAATACTTGCCTTTGTTAAAGAACTTTGGAGCTCTAGCTTTATAAGTGAATAAAAAGATATGTGATTTACAAAGAGGCGTCATGCCATAGAATTGAGTGTAGAGTCCAGGTTTCCCGATTCCAGTGCAAGAACTACCCCCCGCCCCCCACTAAGATACTGGGTTGAGCAGCAGAATGCTAATCCTTTTGGAATTAAAAATGACTCAGTACAAGACATGGTTCCTGCCCTCAAAGAGACAAAACATACACAGTAATTAATTTAAGAACAGTGTAAGATAGTATATAACCAAATACTGGAATATATAGCATAGGAAGAGCACTGAGTGGGAGGAAAGAATTAGGGTAGGAGGCCAAAGCATCCTTTTCTCTGCAGTTTGCCACAGTAGGTGGTTTTTGTAGCACATTGGATTAGAGTTTGGGGATTCAATTTAATTTAAATTATACATTCTTTTGAGTAATCTATGAAATGTTTGCAGCATACTTCTGTCTGTATGGACAAGGCACACATTGCCTAACTTGATTTTTTAATTTTTTATTATTATTTTTTTAACTTGATTTTTTTTTTTAACTAAAATTTATTTTTATTGCAGCATGGCCTAAACACTTTGAATTTGCGTGAGCCATCCCTATTGCCTGCTAGTGCCATTTGCAACTGCTGATGAAGTTGGAGGATTGGATTCCATGCCATTTAAATGCTTTGCATAATCACAGGGATATAGGGAAGTTGCTAGTGGGAAATGAGATGTGTGTGCAATTATGGTGACTTTTGACACACCTTTGTACATTTGGTTACTCATTTTGTGTTTCCAAATAGGTGAGCTTCTCTGTGTTTGGGAATGGTTCATGGGATTCTGTGTCAATCTTTACCTGAATGTTGCAAAGATGACTTTACACCTAGGAAAGAAATGTCCCAGAATTGACAATGTTACCATGAAGCTTTTGAGGGAAAACATAATGTTCCTAATAATATTTAATAATGCTCAACCTATTTGTGATCAAATTGGGGTGCCTTCTTGCTAGCAGCTCAGATTTTAATTCTGCTGAGTTCACTTTCTGATAGTGAAAAATATATTGACTTGATAAGAGAATAGAATACTCTTTAAGTTGAGACGGCTTGGGGAGAAAGGAGTATTAAAAATTTTGACCTAGTTTTGAAATGTATTTTCAGTTAATTCGTCTTCTGGAACATTGATGCTATTAGACTAGTTTACAGGGTTTTGGTCTTTGTTTTTTTTTTTTTTTTTTTTGGTCTTTGTTTTTAAATATGAAGAAGTTACGTGATAGAAGGCCAGCATGAAAATCTCGGCTCTCATGAAGTTTTTAGTTGAAATGAAGTAGAGTTCAAACCTAAGATGCGATTCATATTCTCCAGTATTTCAAGTGCTTGCTAATTTAACAAAAGATATTTTTGTTATTGTTCATTTTCCAGGATAGTATAGAAAATATAACTTTTCTTCCCCACCCCCTCCTCCTCCTTAATATGTTCTCTGAATGCAGAGAACTGGGGCCCTTGAAGAGGGGGGAATTGTATCCATACCCTAGGGCCCTTTAAAAAAGTCATCTTTTTGGGTCAGGTTCAAGACGTGTCAATAACATGCATGCTACTGTAGCTTAAGAATTTATTTCTAAGTAGCAAGTATTTCTTGAGCAAGTGCTTTTAAGATATATGAGTGCAAGGCACTGGAGGATGAAACGAGGAATAGAACTCACGGAGGACGGTTGAAAAAACCTGAAGAGACACAGGCAGATGCATGCCACATTTACCTATCTCAGTGCCTGCCAGCCTTTTAAAATTGAGACCCACATTAAGAAATACATGTTATGTCAGAAGCCAGGACATACACTCATATCTATAATTTCATGAAACATAGTGTTTCAGGAAATAATACCTACCCATACCATATGTCTAACCCACAGCTATTTTTTTCTTTTAAAATGTTTGTTCTGACTCAGAAACTTGTTTTCATGATCTCATTGATGCAATGAAGGGATTATGACCTGCAGTTTGGAAACCAGGTATCTATATGGTGGTCTGGTGTGGCTGAGGTGTGAGAGGTGACACTTGGTAATTGTTCTGGTTCCTAAGTGTCTCTGATTTTCTTTTCCCTAATCCTTTAAATAGATTAATCCTTTATTTTCCTTAGTTTGATGCTTTTTTTATTTTCTTCTTCCATAAACAGATCGCTTGCTTAATTACCCTAAATGAAAGATTCATTTGAATTCTTGATTGTCAGTCAGTGGGCTTAAAATTTAATCTTAATTTTAATTGATTTTAATGGGTGGTTAATATGCTATATCATAAGCATTAATTTTAGTGTAAGAAGGCTTGCAAGTTCCGATATTAGAGATCAATAACTATATTAGATTTTTAAAAAATCAGAGTATCAAAATTATTATTATTTAGTCAACAAACATGGAGAAGCTTAGTTATGGTAGTCACTAGATCAAAATAACCCAAGTTCTGTTGGAAATGTCTGAATGCCATATATGTCTGCTTTGGCCAGCCAGCCCTATTCTTGTACTGGTCCAGCACTTTTATTAACTTAAAGTCTGGGGAAAGACCTCTAGTGACAGCAGCATTAGGAAGGTTTATTAAACATCATTTTCTTTTTTTTTTAACATCATTTTCTAGTGACAGTATGGCACGTGTTGTGTGGAATGGACAGGTCTAGTGGACTCCTGCCCTCAAGGAGCTTTATAAACTAAGATAGTGATTGATAGGAGGACACTGACGAGATCATGGTTTGGTATTTACCCTTTGCATAACTAGAATGTAGAGAGTGAGGGGGGTGCTCACACCCATTTTGTGGCAGGGTAATCAGAAAGTAAATGTGCGTGGTTGTTTCCCACTTCCGTTTTCTGCTTTACTGCTCTCCTGCTTGGCTTAGATAATAATCAGGAGCTGAGATATTGATTTGGTTTGATCTTAAATGCTCAAATTCATACAAGTGGTAAGAAATAGCTGCTTTTAAGCTGTTTGCTAGTGAATAATAGAGGATTTAAGTATTGTGAATAAAGGAGTAATGAGTCCTCTCATTTGAATTTTGTAATTATTTCCCGGAATTACGAGAATCACTGTCAAATAGTATTATCCTTAAGGTACAAGACACCGCATACAAAAGCAGGGTTTTAAAGGTTTTCCTGAAAATACAGTGAGCTGTATATTAAGTGTTCATACTTGGTACTCCTTCCAGGATCCAAGGATTCTGTAGCTACTATGTTGTCAAGACTTTTCCGAATGCATGGCCTCTTTGTGGCCTCCCATCCCTGGGAAGTTATAGTGGGGACAGTGACGCTGACCATCTGCATGATGTCCATGAACATGTTCACTGGCAACAGTAAGATCTGTGGCTGGAATTATGAATGTCCGAAGTTTGAAGAGGTTTGTGAGATTAATCTGATTGTTGACTCAATTACATTTTAAATTTCTCCTTTTAGAGACCATATAATCAAAAAAACTTATGAGTAAAATTTTTATTTCAGTATTCATAATTTATCTCAAATTTTCATTTACCTATATTTACTTCTAAAGATACTTTCCTTTTGCTTTTGATATAGAAATGAGTGTAATTGACTTTACCTAAGAAATCTAGCTTTCCTAAGTAACTTAACAGTAAAAAATGATTGACTTAAACATTGGATGTTTAAAAATTGGGAGTTAATATTTTATTTGCATTTTAATATTTTATTTTACTTGTGCCTGCATTATCATGATGATACATAAACTAATGATGCCATACAAAATAAAAATTATTATTTTTGATTTGGACTTTTCTATTTCTCCCAATAGGATGTTTTGAGCAGCGACATCATAATTCTTACAATTACACGATGCATAGCAATATTGTATATTTACTTCCAGTTCCAGAATTTACGCCAACTTGGATCAAAATATATTTTGGGTAATAATTTATATATGACCTTTTTGTGTGCTATCAAATGTTTTATTCCCTGTGGAAATTTACCTGCTTAGATCACATGGGTGGAAATGTGTGTGTTGCTTAACGTGTGCTGCATGTATTCAGTAGTTTCATTTCTTTTCATTCAAATTAGACATTCTGCTATTTGAGACCTTAATAATCTGGAGAAAATAATATTTCCTGCAGAATGTTGTAGGACTGTATGTTATTTGTGTGTAATAAGGGTGAAATTTTTTCAGCTTGTTGAATTTTGTCATTATAGGTATTGCTGGACTCTTCACAATTTTCTCCAGTTTCGTATTCAGTACAGTTGTCATTCATTTCTTAGATAAAGAATTGACAGGTTTGAAGTAAGTATTTAAAGCATAAATATACTTTCTTCCAAAATATATTGTTAAGAACTTTTCTTCTCCATGTTATAAAGCATTGCAATATTTAAATTTCTGAAAGTTTATGGAAAATAGGGGAAATTTTTTCATTAAATCAGTTAGCTAATACCTGATAATGTTTTGCTGTGTTTCGTTTCCCATTTTTTTATGCTTGAAGGAAACTTCTGAGATCATACTCTATATACTGCTTTATAACTTTTATGCTTATGGAAAGTTATAAACATCTTTGCATGTCCTTAACAGCTAGCTGTTGAGTATTTTCCTATATGAATGTATTGTAGTTTATTTACTTAATCCTCTGAGTTGGATTTTTAGGTTATTTAATTTCTCCCATTAATAACAATACTGTGATAAATGTCTTTGTAGCAAATTTTTGTTCTTATTTTCCTAGGATACATCCGTAGGAGTGAAACAGTGGCTGTGTAGGTCTTTAGGGCTTTTAAGGGTCATTATTGCCAACTTAACTCTCCAGAAAAGTTGTTTAGTTTATCCTTCCATAGGCAGTATTATAATTAATGAGAAAAGAATTATATACAGTATACTGGTTTTCCCTACTACCTGAAAATACAGCTCTCCTATGAAACCTTTTGTAAGTGAAGAAGCAATTACCTTAGAACACATCTTCCTAATGGACGCACACAGTGTGTATCTTTGAACTCAGTCATGTTCGACTCTTTGTGACCCTGTGGACTGTAGCCCTCCAGGCTCCTCTGTGCATAGGAATTCCCAGGCAAGAATACTGGAGTGGGTTTCCATTTCTTCCTCCAGGGGATCTTCCCCACCAAGGGACTGAATGCAGGTCTCTTGCGAGGCAGGTGCATTCTTCCTTCTGAGCCATGGGGAAGCTCTGGATGCACGCAACAAGTCGTGATGCAGCACGGATGCGCTTCAGGGCTGTGAGCTTGGCGCTGCGATGCCGAGCACAGATCCTGGGCAGTGCCACTCTGCTCCGGTGCCACGGCCTCTGTGCGGCTCCCTGCAAAGCAGACACTGCATGCTGTTTTCACTTCTCACCTTGTTTTTGTAAGAGTGAAAACCCTCTTTGGATTTCTTTTGGTTAGCAAAAATGAGTACTATGTAGGTCTTTCATAAAAGGGAAGTGGAGTAAAGTGAACTTTTGACCAGTGGGGGGGGGGGGGTACCTGTATTCCACTGTTTTCCCCCATACTAATTCATAAGAATGCATTTCTTTTCTTTTACTGATGATGCTGTTTTGCTATAAAATTATCAAAAGGTGTTTCTGTGTAAGCGTATTTACATTTTTAACATTAAAAATCTTCTTAAATAGTTTGACTCATAAATTTAGCTTTGAGGTTGTCAGAGGAGTATAGGGTATACCTCTTGGTCTGCAAAAGGTACACCAGGAGAAAGTTTTCTTTTAGGAAGGGATTTTTAGTGATATTTTTTCTTCTGTTAAATATACCTGATCACATTGTTTTTTTTCCCCCCAGTGAAGCTTTGCCCTTTTTCCTGCTGCTGATCGACCTTTCCAGAGCAAGTGCGCTGGCCAAGTTTGCTCTCAGTTCTAACTCACAGGTATTGTTCATGAGACATGAATGCAGGCGGTATTCTTTTCTCTCAGGCTGTTTACATTAATAGGAAAGATTAATAGAAAAATCTTGGACTTTTTCGCAGTCCATGATTCAGGAGTTGCATATAATTTTGTCCAGTCTTAAGACGGGTCTTCTTAGGTACCCTAGGAACTGTCCCATTTATTTGCCAACTCAATTGTAATTCCACAGCTTCTAAAATTTGGAATTTTCTCCATTTTCCTTTTTGAAGGTGTCAGAACGTAAGGTATTATGTCTGTTGGATAAATTAGAGTATCTACCTATTGAAACGTATTAGAGAACAGACAGGATCTAAGGGAAGAATCTCAGGGTAGATTGATTTCTGAACCCCTTGAGTTAACACTAGCATTATTTCATCGAAAGTTTCACCTTGGTGTTCATTAGTCACTTTAAAGAATGTTAACATTTTTAGTAATACTGAGTATAAAAGATCATGTACTTCTGCCCTGAGTATGTATTTTATGAATATTTATGATCATTCGAGCATTTTGACACGGATATTTAAGTTTCATAATACTTACATGATCTCAAAAAATTTTAAACCAAGAACATGTGTCAGTGAGTGGTAGCCAAAATATAAAATGATGTAGGAATTTATGTGGGATATAAATGGCAGGACTAATATACTACCTCAAAGGAATCTTCCTAAGAAATAACTAATTCAGTGGGTGGGGGATGCAGAGCGGTGTACATATTCTTTTTTTAGACCTTTATATTATTATTATCCTTTATATCTGGAATGCCTGTTAGTCTTATCATATTGTGTATTTTTTTCTTAATATAGTAAATTCGATTTAGTAAAAGCCCGGGGATGCTCTAAAAGTTTTTAAAGTTATCTCCTACCTTCTCCTCATTTGCTGTGTTTGTCTGTTTTAGGATGAAGTGAGGGAGAACATTGCTCGTGGGATGGCAGTTTTAGGTCCCACCTTCACCCTGGATGCTCTTGTAGAATGTCTTGTGATTGGAGTTGGTACCATGTCAGGTTTGTAAACAATTTTTAATATACTTTAAAATTAATTTGTAGAAGAGAGAGAGGAACACATTATATTGTGTTAGTTATTCTTAAAGTCTGACTTTTAAAAGTCTGACATTACAAAAATTAAAAACTATTTAATTGTATGAATATGTAGGTATATCTGATCTGACCTTTTGTGTGTCTGTTTTAGTGAAAACTGAGCAGTTACTGATTTATTTTCGCTCTTACTATCTCAGCATCTTTTCTGGTGCTCCACTTTTTTGATGACTTTAAGATGTTTTTGTTTGGTTTTTAACCAAGATTGTGTTCTAGGCTCATTTAGAAAGCCATCTTCCAGCCCCTGATGTCATCTGGACTGACTTAATGACTCGGTTCCTTTTGTTTTAACTGTCATGTAGGAGACAATGCAAAAGTTGGGAGTTGGACAGATCTAAGTTGGGTCCACCTAACAGAGTGGTTAGGAAGATTTAAGCAATATGCAGTACATCTTAGCACTGAGCCAGCACTGACCCTAAAATATATGTTTATTCATCCTTAATTGGATAGTAGAGAACTAGATGTTAAACATCAAACATAGGACTCCATTATATAGGACAGAAATTATGGCCTCGTGGAAATTTGCCAGAAAGAATATATCATGCTGTTGTCATGGTTTCCTAATCATTGAGACTATACTTTATGGCTTTCTCATGAGGGCCACACTTGGCTAACTGCTCTTCTACTGTATTTCCCAGTGCCTTGGTGTCCTCAATAAGGGACTTTATTCTTTCAGAAGTAAATCAACTTTTTTTCTTTTCTTTTTTTTTCAGAAGTAAATCAACTTTTAAGAGAGTAATTAGTTGTCATTATTAGCTGAGATCTGTTCACTAGATTGTGTATAAGTATGTATAATGTTTCTTCTAACTTTCGGAGGGTAAATTTATTATTTATTCATTTATTTAATCTATCATTCAAAACAAAACTTACTCAGCAATATGTTTTTAAAAAGTTTTAAAATGTATATTTCTTAAAATTTACTTTTTTGGGGTATAGTTTTAAGTTTTGACAAATGTAGTCATGTAACTGCCACCACAGTCAAGAAAACATTTTTGACCAGGTGAAAATATAACTATGTGATTTTATTCAGGCAGAACAGTATATAAGAAGATGAGAGGAACTGGTAGTGGGCTGTGAAACCAGGGAATTCATTTGAAAGCGACATGGAAAGCAGTGGAAACTGATATGGGAAGTAGGGCGATGACTTTGGTCAGGAT
Organism: Cervus elaphus; assembly: GCF_910594005.1. Lineage (NCBI taxonomy): Eukaryota > Metazoa > Chordata > Mammalia > Artiodactyla > Cervidae > Cervus > Cervus elaphus. The sequence continues at coordinate 92,960,248 of NC_057826.1, read as the reverse complement.
AAGGCATATGGATGAAGGAAGTGATTCAATTTGATGTGGGAAAAGCCAGCAAGGAGGCCTTTACAGCCATACAGAGATGGGAAATAAGTGATTTGGCTCAGAGTAGAATAAAAGGACAGATTTAATACCTATTAACAAGGAAGTAACCCTTGGGAAAGTCAGTGAAAAAGAAACAAGTCTACTTCTTGGAAGAATATAGTGCTGTCCACGCGTAACACAGTGGCACATGGCCCTGGGCCAGAGTGAGGAAGGATGCCTGCAGAACCTGGCGACACCCGTGGCTACTGCTGTATAGAGGGAAAGAGTGGACAGCCGGGGCTTAGAGCACTGGGCAAGTATGGTTTTGATAGTCTCAAGTTTGCAAAGAAAGTTCTGTTTGGCTACTACTTAAATGTAGGTTGTTCATAATGCTTTTGTCATTGTAATTTAGCATTCTCTTGAATTTCTGCCTTGAGAGTAATAGCTATAGAATTTTTAGGAAATACAGTATATGCTTTTTTCTTTCATTTAGTCCAATGATCTAATACAATTCAGAAAATAAAACCCAATGTTGAATTTTTTTAAGTTTTGTATTACTCTAGTTAGCAGTTTTTATGGGAGAAGGGGATCAATTTTTATGTTTTCAAAACCATTTTATTTTTAATATGAATAGCATCAGAAATAGGTTTTATGTTTTATATTCAAGTTTATTTGTAAAGCGAGGGAGTATGATTTGATAATCTAATCTTTTCCTAGCTCTGTTCCCTTCTATTTGAGAAGATTACCAAATGACACCTGAAACATTTGTTAATTTTGGATGTTGGATTGCCTTTCTGTGTTACATCATTTTTCAAAGAGATCAATGAAATGAACTGAAATTTTAAGACTGTCAGTAGATACCACAGAGGTTGTATTGAAATGACAGTTGCGTAGTGCACATAAAATATTGATTATGATACTGCATCAAGAATGATATAACAGGCAGTGTGTTTTACAAGAAGTCCTTGGTCCTCAGGTGAATTGGTTCTGTGGTGATGAATGGGATTGGACTAGCAGGATAACGGGGTGGAAGGTGTTTGCCCCATTAGAGTTCTGTCCCTGATATCCATCCTATCTCAAAACAGTATGGCCATCTGGTAAAACGGGTGACCGGGTGGCATTAAGCACTGCCGTGCCCGGCGCTGTGCCTTCGGGGGCGTGGGAGGGCACGGGGTCCCTGCCCTCAGGGCGGCCGCCCCTGTGCCCTGGGGCTTCCCAGCACGTCCGAGCTCCTGACTGCCTTTTCCAGTAGGTGGCAAGGAGCGTCCTACACCAGTATCTCACGCATTCGTCTACCTGTAGGAGGAGCCTTGTGATGCCGGCAGCCCCAGAAATACAATCCTACCTACTCCCTCATTCATGCTTTCCTTTTTCTCTAACCAGGGGTGCGTCAGCTCGAAATCATGTGCTGCTTCGGCTGCATGTCGGTTCTCGCCAACTACTTTGTGTTCATGACTTTCTTCCCAGCTTGTGTGTCCTTGGTTCTAGAGGTAAGAACTGTTCTTCTTTACGGCACTATAAAAGAGGATTTCTCATTACACAGTCGGCAACTTCTAACATGACACTGACTTCCTTCGTAGCTTTCTCGGGAAAGCCGCGAGGGCCGTCCAATCTGGCAGCTCAGCCATTTTGCCCGAGTCTTAGAAGAAGAAGAAAATAAGCCAAATCCTGTTACTCAGAGGGTTAAGATGATTATGGTAATTACATAGATTTCCTCTCCTCTCATAATCTTTGGTTCCAATATCATATTCTGCTTTTCAGGGTTTTTTTTGCCCTTCTTGTCTTTCTACAGTTTTTGGCTCTTTCACTGATATTCCTCTTCCTTTTTTTTTTTTTTTCCCCTCTTATCTTTTTCCTCATTCCTTATGAGATCTCTGGTCTTCTCTCTGCTTTAAATGGATTTTTCAAATCCTTCCACTTTCTCTTTCATTAAACTCTGTTCTTTTGGGGGAATGTTCTCGGCCTGTCCCTGGGTCACCCCTTTGCTCAGTCACGTAGCAAACCTGGGGCTTTCTTTACCTGGTGAGGGAGGGCACAGGAGGAAGACGGTGTTTGGTTATCCACTTGCAGAATGTGAGTTTAGGCTCCATTGACATGTAGAGGGTACATGGTTTTTAAATTTTTATTTCAGTCTCTAGGCTTGGTTCTTGTTCACGCTCACAGTCGCTGGATAGCTGATCCTTCTCCTCAAAACAGCACAGTGGACAATTCTAAGGTTTCTTTAGGATTGGATGAAAATGTGTCCAAGAGAATCGAACCAAGTGTTTCCCTCTGGCAGTTTTATCTCTCTAAGTAAGTTCCCTGAGCCCTACTTTGAATCACAGCACTCTATGCTTCTGACAGTTTAGGTTATGCCTTTTTTATTTCTGAGTAATAACATTTTAATTTGCTTTCTTTTATTTAGAATGATCAGCATGGATATTGAACAAGTTATTACCCTAAGTTTAGCTCTCCTTCTGGCTGTCAAGTATATCTTCTTTGAACAAGCAGAGACAGAATCTACACTCTCGTTAAAAAATCCTATCACATCTCCTGTAGTAACCCCAAAAAAAGTCACAGACGATTGTTGTAGACGTGACCCTGTATTGGTCAGAAATGACCAGAAATTCCATGCAATGGAGGAGGAGGCCAGGAAAAACAGAGAAAGAAAAGGTGATTTCTTATTCTCTTCATTTTCCATTCTTCCAGTGTTGATTTGTCAAGAAGTTGAGTCTTTTTTAAAGCACAATTTCAGCGTCTGAGATTTCTTTTGATCTCTTGAACAGTTGAGGTTATAAAACCCTTAGTGGCAGAAAATGACACCTCAAACAGAGCTACATTTGTGGTGGGTAACTCCTCCTTACTCGATGCTCCACTGGAACTAGAGACACAGGAACCTGAAGTTGAACTTCCCACAGAGCCTCGGCCTAATGAAGAATGTCTACAGATTCTTGAGAATGCAGAGGTGAGAAAATAGACTCAAGCTTGTTTCTTAAGAAAAGGAGTTTTTTATTAAAGGAAGGAAGGACGTTAGAGCCTCTGAGTACCTGTAAGTTCTCAGCACAGTGTTACATGGTTTACAGGTCCTGGTCTCATTATTTATTCCCTGCAACCTTGTAAGATAAGTATAGTTTTCTCCATTTTTTAGATGAGAAAATGTTGACTCTAGGAGGGTTAATTAAGTATGTCCCAAAGTAAAACCGAAAACGGTAAAGCTGGGATCAAGAGTCCAAGATTTACTGACTGAAGACGCAGTGCTCTTTCTACTATCATTTAATAAAGAGAGGAGCAACTGCTGTATTCTATATGTGTGTTAAGGCCTAGGAAAGCTTCAACACAGAAATGAATTTCAGAGAAAGAAGAGAGGTTTGAGGGGCTTTTTGTTTGTTTTTGTGTTTTTAAAGTAAGCTTGATGCTCCTGAGGATGCTTGTTTTCTTTCTAATGTTTGAAGAGGATGTCCTGCTGACAATCCCTGTTTGACTTAGGGGTTTAGCATGACTGTTACGTTCCATTCCTATCTGCTTACTCTGATTCATTCCGAATTTATGTGCATGTGAGTGAGAGTAGATTTTGTTTCTTTCTCACTTTCCCTCATTCTTTTTAATATGTGTACCAGTATCTCAACTGCCATGCTACATACAAAACTTACAGGGTGGGTGTCAGAATCTTAATTATGAAATTTTTTCCCCCTATGTATGTCACTTGCAAAATTTAGTGTTTTGGCTTAACATTTTGTTTAGCTTTCGCATTTTTATAGAGAATTTTTATTTTGATGTTCTCATTTCTACTCAAATCATCTCCTTTAGAACTTCAAATTCCTTTGGGTTCTCAAAGTACTGTTTGTATAAAATAGTCTATTTATTATGAATAGTATGAAGTATGATTCTTCAAGTCTATTTTCATTTCCCTCTATCAACCCCCTTCCATTTTTTTTTTTTCCATTTCTTTAGAAAGGTGCAAAATTCCTTAGTGATGCTGAGATCATCCAGTTGGTCAATGCAAAGCATATCCCAGCTTACAAACTGGAAACTCTGATGGAGACCCATGAACGAGGTGTATCTATTCGCCGACAGCTACTTTCCAAAAAACTTCCAGAGCCTTCTTCTCTCCAGTATCTCCCTTACAGGGACTATAATTACTCCTTGGTATGTTATTTTCTTTATTTGAGCAGCTTTATTTTATAGCTTTAGTCTTTCAGTCTTCTTCTTGATTCGTCTTTTAAACTTTCATAGTTTTATAAAACATTTTCCTTTTGAATTCATTTTACTGTAATTTTGTATTCTACTTATGGTATGGATCATAAAAATTCAAAAATACTTTCCCTGTTATTTACAGTCATTACTCAAGAGTTTAGTGTTTTCAAAACTTTTTAAAGAGTAAATAAAAAAACTAATTGAAAAATACACTAAAGGATTAAGTTTGAAGGAAGTTACTAATGACAGGGGCTGGGTATTTGGAATATAGATTTTTACTTGGTGCCTGACTTTACCTTTTAGGTGATGGGAGCTTGCTGTGAGAATGTTATTGGATACATGCCCATCCCTGTTGGAGTGGCAGGACCTCTGTGCTTGGATGGAAAAGAATTTCAGGTTCCAATGGCAACGACAGAAGGCTGTCTTGTGGCCAGCACTAACAGAGGCTGCAGAGCAATAGGCGTAAGTAGGCAGTTATGTATCTGCCTCTCAAGATACTCTCTAGACAGTGAGATGAGATTTGGGGACAGTCAAGGAGACCTTTTGGGACAAGCAGAATTGTTTTCAGGATTAATGTCTGCTCTTGTCACACCCTCTTGATAGCTTGGTGGAGGTGCCAGCAGCCGAGTCCTTGCAGACGGGATGACTCGTGGCCCAGTGGTGCGTTTTCCACGTGCCTGTGACTCTGCAGAAGTGAAGGGCTGGCTTGAGACAGCAGAAGGGTTCACAGTGATGAAGGAAGCATTCGACAGCACCAGCAGGTGTGTGGGGGTTGGGGGGCGAGGGGGCTTCTATGTGCATTCACATTTATTTCAGAACCAGTGCCATACTCAGGATGGCTAAATATAACTGTGAACATATTGCCTTCTTAAGATGATGCAACGAAACATCAATTTTAAATCCATGCTTTCAGAATAGTGATATTAATTCTTGGTTGGGATGGAGTGGGTGGGGTGGGGTGGGATGGGCAGAGCAGAATATTGATTTCAGTGAATATCTACATAGAGGTTAGTTAGAAAAAATAGTGGGAGCTAGTAAGTTTGTATGTTGGATTTACAAGGCTCATTTTGATTAGGCTATTGCCCTAGAAGAGTTTTGATCTAAAATTGCCCTAGGGCAGGATTGCCTGAGAAAAAGATTTTCCAAGCAGGATAGAGGTAAATAAATTAGTGTAGTAGATTTACTTTGACTATCCTTAAATTGATAAGGACAGTCAATATAAATGATAACCCCAAGTATAGTTCAAGCTTTTATGCTTGTTTTTATTATGAACTTTTAAAGTTTATTTGTCATGAAATGACTTTCTGCACCCCTTCCTTCTTGTAACATGTAAGAATGAGATACAGCTGAAGCAGTATTCTAATAGAATGTTTAATTAAAGAAGAAAAGACTTCTAATATGTAGTCTCCATGAGTTTTCTCTTAAGTATAAAATGAACCAACTAAGCTAGACTTTAGGATAACATCCATTTTCTTCAAAAAGTAAAAGAAAGTCTTTGCTGCTTTTGTTTAAAGGTTTGCACGTCTGCAGAAACTACACATGAGTGTGGCCGGCCGCAACCTGTACATCCGTTTCCAGTCCAGGTCAGGTGACGCCATGGGGATGAACATGATTTCAAAGGTGAGCACGGATGCACTGTAACAGACTTTGCTGGAGTGATTATCCCTGAAGAGGGGAGCAGACTCACTCTTTATCCCCTACTGTATTTTTGAATTTTATACCCTGTGCACATACTACTTACTCAAGGAGTTAATTGATTGAAAGATTTGTATTGAAAGGTCAGTATTGATACATGTAGGTCATGTTATATAAATCAGGCATTTGTTGGTTGGTATTATTCATATTTGAGATATTTAATCTGGACTTAGCATTGTGCATGTTCTGGGTCTACACTGAAGGGCCAGGAGGAATCTGGGGATTAGTGCTTCAAAACTTTGTCCTGTAAACTGAAAGAGGACTTATTCTAGAGACTTCAAAACATACGTTTAAAAAGCCAAGTTCATGTGTGTGTAGTTCCTTTAATTATCTCCTTATAAGAAGACTGTGTATAACTCATCTTTTTTCTACTAATATTTGTTATTTATCAGATAGAAATGTAAAATTTTAAAGTCAAGTAGTCAGGCTAATTGTGCTTTCCCAGTTATAAACACTATTCAGAAAGAGAATATAGTGACTAAATACATATGCTTTAAAAATTTCCAGTAAATAGCAGTTCCTGAAGAAAAAATTACAAATAGAATTACTTTGACCCAGCAGTTCCACTTCTGGGTAGACACCCAAAAGAATTGAAAGCAGAGTCTCAAAAAGATGTTGGTATAGCCACGTTCATAGCAGCATTCACTGTCGCTAAAGAAGCCCAGATGTCCACCCACAGATAAAGTGTGGGAGGCACATACAGTGGAATGTTATTCAGCCCTAAAAAGAAAGCAGAAAGAAAGAAAAGAAAGAGAAGTCGCTCAGTCGTGTTTGACTCTTTGCGACCCCGTGGACTGTAGCCTGCCTGGCTCCTTCATCTGTGGGATTCTCCAGGCGAGAATACTGGAATGGGTTGCCATTTCCTTCTCTGGTGGATCATCCCGACCCAGGGATCTAACCTGGGTCTCCCACATTGCAGGCAGATGCTTTACTGTCTGAGCCACCAGGGAATCCCCAAAAAGAAAGCATGCCACATGCTAAATGTGCATGAGCCTGGAGGGTCACGTACTAAGCGAAAGAGTGGTCACATAAAGAGAAGTACTACATGATTCCGCCTGAAGAGTTAGCTCGGCTAGTTAAATCCATAGGAACAGAAAGAAGGCTGGTTGCCAGTGGGTGCGGGGAGTGAGGAGATGTTTAACGCGCATAGTTTGTGGAGATTGCTGACACAGCAATGCGAAGGTTCTTACCAAAACTGAACTATACACTAGAAAATAGTCAAGACGGCAAATTCTGTACTGTGTATTTTACCACAGGTAAAAAAATTTTTTTTAATTGGGTTTTTAAAGTATGAGTTAATTGAATTAAGTTGATTAGAAGTCCTTGGAAGGCTTGTTATATTCTATGTAAATCCACATTCTATTTACAAGACTTAGTTTAATGTTTGAGTTCTCTTTGCTGGCTTTGGTAACTTGGGCTTGTAGGTAACAATTAAATAACTAGAAAAGGGGATTTATGACACATTGGTCATGGATCGGGGTCCTCACCCCCAGTGACACGAATATAGTATTATATTCTCATTGTATCCTCATCATACAATTCATCAGTGACTACAAAGAACTTCATTTTCATATCAAAAAAATTAGGAAAAGATTATTATTATAGTTATTGTATTTAGAAGTGTTAGTATTATTAGATACAAAGAAAGCCTCCAATTCATAAATAATTTTGTGTGTTTTAATGTAGTTTTTCTTTTGTTTTCTTTCTTTGGCTAATAGGGTACAGAGAAAGCACTTTGCAAACTTCAGGAGTATTTCCCCGAAATGCAGATCCTGGCAGTTAGCGGTAACTACTGTACGGACAAGAAACCTGCGGCTATCAACTGGATAGAGGGGCGAGGAAAGTCTGTGGTCTGTGAAGCTGTTATTCCAGCCAAGGTTGTCAGAGAAGTGAGTGGATGACGAGTTTATTTTGTTAATCTTTCACTGGATTACAGAATTGGGAAGAGAAATAGTCACATTCTAAGTAAACTTGAACATATAGGTGTATGTTTTATGTTCAAGATGACTGCTTCATTCACAGACCAAACGTTACTGCTACTTTCTCTTGAGTTCAGGGCTTACATGGGGCCGCATCTACACTCCCTTGTTTTCTGGAGGCACTGAAAGTAAGTAGATCTGGTAACCCATTCCTCATCTTCGGGGGAAGACGTAAAATGTGCACAACTCTGTGTCCTAGGTATTAAAGACTACAACAGAGGCTATGATTGAGGTCAACATTAATAAAAACCTGGTGGGCTCTGCCATGGCTGGGAGCATCGGCGGCTACAATGCCCACGCAGCAAACATCGTAACTGCCATCTACATTGCCTGTGGACAGGTGAGGGCTCCAGCCTCCACCTTTCTTGTCTTTTGTCATTCTAAAGAAAGAGAAATTTTATATTTTTACTTTCTTTTTTCTTTTTCAGGATGCAGCACAGAATGTTGGTAGTTCGAACTGTATTACTCTAATGGAAGCAAGCGGTCCCACGAATGAAGACCTGTACATCAGCTGCACCATGCCATCTATAGAAATAGGAACCGTGGGTGGGGGGACCAACTTGCTCCCTCAGCAGGCCTGCCTGCAGGTGAGACGGGGCACCGCCTACAGTCGCCCCGAGCCCCGTTCTGACCCGTTCAGGTCCTCTGTGTTGCTGCCTGATCCCACATGTCACTCCCCTCTCATTTCAGCGGTGTTTTCATTCGTTTCCCACCAGTCTAATGCAGTGTGGATAAGTGCGCCGCTAGCCAGGCCACGGGTGTTAGGGTCGCTGTAGTGTAGCCACCGTATACTGGCTGTCAGATTTTGAAAACGTAGCACACCCTGTGGAGCCTGGTTCTGTTCTAACGCTGCAGTTGTTGCTGGGTTGCTCGGGCGTGTCTGACTCTGCGGCCCCACGGACTGCAGCACGCCAGGCTTCCCTGTCCTCCTCTATCTCCCAGAGCTTGCTCAAACTCGTGTCCACTGAGTTGGTGACCTAGTTGCCCTCGTTTTAGTTGGTTGAGTAGGAAGTTGTTGCCATGACTGGGAGGTTGAGTCCTGCTGTGTCTGTCCCTGGCTGCAGATGCTAGGCGTCCAAGGAGCGTGCAGAGACAACCCCGGGGAAAATGCCCGGCAGCTTGCCCGAATCGTGTGCGGCACGGTGATGGCTGGGGAGCTGTCTCTGATGGCAGCACTGGCAGCAGGTCATCTGGTCAGAAGTCACATGATTCACAACAGGTAAGACTTACAGATTCGTTTGATATATTTTCCCTGTGCTTAAAATATGCAGTATAAAAAACCTACCTGTCAGATAACAAGTCCCAGCTTATCATTTTGCATTCCTGATATTTTGCATATCTCCTTTTCTGCCATAGGTCAAAGATAAATTTGCAAGACCTCCAAGGAACTTGCAGTAAGAAGGCAGCTTGAACAGCCTGACCGTTCAGAACTAAAAAACGGGTGTTGGGTTCTAAAGGACTAACATAAAATCTGTGAATTAAAAAACTCAGTGCAGTGTCGTGTTGAGAATGAATAGACATGATCAGTGAGACGACTGCTTGGTTTTTGGCTCTTTCAGAATGATTGAGGTTCTTTCCATGCAGAGTTCTCAGATCTGAAAACAGTTTACATGCTTTACATGCTGTGTCCTCTGCCAAGATCTCGACATGGATATTATGCCTTTATAGCATCACAGATGGTAATCTACAGCACACTTCTGAAGGAGAATACAGCTGGAAAAAAAAAAACAACTGTTTTCTCTTCATGGAACTCATGGAGAACAGTGTGAGATTGAACCCTCCTCTTGTCCACACCTGCCCAGCCCCAACCCTGGGTTGAAAATGGATTTTTAAATTATATTGTAGCTGACAAAACTCCTGATTTCATAGTTAATTTATTAAGTCCGGGTTGTAGACCTTTAAGAAATAAGAGCTAAGTTTATTTTTTGTAAACTAATACTTCATTTGGTGCTGGTCTGTTTTGATTTTGGGGGATAGCCAACATAATTCTTCAGAAGGGGACCTGCTTTCTTCAAAGGAAGAATTACTCTTATTCCCAGATTACAGAATAATGTGCTAAGCAGTGCTAAACAGTTCTCTTTCAAGAAAACAAATTACTGCATTTATTTCTGCAGGCTATTTGTTCAGAGAGGACTCTTGCCTAAATATAAATGTTTGTCTAGATTGATTATAACATCTTTCAGTATATAAGGCTATAAGAAGCAGAGTTTTGTGCTCTTTATTAAAGATACAAGAGCTCTTAATATTGCTTAGACAAAGGTGACTATTTATCAATGACATACAAGTCTGTGACCTCTCTCAGAACTCAGAGGGTGGAAAAGGACAGGTTTGGAAGAAAATTTACCATTTCTTGAAGCCAACTTAAAAATTTCTTAAAGAGACACAAATTTATTTAGCTGAAAAATCTAGGTAGTTTTTTGTAAAGAACTGTACCAAATCTGTATATGTTGTAATAAAGTTTCTTGTGCTAGGAGTTTATTGAAAGTGTTCAAGAAATAAATAAAAATCAACTGATATTCTGGTAAAATACTCTAAGCTTGGGCCAGAGCAGACAGTATTCTTTAATGTTGTCCAGGAAACCCTGGCTTGCTTGTTGAGCCTAATGAAGGGGACAGTCCTCTTTCAGAGCCAGTGAAGGCACCGCGTGAGTGGCCTTGGAGGGAGTGTCCCTCGTCCTGTGGCCAGGAGGTTGGTGGCTGAAAGGTTCACATGGGGCTCTTTGATGGACCTACCAAAGCTTCCTCAGGGGGTCAGCAGAGTTGTCGAATCTTTTTTTTTAATGTATAACTTTTGTATAAATAATAAAGAATTCCTTATTTTGTATTACATCAAATGCTTCAAGTGTTGGTCTTGGAAACCTGGAGGCTCATGCAGAAAATGGACTTTGAGAACCATTCCCGTCATGCCATGGCAGCATGGGGAGCCGGAGTGGTGGTGTCTGCTTTATTGTTGGGAAGACTGACATTTTCTGTTGTACGTAAAAGTTTAAATTGTTTCTGTTGTGACTTTTCAGCCAGTGACTTCTTTATCTGAATTTTTTATGGAAGTGGCAATGAAAAATATTTTGGGTCCTCATTTTGGTGATTGTAACCCATATCATCTTGCTAAACTGATGTTTTGTACAATTACTAAATTGTATACATTTTGTTATACTTTTCCCCCCCCAGTTCCAGTAAATTATGAAAAGGAAGTTAATACTGATAAGTGTAAGCAGTAACTATTTTTTTGTTTGGATTAACTATAGGCCTGTCTGGGATTTAGAAGACTTCTGGTCAGTGTGGTACCTCTAATGTGAATTGGTGTCCCAAGACCATTCATCATTCTCCATAATCTTCTCCAACTTCACAGGAGCGGCAAGCCAGTTTAATACGTGCATTAAGCCTATCTTCCTTATACTTTGAATTGTTCAGATTTATCCTCTCAGCTGGACTACTTTTGGATATGAGGGGTGTGACGGTTAGCTGAGAGGGAGAAGCCATGAAGACTGGACAGCCGAAACCAAACGGCCATCACATGAGCGCACACAAGCTGCCCCGCTGAGTCAGCGTAACGCAGCTGAGGCGGGCCTCCTCAGACGCTGATCCTGTTCACTCACGATCTCTGACTTCACACACACACACACACACACACACACACACACCTGCTGAGGCGGGCCTCCTCAGACGCTGATCCTGTTCACTCACGATCTCTGACTTCACACACACACACACACACACACACACACCTGCTGAGGCGGGCCTCCTCAGACGCTGATCCTGTTCACTCACGATCTCTGACTTCACACACACACACACACACACACACACACACACACACACACACAAGCTGCCCCGCTGAGTCAGCGTAACGCAGCTGAGGCGGGCCTCCTCAGACGCTGATCCTGTTCACTCACGATCTCTGACTTCACACACACACACACACACACACACACACACACACACACACACCTGCTGAGGCGGGCCTCCTCAGACGCTGATCCTGTTCACTCACGATCTCTGACTTCACACACACACACACACACACACACACACACCTGCCCCGCTGAGTCAGCATAACGCAGCTGAGGCGGGCCTCCTCAGACGCTGATCCTGTTCACTCACGATCTCTGACTTCACACACACACACACACACACACACACAAAGCTGCCCCGCTGAGTCAGCGTAACGCAGCTGAGGCGGGCCTCCTCAGACGCTGATCCCGTTCACTCACAATCTCTGACCTAACTGCCAGTTACACAGATGTGTATGAACCCCTAAGAACCAAGCCCAGATATTTGAAAATCATTTTGGATTTTTCTCCCAAGGTGACAGGTGATCACTTGTCCAGTTGGCCCCCTCGAGAGAGGAGCAGGCTGGGCAGGAGACAGGGAAGGAATTTCATCTCCTTAACTGCCTGGCTGATTGGATGAGCAGGAGGATGCACAGGGCAGCACAGGTTTTCCTCATCTCAGAGGCTGGCAAATTAAATCCAAAGAGAATCTCTCACATTGAAGGGTCTGAGCTAAAACGAGAGGTCAAAGAACAGCAAAACCTCAATACAAATCCGCTGGGTACAGAAGACTGAAGTGAAAGCAGTAAATTCACTTACAGGAATTCTTAAGACCCAAGTTTCTCAAGCTGTCCTCTCTATTCGGACATGACTTGCATTTGTTAAGAAAGAACTTTGCCCAGTTAGCAAAAAAATAATAAAAAAACTTCTATACTGTAAGCCAGAAGATAGCAAGTGATTTAGTTTCTATTTCAGCAGAGTCCCTTCTCATTACGATGTGTGTGGAGCCCTGCCTCATCACACACATACATGCTTTTTGTCCTTTTCCTCCTGAGCAAGTTGGGAAGCTGCTGAGGCAGGTGTGGGCCCTCAGGCTGTGCGGCCCTTTCAGATGGTTGTTCTCTAAGGCCGGGGGAAGCCCGGCGCCTCCAGCTGGGGTTGGGGTGGGATCAGGTGGTTACACGGTAGGTGCCTCCAAGCTGACCGACCCCTGGTCTGGCATGGGGCCAGGACTCTGGCAGATCTTTCTACTGGTGCGGCTGCTGCTCTAACAGTCCTGGATTTCAGTCTGAGGGGCACGGGATGATTGTGAACATGTTGCATGAGAAACGTGTGTCTATCCAGAAGCGCACAGTCAGCAGACTCCCACGGAGAGGCCAAGTGCTGCTTAATATTAAAGACAGTTAAAAAAAATTAATCTTGAAGATACAACCAACTAGAAACTAGTATGGTATTTGGGTTTGGGTCTCCCACCTGTGATCCCTCCCCGCCCCCCAAATCACCTGAGTTCTCCACATTTTCAAAGGATGGTATGACTGTCCCAGAAAAAGACATTTTTAGCCCCCCATCCCCCTCACTTTCCTTCCCCTTGGTCTCTGCTCTCTCCCAAAGGGCCAAATAAGACAGTAGAGGGCCAAAGGGGAAAAAAGGTCCACCTCTCAAGAGGTTTGCGCGGATAGCACTCCTCACTCCCTCTTTCCCCTCCCGCACTCTAGCTCTGACTGCCTAGCACTTGAACTTCCCAGGATGGTGGGTCTGGAGTAAGATTACTCAGAGGCAAGGAGATGATCGTCCCACCAACCATTCAACTGGTTAATTCTGAAGCCAGAGGGCCATGCGCCTAACTGCGGACATAAAGCACACAGGCACCTGTGTGTGTTGTCGCGGACACTTGGAGGGCAAGCATCAGAACGGGAAAGCATCAGGACGGGCAAGCATCAGGACGGGAGTCCAAGAAGAGGCTACAGGCACCAGCTGTGTTGCCTCCCTTGCTTTCCTGTCACTTGGGCTTCCCTGATAGCTCACGTTGGTAAAGAATCTGCCTGCAGTGCGCAAGACCTGGGTTCAATCCCTGGGTTGGGAAGGTACCCTGGAGAAGGGAAAGGCTCCCCACGCCAGTATTCTGGCCTGGAGAATTCCATGGATTGTATAGTCCATGGGGTCGCAAAGCGTCGGACAGGACTGAGCGACTTTCACTTCACTTGAAACGGAAAACAGGGCTTAGTGGATGAGGTGGGAGGGACAGGGAAGGGAGCAAGTCTGTCTCAGTCACCACTGTAAAATCAGCTGGGATTGTGTGTGAGAAACGGGCACTGTAAAGCAAATCCGGAGGACTGTTAGCCCTAAATGATGCGTGATGGCAGGACCACTCTCCCCAGCTGTCTCCTAGCCTGGGGGTTCACAAAGGAGATCCACACCGGCGCCCCACCTCCCCGCCCATTTCACCACGGGGACAGGGGCTGTAGCCTCAGGCTCTTCTGATCTAGGGTATGACCTGTGAACTACCTACCTCATTCTGAAACCTTGATTGCTCTTAGTAGGAAAGTCAAGTCAGGTCTGTATGAGCAGCCCACTCACCTCTGGCCATGGCTCCGTCAGCAAATCTGGATTCTCTCACCAATACTGCACAACCCCTGGTAAGTAGCCAAAGCTTGAAGCTGATTGCTGGTACAGCCTGGATAATTACAATTTTAAATGGAAAGCTATTGAGGAAAGGTCCATCTTTAAGTTGCTTTCAGGACAGTGCCTACCCAGGCCAGTAGAACACTGAACCTTGAACAAACTTGAGCACTCTACTCCATTAGAGAAAACAAAACTAAAATGATAAAAATATGTGCAAATAAAAGTTGAGATTTTTTGTTTTCCGTATTTCAGTGGTAAATCTTGCCCACATTTCCCCCCAGACCAAGGTCTCTTGAAGACAGGGACCATGTCTTTTCTTGTAACTTAGTACAGTACCTTAAGTTTTAAGGTCCTCTATTATTGTCCAATGACTGACACAATAAACTGTTGTAATTAGGACTTATTCCAAAGGGGAAAATACAAGCTTCAGTAGGAAGAGGACAGCAGTGTTGAGGGGGCTGGCAATTCCACCCGTGGCTCTGCCACTAACTAGCTGTGAACCCTTGGTTCCTTGGCTTCGTGTTTGCCTCAGCTTTGTTGTTCAGTCACTAAGTCAACACTGCCAACTCTGCAACCCCATAGACTTCCCATCTGCATGCCAGCCTTCCCTGTCCTTCATCTCCTGGAGTTTGCCCAAACTCATGTCCATTGAGGTGGTGATGCCAACCCTCTCATCCTCTAGTCCCCTTCTCCTGCCCTCAATCTTTCACTGCATCAGGATCTTTTCCAGTGAGCTGGCTCTTTGCATCAGGTGGCCAAAGTATGGAACTTCAGCTTCAGCATCAGTCCTTCCAATGAATATTCAGGGTTGATTTCCTTTAGGGTTGACTGGCTTGATCTCCTTGTTGTCCAAGGGACTCTCAAGATTGTCTTCTCCAGCACCAGTTTGAAAGCATCAATTCTTCGGCACTCAGCCTTCTTTATAGTCCAACTCTCACATCCATACATGACTACTGGAAAAAGCTTGGATTTGCTGGCTTCTAAGGCCTTATCTGGGCTTCCCTGGTGGATCAGATGGTAAAGAATCTGCCTACAATGCACAAGACCTGATTCGGTCCCTGGGTCAGGAAGATCTCCTGGAAAAGGGAATGGCAAACTACTCCAGTATTCCTGCCTGGAGAATTCTGTGGACAGAGGAGCCTGGCTGGCTATACCCCATGGGTCACAAAGAGTTGGACACGATTGAGTGACTAACACTTTCACTTTTTTTTCACTTTTCAAGGCCTACATATTCCAGAAAATGCTTTTATTTACTCTCTCCTTATGTATATACATGACTCATATATATGAGTCAGTTGGGCTGATAAGCTAGTCTAGCTTATTAGTAGAGTTGCTAGAACAATACAACAGCAATGTCATAGTAGTTACATAATCCAACTACCAGAGTTAAGTCCAGGAATGTGGACTCAGTCCTAGAGATACAGGTACTGTTGAAACACTTAGCTTTAGATAGGCAAGGCACTGTTTCCTAGGTGGCACTAGTGGTAAAGAACGCACCTGCAATGCAGGAGACGCAGGAGACCTGGGTTCGACCCTGGGTCGGGAAGATCCCCTGGAGGAGGGCATGGCAACCCACTCAACAGTATTCTTGCCTGGAGAATCCCACGGACAGAGGAGCCCTGTGGCTACAGTCCACAGGGTCGCAAAGAGTCGGACACGACTGAAGTGACTTAGCATGCACATTCAAGGCGTTAGGTATGAATGGAATACTTGATCAGCAGAAAAGAGACCACCGTAGGAGACTCACCGCTACTCTGATTCTGCAGCTCTGAATGCTTCCCCATTCATTTACAAACACGGCAGAGACTGCTGGGCAGCTCAAGGCACCATCACTTCCATATTTCTGACATAACTGTCTCACTATTTCTGACATTAGCTTGAGAATCATATACAAGTAAAAACATCAATAATAGTTGGCTTATTCTATATCCAAATCAGGAACCAAGTCCCACTGATTTTTCTTAGATATGTAAAACAATAATGCTCAAGAAGGCTCTCCCCCCCTGCTGGGAAAGAGATCAAACTACTTCGCAGAGCAAAGTTTTCCATGAACTGCCTCTGCCTCTCTCTAGTTTCCTCCCTTACCAGACATATCCTGTAGGCTAAAGCTCAGATAAACCGAGTGACTTACCGTTTGACTCATAGCCCCGAAATGTGTGTTGTTTGTCGTGATGTGTCTTACTCAGCCTCATACCTTCAGCACTCAAAAGACAGTTTGTGGGCACGTATCTGTGGTTGACCAAATTGTTCCTTACATTTGCACAGTGCTGTAGAGTCCAAAGCATTGTTCATACATTATCTCATTCTTCTCCAAACAACTCTGCAGTGTAGGTGATTTCGTATTATTTTATAGAAGAGAAAAATAGATGTAGAGACATTGAAATGACTTGGCAAGATCAAGTCATTCCAAGCGAGAGACCAAGAAAAACCCTGGTCTTCTGGCCTCTAAATTTCATTCCCTTTCGTATGTTGAAAACATGGTATCCAGAAACATGGGGAGAAATTCACTTAGAAGGAACAGAAAAATCTACTGGATGTTAGGAATGAAAAGACAAAATCACAAGCCACAAATTATAGTTTTAAATTCAAATAATTGGCAAAGCAGAACAGCTGACTTACTAATTTCCTGCTACTGCCACGCATGGAAGAACTTGTTGAAACACAGCAACAATCCAGGGCCTATTTACCTTTCGAGGACACAACTGAAAACCGAGAATCAAAGACTTTCACACACCTCAAATGTGGGGAAGTCTACCGTTAGTGCACTTTATTAAAATGCTCTTGATTGCAAAGCCTATTTCCTTTTAGTGTAGATACATTTCTAAAAAGCTTGGTTATGACAAACACAATGAAGGCTACATGTGGTTTGTATATATTCCCAATCCTAGAACACTGCATATGTAGTAGGTGCTCAATAAATACTCTGCAACTTGTTTCCAAGGCTGTGTGATTACTGCTATCTATCCACATTGCTGAAATGGTTGGATGTTGATTACATCTTGATTCAGCTACCACACAAGGATTCCCTGCTGCCAGGCCCAAGTACCACTTAGGTCTCCCAATCACAAGGAGTAGAGACATTAAAGAATCACAGTCAACTGACTAAGTGTGGATCCAAAGCATGTTTTAGTCACTTCCTCAGTGGTCATTTTGCAGTAGGCTGTCCACAAAAGTGACAGCTATGTTGGATCTCATCATTGGGTTGAAAAATCCAAGATTAAAATATTCTCCTTGGGCTTGTTTGTGGTGATGTTTCACCCTTCCAAAGTAGAAGACAGGAAGGAAGTTGAGGTGCTAAATGATGGTCAAATTTAAACTTTTAAGACAAAATTTATATATCTAGCGGGGTTTTGTAACACAGATATTGTAGCTTTGTAAAGCCGACACTGAAGTGTGATGTTAAGACCTTTACTCCAAAGTTCTAGTCTTCAAGCCTGTCGGCTCTTCTGTCAAACACTGTATGATAGATATTAAATATTAGCACATAAGACACTAAAAAGCAGAGAGAGTCTAATGGAGAGAAGACTTGAGTTACTCAGTGGGCCTGGAACCCTGGCCCACTTTCTTATCTTTACGAGTGCTACCACCACCTCCCATCACCACCACCCGCTGCCACCCAGTGGGTTGTAAGGGGAGAAGTTGGATAAAATGAGGGCAAGATGTGTGGCACACGTGATGGAGGCATCATTTGGCACCTCAATGATCATACAGTCTGGGCAATAAAATCTTGGTTGGGAATCTTGAGTAATTTCAAATGTCTTTGTTCTAGACATCCTCACTTGGCATCTCAACGATCCTAAAGTCTGGGCAATAAAATCTTGGTTGGGAATCTTAAGTACTTTAAAATAAAACATCTTGAAAATTTGCTCTAGCACTAAACTCATAGAATTCATTGGAGGAGAACAAGCAGGCCAACACAAAATAGTGTATGATATTGTTTAAGGCTATTCAGTGTACAGACATATAAGGTTCATAAAATTTTTATGGGAAGACAATGCAAATGCTAATAATCTGAGAGTCCTGTGGTGTAGATCAAAACAATGACAAGAAAATCTGGGCGATGCTATAAAAACAATTGGAAATGGCTAGCTAGACTATACCACATGTCCAGGTTATATTCAGAAGTCAAGCCTAAGGCAAAAACCAAAAAAAGTTAGAATTGCTCTTGAAAAACGTGCCATGAAGACAATACTATTTGTCAATAAAGCAACACAACAGCCAGATTTTCTCTCTGGCAACCCAGATTATGTAGTTGGTTGTATCTGTGGTCATAATGTTTGGATGGTATGTCTCTTTGAACACCAGGAAAGAAATATGCTCAGTGTCTTTCAGTATGGAGGAAATCAATCACCAGGTGAATTGCAAATGCACAATTCTCATCTCATGGTGGTTTGAGGGTGTAAATTTCTTGAGTATAACAAGTGGAGCTGGTTGTGTTATTTAAATAAATGAGTAACGATTTATTTATGGTTAAGTGCACATAGCTAAGTTTTATGTGTGTATGAATGGCACTGTTTTTATTTTATAAATGACCACTTGCATATGGCTCCATTTTTCAGCAACTGGAAAAAAAAAATCACAAACACCAAACTTCTGAACCAGGGTCTGTAACTGAAAAATCTCATTTAGAATTGTAACCTACTACATATAAACAAAAGTAGGAAGTCAAGAAATACTTGGAGTAACAGGCAAATTTAGCCTTGGAGTACAGAATGAAACAGGGCAAAGGCTAATAAGAGTTTTGCCAAGAGAATGCACTGGTCATAGCCAACACCCTCTTCCAATAACACAAGAAAAGACTCTACATATGGACATCACCAGATGGTCAACACCAAAATCAGATTGATTATATTCTTTGCAGCCAGAGATGGAGAAGCTCTATACAGTCAGCAAAAACAAGACTGGGAGCTGACTGTGGCTCAGATCATGAACTCCTTATTGCCAAATTCAGACTTAAATTGAAGTAGGGAAAACCACTAGAGCATTCAGGTATGACCTAAATCAAATCCCTTACAATTATACAGTGGAAGCGACAAATAAGATTCAAGGGATTAGATTTGATAGAGTGCCTGATGAACTATGGACAGAGGTTCATGACATTGTACAGGAGGCAGGGATCAAGAACATCCCCAAGAAAAAAAATGTAAACAGGCACAATGGCTGAGTAGGCCTTACAAATAGCTGAGAAAAGAAGAGAAGAGAAAGGCAAAGGAGAAAAGGAAGGATATACCCATCTGAATGCAGAGTTCCAAAGAATAGCAAGGAGAGATAGAAAGCCTTCCTCAGTGATCAATGCAAAGAAATAGAGGAAAACAATAGAATGGGAAAGTCTAGTGATCTCAAGAAAATTAGAGATACCAAGGGAACATTTCATGCAAAGATGGGCTCAATAAAGGACAGAAATGGTATGGACCTAACAGAAGCAGAAGCTATTAAGAGGTGGCAAGAATTCACAGAAGCATACAAAAAAGATCTTCATGACCCAGATAACCATGGTGGTGTGATCACTCACCTAGAGCCAGACATCCTGGAATGCAAAGTCAAGTAGGCCTTAGGAAGCATCACTATGAACAAAGCTAGTGGAGGTGATGGAATTCCAGTTGAGCTGTTTCAAATCCTAAAAGATGATGCTGGGAAAGTGCTGCACTCAATATGTCAGCCAATTTGGAAAACTCAGCAGTGGCCACATGACTGGAAAAGGTCAGTTTTCATTCCAATCCCAAAGAAAGGCAATGCCAAAGAATGCTCAAACTGTTGCATAATTGCACATGCTAGCAAAGTAATGGTCAAAATTCTCCAAATCAGGCTTCTATAGTACATGAATCATGAACTTCCAGATGTTCAAGCTGAATTTAGAAAAAGCAGAGGAACCAGAAATTAAGTTGCCAACATCTGTTGGATCATAGAAAAAGAAAGGGAGTTCCAGAATAACATCTACTTCAGCTTCATTGACTGCGCCAAAGCCTTTGACTGTGTGGATCATAAAAACTGTGGAAAATTCTTCAAGAGATGGGAATACCAGACCACCTTATCTGCCTCCTGAGATATCTGCATGCAGGTCAAGAAGCAACAGTTAGAACTGGACATGGAACAACAGACTAGTTCCAAATCGGGAAAGGAGTACGTCAAGGCTGTATACTGTCGCCCTGCTTATTTAACTTATATGCAGAGTACATCATGTGAAATGCCAGGCTGGATGAAGCACAAGCTGGAATCAAGATGGCTGGATGAAACATCAATAACCTCAGATATGCAGATGACACCACCCTTAGGGCAGAAAGTGAAGAAGAACTAAAGAGCCTCTTGATGAAAGAGGAGAGTGGAAAAAGTTGGCTTAAAACTCAACATTCAGAAAACGAAGATCATGGCATCTGGTCCCATCACTTCATGGCAAATAGATGGGGAAACAATGGAAACAGTGAGAGACTTTCTTTTCTTGGGCTCCAAAATCACTGCAGATGGTGACTACAGTGAAATTAGAAGATGCTTGCTCCTTGGAAGAAAAGCTATGACCAACCTAGACAGCATATTAAAAAGCAGAGACATTACTTTCCCAACAAATGTCTGTCTAGTCAAAACTATGGTTTTTCCAATAGTCATGTACGGATGTGAGAGTTGGACTATAAAGAAAGCTGAGTGCCGAAGAATTGATACTTTTGAACTGTGGTATTGGAGAAGACTCTTGAGAGTCCCTTGGACTGCAAGGAAATCCAACCAATCCATCCTAAAGGCAACAGTTCTGGGTGTTCATTGGAAGGACTGATGCTGAAGCTGAAACTCCAATACTTTGGCCACCTCATGCGAAGAACTGACTCATTTGAAAGACCCTGATGCTGGGAAAGATTGAAGGTGGAGGAGAAGGGGAGGACAGAGGATGAGATGATTGGATGGCATCACTGACTCAATGGACATGAGTTTGGGTAAACTCTGGGAGGTGGTGATGCACAGGGAGGCCTGGCGTGCTGCGGTCCATGGGGTCACAAAGTCGGACACGACTAAGTGACCAAACATACATACATACACACATGTATATGTGTGTATACACAGTACATACAGATACATACATACACATATATATGTGAAAAGATTAAAAAAATATTTACCTTTATTACATCCTATGTATTTGGGTCTATTCCATTCTGTTAAATTTTTTTTAGGTAACAACTCAGCAGTTTCCTTGATGCCCAGCTGGGGTTACAACCTATAGTCTGAAGAGCATTCAACTAGAGTATTTCAAGCTCTTAACTAACTGAGAATTATGTAGGATTATGTAGGTCTGTACCTGGGGGTTAAGAAAAACAACCAAGCAAGCACATTTGTCCATAATATTTTAATACTTTTCCACTTTTAAATACTGGTTTTAATTTTGTGATTGTAACATGGAAGATCCAACTTTATTATTTTTTAAAAACATCATCAGGATCATAAAGCTATTTAGAATAGTTACACTCTACACACTCCCAAGGTACGTAAAATGATTATGTTTTGAGTTGTAGATGAACAATGACAATAATCCAAATATACTGTCTGTACAACTTCTGGATGAAATACTGGTGAAAAGTGTTTAACTGGACAACAACTAATAAGTTTAAAGATAACCAGCACAATTTCACAAGAGAACCAGCTCAGCCCAACTAAAATTTTCTCAATAGCAATGGACACTGATGTTGCAGAGGAGTACAAATTAGCTGATGAAACTGAACAAATGGGAACCTCATTCCTCCTTTTACTTCTTTTGTATTCTTACAGCCCTCCCAGTCACCACCCTCCTTGGTCTGGCTCCCCCTGTGGCGAACCCAAATCAAGAGCTGCTATGATATAACCTCTACCTCACAACCAGGACTCCTGAATTCCAAGTGAAACACCATGCTCTCCTGAACTGTGCAGTGGGAACTCAGGGACAAACCCCTCATTGCCAGTACTTCTCATGTTTCTATCACAGTACAAAAGAGCAACTGAGTAGACAAGAGTAAAATCTTTTTTTTTTTTTTTTTTTGGCTTGGGGAAGAAAAGTAGGAAATAACTGTATCTAGATAAGAAAACATCATGTATATTCAGCATGTTGGAATTAGCCATATGGAAATAATTCTAGAGAGGGTCTAGTACCTTTAGCAGTACTAAAGGGCTAGTACCGCTCCAAATTTTGATTTCTTTTAAACTTCTTTCGTATTCCCTAACTCATTTTCTAAATCTGGTTGGGCAGGATTAACCCTAGTGAAGTTCCAGTGCAATTATCTGAGGATAAAACATACATTTTTCTTTTCTTTTTTTAATACAAATATTTTTAGTGTAATCATTTTATTTACAGAATAAATTGCAGAAGTATATCATTAACATTTAGTGCAAATGCAACTAATGAAGATTTATACACTGCTCTGTAAACTGTCCATACCTTTGTAAAATAAAGCTATCCAATTTAGTCTTGATAGTTACCAGAAATGGTGAACAGAGAAACATTTATAGTGGGCATATAGAATATTTTTGAAGATTCCCATCAGTCGCTATGGTGAATAAACCTTCCCTCCCCAACCCTCCCATCCCAATTGCAGAACTGATTGTAAAATAAAATACACATTTGAGGTATAAATTTTTCTTTTTTAAACATCATGATATAAAACGTTAGCGGTGATGTAATAAACTGATAAGATAATTTGTTTTATTTGCCTTAACTAGCATTACCACCACATAGGCACTTCTCCACGTAGTCAAATTATGAACGGCATTTTTCTGTAATAAGGCATATTCCATGCACATCATTTAGAGAAAGGTAAATTAAAAAATAGAAAAGATTTATGGAGCATGAAATCTGTGTGCATGTAATGTGAGCATATGCTTTATATGTATTTTTCTCTCTGTACAGAATAATAAATACCACTATATCTGATGCAAGTAATTAACTTCCAGGATTGTGTATATTAAGTGATCAGACTAATCCCATCATTAAGTTATCACCTTGCATTTATCATTAAGACTCCACTACCATGTATGAAATATATACAGGACATGTTCCACATGACATGACTTTCTGCTTTACAAAATGGGTCTGGTTTCTGTGTTTCTACAGAGATGAACAAGTCAGCAAAGCATCTACAAAATGCCTCTGATTTATGTAAGCACACTTGTGTATAAACAAAATGAAGATTCTGAAGTGGGCAGTCATTTCTACTTCAATGAGTTCCATTCCCTGCCTCAACTCCATGTGTCAAGGTTTTCAAAGAGGCCTAAAACTAAAAAAGGTATTTTACATTTAACTTCTTACAGCAACTAAAGATAGAATTTCAGTTTGAATCACACGGACTTCTTTTCTGCCCTGCTAAAGTTTCTGATCAAGAGGCAAACAGGAGTGATACCCACATTTTCTATGCCTATCTTGTAACACAGCTTTTAAACTGACCCAAATTAGAAGAACAAACAAACATATGTTACTGAATACTAGAAATATTGAATCAAATGTCAAACAGCGAGATTTGCTGGAACAAGTAATACCGTATGTCCTCTCACATGTGTCAGGAAAACATGAGCTCATTTTATTCTGACCGTTTTACCAGAAAGTAGTTTATACCTAGTAAGGTTGTACAGGTTGTACAGGTGTTTCTGTTTGGAGGCAGGCAGAACCAATTCAGGAATTACCAAATTGTGTTTGTAACAAACTGAAAAAAATCTGTAGCACACAGTACACAACTAAAAATACAATAGAAATATAAAGGTATCTGGAGAAAAAAATAAAGCTTTTCACTCTTTCTCCATCAGAACCAAGGTTCTTCATGGGAGTAAGACTATAGAAAAGGCGAAATCACACGTTATTGACAGCCCTCAGTTATTAAGAGACACTGTACATAACAACATGAATTATTATAGAAATCAGCAGCAACGAATTCTATGATTATACAAAGCAAAAAAGTAAAAAAATTCCAGACACAGACTTGACTGTGGGCCTAAGTAAGAACCCCATCCAGGCCTCCTGCACACAGAAAGCGCGTGCCCACGTGCGTCCAACTTGTGTGCTTTTCTTCTGCGCACGGAACCTGATGCGACTGAGGGTCTCAGGCCAGACCACAGTAAATTAAAAATTCTGAAAAAGTTTCCGAAAATTAAAGCATCAATTCCTAGTTGTGATTCAAAGTTGATTTTTTTCTCTTTTAGGAGCAAGCAAATAAAAATATAGCCATATACATGTAATTTTACATGTATTTATAGTTAAATGCTGAGCAAGGAGATCTAGCAGAAGACAGCTAGTGTTAAGATGTTCAGCTTTGCTATTGCGGTATTTCTTCATTTTTGAACACAAGGCCAAGGTGTTGGGCCACATACAAGGCTATAGATCCTATGTTCCAGCTTAGAGCATTCAATTTTGTTTTTTAACTTTTTTCCTCCAACATGGAATGTCACACAGCCTTGCTTCAGTCACTGTAGGAAAGAAAATAACAAGTAAAACAAAAACATTCAGTACTATATGACCGCTAACAGCTGCGGGACTACCAGAAGAGACTTCTCCTTCCTTCTGAATCCATGGCATGCACAGAATCTTTAGTGAAGTTTTATATTTTAAGGATTTTCCACCTTAAGGAATATAAAATTAGTAACTTTACATATTTGAAACATATCATCAGAAAAGAAGGCATAAGAAATCTTGTGAAGGCTAGAAAAAATTAAAAAGACAATGTGCTACAGGAGGCAAAAAGGGAATCAAGCAGAGGTCTCTGGATCTGTACCCCACAAACTGACTTCCTTTGTCTTAGTGTTCAATATAAACTGTGCTATACAGTATCAAGAATTTACCTAGGCTATGAGAAAGAGGTCTGCCTTATCTTAAGAAATACCTTGTCAAACGAGTTTAAGAGTTCTAAGTATCTTTGGGCCTCACTAACTCTTCATGGAATTTCTCTAGAGATGATACACACTATTGAAAGTTACTATTTCTCCATCATCAAACTAATAATGTTAGCTTTCCTAAGGTTTCGATGCTAGGATCCAGTTCATACATACATCTCCCAAAATTATTATGAAACAAACTGTTACTTTAGGTAAATGAAGATTCAATGTAGGTAAAGGAAAATATGATTTTCTGTCAGAAAGAAGCTCAATCTGGACTCAAAGAGACCAGTTCTGTCTTTACACACACACATACACAGTATAAGATATTCTAAAAATAGTGCATTTAGGTACTACACTTATGCTTTAAGAGAATCCTTCAAAGGGCAGACTTTGTCTCAAACACTAACCATTCAGAGAAGTAAGACCAGAACCTGTTTAACATTTTCATGTAACCTATTTTCCTGGGAAAAGCTACATATCTGGGACTTCAATGCAATAATCCCTGTGTTGGTGTCTGAAAGTAAATTAAGTTTTTTTTGTTTTTTTTTTTAAAAGAAGTAACACAGTATAAACAGAATCAGAAACCAGACTTAATTATACAAGCAGTTCTCAACTGGATGAAAAGATGCTGTAACTCATGTGTAACAAGAGGACAATACGTTTTTTTGGCCCTGCCCATGTGGCTTGTGGAATCTCAGTTCCCCGACCAGGGACCGAACCTGGGCCAGGGCGGTGAGAGCACTAGGCCAGCGGGGAACTCCCAAGAGGACTATAATTTAAATTGCACTGGGAGAATATTTCTCGCCTATCGAGTTGGAAAAAATCAGAAAGGTTTACTTCCTACATTGTGTGAGTGTCAGAGAAATAGTACTTCCGACATGTTACTGCTGGTGAGATGGTAAATTAATACAACCTCTACAGAGGGCACTCTCTGAATTACAAATGCGCAAGACCTCTGAAGTGCCAGCAGTGTACTTTACTCACAAACTAAACAACATATGAATATGACTGCAATACTGTCTGCTCCTGCAAAAGCCAGAAGCAACTTTAACATCTGCAAGTGGAGAACTGGTTAGATAAATGTATGTGCATCCATACAACACAGCCATAAAAAAGAATAGAGCAGCTCTGCACCGATGAGGAAAGACCTTCAAGATAAAGCGTAAAAAAGCAAGACGCAGAACCCCACCTACAGTATGCAGCCTTTTACCAACAACAACAAAGGGGTGTGTGGCAGGAATACACTTGTATCTGCTTATTCAAGTGAAAATAAAACACTTCTGGAAAAACACAAGAAACTACTAGTAGCACCTATACACTTTGGTATGTGGGGGTATGTGGTGATGGTGCAAAACTGGGTGATTAGGAGACAGGGGATAAATTTTACTGTGTATCTTTTCAAACCTTTGACTTCTGAGCCATGTTAAGATACCACTTATTTAAAATAAAAAAACACAAAAACACACGACTTCAGTGCCTAACGCAAAGATAATCAGTGCAGCATTATTTGACAATAAAAATATGGAACCAGCCAGACATTAACATGGGCCAGTGCTTAATAAATTCTACAACATTTATACAACAGATGTTAAAAGAAAGATATAGTTTTATATGTCTCATATCTTTCTGTGTACTAATAGTCAAGATATATTAAACAGAAAAAGCAAGCTGCAAGACAATACTTTGGAAAAAAAGAAAATCAAAGACATATGTCAGTACATAATACAAGTCTGGAAGAATATACGAAAAACCTGAAAGTATTTTCTGGGAAGAGAGAAATAAGGGAATTTGTGCTTAGTTATTATGTCTGCAAGAGCCATGTTAATCAAATAAAGTTTAAAAAAAGGATAAAATACATTTTCCAGTACCTGTTAATACTAGAACAAAATAGGTTTTCCTGCAGTTTTTTCTTGTACGTAAGAAGTGAAACGCTTTAGAAACTTTGGATACTCTCGCTTTGCCACTGCCCTTAACACCGAGGCTGGTGCCCATCCTCCAGGGTTTACTGTGAGACAAAGGAAAATGAAAGCTGTTAAGGTAATTTCCCAAACACGTGTAAAGCACTCATTTTGTTCCTCTGCTTTAAAAAAAAATTCCTCACACTGAAACAGCACCTCTTAAAAAGTCTTGACTACTCAGTCCTTAGTACTGTACCAACCACCAGATGAGAACAGGTAACAAGTTAGAAAGCATTTATTACTGTTCTAAAAATGTTCCTGGTTCCCCGAACTATATGCAAATCCTGGTGCAGCAGCACGTCAGCTTACTAAAGGCCGATTTACTCATTAAACTCCATTATAATCAAATAGTAACCTGCTCAGGCTAACTGTCTCTGTAAACACACCAGCAATGACGGGTCTGTATAAAGAAGGTTTGAACATTTGATTAGAGGGACTCTAGTTTACTGCAGGTAGGAGATGGGTGGAGAGAGGAACCATTAAAAGTGATGAACAGGACTGTCCAGAACTAGGCTAGTGTGAAATAAATGTATCACTAGCAGCTACTAAAGGACAAGGGAACAAAGATTTAGAAAACTAAAAAGTCTGACAATAAGAAAAAGAACTATTCACCTGAAACTAGCACAATATTTTACATCAACTATTATTTTACAAAAAACCCAAAATTATAAAGTAAAAAAGAAGAAAACAATTTCCAGTAATCCAACAACCAAGCAACAAGTCAGTATTAGCATTTCTTTTTAACTTTTCATATGTACATATTTTATTTTTTTTAAATTTACTGAAATGGTATTTTATATGCTTTCTCTCACCCCACTTAAGTTATAAACATTTTTCTAAGTCACTAAATGGTCTTTGAAAATTTTGGAAAAAAAGAAGTATTTATTTCCTTTCTCACTGTTGCTTATATTCCTAATTATACAAATATTCTATGAGACATATATCTAATAAAATGGTTCTTAAAACTGTACATGTAATAGTGATCTAAAGACGAAGTTCACAAATTTGCCTTTCCAGCCCCAGCTTCAGAAATTCTGATACAGTAGTTATTCAGACATGTATATTTTGAAAGAGCCCCAGTAATTTTTATATATTTCTCCAAATTAAAAATTATTAAATCTAATGGATAAAAACTAAAATGACATTTGTAAATATGTAAGTATTTGTCCAAACTGTCAGTTATCATGTAGATCATAATAAAAACATCCATATGACCAAACACCAAAAACAAAATACATACCATTGGCCACGTATGTAATCTTGCATAGAATGTTGTCCCTGCTAATCTCCTGGTTTCCCTCTGGGGGACTCACCAAGGTCTGACAAATCAAAGCAACATTTATTTTGGCACGGACACATCGATTGTTTAGCTGCCAAAAGAAAAAATAACAATACCACTGTAGCAGATATCCAGTATTCTGTAATATCTTCTGGTCTAATCCTACATTAAGTTAACCAAAACTATAACTCATCATCTCCAACAAAATCTTGTAAGCACCAATGAGGAATACATGCCAATGTCTGAATGCTGGGAGGCAGCAACTGTGGGGTGTGGGGTTGAAGTTACTTGAATGGATTAAAGGGTGCATGTCACAAAGCTAGAAAAAAAATTTGTGTATGAAAAATGATAATAGTCTTGCATTGAATATAAATAATACTCCAAGCATGTGAAGATGTGATCATTTGTGATGTTACTAAGAAAAAAGTATATATAGTAATACATCTTTTGAAGTATTGGAAAGGAAAAAAGTACTCTATATTCTTTATCACATCACTTTTTGTAAGTATTGAATATACTCTTGTTCATTTCTCTATGTTCTGTTTTATAGCCTTAAGAAGTGTTTCAAACATTTCTGGATGTATAAAATAAGAGTAAATGCCCTACATGGTTTGATGCTGTACTACACATAAAACTGTGTGCATACATTAAACTTTATCTCTTGAAAAAACAAAAAGAAGAATAGATGCCAAGCTGATTTGACATCAGAAAGGTTTTCCCTCCTCCTAGGTAGTAAAAGTAGCTAAAACGAGGTAGAAACCACAGAAGTTTTGCCTGCAGTTGATCATGGCTTGAGGCAACTGTGACAAGCAGCCTACCCAGTGACCCATCAGCTGTGTCACAGAACCTCAAGAGGAAAGGAAAACAGTCCTGCTGGGATGTTCATGGCGTGACTGCTGCTCTCAGATAACACTACCGGCTGCACTCTTCCAAGAAGCCAACTTTAATAAACAAAAATTTGAGAAGCATTATCAAATCTTTATGTGTGGTGTGTGGATTGCTTCTGCCCTGTGCTGTGTTGTGTATTTAACTTTATATTGCACAATTATAACACGTTTATACACCATACTTACAGGAGCACTGCTGTGATCTACAGAGAAATTACAAACTATCCAAGTCTCTGGGTCATTTTCATTCAAAGCTGGTATCTTGCGAATGGCAGAAAGATATAAGACGTCCCGCTGAGAAGCTGGCCACACTCTCTATGGAAGAAGTACACATCTTTTCAAAGTCTGAACTCCGTTTTTGGTTTTCTTTTTGGCTGCGCCACCCACTCCAGTTTTCTTGGGCTTCCCTGATAGCTCAGTTGGTAAAGACTCTGCCTGCAATGTGGGAAACCTGGGTTTGATTCCTGGGTTGGGAAGATCCCCTGAAGAAGGGAAAGGCTTCCCACTCCAGTATTCTGGCCTGGAGAATTCCATGGACTGTATTGTCCATGGGGTCACAAAGAGTTGGCCACGACTGAGTGACTTTCACACAGCATGCAGCATCTTAGCTCCTCAACGAGGGATCGAGTTTTAACCACTGGACTGTCAAGGGAAGTCCTGAAAATTTGAACTACTTTTTATTTACATTTAATAAGGAACTAACAAAGAAACAAATGCAAGACTAATAAAATGTTTTAGTATAAGGTAATATCTGTCAGATTTTAAATGGAAAGCACCTACCAAAGGATCTGATTATGAAAATTGAGTTAATGGCTCTGCAGAATACACCAAAAGAATAACATTGTTATTTATAGTTCTCTTTAAATTTGGTAACATATACGTAACATAAAATGCTATAATTCTAAGTGTACAATTGACTGGCCTTAATTATTTTTATAATGTTACATAAACGCCACCACTTGTTCTAAATGTGTCATCACTCCCAACAGAAAGGCTGTACCCATTAAGCAATCATTCCCCATCAGCCCCTCCCACAGCCATGAAACCATTTTTAAGTACAGTACTATGCCTCTGTTTTAACTGTTCAGAGCAAAGAAGATGTTCCACTGATATAAAAATCATATCTGAAGAATTTGATTGAATCTTCCAGCTTCATGGTATGCAAGGAAAAACATACTGTTGAAATGACACGGAATCTAGGTCTCTGCAAACTGGACTACATACTTTTAAATGAGAGAAAATATGCACAGAGTCTTTCCTGGTTGCTAAATTTAATAAATAGTCAACAACTCGGTGTTAATACAACCCAAATCATTTGCAAAGTGAAATGGTTCATCTTTTAAAGACACAAAATGTCATGAAGTTTATGATAGTAGTGCTAGGCAAATCTATGTGATGCCATTAAACAAATGAAAATGTGGCCATATTAGAACTAATGAAGGCAAATAAGGATGATGATGAGACAGAAATTTGAAGAGAATGACTTCAGTATCAAGAGATGAGTAGCACTCTTTAAGACTGTATTATGAAAGAAGCCAAATCTAAAAAGAAAGAATTCTATTATTACTGGAAAAGTGATAAGGTAAGTGAAAGTCGCTCAGTCGTGTCCGACTTTTTGCGACCCCATGGACTATACAGTTCATGGAATTTTCCAGGCCAGAATACTGGAGTGGATGGCTTTTCCTTTCTCCAGGGGATCTTCCCAACCCAGGGATCGAACCCAGGTCTCCCGCATTGCAGGTGGATTCTTTACCAGGGGAGCCACACGGGGAAGCCCAAGAATACTGGAGTGGGTAGCTTATCTCTTCTCCAGTGGATCTTCCTGACCCAGGAATCGAGCCAGGGTCTCTCCTACATTGCAGGCAGATTCTTTACCAGCTAAGCTACCAGGGAAGCCCTATTATTACTGGATTTTGTTGAAAAAATTATGCCAGGACAATTCATTTATTCAACTAACTACAACTGTAACTTAAATTCTGTTATATATAAGATACATTACTTAAATAATCTTTTAGTTTTCCAGAAATAATCCTAATATGACCTATACATTCCTCCCCTCCATCTACTATTTAACAAGCAAAATAATTTCTGCAGGCCATTTTCCAGGACCAATTATATTTAGAAAATAAGAGCCTTCTGATTCTAAACGACTGGTCATTTATTTTCACTGCAAATTAAAGAGCGACCAATATTTTAAAGTCTATTAAATTTCAGACTCTACTTTAACCCCCTAAATCAGTAAGTTAAAACAGAATCTTCACTGTTAGGCCTTTCTTGAGTAGCTGTCATGTAAGTGAAGCCTAAGTCAGAGTCATTAAATATTACATGCCTCAGGTAACAAGACTAGCTCAAGAAACACATAACAAAACTGGAAATATGATCAAATATTCAACTCAATTAAAAATTATTTTGAAAAGAAAAATGAAGTACTTACTGAATCATCATGTTTCTTATATAACATACAAAACTGCTTTTGGTGGATCTCTCCAAAATTTTAATTTATTATTGTTTATTCAACATAACATTTGGCAATGTTAAGAACGGACATAGAGCAGAGTGAGGTAAGACAAATATTCTCTAATTTACACATTTAGATTAACAGAGGAAGAAATGAAGTGAAAGGAAACCAACTTAAATGACAATGTTTCTTTGTGTTCTGGGGCAAGACGAACAACCTCTCAATAGCTGATGCTTAGCAATTTATCCTTGATATCAGATTTAGATCATGTTCACTTTTGAGTCTTAACACAGACTAATAACATACTTTCCATTCTCCTATTACTGTCCCAGGAAATCAATTCATATTTAGTCATTCATTTATTTCCTCTAGAAACTAGATACTAGAAAAACATTTAAATAGATTTCAGTACTTTCTTCTCCAGACTTACTATATATCTTCATCTAACATAATGTTTTAGATATTTTTCAGGTTTGTATTTGTACCCATTTCTGCTTTAAAGCAGAAACGTTTAAACAATCTGATTTACTTTTCGAATACATGAAGTTTGTGATTAATAAAGTCTTTGCATCTTTTTGTGCAACTTAATTTCCTGCCAAATGTTACTTTAGAGAATATTTTATATGTCTCTGTTCAAACTACGCTGGAATCCTTCTGGGATTAAAAGATACTTACCTTGTGAGTTTGATAAATGATGATTGCATTATCAGCTAATGTTTCCACCACATGAAAGTTTTCTATAGTTGCTGCAATGAAGAGAAAATGTCAGTAGTCAAAAAATGTATTACTGTTTCCTAGTATGTGACTAATTCACTTACATTACGAATGGACATTACGGTAAAATGACAGGATCTTGCTCTACTGAGGCTACATCCACATGAAAGCGAGTTTATATTTATTTAGTATTAAGGGTTATAGATGGTGGCAGTGAGATCTAATCACCAGGAGACCTCATTTTCTTTGACCCAGTATCCAGCTCCCACTGCAAGGAAGCAATTCCAATCATGGCTTCATTACTAGGGCACAAATTATTCCCTAACACCATGACCCCTTCCCTCTCTATCATCCTTAATTTACTGAAGCTGAATAAACTGTTCACCTAGGTTTAGGTGACTATGTTTTAAGCCTGAGAACACCCCACCCCCCACCGACACCACTCCCCCGACAGCCCCCCCTTAATCTACAATTTATCACAGAGCATTTTGTACAATGACAAGCTCAGGTATTATCAGGCAGCTTACTTTCCCAATCATTGCGCACATCAACATTCCAGAAGTAATTGCAGACTTCGTGTCCTGTAACGCCTTTAACTGCATGGGTAGCTTTCAAAGGATCCAGAACAATCCCATTTTCTTCCACTTCTCTTCTATATACCTAGAGGATATATTGTAAAGCATGTTTGAAAAACACTTATGGAACATAAATAAATATTCTGCCAAAAGAAAAATTAAAATTTCAAATTATTAAAAAAGACAATACATAAAAATATTTAAAACTACAATTCCAAAGTGCGCATATGTAATGAGTGAGAGCTACAAATACATCAACTTAAATTAGACATTATTTACTGAACATTCTCAAAGACTATTCATCATGGCTAAAAAGGCCAATACAGCTGGTTACAGCATTATCTCCTTAGGGATAATACGGCAGCTCTGTTCACTGCTGTATCCCCAGCATCTAGAACCGTATCTGAAACACAGAAGGCACGCGATTATTTGTTGCACCAATGATGGAACGCTAAAATCGCATAAAGATCAATGATATCTTGCTTTTAAATAATGAGGTTGCATGCCTTAAGATCTATCTTGCTTTAAATACTGAGACTGTATACATAAACTCCTAAACAAAATTAATTACTTCAAAATTATAGAGGATTTGGTACTTTAGACAGCTCTGCAGTAAGTTCTTTTGAAAAACAAACAGGCTATCACAGAGGAAACCAGCACTCAATTTATGAAGTGCCTATGGGCCGGACACCGTTAGGCATTTCTCCCAATTTCTTCTCTTTTACAACCTCTCTCTCCAAAGTACCTTTCCTTACATATTTATTTATGTTATTGGGACTGATATTTTTTCCAGTAACCAAAATGGGAAACTCTAGACTTTTGATTTCGTCCCTTACACTTCACATAGCTTTTAAGCTTATTAGTAATCTTACTGTAAGACATCCAAAACTTGACTTTTCTACTACTGTATATCTTTTTTAGGTATGTTTTCATCACCTCATACCTGAATCTCCTAAGGGGTTTTCTTGGTCTCTAGTTTCATATCCCTATGAGCCTAGTCCTTCTAAAATGTCACTCTGTGTACAATGGCTAGCTCACTGCTACAGACAATAACACATTCTGTTTAGTGGGTTATTTTATACACCCCATAAACCAGCCCCAATGACTCTCTCTAAAGTTGGGGGAGCACTTTTTCTCTGCCACTCACTTTAGGTGAAGGACCTCCACCTAGACTGTGACTCCTGGCTTCTCTTCACCCTTTCACTTCCCCCTCTTTGCGGAGCAACAGGGACATCTGAATGGTGAACACAGAAGGAGGGTCAGGCAGGCTTGGCTGAACCCCTTCTCCTGTGGGCAGGATGTGTGCTGGGCTGCTTTGGGGGCATGTTCTTGTGGGGGAAGGCCTGTGATTACCTAGTTATGTCAGAAATATTATGTGTCATTCTGGGGAAACATATTAGTAAGACCTCATGACAGCTGGTCTTTATGTTCTCTAATCAGACTGTCAGAATTATAACTAACATACTGGTCTCTCATTTGCTTATCTCCTCTGATTTCTTAATTTGTTCCCTATTCAGGAGGAGAGTAAATTCCAACATCTAATACTGTATCTCACTTGCTAGAATAATTCTGGTTAAAAGTCTGTATAAAACTCCTGAATATAAATGCCCTCGCCTCACCTTTGTGATAACTTTGTTTCCATTTCTAGTCATAGTCCTTGATGTGAAACAATCTGTCTCAAATCTGAGATCTCTTTCAATTTTTCTCCAGTATTCACTTGTACTTTTCATTCAATATTATCTGGTAGAGCTAAATAATTGTATCTTTTAAATGTCAATATCCTCCTTCCAACCAAAGTTTCAGTTTGGAGGGAGTCTTATTAAATATCTCTTTATCGTTAGCATTGTGCCTTGGGCATGAAGTAATCCAAAATTCAACGATACTGCTGTTGGTTTTCACCTGAATGCTCAATCTCTTGTCCCTTGCTCTTACTGTCTTGTGTTTAGGGATATGAGCAAGATTAGCTAATCAATGTCCAAAAAAGGAAGCAGTGAGAGAAAGAACAAGAAAAAGTTAACACCTGGGTACAACATTCAGTCTATTTAAAGAGAGAGAAATATCCAGTCATTAGCGAATTGTGACCTGTTCACATCAAAACCCATTTTCTCCATGGCCAAGGTAAAACAGAAAAATCTGGGTATAGATTTATACTATAATCATAAAAAAAATTATGTAAAAGCTAAACCAGGGAAGCAGAGAGACATTTTATTTCTCAGTATTTAGAGCTTCTTCAATCATCTGTAATAATTTACTTAAAAGAAAATTGTAAGTGCTACCTTACTTAGATCAATAATAATAATACACTATGACTGCAACGGGCTGCAATGAGCCTGCAGGGAATTACCTTCATCTCTCCTTCTTCTACAACCAGCTGCCAGTTGGCATCTCCACCTACATCCTGCAGTGAATAGGTCATGTGGTTCTGCACCATCTCTTCAACCTTAAAAAGAAAAACAGAACCGTAAGAATCCGCATCCAACAATCTCTAAAACAGAACGGTATTCAGTCATTTCAGTTCAGAAATGATGTTTTTAGAAAGCTTAGCAACCAAATGCACAAAGGTTAGTAGGTTTTATACAGTGTTGAAGAGTTTTAGTCCACATTCCAGATATCATATCCAGGTTAATGACAGGAAGGAGAAATGTGGGGAAAGAAGGTGCTTCACTCTACTTAACACTGGCCTAATGTGCATCAAGAGACCAAAATATGTGCTTTCTGGAAAAAAAGAATTACTCCTTCCTTTCCTACAATATGCATTCTCACAGAGATAATGTCTTAAAGCATAATATCATGGAGCATTAAGCGTAGAAGGGGCACAAAGAAACCATCTAGTCCAGTGTTTCTGTAGTTAAATACTACACAGAGATATTAGAAAGCTTGTTGTGTGTCAAGATTTCTCTACAAAAAGAAAATTTTTGTTATTTTACTCAACTCTTTTATCATGAATATAAGCCAACTTAAAAAATAACCAACCTCTCCATATATCTGATTCCATTTCATTATTCTACATTCTTTCTAAATTTCTAACTAAATTTCTTTTACTAAATTTAAATTGCAACCTCTGCTTTTAACTATCAAATTATCTTGACACATCTTTTATAAACAAATAAGAGTCAAATAGTTCATACTCCAAGAAACCTGATTCATCGGTAAGATCTCATTTAAATGTGTTCTCTGGAAACCCTCCCAGTATGAAACATGTTTATAAACAGAAATGAAGTGATAAACAGATTGTCTCTGAAAGAAACTGGCACCTTTTCCATCTACACAGTTTCTAAGTCCTATTTTCTTAACTTTTACTCATAATTTTGTTTTATAGAACATTAAAAGAAGGCAGAAAAGAATTGAAAAATATGTATATTATGCTTCAATTTTAAGATTTATTCCTAAGTTTAACAACTTATTTTACATAAAGTCTATTACATTCATTAGGGAAACGTAAGAACCAGGTTTACATGTATTTTGAATTAAATACGTTAATGATTTGGGGGCAGAGCTCTTAAAATTAGTCACTTTGAAGATATCATTTTTCTGCATATAAGGATATTATCAATATGTTATTGTGATGTGTACACCAAGTTTCCTGGATTTCAGAAGGCATTTTTGGTTACTGAAAGTAGTTATGACTAAAAGTGTCTCTTTAATTGGCAATGATCATCCGAAAAGTTTTTGATAATAGTGTGTAGGCTGAAATTCTACAATCTACGCTTGTACTAAATAAATGTTACATAGTAACTTATTTCTTTATCCATAATCTTTAATGTGAAGGGTGTTGAGTTAGAGAACTGGAAGAAATTTTAAAACATGACTACTAGTACATCTATAATTTTATAAAGCCTTAATTAGAAAACATAACTTCAAAGGCTGACTGGGAATAAAACCTTTCTGTCTTTAAAATTCTGAAATCTTGCTTTGCGAGGTTCAGGATGGATGACTAATGTAGAGTTCCAAGTTACAAATACCACACACCACAGGTGTCTTATTAGAGGAAGAACAAAGCAGTCCCAGGTAGCGTGCACTAACAGAGCCTCCACAGCAGCACTGGCCTAAGGCATCAGTCTGCGTCACACCACGAGTGGGAGGTTATTTTTAATCACTTTTAGATTTCAAGATCTTAGAAATCTCTAGATATGTACATACTTTTTCGGTAGGATACTAGGAGTTAAGAACACCTATATTTATTATGAGGTTAGAGGTAGAAAGAAATATTTCTCCCAAAGAGGCCCTACTTTAAATGGATTATTTGTGAAAAAAGAATGTTAAGGAGTTTATTCTGCTAAAAAAACAAAGAGAGTTCTGTTTAAAAGAACTTTAGTGCCATTTAGCTCTTTTGTTGAAAAAATATGCAGGTAACTGTGCTTCTGTTTGGGAGAGTGTTCCTAAATGAGTGATTTCAGATGTCTGAAAAATGAGAAGCTGCTTTTGATTTGAGTTCTGCTCCAAAAGAAACCAGATTCCACAAATACAAACTGACAGGAGGTAACTTAAGTTTGAAACAATGTACGGTAAATGCATTTAACACTGTCTTGCTAAACAGATGAAGCAACAGAATTCCTATTACAGCTACCACTACATCTATGGAAAAGTTTTCAGTCTTTTGTCCTCATTTACTTCCTTAAGAGGGCTTGAAAACACCCAACAGAGAAACAAACAAGATGTATTCACTACTGTGCTCCTAGGAAATTAACAAAACTAATGAAGTACCCAATTACTTTATTAGCCATGTCTTCAAAGCCTTC
The DNA here is from genome assembly GCF_910594005.1 of Cervus elaphus. Taxonomy (NCBI): domain Eukaryota; kingdom Metazoa; phylum Chordata; class Mammalia; order Artiodactyla; family Cervidae; genus Cervus; species Cervus elaphus. The sequence continues at coordinate 92,922,567 of NC_057826.1, read as the reverse complement.
ACCAAGGAATCTTTATCCATTATGGTATATTCCTTCAAAATATTAAGGTTACAAACAAAGATGATACCAGTAAAATCTCACTGTAATGAATTTTATCTTAAAATAATGCAGTACCAACGTTACTACAGGGGCAATGGCTTGGGCCTTTGTGACCACACTCATATTTCAGATATAAAGATGCTCCATTTACTGTTTTCAGTTATGACTCTGTATCAAAAATAAGTGTAATGCTAGGGACCATTAATTGGATGACATGAATAAATATTTGCCCAAATTTCTGCCTTATCAGGTTCAAAATGTGATATACTAGAAAACAATGTTACTAGAAGTACCTATCACTTAAAAACAAAAAGGGTGAATTTTAGCCTAAGCATAATTTCAGGAATCGTGTCCTTGGTTTTTTGCACCTTGAGTTGAAAATGGTAAGCTGACATAAACAGCATCTTCATAGCAAATGAACTATGAAAAGACTGGAGATAAAGCACATTTGGAGGTGATGGCACTCCAATTCTGACCTTTTCTTTCACTTCACATTTCAATCACTCAGTATGCCATTTTAGCAGGGTAGATCTAAAGAAAATTGTCCTTTGATGGCACAACAAAAGTGTAATGAACCAAAGTCTCAGGAGGGCTCAAACAGAGTTTGAACCTCTTTTTCTTATCCATGTAGAAGGAATACAACTACGCTTATTGTTACAGGGTCATAAAGGGATCTGCTGGACACAATAATTTATTAATAACAAATTAATAGTATACTGCTAACCCAAGAGAAAAATGGTCAAGGATATGAACAGTCAATTCACTGAAAAACGCACACAGTCAAGGAGCAAAAATAACACTTTTAGTCTATCACAGTGGCAAATATTAACTAAATTATAATATTCAGTGTCAGTATAGCAAAAGAAAACTGACCCGGGAGTGTAGCTGGTTCAACTTCTCTAATGGACAGTCTGGCAATAAGAATAAAAAAACTTAGGTGGGTGCATGACCTCTGTCCCTAAAACTTTTTCTAGAAATATATTCTAAGAAAATAATCAGATAAATGTACCAAGATGTATATACAGAGAAAGTGTATATACAGGGATGCCTAGGTAGCACTATTTATTAAATAATAGAGACTAACTGAAAATAAATGTTCAATATTAGGCAGGTAAATCTAGCATGCATAGTCATACAACAGACAAGGAGATCTAGACCTATATTTACTGATGGGAAGATGGGTCCAATTACAGGTGTTTAAAAAACAAAACAAAAAAAATGCTAGTTTTTATACAAAACAGTATATATAGAATTATCTACACTGGTAGGAAGAAACTATTACTAAGGTATGTAATTATACTCAATATACATATATATGAAAAAAGGATATGTATATTAATAGTGATCTATTATTTTAGTCTATGTTCTAGTTCAGCTAAATTAGCATTTATCAGCATAAAAGTAATTAGCGATTTTATTTTACATAATAAAAAAGGGAGGGGTGAAATAGAGAATTACCACAACAGTAAAGTTACTAAGGACAAAAGTAGGCAAAAGCTTTACACAGACTTTTTTTTGCAACAGTGATTCTCATCACACATTAACCTGTAGATGTACTACCCACCCTTTGATTTTCTCTCTTTTTTTTCCAACTAAGGATGCTTTTTATTTTCCTTTGGTCTGTGAGTTGACACCTTTACATGGTAACTGTGTTATGGAAATAAATGTGGCCAAAAAGATCCATTTATGAATCTAATTCCTTCCTACTTTCTATACCCTTTCCTTTAGGGGTACTTCATTTTCAACACCTGTCCAAAAGATTCATGTGTTACTACTGATCTCCTAGTGCTGCGCTTAGTCGCTCAGTCGTGCCCAGCTCTTTGTGACCCCAGGGACTGCGGCCGGCCAGGCTCCTCTGTCCGTGGGGATGCTCCAAGCAAGAGTGCTGCGGCAGGCTGCCATGCGCTCCTGCAGGCAGCTTCTTTACCAGCCGAGCTACCAGGGAAGCCCAATTTCCTGACAGAGTCACACATTTTATCTGAAGTTATTTTCAGGGGCAATCTCAGTTTTACTTTTAATTATCCTCTTTAAGCAGGACTATGACCATTACATACCAACAAGAACAAAGTGATCATGAGCCAGGATTTGTATGTAGATGGCATAGCCAAATTAATCAACAGTTAACTGCCAGAGCCCAAGTATGCTAATGATAACAAATAGTTTAGCAAGACAGTAAATACCTGGAGACCTCAATGCTATTGCTCTTAATTTCCCCTTTGGGCATATAAAAGAGCAGAATAACCAGAAGCTTTTAAAAACAAAACCAGATCAATCATGAGCATTGTACATTAGGAAAAAAAATACTAGAAAGATTTTTCTCAACTGAGTTACACAAGAAATTAGGTGGAGAATTAAGCTACATTTGGAAGTCTTATAAAAATCTGGGCACCTGCTCCTCGACATTTCACTTGTATCTGAAGGCTTTCAGCTGTTTTATATATTCTATAACTAAGGTCCAGGTCTCGATTCTGAAGCCCTAATTCTTAGGCACCTATAAACAGTTCAAATTCTTTTCTTTCTCTCATTACATTTTCTTTAACTTATGGCCTGTATATTTCTAGATTTTAAGAGAAAATAGTGACCAGTAATGATGTCTTTTTAAGAGTCTGTTATTTTATTATTTCAATGCAAGGCGGAGCTTAGCAAATAAACCAGTCTCCCAGTAGTATTCAGTTTGGTCACTGATTTATTGTAAAATAAAAGTCACTATTTTAAAAGCATGCATAAATGAATTAGCAGGAGGTGAGAAATATTGTAATAAATCTGGCTAAGGGTAATTTCTGATGAGGAACTGACATATCTCCTTCCCAAAAATGTTCAAGGAGAAAAAAGCTACAAAAGTCAGAAAAAAACCTGAGTCGTAAACAATTTTCTTCTTTATTACATTGTTGAAAACTAATGTAAATTTTATTCATACACCTGGTTTAAACTGATTTTTAAAAATCATTTACTATAAAACTCTGAGAGAAAAAATTAATGCAGATAATTCTGATTAGCTCAAAGAAATAATATTGCAATGATAAAAGCTCATTTATTGAGCACTTACTACATGCTAGGTTCTAGTTCTAACACAGTCCTAGCTAGATGACAGAAGCAAAGCACAGAGGAGTTAGAAAAGTTGTCAAATATCCTGCAGGAAACCGGATTTAAACTTGGTCATTTTGACTAGAGAGTTCAGGTTCTTAACATATGATGACATATCACAATCGAAATGCAATCACCATAAAAATACAAGGTTGAATGGCAAATATGTGAAGATTAAAAAAAATTTTTTAACCTAATGCTGATGCTCGATTTTATTATGAGGGCAGAGACTGCGCACATCCAAATCCCTATCCTAAATTCCTAAATGATGCTGATACTAAATAATTTAAAATCAATTTCCACAGATTTATCATATGGACAGGAATACTCATTTCCAAGGGTAATCTACCTAAGGAAAATACAACCAGTTCAACAAAACTTTTAATGGTAATGAGACAAATTTTATTTAAAAAGTTACTTCCCTGTTGAATATATCATGAGATATTTTAAATTACATTGGAAGTGAGACTTGAAACCCGCTTTGATGCTATAACATATCCTATAGACCATGTCCACAAAAGTTGCTGTATCCTGTCTGAAGAAACAGATATCACAGGATAGTTAAAAACCAGATACCTTCTACTAGCTTCAGTTCAATTTGAAATCTTTCAGGAGTGCCTCCTATGTGGTGAAATTCCAAGCTATTCACAACAGAGGATACAAAGGGCACATGCATGCCTGACAGAGAAACTATTTAGCAGATAAGGAAGGCTTGTTTAATGTTTGATGTTACTATTTAAAATTCAAACCAAAACAAGTGGCCTAATCAAAAGACTTCTAGGAACTGGGAAAGCAGGCTGAAATATAGCACAGAAAGACTCAAGTCCACTCTATACATTCATACAGTACCTGGGAGCTGAATCTGTGAACATCGTCAGAGGCACTGACTAGATCAATGGAAGACATGGAGGAAGAGCGACTATAGGGCTACCAGAGACAGACAAAGAAAAAACCAAGTCATCAGAACAAAGGCACAACAGAGCATTCAGTACCAACTTCCAAACACGAGATAAAGAAAGAGAGAACAAAGCACTATATGGAACAGGCTCAGCAGCGAGCGCTGACTTCATGCACCTATTATGTGTAATGCTCCAAAATCTTTCTATAAAGAATGCAGGCTGCCAATAATACAAAATGGTACCACTTAACCCCAGAGAAAAAAGATTTAATATCACTGGTTAAGTTTCTGGTTAACTGTTTTGGACAAGCCATTCCCTATTCCCCACCCTTCTTTTCCCTTTAATAAAAATGGAAGAACATTATATTCAGAAGATTTCTAACAGTTTTTCAAGGATGTCTATGGAAGAAAACATGTAATACCAAACGAAAAAAATCTCATTACTTAAATTCAGGAAAATGAAGAAAACTTATGTAACAGGATAGTTTCATCAACAGTGAAGAATATAGCATATACTTTCAGTAAACTCTGGCATTAGCTTACCTTTTGGACAAATCTGTGAGTCCCCACAGAAGAAAAGGCATCTCCAGATGGCATTGAAGTAGACCAATGTAACCTGACCTTTTCACTCTGCGACTAAGAAAGCACATAATTTTAAACAGGAAGGTTACAAAGTGTATTTTGCAGCTTAAGAGTGAATAATGTAACATTTAACTACTTAACAGTTTAGTATTTATAAATATTTGAATTATGAATCTACTCTAAAGACACAAGCCTTGCCAAATCTTGACACTTGATGTATCCTGATTTTCTTCTTTCAGATTCCAAAGGTACTAACCTTAGACCAAGGATATTGATAGCCCCTTGAATATTTCTTTTTTCCAAAGTCTAAAGAAGTTTTCATTGATTCTCTTCAATTCCAACTCAACCACCATGCTGATATTCAGTAGAGGAGCATTTTTAAGCCAGAAGGGATGATCTAAATCATCCTGTCCAAGCCCTTGATTCAAAGACTAGAAAACCAAGGCCCAGAGGATTTAAGTAATAAGTGTTGAGCTACACAGTTAGTGGCAAAACTCAAGACTAACTTGTCTTGATTGCACAGTTCAAAACTCTTCCACAAATAACCCAGATTAAAACAAAAGGAAAAACACAGTGAAGGGGAAAAAAACTAACCAAAAAAACCCTAAACACCGTAAAAAACCAAATACAAGGATGCTATTTCAGATGCTATATTTTTGGCACCCAAAATGAGAACTCACTTAGGAACTGAAAGTTTTAGAGTTCTGCATGTTAAAAAACGGGAAATGAGATCTATAAAATGAACATGAAGAGCAAACAGCCACTGTTGCAGACGCCTTACCTGGGCAGACAGATCAGTACATGGGCACTACCAACTTAAAAACAATACACAACCTGCGAGCTGGGAGCCGAGTTTCACCTGGGGCAAAAGGAGGACCACAGCCAGGGGATGGCTCCGAGACACTGCTCCACAGGCAGTGAGGGGAGGTCGCATCTTTGTGATTCTGGTGAAGGGGGAGTACATGCAATCAAGTGCATTTTTGCATATTTCAGCTAGTGGAGTAGCAGACATCACCATGAAGGAATTCAGTATCTTTTCTAGATATGAGATGCAAGAACTGGACCCATAAAATCACCTCCTAAAAATATCTATCTGAAGGCCTATTCTGCCAATTTTCCCAGAGCATGGAGTGCCTCATTCCTCCTCTCCAACCTGTACTCTGCTCAGGCAGTGCTGAAGGACAGCAGTTGCAGCAGCACCTGTGATTTAATCTGTGAAGAGGCAGGTGGCAAGTGCCCATCTATAGCTGACAGCACAAGAGCCCTCACTGCCTTAACATCAAAAGGAATAACAAGCCAATTTTTCTATGCAAGTTAATTTAGGGTATATAACTGACACACATGACTTATTTCTAAGATGCTTATAGTCTTGAGAAGAATAACTAAAATCCAAGCATAAGTACCATCTAGTGATTAAGTTCAGTTCAGTTCAGTCAGTCAGTCATATCTGACTCTTTGCAACCCCATGGACTGCAGCACACCAGGCCTCCCAGTCCATCACCAACTACCAGAGCTGGCTCAAACTCATGTCCATTGAGTCAGTGATGCCATCCAACCATCCTGTCCTCTGTCATCCCCTTCTCCTCCTGCCTTCAGGTAGCCAAAGTATTGGAGTTTCAGCTTCAGCATCAGTCCTTCTGATGAATACTCAGGGTTGATTTCTTTTAGGATTGACTGATTTGATCTCCTTGCCGTCCAAGTGACTCACAAGTCTTCTTCAACACCACAGTTCAAAAGCATCAGTTCTTCAGCACTCAGCTTTCTTTATGGTTCAACTCTCACACCCATACATGACTACTGAAAAAACCATAGCTTTGACTAGACGAACCTCTGTTGGCAAAGTAATATCTCTGCTTTTTAATATGCTGTCTATGTTGGTCATAGCTTTTCCTCCAAAGAGCAAGCATCTTTTAATTTCATGGCTGCAGTCACCATCTGCAGTCATTTTGGAGCCCAAGAAAAGAAAAGTATGTCACTGTTTCCATTGTCTCCCCATCTATTTGCCATGAAGTGATGTGACCAGATGTCATGATCTTAGTTTTTTCAATGTTGAGTTTTAAGCCAGCTTTTTCACTCTCCTCTTTCACTTTCAAGAGGCTCTTTAGTTCTTCTTCACTTTCTGCCATAAGGGTGGTGTCATCTGCATATCTGAGGTTACTGATATTTCTCCCGGCAATCTTGATTCCAGCTTGTGCTTCAACCAGCCGAGTGTTTCTCATGATGTACTCTGCATATAAGTTAAATAAGAAGGGTGACAACATACAGCCTTGACGTATTCCTTTCCCGATTTGGAATCAGCCCGTTGTTCCACGTCTAGTCCTAAGTGTTGCTTCTTGACCTGCATACAGATTTTTTAGGAGGCAGGTAAGGTGGTCTAGTAAACCCATCCGTTGAAGAATTTTCCAGTTTGCTGTCATCCACACAAAGGTTTTAGCGTAGTCAATGAAGCAGAAGTAGATGTTCTTTTGGAACTCTCTTGCTTTTTCTATGATCAAACGAATGCTGGCAATTTGATCTCTTATTCCTCTGCCTTTTCTAAATTCAGCTTCAACATCTGGAAGTTCTCAGTTCACATACTCAGCTCATATAGCCTGGCTTGGAGAATTTTGACCATTACTTTGCTACCGTGTGAGATGAGAGCAACTGTGCAATAGTTTGAGCATTCTTTGGCATTGCCTCTCTTTAAGATTGGAATGAAAACTGACCTTTTCCAGTCCTGTGGCCACTGCTGAGTTTTCCAAATTTGCTGGCATATTGAGTGCAGCACTTTCACAGCATCATCTTTTAGGATCTGAAATAGCTCAACTGGAATTCCATCACCTCCACTAGCTTTGTTTGTAGTGATGCTTCCTAAAACCCACTTGACTTAGCATTCCAGGATGTCTGGTTCTAGGTGAATGATCACACCACCATGGTTATCTGGGTCACAGAGATCTTTTTTGTATAGTTCTGTGCATTTTTGCCACCTCTTCTTTATACCTTCTGCTTCTGTTAGGTCCATACCATTTCTGTCCTTTATTGTGCCCATCCTTCCATGAAATCTTTCCTTGGTTATCTCTAACTTTCTTGAAGAGATCTCTAGTCATTCCCATTCTATTGTTTTCCTCTATTTGGTTGCACTGATCATTTAGGAAGGCTTTCTTATCTCACCTTGCTATTCTTTGGAACTCTGCATTCAGATGGATATATCTTTCCTTTTCTCTTTGCCTTTTTTGTCTCTTCTTTACTCAGCTATTTGTAAGGCCTCCTCAGACAACCATTTTTCCTTATTGCATTTCTTTTTCTTGGTGATGTTTTCCATCACAGCCTCCTGTACAATGTTAGGAACCTAGTGGTAATATACGGTACCATCTAGTGGTAATACATAGTAACTGCACTGTTGCAGAATTAAAGTGAGAAAGTGAAAGAAAGTGAAAGTGCTAGTTGCTCAATTGTGTCTGACTCTTAGGGACCCATGTACTGTAGCTCACCAGTCTCCTCCATCCATGGAATTCTCTAGATAAGAATACTGGAATGGGTAGCCATTCCATTCTCCAGGGGATCTTCTTTCCAACCTAGGGATTGAACCTGGGTCTCCTGCACTGCAGGCAGATTCTTTACCATCTGAGTCACAGGGAAGCCTCTAAAGAAGGTGAAGACCCAAATTAATCTTGAAACTGAGTTCAAGGATTTAAGAAATACTTCCCTTCAATTTCCACAGAAGGGGCTTAGTATAACTGCTGTGAATTTAATGATGATAAAACACTAAGCAAAGTTAAAAGTGAGAAAGTAATTAAGGTGAAGGTAGTGAAAGCAATAAATGAGTTAATAAAAACTGAATGGTACTAACGTAGAACAAAAATAAACTCTTGATCATCTTCCTTTCGAATTCATATAGTATTTGGTGATGAAGAGGAATTCAAAGAGACTGTTTTACTCAGAGCAAATATACGCTTTGTATTAATAGAATGATAATAAAATTGGATAATGATAATAGAATGATAATAAAATTGGCTGAGAGAAATATCAATAACCGCAGATGACACCACCCTTATGGCAGAAAGTTTGAAGAAGAACTAAAGAGCCCCTTGATGAAAGTGAAAGACAAGAGTGAAATAGCTGGCTTTAAATTCAACATTCAGAAAACTAAGATCATGGTATCCAGTCCCATCACTTCATGGCAAACAGATGGTGAAACAATGGAAACAGTGACAGACTTTATTTTTGGGGGGCTCCAAAATCACTACAGCTGGTGACTGTAGCCATGAAATTAAAGGACGGCTGCTCCTTGGAGGAAAAGCTATGATCAACCTAGACAGGATACTTAAAAGCAGAGATATTACTTTGCCAAAAAAAGTCCGTCTAGTTAAAGCTGTGGTTTTTCCAGTTGTCATGTGTGGATGTGAGAGTTGGACTATAAAGAAGGCTGACTACCAAAGAATTGATGCTTTAGAACTGTGGTGTTGGAAAAGACTCTTGCGAGTCCCTTGGACTGCAAGGAGATCCAACCAGTCCCTCCTAAAGGAAATCAGTCCTGAATATTCATTGGAAGGACTGATGCTGAAGCTGAAACTCCAATCTTTGGCCACCTGATGTGAAGAACTGACTCAATGGAAAAGACCCTGATGCTGGGAAAGACTGAAGGCAGGAGGAGAAGGGGATGACAGAGGATGAGATGGTTGGATGGCATCACTGATTCAATGGACATGAGTTTGAGTAAGCTCCGGGAGATGGTGATGGACAGGGAAGCCCGATGTGCTGCAGTCGATGGGGTTGCAGAGAATGACATGACTAAATGGTTGGACTGAACTGAAAATTGGATACTTCAAAGAGAACAGGCAGAATATTTCCATTCAATTTCATGTTATTTATGCATGCTTCATTTAAACAATTATTAATCTTCCTTTCTATTGTTTGAAAATTGATCAATGAAGAAAGTGACTTATAAAGGTTCTTCTTTATTTGTGACTCAATGTAGACACAGTTCATTTCTTAGGTTATTAGGATCATGATTTCAAATTCTAATTATATGAAATATATACCAAGGATTTTTAAAAATTTTAAAAATTTACATACCTGTTCTTCTATTTTATCTTGTCTGTCAAGAGCAGCTTCAACAGCATCAAAGAACTCCTCTTCATTAATCAAACTGTTTGGGCCTTCCTATTCAGACACACAGTGGGGTGGGGGGGAAGTGGTTGATTCAAGAAAATAGAAAACACTGATAGTCTTGGCATTAACTCTCAGAGAAAATTAAAAAGTGAGCTGTCAAACATTTTGGAACCAGTTATTACACCAGATAATACACAAAGATGAACAACATATGTTCTATGCAAAGTCACTAGTGTTACAATTAATTCACTCACTCGGGACTCAAATACTTACTATATATTCACCAACACTGTGTTAGGGCAGATACAGTTGAACAGGGAGCTGGTGAACTATATGGCCAATTCCAGTCCACTGTCTACTTTCAGAATGGCCTTTAAGCTCAGCGTTTCATTTTTAAGTGGTTGAGAAACAAGAAAAGAGTAACATTTCAAAGAATCCCCTGGTGGTCCAGTGGTTAGGACTCTGCACTCTCCCTAATGAGGGTCCAAGTTCAATCTCTGGTTGGAAAACCAAGACCCCACAAGTTGAGCGGTGTGCCCCCAACCCCCAAATCACGACATGGGAATTGTATGAAATCAGAGCTTTATTGGGACATAATCACACTCATTCATTTATGGACTGTCCATGTCTGCTTCCATGCTACAGTGGCAGAGTTGAGTACCTGTAACTTGAGTACTTGTCAGAAACCATATAAAACTGCAGGAAGGCTTTAAGTACAAAGTTGCAGAAGATCTATAGCCAATGAAAAGTAACGACAGGGTTTCTGAAGGGGATCTTCCTAAGCAAAGACAATCACATCATAGAGAAAGAAAAGCTGAACTGATGCTTGAAAGCCTGCTTAGAACGGTAGAGCAGTGGCTCTCAATCACTTGAGGAACTGCCTGGGGAACTTATTAAAATGAAAAATCCCAGGCCCCAATTCAAAGAAATTACTTTTTAGTAGGTCTTGGGTAGAGCCAGGAATATGCATGTTAATAAGTCCTCCAAGTAGTTCTAATGCAAGTAGAACCTCAGCTGCATCACAAGATAAAAATACAAAGAACAACAGCAAAATGGAAACAAGCAAGGTATGTGCATATCTTGCAGTGATAAAACACATTTAAGTGGACTGAACAACAAGTAGACTATACACGGAACAGGAGCACTGTTGGGGTCCAGAGTAGGCTACCCCATGGTTCTCAATGGCATATTGAGTATTTTGAATTAAAGTTACTTAAGAAATGTCCAATGCAAGAGGGACACTCTGACACTCCAGTCTCCCTGAAAACAGGAAGCAAATCTCACGTGAAATGTGCATTCCCTGCATCCAGAGGTTGCTTTGTTGTTGCTGTTGAGCTGCTAAGTCGTGTCTGACTTTCAATCCCATGGATTATAGCCTACCAGGCTCCTCTGTCCATGGAATTTTCCAGGCAAGGATATTGGAGTGGGTTGCCATCTCCTTCTCCAGGGGACCTTTGTGATCCAGGGATCAAGCCCTGGTGGATTCTTTACTACTGAGCTTCCGTAGGAGGCCCCATCATCCCATCAATTCCTCAAAAATTTATTGTTTCTTTGTTGAATGAACATAAAAGCTGACTGCTTTGGCCTCTTTCTGTGAGAGGTCTTTCTGTGAGGTCCCATTTCTGTGAGACCCCACCATGCAGATGAATTAAAATTTGTTTTTCTCGTGTTAATCTGTCTCATGTCAAGTTTATTAGTCCAGCCACAAGAACTCAAGGAGGGTAGAGGAGGGAATATTCCTCCCCCCAGCAGCTTCATATTATGGTTAAACTGAAGGCTGAAAAGGCAGGCTTGGGTTTAAATTTCCTACATTTTTAAATATACAAAATAAGACAAATGAACTATTGTGGGTCCGTCTGGAATCTTCCCAATTAAGACTGAAAATTCCAAGTCACCACGACTCCATCAAAAAGTCTGTAGTAACTCATCCCTACCCTGCCACAGACTGGGGCCCCACAAGAAGAGCGGGACGAACTGTGCTGTGGCGCTTCTGTTATTTGGCACAGGAATATCAGAAATCCTGATTCAGTGCAACAGTTCTAGAGGATCCTGCGAAAGTCACTTCAAAAACCCCCTAAACTTTTTAATTTAATACAGCACACATAGAAGTGCACATCTCAATGAATTACCAAAATATCCCTTTGGCACGTGGATTATTCTGAGCTAGCTAAAAACAAACAAAGGCCTGAAAGAGTCAGGAAGAAACTTTGATCTTCCCCTCTCATGACCTAAAAATGTTTTAGATAGAGTCTCTGTGCCCAGAACAGAGCAATCACTAGAGAGATCTGCAAGGAATGTGGGCTAGATGTTATGAGGGAAACTCAGCAGGATTTAGAGACCAGAGCCTGCAGTGTGCCATTCTTTCTGCGTGGCCCAGCAAACACTGGTTTACCAAACACCTGCTTTTCCGTCTTCAGGTGAATTACCTCACCGCCGTCTTTTAAGTTCCAAACCAGCATGTCCCCATCTTTTGTCTTTAGCTTAAGATGGTATTTAAGGTGAGGGCTTTGGCCATTTTGGGGAGTTACTCAGTTTCCCTGAATTTCTCCCACACAGACGTATCATTAAACCTTGATCTTCTCCTGTTAATCTGTCCTGTGTCAATTTGTCAATTTAATTTTTTAGACGAGCCAGAAAAAACAAAGAAAAGTAGAGGAAGATTTATTCCTCCCTAACATAACCATCTAATGACCAGCTATATCATGAAAAAGAGTCCTGCAGGGCTCCCTTTATAAAGCCAAAACATTTCAGACACTCAAATGTCAGCAGAATCACTTTGGTCTCTGTTGATGTTACAAAACCATAAAATATCCAAAATCAAATGTTTTCTAATGATTTTTAAATTCTACTGATCATAACCACATCTATAAGAAGTTGTAATGCTCATTCAATCTATTCAAGAGTCAGGGTCTCAGGAGTCTACCAATTGGGAACTGCAGTGTTAAAAATCTGAGGAAGAACTGGAATAAAATTTCCTTTATTAAAAAACTTAAGTTCTCACTGCAAAAAAAAAAAATTGTAAAAATGTAAGGAGATAGACGTTGTGATCACGTTACAGCATGTATGTGTACTGAAAGTTGCTCACTCACGTCTGACTCTCTGCAACCCCATGGACGATACAGTCCACGTAATTCTCCAGACCAGAATACTGGCACGGGTAGCCTTTCCTTCTCCAGGGATCGGACCCAGCTCTGCCATATTGCAGGCAGATTCTTTACCAGCTGAGCCACAAGGGAAGCCCGTGTGTGTGTGTGTGTGTATTCTTTACCAACTGAGCCACCAGGGAAGCCTCTGTGTGTGTGTGTGTGTGTGTGTGTGTGTGACCAACTGAGCCAGGGAAGCCCATGTGTGTGTGTGTGTATTCTTTACCAACTGAGCCACCAGGGAAGCCTGTGTGTGTGTGTGTGTGTGTGTGTGTGTGTGTGTGTGACCAACTGAGCCAGGGAAGCCCATGTGTGTGTGTGTGTATTCTTTACCAACTGAGCCACCAGGGAAGCCTCTGTGTGTGTGTGTGTGTGACCAACTGAGCCAGGGAAGCCTGTGTGTGTGTGTGTGTGACCAACTGAGCCACCAGGGAAGCCTCTGTCTGTGTGTGTGTGTGTGTGTGTGTGTGTGTACCTAAGCATTACATTGTACACCGTAAACTTACACAATGTTATATGTTAATTATATTTCAACAAAGTTGTAAATAAATAAATGTCCTCTGAAATAAAAACAAAAAACTTAACTTTTCTATCTCATTAAGCTTACCAAGGAAAAGAGCTATTTATTGCTAAGTCTATGGGACACTTCGAGTCTTTATCTTACTTATTAGCAGAGTTTATGTTAATGATCTTCATTGGTGCCATCATCCCCTCAGTTCAGTCCGTTCAGCTGCTCAGTCGTGTCCGACTTTGTGACTCCATGGACCGCAGCACGCAAGGCTTCCCTGTCTATCACCAACTCCTGGAGCTTGCTCAAACTCATGTCCATCAAATCGGTGATGCCATCCAACCATCTCATCCTCTGTCGTCCCCTTCTCCTCCCACCTTCAATCTTTCCCAGCATCAGGGTCTTCTCCAATGAGTCAGTTCTTCGCATCAGGTGGCCAAAGTATTGGAGCTTCAGCTTCAGCATCAATGCTTCCAATGAATATTCAGGACTGATTTCCTTTAGGAGGGACTGGTTGGATCTCCTTGCAGTCCAAGGGACTCTCAGAAGTCTTCTCCAACACCACAGTTCAAAAGCACCAATTCTCCAGCACTCAGCTTTCTTTATAGTACAACTCTCACATCCATACATGACTACTGGAAAAACCATAGCTTTGACGAGATGGACCTTTGTTGACGAAGTAATGTCTCTGCTTTTTAATATGCAGTCTAATGTTTGTCATAGCTTCCCCCTGGGATCTGTAATTTCCCATCCTCTTGGGTAAAGAATTTGCCTGCCAATGCAGGAGACATAAGAGAACAGGGTTCAATCCCTGGGCTGGGCAGATCCCCAGGAGGAGGGCACAGCAAACCACTCCAATATTCATACTTGGAGAATCCCATGGACAGAGAAGCCTGGTGGGCTATGGTCCACGGACAGAGGAGCCTGGTGGGTTACGGTCTGTAGAGTCACAAAGGATCAGACATGACTGAAGCAACTTAGCATGCACTTGGGCTTCCCAGGTGACACCCTCTGGGAATGCACCAGCCAATGCAGAAGACATGGGTTCATCCTTGGGTCAGGAAGAGCCCTTGGAGTAGGGGAATGGCAACCCACTCTAGTATTCCTTGCCTAGAAAATTCCATGGACAGAGGAGCCTGGTGGGCTATAGTCCATGGGGTTGCAAAGAGTTGGATACAACTAACCACGCACTATGCACTGGGAAAAGCAAGCACTTTTTCGGGTTCCCGAGCGGGTTCCTCCTCTGTCTACTCCTTAAATGTGAGTGCTCCTCAGGGTTCCACCTTTGCTCTCCCCACAGCATTCTTACTATTTCTATGACTTCAGTCATCATCTGAAGATTCCCAAGTTCACAGCCTGCCATCTCACTCCCAAGTGTAGATCTTTACATCTAGTAATACGTAAGACAGACTCCTCATGTGAATGTTTCAGCTTATACGCACCATGTCTAAAACCTGTTCTTCTTCCCTCTCCACATCAATCTGTGTAAGGCAGAAACCTGGGCCTGTTCTTGAACTCCTCCTTTTTTCCCTCATTCAGTCACCACATACTACTTTGCAAATATCTGATTTGTCCATGTACATTCCTACTGTTCTATCCGAATTCAAGCTATCTTCAATTCTCACCTGTAATACCGAAAAAAGTCTCCAAGGCCTTAGTCAGAACTGTCATCTTCAGTCCACTCTCCTCACTGCAGGAAGTAAGAATGACTTTTCTAAACTGCAAATCTGGAAAGTTCCTGTGCCTCAAACCCACTGCCTGAGGCAGATTTTTCCAGCCAGTCTCGCCACTCCCCACTTCGGCTAGGCCCCACCCTCCACATATAAGTGCTTTGTGTTACCCTGTGGCAAAATGCTCTCTTTTCCTTCTGGTCTTCAAATGCTTTTTCTTCAGCGCCTACAAGCAAACACTTTCCAGGCTATCCACTTGGTTAACAAATACTAAGCTTAGTCACTCTTAAGGTTTCGGCTCAGATGTTACTACACCTGGAAGCCTTCCCTGACTTAATATCCTCCCAGTGTTAAGTGTTCCATAACAAACATTCTAATACCCATTAACTACTCTGTGTTTCTACTCTATGTACTTAGTTGGGTTCCCTGGCAGCTTGGTGGTAAAGAACCCACCTGCCAAATTCAGGAGACCCGGGTTCCATCCCTGGGTCGGGAAGATCCCCTGGAGAAGGAAATAGCAACCTACTCCAGTACTCTTGCTTATGAAATCCCACAGACAGAGGAACCTGGCAGGCTATAGTCCACCAGGTTGCAAAGAGTCAGACATGACTTACTGACTAAACAACAACAACAAGGTCCCTGGGCAGGATCCTTGTTTGTCTCATTCTTAAAATATCACCCATGCCCAGCAGGGCTTCCCTGATGGCTCAGCTGGTAAAGAATCCACCTGCAATGCAGGAGAGCTGGGTTCAATCCCTGGGATGGGAAAATCTCCTGGAGAAGGGAAAGGCTACCCACTCCAGTATTTTGGCCTGGAGAATTCCACGGACTGTATAGTCCATGAGGTTGCAAAGAGTCAGACACAACTGAATGACTTTCACTGTCAGTGTTTATAAAACCAAAATAAATGATGATGACGATAATGGGCTTTTAAAATTTCATTCATGATTTTAAAATGGTTGCTTGTTCACTTTTATGCCTAGAGGTGTCTTGCATTAGTTAAATCTTAAGGAATGGATTTAAGATTGTAATTTCTGAGGCTACAGATGACAGAAACAGGTAAATCTTTGTTCAATAACTAGAACACTGTGAATGTTTGATAAGAATAAAACAAAATCATATTTTGAATTAGTATCTAAAATCCAATGGTTCAAAACTTGAAAAGGAGAAAAAGGTGTAAGAACAGGCACCAGTTTAAGGATTACATAACTTGAAACTACAGGGATTTGAAATAAAATGACAAGATACAAATTTTAACGTAGAAAAAAACTCTTTTCTGCCCTTTGGCCCTCCCCTTTCCCCTCCACTATTTATTGTATATCTGCTTTATGCATCATGACCAAATCTTCCCCATCAGGAAGAATACCTGCCTAAGGGCTTCCTTGATGGCTCAGCTGGTAAAGAATCCGCCTGCAATGCGGGAGACATGGGTTTGATCCCTGGATTGGAAAGATGCCCTGGAGAAGGGAATGGCTACCCACTCCAGTATTCTGGCCTGGAGAATTCCATGGACTGTATAGTCCATGGGGTCGCAAAGAGTAGGACATGACTGAGCAACTTTCACTTCTCAATCCTAAAGTGCAACAGTTTCCTAGTATCAACAAGACAACTCCTAAAAAGATAAACTTCTTGATCCCGTAAGGCATCACTTTGTTCCTGTAGAACTGGGCTGTGCCAACTGTCAATATTACATCATTTGATGTACTGCCCCATCTCAAAAAACTTACACTACTGTGCTTTGACTTCTAATGCGCAGAACAGCTCTCCTCAATTTGGCTTGAATACAATTTTCCATTTCTTTCTCAGACAGACTGATTAATTTTCATCAACATGCATGGTTTAGCTGGCAGGAATATCAGATACCCACTAAATGACACTTGGGAGCCCACATAGAACCAATGCTCAGTACCAAGCATGGGCCCATAGAGCCCACCATCTTATCAGGACTCCTCAGGGGTTCTGGTGAGTTCTCCTAGTATCCAAATCTCATTGTTTGAATGACGATCCTGAAAATTTTATTCATGCTATTTCACTCAAGATTTGGAGTCTCAAGGGGCACTTGTGCATTTCTTAGGCAGGACCTAGGGATTCTGGACAAGGGGCCCAGGGAAACACAGATGGCTGGGTATTTGTTAAATTTGGCTCAAATTGGGGGAAAAAAAAAAAGAGGGCTGATACATGGTCTGAACAAAGCTTTTGTTAGTGAAATGAGAGAATGAATTACTCAGCTCTGAGAATAAGGGAGCTCCACTACAGTCATTAAATAAATTATTAAGCAAATACTACTCACGGGGGGAACTGAGGGGGAAGCACAACTGAGGCCGATAACCTAGAGCTCCAAGCACAAATGCTAGTTGCAGACGGCCACAGGGAGAACCACGCCCTGTGAGGTGAACTCCTTGGGGCTAGACTCAGAACAAGCACACATCTGATCTGCCACACTGTCCTCAGAATCTTGTTCAGATCACATCTCATATCCCATATCTGAATTAGGCTACAAAATAATGAGAAATTGTGCCTTACAGCCAAACCCTTTGGATGGACAGTCACCAATGAGAATACCAGCTGGGTTTATGTATGCTTGCAAGTTCTTAAAAGCAACTAGAGGATTTCACCCCTAAAATAGTCACAATAGGTTCTTTTAGCACTTCCAAACTGATTTTAAAAATCAGTTTTCTTTTCTAAAATTATATTAGCAGGGAAAAATATTCATCAGGCTAGCTTCTTAGACCCATTGAGTGGGAAAGTCTACTAAATTGTTAAAATTTTACAGAGTTCTCATCTTAAATATCGTACCTATTTTAATTGGTATACATAAGCCCCCAAAGACTTCAAAATTTCAAAAATCTAATTGAAAGACTTGTTGTAGAAGGCTAAAAAAAGATTGATGATATAAAAGGTACCTAAACTTTAACTGCTATTCCCCCTCTATTAATAATCTTCCGTCCTAATTGCCTTTCTACTCAGAAAACACTATCAAATGGTTACTTTTAGGAAAGGGAACACATGAGGCTTGTAGGCAAGCCTCTTCAGATCAAGGGCCACAGTTAGAATTTCTTAAACCCAGGGAGAATCCTCAAAATTGTTTACAAATGGATTACCAAGTTGGGAGGTGGGAAGCCAATGGTCTGACTAAACTGACCATAGGTGATACTTGAAGCCTGATAGGAATTTGAGAGGGCTGGCTGGGAAGAGGCTCTCCCCCCGCCCCGCCCCCTGTAAGCTAAATGAAGGAAAGAAAGATTCCAACGTAAGTGAATGGGTATGTCAGTCCTTTGGTGTCACTGAGATGGCCACCCAATTCTTTGAGAAAGGGGGAAAAAAAGCGCCAAACCAAAAAACTTATTTTACAAATCTAGCCTTTACAGCACCAGAAGTGTGGCTCCAGAAATAATCCAAAGCCCACCAATCCTTTTACCACTCCCAAGATCTCCCCTATTTATCTTAAGAGGTTTGTAAATAGAGGGGAAAAAAAAAATTCTGGCCTTGAGGCGGGGTAGACAACTTGTTACTTGACTTCTCAAATAGAAATGTTAAGTGTCTCTCATAAATACTAGTAAAAAGGGTTCAGCAATCTAAATAGGTGATCTTGATTTGTTGCATTTGGCAGAAACCCAATTAGAATTCAACCTCTTTTATAACTTATGGATTTTATATCACTACACCTGATTTCTGGCTGAAATTTAGTAACAGGTACTATGAGGTCTCTGCCTGTGTGTTTTCTCATATCTATATATGAGTGCTGTAGATGTGTGGTACTGTCAGAATTATTTGGTAAAATAGCTCTATTTAATTGGTTTAAAGGCAATTAAGCTCTTATGTAAGTGCTCAGAAATATATAAGAACCTGGTCAGAATGAATTTCAAGTTTATATGGTCCATGATATATTTAGTACTGACTTAGAATATCTGTTATTAAGTTAGCTTAAGCTTGTTGCCTTAATTAATACAGACATGTCTTTAGAGCATAATACTTTCATTATACTTAAATTTACTAGAAATCAAATAAAATCTTAGTATTCCTGTTAGAAAATTGTTCAGCAAGGAAAAATAACAACATGATGAAACTTTTAACCCTTCAGGAACAATTTATGCTTTGGGAATGTCTATATAAAATACTCCTTCTGGATTTTGGTAACTTGAACTTTAGAGTTGTGCTTAATTAAATTAAATAATGGGAATCCACTGAATACTCAAATCGTTTCCAAGTAAGATATTGGGACATTATTTACAGAACACAGGTTTCCTTTTGCAGAGAAACTCCTAAAAGGTACTTAAGAGGATTATTAATATGACGCCACATTAAGACATTTTCTGTAAGAAAGTGAATGTTTTCTAGAAACAAATAGTATTTATAAACCGGCTAATCTAAAGAATAATGTAAAAGACAGTTTATAAGTGCTTACTTTTTACTAGAAACTAGGTTTTAAGGTTAAGAATTATAATATTACAACTAAAGCTACTAAAAGAGTAAGGGAAACATTTTAGTATGCAAGGAAGATGGGAAGCATGTTTTCCCTGAAAGAGTACGAGAGGGACTTCCGGGGTGGTCCAGCGCCTAAGAATCCACACTCCCAATGCAGGGGACCCAGGTGCAATCCCTGGTCAGGGAACTGGATCCCAGATGCTGCAACTAAGAGTTCACATGCCGCAACTAAAGATTCTGTGTGCCCCAACTAAGACCTGGTGCAGCCAAATAAATACACAAATAAAAAAATTTAAATACATGGATAAAAAGCATGAGGAATGGAAAGGCTTTTTTTAAAAGGGGAAGATGGGGTAGTTTTGTCTTAGAGCTAGACGGTTGTTTCTGAATGGAAATGAAAAAAATGGAAAAAATAACATGGATACAGAAAGTTGTTAAAGGGTTAAGGAAAAGGAACACTGAGAAAAGAGTTTTGTACATGGTTGGGAATGGCTAAAGACTGAATTAAGAAAATTATTTTTAAAGGTAAAGTATACGAACTTTGAATTTAGTTTTCTAAGAAGACAAAGTTTTCTTAAAACACTGAGCTGCTTTTAGTAAGAGATAGTGTGAGTTTCTTTGCCTTTTGGTGATTTACAACAACCTTTGAGCTTTTTTACTGTCATGCTGGTTAAATGACACTGACCTGTGATCCTATTTAACCAGGTTTTTGAAAGTTTTTGGTATTTTTGACAAACTTTCCAAAGATCAACTTCTAAGTGAAGTTCACCGGACCTTTAGTTAACTTTGAGGTTTTTCAAAGGGTCCCTGGTATATCTCAAATTATTTGTTTTCTCTCCATCTCAGAGAGAAGAGTAATTAAAAACTGGGCTTATTTGGTATGTTAAATTGCATGGGAAGCATTGTCAAATTTGAGTGGTGATAACACTTCTGACGTCCTATTAAATGGGTAAATGTTATTACTAGAAAGTCTAGCTTCACTGGGGGCTCAAACAGTAAAGAATATGCCTACCATGCAGGAGACACAGGTTCCATCCCTGGAGGAGGAAATCGCAATCCATTCCAGTATTCTTGCCTGGAAAGTTCCATGGACAGAGGAGCCTGGTGGGCTACAGTCTATGGGGTTGCAAACAGTTGTTTATGACTGAGCAACTAACACTTTTATAGAAATTCTAGAAATTATGTGGAACTCCTAAAATGTCCTGGTAACATGTTATCAGTTATAATTCTAAAAATTATCTTAAATTGTTTTATGTTACAGCAGTAACCAAGTTTGTCAACTGGAGTGGAATCAGGTCTTTACCTTAACTTTTCAAATCTTTTGTAATTTATGGAAAGTTATTATTTTACTCCAATATCCGGGCAAAAATATTTCATCTTCAAGAAGAGTCATAAAAAGAACAGTACAGAAACCTTACAAGTACAGGTTTCTGATAACTTTCAGATCATACCACTGAACTGGCTAAGAAATTAAAGACTTCTGATGGAAAACTGGATGGTTTCATAAAACTGCTAACTGAATATTGAGATGTAGGATTAGTCTCACAGGACTGAATGAACTTATGAGTATGGTTATAATTTTTTTTTTGGTCTGAAATACTATTCATTTTTAATCTGCTTTCCAGATATAAAGGAACCCTTAAATTACACCTCTGTATATAGAACTAAAACATTTATTTTTTCTCCCTACCTGATCCCTTCAGAATCTGTAAACTCTTAGGTTCCCAGCAACTTAACCAGGCATACAAGGAAGGCCACCTACTAACAGGTGCAGGAATCTCAAGGAATTCAGAAACTCACCTAAACCCAGCACCCAACTCTACATTTATCACAGGCAGAATCCATGACACGCTTTGGTGTGGCTTTCCTGGCCTTGAGAGTTTAAGTTCAATCTGAGATTATGGAAAGTTCCATCACAGCCAATTTAAAGAGTCTATGTGGTCAATTAATCAGACATTTTGTGAACAAATTAGTCTTAATGTGGCTGTATTTGGTAGAAATTAGGGTAATTTTAGAGAGAGAAAGATAATGTTTAAGTGGATATTAAATTCTAGTTTTATTAAATGAGGTCTTCACTACTGCCTAAGATTCTTTTCTGAGATAGTTTCCTTGTTGTCATATTATTGTAAAGTTTAGTTATTAAAAGGGCACTTGAAGTATGTTTCTGAAGCTTATCACAGTAATTTAACTTTGGATGAAGATCGGATGTGCCATGACCTACAACCAGGAGATTATTCCTACTGGAAAAGGTCTCAGATAAAGGACTCAGTCACATTAGAACGGACTGTATTAGGCCTCCTCTCCTAAATAAACTGCAACTCCTATTTCTGACACCTGACTTCAACTTAAAACAGTATTACCAGACCAGCACAAGAAGACATCTGAAGGAGACAGCTAATCCAAGATGCTGGACCAGCTCTGTATACTGGTAACTTTGATAACTGCTTACACTCATTTTTTGGTGGGGTGGGGGGGAACTCATACCTTTGCTTATGAATCAAATGTATTTCTTTCTTTAGTTCAGTCACGCAGTGGTGTCCAACTCTTTGCAACCCCATGAACTGCAGAACGCCAGGTTTCCCTCTCCATCACCAACGCTGGGAGCTTGCTCAAACTCATGTCCATCGAGTTGGTGATGCCATCCAACCATCTCACCCTTTGTTGTCCCCTTCTCCTCCCACCTTCAATCTTTCCCAGCATCAGGGTATTTTCTAATGAGTCACTTTTTTGGTTTCAGTTTCTTTCTTGGACTCAATATTTGCAAGTTTAAAATTAATCTAATCACTGGGTTTGGGGCCAATTACCCATGTCCCAGGTTGCCCTGCTGAATTTCTCCTCTCCAAGGCTCTAACTGGATGGCCCTTGGACATTTTATTTTAAAGAAACTCTAGCACCATGCAAGCTAATATCACTGCCAATATCCCTAAGTGACATGCTCTTACCTGGCCAAGTAAAGATGCCTATTCTCAATCTAGCCATAAATAGCCCATTTCATTAGATGGTGAATATTGGGTAGCTCCCACAAGGACACAATGGATTTACAGAACAAATTCATGACCTTGGTTTTTCCCAGGTTGGTTAGGAAAACACATAATTCATTTCCCTTGGGCTTAAGGTCCCTTATGGGTAGCTTCTGTCAATCTGTAATGTGAGTACACTGGTTCCTATCAGGTTTCCAATGGTATGACCGTTTGGCCACAATATCTGATGACACATGAAGATCTAGATTTCCACTTTGAGCAATCTTCCTCCCAGTTTAGGGGAAACACTAGGAAAAGAGTTCAGTTTAGGAGGATCTTGGCTTAAATCTCTATTAATGATGTTGTTGGTCCTCCTGACAATTTAAATTACAGTTTGTGGAATTACAAAATGATAGTTTCTTGCCTTCCATACTGTGTGTCACTTGCTAATAGTAAAATAATGATGTCTAAACAACTTGAATTTGTAGATCACATCTATATAGTACTCTATAAATTAATGGGCATACATAATGCACATGTGAGGAAATTTGGGTTAAATCACATTGGACAACCTGGAATCGGCTCTCAGTACTTGTTGAACATTCTGCTGGTGTAACTCCCCCCGCCAAAAGAGAACTGAGCTATTGGGACCCAGCTTAGAGAGACATGATGGATTTATCAAGGGCAGGTGAGCAACAACCCTGGCGTCAAGGGACCAAATATTTGATTGCCTAATGCTCTCTATCAAAAGGTTAACAATCAAAAGAGGGAAACTGTGAAATAAAATTAGTATTTTATGGCAAGACAAGAAAAATTTAAGTGTCTTTTTTTTAAGTGTTTTTTAAAAAACCTTTTTTTCTGCCCTTTGGCCTCCCCTTTCCCTGCTACTATATACTGTATTATCTGCATCTTGCATCATGACCAAATATTCCCCATCAACAAAAACACCTGCCCGATCCTAAAGCACAACGTTCTCCTAGCACCAACTCCTTAAAAGATAACCTTCCTTCTTGATCTTGGAGTGAGTCATGTTACCTACCAGTTTACACTTGCAGAAGAGAACTGTGTAAACTGTCAGTATTACATCATTTAACTTGATGTAGAGACTTCTGTCTCAAAAACACTTCTAATGGATGAACAGTTCTCAGAGCTTTCTGAGATGCTGTTCCTGGTTTATAATCCTCAGTTTGGCTCCAACAAAAATGTCCATTTCTTTCTTAATTTTTCATCAACAGAGAATTGATGAGAAAAAAACTGAAGTTCCCTTAACTATTAAAAGAGAAAGAGGGAGGTGCATTTCAACTAGGTGGGAAAAAGATGGTTTAGTCAACAATTCCAACTGGATTATAAAATTACAGACTCCTCCATTACATCATAATTAAAAAAAAAAAATCAGATGTGTTAATATACCTAGAAGAGATCATTAAAAAAAAGAACAGAAAATATAGATAATTATTTGAAGTACAGTGTGAAAGGATTTCAATCTAAAATGGAATCTGACGATATGAAATGGGAATCTCATGCCTGTACCTGAAGAACGGAACTTAACTGAGAGAATGATTTCCCGTAAACCCAGATCAGCAGAAGACAGAGCCTTATCTTCAGACCGACGACCATCCGCCAAGTCTCTCTCCCCATCGTCAGGCCAATGAACTCACTGCTTAGGCTCTGGCTGGACTTCCCTTGTCTGTACTCCTTGCCCATAAGAACAGCTGGCCCCGCAGCCTCTACAAAACTGCCTGTAACTTGCTACTTGGCATGCATTTCCCAAATCATAATCTCTGCTATTCCCAAATAAACTCAATTTCTGGTAATTTGAGACTGCCTCAGTTTATACCTTTAGGCTAAAAAAAGAACACTTTTTAAAACATGAAAAAAACATAAAGATAACTGTATCAAGACTGTGAGTTAAATACAAGAAAGTATAAAATTTTACATGGCAAATCTAATAAGATTTTTTTTAACTGTTAAAAAGAAGAAAATAAAAAAAAAAAAAAAAGAAGAAAATAATTGAGAAATGAAGTCAGTCCTGTCCATCTTCTAAATCAAGAGAGGAAAAACACCCAAATTCTAACAATAAAAATGTCAAGGGATGTGTACAAGAAAGCCACTAAAGAAGAAATGCAAATAACTAACAAACATTTTAAAAAGAAAGCCTAAATTACATCAATAAAGCAATTTCATTAAACTAGTAAACATATAAACCTATCACAAGGACCCTCCTTTTCTTTCCTCTGAAATGACAAAAGGGGAGACAAATATGAAATCATATAGTAAGTCCCCTACGAACAAACAAGTTCCATCTGGAGAGTGCATTCGTAAGTCTAATTTGTTCGAAAGCCCAGCACAGTCAGCTCAGGTGCCTAACGAACACAGCGCCTAGGCAGTGCTGCGCTGTGGTGAGTTACGCCACCTGTCACACAGATAATGTAACACTAGAGGTCACAAAGGCACAGCCGCTTGTGGAGGGCGCACGCACACAGGGCAGCGTGCATCACACATCTGAGCCAGCTGACGTGACGGACATGCCGGTGCATCTTTGCAGTGAGAAAAAATAGGGCAAACTGTAAAGGCCCACAGTTACCCCCAAACAAACCTAAAACAGCAAATCAACCTGCTCAGCTTCAGAATAAAAATTAAAATTTTTGTTTTAACAGCTAATATTTCAGTAATCTAGACTTTAAAATCCAAGACAATAGCTGATTATGTAATTTTTATACATTCTAGAAGGAATGAAATGACAGCTTATTAATTTAAAAATATTATCGCTTGAGACTTCACACTATGGATTTTCACAGCTGGAAATCAATCCCAACATAAAAAATATTGTCAATAGCGGGTCTTTTTTTCCTTTCTAGAATAAGAACGGCAAGGAATTTTTCTTCTACTTTCTTAAATACAATCTAATGTCTTTTTTTAAAACATTTTACTTCCATGTCAATGATACTCCTTGCACTCCTACATGTGTGTGTATATGGAGACACAGATTCTACTAACTGCTTAACAAATAACAAAATGGGTAAAGAAGCTGATTTCAGACATTTTTCAAACATAAAGGTGAGGCAATTAGAACAGTTCATGCTCTGCTATGGATAAGACCTCACAGTATACAGCACAGACTAAAATGCTTCACCAGTCAAGTTCTCGGGAGTTTTCCTCTGTAGGTTGCTTTTATTTAAAAACACAAAAAGAACAGAATTAGGGACCTCCTTGGAGGTCCGTGGTTAAGACTCTGCAGTCCCAATGCAGAGAGCACAGGTTCAATCCCTCGTCAGGGAACTAAGAGCCCACATGCTTCACAGTGTAGGCAAAAAAATAATGCATCTATTGATTTCAAATAATAAAATTTAAAAAAAAGAAAGAGTTACAAGGTAATATCAATAAGTATAACCCTCACAGGCTAGACAGAAACTTGTCCTATAAAGTAGACAGGGCCAGTAATGAGCCTTTTAAAGTTTTGTAGGAAAAAAAAATCTTTTCAGGGTAAGCCTAGCATATATATTATAAAATATTCAAAATATTTAAAGGTTACAAAAGCATAATATAAAAATCACTTTTGTGACATAAATATATATTATGTTTTTTCTAGGTGTTTCTTTTTCTAAGACCAAAACTGTAATTTCATACCTCATAATCTGGTCCTCCAAAGTGGGATTTTTTCTTAAGTTCTGTCATGGCATTTTTGTATGCTTCCTCCACCCTTCTTCTCTTCTCACTTTCCTTTAAAAAATAAAACCAGATGAAGAATTTATCCTGTGACATGGGATTTTTTTTTACATTTCACCAAAATTTTATAATTTGGCCAAAAAAATAACTTTTACTCCTGTAAGAATTTTCTTCTGCTAAGAAAAAAAAAAAAAAAGAAAGAAAAGAAAAACATGAGTATTCTTCTGCCCAAGAAAACACCTTTTTTCTGGGCCATATATCACATACAAGCTACCGTTAAGATCACCTACTAGGTAGGTCTGGAGAAGAAGTGGCAACCCACTCCCGTATACTTGCCTGGAGAATTCCATGGACAGAGGAGCCTGACAGGCTGCAGTCCATGGGGTCGCAAAGAGTTGGACATGACTGAGCACCTAACACACACACACTAGGTAGGTTATATATTTAAATGGACTAAGTAACTACCAAAGTGTCTACATGTCAAAAAAAAAAAAAGAGAGAGATAAATTAGCATCAGAGAAACGTCTATAATATATATTCATGTGTCTGTTTCCCCCAGTAGGAGCTAAATTTATTTTGTTATAGAGAAAAAAAGCAAGTAATGGATGCCAGGAAAAAAATAACTCAATAATTGGTAAAACCAGTAACTGCAAAAAAGATATTCTAGGAGATGTTTCTTATACTTTCCAACTGCTGGATTAAATTATTTTAGAGCTGAAAAAGAGCTTAGATTTCTACTTTAACCTTCTGCTTTTATAGATAAGGAAGGTCTATAGCTCTCAGAAACTGCTAAAAGATCCAAGGACAAAATTTTAAAAGGCTGGCCTTGGCACCAACCTCAAACTTTCTTTTTTAGAACAATGGACTGCAATGGATCAAATCTGGTATTAAAGCCCAACAGAATTACTATTAATATAAAGAACCTAACACCTTTATTCCTTCACCTCAAATATTTAAGGGTTAAAGTACAAACAGAACTCACACAGAGCTTAACCACTTCTAAAAACCCATCTGAATTAAGTTAGTGCAAATCAATGAATTAGTATAGTGGGCCTACAAACTGTTGTGTACTGAAATGAAGACAGGACTACAGAACCATCAGAATGGCTAAAATTAAAATATAAAAAATCACTCACAAAAAAATGACAATACCAAGTGCAGTCAAGGGTGAAAAGCAATTAGAATTCTCACTTACTTGCTGGTGGGACTATAAACTGATATAACTACTTTGGAAAACTGTCTACCTCTATACACCTAAAGCTACGTATACACCTCATGAACTGATAATTCTATTGCTTGGTATATGCCCAAATGAAAACAGTGCATATATCCACCAAAAATACACATAACAATGCTCACAGCAGCTTTATTCACAAGAGCCAAAATAAAAAAATGCCCATCAGCAGGAAGAAGGAAAAATCACAGTAAAGTCACAGAATGAAAATGCATCATATAATGAACAGTATACAGGAATAATACTCTATAACAATAAAAAACAACAAATTATCACTACAGGGTACAAGATGAAGGAACTTCACAATCAGTGTTGGGGAGGGGGTAGCCAGACAGAAGAGTATATTTTGTATGATTCCATTTACATGCTGTCCAAGAACAGGCAAAACTAATCTATAAGGATATATTAATAAGTTAAAACTGTGGTTACTTCTTGAGGCCGTGGCATGGTATGGAGTAGGAAGAGGCATGAAAACCTGGGGGGGGCGGGGGGGGGGGCGGGTTATAAAACTTCCATGTTTTGATTTCAGCAGTAGCTACAGGGGAGTATACATATGTATAAGACTCATCTGGCAGTACATTTAAGAGTGGTATCCTTCACTGTACATACATTAAACCTTAATTTTAAAAATCAACAAAACAAAACCCCCCGGAACAGCAATAACACTAGAAAGACCTTGAGGAAAGTGAATAAACATGTGAAATTATACACCTGTGAATCTATTAATATAAGCAAACATCTTTGATGAGTAGGCTTTCTCTTATTAACAACGAAAATTGCTTAATCTTAGAATTCTTGGACATAACTGGCTAAAAATTAAGTATACTTCTATAAAAGAAGGAATTATTTATACAGGTAACTGGGAAAAATCATCACCACTGAAGAATATTAAATTATTTAACTATAAGAACAATGGATATAATGTTAGAAATCTACATAAGAGCTATTAAACATAAAATTGGAGACTATAGAGATTTACATATATATTATACATATCTACTATATATGTATATCTACTATATACTAGATAAATATATATTAGAAATATACATAAAAGGTATACAGCTATTAAATAGCTATTATTTTATCAACTATCACGTATTTAATTGCTCTCATTAGATTTTAACATCCTTCAAGAATGACTTCCTGTTCATTACTGTTTCCTCATTTCCAGCTTACAGTTTAGCACACAACAAGCATACAAATACTTCTTGAAAAAAACACAATTTTCAGTTAAACCATATTGTTATCATTGTACTTTCCTTCCCAATTATATCAATTATCTAAGTGAAGTGAAAGTAGCTCAGTCGTGTCCAACTCTTTGCGACCCCATGGACCATACAGTCTATGGAATTCTCCAGGTCAGAATACTGGAGTGGGTAGCCTTTCCCTTCTCCAGGGGATCTTCCCAACCCAGGGATCGAACCCAGGTCTCCTACATTGCAGGCAGATTCTTTACCAGCTGAGCCAAGGACATGTTTGTTGATAAACAACTCTCTCTATTCAAGAATTTCCTAATCTTTACAGTGTGTGCATATATATAAGAATATATATGTACATACATACTAAATATATGTGCATATACTGTATATGCACACATGCATTTACATTTCCTGCAAAATGTAACTGGGACTCTATATCAACCTTGAGAAAAAACGTGATGGTGGAAAAGGTGAATGAGACTTGTAAGAGCACTATAAATTACAGTTGTTTGCAGATTTCGATTAATACTACCATCTTTTGTGCTGTTATTTGGCTAAATATGGTACCAAAAAAGTGTTTTTTTTCACAGATTCTTTGATACAGTCTACCTGGTGCTACCCAGTAAAGAAAGAGAATGGATAAGATTACCAATATTGAAGACAACTACAAATCCATGTCCCTTTTCAAATAAGAAATTTGACTGCCAAAAAGATGGGGAAGACATGTGTTATTAATGGATTTTTTTTTAGGCAGTGTCGTTAGAGCACATGACTGGAGATGGTGACTCTCTAGGGAAGGATTAGTAGACTGGGGGTGGGGGGCGGGATGGGGGGTGCTTAAGAGAAAGCTACCAAAAAGGTTTGAATAAGCTAATCCAGACAAGTTGAAAGGTTCTCTTGAACCGGTAGTCTACTGAATTCAAGGGGGTGTCCTGTTTTCTCACACTTTATTTTTGTGAATTAGTAAAAATTCACTATGATCCACAACTGAAATCATTGATGGTATAACAGTTTGACTCCAGAATAATAATGAAGTACCTGTATGTATCTTAAATGAATATTTTTACTGCTTGGTTTTAAAAGAAAACATATAGTCAATCAACCTGGCTTACTTTCACCTGCACCCGAGAATATGCGAACCTTTTTCAAACATCAAGCGCTACTAAACTATAGCCATTCTGCTGTTACATCAGTGATGACACTGCCTTCCTTAGTGTTCTGCTCAAATTGCTAAGACCTCCAAATACTGCAAGCAGTATGACTCACTGATGGGTGATCGATTCTGAGTTAAAATATGGAAGAGTAAAATTCTTCTAATTCTGCTCCTTAGTACCTCTAGACGAGCCTCTAGCCTCAGCTGCTGCTTCTGTAAAATGATGGCACTGAACTACGACTAATTCTCTAAGATACGCTTTGGTTCTAACATTTTTCTGATATTAAATTATAAACAAAAGTTTTCCTACTAAACAAATTCACTGAGCCAAATTCTACTTCACACTTACAACTAAAGATTCATATTATAACATTATTATCAGTGCTGCAGTTTAAACAAAGGTAGGGAAGGGGAACAGAAAGCAAATGTTCAATGAACAACAAAATGTGTGTTATGCGACACCAGTGATGTTGGAAAACATACACAGCCATGAATGCAGTAAGTTAATATTTAACTTTATAAATCGGTATTTTTTATATACACCAAGTAGCTCATATAACTTAAGTATACATTCATGTCTTAGACAATAGAGCTGCTGCTGCTGCTAAGTCGCTTCAGTCGTGTCCGACTCTGTGCGACCCCATAGACAGCAGCCCAGCAGGCTCCCCCGTCCCTGGGATTCTCCAGGCAAGAACACTGGAGTGGGTTACCATTTCCTTCTCCAGACAATAAAGCTAGGAAATGTTAAATGGTTCATACTTCTATTCCAAGCATTACTATTATCATTAGAAAAACTTTTATGTTAAAATCCAATGAAGAACGCATACCATACAATAACCAAATACATAACCAATGAATCTCATTAAAAAAATGAATTTAAGATGTTCTCAAGTTTTAGAGAATTAGTACCACCTGCTACTTCTAACAATCCAAAAGATCTTTCCCTAAGAAGTTAGTTAGGTTTAAATGTTTGATTGGTATATAAAGAAAATCTGATTATTTTTTTAAAAGAAGAAAAGATAATCTTACCTTGTCCATTCTCTTTTGCCAGCTATCCTCACGTTTTACCATTAACTCAATACAATGAGAAAGTGTAGCAAGGATTCCGGCAGTAGTTGCTTTAAAAGTTATCGCCTCACCTTTAAAGTCTATACCATTAATTCCTTTCGGTGTTACATGTGGAAATACTGGGGAAAAAAAATTATTCACTATAAATCTTTGTAACAAAGAAATCATTCCTCATTACAACTTAAAATTAGATATTTTTTAGAGAACTAGAAGAGCAGAACTTTCAAAATGGAGTTGCCTTCCTGTTGGCCAACACTTAAAAATTTCCATCCATCTCTATAAAGCAAAGAAGCTTGGGACAACATATGCACTCTCAAGTCCTTTTCTCTGATTCTGCTTCCTGAAACCTGTTTGCCAAGCTGTACCCAGTAAATAATTGGTAAAAGAAGTAATAATTTAATAATAACAGATAGCCTAGAGTGAGACCTAATTATGGCAAGAACTACCTTATATTTTGAGAAAACCTGAATTTAAAAAAAATATCTGAGGAGAAACTGCTGAAATGAATAAGGTAATATAAGAAACTTAGGTAAATGTCTGAATATAATTCTGGGACCAATGCATACATAAAAATGGTTATGTTCATATATTATAATTTTAATTTAAAGTTAGTCTTTGAATTAAATGAACAATCTTAAAAAAAAAAACTCATAAGATGCAAACAAGACAGAATAATATCTTTAAGCTTTATTCATTTATTTTTGGGCCACCACGTGCAGTATGTACAATCTGAGTTCCCTGACTAGGGTTCGAACCCACAACCCCCTGCATTGGAAGCATGGAGTCTTAATCACTGGACAGTCAGGGAAGTCCCAGAGCACTATAGTTATAAGAAATCATTTCAATAGAACTCTTATAAATGAAATAATACTTCCAACTTTAAAAATTCATCATGTAGATATGACAGCAAAGCGACAATCCAAAAATTAAACTGACAAACTAAACTTCATCAAACTTTAAAATTTCTACTTTTGAAGGCACTGTTAAAAGAATGAGAGTTGCAGTTGTGGGATAAGTAAGTCTAGAGAGCTAATCTAAGTTAATAACAAAATAATGGTAACTGAGAAAAATATGTTAATGAACTTGACTACAGTAATCATTTCACCATAATCATATACCCCAAATCACTATACTGAACACCTTAAATATTTTTCTGTTGTTGTTTAGTTGTTCAGTTGTGTCTGACTCGCTTCGATCCCAAGGACTGTAGCCCACCAGGCTCCACTGTCCATGGGATTTCCCAAGCCAGAATACTGAAGTGGGTTGCCATTTCCTTTTCCAGGGGATCTTCCTGACCTAGAGACTGAACTCACATCTCCTGTTGGCAGGTGGATTCTTTACCAATGAGCCACCTGGGAAGTCTCACCTCAAATATATATAATATCCACATAAAATTTTTTTAAAAGAATGATGAGTGCTCGCTTCGGCAGCACATATACTAAAATTGGAACGATACAGAGAAGATTAGCATGGCCCCTGCGCAAGGATGACATGCAAATTCGTGAAGCGTTCCATATTTTATCCTCTATGACCCACCTCCCAGAATATTGGAAATAAAAGCAAAACTAAACAAATGGGACCTAATGAAACTTAAAAGCTTTTGCACTACAAAGGAAACTATAAGTAAGGTGAAAAGACAGCCGTCAGATTGGGAGAAAATAATAGCAAATGAAGAAACGGACAAAGGATTAATCTCAAAAATATACAAGCAACTCCTGCAGCTCAATTCCAGAAAAATAAATGACCCAATCAAAAAATGGGCCAAAGAACTAAACAGACATTTCTCCAAAGAAGACATACAGATGGCTAACAAACACATGAAAAGATGCTCAACATCACTCATTATTAGAGAAATGCAAATCAAAACCACAATGAGGTACCATTACACGCCAGTCAGGATGGCTGCTATCCAAAAGTCTACAAGCAATAAATGCTGGAGAGGGTGTGGAGAAAAGGGAACCCTCTTACACTGTTGGTGGGAATGCAAACTAGTACAGCCGCTATGGAAAACAGTGTGGAGATTCCTTAAAAAACTGGAAATAGAACTGCCATATGACCCAGCAATCCCACTTCTGGGCATACACACTGAGGAAACCAGATCTGAAAGAGACACGTGCACCCCAATGTTCATCGCAGCACTGTTTATAATAGCCAGGACATGGAAGCAACCTAGATGCCCATCAGCAGATGAATGGATAAGGAAGCTGTGGTACATATACACCATGGAATATTACTCAGCCATTAAAAAGAATTCATTTGAACCAGTCCTAATGAGATGGATGAAACTGGAGCCCCTTATACAGAGTGAAGTAAGCCAGAAAGATAAAGAACATTACAGCATACTAACACATATATATGGAATTTAGAAAGGTGATAACGATAACCCTATATGCAAAACAGAAAAAGAGACACAGAAATACAGAACAGACTTTTGAACTTTGTGGGAGAATGTGAGGGTGGGATATTTCAAAAGAACAGTATGTATACTATCTATGGTGAAACAGATCACCAGCCCAGGTGGGATGCATGAGACAAGTGCTCCGGCCTGGTGCACTGGGAAGACCCAGAGGAATCGGGTGGAGAGGGAGGTGGGAGGGGGGATCGGGATGGGGAATACGTGTAAATCCATGGCTGATTCATATCAATGTATGACAAAACCCACTGGAAAAAAAAAAAATAATAAAAAAAAAAAAAAGGAAAAAAAAAAAAAGGAAAAAAAAAAAAAAAGGAAAAAAAAAAAAAAAAGAATGATGAAACAAGCCACAGACTGGAAAAAAAAAAAATCTTTGCACAGAATACATATGATAAAGGACATATTCTTTATCTATCTATCCACATATATATATTACATATTAATATAGATATCTCAGTATATTAATATATCAATACAATACACAGTAATCTCAACAGGAAAATATAATCTAATTGAAAATTGAGCAAAAGATCTGAATACACATTTCACCAAAGAAGAAATATGAACAGCAAATAAGCAGATAAAAAGATGCTCAACACTTACAGATACTAGAAAAAGGCAAATTAAAACTACAGTGAGATACCACTATACACCTATTAGAAGACTAAACTTTTAAAAGACTGACCACATCAAGGGTCAGTGGGGATATGGAGGAGCTTCAGCTCTCAAATATGACTGGTGAAAAGTAGCCTGGAAGGTTTTTAAAAAGTTAAATATATACCTACCACATGATTCAACCATGCCATCTCTCCAAAGAAATGAAATATATGTCCATAAAAAAACTGTGTTTGAATGTTCACAGGAACATTATTTATAACAGCTCCAAACTGTAAACAACCCAAATTTGCACCAACAGACAAATGGACTGAAGAAACCTGTCAAGTCATCTGTACGAGGGAATACTATTCAGCAATGAAAAGACACTGAATAATGATATGCATAACAATGAGAAATTTCAAATGAAGAAAGAGATCAGGCAAGAAAAACTGAATTCATTAGATTCTAGAAAATACAGACTAATCTACAGTGACAGAAGGGGCTGTGGTTGGTTGAGCAGTGGAGAGAAAGGGAAGACAAAAGGGATGGAGGCAGGGAACTTTTGAAGGACAGTCTTGATGGTGGTGATAGCATCATGATAATATTAAAACTGACCAAACTGTAGACTGTAAATATATATACAGTGTATAGTATGTTAATTACATCTCAATAAAGCTGTTTGAAAACCTATTTTCTTTTTCTTGTGTTCACTCTTACAAAAGATCATATTTATTTTACTATGAAATAAGGTTTACTTCTGGACTCTCAATTCTATTCCACTGTTCTATATATCTTTCCTTGAATTCCAGAAGAACATTTACTTTTGTTTCATTGACTACTCTAAAGCCTTTGACTGTGTGGATCACAACAAAGTGTGGAAAATTCTTCAAGTGATGGAAATACCAGACCACCTTACCTGTCTCCTGAGAAATCTTCATGCAGGTCAAGAAGCAACACTTAGGACCGGACATGGAACAACGGACTGGTTCCAAATTGGGGAAAGAGTACATTAAGGCTATATATTGTCACCCTGCTTATTTAACTTACATGCAGAGTACATCATGCAAAATGCTGGGCTGGATGAAGCACAAGCTGGAATCAAGATTGCCGGGAGAAATATCAATAACCTCAGATTGCAGATGACACCACCCTTATGGCAGAAAGTGAAGAGGAACTAAATAAAGAGCCTCTTGCTAAAGATGAAAGAGGAGAGTGAAAAGGCTGGCTTAAAATTCAACATTCAGAAAACTAACATCATGGCATCTGGTCCCATCACTTCATGGCAAATAGATGGGCAAACAATGAAAACAGTGACAGACTTTATTTTCTTGGGCTCCAAAATCATTGCAGATGGTAACTGCAGCCATGAAATTAAAAGATGCTTGCTCCTTGGAAGAAAAGCAATGACAAACCTAGACAGCGTATTAAAAAGCAGAGACGTTATTTTACTGACAAAGGTCCATATAGTCAAAGCTATGGTTTTTCCAACAGTCATCATGTATAGACGTGAGAGTTAGACCATAAAGAAGGCTGAGCACAGAATTGATGCTTTTGAACTATGGTGCTAGAGAAGACTCTTGAGCGTCCTTTGGACTGAAAGGAGATCAAACTAGTCAATCCTAGAGGAAGTCAATCCTGAATATTCACTGGAAGGACTGATACTGAAGCTGAAGCTCCAATACTTTGTCCACCTGATGCAAAGAGCTGACTCACTGGAAAAGAGCTGATGCTGGGAAAGACTGAAGGCAAAAGGAGACGAGGGCAACAGAGGACGAAATGGTTAGATAGCATCCTTGACTCAATGGACATGAATCTGAGCAAACTCCAAGAGACAGTGAAGGACAGGAAAGCCTGACATGTTGCAATATATGGGGTCGCAAAGAGTCAGACAGGGCTTAGCAACTGAAAAACAATCAGATTTTACTTCATATTCTTTCTTAACGTCAGCAAAAATAAGCATAATTAGATTAACTTATTTTTCTCACAAAGGGTTATTTGCAACTTAAAGTTTTAAGAATCCATGTCAGCTTTTTCTCAGAATATATTAAAAGAAAGCACTGACTACGAGTCACAGGTTTCTGTTGCAACCTAACTTCTCCCAGAAGATACCACATATATGTGATACCACGTGTTATTTGTCTTTGGTTTATTTCTTAGCATAATGCCCTCCATGTTCATCTGTGTTGTTAAAAACACAGATATCTAATGAACAATTAGGAATTCCATCCAAAAAGTAACTCATTATTAACTGATATATGAAATAAACCACCTTGTTCCTGAGTTTATGAACAACTGTGCTATGAAAGCAGCTATTTCAATAATTTTCCTTTAGTAACACTGATTAAATACATTGCAACAACAGTTTATCAAGTGGAAAGAGAAAAGAACATTAAAGACAGAAATAACATTAAAGAAACATTCAAGTTCCACTACAATCTTTCCTAACAAATATTTTTTCAGTACTAGAAACTGATTCTACCAAACACTACTGAAATAAATGGCCAATGTCTAAAATTTAGAACGAAATATTTGTCAGATAAGCTCTCATATTACTTAATGTCAGACTGTATTTTACCTCCATGTCTTTTCCTAGAAGAAACTTTCATGTTCCAACTTAAAAAAATACTTTTTCCAATTACTCCATTAAATAATTATTCCTGTTAAATAGTTAGTTACTATGTAACTTTAGAAAGTATATTTTTTCCACATACCCTGAGAGAGAAAACTTTACTACTTACCCTTTTCCTTATTGCCATTGGTATTATGCAAGAAGTCTCCATCAGAACGTGTCGTAGGAAAGTCATCTTCATCATCTTCTACCACTAAGTAAAATATATATAAGAATATCAGGATGAAAGCACACAGAAATCAACCAGGTTTATTCTTATGTTCAACTGATTAAATATTCTCTGGATTCCCTGAATACACGATCTTATTCATCTTTGTATTCTCAGTGCTCATCAATAGATGTCCAATAAGTATGCTGTGAAATGTCTTTAAATACATTATTATAAAAACCGTATCCATTCTCATTTTTGTAAGGGATAGTACTGAGATATAAATTATTCTGTCCTTTGAGTCTTCATATCTCTTCCTCCTTACCTTGGGGAGATTTTGTAATTCTGCCAGAGGCCTACAAAGACTGAAGAGGATGGTAATGGTATCAATAGATAAAGAAGATACTTTATCTTGCCTCCAGGATACGCAGGGAAAATATAATGACTTACAGTTGTGATACTGATTTTAATTCATCCCAATATGTCTGTGCCTGGATATTCCTTTTAACTTATCCAATTCCAGGAAATACAGAATCCCCTGTGTTCTTCAACATACCTCTTTCTTCTATACAATACTCTCCTTTTATACTGCCTAACATATGAATCCTCTGCACTATATATTCTGCTTCTAAATTTCTAAAATTTCTAAAATTCTGCTTCATCAATTTCTAAACCTCAGCCACCAACCTTATTCTATATTTTTGAATGGCTTCTTTGGTTTGTTAGGTTGGAGCAAAAGTAACTGCAGCTTTTGCATTGTTGAAATTTGCCATTTGATATTAGAGTACATTCTAAATAAATATGGTTATGTTATATATCATTTTAATGCACATTTCTTGCTTTTTTTGGCTAATGATTTATTACTTGTTTATTTTAAACTATGGAAATGATACAAGACAAAAAGCAAATTTGAGTGATTTTCTCATTTGAGTTCAAAACGGTTCGTGAAGCAGTGCAGACAACTCACAACATCAACAATGAATTTGGCCCAGAACTGCTAACAAACATACAGTGCTATGGGGGGCTCAAGAAGTTCTGTAAAGGAGACAAGAGCCTTGAGGAT
This sequence comes from Cervus elaphus, assembly GCF_910594005.1. NCBI lineage: Eukaryota > Metazoa > Chordata > Mammalia > Artiodactyla > Cervidae > Cervus > Cervus elaphus. The sequence goes on along the minus strand of NC_057826.1, from coordinate 92,884,994 downwards.
GAGCAGCCTAGTGGCTGGCTGGTGACAATGACAGGTGACAGCCATCATTGAAAATGATCCTCTTACAACTACACGAGAAGTTGCTGAAGAATTCAGCATCAACCATTCTGTGGTCATTCAGCATTCGAAGCAAATTAGAAAGGTGAAAAAGCTTGGTAAGTGGTGCCTCATGAGCTGACTGGAAATTTTAAAAAATCATCATTTTAGTGTTGTCTTCTCTTAATCTATGTAGCAACAATTATCTCTTGATCAGATTGTGACATGTGATGAACAGTGCATTGTACAGGACAACCGATGACGACCAGCTCAGTGTTGGACCAAGAAGCTCCAAAGCACTTCCCAAAGCCAAACATGCACCAAAAACAGGCCATGGTCACTCTTCCGTGGTCTGTAGCCGGTCTGATCCACTACAGCTTTCTGAATCCTGGCAAAACCATTGTATCTGAGAAGTATGCTCAACAGATTGATCGGATGCACTGAAAACTGCAGTGCTGGCAGCTGGCACTGGTCAATAGTAAGGGCCCAATTCTCCAGGACAACGCCCGACTGTACCTTGCACAGCCCACGCTTCCAAAGTTGAACAAATTGGGCTGCAAAGTTTTGCCTCAACCACCATATTTACTGAGCTCTCACCAACTATCACTTCTTCAAGCATCTAGACAACTTTTTGCAGGGAAAATACTTCCACAACTAACAAGATGCAGAAAATGCTTTCCAACAGTTCACTGAATCCCAAAGCATGGATTTTTATGCTGCAGGAATTAACAAATTTATTTCTCATTGGCAAAAATGTGTTAATTGTAATGACTCTTATTTTGATTAATAAAGATGTGCTTGAGTCTAGTCGTGCTGCAGTCCATGGGGCTGCAAAGAGTCGGACACGACTTGGCAACTGAACAACAATAATGATTTAAAATTCATGGTCTGAAATCATAATTGCGTTTGTATCAACCTAATATTATCTTTTGCTGAACTCCCTTTCTATAAGAGAAATCTTCACATTAAACTAATGTCTTACTTCTTGTCTGTATCTCCTTACGTCAGGAGCCATTTGGCTCTACAAGGAACATTTCATCTATTTTAACTCTCTCTCTAATGGAAGCAAAGCCTATTCCTATTTCTTATTCCTTCCCTGACTAAATGGAAAATACCTTTATTCAGTATTACCATTTTCTAATTAGTGGGCTATTTCATTTTTTTATTACCTGAAAAATTTGTTCTTATTTATAATAATTTTCAAACCACAAGCTGCCATTATCTATTAATACTAACACCTACTATTTTATCAGCAGCTAACTGCTATCAGTATCCAACTGACATTTTTCTTTTCCACACCCATCATTCCTACAGACTTCAATATCCATATTTTAGCTTCTGCAAATACTTTAGTTTCAAGATTAATCAAATTTCCAGATTCTGTGGATCTCTGGCTTCTCATCAATAATTTGCAAATAAGGTCAATTCTAAGAAACAGGCTTCCCTGGTGGCTCAGAGGGTAAAGCGTCTGCCTGCAATGCAGGAGACCCGGGTTAGATTCCTGGGTCGGGAAGATCCCCTGGAGAAGGAAATGGCAACCCACTCCAGTACTCTTGCCTGGAAAATCCCATGGACGGAAAAGCCTGGTAGGCTACCGTGCATGGGGTCGAAAAGAGTCGGACACGACTGAGCAACTTCACTTTCACTTTAAGAAATTAACTACCATAAAGCTGCTCTGACTTTAAGTCATCAATAGTCCTTAGATAGGATCCTGACCTTGGCTCAATACTACTATGATTAACTGGTCTTCAATATTGAAATTTTTGCACTTCTTTCATCTCCTCAGCATCTACCTTGGGTTACTAAAGATTTGCTTTCATCTCCCTAACCATTCACTAGCCTAGTACTATCAAACAGGAATTTTCAACCTTTTTTTTTTTTAAAGCAAATAATCAACATATAAAACTGATGAAAACAAAAGCTCCTCTTGGTAAAAAAGTGGCCTTTCCCCTTCCCTTCCCAACCAAGTACTCCTTGTCCATACTGAAGCCCCTTTAAGGGATATCTGGCATGGTTTGAAACATTGTCCCAGTACAAATCTCCCATCCCAATCAGACCAGTCTCTCCCTCACCAACACTGAAAACTATTATGCTAAATTCCATTTTTGGATCTTATACATTCCTGCTTTCATTATCCCTGTGATTATCCAAATTAACCATATTAATAACAGCAGCTATTATTGATTTTTTTGCTACTAAGCACAGTGCTAACATACATATTCTAATTTAAATCTCACAATCATGTGCTTGTGTAACAACATCCATGTTACAGAGGAAAGAGATGTGCAGAAATTGCTAAGTATTTCAAGTCATCAAACTAATGATGACTAGAAAAACAAGATCAGAACCTTTACTTTCAATATGTATATATATCTTGTTTTTGTGTGTGTGTTAAGTTGCTTTGGTCCTGTCTGACTCTGCGACCCTATGGACTGTAGCCCGCCAAACTCCTCTTTTATGGGGCTCTCAAGTCAAGAACACTGGAGTAGGTTGCCATTTTCTCCTCCAGGGGATCTTCCTGACCCAGGGATCAAACCCACATCTCCTGCATCGACAGGCAGGTTCTTTACCACCCGTGCCATCTATCTGGACCTAAATGGTTAATGAAATCTAACTGAAGAGTGTGTGTGTCTGTGTGTGGTGGTGGGGGGCGGGAGGCGTTCAGTCTTACTAGCAATTATAATAAAATGTTTTAAATAAAAACACTGAACACTTAAAATGAGAGCTTTCTATTATCATTTCAATGACACACAATGAAAGAAGCATGTGATTCTAAAAATTAAAGTCACAGATAATTTAGTCTTGGTAATTTAGTGAAAGTATTACTACACCTACAGAGATCCTCGGTTGGCAATTCTGATGTATAGTCGAAGCAAGAAACTATGGCCCTTAGTGTTCTTATTCCATGTTCTTATTTCAGCTTTACCCAGCACGTACTCTTAAAAATAAAATTTTGCAAAATAGCCATTTATAGGGAAATTAGTTGTTATGGCTGAATTGTATCACAACAAAATTCATATGTTGACGTCCTAACCTTCCTATACTCCAAACTATGACTGTATTTGGAGACACGGTCTTCACAGAGGTAATCAAGTTAAAATGAGGTCATGACGATGGGCCCAGTCAATATGTCAAGATGACCAGTGTCCTTATAGGAGAAGGAAGTTTGGACACGGACACTTATAAAGGAAGATAATGTGAAGACTTGTGGAGCAGATGCTCATCCACAAGGCAAGGAAAGACGCCTAGAACAGATCCTTCCCTCATGACCCTCATGGTTTGAGAAAAAACCAAACTCGCCAAAACCGTGGTCTCACATTTTTAGCTTCCAGACTGTGGAGAAATAAATTTCTGCTGTTTAAGCCACAGGTGATGGAGTACTTTGGTGACGGCAGCCTTAGCAAACTAATATATTAGTCTGTCACTGTTGCACTTTCCAGGTGGCACTAGTGGTACAGAATTCACCGGCAATGCAGGAAATGCAAGAGATGTGGGTTTGATCCCTGGGTCAGGAAGATCCCCTGGAGAAGGAAATGGCAACCCACTCCAGCAGTCTTGCCTAGGAAACCCCATGGACAGAGGACACAGTCCATGGGGTCACTAAGAGTCAGACATGACAGAGCGTGCACACACACATCACTGCTGCTATACAGTCAAACATGAATAGTGTTTAAAGGTATTTTTCAAATCCTCTACACAGCTTGGTTGTGAATGCATGCCAATTTCCGCTCCTTCCACCATCACTTTCATCCTTAAAATGCTATGTATTATTGACATGGAGACACAGACCATTTAAAAATTAAGAAGAATTCAAATCTGTGTCTACCTTGTTTTAGTTTAAAGGGCTGTCTGCAAGCAAATGAAAGCTGATATGTAAGGTCTAATTTGATAGAAAAAAAAGTATATATACTTTTTTGATTAATGAGAAATAGAAGTTCAACCATCTTTATTTTTTAGAGAAATAAACATTAAAGAGCCAAAAAATTAAAGTGTATCAAATATAAAGAATTTCAAGTCTACTTTAGATAAAATTAAGTGTTTTAAGAGGAATATGGGCTTCTGCTTCAGACAAAGATGAAGCAACAAGGAGAGAATTTACCCTCTGGCATGAAATTAAAAAATTAGACAAAATATATGAAACAATGGTTTTCAAGACACTGGCTATCAGGCAACAAAGGACAGTGATCCTTAAGGGCTGGGAAACAAATGATGCGAGCCCTGTGACTGGTCCAGTCTACTGCGGTGAGGGTTTCTGAGCTGTGGAGTAGGAACTCAGGAGGAGCCTGGTACTCTCTGACGTGAGAAAATGGAGCTGAAAATCCAGATGGACAAAGGTCACTAGAGTTCAGAAGGCTGAGTGCTTGGGAGAAGAGCGCTGTACAGAGAGAACTCTGTGGAGGGGCAGAAGGTCCCACTGGGAGTCTTGTGTAGAGCGCTGATAGCACATGTGAGCTGAGGAACCACAGAGGTCGTAGAAAGAACCGTCTGCAAGGATTCCAGCGAAGAGGACCCGAAGTCTGTGTGGAGCAGGGAAAGTGTCTGTCCCAACAACACAGACCTGGGACAATACACAGGGAACTGGCTAGGGAATGCGGAGCTGCTTTGCCTCAGTAGTGGGGAGAGATCGAAATACATTATTCTAGGTTTTTACACAATAAAAGAAGTGGCATATTACTTGAAGGTAGACTGTAATAACTTAAATGTATAGCCACTATAATAACAAATTTAACAAAAAGTCAACAAAGGAAATAAAAAATAGAATTATAAAAACTATTCAATCCAAAAGAAGGTAGAGAAAGGGAAAAAAGAACAGAGAACAGAAAAAGAATATGTAAGAAGGGACGAGCTCATGTTCTTCTACTCAGCCATTTTGTTAACAGAAAGAATATAAACCCACATTAAACACATTTAATAAGACCAAAACACAAAATCATGTCAGGCAACCTAGTCATACTGGGAATAAACTTAGCACTATTTAGTAATGCTGTTATGAGTAGTTCATTTTGCCTACATAGCAGATTAAAACAGAAGAACAGATACTACACCAGTAATATTCAGCAGTAACAAATGAAAAGTATCTTTAGAATTCATATTACAGGTTAACTAAATATCATCTCTCTCTCTCTCTTAACTCTTAAAGGAAAGAACCTCACTAGAAATTACTTATATATATGTACATGTCATTCCATTATTATTCTATTCCATTACCCAGACTTCTTCCTCTATGAGAAAAAGGGCAGAGGAAAGGAAGACAGAGGAAGAGAAAGAGAGGAAAGAGGGAGAGGAAGAATAGGAAGAGGGAGGGGAAAAAAGACCAACTGATTCCCGATGTGGAGGATTTAACAAAAACATATGCTTGTCTCTTAAGACTTGTCATAGGGTACAATTTATTAGACATAATCATGTGAAATGCTCTGTATTATCAAGATATTACATTTTTTAATAAAATAAAGAGTTCAAAAATCATTTTAAAATCTTCAATGACATCTGGTATGGGTGATCAGATTAATTAAGGCGCTATTAAAGTACACAAGTTACGTGGACACTGAAATCTGTGACATTCGCGATGTGCAGCAAAAGTGACTGTAATTACCTTGATCACTTAAAGACATTACCCTTTAAGATCAAGAGGCTTTAAATCCATTCATTCTCCAAGTAAAAATAGTGGTAATAGCCTAATTAACCTTTATCCCTTTGAAGCTCATCCTTGGAGACAGCATCAGCACAGGCGTCAAAGAACTTCTGCAGAGTATCGACTTGTCTACACAGTATATCTCTGAAGGTTTCCATTTCAGCCAGCTTCTCACGCAAACTGTGGCCCTTCTGTAACACAGAAGATGGGGTGTGCAATCCAAGTTAATAAAATCAAAACTGGGCTTTCCTGGTGGCTCAGAGGTTAAAGCGTCTGCCCGCAGTGCAGGAGACCTGGGTTCGATCCCTGAGTCACGAAGATCCCCTGGAGAAGGAAATGGCAACCCACTCCAGTATTCTTGCCTGGAGAATCCCATGGAGGGAGAAGCCTGGTAGGCTACAGTCCATGGGGGTCGCAAAGAGTTGGACACGACTGAGCGACTTCACTTCATTTAAGTATCACAAAGGATGGGATTTCATTATCTTTTAATTTAAGGTCTGTATTTTACTCTGAGCGACTTCACTTAAGTATCACAAAGGATGGAATTTCATTATCTTTTAATTTAAGGTCTGTATTTTACTACCGAGGGCATGGGGTAGGAAGAGTTGTCAAGTTCAATGTAGTGTTTCCAGGGAAACACTTGAAACTAATTATTTGACAGTGAGAAGCCTGAAGGAAATGAGAGAAATAAGCCTGACAACTTTGCTACTCTAATATTTAATATTTTCAAATTAACATTGTGATGAAAAATTATGAAAGATTTTCTTTCAAGAAACTATTAAATAAGTTCTGCTCACAACATTCAGTACTAAACTCAATTTATGCTGCCTTAACTTAAAGCATTCATAATTACAAACCTTGAATGAGGAGGTGGATGTTGCAGAATAGCCGCTTGCTCCGGATACCAATGACACCATTGAGCCATGTCGACGCAAGCTGGATTCAGATCCATATCCAGATTCAGTCTAAAAAGGAAAGTAAACTACATGAAAAAATTAAATAAAAAATACTTAATCATCACAAGAAAAAACTTTTTAACCATGTCAGGTGATGGATGTTAAGTAAACTCATTGTAGCAAGCATTTCACAATATATACATATATCAAATCTTTATGCTGTAAACTTTAATACAATATTACATGATCAATTTATCTCAATAAAACTGGAAAAAATAGTTGAGAAAACAAAAGCTTCCATATAAACTAATAAGGTTATTGTAAAAAATTTAAAAATAAGGTTATTAGAACAATAATTAGAAATAAGAGTTCACTCAAGAAATACAGGCAATCCACTGGCATAAGCAATGTGTTTCAATTGCTAACTGCCATTAATTTAGAAATGTACTGAATACCAACTACATGCTGGGCTAGTGGGCTAACCGATTATAAAAGGAAAACTACCTATAGTAGGTAAATTCATAGAGACAGAAAGTGGAGTCGTGGTTATCAGGGAGCTAGGAAGATAGGAGAATGAGGTGTTAGAATCTACTAGGTACAGAGCTGGATAAGATGAAGAAGTTCTGGAGATAGATGTGATGATGGTTGAATAGCAATGTGGATAAATTTAATATCATAGAATTATACAGTTAAAAAGCTAAAATGATAGATCGTCATTCATATTTTACCATGGTAAAAAATTTTGGTAGAACAAAGACCAAAAGAAAAAAAAAAAAAAAGGAAACCAAGTACTGTTTCTTTATAGACAAATTACTTATCCTGACATAGCTCAAATATCTCTGTCTCAATGAAGCCTTTCCTATTATTTCAGGTAGTTTGTATTCTCAACCATTCTTAACCTATTATGATTATGGCATCTACTACTCAATTTTAATAGCTAATATTTCATTACTACTCCTGGACCTGGATCTTCTGTAAGACAGTTGCAATTTTTTCCATTTTTGGAGTGACCTTAACAGTTCATGACACAAAGAAAATCCCCAATTTTCCCAACCTATTTTGTCATCACCCAATGGAAGCCTTTATTTAGACTCAGCACTGTGATCTAATCTTGAAGAGCTGCTACTCTTTAGGGGTCCCCAACCCCCGGGGCCATAGACTGGTACCAGTATTGTGGCCTGTTAGGAGCTAGGCTGCAGAGCAGGTGAGTGGCAGGTAAGTGGGTGAAACCTCATCTGTATTTACAGCTGCTCCCCATTGCTGCAGTTGAATCATCCTGAAACCATCCCTTGATCCCATCTGTGGAAAAATTACCTTCAATCAAACAGGCCCCTGGTGCCAAAAAGGTTGGAGACCCCTGCTTTAGCGTATCAGTTTTGTATCTCATCCTCCCTAGGAAAATGCAGTACTTCTCTCCTGGCTCAAATGGTGAAGAATCTACCTGCAATGCAGGAGACCTGGGTTCGATCCCTGGGTCAGGAAGATCCCCTGGAGAAGGAAATGGCAACACACTCCAGTACTCTTTAGCCTGGAGAATTCCCTGGACAGAGGAGCCTGGTGGGCTACATGCAGTCCATGGGATCACAGAGAGTTGGACATAGCTGAGCTACTAATTTTCACTTTTCAAAAATACAGACAAAGGAATCGAACATTTGGAAAAAGTAAGTTCCAAGCACCTAAAACCTGTTCAAGTATTTAGGGTCTCTGATTACTTTCTACTGTAGATTTTAAAAGTACTGTACACAATTTTAATCCTAGTCATAAACTTAAGAAGTAAAATAATACCTAATCATTTTTAGTATCATACCTAGCATATATTCCCAAAGTCCAAGCTTCTAGCACATACTGATTGTTAAAGATTCAAAATAAAATTGTCATACTTTAATAATAATTGTTCATAAAACAGTCTAGCTATAAAAGGTACTGCAATATGTTCTCAATTGTAAATTTCATAACAAATTACACATATACTTATGTTGTTCAGCTACTCAGTCGTGTCCAACTCTTTATGACCCCATGGACTGCAGCACACCAGGCTACCCTGTCCTTCACTATCTCCCAGAGTTTGCTTAAATTCATGTCCATTGAGTTGATGATCCCATTCAGCCATCTCATCCTCTGTCACCCTCTTCTACTCCTGCACTCCATAAACTTATGACTAGATGGAATCAAAGCTCTTCTCCAAGACTTGTGTCACCCTACACCACTCCCTATCTCAAAGCAAAGCAATATTTTAGTAACGAGGTAGAAATTACCAAGTAAGTATTCTGGTGCCAGGGAAACTATTAATGAAAGGGTTAAGTATATGCATTGTATATAAACTGCATCTCAAGAAAACTGATTTTTAAAAAAAGACAAAGTTAGTTCATGAGAAAAGCAGGCCAGGGTACAGTGGGGACGCTACCTACAGAGATGTATTTTGGTGGGAATACATTACAGTTGTCAAAACTCAAAGTGCCCAGTTAAAATGATACATTTTACAAATTGTACCTCAATAAAAGCTAAAGAAAAAAAGGTAAGCTTGTTTCAGTATAACAGAATCCCAATAAGAGAACTCTAATTACAGAAATCATATAACTCATTTAAAAAGTAAGACTGTTTTAATCAAACAATGTCCTGGAACAAAGGCACTGACCTAGGTCTCCTGCGGCTCTCGTCTCTGTCTCTCATCTGACAGGAATACTAACTTTCTGAGAACAGGGTTTCTACATTTTAACTGTTGTGCTGTTTTGGTAAACTTTTTCGTAGATTTAAATATAGAAGACTGGAATTAAAAATAAGAAAAATCTACTGGACTAAATAGATTTAATGGACTATTAAATGCAATGAACTAAAAATATAAAGCACTTCAGAAGTCACTTATCTCAGATACTTGCATGGCATTCATTTCTAACCAGTAATTAATTCAAACTGTCCATTTAAATATAAAACTCATAATTTTCAATCAAAATTTTATTTAAAAACAATTTTAGATATTTATTTAAAAATATTTAGAACCAAACAATTTGAAATTCAAATCCAAATCAATCTACCCTCTCCATTTACATGCTTTATATCAATGAGTCCTAAACAGAGTAAGTCAAAACTTTAAGATCCTGAAACAAAATACAAACACTACAAAGCTTTACTAAACATTTTTTGACTCTAAAAGATACTTCTTATATTCTTGTCTGTTTCTTCAGGTTCCACTATTTCAAAACAGTAATATCTCCTTACAACAAAGGCATGACAGAACAAAAGACTCTACTATAGCAGTAACGTTACTGTACATTTTAAGTAATGGATAGTAAGTGAATGTTGAGTCTGAGCATTTATAATAATTGTGTTTCTATTTCTAACAAAGTTTCACTTAAATAAATTGTATCGTAAATTATATATATCATTCTAAGGGAAAAAATAGAGTATACTCATGAATATCAATTTCATTTTCTTCAGTTTAGATAATGGGGGTTCATTTGTCACTCTATGTCAGTAACTGCACTGGGACAACTTTAAAAATAATCTAACTGCTTAACAAATATATACATGCACATACAAATGAATTCCCCCTATTTAAAAACTAGTCATTCTGGAAACGCCTATCATTCTGCCAACAATGCTGTCACTGCATCAAAGATTCCTAGGTACTATTATAATATTGAGAGTAATTTTATGATACAGACACAAAATGGAGCTATCTAAAATCATTTTGGGGAGTGGCAGAATAAAAATTTTAAAACTGTCTTACTACATTAAAGGAATAGCTACAAACTGTATAATTAAGCTTGACTACCTTTCCTATTCACATGACATGGCTTGATTTGGTACTGGATTTCTCTCAAAAATCAAAGATATCAATATTTTTCTTTTATTTTTAATAATTAAAAATGTTATTATTTATTTAGTCGGCTATGCTGAGTTTTATTTGTTGCATGGAGGACCTTTTTCTTTTTTGGTTGTGGCGTGCAAACTCTTAGTTGCGTGTGAGATCTAGTTCCCTGACCAGGGATCAATTGACGCTGGGACCCCTGCACTGGGAGCACAATGTCTTAGTCACTGGATCACCAGGGAGGTCACCCAGGGATATCAATACTTTAAAAACATTTTGTCATAGGGGCTAAAAATTATTCTAAAAGATATAAAACTATTCTGAAAAGCTGCAATGTTGTTGACATCTACTTGGGCTTTCTAAGATGTTCACCTTAAAGGCAACACTACTCATCCTGAATTTATAATCTGTGTTTTGAAGGTGGGGTGAGGAAAATGGGAATAAATTTCTTTATGGTCACAATGGATATACACTATTAAATGTTCTTAAAAATTGTAACATGGTTTCAAAATCTCATTGGTACAATTTTAGGGGTAATACATTAAAGGTATATAGCTTTTTTCTTAATCCCGCTTTTCCACAGGAAAAAAGTGGAACTTATTTACAACCTCTAATCACCAAAATAGTATTTTTTAAAACATCGATTTCCATCTAAAATTAATAATGTGGAATTCAAATGCAGTCACTATAGGATATTTCCCCCTTTTAACATATATGCTTTAAGATTCCCTCACACAAATTGCTTTACCAAAAAAACCATGATGGGATATCTGTGTTTGTAAGCAGTATTCATTAATGTGTTTTATATAAACATAAAATGCTATTTTGGTTCAATGACGTACTTACTGAACATGTCCTATATAGTACAAGGTGGGGTTCTTTTAAATATTACAGTAATGAGACCACACCTTTATTATAATACTCCTCCTCATTTTAGGGGGAGGAAAAAGCATAATCTTTTGGCCACCAGAGGGGGTCAGTAGCACTTTCCAAGCAGTATACTTTGAAAGTTGATACAAAGGTTACTATTGGTCAAAGTACGACAGTAACCTTCATACTAAATCCCTTACTTGTACCTTTACCTTCTGTATCTTGATTTTTTGAGAACACTGAAGATCACAATAAATTAAATCACATAGTTCAAAGTTACAAGTTTTAAAAAGGACCAGAAATGCCTAAGAACTAGTTTGAAAAGAGAACTCTAGGGACTTCCCTGGTGGTCCACTGGTTAAGATATGCAGGGAGCACAGGTTCGATCCCTGGTTGGGGAACTAAGATATCCCACACGCCACACCACATGCCACATGTCACATTAGTTTGGCTCATTCACACAGGAGATAAACATCTATTCTCATTTGCACAGTCTGTTCATCAGCCCATCTACACTCTGAAAACAGTGGTGTAAAATACAAGAAAAAAGTTGGTTTATTTTTTCATAGCACTTGCCTTCTGAAAAGCTTACTCCTTTTCCTAATAATACTCTCCAGGAAGAAGCATAGCAAAGAAACTGAGAAAGAAATGAACTTCCTCATGGTGTCAACAATTCTCCGTTTAGTGGCATAGGTCTACCCCTGACATTGTCCCTTTCCATTTTAATTATGGGAAAAGAGAAAAGAGAAGACAGACTAAAAGTTAACATAAGAACAATGGAGCACTTTCCAGAAACTGAAACTCTAAAACCCTTCATGAAACCAAATACGCCTGCCGTGTTGCCAGCATCCACACATCTACTTTGAGTATCATTTTAAAGCAAACCACAAGAGAAGCAAGATACCACAGCCAAGAGAACAATGTAACCAACAGGATTATGGCTTACAGTTAAGCTGCAAAGGTGATAATTTTGTTTATGATTCTAGGTAAACAAACTATTATTTGCTGTAATAAAATCTGGTACAGTGTCACACTTACATTAAGAATCTGTTCGCCTTTCAAATACATATGGACCCCCCTTGAGAAGCACTAGCCTCTGAAGTACAAAGAACACAGACAGCAATAGGGAGGACGCAGGCATGACTGTCAGTCACCACCAGACAGCTAGACCAGTCAGTCATTACTTTCTTGAGCTTATTTCTCTTTATCTTTAAAATGATATGGCTAGTCCAGAACTACAATTCTCTATATCAAGCCTAAAACACCAAAACTTAGGCTAAAAATGTATATATCCAGTGGAGGCCCGAATGTTCATCAAAGGTGTTGAACCAGCTGGAAAGATAAAACATACCACAATTTATTCAGAAAACTGACACTAACGATGTATCAGATGAGGAAGGGTTGAACCTACAATGATTTCCAGAAATTGCATTATCTCATAAATCAAAGAAAATTTAAAATATATTCTAAAAACTTGTATTAAAGACCATTTCATCCATTTCTGACTGCCTAGAGCCCAGCAGCAAGATGGTTAAATGAACAGAATATCTGCTTCCTCTCAAGACACTTTTCTCAAACCACACTGGGACGCTTCCTAGTCATTCTTCTATCGTAAGTGACAAACCACTATCTCGACCGATGAATGGATAAAGAAGTTGTGATACATATATACAATGGAACAGTACTCAGCCATAAAAAGCAACGCATTTGAGTCAGTTCTAATGAGGTGAATGAACCTAGAGCCTATTATACAGAATGAAGTCAGTCAGAAAGAGAAAGATAAATATCGTATACTAACACAAATATACAGAATCTAGAAAAATGGTACTGAAGAATTTATTTGCAGGGCAGCAACTGAGAAAGAGACATAGAGAACAGACTTATGGACATGGGGAGAGCGGGAGATGCAGGGAGAGAGTACCATGGAAACTTACATCACCATACGTAAAAAGAGAGCCAACGGGAATTTGCTGTGAGGCTCAGGAAATGCAAACAGGGGCTCTGCAACCACCTAGAGCAGTGGGATGGGAGGGAGACGGGAGGGAGGTTCAAGGGCGGGGACATACGTGTACCTATGGCTCATTCATGTTGAGGTTTGACAGAAGACAACACAATTCTGTAAAGCAATTATCCTTCAGTTAAAGAATAAGTAAAGAAATAAAAAACCAATTATCAAATAAAATACCTCATTTGAAGGTTGTTTATGGAACTTGGTTATTCATTTTTCATTTTCTTCTAATAAGTATGAGACAGGCCTTCATTTACAGAAGTATCTAAATAAGTAGTGTTGTAGTGAGATAAGGCTGGAAGGGTTAACTAAGGCCTTACTGCACATCCTACTTAAGTATTAAAAGAAGGCTAGAGGGGTAAAAGAAAATTAGACACTGCCTATCACAATGCAAAGAACTACAACAGCGCCCAAATACAATAGGATACTACAGAAGTAGAGAGTAACAACAGCAGTGCCCACTCTCCTTGCTTTCAGACATTCCTCTCTTGTACTTAGTTTAAGACTTTGGATTCCATAATACATATATTGTTTAATCTGTAGGGGAAATTAGACTTCTCAGAAAGCTACCAAGTATATCCTCTGCACCAAAAGCTTTCTTTAATGGGAATTTTAAAACATTTATTAATTGATTGATTTTTGGTTGCACTAGGTCTTCGTTGCTGTGCATGGGCCTTGTCAAGTTACAGAGCATGGGGGCCACTCTTCACTGCAGTGCACGGGCGTTTCTTGTGGTGGAGAACAGGCTCTGGGGCACACGGGCTTCAGGAGTTGCAGCAGGAAGGCTCAGTGTTACGGCGCACAGGCTTAGCTGCTTTGTGGCATGTGGAGTCTTCCCGGACCGGGGATCAAACCCGTGTCCCCTGCAAGTGGCCAGGTCGATTCCAACCCACTGCGCCACCAGTGAAGTCCACCAAAAGCTTTTTAAGAACCCAATCTGTGTCACAAAAGATGATTCCAAACAATCTAACTGAGACACTCTGAAATGCAGTCATTAACTTTTTTTGAAATCCTTCCCCTTGTAGGGAGTCTAGAAGCCCAGCTGTTTTTTCTTAATGACATTAAAACTGGAGATAAGAAATAAGATAAATCAAATGAGGCTGTTAACAAAGGCAAGCTGTTTAACAATATTTCCACTCTAGTTTTAGCAAACAAATACTAAAGGATAAGAGTGTTCTTTCTTGTTTGGTCTTGAGAGGAGGGCTGATGAAAAGAGTTGAGCAATTTTACATGGATATTTTATATATAAATCCCACACAGCGAAGCTGGATAAATTATAACACCGATACCAAGAATAAAAGCTAATACTTAGGATACTTACTTTGTGCCAGGCCTGATGCTAGAGCTTTAAGTGAATTATCTCATTTAATCCTTTTAAAAGCCTAAGTAAAATGGGCACTAATATTAACCCATTTTGTAGGTGATTTTATGTGATGAGCTGTACAACTGGTAAGTAAGGGAGCCAGGATTTAATTCCAGATCCAAGAGCCCATGATGTTCATCAACACTGAACTGCCTCAACATCCAGAGATTTTGCTTCTACTTCTTCCACATCTGTCCATTTCACTATTTTCCCACTGCCATTTCCCACTGCTGTTTTCCAGCTGTGGTCACCTAGTATCCCATTTGGATAAATCCTCCAGATTTCTAACTGCTCTTAGTCTAGTTCCTCTTGAAATCTCTTCTAATGTGGCCAGGGGGGTACTTTAAAAACAGACATCTGACACTTCACTCCCTGTTTTAAATCCCGTTTGCTCATGTTTCTCCTTGGATCAAGCTCACACACGGCTTCTAAGTCCCTGTTGGAGGTAGAAGTGCAATTCAACTAACCTACTGCCAGCCTCCCTGCTCACTTCTCATCTACTATTTGAAATGTGTTTAGTCAGTATTGCGTAATAAAGTCTTTTGTTCTAGCCTCTGTTTTTTGTAGGGAGACACCTGTTTTGAAATAGTGGAACTTGAAGAAGTAGACAAGGATATAAGAAGTGTGCTTTATAGTGAAGAAATCTTTAACAGTACTTTGTAATATTTATATTACATCGTAAGTGCTTAATAAGTATTAGCTACCATTCTTTCTTCACCTTTCCACAAAGTCAGGAAATTTCTTTATATCTCTACTCCAAAAATACTTGTACAGAGGAAAATAAATTTAAAAAGTAGCTAGAAGCAATGCTCATTAACTTTCTTAATTTATGATTTGCCCTAGAAAAGGGGGCAAACGTATATTTGCTTTTGTAAGGAAGTTTCATAGGCATAAAGTAAAAAGGTCATAATTACATTCTTTTTATCTAACTGCAAACAGATGAGAGTGGCAAAATAATTAATGCTACTTTTTGAGACTCCTTTAAATGTCCCAAAAAGAGAAAAAACAGGTTTAATATGTCTAAGTAGTATTCGCAAAACTGTTGAAACGTTAAGATGGTATTGGCCAGGGGAACCTGAACTATTAATTCTTTCCTGCAAAGATCCTGAAAGAAATACATGCACATAAAACAATGGTCAGCAAATGAACATTCTTGATTATTCTGGGGCTTTGACCCCAAACCAAACTTTTCTAAAAAAGACATGCATTCTTTTCTCCAGGAGTAAGGGAGGAACGGAATCTGTTTCAAACAGGAGAAGATCCTTGTAACTTACTGCTGAGTGAAGGAAAAGCTACAAAGTAGTATGGAATCATTTACGTAAAACTCTAAGGTGTACATGCAAAGAAATTATCTGCAAGAAATCTTTACCAAAGATGAAGAGTGGTCATTTCTATGTGGCCTGAATTTTCAATTTCTTTTATATAGTTTTCAGTATTGGCTATATTGTTTGAATTATTTACAGTAACCATGTATCACTTCTACAAAAATAAAAACAAAAAATGAAGTCATAGAACACTTGTTTAATCTATCTGACTTAGAAAAGGTTAAAAATTAATGAAGCTGGCAGAGACGCAGAGCAGAGAAAGGAAGATCTACATGTTTTATAGATGGAATGAACATCAGCACAATCTTTCTGAAAAATAACCTGACAACATACAACAAAAGTGCTAGTATCCTTGAATAGAGTAGTCCTACTTCTGAGAATCCATTATGAGGACACAAACTATAGAAAAATACTTTATGTAGGAAGGGAGTAAATACTAAATGCAAAAAATAACTGAAACAATCTAAAGGCCTAGGAATAAGCAAATGAGTACCAAAAGTACAATGAAACAGTAAGGAAGTTGTGTTATAGGGAGAAAATGATGTTGAGTTAAAAAAACAACAACACGATATAAACTTTGTCATTTCCATAGAGTTATAGGGACACAAAATGTACAGAGAATAAGAAGGAAGTACACCAAAATGAAGAGCTGCCTTGGTTATAAGACTGATGGTAATTTTGTAACTTTTTCCTTATAATTAATAAAAGTTACTTTTAAAAATCCAGGGCAAGGGAAGCCAATGAAATCTGATCAATACAACTATTTACAGGAATGGTTTCAAAAGACTTAAGAATTTTTGGATCTAACTGTATGGAAAAGATTCATTTTTTAAGGAGACTGACTGATGATTTATTTCTTAGTATTCAACTATGCACCCATGAGAAAATAACTGGAATTAACTACAAAGGGGGGTGTATTACAAAAAATTGAGGTTATGGTTCTTGGAATAATGTTACCACTCACTAATCAATGTTCTCATAATCCGTTCAATCTCACTTTTATGCAAAATGGGAATAATACCTACAGTGAAAGACTTCCAACAGGATTAAATGATAACACTGGCTAGTTACAGTCTATCCTACAGATCAAGGGGGTGCCTACTGAAGAGAACAAGGGGCTAGGAAATAGGCATTGATATATACATATTCCTGGCAATGATCACGTCTTATCTGTCAAGAACATGAATTTGCTATATGACTGAAAAATGACAGAATTCTTTTTTTGAGGATAACATTTTAGCTTAAAGAACATTCATCTACTTTGCTACGTATTCTTATGATTCTTAACACAAAGCTGTCTTTCATACCTCAACACCACACAAGCCCAGGATATCTATCATGCAATTAAGACAACGGAAGCAAAACTGTTTTTAAGGTATTTGGTAAAAAGGCATGTTTGATGAAAAAGAATAGTTTTATGTACCTTGATTTTTTAAGAAACATTTTCTTCCAGGGAGTGTTCAATATACTCAGCAAATAAAATGAGAAAACAGTTTCCACTGCTGTGAATATGCATAAGTCATGCCACCCACCACTACGTTTCCATATCAGATATAGCAAAAGCAGAATCACATCTGTCCGGATGACTGTCAGAAATCTTCCCTCCTGATTAAATAAAAATTCAAATACAATACTGAACACTGTTTAAAAAAAAAACAACAACCAAGGACTTTAATAGTACAAAGCTTCGTTTCTCTTTAATATTTTCTAAAACTAGCAACATGGAATCGTTCTTCAACTCCAGATTAACTTTTTCCCCCTCCTCTTTCTTATCTAAAGAAACATTTTGCAAGCAATTTACAGACTAAAAAAGACACAAAGAATCAGCTAAAAATCTAGTAATATTTACCTAAATTGTTAGTAGCAAATATGTGGCAAGAATTAAAACAACGTGCAAGTTTGGTAAACTCTATACATCTTCAAGAAAATCAGAGATACCAAGGGAACATTTCATGCAAAGATGAGCTCAATAAAGGACAGAAATGGTATGGACCTAACAGAAGAAGAAGATATTAAGAAGAGGTGGCAAGAAAACAGAGAAGAACTATACAAAAAGGATCTTCATTACCCAGATAACCACGATGGTATGATCACTCACCTAGAGCCAGACATCCTGGAAGGCAAAGACAAGTGGGCATTAGGAAGCATCACTATGAACAGAGCTGATAAAATTCCAGTTCAGCTATGTCAAATCCTAAAAGATGATGCTGTGAAAGTGCTGCACTCAACATGCCAGCAAATTTGGAAAACTCAACAGTGGCCACAGAACTGGAAAAGGTCAGTTTTCATTCCAATCCCAAAGAAATACAATGCCAAAGAATGTTCAAACTACCACACAATTGCACTCATCTCACACACTAGCAAAGTAAAGCTCAAAATTCTCCAAGCCAGGCTTCAACAGTACGTGAATTGTGAACTTCCAGACGTTGAAGTTGATTTAGAAAAGGCAGAGGAACCAGAGATCAAATTGCCAACATCCACTGGATCACCGAAAAAGCAAGAGAGTTCCAGAAAAACATCTACTTCTGCTTTATTGACTACACCAAAGCCTTCGACTGTGTGGATCATAATAAACTGTGGAAAATTCTTCAAGAGATGGGAATACCTGACCTCCTGAGAAACCTTGTATGCAGGTCAAGCAGCAACAGAACCGGACATGGAACAACAGACTGGTTCCAAACGGGGAAAGGAGTACGTCAAGGCTGTATACTGTCATCCGGCTTATTTAACTTTCATGCAGGGTGCATCATGTGAAATGCCAGGCTGGATGAAGCACAAGCTGGAATCAAGATTGTTGGGAGAAATATCACTAATCTCAGATATGCAGATGACACCACCCTTATGACAGAAAGTGAAGAAGAACTACAGAGCCTCTTGATGAAAGTGAGAGAGAGAGAGGACAATGAAAAGGCTGGCTTAAAACTCAATATTCAGAAAACTAAGATCATGGCATCGAATCCCATCACTTCATGGCAAATAGATGGGGAAACAATGGAAACAGTCACAGATTTTATTTTTGGGGGCTCCAAAATCACTGCAGATGGTGACTGCAGCCATGAAATTAAAAGACGATTTGTCCTTGGAAGAAAAGCTATGACCAACCTAGACAGCATGCTAAAAAGCAAAGACATTACTTTGCCAACAAAGGTCCATCTAGTCAAAGCTATGGTTTTTCCAGTAGCTATGTATGGATGTGAGCTGGTCTATAAAGAAAGCTGAGAGCCGAAGAACTGATGCTTTTGAACTGTGGTGTTGGAGAAGATTGTTGAGCATCCCTCGGACTGCAAGGAGATCAATCCAGCCAATCCTAAAGGAAATCATCCTGAATGTTCACTGGAATGACCAATGCTAAAGTTGAAACTCCATTACTTTGGCCCCCGATGCAAAGAACCAACTCATTGGAGAAGACCCTGATGCTGGGAAAGATTGAAGGCGGGAGAAGGGGACGACAGAGGATGAGATGTTTGGAAGGCATCACAGACATGATGGACATGAATTTGAGTCAGCTCCAGGAGTTGGTGATGGACAGGGAAACCTGGCATGCTGCAGTCCATGGGGTCGCAAAGAGTCAGACACGACTGAACAACTGAACTGAACTGAACTGATGACATCAATACTTGTAAGACCTTTTCAAATTTTCAATATTCACCTGATCATGACAACCCACTCCAGTCTTCTTGCCTGGGAAATCCCATGGACAGAGGAGCCTGCCGAGCTATAACAGTTCATGGGGTCACAAAGAGTCAGACACGACTTAAGTGACTAAACCACCATGCTCAGTTTTAGAAGATAGTACAAAATTGTTTTACCAGTTTATATCTGTTGCACGCCATCCTCATCAGCATTTTGTAATAAATCTTTTATTTTTTAAGTTACTCAGGCATATGGTAGTATCACTGTGCTCCCTGACATCTAATGGCATTGACTATTGACTACCTTTTCATATGCTCATTACCCATTTGGATATGCTCTTTATGAAGTACCAGATCAAGTCTCTTGGCCTTTTTTTTTTAAAAATTGCACTGTGTCAACTTTTCTCATTAATTTGTAAGACCCTTCCTGGCTTTCTGACATTAAATGTTGTCAAGTTATTTCTCTTCAACTGGCTACATGGTTAATAAGATTAGCTACCTAAATATCCTCTTGGTTCACTGTTCTTGTAAAATCCTGATTCCTCCTTTAATAACTGGTAAAAGATAACACCTTCCTAGATAGAAGAACCTGGCTGAAAACTACAAATTAATGACATTTATTCCCTCTTTTTAAGATTATAAACTTCATTAAGTATTTAGGCAACATATGGAAGCACAAAGTGCAGATGAGCTCAGGTGAATTCAGCTTTTGACTGCAACAAAATCGTAGGCAACAGAAACTAAAAAAGTTACTTTAAAAGCCTTTGATTAAAAAAAAAAGCCTTTGATACAAGTATATTTATTCTAAAACACTAAGAATATTAAAGAGAGTTTGTATCTTGCTTTCTTCCTTGATTTCACTAACCTTAAAAATCATGGTAATTAGACATTATCTATATTTAAGTATTAAAATATTCTACTAACCATTATGCATTATTGCCTTTTCATACTGTCCATGGTAAAAGGCAATAGTCCATAACAGGAGGAGGAGATGACAGAGGATGAGATGGTTGGATGGCATCACCGACTCAAGAGACATGAGTGTGAGCAAGCTTTGGGAATTGGTGATGGACAGAGAGGCCTGGCATGCTGCAGTCCATGGGGTTGCGATGAGTCAGACATGACTGAGTGACGGAACTGAACTATGGGTTATTGCAAGAAATCTAGCAAGTAACTCCCACTGTTAGAATCAACCAAATTCCTCATTTTAAGGAGAGAAACATCCAGAGACTTAATAAATGCTGGTTAATAAAGTTCAGTTGTTTTACCACCTACTTGGGTTTTTCTACAATTTATCTGAGAAAATGGCAAAGCCCTGACTATTCCAGCAGCTGGCACTAGGTCTGTACGTCCCTCAACCATTAAAGGGCTTCCCAGATTGTGCTAGTGCTAAAGAACCTGCCTGCCAGTGCAGAAGACAAAAGAGATGCAGGTTCAATCCCTGGGTCGGGATGATCTCCTGGAGAAGGAAATGGCATCCCACTCCTGTATCTTTGCTTGGAAAATCCCAAGGACAGAGGAACCTGGTGGGCTGTAGTCCATGTGATTGTAGAGTTGGACATGACTGAAGCAACTGAGCACAATTAGAACTCTTGAATATAAAGGAAAAGTAAAATTTGATTCCATCCTCTTCCTTTCATCACTGTGGTATGATGCAAATAAGGTAAAAGAAAAACTGGTTCTAACCCACTGAGCCCATAAATTACTTATATAAAGTATACACTAAGAAACAGTTGTTGTAAAAGTTTTATTTGCATTCTTAAACCTTCATCAATTTAATCAGATTCAAAATGCACACCTAAGTTTACATGATAATCATTTATAAAGCAGACAAGTATAGAATGAACTTCTGGTATTTGTTAAGAAATTTTTCCAATATTATAGTTGGTTAAGAAAGGCAGAGGACTTCCCTGGCAGTCCAGTGGTAAAGACTCCGAGCTTCCATTGCCACGGGCATAGGTTCGATTCCTGGTTGGGGAACTAAGATCCCGCAGCAAACAGAAATGGGATGACTTTATATGACTTTGATGTTTAAAATTTGGTAAAAAGAAAACAGGTATATTCTGCCACCTAGTTAGAAATAGTTTTCTAATAAATTTATGTCAAATTTAAGATAAAAGCAATTAAGATGTCAAGTAAGCAGAAACTGCTTCTTTTAGAAGTAGAGAAAAAGCACTAAGATCAAACTGACCCTGACATACCACAGGAAAAAGAAAACTCATTACGGCAAAGAGCAAAAGCATTTTTAAAAGATCTTTAAAGTGAGTCTTGGGCATCATTTAGGTTTGCTCAACCATGAGAATCTTCTGGTGGGAAACTTTTTTCATAACCCATTTCAAGTAAAATATATCAATTCCTTAAAAAACAATTGCACTTAATTTCCTCAGACAGAAATCCTTTAACTTCTCAGGCCAAGAACACACCTTTCTTCTGAAAGTAATCAAATGGAGCTTCACAAATAAATTAGTGAGCCTTCACAAAGAAACAAAGACACAAACATTAAATTGTAAAACAACTGCCTGTAGATTCTCACCACAGAAAATCAGTATCTGTAAAAATTATCTGGATTCTTCCTCCCTAAATTGTATACTTTCCTATGACTCCTTAGGTCTTAGATAATTCACAAAATATAGGGAATACGGGTGGTCCATGACCACCAAAATTTCAGGGTCTACTAAGGTTGCTCCCTTATGGAAATAAAGCAATGTCATGATGACTAAAAACTCTTACCAGAGCCAAAAAACTTAACTTTATGAACGTGATTCTTATATCTGCTAGTGTAGGGAGAGCATTCCTGCTAGTTTTTTTGTTTTGATGGGGTGGTGATGCAGGGGAGTCTACTTCTTTCATGGTAAGAAACCTGGTTTATTCAAAATCACATGCACTGCAACTGTAGAAGATTCTAGGAGTAATACTATAATTCTTTTAAATCACAGAATCAACAGATGGCTTATCACAATTTCTTTATTAACTGATTACACAGAAAATGCTCACAGAAGCCTTTAGATAATACTAGACACATCTTTACTAAAAATAATATTAACTTACCCAAATAAAAAATAACCAACTTACCATCACATTTGTAGTTTTTAGTTTTAAAATAATTTTCACAAACAACTCATTAGACCTCAAAGACAGCATGGCAGATGGCTAAGAGATTAAAAAAACAAGCAAGCCCCGTCTTTAAAGATTTATTTAGTGTTGTTTCAATTCCTAAGGAGAAATGCAAAGTATGAATGGATTCTACATATATAAAGCCAGCACACTATTTTAAATAAAATTACTGGTTTGGTATACATATGCTCCTTTCTGTATTTTATATTAAAGTAGAATCCCTGAATTTAAGAAAGACCTCAGAAATACCTTCTTTCCACAGGGACTATTTGTTTAATGTTACACTGAATTATGCAATTTCTAATGTATTGCAAAAACTTAAATCATGAAATCATATTAACTTTTCTTGTGCTGATTAAGTTATTACGGAATGAATACCAAGGAGGATAAAACAAGAGCTAGACAAAGAACACAGAACCCTAGTGTATTTTTGTCAGTAATCATTCTAACACTAACTGTAAAGATTAAAGGGAAAAAACAACTCCTCAAATTACAAATTTCCCCCATATAATGTTTTACAATACTGTAAATTATTTCAACTGGAAAACATATGTGTCTAATGCTTTTCTGATTCCTACAAAAAAGTTGTATCCCTGAGCCTTTAAGAAGTTTACAGTTCAAAACACACACTAGAGATATGAAGGACAAAAAAAATATGAGAACACTGCGATTCAAGAAACTCAAGATTTCAGTCAACAAAATACATCTGCCATGAATACTTAGAGGATGGCAGAAGTGTTTGCTGGACAGAAGTTCCGGTTCTCAGGTCATACAGACCTGGGTCTGAATGCTGGCCCCTTCACTAATTAGCAGTTTAACCTTGGACAAGTTACTTAACCTCTCTATGCCTCAATTTCCTAATGTGTAAAAACAGGACAATAATGTTAATCTCACAAGGATGTGAGAGCAAAATGTGAAAAAGCATATGAAGTGTTTGTTACTCTATCTAGCACACCGTAGTCCTCAGAAATGTTTGCTATCATCACCATTGCCTCTACCGTATTGTTCTTGGTGAAGGGGTTCTGTAAAATAGAACTCCTGATATGTATGTAAGGATTTATGTATGGATGTGTGTGTGAAATTGATATATAAAGGTTATCATAATGAGCGTAATAGCTTTCTGGAAAGAAAAGAACAGAAACCTCCCATTTCCCTTGCCAAACCTATTGGGCAAGCTCTAAAAAAGGCCTCACAGCAAGAAAAGACAGTGGGGCGGCAGGGCCATCTGACAACATCAGAAGAGAAAAGGACAGGGCCACTGTTCCAAGTATACTGTCCAGCCATCGTAAGGACAGCTGGTGCCATGGAAGGAACTCTGAATTGAACTGAGTGAACTGAAATGACAAGAACTCAGGTCATCTCTGAAGTACTTGGTTTATCATGATTCGGTTATTTTGCTTGCTTGTCTTTTGTGGATTTTTTTCTTTTGAGAGGAGTCGGGGAGGTAAACAATGTATTATGTCATCTTTCCTTCTTTAGGTGATTTACCAAGGTCACACAGTTGTTATATAATAGTGTTAGGATTTAATCCCATATATGTCAGACCCCAGTCTCCAGTGCTCAAACACTACAATATAACACTGTTATGGCAATCCACGGGCAGAAAGATGAGTTCACATTTATCCTGTATATATATGGTAGCAGAACTCAGACAACACATTCTCACCTGCAGGAAGTGACCCTGTAGGACTATTTTCAAACATTCCGCCAACGGTACCCGACAGAAAGCACAGTCAACATCAAACTGTATCCTGAGAGTCTGCTTACGAAAACGCAGTATAGTCTCCAGCAAATCACTCAAGTTTAACCTAAATCTCAGTTACCATGTCTGTGAAATAGTATTTCCCTCATCTCTCAGGGCAGCAGACAGAAAGTAAAGTGCATGAAGTATAATAATACAATGATTAGTACTTGGTGACCCTCAAAATAAACAATACCCCCTATCATCATCATACCTTAACAATCTGATTTGATTCTGAATATCAATCTAAGAATGCTTGCTCAAATAGTAAAATAACCAAATTTAGGTTCCACATTAATATTTTTTTAGTGATTCTAAAGAATGAAATTGAAAACATCTCACTACCTTCCTGCTCCTGGTCTATCAGAAGAAAAAGAGAGAGAGAAAACTTTTCTCATTATGTTTGATGATAGCATTTGAATTTTCTCCTTCCCATGTCAGTTTAATAACAATTTATTTTTAGAATTCAAATTCAGTTTAAATCTTCACCGATATGCTGTTTAATTGGTACATATCATATTTTACATTAAAATTTAACAAGTATTAATGAGAATAACAATTAATGATTTTTCCTTCCTTGTTTATGAATAAACTATATTTAGAAATAAGAAAGTAAAGTTTATACACTGTATCTAGAACCTTGCTGCTGAATCTATTTCTAAGAACTTAAATTTACCAAAACTGTGTTACCCAGTAAGTCACAATGCTCTGATGGAGACTCAAAGATCCTATCTATCCATTATTCAAAGGTGCAAAGAAATCAATGATACAGAAGAAATATATGCTTTATGCATCATTCCTCATACAAAGAGAAGAAACAAAATGAAAACCTGCAAAGATTCCTCAATCAACTTCACTATGAAGAATGAACAAAATCAAATATGCTTTTTAAAACAGAAAAAAACTAGTGCTGTGACCTAAATCAACTAATTAAGCCAACAAACGTCATCTCAGTTAAAAATACCAAAATTAGTTTTAATATTGCCTTTATACCAAAATTAGTTTTAATAATGCCTTTAATCATTATTAAGAGGGCTGGCCCTGATTAACTACACAAAACTGCCCATTATCTTTAAATGCACATTTAGCAACTGTCATTGAATGTAGAACTCTTTATCCATAAAAAACATGGTATAATTTCAGTGAATTTGTGACTTCAAAACTCTTTCTTTATGTCATAAATGGGAAAAAACATCAGCCACTCTGGTAAGTAACCTTATATATTATTTCATGTGTCCCTTAAACACATTAAGAAGAGATGAAGGCAAGGTCACATACGTCATACACGGCAGTCTGCAGTGTCAGAATTCAGATTAGCCTAGCTCCAAAGCACTGAGATTTTAGAATTCTAGCTCATCTCACTGTTATTTATTTGCTCTAATTGTTACTTAACTACAGTTGGTTTATAATACTGTGTCAGTTCAGGCATACAGCTTCACATTCTTTTCCATTACAGGCTATTAGAAATTACTGAATATAGCTCCCTGTACTATACAATAAATCCTTGTTGCTTATCATATATATAGTGGTGTGTATCTGTTAATCCCATACTCTGATTTATCCTTCCCCCTCCTGTTTCCCCTTTAGGAGCCACAAGTTGTTTCCTGCATCTGTGAATCTGAGTTTCTGTTCTTGTATTACTAATTAAGTTCATTTGTATCTTCTTTTTAGATTTCACATATAAGTGATATCACATAATACTTGTCTTCCTCTATCTGATTTTCTTCACTTAGTGTGATAATCTCTAGGTCCATTCATGTTGCTGGAAATGGCAATATTTCATTCCTTTTTGGTTGTGTAACATTCCACTGTATGTATGTACCACATCTTTATCCATTCATCTATTGATAGACATTTAGGTTGCTTCCATGTCTACTGGCTCATCTTTCCTTTAAATAATAGGAAACTGTTTACCATTTTTACACTGTTTCCTGAGGTAATAATATCAAGGAAACTAAGATTCACAAAATGCTTTAAGCTAATATAATTCTAAAGTTAAAGCAAGGACAAAAGGAAAGCATGAGAGCCAGATTTCCTTAGGCTGGGAAAATTTATAATTAAGAAGTAAGCCTAATGCGCGATCAATATCAAGAAGAAAGTGCCTGCAGTATCCCAGGCCTGACTAGTTTTTCTTGTTGTGTGTATGTGTGTACCTGTTTTGTGTCTGTTAAATAACCAAAACAGGTGTTTCAACTACAACTCTGTGAAATCCAAATGAACAAGCACAGACAAGTATATGAACAAATTCAGTTTTCTTAAGACACAATCAGGAATGGCATGGTGAATATGTAACTTTCCTTATTCCTTGTTTTACCATGAGATACTGAATTAGCCAATAATAGAGATTTTTTCATTAATATATTTCTTTAGTCTATATACCAATTATTCATAGCATAAGTCAAAAACTAGCTTTAAATTTCAAGACTATGGCTTATACACTTATTTAAGAGAGACTTTCTCAAAGTTTATTAGAAAACTTTATATTTAAAAAATTTAACAATTTACAAATGTTTATACTAAGGATTTACCCAAATGGTTACAAATGACTACAAAAAATAACAGTGAAGCTTTCAAACATTAGGATTTTACAATCTGATGGTATTTCAAGAATCCTTTTACCCAGATCATATAAAAGGCATTCATTATGAAGCAAACCCTAAATAAAAACAAATTTATATAAAAGGGCCTATTTTGCTTTAATCATCAATTAAAAATATTTATCATGTCAACCCCTTACTATAATTCAAATGTTAGAAACAAAATCATTTCAAAAATTTACACCCGTATTGCTTTGATTTTCACAACCCAAAAGGTTATGTTCAGCTATTCACTGCACACGCACAGATCACCATTCTTGTAAA
The DNA here is from genome assembly GCF_910594005.1 of Cervus elaphus. Lineage (NCBI taxonomy): Eukaryota > Metazoa > Chordata > Mammalia > Artiodactyla > Cervidae > Cervus > Cervus elaphus. The sequence continues at coordinate 92,857,708 of NC_057826.1, read as the reverse complement.
GGTGTCACCACGAGTCTCTTCAGATAGACACACGCTCGAGACCCACCTTGTGCTGTTCAATGGCATCTACCCACTGCTGTCTGTGATCTGGGTCTTGAGCACGAAGATACCAAACGCTATCATTTACACTAATGTCAAATCGGCATTCATCAAAATCATGAGGCTGCGGGGGGAAAAAGGGAGAAAAGGAAAAGCAAAGCTAATTATATTCTTAGAAGTGTTATACCCTACAGCAAAAACATGAACATACCCATTCTGGCCGGTGAGAGACTTGTTAATTCTTTCTGTACTCAAATAACTTTTTGAAGATATTTCAGATAAAGAGCACAACATGGGTATAATTACCAAAAACTATGCTCATTCACTATTCCTACAAATGAACTGACACAAGAACTACAGACATGTTTTTAAAAAAGAGATAAAATATTTTCCATCAAACGCTTTGAGTCAGTGTAAACTAGTGGGAATATCACTGAAAGCACAATTTTAATAAGGGTAAAAGTAAGTTTTACAAAAGACATTTACTGATATTTTTCTGCTTTCATTATTCAAAAGTAAATTCTCATCATCAATAGTATTATTAAATTTGATAAGCAAGATACTTTTATATTCTATAAAAAAAATAACATTAACATCCTTCTAAATATCTCAAATTAACGTCTAGGCTTTTTTACATCTTTTAATAGCCAGGAGAGTCTCTAATGAAAAGCAAAAGTAAAATGATTACATCAGACTTATGTTAGACAGAGGAAACCACCTTCACCAAAATGTAAGCAAGTAGTGCAAATGTAAAATATCTGGTTCAGTGTTTCACATTCTTCAAAACAATATATAAAATAAAAATTTTATTTACTTGGTTTTCTCTCAATGAATGAGTTCAAATATGACAGGATCACATCACAAATACAACCTCTTCTTCTACTGGATAAAGTACAATGTCCTCTTCTTTGAACTAGCTTAGCCTTAGAGGAAAGAGAATCCTCTCTGGTCTATATAGTAATAAACTTACTAGCTGAATGTAATCTACATATTGTGTTTATTATCTCCCAGCTTTAATGGTATCAATATTTATCTCATCAGTTTATTCAACAAAAACAATATAAGCCAATTCCACAATGTTCTTTGGCCTATGAAGCAATTTCTCTTTTAATATTAAGACAACTAATTCATGGTTCTGATTGGCTAAAAGATAAAAGTTAACACTCTGAATCACTATGTGCTGGGCATCATAGTGAGGACTACAGTGGGAGGCAGCACATGATGGAGAGAAGCAGCGGGAAGGAACAAGACAATGCATGCCTTGCTTCAGTAACTATGAATATAGAAATACACAGAAGACAACATTTAATACCCAAAAATATGACTATGAATTGAACTGAAAGCTAAGTACTCATAAATCTTAACAGTGAAGTCCAGTCATTAAGAAAAGCTTCTTGGAGGAAGGAAAACATATGTACTATCTGAAGAACTAAGTAAATAATTTATCAGGTCAGTCTACTGTTCTAAATGGCCCAGAGGTTTTTAAACTTTTACTTTGAGATATAATCATTATTATATTTCTAGTGACTATTCTTAAAAAGGACTTATATTTTATATTGTGTTCAATATTTTCATTAAAGCTTTAGAAAATAAAAAGGTAATATATATATATACAGTCATTGCTTATTTTTTGCTGGGAATTGTTTCAAGGACTCCCTTTGGACACCAAAATTTCAGATGCCTAAGCCCCACACATAAAACTGCTCAGAACAACCAGATCTCCTTATCTGAAGACGCTGAGCTAGTGGATATGGAGGGTCACCTATTGTTCAAAATTTACTAGTTTCCCCAGCAAATTCTTTTTCCACTTTCATATCTTCAAAATTTCCTTATAATCTTCCTGAGTCCTATGCCACATTTTAAATATTCCTAGAAACAGAAACTTGCCATTAAGCTTTCTCTGGGTGTGAGTGACTAAAATCAACGTAAGTAAACTTTGCCAAATTACTAAATCTGTTAAATATATCAATTATGCTTTCTTCTCCCTATGTTTCAAAGTTTCAATATATGGAGAACTTTAAGCTTTTAATAGATAAAAACGTTATACACAGGAATGGAATAAAATGATAGTCTGCAAATCTAGAATTAAAGAATTTGAAAACTTCACTTGAATGTCACATTTACATGAGATGCAGTATCTCAGTATCTGTTCAAAGAGATGGAGCTGACAGAAAGTGTACACAGAGTAGCCGTTTCTACCATCAACAGTCTGAGGGACAGGTGGCACAGAAGGGGGAGCTGCTGATTTCCAGGTGGTAGGATGTAAATGACACACAAGTTTTCAATCCCTAAAAAGTCAAGATGTGCGGGAAGCCAAATCTACAAGGCTAAAGAAACGACAGATTTGTTAAGAGGTGTGTTCAGGAGGGTAAATCAAAGTCTAGACAAAAAGTTCACACCATGTCTCAACACACACACACCCAAACACATAGTAACAACAGTCTCCCTTTATCTAAGAGAAATATATCCCAAGACCCCAGTGGATGCCTGCAACTGTAGACAGTACCAAATCCTACAGAGAGAACTGACCTGTGAATGACAGCAGGATTAGGGGTCTGGGGATGTAGAAAGCCTGAGTGTCTCAGTCATTCCTCTGCATCTGGGGCTCACCATCCTCGAACTCAACCACTCCTGGACTGGGTGGTACTGTAGGTATTATACACTACTGAAACATTCTGGGTATAAGTGGCCGTGTGGGGTCAAGCCTGTGTTGTTCAAGGGTCAACCGCCCTATGTTTTCTCCTATACAGGCATTAAGGAGCAGGCAGTATACACAGCGTGGATATGGACCAAGGAAGAAGCCGTGACCCACCAGGGACAGAGCAGCCTGCATGAGATCTCATTATGCTGCTCAAAACAATGTGCCATTTAAAATTTATCAACTGTTTATTTCTGGAACTTTCCATTTAATACTTTCAGATCTTAAAGGTAACTAAAATTGCAGAAATCAAAACTGCTGATGCGGTGGGGGGAACCACTGTAGATAGTTAGACTTTAATTCAAAGAGAACTAATCTTTACTTTGAATTTCACTGTGGATATTTTATTCATCATGGATTATTCTAAAAAAAAAAAAAATCAAAATACTATTTATCTCAATTACTGAGTTTTTCGATGCTATCTTAAATTTTATGACTGAAGTTAGTCCCTCATTGGTCTTATCCTGGTCGTAGCCCTGACAGGTGATTAGAAGAAAACCAATAAGGGATAAAGAACAAAATTACATGAAAAAATACAAGAGATGGTAGATGTAAGAGATGACATGAGCTATCTTTAGAGAAAAATGACTAAAAAATCTAAAGAAGAGATAAAGCAGCAAGCAATGAAAAGTAAGCTAACAGGGCTGAGAAAAAAGAAATGAGTTGAAACCACATCAGAAGCAGCAATAAAAAGCCAATAAGTCTGTTTTCCCAAACAGACTTGAGAAAAATACAAAGTGAAAGAAATATAATGAGTGAACAAAGGAGGTCAAGCAAATGATTTAACTGGTGTTTTGAAAGAGGAAAATGCAACAAATGTAACAAAAAATTCAAAGATACTATCTTTTCCTTTTTTTAATCTTTTGGCCCCATAGCAGGCAGGCATGTGGGATCTCTGGCCCTAGGGATCTTAGTTTTCTGACCAGGGACCAAACCTGCATCCCCTGCATTGGCAGCACAGAGTCTTAACTCCTGAACTGCCAGGGAAGTCCCGATGCTATATTTAAATAAAACTTACAGATCCGAAAGACATATTTTACCCGGGAAAAATGGTCACAGGAAATAAACTCAATCTGAAGGCTTATTCTGTGAAATTAATTTAAGAAAAAAGAAACAATATTTCTCAAGCTTTTTGCATTATCGCCCCTACTCCAAGAAAAAAAAAATTCTCCTTAGTGAGAGAAATCAAATAGTAAGAACTAAGAGTCTGTCCAGTTGACTTTCCTTGGAGGCCACGTTACATACTGTAAGTACCTAAGATTATTTCGCTTTCCCAAGGACCAAGTATAGGGGCCCACTGAGAATGAGAATACACGTGCTAGGGAAGAAAGCCCACAGCCTGAAGGAAAAGGTAGATGGGCCTCATCCTTTGTCACGTCAACATTCACTGTCAACAACAACAGATACATCAAAAGGCGAAACGGCATTTATGTCTACTCTTGGTCTGTCAATTGTCCTTAGGGCTGTGGTAACAAAAAAACCAGCATACCCTGGGTAGCTTTTTGATTGTTTTATTAGTGAAGTTTCACAATCTACCTACGTGGGGTGTGATGCACGCTCAGTCACCGAGTCGTGTTCGGCTCTGCGACCTGATGGACTGCAGCCCGCCAAGTTCCTCTGTCCATGGGATTCTTCAGGCAAGAACACTGGACAGGGTTGCCATTTCCTCCTCCAGGGCATCTTCCCAACCCAGGGATGGAACCCATGTCTCCTGCACTGGCAGGCAGATTCTTTACCTCTGAGCCCTGGGAGCCCCCGAGGTAGCTTTAACAACAGAAATTTCTCACAGTTCTGGAGGCTGGGAGTCCAAGATCAGGGTGTGAGCGCGGGAGGCCGCTCAGCGAGGGCCCTCCTCCTGGTTTGCAGATGGCTGCCGTCTAGGTATGTGCTCATGTGGAGGACGAGAGCCCTCGGGTTTCCTCGTCCCCTCCTAAGGCTGTGTCACCATGGGGCCTCTACTTACATGGCCTCAAAGAAACCCGAATTCCTCCCAAAGGCCCCACTTCCAAACTGCCATCACAGTGAGAATTAAGGCTTTAACACACACCACAGATCCATTATCTATCAAAATACCCTTATAGGAAGAGGCATAAATCCACAAACAAAAAGAACGAAAACAGTTGCTAACAAAATTTAAAGCTGGAATGTGACAACTGACACTAATAGGCCTGAATATGCCGAAAAGCAAACACATACACGGGAAAGGACAAAAAGAGCCAATTTGTTTTGGAGGCATCAAGTGACACTACAGGTGAAGGCGTGGGAAATGCGGAAAACAAAACTAATCAAGAGTCACTAAAAAGTGGAACTAGACCCCTGGAACCTCATTTTCCTATCCCACTGTGCAGTAACATTAGAGGCCCCACCTCTCAGAGAGCTGGTACCAGACAGGGGTAGGAAGAAGGGACATTCCTATAAAGGAAGAAAGGTAAAAAAAACAGATAAGGGAAAGTGTTCATATTAAAAGATTCTTTCCCTTACTTGATTCCCAAAAGGCTTGTACCCATACTTGTTCCTTCTATCTCCTTCTTCCTGTAAGGAAGATTCATCTACAGGAAAACTAAGTAATCCGAGAGAAAAGGCAGATAATAATAATACTTAAGGGTTTCATAACTGGGCACTTAATCAGTATGAAAGTTCTAAACCACAAAGATATAGAAAAATTACCTTTCAGAACCAGAAGATACACTTCACCAAAATGAAGAAGTAACCAAGAGAAGTAAGAAGCAATGGAGATCCAAGAAAAGCAGCAGCAAAGGGCCTTCCCAGCAAGACATTAAGGAAAATGCCCACAGCAGTTATGCAGAAGATGCAAAAGTCTAGATCAGAACAGTATGACAGGATGATTTAGAAGGAATTTCTCTAGTGCAAGGAAAAGTAGAATGAAAAGATAAACTAAAAAAGTTAAACTCAGTGGAGAAAGTATAGGAAGATTTCCCTAGAAATTCAAAGAAAGCCAACCAAATTTTAATAAAGTTTATTGACATATAATTAATATATAATAGACTATTTATCCATTCAAAGTGTACAATTCTTTTTTTTTTTAGGGGTGCAAACTGACCCAACTTTCTTTTTTTCTTTTTTTTTTCCATTTATTTGTATTAGTTGGAGGTTAATTACTTTACAATATTGTAGTGGTTTTTGCCATACATTGACATGAATCAGCCATGGATTTACATGTGTTCCCCACCCAATCCCCCCTTCCTAAAGTGTACAATTCAATGGCATTTTCACTTGCATATAACCCATGAAATCAATACCATATCAAGACAGAAATGTTTTCATTTCTGTAACCCCCAAAGGACTTATCCTGTCTGCAGAACATCTATTCCTCTGTCACCAGCTTCCAGAAACCAAGGATCTTCTTCCTTTCACTGTATATTAGTGTTCACTTTTTCTAAATTTATATAAAAGTAATCAGATAGTAAATACTGTTTTTACTTAGTATAAGTATCTTGAGATTTACAAATACTGCTGTGTCTTATTGATAACTTATTCTTCTTATTGCTGAGAAGAGTTTAATAATGATGGATATAACATATTTTACTTATTCATACCTGCGGTTGGACAAAAGTTGATGTCTTGTAAGGATACAAATTTTTACTTCTTTTGACTTAGGAATGGGCTGACTGACTCATAAAATAGGTCAACAGTTAACTTTAAAGAACTGACAAAAATAGCTGCAGTCATTTTACGTTCTTACCCGCAGTCTATCAAATCTAGTCACTCCACATCCTTGCTTGATTTGCTTATAGGCTCTCTGCTCTGTTCCACTGATCTGAGTGTCTATTCTTACTCCAATAACAGTATTTTAATTATTGTTGCTTAACAGTAAATCTGGAAATCATGTAGTGTTACGTCCTCAAACTAAACTCTTCTTTTAAAAACCTGCTTTGGTTAGTCTAGGTAGTTTGCATTACAAATAATTTATGCTTCCAGATAAATTATAGTACAAAGGGCATTAAAAGCTTAGATTTTCTATAGATTAATATGGTAAGATATGATACTTTAACAATGCTGAGTCTTCCAATCTATGGACATAATATCTCTCCATTTAGGTCTTCTTTATTTTGACAATCTCACACAGTTTGCTGGTAACAGTGTCCAAAGTACGGTATACAATGTTAGACTGATTCCTGAAGTAATTTTTTTATGTTACTGTGTATGGAATTGTTTTAAGAATTCAGTTAGTGCTTATCAAGAGTTTGCACACCACCAATGAAAGATCTTGCCTGCCACAATGAAAATCAAAGATCCTACATGCCATAACCAAGATGCAGCACAGCCAAATAAATATTTTTAAAAAGTCAGTTTGCTTAGTGAATATGATAATACATTTTGTAATTGTATATTAACCTTATCTACGGGGTTCCCTTGTGGCTCAGCTGGTAAAGAACCTGCCTGCAATGCAGGAGACCTGGGTTCGATCCCTGGGTTGGGAAGATCTCCTGGAGAAGGGAAAGGCTACCCACTCCAGTATTCTGGCCTGGAGAATTCCATGGACTGTATAGTCCACAGGGTCACAATGAGTCGGACATGACTAAGTGAGTTTCGCTTATATTCTACAATCTTGCAAAATTCACTTAGTAGTTCTCAAAACTGTTTCCTAATAATTTGAAGGAATTTAAAGAACAACGTCGGACTTCCTTGATAGCTCAGTTGGTAAAGAATCCACCTGCAATGCAGGAGACTCCGGTTCGACTCCCAGGTCAGGAAGATGCCCTGGAGAAGGGATAGGCTACCCATTCCAGTATTCTTGGGCTTCCCTTGTGGCTCAGCTGGTAAAGAATCTGCCTGCAATGAGGGAAACCTAGATTTGATCCCCGGGTTGAGATGATCCCCTGGAGAAGGGAAAGGCTACCCACTTTAGTACTCTGACCTGGAGAATTCCAAAGACTATATAGTTCATGGGGTAGCAAAGAGTCAGACACGACTGAGCGACATTCACTTTCACTTTCAGAAGACAATGTCATCTGCAAACAGCTTTCCTTCAGCCTCTCTGATATTAATATCTTTTTATATATTTTTTTCTTGCCTCACTGAAACGACCAGGATGTCCAGAACAATGTTAAACAGAAGTGGTAAGGGCAGATATCTTTGCCCTATACCTAATCTTAGGGGAAAGGCATAGTATTTCACCATTAAGCATGGTGTCAGCTGTGTGTTTTTGTGGATGTCTTTCATTAGGTTGATGTTATTTCTAGTTCTCTAAGAATTTTTATTTTCAATACTAAAGAGTATTGAATTTTGTCAAACACTTCTCTCTTTTTTACTTGTCTGCCTTTACTGAAATTGTTACAAATTTTTCTCTTTCATTTGTAAATACAGTGAATTAAAATGACTGGTTTAGTAAAATTATATTAACCTTGCATTTCTGGGATAAACAACACTTAGTCCTTTTTATATACTATTGGACTTGATTTGCTAATATTTTGCAAAGGAATACAGTGTTTATGTCTACCAGAGATACCAACCTGTAATTTTATATTCTTGCAATTTGTCTGACAGGCCTAGGTGTCATGATTATACTGCCCACATAATGTGTGTTGTAAAGAGTCTGTGTAAGACTGGGATTATTTCATTGAATGTATGCAAGAATATGGTGGTGAAATCATACGGGTGTGCTTTCTTGGTTTGGGAGGAATTTAAAGACTCAGTGTTTAGGACATTGGTTTATTTACATTTTTAGTATCCTAAAAGCAGAGAGAAGGGAAAACATAACCCTGTGCTGAGCTTAATCGCTCAGCCGTGCCCGACTCTGCACCCCCAGGGACTGCAACCCACTAGGCTCCCCTGCCCGTGGGGACGCTCCAGGCAAGAGTACCGGAGTGGGCTGCCACGCCCTCCTCCAGGAAATGTAACCTTACTATTTACCCATGTATTTATTTCCCCTATGCTCTTCATTAGCTCCTGAAGGTCTGACTTTGCCTCTGGTATATTTCCCTTCAGCAAGAAAAACTTCCTTTAGCATTTCTTGCTACGGCAGGCCCACCCACAACAATTTCTCTTAATTTTCCTTCGTCTGAAAACATCTTTATTTCATTTCATTTTTGAAGGATAATTTTCATTGAATACAGAGTTCTGAATGGAAAGTTTTTTCTTTCACTACAGTATATCTTTGACCCTCTATGGTTTCTAATGAGAAGTGTATGGTAACTTGAATCACTGTCCCCCAATATGTATGGTATTTTTCCATGGCTACTTGCAGCATTTTTTTACCTTTGGTTTTTACAGTTTGACTATGATTACTATGATTATCCTATTACGTGTCTGTTAAGTTTTGTGACTCTGTAAATTTATATTTTTCACCAAATTTGCTAAGATTTTACTATAATTTCTTCATTTTCTTAATCCTCCTCCCTCTCCTGAGACTTCTAAAGGTCATTTAATTAGAAATTGCCTCAGAGATCCCTGACATTCTGTTCATTTAAAAACAAACACAAAAAAAAATAAATAAATAAAATAAAAACAAACACAAAATCCTAAAAAATCTGTTATTAAGAATAACTTCTTTTGCTCTAAATTCAAAATCTTGATTTTCTGTCATCTTCATCTGCTACAAATCCTATGAAGTGAATGGTTTTCATTTCAGATGTCATTCCTTTCAGTCCTACTGGTTCTTTTATATGTATTCTTTGTCTCTTCTGAAAACTACCATTTATTCATTATAATCGTATTTTCTTTTACCTCAAAAAATCAAAAATTATAATTTACCTCAAATTATTATAAAAATAATTTTACTTTAAAACCTCTGTCACATAATTCCGATGTCTTTAACTTCGCACTTATTCATGTCTTTGCCCTTGAGAATGTGTTTCAATTTCCTGGCTCTTTGTATGTTGAGTGAGTTTATCTTGGACATTGCGAATGTTAGGTTGTGAACCCTGGATTCTATTGTATTATTCTGAAAAATACTATTCTTGTTTCAATGGGCAAAAATTTTTGCAGGCCAATTCTTTTGTGTGTTTAATGGGCAGCATCTAGGACCTTAGCTCAGAAGGTTCTGGTCTGGCCTGCACATACACTGCTGAAGATCAGGTACAAATCTGCGCAGAGGGTTAAACTCAGAATTTGGGGTTCTTCTTCTCTGGCTCTTTTTCTCCCTGGATTCTTCATTAACTGGGTCCCTTCTAGAAGGTTCTTATAGCTAAAAAGATGGCCGTTTTCTTAAAGGAGTTTTACCATCCCCAAGTTTCTGCCACAGCAGCAGTGACTCAGGTAACACCCCAGACTACCTCCCATCTGCCTCATGCATGCATGGCTTAGGAGTCAGTCAGCCAGAGATTTGGGGAGAGTTTATAGACACAATTTTGAGCTCCCCTTCTTTGGCTTCTCTTTTGTGGGATTCCCTCATTCTCCAGCAGCCCTGGATAGCAAGGAAGAAGGTAGAGAACCTCGTGCTTTTGCCTGCCTGCTGCTCCCATTAGAATCTGTCCAGCAGAGACTGTCAACCCTGGCAAGGGCGGTCAGCTCCAGTTTTCATATTCATTCAGAATTCCCCGAGCCAGACTCACTGACTGATAAGGGGTGGGGGGTGGGGGACAGGCTAAGCAGCATGCTTATTTGTGCCACAGAACCACAGAAAGAATAAAAGAATGAGAATCAGTAATTTGAACCTACAAACACGTTGATTAAAAGAAACAATTAGTCTGCCTAGACAACATCTCTAAAAATAGCCAAACTACCACTCCAGCAGAAGATTAGAGGTTTTCTATTTGGGTATCTTGAACTAAAGGAACCCCTAAACTAATGGCTATCAAGCAAGGCTGAAGAAAGGGTGAGATATTTAAAAGAGGAAGACAAAGTCTATAGTGAGTAGTAATATTCTACTCCTACCACAAGATTCCACCTACCCAAAGCAAGTAAGGAGTACGTCAAGGCTGTATATTGTCACCCTGTAACTTCTATGCAGAGTACATCATGAGAAACGCTGGGCTGGAAGAAGCACAAGCTTCAAGATTGCCAAGAGAAATATCAATCCCCTCAGATATGCAGCTGACACCATCCTTATGGCAGAAAGCGAAGAACTAAAGAGCCTCTTGATGAAGGTGAAAAAGGACAGTGAAAAAGTTGGCTTAAAACTCAGCATTCAGAAAACTAAGATCATGGCATCTGGTCCCATCACTTCATGGCAAATAGATGGAGAAACAGTGGAAACAGTGACAGACTTTATTTTGGGGGTCTCCAAAATCACTGCAGATGGTGAATGCAGCCATGGAATTAAAAGACGCTTGCTCCTTGGAAGAAAAGTTATGATCAATCTAGGCAGCTTATTAAAAAAGCAGAGACATTACTTTGCCAATAAAGGTTCATCTAGTCAAAGCTATGGTTTTTCCAGTAGTCATGTATGGATGTGAGTGTTGGATTAAAGAAAGGTGAGTGCCAAAGAATTGATGCTTTTGAACTGTGGTGTTGGAGAAGACTCCTGGACTGCAAGGAGATCCAATCAGTCCATCCTAAAGAAACTCAGTCCTGAATATTCACTGGAAGGACTGATGATAAAACTCCAATACTTTGGCCACCTCATGTGAAGAATTGACTCATTTGAAACAACCCTGATGCTGGGAAAGATTGAAGGCGGGAGGAGAAGGGGATGACAGAGGATGAGATGGTTGGATGGCATCACTGACTCAATGGACATGAGTCTGAGTAAACTCCTGGAGTTGGTGATGGACAGGCCTGGCATGCTGCAGTCCATGGGGTCGCAAAGAGTCGGACACGACTGAGCGGCTGACCTGAAATGAAAGCAACCAAGGCTGCTACGGATATGGGTAATTCCCGGGCTAGAAGAGGTGAGGTACACAACGAACTTGGAAAATCTTAAGCCTAAAAGTAAGGGGGTACTTTTTAGAGGTGGAGAGAGGTGGTCCTGAGGGAAGAATGTCAAAAGGACCAAAGAAACAGCTCTAAAGGACTTCAGTTAATCAAATCAAGTGCAATTAGATCATCAAAATAGGTAAGTACAGTAGTAGATTATAGTTCACCGAATAATTCAGGAATATATGAGTCCATTCTGTTAACAAATGGAACAAAAATAGAGGATTTTTAAAGAACAAAAAAGAAGAATGCTGACATAAGTGTGAAAAGGGTTTACAGAACTGGAAAATCTCCATTTTGCAATCATTACAGAAATCACTGGGTGAGGCAGGCATCACAGAAGGTTACTAAATCAAAAAGGGGAAAAAGTCTGATGAAGAATGGGATTTTTATACATGGTCTTATATGTCTTCCCAGAGAGCTAACATTTTAATTTCAAGGAAAAGAACAGTCACTACAAGCAGGAAAACTGGACAATTCCTTGACTGGATGATTGAAATTAACATCATATGAGATGCAGATAGAAACATGTGCCTCTGATGTGGTATCCTGAAAAGGATATCATATCATTTTAGTAGTTATTTTACCAAGGATGAACAACCTGAATCTAATCATGAAAAACTGTAAAACAAACTCTGAAAGAATAACATCCTCTGAAATAACTAGTCCATTATATTTTTTAAAAACATGAATGTTATGCCAGGCAAAGAATGGCTAAGGAACTGCTCTAGATTAAAAGAAACCAAGAGAGATGAAAATTAAATGCAATATATACTCTAAAACTGGATTCTGACTGGAAGGAAAAAATACACTATAAAGGAAACGGCTGGAATAAGTGATAAATGCAGACTGTAGATTAGAAAAAGGAATTACATGAAACCTCTTGTATTTTTGACAGCCAAGTTACACACTTGGTAAGAGAGTACCTTTAGAAATCACACACTGAAGTGTGCATGGTGCATGCTGTGTTCTCAAATGACCGAGGAAAAAGTGTGTGTGTGTGTAGAGGGGAAGAGTGGTGAGAAGAGATAATGTTAAATGCTGCTGATCGCTTACTGGCCTTTTGGCTAAGACCAAGAGTAAAAATGCTGGTGAATCCAGGTGTTCTTGGGAGTTATCTGCATTACTCTGACAGCTTTTCTGGATGAAGTTATTTTAAAATAAAAAGTTAAAAATGATACATTAAAAGATATCAGTAATCAACTCTATGCTTTCTTTACTGTCAACAGTTCCCTGTGAGAGTCGGTTGCTCAATCTGTCCTTGTATCTCATTGTCAAGGGGAGCCAATGTCATCACACATTTGAGAAAACTTCTAACATTAAAATCAAAGACCAGCTTTTCCGGTAAGAGGCCTGAGCTGACCCCTAAAAATGGTGCGCTATTCACTCAACCCAGAAAACCCCACAAAATCATGCAAATCAAGAGGTTCAAATCTTCGTGTTCACTTTAAAAACACTCATGAAACTGCGCAGGCCATAAAGGGTATGCATATCTGAAAAGCCACCAAGTACCTGAAGGATGTCACTTTAAAGAAGCAAAGTGGGCCATTCCGTCATTACAGCGGTGGAGTTGGCAGGTGTGCACAGGCCAAACAGTGGGGCTGGACGCAGGGTCGGTGGTCCAAAACGAGTGCTGAATTTTTACTACACATGCTCAAAAATGCAGAGAGTAATGCTGAGCTTAAGGGCTTAGATGTAGATTCTCTGGTCACTGAGCACATCCAAGTGAACAAAGCCCCCAAGATGCAGTGCAGGACTTACAGAGCTCACGGTCGGATCAACCCCTACATGAGCTCTCCCTGCCACACTGAGATGATCCTTACTGAAAAAGAACAGACTGTTCCTAAACCAGAGGAGGAGGTTGCACAGGAGAAAAAGATATCCCAGAAGAAACTGAAGAAACAAAAACTTATGGCCCAGGAATAAATGCCGCAGAAAATAAATGCAAATAAAAGTAAAAAAAAAAAAATATCAGACTAAACACACCAGGGGCGGGGTGGGGGGTGGTGAGTGGGGAGAATTCTGAAGGAATCAATGACGTGAGGACCAAAAGATAAGTTTATACACATACACACAATGTGATTCATGCACACACAAACATGCACAACTTGTAACTCCAAACAGCCTCTTCCTTGACATGTTGACTTTGAGTTAATTGCCTCCTCCATCTTCTCTTGAACACTTAAGAGGCATCTCAACATATCCAGAACCGATTAGCTGATTTACCTCCCAAACTTCTCTTGCAGGCTTCCTTCCACATTTCTGTAAATGGTAACTATGGGTTGTTTAGACCTGAAATCATCTGACTCCTCATGTTCCTCACACCTCACAAGGAATCCATCAACAAATCTGCAAATTTTATCAGCTCTACCTTCAGAATAATCTGGAATCCAATCATTTCTCATAATCTTCACCAACACAACTCTGGTCCAAGCCACCATTGTTTCCCATCTGCATTACTTGCAAAAAGCCTCCTACAGCTGCCTGATTTTATTTTCCTGCTCCTGTAACCGCCTCCGACAATTTATTCTTAACACAGCAGCCAAAGTGATCCTGTTACAAGGATCAAATCACTCCTCTGCCCAAGCCTCCAATAACTTCCCAGCTCACTTGGCATGAAAGCCAAAGTTCTTTTAGAACGACTCACAGTCAGACTCCACATGGTCAGGTCCCACAACCTCCTGCCTTCTTTGTCTACCCCACTCCAGCCATACAGGCCTCCTTACAATTGCTTCAAGTGGTCCAGGAGGGTCTTTACAACTGCTGCTCCTTTCCTGGTCACCTTTCCCCTTACTACTTTCCCTCTTTGAAATTTCTTTTCAAATACCCCATTTCACTTATTATAAAAACTACCCCCTTTATCTCTAAAATAAGGACAAATCTTACAATTTGATATCAACTAAAACTGGCAATGTGGCATATAAAATAATGGCTTATTGTAAATTTAGTGGCATCAAACTCATTAAAATACCAGTAATTCTTTGCCAGGGAAACCTTCCCAGATCACCCTATAATAAACAATGCTTAAAAAACAAAACTTTCTTAACAAATACGTGTTTTAAATTTAAGAGAGCAGATGTGAGAACAGATTCCCAGACAAGGTCACTTTGATTAACTTCAAGGCCCCTAGCTACAAATTATCTTCCCCCCAATTTTTTGTTTTATTTGTAAACCTAATTTGCAAATCTTCAGAAAAATATACAGGAAAAGAAAATTATAAGTATTCATTATTCAACTTTTTTCTTTTAACATATTGACTTGATATACCCTCTGGGTAGTTTGTCTCTTATTTTTACCTGAATTCTGAGAATTTCTGAATAAACAAAATGGTTTCAATTTCTATCCTCAAATAAAGGGCTGATCATGATCCAGGCAGCCTCAATTTTTTCATTTTTAATATGCTTTGACGTGAGTGCTGTCCAATACAGTAGTCACTAGCCAGGTGTGACTGATTTGAACCGAGATGTGCTACAAGTATAAAATATCAATACACTCTGAAGACTTGGCATAAAACATCTTAGTAATACTATTTCATGCCTATAAATCAGGATAATATTTTGGATATATAAAGTTAAATAAAATATAATAAATTAATCCTTTGTACCTAGAAAACTTTTAGTTCCATATATGTGACTTGCCAGGCGGCAGTAGTGGTAAAGGACCTGCCTGCCAACGCGGGAGACATGAGACACATGGTTCGATCCTCGCGTCGGGAAGACCCCCTGGAGGAGGGCATGGCAACCCACTCCAGTATTCTCGCCTGGAAAATCCCCATGGACAGAGGAGCCTGATGGGCTACAGTCCATGGGGTCTCAAAGAGTCCGACACAACTGAGTGACTTAGCACATAGCATGTGTGGCTTGCACTTGGGACTCACATTGTATTTCTATTAGACAAACACGATCTAAAGCATTCACTTATCTATCCATCCATGTAACCAACTGACAGATAAAATGGTTATAAGTACCTCTGATTTACCAAGTACTAGTCAAGGCACGCAGGATACAGTGATGAGGAAGAACAGGCACAGTCCGTAACTGCAGAGCTCACATTAACCCAATCATAAGAACTGTAAAACTGGGAGGGGGGATCGGGATGGGGAATACATGTAAATCCATGGCTGATTCATGTCAATGTATGACAAAAACCACTACAATAATGTAAAGTAATTAGCCTCCAACTAATAAAAATAAATGAAAAAAAAAAAAAAAGAAAGAACTTTAAAACCTCAACTGCAACTACAAATAAGAAAGGTACACTATGTCAAGAAAGCCTATAATAAAGAAGTAACCTAGTCAAGGAAACCAAAGAAGCCTTCCACAGTAGTAGTACCTCTATTGGTACTACTTAGATGAAGGATAAAATGGAATAAAGTGAGAACATTCCAGAGAGCAAGAGAAGAGCATGTAAAGATCTGTGGCAGGAGAGAACAAGCCTAGATAAGGCAGTGAAAGAAGGCAGCATGGCTGGAGGTGACACCACGAGGGGGAATCTGGTGAGAGACGAGGTTTACGGAGGCAACAATGCAAAACCTTATCACCCGGGAAAGGCTGGAAGAGAAAGGACAGTATAAG
The DNA here is from genome assembly GCF_910594005.1 of Cervus elaphus. NCBI lineage: Eukaryota > Metazoa > Chordata > Mammalia > Artiodactyla > Cervidae > Cervus > Cervus elaphus. The sequence continues at coordinate 92,841,580 of NC_057826.1, read as the reverse complement.
GTACTTTCTTTCCTCACTGGGCCTGAAATACCTCATTTCACTTAGAAATTTAGATATATTCTCTCATCTTAAATTACTTGAGGAGACATTAATAACAGATTCAAAACAAAATTCCAATGCTACAAAAGTGTTCTGTGCAGTCCTGTGTAATGCAGTTCATGTACCCCTGTGCAAATCCGATGAAACTTTCAAACTCCTCAGATCAGTATTTTCAAAAGTATAAAACAAAATACCTAGATTATGAAGGAAATAAATTATACAAAACTCATAATGAAAGTTTAAAATTAATATATAATAATATATGTATTAGCTTATGTGTATTAGTCCCTTAGTCGTGTCTGACTCTTTGCGACCACACGGACTGTAACCCGCCAGGCTCCTCTGCCCATGGGATTCTCCAGGCAAGACTACTGGAGTGGGTTGCAATTTCTTTCTCCAAGGGACCATCCTGACGCAGGGATTGAACCCAGATCTCCTGCATTGCAGGCAGATTCTTTACCATCTGAGCTATAGTGAAGTCCTATTAGCTTATACTAACAAATTAACAGCAAGAGGCAGGTACTGGTATTTTGAGATATCTGCAATATATATCATGCCATGTGATGCTATCTATTTCTGTTGGTGAAAAAGTCACAGATACAATATTACTGTGATTTCTGTCTGCACTAAAATTAAAGAAAATGACAAATATCAGTTAAAAGTTAGTGAACATAAAATTGTAATCTTTTCTCACCATCTTTGCAAACCCCTTGTGGACTTGTAATGGAATTTTATTGGTAACTGTCTACAACTAAATAGAGGATAACCTACCTGTCACAAGAATCACAAAAAGCAAACTTTTGAATCCATGCACATTTCCTATTACGATAAAGTTATACTATGTCACAGTAAGTAAATTAATATAAATCAACATCTTTTGATATGCTGCACTCTACCTAAAACATATCTTGGCCAGACATAACTTTATTTAGCTCCAGTCATCTTCCCGGGGGGCTTCCCAAGTGGCACTAACGGTAAAGAACCCTCCTGCCAATGCAGGAGACATGAGACACCCAGGTTCAATCCCTGAGTTGGGAGGATCCCCTGGAGAAGGAAATGGCAATTCACTCCAGTATTCTTGCCTGGAGAATCGCATGGACAGAGTAGCCTGGTGGGCTACAGTCCATGGGGTCACAAAGAGTCAGACACAACTGAAGCAACTTAGCATGCATGCATCTTCTTCGATAACTCTGAAAAACATCTAACAACTTACGAAAATCAAATCCACATCAGAAATAAAAAAAATTGCTATTATTCAACTGACAGCCTTTTATAAAGGCATTATGCTAGGCACTAGAAATCATAATTCAGTAAAGCAACTTTAATTCAAAATAACTGATTGTAGAGTCCCAAATACACTATATTTGTAACGAAAACACTACTAGTATGTTCCCAAATTTTACCACAATTTGACTGTAACTGCTTTAAGATCAAAGTACATTTTAATGACCTTAGCTCAGAAAAAACTGATTCCTTTCAAGTCTTCTAAATAGTAAAAACAACTTAATAACTTGAAAATATTCATGTCTTTGCCAAAACAGATTTACTTTCACATAGAACCTGCAAATAAAACAGGAATCTGTTTTTAACAAGTCTTCTAGATGATTCTAGATGAACACATGTTTGGAAATAACTGGGCTAACGGAAATCCTTCCACCTTGCAATAGGAGTGGACAATTACTGTTTCTCCCATAACAAGAATCAAAGGCACAAAACAAGATAAAAGCACATATATAAAAACGGTAAACATACAATATAAGGTAATCTTTATTTGCTTATGCATAAGGAGATTATTATGGCAACTAAAGGAGCTGGCATGCAGAATACCTAGCACAATTCTTACTACATAATTGTCAGTCTGTCCATTTTCCTTTTCTAAAAATCTTATAGTTCAGATACAAGGACAAGGAGTGGTTCTTTGAAAACCTGTGGTTTAGGTTGAGCCCAGAGGAAAGACAGGTGTCTGATAATGGATGAAGAAAAAGACCTTCTATTATAGGTAATGGAGAATTCAATGGGCAATTTTAGCAGAGAATGCCAAGATATAAGTTAGACAACAGTCAGGTTGGTGTAGAGGATGTTCACTTCTTCTCCTTGTAACTATTACTAGTTCATTTCTGAGACAACCGCCTCAATAATTTCCCAAAGTCTGCAACCCTGACACACATTATCCATTTAAATTGCCAGCAATAACAGCACAACTAACAGTAATTTCTCTTCTTTTATATTAATACATTACCACTTGATCTCAACATCAGATCAACTATCAAAGTCTAGAGAAGAAGCAGTTAAGAAAATTAGATGGAATAAACCACCAGTTCATGTCCATTCTCTTACCTGAGCACAGCTACTCCTCTTGCTTTAGGAGAGTGGTTCTAAAACTAGCACACATCAGAATGATTTAAAGGGTTTGCTAAGACAGAATTGCTGTTGTTAAGTCACTAAGTCATGTCTGACTCTTTGCGACCCCATGAACTGCAACACACCAGGCTTCCCTGTCCTTCACTATTTCCTGGAGTTTGTTCAAAATCATGTCCAGCGAGTCAGTGATGCCATTCAACCATCTCATCCTCTGCCATCCCCTTCCTCTCTTGCCCTCAATCTTTCACAGCATCAACTCTTTACATCAGGTGGCCAAAGTATTGGAGCTTCAGCATCATTCTTTTCAACAAATATTCAGGTTGATTTCCTTTAGGATTCACTGGTTTCATCTCCTTGCAGTCCAAGGGACTCTCAAGAGTCTTCTCCCAATGCCACAGTTCAAAAGCATCAATACTTTGGCGCTCAGCCTTCTTTAATAGTACAACTCTCACATCCATACATGACTACTGGAAAAACCACAACTTTGACTAGACGGACCTTTGTCAGCAAAGTAATGTCTCTGCTTTTTAATATACTGTCTAGGTTTGTCACAGCTTTTCTTCCAAGGAGCAAGAGTCTTTTTAATTTGATGGCTGTAGTGACTGCCTGCAGTGATTTTGGAGTACAAGAAAATAAAATGTGTCATTTTCCCATTTTTTCCCTCTCTATTTACCATGAAGTGATGGGACAGGATGCCATGATCTTAGTTTTCTGAATGTTGAGTTTTAAGTCAGTTTTTTCACTCTCCTCTTTCAGCTCCATCAAGAGGCTCTTTAGTTCCTCTTCACTTTCTGCCATTTGTTTATCTGAGGTTAGCAATATTTCTCCTGGTAATCTTGATTCCAACTTGAGCTTCATCCAGCCCAGCATTTCACATGATATACTCTACATACAAGTTAAATAACCAGGGTGATAATATACAGCCTTGACATACTCCTTTACCAATTTGGAACCAATCCACTGTTTCATGTCTGGTTCTAACTGTTGCTTCTTGACTTGCATATAGATTTCTCAGGAGGCAGGTAAGGTGGTCTGGTATTCCTATCATTTGAAGAATATTCCACAGTGACTGTGGTATCCACACAGTCTTAAGGCTTTTGCGTTGTCAATGAAGCATAATGCTGGACTTCATAAACCAGAGCTTCTTACTCATTAGGTCTGAGGTAGGGCTTGAGGATCTGTATTTCCAACAAGTCCACAGATGATACTGGATATCATATTTTAGGTATAATGTCAATGTCCTCTGCTTATGTTCCTCTTATTTAATATTTCCTTGTTTTGAAGTGGCACATTTTCCAGAAGAAAGGTCTGTGGAATGTTTCTTTTTTCCTTATTATTATGAGAATTCTCAAACATATGCAAAAATCATGAACCCCCATGCCACTATTCAGCTTCAACAACTAACTCATAGTCATTTTCATTTCATCAACACCCTCCACCAAATCATGCCTGAATAAATGGATTATTCTGAAGCAAATTCAAAACATATCATTTCATCCATAGATATTTAATTACGTTATCTCTAAAATAAAACATTTTTCAAAAACCACAAGAAGTAAATTTTTTAAGACCTTTGTATTTTAAAATGCTTTTATCTGCCCTTATACTTCCTTAGTGGTTCAGTTAGATACAGAACTCAATGTTGAAAATATTTCTTCAGAAGGCAAGCATGACCTTTTCCATTTTACCTACCAGGGTTGTTCTCGAAAAGCCCACAGTTATTTTGAATCCTTGTCCTTTGTTGTGATCTTTTCTTTTCCCCCTCTGAACCATTCAGGATATTTTTTTCTCTGAAGTGGTCTGACTCACCTCAAAATATGTTTTTCATGATTTTTTTGTTTGTTTTTCACCTATTATGTTGGATCTTCATTGGCCCTTTCAGTGTGAGAATTCATGCTCTCAACTTCTGTAAATGTTTCTCATACTCTTGCACTGAGTATTATTTTCTTTTCTCTCTTTCTGAAGCTCCCACAGTTCACATATCAAATCTCTTTCTTAAGTTTACCTTTTCTCCTATTTCCTGTCCTTTTTGTTTTTTGCTACTTTTTGGGAAATGTGTATAATTCTACCTTCCAATTCATTTGATTTTTTATATCACTGACCATATTAATAATTTCTAAGAGCTCTTTTTTACCTTCTTCCTTTCTTATAGTATACTTTTTTGGATTAATGATTCCAAATACTCATCTTAGCTCTTTGAGAAAAGAAACACATTGTCTTATTTTGTGGAATATTTGAGTAATCTGTTGCCTAGTATTACATTTACTCTCTTGATTTCATTTATACTGAAAACTTTCCTCACGGCCTGGTAGTGTTGACTGTTCATTTCTAAAAGTGAGGGATGTAAAAGCTGCCTGGAAGCTGCAAGGCTACGGGTAATCAAAGATGGGATTCACTGTGGGATAATCTAGGTAGTTGGGTGACTTTGTTGGAGAAGTTCCAGTGCTATTGTTAGGTATTTCCTCTTAAGGTTGCTCAGATTCTCTAGAGAAGACCCTAGCAACCTCCTTCTCTGAGTATGAAAGTTTATTAGCTAATGTATTGGGAATCAAGTTGGGAATAGGAATGGGATGGGTTAGAGGGAGGTCTCAAAATTTTATCAGCATACTTCCTTTAATCTCCCTTTATTCAGTGATTACTTGCTTTCATTTTTTTCTAGTGCACATTCCCCCACTTTCCAGCTCAGAAAACACTATTTTATCCACTCTAAAAGAACAATTCACCATCTTTTGTCAGGTGAGGGGTGGGTCAATTATCCAACTGCCCAAAGTTGTGTGAGAAAAATCTGAGGATGTGATTGTTTAAGCTCATATTTGACTCATCTTGCTTATTTACAACTTCCACTCTCAATTCTCATTTCAAGAGGTACCTGGTACTACTAAACTATTACATGATTGTGACATAAATCAAGTTCACAGCATTCCCAACTCATAGCTTAGGAGTTGGATTTCTCAGATCTGCAAACTCACTTAGCACTTGTCCATGTTTTTCCAACTTCTAAAACTCTGTCTTCTATTGTCTCCTTGGGGCTTCCCTAATGGCTCAGATGGTAAAGAACCCGCTAACAAAGCGAGACCTGGGTTGGATCCCTGAGTTGGAAAGATGCCCTGGAGAAGGGAATGGCGACCCACTCCAGTGTTCTTGCCTGAAGAATTCCATGGACAGAGGACAGTCCATGGGACTGCAAAAGGTCAGACACGACTGAGTGACTAACACATACATTATCTCCTTTTCTTCCTCCCTTTCGGGATTAAAAATCTTTTTTTTAACTCTATTACTAAACTAAAGAGCCTCTTGATGAAGGTCAAAGAGGAGAGTGAAAAAGCTGGCTTAAAACTCAATATTCAGAAAACTAAGATCATGGCATGAGGTCCCATCACTCCCTGGCAAATAGATGGGGAAACAATGGAAACAGTGACAGACTCTATTTTTGGGGGGCTCCAAAATTACTGCAGATGGTGACTGCAGCCATGAAATTAAAAGACATCTGCTCCTTGGAAGAAAAGCTATGACAAACCTAGACAGCATATTAAAAAGCAAAGACATCACTTTGCTGACAAAGGTCCGTCCAGTCAAAGCCATAGTTTTTCCAGTAGTCATTTTTGGATGTGAGAGTTGGACCAAAAAGAAAGCTGAGTGCCAAAGAACTGATGCTTTTGAACTGTGGTGTTAGAGAAGACTCTTGAGAGTCCCTTGGACAGCAAGGAGATCAAACCAGTCAATCCTAAAGGAAATCAACCCTGAATGTTCATTGGAAGGACTGATACTGAAGCTGAAACTCCAATACTTTGGCAAATTGATGCGAAGAGCTGCCTCATTAGAAAAGACTCTGATGCCGGGAAAGATTGAAGGCAGGAGGAGAAGATGACAACAGAGGACGAGATGGTTGGATTTCATCACCGACTCAACGGACATAGTTTGAGCAAGCTCTGGGAGATGGTGAAGGACAGGGAAGCCTGGTGCTGCAGTCCATGGGGTTGTAAAGTCGGACACGACTGAGAGACTGGACAACAACTATTCTTTTCATGGGCAAAGAGACAGAGTACATCAATCTTTACCTGGAAAAACCTCCTAATTTTTTAAAAGCCAAATGAAACCTCTTTCAAAACAGGAAAAAACCTCACTTTATGAAATTGGGTTTGTATATAACTTTTCAAGAATTATTACTCAATCCAGTCTCCTTCCCTCAAGACACCATCCTTGTAGAGATCACCTGAATTTCTGGATGAGCGTCAACTGGTCATGATGTCTTAGTTTCTCACTCCCTCATAATCAATTTATATTGATCTTTTTCTTTCTTAAGTGACAAATCCTCATTTTTTAACAGATGAAAATACAGGAAAGCATATTTTTACAAGTAATTTTTGGGTAATAGATATTCTCTAACTTGGAGACTAAGAACATATCTCATTCTTTTTATCAGCTATGTTTCCTTCCTTAAATGAAGAAAGGACAGAGATTAAGTCTACACAGCAATCACTCCAAGGAAGAAGTTCAAGAGTAATACCAATTTCCCTGGTGAAATCACATGATGAGTTGTTACCTTGTAATTTTCAATCTAAAGCTTTGTAATTTTAATTAACTGGCTGTGTGCCACTGAAGACCAAACTAATAATCTTGAAATTAAAAAACTATGAGAAATGTTACCTCTGTAACGAAAATCTAGAAAAAAAACTAATAATAGTGTTGGTATCTTTCCAAAGTACTTTGGGAAATAAGTAAGCTTCAAATGCTCCCAAGAATTCACAGCAAAAAGTAAGCAAAATATACATACAAATAGGTTCTAAACATAAGTTACTTTCTAATGACAGTGACAAAATCAGTCTGTTAGTTTGGCAGAAAATATTACCAAAAACATACCTGAAATTATGATATATGGAATATATAAAGAACTTCCATAACTCAACAGCAAGAAGGCAAACAGAATTGAGATTTGAAAAGATGTATTACCAAAGAGATACAAATAACAAGCAGATGAAAAGATGTACAACATGATTAGTCATTAGGAAAATGCAAACTGAAGCCACATGAGATATCACTATACACCTACTAGAATAGTTATGATAAAAAATCAACCAAATAAAAAATCCAAAAAAAAACAAGCAATGAAAAAAATGTTGAGCAACTGGAATTCTAATACACTGTTGGCAGAAATATAAAATGGTACTGCCACTTTGGAACACAGCTTGGCAGCTTCTTATATAGTTAAACATACTCTTATCATAGGACCCAGCAATCTCATTCCTAGGACCCAGCAATTGCCATTCCAAACCCAAAGAAATAAAACATTATATTTACACAAAGACCTGTACTTGAATTATTAGCAGTTTACTTATGGTAGCCCCAAATTGGAAGCATAGATCTATCAAGTGGGGAATGGATAAATAAACCATAGTATATGTACACTGTGGAATAGTACTCAGTAATAAAAAGGAGTAAATCAGGGATGCACAGAACATGGATGACTTTCCAAAAGCATTGCACTAAATGGAAAGTCAAACACAGAGTTGCATATCGTATGATTTCATTTTATATAACAATCTGAAAAAGGTAAAACTGTAAGAACAGCGGTGGCCAGAGATTGGGGATGGGGAGATAACTAATCACAAGGAGGGCAGGTAAGAACTTTATGGGGTGATGAAATTCTCTATACTCTGTCGTAATGGTCACATGACTACATACATTTGTGAAAACTGTAACTGTACACTTAAAAAGGTGATTTTTACTGAGCATAAATTATACCTAAATAAATATGGTTTCTAAAAAGGTAAAATATGCCTTAACACACATACACACACACAATAAGCAGTAGAAGAAAAAAGGTAGTCAGAACATGCAGAAAGCATAAAAAGAGCTAGCTGTTTAGTATAGTACAGATTTTATACACACACATATAATTTCTTTTAAGTTGTGAAATAGAACTACTTGATGCAAGGAAGTTGCTTTCAGGAAAAGCATGAGAACTGTTCAAATATGGCATGTCACATATTTCAGCTTTAATAAGTCAACTTGCATCTTCGTCTCTCTCTCCCTTTAACAAAAGGCTTTGCCAGCTTCTCTTTTCTTTCAAAACTGCAGGTTTTATTTCTAATACAAGCATATCACAAAATAAACTTAAAGAAATCTGACTGCCTCTTATGTTGCCAAGAACAAAAGTACAAGTATTTTATGTTATTTTGTTTAATACACATAATCATTCCATCCTTTAACCACTTAAGAAAGATGAAGCTCAGAGAAAGTTAGTAATCATTTGAAGGTCCCTGTAGCATAAGAAACAGAGCCAAGATCTAAATCTGGGTTTGACCTGAAAGCCCATGAATGATATATTTTTTTAAAGTTTTTATTTTGTATTGGGATATAGCTGATTAACAATGTTGTGATAGTTTGAGGTGAACAGCAAAGGGACTCAGCACACATATATGTGTATCCATTCTCCCCCAAACCCCCTTCCCATCCAGGCTGCCACATAACATTGAGGAGAATCCCTTATGCTCTACAATAGGTCCTTGTTGGTTATCCATTTTAAATAAAGCAGTGTGTACATGTTCATCCTAAACCCCCTAACTATCTCTTTCCTCTATCCTCCCCTCACCCTGCCCTTGGCAATCATAAACTCCATAAGTTCCTTCTCTAAATCTGTGAAATCTGTGAGTTTGCTTCTGTTTTGTAAGTAAGCTCATTTGTAATCATTTCTTTTTAGATTCTGCATATAAGGAATGTCATATGATATTCCTCATTCTCTGACTTACTTCACTCAGTATAATGCTCTCTAGGTCCATTCATATTGCTGCAAACAGAACTATTTCATTCTTTTTTAATGGCTAAGTAATATTCCACCATATCTATATGTACCACATCTTCTTTATCTATTCCTCTGTTCATGGAGATTTAGGTTGCTTTCGTGTCTTGAGTATTGTAAATAGTGCTGCAATGAACACTGTATCCTTTTGGATCATGTCTTCTCCAGATATATGTCCAGGAGTGGGACTACAGGGTCATATGGCAGGTCTATTTTTAGTTTTTAAAGGAACACTCATACTGTTCTCCATAGTGGCTATACCAATTCACACTCCTAACCAAAAATGTAGGAGGGTTTCCTTTTCTCCACTCAGTCTCCAGCACTTACTGTCTGTGGAATTTTTTCTGGCTGGTGTGAGGTGATACCTCATTGTAGCTTTGATTTGCATTTATCTAATAGTGGTTTTTCCAGTGGTCATGTATAGATGTGAGGGTTGGACTGTGAAGAAAGCTGAGCGCCGAAAAATTGATGCTTTTGAACTGTGGTGTTGGAGAAGACTCTTGAGAGTCCCTTGGACTGCAAGGAGATCCAACCAGTCCATCCTGAAGGAGATAAGTCTTGGGTGTTCATTGGAAGAACTGATGCTGAAGCTGAAACTCCAATACTTTGGCCACCTCATGTGAAGAGTTGACTCATTGGAAAAGACCCTGATGCTTGGAGGGGTTGGGGGCCAGGAGGAGACGGGGACGACAGAGGATGAGATGGCTGGATGGCATCACCGACTCGATGGGCATGAGTGTGAGTAAACTCCGGGAGTTTGTGATGGACAGGGAGGCCTGGTGTGCTGTGATTCATGGGGTTGCAAAGAGTTGGACATGACTGAGCGACTGAACTGAACTGAACTGAATAATTAGTTATGCTGAACATCTCTTCATGTGCCTACTGGCCATCTATATGTCTTCTTTGGAACAATGTCTAATTAGCATTCTGCCCATTTCTTGAGTGTGTAGTTTCTGTTAAGCATCACTTTTGTAAATTTTGGAGACTAATCCCTTATCAGTCAAATCATTTGCAAATATTTTCTCCCAATCTGTGTGTTGTCCTTTCATTTTGTTTACTGCTTCCTTTGCTGTGCAAAAGCTTTTGAGTTTAAGTAGGTCCCATTTGTTTATTCTTGTTTTTATTTCCATTATTCTGGGAAATGGATGGAAAAAGATATTGCTGAGATTTATGTCAGAGAGTTTTTGCCTATGTTTTCTTCTAGGAGTTTAGTAGTGTCGGGTCTCACATTTAGGTCTTAATCCATTTTGAGCTTCAAAAAGAAAAAAATACTTAGGAGTAAACCTACTTAAAGAGACAAAACACCTGTACTCCAAAAACTGTAAGATGCTGATGAAAGAAACTGAAGATGACATAAACCGATGGAAAGATACACCATGCTTGGGGACTGGAAGAATCAGTATTGTCAAAATGACTATACTACCCAAGGCAATCAATAGAGTCAATGTAATCTCTATCAAATTATGAGTAGCATTTTGCCTGCAAGTATTATATTGTAAATCAACTGCGCTTTGTAATTAAAAAAAGAAAACATACTAAGCAAAAACTTGTATAAGATCTTGAGAGAAGATCTTGAGAGAAACTAAAAAAGAAGCTTGTTGCTAATTATTTCAATCTAGGAAATTTTGTGTATTCCTTGTTTTAAGGAAACTTGAATGCTAAAATACAAATTATATTTATTAGAGATTTAACAAGACAGTAATAGCAAATCACACATTTTTGTCCTTTTCATTTTATTTAGAAAAAAAATTACTAAAATTTATATATAATAAGCCTATATCTCAAACAGACTTTCTTAGAATTAAAACGGATTTAAAAAAAAAAAAAACCTTTTCATCATAATAAGATGCTTTAAACAGTTGTTTTTATAAACATTTAACAGTCATGTTCCTATAAATCTTATATAAAATATAGTGCATTGTATATGCATTTTTCCTAAACTCAGTAAGTGATAAAATAACACCAGGTGGGAATCAGGAGACTTGAGTTCTAATTTTAACTCTTGATACTTTGTGTTACAGGTTACATTGTGTACCCCCACATTTATATGCTAAAGCCTTAGCCTGAAACATGCCAGAACGTGAATTTATTTGAAAATAGGGTAACTGGAGATGTAATTAGTTAGGATGAGGTCACACTAGAGTAAAATAAGCCTGTAATATAACTAGGGTCCTCATAAAAGGGGGAAATCTGGACACAGTTACAGGCACAGGGAGAATGCCATGTAAACATGAATGCAGAGATGGGGATGATGCATTATCAGCCAAGAAATGCCAAAGACTGTCAGCATACCATCAAAAGCAACAGAAGGAACCAACCCTGACAACATCTTCATCTGGACATCTAGCCTCTAGAACTATGAGACGATAAATGTTATTTAATTCGGTAAAGTTGGAGGATACAAAAGTAACATACAGAAATCAGATGCATTTCTACATACTAAAAAAAATATCAGAAAGAGAAATCAAGGAAATAATCCAATCTACTGTTGTATGAAAAAGAATATAACATATAGGAATAAACCTACCTGAGGAGGCAAATGACTGAGCGATTGGACTGAACTGAACTGAAAGGAGGCAAAAGACCTGTACTCAGACAAGCATAAGATGCTGATGAAAGAAATCAAAGATGACACAAACTGATGGAAAGTTATACCAAGTTCTTAGATTAGAGGAATCAATATTGTTGAAGTGGCCATACTACCCAAGGCAATCTACAGATTCAATGCAATTCTTATCATATTACCAATGGCATTTTTCACAGAACTGGAACAAAAAAATTCTTAAAATTTGTATGAAGATAGAAAGACCCTGCATAGTCAAAACAATTTTGAAAAAGAAGAGCAGATGTGGAGGAATGGCACTCCCTGACTTCAGATTACACTACAAAGTTACAGTCATAAAAACAGCACGGCATGGACACAAAACCAGACAGATCGATGGAGTGGGACAGAGGCCAGAAGCAAACCCATGCACTTACGGTCAATCAACCGACGACAAAGCAGCCGGGGCTACACACTAGAGAAAAAAATCTCCTCAATAAGTGGTGCTGGGAAAACTGGACAGCTACATATAAAACAATAACATTGGAATATTTTCTACAGCATGTACAAATATAAACTGAAAATGGATCAAATGCCTAAATATAAGACTGAATACTATAAAACTCCTAGAGGAAAATGTAGGCAGAATACTCTTTGACATAAATCACAGCATCATCTTCTTGGATCTACCTTCAAGAATAATGGAAACAAAAGCAAAAATAAACAAATGGGCCCTAAGTAAACTTAAAAGCTTTTGCTCAGCAAAGGAAATCATAAACAAAACAAAAAGATAATCTATGGAATGAGAGAAAAATATCTGCAAATGATGTGATCAATAGAGTTTAATTTCCAAAATATACAAACAGCATATACAGGTCAATGTAAAAAAAACAAAAGCCAAAGCAATTAAAAAAAACGGGCATAAGACCTGAACAGACATTTTTCCAAAGAAGACATACAGGATGGCAAGAGGCATATGAAAAGATGTTCAACATTGCTAATTACTAGAGAAATGCAAATCAAAACTACAATAAGATATCTCCTCATACCAGTCAGAATGGCCATTATTAAAAAGTCTACAAATAACAAATGGCAGAGATGGTGTGGAAAAAAGGGAAACGTCCTACACTGTTGATGGGAACACTGGTGCAACCACTATGGAAAACAGTACAGAGGTTCTTTAAAAAATTAAAAAGAGTTGCCATATGATCAAACAATTCCATTACTGCATATATATATATCCAGAGAAAATGATAATTTGAAAAAAGACATGCACTCCAATGTTCACAACAACGCTATTTACAATAGCCTAGACATGGAAGCAACCTAAACATCTGCCGACAGATGAACTGATAAAGATGTGGATGTATACACACACACATACACAAATGGAATATTACTCAGCCATTATAGAGAGGAATGAAATATTTCCATTTACAGCAACATGGGTGGAACCAGAGATTATCTATTAACTGAAGTAAATCAGACAGGGAAACACAAATATATATATATATATATATATATCACTTATATGTGGAATCTTAAAAAATGATACAAATGAATTTACAAAACAGACACAGACTCACAGCTATAGAAAACAAACTTACTTACCAAAAGGGAAAGGGCGTGAGGGAGGGTAAATGAGGAGCTGCAAGAGGAAGGAGACATGTGTATGTCTACCTACGGCTGATTCACATTGCTCTATGGCAGAAACCAGCACAGTACTGTAAAGCAATTATCCTTCAACTATAAATAAGTAAATTTAAAAAAAAATTAGGAGTTGGGAATAGCAGGTACAAACTACTATATATATAAGAGATAAACAACAAGGACCCACGGAACTAGATATCTTGTAATAACCTATAATGGAAAAGAATCTAAATTATATATTTAAAAAAAAAATTTTTTTTTAAAGAGATACCCAGTTTGTGGTTCTTTATTATGGCAATCCTAACAAACTAATGCATTTTGTAATTATATCATTTTGGATATGCTATTTCAAAATTCTGGGCTCTACATTTCAAATGGTATCTTTTTAAATATTTGTTTTCTTCTGAAGCCTCTCACCATTATTTTAAATATTTCTCACTGTATCTAAATATTAGAGTTACATTATTTGAGTTATACTCAAAATTAAGATGAAGATAATATTTCCAAATGAACAGCTGAACAGATACTATTAGTGTCTAAAGACAAAAATCTTAGCAGTATAAGGTTCCAATTTGTTTAGATATTCACCGGCAAATGCTCCTCAAATGAGGAGAATCATCAACTATTATCTATCTAGTGCTTTTTCTGGTTGATACACCTTCCCTTCTTCTCTTGAGTTCTTATTAACACAGTTCAATAGAGCAAAATTGCACGTTTGATAAAAGACCAACTTCTTGGATTTCTTACTAATCTGTAGTTCCTCATATGATGATCAGTTATGGCCCTCTTCGTGGCTGGTGATATCCAATTTGCTGAATATCAACTTAAATTATTATTTTTTACTTTAAAACCCCACATAAAATTTTTAAAAATTAAAAAAAAAAATTTTTTTTCTTCCAGTTTTATGGAGAGATAGTTAACTCAAAAACTGTTTAGATCCGACTACTCTTTATTTGGCACTTTTAAAATTTTTTGTTTAATGATCATCTTCAGTTTTGAATACTTCCTCCCCTTCCTGTTGGCTTCTTTGATTTTGCCAGGATCTTTCATTTCCTCCCTTAAAACCTTTATTTACCTAAGAGCTATTTAGCTTACTTTTTTTGTAGCAATATAGCAATAAACATTTTCATTACCTTTGTTTTCTGTCTGAAAATATTAGAACACTAAATTAGTGTATAAATTTCACTGTCGTGTGCTCAGTCATGTTCAACTCTTGGTGACCCCATGGACGGACTACAGTCCATCAGGCTCCTCTGTCCATGGGGTTTTCCAGCCAAGAATACTGGAGTGGGTTGCCATTTCCTACTCCAGGGGATCTTCCTGACCCAGGGGTTGAACCTGTGTTTCCTTCATCTCCTACACTGGCAGAGGGATCCTTTACCACCCAATTGGGAAGCCCCAAATTTCACTATATCCAACCTATAATAATAATAGAAAACCCATTTACTTAAAGAAGTTTTAGATAGTAGGTATACAAAGTCAGATACTTAAGATGAGATTGGGGCTACAGACAGAGCTTAGACAAACCAATTCTTCTTTTTTTTTTTAATATTTATTTGGCTGTGCCGGATCTTAGTTGTGGCCTGCCAGATCTTTAGTTGTGATGTGCAAACTCTTAGTTGTGGCATGTGGGATCCAGTTACCTAACCAAGGATGGAACCTGACCCCCTGCATTAGGAGTGCAGAGTCTTAGCGACTGGACCACCAAGAAATCCTCAAACCAATTCTGAAGACATTTCCATTATACCAAAAATCTGTAGTATGTAATTCCTGAAACATTGTCTCATCTCAGTAACTGCAAACAAACCATTTCTCTTATTTTCACAAAAGGACCATTAGCAGTTCAAAGAACTGATTAAAGAAATGCTAGCAATGTAATTTTTAAGTATGATACAAAAAGAAGGAATAGGCAAACCAATTGAACAAAAAGGAGTCCAGAAACAACCTCAAATACACATGGTACCAGAAATGACCTCAAATACACATGGTAATGTAATATATAATAAAGATGACATTTCAAGTCAGTGGGGAAAAGGTGAATTTTTCAATTAATGGTATTTGACTGTATGTTAGCCACTTGAAAAAAAGTTAAAAGTCCCCATATCACTCCTTTTACTAAAGTAACTCCCACAGAAATCAAACATGAAACTATAATTGAAAATATAACTACATGAGTTATAGTCTTTGAGGGCTTCCCAGGTGGCTCAGTAACAAAGAATCCACCTACCAATGCAGGAGATGCAGGTTCGATCCCTGAGTAGGAAAGATTCCCTCAAGAAGAAAATAGCAACCCACTCCAGTATTCTTGCCTGGGAAATCCCATGGACAGAAGAACCTGGCAGGCTGCAGTCCACGGGTCACAAACAGTCAGACATGACTGACCAGCTCAACAACAACAACAACAAATAGTTTTTGAGGGGGAAACACCTATCTAAACACAATACAGTAGCCATAAAGGAAAAAGTCAAAAAAAGGACACAGAATGTTTAATTTCTGTTAGGCTTAAAAAAAGACTATAAAACAGGAAGAAAGCAACAAATGACAACCTGAGGGGGAAACATGTACAATAAATATGACAAACTGCCAAATATGATGTAAAGAGCTTTTACAAATCAATAATTGAAAAAGATATGAACAAGCGATAAGAGGAAAAGCTAAGAGTTCTAAACATAAGAAGTTACTCACCCTCTTGAATAAAGAAGTGTAATATGAGACACTATTTTTATCGAGCAGTTTGACAAATATTTAACATTTGCCAAAACCTGCCTTTCTCAATACTTGAAGGTATGGGGAAATACAGACACTCATACACCATCAGTAGGAATGAAAAGAGGTACTTTTGAAAGGGCATTTGACAGTAACTATAAACAAATTTAAAAATACTACATATGTTTGTTTCAAGAGTGCTTACAGTAAAACAAACTTAAACATGACCTAAATGTCCAAGAATAGGGACGTGGCAAATAAATATGTTACATCCACATAATTCAACCAAGTGTAGTAAGTGTCTAAGACACAGTACAAGAGAGCAAGGTACAGAACAGCAGGTTTGGTGTGATGTCATCTGTGTAAATGAAGAATGAAGGACAGAAGCAAATAGATGCTTATACAGAAATGATATTATCTGGAAGAACAGACCAAAAGTTTAACTTTGCTTCTTTCTTGAGCACAGGACTAAGAGTAAAGAGAAGCATTTACTTTGCAAACCTTTTCATGCTATGGTTTATATTTATTTTCACCATAGATATTTAAAAACAGAACTTAAAAATTAGTAAGTTTAAATACTCCGTAAACATTGCTTTTGATTGATGAAATACAATTAATAATACAACTAACATCCACTGAACATCTACTATATGGCAAGTTTTGTAGCAGGGACTGAGTCTTAAGTAAATAACTACTAAACTACAATAATTGAAAAATTTAACTTACCACACACATTTATTCAAGATACAATACATCATTTCCCACAAAGTGACACAGTACCATTTTTCTTCTTATTAACTTACTCCCAGTCCCTCACATTAAGAATTATTTCCAGGTAACAAATTCTCCTAAGAAATACATAGTTCCTTGAAAGTATTTCACTCAATGTATTATCATAGAGTTAAAGAACATGCTTCAAATAAAGAATGACTTCATTGTTAAGCTAAAATAAGAAAACAATGAATTAGGTTCTATGGGAAAATGTGGGCTCAAATGTTATGTTCACTAACAAATAATAAATACGTTAAGGAATTACAGTAGAGTCACAACTCTTCAAGTACAGACTTCCTCATATATGAACATTATGATTTCCTAAGGATGTCATGTGTGTGAATTCAAACATTATTTGCCTTCAAAGATGAATTGATACAGGTAATAGCCCACATTTAAGGAAAGCAAACATACCTATTTAACAGAAGTTAGTATTGTATTTTAAAAATTTAACTCAAATACATACTCCATTCGTCAACTTCATTCTGAGAAGCTCACTGAATTCAGTTATATTCTGGAATTTTCTTGAAATATTATGTAACAGTGAACCTGGGAACCCACAGAGTAGGAACAAAGTCGAAGGAGTTCAGGAATATAAATACTTCTGTTTCTCCCTGCCACCGTTTAGCTATGCGTGGGTGCTCAGTCACTTCAGTCGTGTCCAACTCTTAGCAACCCCAAAGACTGCAGCCCACCAGGCTCCTCTGTCCATGGGATTCTCCAAGCAAGAATATTGGAGTGGGTTGCCATGCCTCCTCCAGGGGATCTTCCCAACCCATGGATCTAAGAGGTGTCTCTTAAGTCTCCTGCATTGGCAGGAGGGTTCTTTACCACTAGTGCCACCTGGGAAGCCCTGCTTAACTATAGTGAAGATTAACTACCGCTCAGATTCTGCTGCTTTATTGATTTTTTTTTTAACCTTCTGTACTATCACCTAGCCCATGGAATACTTTCACTAAGTTCTTTCAAAGTTTTCAAATCATTTTGGTTTTCTACTCATTTCTTTGATTATGAACTGCAATCAAAGTTCTGTAAGCAACTACAGATCTAACAACAACAGAAATCTACAAAGAACTAACACATTGCTTTTTCCTGAGAAGATGCAATATAAATATTTATTAAAATTTTTTCTCAAAAAAATGTTTTTTTCTTTTTCCCAAATAAGCCATGCACTATTACCACAATCCATAATTCAAGACAACATAACTAAATTTAACTCCACAGAAATTAGCATGGTACTCTAGGAATAGTATTTCTTAGGAAGACAAAATCTCTATTGTCTGTTTCCACATCACCGATCAATAAACTATTTTCAAAGAGTCAAACAAGCACTGTAACTAACAAGCATCTAACAATATGCAAAAGAAGGAACAAGGGAAGACATTTCAAGATTACAAAGTATATCTCTATCCCTGATTCATTCTTTCCTCGAGCATGAGCAGTGATCCATCTCAAAAGAAAACTCTAAAATGCTAAACTAGACACAATTTCAAAAGTTCTTGTAATGAACCACATACCAGTCAAAACAAACACTGAGTTTCTACATTCAACCTATTTCTGTAAAATTGTCTTTAAGAATGGAGAGTAGTAGTTTCATTCTGAACATTTCGAAATAACTCCTCCATAAATTTTTCCAACGCAATATTCAACTAAGTATTTGTTTTCAAATTGTGAACACGTAAGGGCAGAATGTATGAAAAATGATGGAAAAATACTATATGATTTTCCTTAAATGTGTAACATAAACGTATGTTAAGTCATTTAGATATGAACACATATCCAAAGCATACCATTTGCTTTTTATAAACAATATAAATTCTCTCATTAAGTGAATTCTCTTTGGATGTATCAGTGAAATCTAAGACTGTTTTAAGATACTCATTTTTAGATTTTAACTACAACAGCTTCCTTAACTGACTTCCACTTAACTATTCTGCCTTGTTGTTACTGTTTTGGTTAAGTCCGTGTCTGACTTTTTTGCGACCCTGTGGACTGTAGGCCACCAGGCTCCTCTATCCAAGGGATTTCCCAGGCAAGAATACTGAAGTGGGTTGCCTTTTCCTTCTCCAGGGGATCTTCCCGACCCAGCGATTAAACTCACATCTCCAGCACTGCAGGTAGATTCTTTACTCTGAGCTACTAGGGAAACTTTCCCAACCTTCCTTAGATAACACGTTTTTAACCTTTATTAAACATGCCATAAATGGTAACCACTCTCAACTAGTATGGTATTTTTAGTACATTCAGGTACTTCTGACCTACTAGTTGAGTTACATGTCTAACAATTCAGTTGGTTGTTCCTAAACCTGTTTATACCAGTTTACTTGCTGTAGTCCTTACATAACTTAAACATTATGTAAGTCTATGGGACACAAAAGCAAAGAGTTATTTCTATGTAAATGAAGTTGAATGCAAGCTGAGTAGAATGACTCAATAAAGGTGAGTCATTCTTTTAAAAGGTATTAAATTAGATAAAGGTGAGACATCTGTAAAATATTAGGGAAAAACATTAAAAGTCAAAAAGAGGAACCTATGTTTAGGGTTTTTCAAAAGTATCTTTAAGGTTTTATTCCACTTTAGAGAATCAAAACTAGAAATTGCAAATCATGCATTATGGATGTACTACTTTACACAAAAACTTCTCTCAACGGTGATCTTCAAAGAGATACTGTTAGCACTATATCAGAAAGTTGATTAAGTGAATTTAGATTTATGGTCTATTACATTTTAAGTCAAAATTTCAAAATGTTACAATATGTATCTTTTTACTTTCCTCCTTTAACTTTTTCAATAACTAAGTAACTATCCCAACCTATCAGAGATGAAGCCATCTAACATGTTCTTCTGAAGCCCTTGTTTAAGGGCTTGTTGTAACCAACTAGATAAATCCTACATGTCTAAATAAAATAACTGGAGGAGGAAATAGCAACCCACAGAATTCCATGGACAAAGGAAACTGACAGGATACTGTCCACAGGGTTACAAAGAGTCGGACATAACTGAGCATGCATGCACACATATAAAATAATAGTATGTAGTGATATACTCTAAAACAATTCTATGGAAAAAAGTATTAGTCTATGCTTCACAAGGGCAAGCATCTTAACCTATTCTTTCACAGACATAAGTCCAAGAATACAGCTCCTAGTGTGAGCTGATGCTCCATCAATAGTTGCTGAATGAAGGAGACAGGAACTCACCGTGATGACAGCCTTGCTAAGACAGATGGAACCTCGGCAGCCATACTCTGTCTCATCTTCAGACTTGTAGTAACTCAGAGTATTATTTTTCAAAACTACCCAACGATCCTGCCACCCATGAATATAGTTTGTCCACTGGAGGAAAAAAAGAAACAAAAAATTAAGTCAGTATTTTAGAAATCCAAACAATCTTAAACAACAGTCAATCTAAGTTTAAGACCAAAATGTGAAAAGTTCTAACTTAACTATAAGCAGTTAAAAAAAAAAAAAAGCTAAGATTTTCCAGATTATATACGATTTTCCATAATTTCTTCAAAATTATAGATCAAACAGATAATAAATAAAACATAACATTTGAAGAATAAAAACTGAAGCACATTTCAGTTAAAAATTCTCCTTTTTTTTGGTGTGCTTTCATCCTCCCCTACTCACCACCTTCAAGACTTAAATTGTTTCTGGCCCTGTCATATTTGACATATTCAATAGCAAAGAACTTTAGTTTGGCTACACAGTCTGTCACTCTCCTTCTGCATGAAGCATTCTAAAACAGAAGCCAATCATGACCAAACCTCTATTTTTGTTGTTTAAGTTATTCCTATATGAAAATGTATGATGACTACATTAAAGTAAAAATACAGATCATCTCTTTAGTAAGTCTATATCAACTTTACTTTTACCTCCATAGCACTCTTTGAGGATCTATTTTTCAAACTCAAGGATAAAATACAAACATAAAATTGGTTTCCAAAAACATACTTGGCTTATCTGTTTTCCAGTACCTACAAATGGTTTGTGCTGGTAAAGTTTTGCTGCTGCACAGTGAAGATCAAAATCAATAAACCTGAAAAGGCAGAAATGTAACCTCTATGGGAATTGTTGATATTGTATATTTTTATGCCCTGGGGTTTTAAGTAGACAATTCAAAAACTATCTGCCAAAAACTAACTCTAAATGGATCGTTAAAAATATACTGCATTGGCTCAGAGAAATCTTTTCTTTACTGTTTCCTAATTCAACAGGTTTGAGATTGTTTGGCTCTTAACATCTTCTAAACGTCACCATTACAAGCCCTCCCTGAGAACTTATCCACGCAGGATAATCTCCCTGAGATTTACCATCACTTAAGACAGCGACTTAAAATAATGACAAATATACACAAAAATAAATTTACCTCTACCATAAAGTGCACTACCCCACTATGTTCCTATTTCTTTGGCTATACTGCTACTTCCAGTCATTCAGACTCAAAGCCAGCTCAGGATTCCGGTACTGCATGGACAGAGCAGTGGATACAACATCAGAGAGGCTCAAGTACTCTCCTAGCTGTGTGAAAAGTTCTGACAAACTATTTAACTTCATCTTTCCTTCCTATTAAACCCCTAAATCTGACTCTTACCTTTTTTCAAGTAATCCAATCACATTATCACGGGCTTCCCTGGTGGCTCAGCCGGTAAAGTGTCTGGGTTCAATCCCTAGGTCAGGAAGATCCCCTGGAGAAGGGAACGGCTATCCACCCCAGTATTCTTGCCTGGAGAGTTCCATGGTCGGAGGAGCCTGGCAAGCTACAGGCCATGGGGTCGCAAAGAGTCAGACACGACTGACCAAATAATACTTTCTAGGTTCCTGAGAAAGCTTAATAACCTTACTTCTGATATCTTCTGCTTTTAATTTCATAACTTACATAGTCTTATTAGGCATATTTTGCTTACTTATCTTACATATTAACCTCATTTAGTGTCCAGTTACAAAACTTTCATGAACAACTGATTGCCTATAATAGAAACTGTTTAGACTGGTATACCTTAACCCTACCTTTTGTCCAATTACTGCCTCTCAGAAAACTAGTAACTGTGTGACTGCGGTCATGTTACTTATCTTCTGTTTGTTTGTCACATTTTACCTCTTAAAGTTTTTTAAGATTAAGCAAGGACAGACTGAGAACACTGCCAAGCACACAGTATTTTCTCAGTTGGAAGCAGAATTATGCATAGCTAATGAAGCTCTATGCAAGGGATTTCCCAAGCAAGAATACTGAACTGGGTTGCCATCTCCTTCTCCAGGGTATCTTCCTGACGCAGGAATTGAACCCAGGTCTCCTGCATTACAGGCAGATTCTCTACTGGCTGAGCCATCAGGGAACCTCACAAGAACAGATCCCTTTCGAAGTGACAGACAAGACACTAACAATTTTGTGCCCATATTTTTATATTATTTTCTTATAGAAGACCCAATAATTACATAAACTTCAGGCCCTTTACCCAGAAAGTGTTAACTCCTATTCACAACTAGAAGGCAGACTTTTGCCTTTTCTCCTACCCTCATAACGTTTCCTCACTCTTCCCCATTCAACAGAGACAAAGCGATATGTAGGCACTGCAGGAGAATTAAATAATCCTGCTTCCAACAGTCCAGCAAGCATAAATTCAGGAGGAAAAAAAAAAACACATTTATAATAAGGATCAGAAGCAAGTCACAAGTAAAATGCTATAGGAATGAATACAGCACTATATTCATAGGAGATAATACCCTTGAGGAAAGGAGTGCTGGGATGGCTGGCAAAATAAAAGTCTTCATAGAAAGAAGAGTTGAGATGGACTCCAGAGATGGACAGAATTTCAGCCAATAGTTCGGTGTGTGAAGAAAACATTAGTAAAGATAAGGTAATAAAGTTGGAGAGAATTCAGAAGAAATTGAGTGAGATTTACCCAGGCTTAGTTGCTCTCAAGTCCATCTAAGGCCTGAATCTTTTCCCATCCATAACCCATCTTGACATTTGTTATAACCACCTAGAATTATTGTCAACCCAGTATTTTTGGAACTACGTGTCTAAGAAACAAGCCTGTAGAAAATATGTTCATATTAAAAAAAACTCTGGGCTGCTGTGTTTCTAATACAGGTTTGCTCTACCACCACCATTCCAAACTCACTCCATTTGTGGGGGAACAAAACGAGTTAGCATTAGGATTTAACTACATTACTAAACAGAAGGAAAAGAACAGACACTGAGTTCTAACCCTTGTTTAAAATTACCAAGTGAATACAAAGATTCAAAATATATATGTACTTGAAACTTAAAAACATACATTCAATATAAAAGATTCTTGATGAAAAAGCTTCCAAGAAAACATATGTATCCATAAATGGCTAAATTTCAGGGAAATTTCCTTCTTAGCTTTTTCCAAGAATACCAAAACCTACATCCCTGTTGATTCCTGGTACATAGCAACATGTAGGTTACTTGCCTGCTAAAGTGAAGTGAAGTGAAGTCGCTCAGTTGTGTCCGACTTTTTGCGACCCCATGGACTGTAACCTACCAGGATCCTCAGTCCATGGGATTTTCCAGGCAAGAATACTGGAGTGGGTTGCCATTTCCTTCTCCATGCCTACTAAAGAAGTGGTCAAATACTACAAATACTACCTCTCTATGCACTTAAATATCACGGAGGTAAGTCTTCCTTTTTTTTTTTTGGGTCGTAAAGTACATACTTACTACACCACTCTGCATAAGTGATACTCAGATACTCATACACAGCGCGCATACTCAGAGCACCGGTGACTCCACCCCTCACTACAATCCTCCTACCCCACAAAAAGGGATAATCAATAGTTCAAAAGTACAGCTTGTTTTTGTAAAATACTTAACACACCACAACACTAATTTGATGAAATTATCGGAATCACTGAGAAGCAAAAAAGATTCATAACAGTTCCAAAGGAAAATGTACACCCACTACAATCTAGATACCTAAATTACAACATACATTTAATCTAAAGAAACCCTGGGGAGTTTCACCTTACTGAAAACTTTTCACTGAAATTCCAATAATGATCACAGTATCCACACACACTGTAATTTTTCCATACACAACAGTTAACACGTGCAAGCCTTAGTTTTGACATACTCATGCCTCTCCTAGGTCCTTTCTCAGCCTTCTTAAGACAATATAAAAGCCTAATATGAAACGATTACACAAAGGACGTCCAAAAGTTAAGCCAAAGTAGGCATACTGGAAGCATGGTGATTTCTTAATAGGCAGTGGTTGCACATGATCTAGTATCTTATGACCAGCCTGTTGAAAGACTGGACCCTGCTCCCCTTCTCCAAGTTAACTGCCAGCTCCAGCCATTTCTAAAACTTTAACAGGCAGAGAAAACGAAGTAAAAAAGGCAATGTGGATCTTATCACAGCAAAAACCTAAAAGAAAAAGAAAGAAAAGAAGGAAAGAAAACAAAACCTTAACAGCAAACCCCAAACCACGTACTACCAACGGTAAAGATTACCCACCTTCCCTCTTAAAAGGGGCCTCTCATCCATTTTGGTTAAGTAGCTTTCAAATTCTACACGTGACTATCTGCTTCGTAAAAATTTTGGAAAAATGTTTTTAAAAAAATACAGGAAAAGTAAAATGTCTTTTCCTAACTCTGCCCCCTGTCTGCAAGAATACTTCACTAAATAACACTCTTCTTGGACTAAATAAATGTCGGTTTCCATTCTGACATGTTTCAAGTTACTACGAATATTTCTTGTACCTATCACCTGCCGATTCAATAGCTCTTCTCTGAACTGGGGGAAAGGGTGAAAAGCAAGTACAAAAAGTGCTCCTCAAATGACCTCTCACTACATCTAGCCTGGCATAGTTTCCCACCTCAGATTTCAGCACCAGAGTTGCTCCGGCTTCTTTCTCAAAAGCTGCGTCTACAAAAATCCCCCACCCCTGCTCTGCTCGGCATCTCTGGACGAACCTCTTCGGAGAGGTCTGATCTGCAGCTTTACCGTACTCGTTCCTTCGGATACTGCTGTTGCTCATCCCGAATTCCTATACCCAGGACGGCTGCCCCCCGAGGTCCCGAGTCGCGGTGCGCATCCCATTCCCAAACTGGATGGATCCCCGGGTTGGGACGCGCTTCCCCCGGTCCTAGGCCGCCGAGCCCCAGGGCAGGCGAAGACCGTCCCCCTCTGCCCCACCCCCACAGCGGCCCCGGCCCGGGCACTTCTGCGACAGGACTCGGCCCCACACCCCGGGCCCATTCCGCAGCCCCCGCCCCGAGACAGTCCGTGTTCTCGCTGCCAGCCCCACCCCGTGCCCTCAGCCGCTCGCCTCGCGGCAGGTGAGTCCGGGCCGGGGGCCCCTCAGCCTCGCGGGCTGCTCACCTTGCTGAGGACTCCGCAGCGCTCCACCGGCGGCCCGGACTCCGTCTCCGGATCCTCCTCCGAGCCCGACGAGTTCCAGCTCTGGTTATCCGACATGGAGGCGCGACAGCCGAGCAGGAGACCTGCCCCCGCTCCCTGAGCTGCGCCGGTGGAGGCGCCCAGTCCCCGGGGTGAAGGGTCGGGGGATGGCGAAGGAAGGAGTGCCCGCTCCGGTGCAGGAGGGAGCGGGAGGAGGGCTGGAGTCCGCCCGCCGCGCCGCCGCCGCCGCCGCCGCCGCGCCTGACACCGAGCGGGCCGGGGAAGGAGGTCGAGGGGCGAAGGAAGCCTGCCCTTCCAGCCGTCAGCCGTCGCCGTCGCCGTGACCCCTGCGCTGCGCCCGGCGCCGCCGCCCGAATTCGGCCCCCTCAATGCCAACCTCGGGGGAGAGGAAAAGAGGAGGAAGACGGGAAGAGGGAAAACCCAGCTGCAGAGACCCAGGTCCACTCACACCTCCGCTAAGCCGCCATCTTCCTGCCTAGCCCACTATTTACCCTCCCCTCCCCTCTTCCCTCCCTTTCGTCCTCCCATTCTCCCCCTGCTCCCCGCCCCGTCCCCCTCCCAACGTCTGACGCGTCACGCCGAGGCTCGGAGTTCCCTCCCGCAACCTACCTCCGGCCCTCCCGGGTGACGCCGGGTAGGAAAGTAGGAGGAGCGGAGAAAGGAGAAGGCGGGAGGGGGACACCGCTGTGCTGCATTCTGGGAAGGACGCTGCTCCGTGCGCCGCGCAGCCTCCTGGGAGTTGTAGTCGTGGTCCCGAGGCAACTGGTGAGTGATGCGCGCCGGGAAGGCTGGTCGCCTTGGGGACCGTCAAAGGGAGGGTGGGCTTCGTTTGAGAGTTGCGTGACCCGTCCCCTGTGCCACGCTCCTATCTGTGCCTGGCGTGTTTATGACGAACCCCCCGGACCGGTGGACCGGGACGTGAGATAACTGCGGAAGATGCCCGGGCCTGCCCTCCATGGCCGTTTTCCCAAAAGCCGGATAGCATCTTGCCGCTTGCCTGGGCGGAAGTATACCCGGCTTTTCTGTCTTTACCACGGGCCGGGGGATTGCGACCTCTCTAATGACAAGGGCATTTCTTTCCACCACCTCTGCAAATTTCGAAGATCTTCCGTCTCGCTCTTTAGAAGTTAGACTTCACATGAGGTTTCCCAGTCTAGAAGGGAGAATTTTTAGGCCCTTCTCACCAGAGCAAGAACTTTTCTTTGTTAGATTTACAGAGTTTTTAATTGTGGAAAGTAATTTTGGAGATGTCGGAGAATAAGTGACATTGAAGAGTTTTTAAAGGAAAATAAGAATGTGAGGTGAGAGAGATGAGATGAGACTTCCCTAATTGTCCAGTGGTTGGGACTTCGCCTTCCAACGCTGGGGTGCAGTTTCGATTCTTGGTCGGGGAGCTAGGATTCCACATGCTTCGTGGCCACTTCCTTGCATGACAGAGATCAAAGTGCAATAATCTTATTGAGTAATAACGGGTTAGACAGTAGGAGGCTGGCTTTGCCTGAAGACTAGAATTGAATTGGTGGAAAGACCGACAGAAGATCTAACAGATTTCGTTTTGCTTTTTAGCATATGTTATTAAGATAATTTTTATGGGGAGATCGTTAACTTTGTAGCATCAATTCTTTCATCTTTGCTTCTTTTCCATCTTGTCAACTTCCTAGTAATTGCCAACAGTACAATTCCTTATTAGACCTTAGAAAGAATACCTGCTCATTTCAGGTGACAGGAGGATAGAAGTCAAATTTTGAATCTGGGAAAAGGCACAGTGGCCAGAAGGCTCTCTAGTCGCCATAGAGGTCAACTTAACTGGAATCTTCAGGAAAAAACGGAATGATAGAAAGATTTGTTTTCCTAGATTGACGCGAAATGCTGAATCTTGTAAATCAGTTACAAATTATTTTTCTGTTGTGAAATCAAGTGAAAATGCATAATTGAAAGCCATTCAGATGAATAAAACCTTGAGATAAGCTTTAGAAAATACTTTTTCAACATGTTAATTAAGAGGTAATCCCAGTTTTGTCATTCAAAACAGAAAAATAGAAAAAATTCACTTAGCACATTTTTCCTCTTTACTGAATTACTAAATTATATCGCCGGTAGCTCAGCTGGTAAAGAATCCACCTGCAATGCAGGAGACCCCAGTTCGATTCCTGGGTAGGGAAGATCCCCTGCAGAATGGATAGGCTACCCACTCCAGGGTTCTTGGGCTTCCCTGGCGGCTCAGCTGTTGAAGAATCTGCCTGCAGTGTGGGAGACCTGGCTTCTATCCCTGGGTTGGGAAGATCCATTGGAGAAGGGAAAGGCTACCCACTCCAGTATTCTGGCCTGGAGAATTCCTGGGTTACAGAGTTGTACACCACTGAGCGACTTTCACTTCACCTTTAGTGTCAAATGTTGTAGCAAATTTTGCTTTGTTTTTCAATTACCTAATATAGTTGACTTCCTATCACTGATTGTTTTAACTCTAGGTTTTAAAATGTCATAAGCCTCAAGGAAATGATTATGAAATGTGGAAAAATCCACTTCATAATGCAATTTATCAATAGAATCATGAGAGCACCATATATATTTATTTTTAAATTGAACTTTCTGTTGTATTTTATGAATTTCTAAGTTGTGTGGTTGTAAGCACCAACGCTTACATCACTAAGTTGCACACTTAATCAGTAGGGAATTGTTTAATTGTATTTAGAATTAATGAGAGAAATTGCCTTTTTAAAAAACTTTGTTGTGTGTGTCTCTGTACTTACAAGACTATTTTTTAAATGCTTCTAAGTACAGAAGGATTTTTGTACGCTGAGCAGAATACCACTTTAGAGGTTGGGATTCTCTTCTGTTAATGGTGAGAAACTGCAATACAAGACTAAAATACACAAGCCTTCTCTTTATTCTGTTGTGGGAATAATAGCTTCTGAGTTTTCTCTCTTACTTAGAACCGTCCTCAACCTTATCAATATTCTATATTGTCTCTTAGAGTAGGTTTTTTTTTTTACTTTTAAACTTGAATTTACCTGTTGGTCCACTGTTTTATTTAATAGTTTTTATTACCCTTATATTTACATGATATGCAAAATCTCCATATATTGTATCTAGGTCTATTTCTGGACTTCATTCATTCTTATTGATCTAGTTGTCTATAGCTGTGCTAATACCATACTGTTTTAATTATTTAACTTTATCCTATTTTCATATATATAATAACAAAATGCCTAATGTTCTTTCTCATTTGGATGTTTTTGTATATCTTCTCTTCCAGGTGAATTTTAGAACATTTTGTCAAATTACATGAAACACTCTATTGGAATTTGGATTAAGAATGCACTAAATTTGTGAAGCAAATGACATCTTTACAATATTAGTTCTTAGCCTTGGTCAGATACTTTACATACCTGATCTAACTTACTCCTTACAAACCACATAATGTGAGCATTGTTGGCTTCATCTTAAGGATAATGAAACTGAAGCTCAGTGCTGCCAAGTAACTTAACCAGTGCCAAATAGCTACTAAGTATTGGAGTTAGGATTTGAAAACAGATCTGATTTTAAAGGTCATACCATTTTCTTTGATTCAGGAGACCCCTAAAAGTGGGAAGAATTGTGTAAATAATATATTCTGTAGATGAGTATATCGGAGCAACTGTGCTCTTAATTCAGTTAATGGTTTTGAATATCTTTTCACTTACACAGCCCGTACATCTATGCTGTCTTACTTAACCCTAATGTAGAATTTATTAATGCTGTTCTATTTCCATTATTGTTTCTAATATAGAAACACTATATTATTTCTCTTTCTAATATAGAAATAATGTATTATTTCTCTTTCTAATATAATTATTTCTATTTCTAATGTAGAAATAATTATTATTTCTATTTCTAATATAATTATTTTCTATTTCTAGTATGTCTTCACATGAAGACAGTAAACCCAGAGATGGTAAATAACTGTCCAAAGGTCATACAGCATTAAAGAGAATAGTTGTTCAAACCAGCATCTCTGGCTTCTCCTGCATTGGTAGGTGATTCTTTAGCACTGACCCACTTGAGAAGCCCTCTCATCCCACTAGAATTCTTCAATTCCTCTTCTTTCTCCCTATCTTCACCTTGCTTCATTCTCCCACCTTTTTCTCTAAACAAAATCCCAATCCCAAAGCCTTCATCCCTGCCTCCCTCTCCCATTGCAATGACACAGAAACCAAAAACCCAGCAATTTTGGAAATGAGAATTTTGCAGTTTTACTAATCACCAGGTAGGGGTTTGGAAGGGAATGTTTCTTCTTGACGCTGGAATTATAGTAGGAGAGAATGTCCCAAGTTGAAACTGAGGTCATTGTCTAATATTTAAACATGGTGTTATAAAGAGCCTTCATAAGTCCACTTAGCCTGCCATAACGAAACACAACATGCTAGCTGGCTCTGGTCTCGTTATCTCTTCTAATTAAGAATACCAGTCGTATTGGATTAGGGCCCCATCCTTATGGCCACATGTAACCTTAATTATAGGGCTTCCCTCATGGCTTAGCACTAAAGAGTCTGCCTGCCAATGCAGGAGACTCAGGTTCCATCCCTGATCCAGGAGGATCCCCTGGAGAAGGAAATGGCAACCCACTCCAGTATTCTTGCCTGGAAGATCCCATGGACAGAGGACCCTGGTGGGCTACAGTCCATGGGGTTGCAGAAAAGTCAGGCATAACTTAGTGACTAAACAACAACAAACCTAATTGTTTGTGTGACTAAACAACAACAAACAAAATTATCTTCTAATAGGCCCTGACTCCAAATACAGTCACATTGAGAGTTAGGTCCTCAGAATATGAATCTGAGGGGAACACAGTTTAGTCCATGACAGGGCTTATAGGTTCTGTATTCCCACAGCGTTTATTATGGTAAAGATACATTTTGAGTTAAATAGTCCTTTTTAGCTAACCTGGGAATTTAACTGTTCATTGTAATCTTTATAATACTGTTGCCAAGTGAAACATAATCAGTTAAAAACTGGGGATTTACATATAAAACCTGATTTTTAAAGCTTAAGAGTTACTAATCCATGAAGTAGAGGTAGTGATATATGAGTAGCAACAGTCTAAAAACTGAAGTACAAATGAACAAAATACAGCATGTAAGCAATGCAACTGATATTTTTTTCCGCTTTTTAATGTGTTGAATGATAATCTGGGTAATGAAATTATGGACCACTTGAATTTCCTGTTTGTACCCTTTGGTATAAAAAAAGTGTGTCACGTGAGTACGTGTGTCCATATGTATCACTTTTGTAATAGAAGAAATCGTTTAATTATAAACAATATAAATTAAAGATTAATCTCTACATACAGTGTTCTAAGTTAATTTTCAACTTAGAGTTGTTAATGTCCTTGTTTTTCCATACATTTCCCTCTTTAACATAAAGAGAATTGATTACAGCATTTCTTAAGAATGCCCCATCATGTCTTCAGAGTTATTTTCCCCACGCTGCTGACCCCTATTCACATTTTGATGCACAGGTAATGACAGTTATGTCATAACTGCTGTCTCACTGACAAGGATTATATGAAACATCCCAAGTTTTGAAAAGTTAAAATATTAAAAAAAAGGTGAGTTCTTGAAGCAGTGAGATATGGTGCAATCGGCCTTCCCTGTCTATCAATTCCACATTCTTGGAGTCAACCAACCTTAGATCACAAATATTTAGGAAAAAAATGCCAGAAAGTTCCAAAAAGCAAAGGTTGAATTTGCTGCCCACCAGCAGCTATTTATATATCATTTACATGATATTTATATATCATTTACATGAACTATTTGTATATCATATTGGGTGTTATAAGTAGCCTAGAGATTATTTAAAGTATATGGGAGGCTGTGCATAGGTTATATGCAGATACTCTACAATTTAACATAAAGGGCCTGAATACTCATGGATTTTGGTGTCTGCAAGGAGTCCTGTACCAATCCCTTGCGGATACTGAGGGAGGTCTGTACTTGCTTTTTTAAGCATTTCCCCTTCTTTTTTCCTCTCTAGGAGCACTGTTTGTCATTTTTAGAATCTAAAAACATACATACAGTCCCCTACTTAGAATGACTGAACTTAGGATTTTTCGCCTTTGTTTTTTATCTTTTCCCAGGCTAGCAGCATGCAACATGACACTCTCTTGTGCTGCTGGGCAGTGTCAGTGAGTCACAGGTCCTAGTCAGCCATGTGATCATGAGGGTAAACCACACAATTCTGTCACCATAAACCTGTTCTGCTCTTCACTTTCAGTACTATACTGAGTAAATTACATGATTTTACCAAGGCTCTTCAACTGAAGGGATCAGAAATGTATTTTGGGTAGCTCAAATAAGAGATGTTATTGTAGAGATCTCTGAATCCTCAGCTGGGCCTTGTGTACATATTTCAATCCTTGGAAAACGAGGTCTTGGTGTTTTTCTGTTCATCTGTGGGGCCTCATGGTATCTTTCATCTCTGTGTTCTTGTCTTCTCAATCTCAGTTTATTTGTCTCTTCATATCTCATCTTGCATGTTGTCCAACTTGTTTTAATTACCTGTCAGTTTCCGCGCCCTCTCAATGTCAATAAAGAATCCACCTGCAATGCAGGAGACCCCGGTTTGATTCCTGGGTCGGGAAGATCCCCTGGAAAAGGGATAGGCTACCCACTCCAGTATTCTTGGGCTTCCCTTGTGACTCAGCTGGTAAAGAATCTGCCCACAATGTGGGAGATCTGAGTTTGATCCCTGGGTTGGGAAGATCCCCTGGAGAAGGGAAAGGCTACCCATTCCAGTATTCTGGCCTGGAGAATTCCATGGACTGTATAGTGCATGGGGTCCCAAAGAGTTGGACAAGACTGAGCGGCTTTCACTTTCACTCAATGTCTGTAAGTTTAAATTCTTAGACAGGTAGTTAGCCAGCCAGCGCTGTAATTAGCTCTTCCCAAAAGTATGGAATATGTCTGCCCCTTCTGAGGTTTGTTGGGAGTTGGAGGCCACCTAGAAACAATAGGCCTGTCTAGTATATATAATTTGCATTATAATCTGTTTATAACTGTAGGGGTGGGAAAGGGGGCATTCTGAGGGGAAAGAATTATGTAACGTATATGAAAATCTAATTGCCAAATCACAAATATTCTTTTAAAAGGAATAACATGATCAATGATTAAATGACTGTATTAGACTGTATATGTTATTTTTTCTTCTACTAAAAACATGAGTGTAAAATTTTTTTATCCACTTTTTTCAAATTTTAGTCCCCAAAATAGTGCTTAGAAGGCAGTCAATATAATTAATTGATGTATTTTACCTTATCTTTTCAATTAATAGTTTAATTCAGCAAGCATCCGCTATGTAAGATATTATGCTGACTACTATGAATAATTTTAAAATAGTTATAGATTTTTTTAAAAAGGAAGGGGATTGTGTAGGTCTCCATTCAAGGAGTTTATAACAGAAACCAAGGTAAGAAAGATATACGTGTGAGTTGACCTAGTATTTTGTAAGTTGAAAGAAGGTACCTTTTACTTCTAGGACCTGACAGTGATAAATCCTGTTCTCTAAAGTATTTTCTAATCCTTAGGCCACTTGCCCCAGGTCTTTTTAGTTAAAACAATGGTTGTTTGGAATTAAAAAAAAAAAGGACTGTCTTTGTTTGCTGATCTCTTTCCATCAAGTTATCGTGTTAATTGTTTAATGAGTCTTGTCACATTAGAAATATTATAAACTGATAGATCTCCTTTTAACTTATAACGGTGTGTGTGACATTCAGCATGTGCCCTAAATGAAGTTCAGAAATTTAAAAGATTTAACAGCTCTTCTGCAAACCTTTTCCAGTTTAACCTGTATTACTTGCCCTTTTGGATACTTTTGTTTCCCCCTTTTCCTGTTTTGACTACTAATAAATTATATTAGCCTGTTAGGCTTAGTGTTCCTGTCAGGCCTGTTAAAGAATCATATAGTTTCTGCCATTATGGTGGTTCTCCCTGAGTTCAGAGTGAGCAAGCAGACAGTCCCTGAGTGTGAGTCCTAGGACTTCATCCTTAATAACCATTTTGACTTTGGTGTGTATTAAATAAATGCTAACTTAATAAATGGCATCAGTATAACCAATCTCTTTTTATTGCTATGTATATCCCAGTTGTTGTGGTGTTATATGCACTTGTGAAATGCTATTTTCCTAAGTATATCAAAGTAGATACTCATTTATGTGAAATGTGGTGAATGCATCTATATCCATTCCTGACAATGTAAACACTAGTTTCAGAAATATTAGGGGCTGCAAGAAACTTGCATGTGTTCATCTTTTGTGACCTTGTACAGAATTCTTTTGTAATATCTTTGTGACTGTATTCAAAAAAGGGAGTAGTGTACAAACGTGTGTAAAGTGAATGTAAGACTATTCATGGCGTTGCTCCCCTGCGTATCTTAAGCTTTTGAGTTGGTACCAAAAAATGGTTGTGTTTTACCTGTCTGTAGTCAGCATCTGGCATGCATATCTTCCATATTAGTAATTTTCTGTTAGTCTTAGATCTTTACAGATATAGTCACATCCAGTGTAAGTAACCCAAGTGTACTAGTCTACGAATTAGCGTAAATGGTAAAACAAATTTTCCAGTTACTGAGAAAAATACCAAAAGCTGATCATAAAATCTAGTTGAATAAATGGAGCCTTGTAGGGGGGTCAGAGCAAGTGGGAAATTGGAATTGACACATACGCAGTACTGATCCTATGTGTAAAATGGGTAACCAGTGAGAACCTCCGGTGTAGCCCGGGGAACTCTATTTAAGGCCTTGTGAAGGATGTATGTGTGAGGACGGCTGCTTCACTCTGCTGTACCGCAGAGACTAACACGGCACCGTAGAGCAACCACACTCCAATAGAAAGTAATTTAAAAATAGTAAGTTGAAAACAACCTGGAGAAAAAAAGGAGCCTTGTAATTAATCTGATGAATTTATGTGCATTCTTTGTATGTGAATGGTCCTCACAGCCAGACAGCTGCAGAATTTCTCTCCTTCCTGCCTGTGCTGGTACTGTTTTCTTTCTCTTCATTCCTCCCCTTCCTTTCTATCACTGTTGTTTATGTGTGTTGCGCATTGCTATTGTCTGCTATTATTTTTCCTCTTCTGTTCCTCCTCTACTGTAACAGTCATTGGCAGAAGTTATGGGAAAAGCAGAGGAGGGAGTAAGTGAGAAATAGTGAGAAGCTAGGAGAAAAATAAGCTATAATAGAACCTTCATAACATGCCTTCCATCCTATTTTAATTGATCATGGGCATAGGGATTATGCCCTACCTATTCTTAATTACTTACTTAGTTTGATTCTTTTTCCCACTTACTTTGATTCTTTTTCTCAAGAGTCCCTAATAATCTCACCATTTTTCCAGGCCCTGCAACTGGTCTTCATTTCTTGGTTTCAAATATAGGCTTGATGTCCTTTTACTATATCCCAGTTGCATATTTTTATTTTCCTCATTTATGATTCTAAATGATTAGGAGCACTTACTTGGGTTTTCCCTGTTATGATGATATGATGGATATTTAACTAGGCATTGTCAATATTTACCTTACTTACTTTTTCTCTGTTCTCTTTCTAACTACCCATACTCCATTTGGATTGAAAGACTTTTGTTTTATTGACATCAAATATTATTATTATGCTCATACTGCTAGGACTCACCTGTTACTCTTGATTCTTAAGGTGGCTTGCATATATATCTTAGACTCACTTATGTGTTGATATTTTATCATTTAACTCTCCAAGGACAACTTTATTTGAGTAAGGGAAAGGTACCTGTTGGTAATATATTGCATACAGCTACTTAGGAATATGTCATATCCCATGGAAAGTTCTAACATTCATCAATAAGATTGATTTCAGAAACAGAATTTCAAAGAACATGTAGGCCACCCTTTTATCCTGCTTCCTATTGTGTAGAGGAGAGCCATGCCAGGCATGTTCCAAGCAGAAATACTCTTTCTTACTGTTGAATAAAATTAAAATTGTATGTCATTGTCTTTTGCTTATATGTTTGGTTTTGTAGGACTGAAAATGTATCAGAGGTAGTTGGTATTTATTTATTTATTTATTTTTTGAAGGTCAAGTTTAAATTTAATGACTTTGGTATTAACTATACACATACTAGTAAGTGCTAAGACTTAAAATCTTCCGGTTCAGTTGTGACTCCAGACAGGATCCAGAGAGGAGTTTTAAAAATCTCTTCTCTGGGTTTTATGGAGACTTCTGTGTTAGCCTCTTAAGGCACTGGTAATTGGTATTTAATAGGTCTCACTATAACACTAAAAAATCCTTTAGTCTTAAAAATAGTGTTTGTAGCATATGCCCTGAGAAAGCCACAATTCTAAAATACACATATACTCCAGTATTCACTGCAGCTCTATTTATACTAGCTGGGAGATGGAAGCAACCTAGATGCCCATCGACAGATAAATGGATAAAGAAGTTGTGTTACATATATACAGTGAAAATTACTTAGCCATAAAAAGGAATGAGAGAATGAATTTGAGTCAGTTCTAGTGAAGTAGATTATCCTAGAGTCTCTTATACAGAGTGAATAAGTTCGAAAGAGAAAAACAAATATCCTATATTAAGACATATATGTGGAATTTAGAAAAATGGTACCAAAGAACCTGCTTGCAGGGCAGCGGTGGAGACACAGATATAGAGAAGAGACTTGTGGACGCAGCGGGGGAAGGACAGGGTGAGATGAACTGAGAGAGCAGCATTGAAACATAGATATTACCTTATGTAAAATAGGTAGCCAGTTGGAATTTGCTCTTTAGTGCAGGGAGCTTAACCTGGTGCTCTGTGATAACCTAGTGGAGTGGGGTGGGGTTGGAGGGTTAATAGCAGAGGAACACATGTATACCTATGGCTGATTCATACTGATGTATGGTGGAAACCAGCACAACATTGTAAAGCAATTATCCTTCAATTAAAAAAAAATTTTTGAAAGTGAAAAAAAAGTATGTAGTATACATCTATAATAGATGAACAGGAATATTACTGTCTAGTCTCTGCATATATACATTTGCCTTCTGTTTTTCTCCCCAAGCTTTTGAGTCTTTAACTTTTAGCCTCTTTTCATTACATTGAGAAATTCTTTTGGTAATATATTAAAGCCATACTACGTAAAGCTTTGTGATATTCTTCAGGATTGGTAGAATCTGCATGATAGCTATTTTGTCAGTGTGTTTGCTGTTTTTCTTCCCAGCCTTTTCATTATTTCACTTTTACTGTAATTTCAGATCCTTTTCTCCTTAGTCACATAAACTGAAAATTATCATTATGAAATACACATGTTGTTATGATGATACAGTTTACCTTCATCTTCATTTAAAGTATTTATTAAGAATCTGCTCTATGATGACCCTAATTAGGGTGCTGTAAAAATGAGATCCATACCACATCTTTCATAGGCCCGTTATCTAGCATACAGAAATGTGTGTCTAAGAATACAGACACTAATGCTAAGACTATTTAGAAATGCAGACAAAAATAAGTAATAAAACTGTTGTTATGGTTTTAACAGTTACATTATTATTAAAGAGCAAGTAGAGCTTTAAAATTGCCTGTCACATAGTAAGTGGTCAGTATATATGGATAAATGGAATAAGTTTAGTTGGTTGATGATTGAGGGGAAATTGTAGGGATTGCAATTAACAAAGCCCAGGAGAAAAATCACTAAGCACAGTAAAAATTAATGAGGGACTAAAGAACCAAATTCCATCATAGTTTTTTGTAAGGAAGAAGTATCATTTGTTAAGGACCTACTCAGTGTAGACATTGTTTTAGGTTTATCATATTTAGTATTCATTTTTCACAAAAACCCTGCAACATACACATTATCCTTATTTTACATATGAAGAAATTAAAGTTCAAATAAATAAGTTGCCCAAGATCCTAGCTAGTGAGTAGTCTAACCCAGATTTTTGAACCTCATAGGCTTATACTATGTACTTTTTATACATATACAGTTGTCTCTCTATATCCTTTGGGTGTTGGATTTGTTTCCAGGATCCCGAAGATGCCAAAATCTATGTATGCTAAAGTCCCTTGTATAATAATGACATGGTATAGTTGGCAGAGTACATCACGTGAAATGCCAGGCTGGATGAAACACAGCTGGAATTAAGATTGTCAGGAGAAATATCAATAATCTGAGATATGCAGATGACACCACCCTTATGACAGAAAGCAAAGAGGAACTAAGAGCCTCTTGATGAAAGTGAAAGAGGAGAGTCAAAAAGCTGGCTTAAAACAACATTTAAAAAACGAAGTTCAAAAAGAATTCATTTGAATCAGTTCTAATGAGATGGATGAAACTGAAGCCCATTATACAGAGTGAAGTAAGCCAGAAAGATAAAGACCATTACAGTATACTAACACATATATATGAAATTTAGAAAGTTGGTAACGATAACCCTATATGCAAAATGGAAAAAGAGACACAGATGTACAGAACAGACTTTTGGACTCTGTGGGAGAAGGCGAGGGTGGGATGTTTTGAGAGAATAGCATCGAAACATGTATATTACCTAGGGTGAAACAGATCAGCAGCCCAGGCTGGATGCATGAGACAAGTGCTCGGGCCTGGTGCACTGGGAAGACCCAGAGGGATCAGGTAGAGAGGGAGGTGGGAGAGGGGATCAGGATGGGGAATACATGTAAATCCATGGCTGATTCATGTCAATGTATGACAAAAACCACTACAATATTGTAAAGTAGTTAGCCTCCAACTAATAAAAATAAATGGAAAAAAAAAATGAAGTTCATGGCATCCAGCCTCATCACTTCATGGCAAATAGATGGGGAAACAATGGAAACAGTGACAGATTTTGTTTCTTGGGCTCCAAAATCACTGCAGATGGTGACTGCAGCCATGAAATTAAAAGACGCTTGCTCCTTGGAAGAAAAGCTATGACCAGCTTAGATAGCATGTTAAAAAGCAGAGACATTACTTTCCCAACAAAGGTCCATCTAGTCAAAGCTATGGTTTTTCCAGTAGTCATGTATGGATGTGAGAGTTGGACCATAAGGAAGGCTGAGCACCGGAGAATTGATGCTTTTGAACTGTGGTGTTGGGGAAGACTCTTGAGAGTCCCCTGAACTGCAAGGAGATCAAACCACTCAGTCCTAAAGGAAATCACTCCTGGATATTCATTGGAAGGACTGCTGTTGAAGCTGAAGCTCCAATACTTTGGCCACCTGATGTGAAGAGCTGACTCATTGGAAAAAACCCTGATGCTGGGAAAGATTGAAGGCAGGAGGAGAAGGGGATGACAGAGGATGAGATGATTGGATGGCATCACGAACTTGATGGACATGAGTTTGAGCAAGCTCCAGAAGATGGTGAAGGACAGGGAAGCCTGGCGTGCTGCAGTCCATGGGGTTGCAAAGAGTCAGACCTGACTGAGCAACTGAACAATAACAGAGTTGGCCTGCCCTGTCTGCATTCCACATCTGCGTAGTCAGCCAACCTGGGTCTATTGGTTGGTTGAATCCCCAGATGTGGAAACTTCAGATACGGAGGGCCAACTTTATTTAGACAAACAATAGCTGTGATCAGTATTATTAATAATATTATTAAACATTTAAGCATCTGTTAGAGCCAGATTACTTTCTAGGTATGTTGCATGGTTTTTCTTTAGTTTGACAATTTTCTTAAAAGAAAATTCATCCACATATGTTTTTAGGGTGCAACAACATATAATAAAGCCAGTTTACAATTTTTTTTCTGACTGATAACTAAGGGAGTGTATTTGCTAGCCAGGCTGTGTTCTACTTACCCATAAATAATTTAAGTGATCTCTAGAGCCTGTTGCAATCATCCTTTTGTCTAATGTTGATAAAGGAGTTATATATTGATCTAACTTTTATGACATGAAAAGTAGTCATTGGCATTTATCATCATGTTATTTTATATATATATATATATTTGAAGTAATTTAGGAGTAATCTTGAGAAGTGACAATAGAGAGATAGAGTATAAGCAAGGTGAAAAGACAGCCCTCAGATTGGGAGAAAATAATAGCAAATGAAGAAACAGACAAAGGATTAATCTCAAAAATATACAAGCAGCTCCTGCAGCTCAATTCCAGAAAAATAAATGACCCAATCAAAAAATGGGCCAAAGAACTAAACAGACATTTCTCCAAAGAAGACATACAGATGGCTAACAAACACATGAAAAGATGCTCAACATCACTCATTATTAGAGAAATGCAAATCAAAACCACAATGAGGTACCATTACACGCCAGTCAGGATGGCTGCTATCCAAAAGTCTACAAGCAATAAATGCTGGAGAGGGTGTGGAGAAAAGGGAACCCTCTTACACTGTTGGTGGGAATGCAAACTAGTACAGCCGCTATGGAGAACAGTGTGGAGATTCCTTAAAAAACTGGAAATAGAACTGCCATATGACCCAGCAATCCCACTTCTGGGCATACACACTGAGGAAACCAGATCTGAAAGAGACACGTGTACCCCAGTGTTCATAGCAGCACTGTTTATAATAGCCAGGACATGGAAGCAACCTAGATACCCATCAGCAGATGAATGGATAAGGAAGCTGTGGTACATATACACCATGGAATATTACTCAGCTGTTAAAAAGAATTCATTTGAACCAGTCCTAATGAGATGGATGAAACTGGAGCCCATTATACAGAGTGAAGTAAGCCAGAAAGATAAAGAACATTACAGCATACTAACACATATATATGGAATTAAGAAAGATGGTAACGATAACCCTATATGCAAAACAGAAAAAGAGACACAGAAATACAGAACAGACTTTTGAACTCTGTGGGAGAAGGTGAGGGTGGGATGTTTCAAAAGAACAGCATGTATACTATCTATGGTGAAACAGATCAGCAGCCCAGGCTGGATGCATGAGACAAGTGCTCAGGCCTGGTGCACTGGGAAGACCCAGAGGAATCGGGTGGAGAGGGAGGTGGGAGGGGGGATCGGGATGGGGAATGCGTGTAAATCTATGGCTGATTCATATCAATGTATGACAAAACCCACTGAAATGTTGTGAAGTAATTAGCCTCCAACTAATAAAGAAAAAAAAAATAGAGAACAACAACCTTACTAGAAATTATAATAACACATAGTAAACTCAAGTTTTTATTTCATATTTTCCTGAAATAGGTCATGTCCTTTGAAAGTAGCTATTTGCTCATTGACTTTTATGTGTGGTCCTGGAACTATCCATTTTCAAAACAAAATGGAAGAGTGAACAATGCACTTTTAAGAATAAAAAACAAATGTGGCATTCCCACCCAGTTTGTTGTTCAACATGGAGGACTTCATCATAGGGTATTTTGCAAGAATTTGGAACATCCCATTTTGCTAACAGGATGTATGACAGTGTTCTTTCATCCTTTATGATGTTTGTGCACTAAAAGTTACTTAATATACTTTGTAAGTGTACAAATGCTTAATGCAGATATATATACAAAGGAAACAGGAAATGATGATGAAGAAATTAAAAATTTATTGGCCTTCATTCTAACTGGTATTTATAAACATAAAAATGAAGATATTTGACAATTATGAAGGAAAGAGAATGGTTGCTTTTTTTAAAACTAGATTATGTATGTTAATATATGTAATGTCATTGCATTTGGATGATACAAGTGCAAGATAAAAGCCAGAAGTAATGATATGCTAGAAGCTACTATTAAAGATGCATATGAAATCTGGGATCTATATTTTAGTATTAAGTCTTTGAAAGTAAGTATATGAGAAGACTTAATACTATGGGCAACACAGTAAGAAAACTGAGGAATGATGTAATAGTGGTAATTTATTTCACTACTAGAGCACCTTTCTAGATGATTCCATCCCAATTTTTAAAATAATTGATTAGCAATGATTAAATAATTCATAGAATGATAAAATAACAAAATATAGGAAAAATAAAATACCATAAAATGTCTTCAATTTATAGAGATCACCATAATGTATCTTCAAGTTGTGAAAGATTCAGATAGATCCATATAGAAATTGTAAAATAAGAATCAGAATATTATATTATCTGATTCTAAATAAGAATCACAATAATTAATTCTGATTTTAAAAAGTAAGTTTGAGACTTCCCTGGTGGTCCAGTGGCTAAGACTGCGCTCCCAATGCAGGGGGCCTGGGTTTGATCCCCAGTCAGGGAACTAGAGCCTGCATGCTGCTACTAAGACCCTGTGCAGACAAAGAAATTATTTTTTAAAATGTAAATCTGTTTTGTTCCTTGGAAGATTCCTAAGAAGGAATAAGATTTTAAATGTCAATTCCTATAATAAAGTTGCTCAAAGAAAAAAACTCAAAAACTAAAATTGAATCCAATAGCCCTTTGTGGTATACCGAGGGTTAATATAACCACATTCCTTAATTTTATTTCATAACCAAACCTGAACTAGTTTCTATTTCCTTTCCTGTCTCAGGTGAAAAGTTTAAAACATGTTTGTATTTTCTTCTCCAATTTCAGGCAGAAGGTTAGCCATTATAATTCATTCCAAGATAATGGCCAAATGGCAGACACACCTTAAATATCAAAGTGCATCTTAATATATTACAGGTTCATTTCTCTTTGCCCAATCCAGCGAAATTTTTGCACTTTTAAAAACTAGATGGAGAAAATGTAAGAATAGATGTATTTTTAAAAAATCATGTAGGGGCTTCCCTAGCAGTCCAGTAGTTAAGACTCTGCAATTCCACTGCAGTGGGTGCAGGTTTGAACTAGGAGCCTATAAGCCACGCAGCATTAACTAAAGAAGTAAAAAATGAAGTTATAGTAATTTTCTGGAATCAAATATAAAGTATATGATAAAGATTTGACCTTAGGGACATCACAATAGTTCATCTTTGTTAGAAATAACTAAAATACTAAAAATGTTTCAGTTTTTCACATACGAGAAGCATGGCTGTCATGTATATACCATTGTAGCAAGCATTTCACAGTAGAACCGTACTTCATGTATCATGATCTGAGAAAATGATCAAAAACCAGCAAGAATTCAAGGGAATCAATAAACAACATGTGATAATACTTACTTTTGCCTCAATCAGACATGTTAAAAGATGTATGAAGTAAATACTGGTGAATTTCAGAGGCAAAGCCCTTCTCTTTGCTTCTTTCTGTGGATTATCGATAGTTTGTTTTGTTTTGTTGTTGGTGGTGCTTTTTTATGGAATAAGAACCCAGACTATTTTGTGAGTAAGATGAGTGTAATACTTGATATTTCAGGTAGTAAACAGATGTATGTGTGTGCTCAGTCACCCAGTCGTATCCAACTCTGTGACCCCATGGACTGTGGCCTGCCAGCCTCCACTGTCCATGAAATTTTCCAGGCAAGAATACTGGAGTGGGTTGCCATTTTCTTCTCCAGGGCATCTTCCTGACCTAGGGATCGAACCCGCATCTCATGTCTCCTGCATTGACAGGCAGATTCTTTACCACTGCACCACCTGGGAAACCCAGCAAAACAGGTACATAATT
The DNA here is from genome assembly GCF_910594005.1 of Cervus elaphus. NCBI lineage: Eukaryota > Metazoa > Chordata > Mammalia > Artiodactyla > Cervidae > Cervus > Cervus elaphus. The sequence goes on along the minus strand of NC_057826.1, from coordinate 92,798,819 downwards.
CAAATCCATTTGTAAGTCATATTCTTGGGGGGGAAAGTTGGGAATTTTTGAAGCCTTGGAAGCATTTTTTCTCTTTCTCAAAAGGGGATATTTTGGAAAAAGAGAAAAAAGTAAATGCAGTGGAAGGGTGGGAGGGGATAAGGAGGATAGCTGTGCTGCATATCAGAAACAGAGGAAACCTTCAGTTAGTTCTTTAAAAGAGCAGATGAAAGAGGAAGCGGGAGTAGAGAGGGAAGTGTTCATGGAGAATATAGGAACTGGGTCTAGATCTGTCCTTTAAAGGAAGGTATGTGTCTAGGCACAGCATGACCAAACTGGTGAAACCAAGATTAGGAGCAGTAACGGGAAAGTCAGAAAGAAATAACATATCATATGAGGAACAACAACTTGAGTGATTATGGTCTTAACAGATACAATGGAGACTAGAAAACAGTGAAGCAACATCTGTAATTCCCTGAAAGAAAATGAACTCAGTTCTATATCTGATGAAAATATCTTTCAAGCATAGAAGTGAAACAAACCTACTGGCATCTTAGGCAGTATTTACATATTTAGCATACAAATTTAAAATGTGGGGGCTGGAGACAGAATCTGGAATTGAATTCAGGCTTGGACACCTTCTCTTTATATATCTTACTGCCATATACTCTGTTGGGATAATATATAAGTTAGTGAATAAACATGAAGAATAAATTAGAGAATGCTTCTTATGCAGGTGCCTAGTATATGGTAAGTTGTTAGAACATGTTAGTTATCATTTATTCATACGTGTTTTTAGAAAATGTAGCTAACCTTATGGAATTTAATATTTTCTATTTTCATCTGTTCTATTTTTTCCCTCAACTTTACTGAATTTGGCTATCCTTGAAAACGGAAGAAACCACTGACAGTGTTGTGAAAGAGAAGTCATTTTTGCTGCTACTTTGACCTGTACAAAGACCATAATTAGGAACTCTCATTGTCATTAAAAAAAAATCTTTTTATGAATAATGCTTTCCCTTTATTTTCTGCATTGCTTTAGGGAGAAATATAGGGCTTTTATTTTGATAATTGATTTTACTATGATTATTGAAGAAACTGCCCTTCAGATCACTAGGAAGATCTACAGTTAATCCCCCAAATGTAGTTTTATTTGTATAGTGTTTCTAACATTCTAAGATACTCTTTAAAATTTCCTAGTTTTTAGAAAAGTCTGAATGAACATCATATTTTCATAGTTTTACTTTAGTTTCTTTGTCATTATTTCATATTCTTCATTTGAAGACTTCCTAGGCTTTTAAAAGCATTTTCAAGACTGCAATATCATTTAAAATATTACAGCAAATGTATCATATTTTATGTATTATAACTATTAACATTATCAATCATACCATTTTGATGTTACTTCCATATTAGTCTACAAAACAACTACTCTTCTTTTTTAAATATTTCAATTTTCTATTTCACCTTTTTTGTGTTTATAGTGTTAAGTGTGACACCTTTGAAGCCAAATCTGAATAGTATCAATCTCTATAACTTTAAGGTACTTACTAAATCTGTGCCTTGGTTTCCTCATCTCTTTTGAAAATTAAATAGGGTAATGCATGTTAAACACTGTAAGATCAAAACACTTTTACAGTTATTGCATTTAAAAAGATTTAGCAAGCTGTTACCATTAATTTTATTCCTGTTTATTAATCTGCCCATCATTCATTCATTCAACATGCACTTATTAAATAACAGGCTCAATGACCTATCACTGTACCCAGATTTTGCCCTCTTGAATTTTATATTGGTTATTTAGTTGATCAGGTTATTAGTATGTTTACAATTTTCACCTTTATTCAGATGAAAACAGTTGGGGAATTCCCAGGCTTTTAGGACTTGGAGACCTAATATCCCATGAGCTGCATCATTTAGTTCAGTTGCTCAGTTGTGTCCAACTATTCGCAGCTCTGTGGACCGCAGCACGCCAGGTTTTCCCATCCATCACCAACTCCCTGAGCTTGCTCAAACTCATGTCCATCAAATCAGTGATGCCGTGCAACCATCTCATCCTCTGTCGTTCCTTTCTCCTCCACCTTCAGTCTTTCCCAGCATCAGGGTCTTCTCCAATGAGTCAGTTCTTCGCATCAGGTGGCCAAAGTATTGGAGTTTCATCTTCAGCATCAGTCCTTCCAATAAATATTCAGGACTGATTTCCTTTAGGATGGGCTGGTTGCATCTCTTTGCAGTCCAAGGGACTCCTCAGGAGTCTTCCCCAACACCACAGTTCAAAAGCATTGATTCTTCAGCGCTCAGCTTTCTTTATAGTCCAACTCTCACATCCGTACATGACTGCTGGAAAAACCATAGCTGTGACTAGATGGACCTTTGCTGGCAAAGTAATGTCTCTGCTTTTTAATATGCTATCTAGGTTGGTTATAGCTTTTCTTCCAAGGAGCAAGCGTCTTTTAATTTCATGGCTGCAGTCACCATCTACAGTGATTTTGGAGCTCAACAAATAAAGTCTGTCACTGTTTCCATTGTTTCCCCATCTATTTGCCATGAAGTGATGATACTCATTGCTTTGAACTTCGTTTTTTGAATGTTGTTTTAAGCCAGCTTTTTGACTCTCCTCTTTCATCAAGAGACTCTTTAGTTCTTCTTCACTTTCTGCCATAAGGGTGGTGTAATCTGCATATCTGAGGTTATTGATATTTCTCCTGGCAATCTTGATTCCAGCTTGTGCTTCATCCATCCCCACATTTCACATGATGTACTCTGCATATAAGTTAAATAAGCAGGGTGACAATATACAATCTTCACTTACTCTTTTCCCTATTTGGAACCAGTCTGTTGTTCCATGTCTGGTTCTAACTGTTGCTTCCTGACTTGCATACAGACTTCTCAGGAGGCAGATCAGGTGGTCTGGTATTCCCATCTCTTTAAGAATTTTCCACAGTTTTTTGTGATACATACAGTCAAAGGCATTGGCATAGTCAATAAAGCAGAAGTAGATGTTTTTCTGGAACTCTCTTGCTTTTTTGATGATGCAGAGGATGTTGGCAATTTGATCTCTGGTTCCTCTGCCTTTTCTAAATCCAGCTTGAACATCTGCAAGTTCAAGGTTCACATACTGTTAAAGCCTGGCTTGGAGAATTTTGACCATTACTTTACCAACGTGTGAGACGAGTGCAATTGTGTGGTAGCTTGAGCATTCTTTGGCATTGCCTTTCTTTGGAGTTGGAATGAAAACTGACCTTTTCCAGTCCTGTGGCCACTGCTGAGTTTTCCAAATTTGCTGGCATAGTCCATGCAGCAGTTTCACAGCATCATCTTTTAGGATTGGAAACAGCTCAACTGAAATTCCATCACCTCCACTAGCTTTGTTTGTAGTGATGCTTCCTAAGGCCCACTTAACTTCGCATTCCAGGTCATCTGGTTCTAGGTGAGTGATCACACCATTGTGATTATCTGGGTCATGAGGATCTTTTTTGTATAGTTCTTCTGTATTCTTGCCACCTCTTCTTAATATCTTTTGCTTCTTTTAGGTCTATACCATTTCTGTCTTTTTTTGTGCCCATCTTTGCATGAAATGTTCCCTTAGTATCTCTAATTTTCTTGAAGAGATCTCTAGTCTTTCCCACTCTATTGTTTTCCTCTATTTCTTTGCATTAGTCACTGATGAAAGCTTTCCTATCTCTCCCTGCTATTCTTTCAGTTGAGTTCAGTTCAGTTCACTTGCTCAGTCCTGTCCAACTCTTTGCGACCCCATGGACTGCAGCACTTCAGGCCTCCCTGTCCATCCCAGAGGTTATTCAAACTCATGTCCATTGAGTTGGTGATGCTGTCCAACCATCTCATCTTCTCTCGTCCCCTTCTACTCCTGCCTTCAATCTTTCCCACCATCAGTGTCTTTTCAAATGAGTCAGCTCTTCTCATCAGGTAGCCAAAGTATTGGAGTTTCAGCTTCAACATCAGTCCTTCCAGTGAACACTCAGGACTGATCACCTTTAGGATGAACTAGTTGGATCTCCTTGTAGTCCAAGGGACTCTCAAGAGACTTCTCCAACATCCCAGTTCAAAAGCATCAAGTCTTCAGTGCTCAGCTTTCTTTATAGTCCAACTCTCACATCCATACATGACCACTGGGAAAACCATAGCCTTGACTAGACAGACCTTTGTTGGCAAAGTATTGTCTCTGCTTTTTAATATACTGTCTAGGTTGGTCATAACTTTTCTGCCAAGGAGTAAGCGTCTTTTAATTTCATGGCTGCATTCACCATCTGCAGTGATTTTGGAGCCCCCCAAAATAAAGTCTGCCATTGTTTCCCCATCTATTTGCCATGAAGTTATTGGGTCAGAAGCCATGATCTTAGTTTTCTGAATGTTGACCTTTAAGCCAACGTTTTCACTCTCCTCTTTCACTTTCATTAAGAGGCTCTTTAGTTCTTCACTTTCTGCCATAAGAGTGGTGTCGTCTGCATATCTGAGGTTATTGATATTTCTCCCAGAAATCTGGATTCCAGCTTGTGCTTCTTCCAGCCCAGCGTTTCTCATCATGTACTCAGCATATAAGTTAAATAAGCAGGGTGACAATATACAGCCTTGACCTACTCCTTCTCCTATTTGGAACCAGTCTGTTTTTCCATGTCCAGTTCTAACTGTTGTTTCCTGACCTGCATACAGATTTCTCAAGAGGCAGGTCAGGTGGTCTGGTATTCCCATCTCTTTCAGAATTTTCCACAGCTTATTGTGATCCAAAAAGAGTTCTTTGGAACTCTGCATTCAAATAAGTATATGTTTCTTTATCACCTTTGCCTTTGACTTCTCTTCTTTTCACAGCTATTTGTAAGGCCTCCTCAGACAACCATTTTGTCATTTTACGTTTCTTTTTCTTGGGGATGGTCTTGGTCACTGCCTCCTGTACAGTGTCACGAACATCCATCCATAGTTCTTTAAGCACTCTAAGTAATCTAAACCTTCGAATCTATTTGTGGCTTCCACTGTATAATCATAAGGGATTTGATTTAGATCATACCTGAATGGCCTAGTGGTTTTCCCTACTCTCTTCAATGTAAGTCTGAATTTGGCAATAAGGATTTCATGATCCGAGTGAGCCACAGTCAGCTCCTGGTCTTGTTTTTGCTGACTGTATAGAGCTTCTCCATCTTTGGCTGCAAAGAATATAATCAGTCTTATTTCTGCATTGACCATCTGGTGATATCCTTGTGTAGAGTCATCTCTTGTGTTGTTGGAAGAGGGTGTTTTCTATGACCAGTGCATTCTCTTGGCAGAACTCTATTAGCCTTTGCCCTGCATCATTCTGTACTCCAAGGCCAAATTTGCCTGTTCCTCCAGGTATTTCTTGATTTCCTACTTCTGCGTTTCAGTCCTCTATAATGGAGAAGACATCTTTTTTGGGTGTTAGTTCTAGAAGGTCTTGTACGTCTTCATAGATGTGTTCAACTTCAGCTTCTTCAGCATTACTGGTTGGGGCATAGACTTGGATTACCGTGATATTGAATGGTTTGCCTTGGAAATGAGCAGAGGTCATTCTGTTGTTTTTGAAATTGCATCCAAGTACTGCACTTCAGACTCTCTGTTGACTGTGATGGCTACTCCATTTCTTCTATGGGACTGTTGCCCACAGTAGTAAATATAATGGGCATCTGAGTTAAAATCATCCTTTCCAGTCCATTTTAGTTCACTGATTCCTAAAATGTTGATGTTTCTCTTCCCATCTCCTGTGAGACCACTTCTACTTTACCCTGATTCACAGACCTAACATTCAGTTTCCTATGCATCAGTGTTCCTAACTTCCATCACCAGTCACATCCACAACTGGACATTGTTTTTCCTTTGGCTCCATAAGGTGCATAGGGTGGTCAAAAAAAAACCCAAAACAGTAATAATCTTTATTATACAGCTGTTTTAAAGCTCTACTGCTCAAAATGTGGCCTGTGGACCAATACTAATCAGTAACAAGATAATTACTGAATTTGAGAGTAAGCTCTTTCCTCTCTTTCTCTCTCTCTCTCTCTCTCTATGTATATATATATATACACACACACACACACATATATTTATATGTATACACATCACCAGTCATATATATATATGTATGTATTAAAGTGCAGTGAAGGTCACTCAGTTGTGTCCGACTCTTTGCGACCCCATGGATTATACAGTCCGTGGAATTCTCCAGGCCTGAATACTGGAGTGGGTTGCCATTCCCTTTTCTAGGGGATCTTCCCAACCCAGGGATCGAACCTACATCTCCTGCATTGTGGGCAGGTTCTTTACCAGCTGAACCACAAAGAAAGCCCAAGAATACCGGAGTGGGTAGCCTATCTCTCCTCCAGTGGATCTTACCGACCCAGGAATCAGACCGGGGTCTTCTGCATTGCAGGCGGATCCCTTACCAAAACTGAGTTATCAGGGAAGATCTACATATTTAAAAGCTATATATATTAAATATCTCAAAGTTTCTGTGCATCAAGAATCTTGGCTGGGCTTAACTGAGCACCTTTGGCTTGTGAGGTGGCAGTCAAACTATTGTCCAGGGCTGCAGTCTAAAGACTTGATGGAGGAGGATCTAGCTCTACATTCACGCACGTGGAGTCCTCTCAGGACTGCCTCACATGGCAGCTGGCTTCCCCAGAGAGAGAGTAATCCAAGTGATAATGAGAGTATTAGAGATGGAAGTCACATTCTTTTATAACCCATTTTTGGATATAACATTTTCTCACTTCTGCTTCTGCTATATATTTTTTGTAAGAAGAGAGTCACTTTATTATACATTATGGTATTTGTTTGTTTTTCCTTTTTCTTAGTTTTCCCAATATCTAGGATGTATTATTAAAGTTTATTTTAGTAGTATTAGGAAATGCATATTTCATTTGTAAATGAAATTTTGTTTCTTATTGTACTTGGCAGTATAAAAATGAGTGCTTCACATGCTGGAAACTACTGCCAAATTTGATCAGTTTTCATAATTCAGTACCATGTACAGATTAATAACAGGGTTAGTTCTAGTAATCATGTATGGATGTGAGAGTTGGACTGTGGTGTTGGAGAAGACTCTTGAGAGTCCCTTGGACTGCAAAGAGATCCAACCAGTCCATCCTAAAGGAGATCAGTCCTCGGTGTTCACTGGAAGGACTGATGCTGAAGCTGAAACTCCAATACTTTGGCCACCTCATGCAAAGAGTTGACTCATTGGAAAAGACCCTGATGCTGGGAGGGATTGGGGGCAGGAGGAGAAGGGGACAACAGAGGATGACATGATTGGATGGCATCACCAACTCATTGGACATGAGTTTGGGTAAACTCTGGGAGTTGGTGATATACAGGGAGGCCTGGCGTGCTGCAATTCATGGGGTCGCAAAGAGTCGGACACGACTGAATGACTGAACTGAACTGAACTGAACTGAGTTAACCATAATAGCTTACTGTCATTGGGCAAGGTTTTTGGCAAAAATATTATCTTCGTAGGTTTTGCAAATATGCTAATGCCATTATGGTTTAAAATTCTTGAATCTTGATAAATTTTAGCTGTCCCCTTAATAAAGACCTATACTTTATTTTAACCTTTTATAATTATATTTACATAGCAAGAAGTCAGATTTTAAGTCCCAAGACAGAGTTGCTATTAGTCTTAGCTTAGAGTAAAGGCGGTAACAAGCTATATGGTTCTAATGTCTGTTAAAATAAATGGATGCAGTTTTCAGAGTTGGCTGGTAAGGAAGATAGAAACATTTCCAATGATTACTAGATTGGCAATCAAAAAGAAAAATTCCATAAGGAAACCAGAGCATAGGATTCATTTTCCTTTTTTTAAGAAAATCATGGTGTCCTACAGAGGGAGAGATACATCTTGCTTACTTGTGAAAGTTATATAATACATGTACATTTTTAGATTAAGGGATTAAAATTATCTGCTAATGTGAGCATTGTAAATAGCAGATATATACATTTTTTAAATATACATGTTCTGAACTAAAGTTCCAGAGATTGACTTGAGGATATTCTGGGATTTGATTCAAAACCTTACTCTGAAAAAACTTGATTTACTCTTAGAAGTATATTTAATGTGATTTTTTTTTAATATTTAAGATGCATTTATGTGTCAAACTTCATTTATACAAAGTATTTCTGTACATATTCTACACATTAATATATGTTATTTTTAAATCAGTCATGCTGAACATGACTGCATTTATACAATTTATTATTATGAGATCAAATTCCACATTAGGTATTAATACTGAAATTTCATACATGTCTAGACGTGATTACCTTAATATTATATTCATACACGTAAGGTAAACTAAAATATAACTCCTTGGTATCTTGATTTGAATTTTAGGACCATATCAGTGGTGTAGCCTTAAAAGCCATGAAGAATACTTCCTTTTGGTCTGCTATGTTCCATGGTATGCCAAGGGGTGGGTACTGTTGGTTCTTTCCAAATTTCCTAAAGTTAGGTGGCGTATTGTGTGTATGGAGACAGGGGAGAGTTTGTGTGTGATTTTTTTTTTACTTGCCATGTATTTAGTAATGAAGATTTTTATTAGTTTTGTATGATTTCTCAATCAATTCCAGGCTTGTATTTGCAGCCAGGCCTGTAGGCTTCATCACATTTTAGAGAAATAAGCAATAATGAAAGTGAAAGAAGAGATTCCACATTTGTGGCGTACTTGGTGTGTGTTTACTGTGCTATGGGCTCTTACGTATCACACATTTAATCTTCAGAAACCCTGAAAAATAAGTTTTACAGAGCAAAATACCAAAATTTATAGACCTTAAATTGCCCTTGATGACACAACTTGGTTATATTTCAGAATTTAAACTTCAGTCCATGTCTTTCAGGCTTCAAAGCACATACTATTTGCACCATGTCAAAATTCCTTTTAGAATTGAATTCTTTCTTAAGTCTTCTGTATGTTAAAATAAGCAGTTAGCATATTTAAATCTGGTTATGAAAAAATAGGTTTTAGTAAGTCTGGACTGCTTTTGCTTTCATTTGTTAATAACTCTCATTGCCTTGCCCTGTCTTGTGCTCAGTCATGTCTGAGTCTTTTGTGACCCATGGACGTGTAGCCTGCCAGGTTCCTCTGTCCATGGGATTCTCCAGATAAGGATACTGGAATGGGCTGCCATTTCCTCCTCCAAGGGATCTTCCTAACCCAGGGATTGAATCTGCATCTTCTGTGTCTCCTGCATTGAGAGACAGATTCTTTACCACTGAGCCATCTGGGAAGCCAATAACTCTCATTAGTTAGCATAAATCACTTGTGTAACAGATGATAGTTTAATAAATTATTCTAGCTAAGTACTTTTGCACATATTTTTATTTTTAATTCATGCTCCCTTTCACAAACCTTCCTTTAAAGTTATTTGAAACTTCAAAACAAATTCAGTATCACTAAAACCAAGTCATTATCCCCCTCCCACCATTGATAAGATATAACCCTGGAAAGAGATCATCTCATCAAGAATAATTATTTTTGCTAATTTAATATCAATTCCAGATTCTATGTTATCAACTGCTCTTCTATGTCATATTTATCTAAATATACTCTTTGCGACCCCATGGACTATACAGTTCATGGAATTATCCAGGCCAGGATACTGGAGTGGGTAGCCTTTCACTTCTCCAGGGGCTCTTCCCAACCCAAGGATCAAACCCAGGTTTCTCGCATTGTAGGTGATTTCTTTACCAGCTGAAGCCACCAGGGCAGCCCAAGAATACTGGAGTGGGTAGCCTATCCTTTCTCCAGGGGATCTTCCTGACCCAGGAATCAAACCAGGGTCTCCTGCATTGCAGGCAGATTCTTCAGCAGCTGAGCTACGGGGAAGTCCTCTATGTTGTATCTATCTAAATGTATTTTTATAACTGTGTTAGTAATAATTTAGAAACAGAGTATTAATTTTTAAGTCCTAAGTTCTTTTTTAACATGGTATGATATGAACAAAAGTCAGATAGTTTTCGTTTATTAGGGCACAAGGGAGATGTGTGGATATATTTTAAATCATTTTGGGTTAACAACTCCAAAAATCATAATTCTTGCTCATTTTCTTTTTTCCTGTGATTGGCAAATTTTCTGGATGTTTAATTTTTTATTTCTGGTTTCCAGGCATGTATAAAGCCAGGACAAAGACATAGTAATAATGATTTTTAGAGCCTAACTTCTTATGGAAACCATCTTTTAAAGTTCATCGAGGTAAACCATTGTTTTCTGAAAACTGTTAGTATACAGTCTTGGAGTTGGTAACATTTCAGTATATATCAGTGTTCATTTTGGTATTTCTAAGGAATCAGGAGAACCAAAGAAACGAAGGTTATTATTAACTTTCCCTTTTTTGTAGACTACCTATTTATTCGTCTACTTTAGTGATGGAATATATATGAAGAAATTACGACAGCTGTGCAGCATTTGTAGAACAAAGATTTGAGAAAAAGTTTGAGATTTTACTTAAGATTTCATGTGAAAGGGTTACATTGCGAAAAGTATTTCAAACTCTTGCCATAGACTGTCAGAGCTATAAGAAACCTAGTAATCAGCAACAGTGGATCAAGAAATAGTATCAAGGTTAGGGCTCAGAAAAAATGGGAGCAATTTGGCAGAGGAGGTAATTGAAAGGGTTGTTTTTTCCAGGATAGGAAAATAAAATAATATCCTATATAACTCTTTCTGACATTATTAAATATTTTCCTTCCAGTAATATAGGGCATAGTATAATGATAATATAATAGTTGAGATTTCCTACTAGTAGTGTAATACTCCCTTATTATTCTGGCTTCTTATGCAATTCTATATTAAAATGGTACCATTTGAGATTGTAGAACTTAAAAAATGATTACAATACCAGAAACAGTGCCTTTTCCTCTCTTCTAAGAACATGTATATTCAAATATTCCTTAAGATTCATGTGCTTTACGGTATACCTCAGCTAAAAACAAAGTTAGTCTGTTTGGTATCACGTCTAGGTAAAGGAAATGAAAACACGCTTGCTCCTTGGAAGGAAAGTTATGACCAACCTAGACAGCATATTAAAAAGCAGAGACATTACTTTGCCAACAAAGGTCCGTCTGGTCAAGGCTATGGTTTTTCCAGTGGTCATGTATGGATGTGAGAGTTGGACTTTGAAGAAAGCTGAGCACCGAAGAATTGATGCTTTTGAACGGTGGTGTTAGAAAAGACTTGAGAGCCCCTTGGACTGCAAGGAGATCCAACCAGTCCATCCTAAAGGCATCAGTCCTGGGTGTTCATTGGAAGGACTGATGCTGAAGTTGAAACGCCAATACTTTGGCCACCTAATTCAGAGAGCTAACTCATTTGAAAAGACTGATGCTGGGAAAGATTGAAGGCATGAGGAGAAGGGGATGACAGAGGATGAGATGGTTGGATGGCATCACTGACTCAATGGACATGAGTTTGGGTAGACTCCGGGAGTTGGTAATGGACAGGGAGGCCTGGCGTGCTGCAGTTCATGGGGTCACAGAGTCAAACACGACTGAGCAACTGAACTGAACTAGGTAAAGTAAATATTTTTGCTGACTTGGCCTATAATATCCAAAGAAAGAATCTCTTAGCCTACACCTTCATGTGATTGTAAGCAAAATTTCATTGTAACCTAGAAGACTTTTACAAAATATGCAACTTATCATCAAAATAGGAGTGTATAAGCTGAACTTTGGGACTTTACCTTTGAATTGACTAGTAAATGTTTTTTGTATCAGGATATAGTTCATTCTGTACTGAGAAGCAGATAGTTTCAGTAAATTATTCTCTATCTGTGATTTTTATATGCCTGTAGGATTATGTGGAGTATAGGTTTTTGAATGCCTTCTGTCTCATTCAACTTTCAGTTCAGTTCAGTTCAGTCACTTAGTCGTCTCCGACCCCCTGGACTGCAGAATGCCAGGTTCCTTGTCCATAATGAACTCTCGGAGCTTACTCAAACTCACGTCCATTGAGTTGGTAATGCCATCCAACCATCTCATCCTCTGTCGTCCCCTTGTCCTCCCACTCTCATTCTTTCCCACCATCAGGGTCTTTTCAAATGAGTCAGCTCTTTGCATCAGGTGACCAAAGTATCGGAGCTTCAGTATCAGTCCTTCCACTGAATATTCAGGGCTGATTTTCTTTAAGATGGAATGGTTGGATCTCCTTGCAGTCCAAGGGACTTTCAAGAGTCTTCTCCAACACCACAGTTCAAAAGCATCAGTTTTTGGGTGCTCATCTTTCTTTATAGTCCAACTCTCACATCCATACGTGACTACTGGAAAAACCATTACTTTTACTAGACAGACCTTTGTTGGCAACGTAATGTCTCTGCTTTTTAATATGCTGTCTAGGTTGGTCATAGCTTTTCTTCCAAGGAGCAAGGCTCTTTTAATTTCATGGCTGCAGTCACCACCTGCTGTGATTTTAGAGCCCCCAAAACTAAAGTCTGTCACTGTTTCCATTGTTTCCCCATCCATTTGCCTTGAACTATTGGGACCAGATGCCATGATGGTACTTTTCTGAATGTTGAGTTTTAAACCAACTTTTTCACTCTCCTCTTTCACTTTCATCAAGACGGTCTTTTATTATTGTTCACTTTCTGCCATACTGTGGTGTCATCTGCATATCTGAGGTTATTGATATTTCTCCCGGCTATCTTGATTCCAGCTTGTGCTTCTTCCAGCCCAGCATTTCTCATGATGTACTCTGCATATAAGTTAAATAAGCAGGGTGACAAAAATACAGCCTTGATGTACTCCTTTCCTTATTTGGAACCAGTCTGTTGTTGCATGCCCAGTTCTAACTGTTGCTTTCTGACCTGCATATAGATTTCTCAAGAGGCAGGTCAGGAGGTCTGGTATTCCCATCTCTTTCAGAATTTTCCACAGTTTGTTGTGATCCACACAGTCAAAGGCTTTGGCATAGTCAATAAAGCAGCTGCTGCTGCTAAGTCACGATAGTCATGTCCGACTCTGTGCGACACCATAGATGGCAGCCCACCAGGCTTCTGTCTCTGGGATTCTCCAGACAAGAATACTGGAGTGGGTTGCCATTTCCTTCTCCAGTACATGAAAGTGAAAAGTGGAAGTGAAGTTGCTCAGTTGTCTCCTACTCTTCGTAACCCCATGGACTGTAGCCTACCAGGCTCCTCCGTCCATGGGATTTCCCAGGCAAGAGTACTGGAGTGGGTTGCCGTTACCTTCTCTGCAATAAAGCAGAGGTAAATGTTCTTCTGGAACTGTCTTGCTTTTTCAATGATCCACTGGATGTTGGCAATTTGATCTCTGGTTCCTCTGCTTTTTCTAAATCCAGCTTAACCATCTGGAAGTTCACGGTTTACATACTGTTGAAGCCTGGCTTGCAGAATTTTGAACATTACTTTGCTAGCATGTGAGGAGCGTGCAGTTGTGCAGTAGTTTGAGCATTCTCTGGCATTGCCTTTCTTTGGGATTGGAATGAACACTGACCTTTTCTAGTCCTGTGGCCGCTGCTGAATTTTGCAAATTTGCTGGCACATTGAGTGTAGCACTTTCACAGCATCATCTTTTAGAATTTGAAATAGCTCAACTGGAATTCCATCACCTCCACTAGCTTTGTTCGCAGTGATGCTTCCTAAGACCCACTTGGCTTCGCATTCCAGGATATCTGATCACACCATCTTGGTTATCTGGGTCATGAAGCTCTTTTTTGTGTAGTTCTTCTGTGTATTCTTGCCACGTCTTCTTAATATCTTTTGCTTCTGTTAGGTCCATATGATTTCTGTCCTTTATTGTGCCCATCTTTACATGAAATGTTCCCTTGGTATTTCTAATTTTCTTGAAGAGATCTCTAGTCTTTCCCATTCCATTGTTTTCCTCTATTTCTTTGCATTGATCACTGAGGAAGGCTTTCTGTCTCTCCTTGCTATTCTTTGAAACTCTGCATTAAAATAGGTATATCTTTCCTTATCTCCTTTGCCTTTCACTTCTCTTCCTTTCACAGCTATTTGTAAGGCCTCCTCAGACAGCCATTTTGCCTTTTTGCATTTCTTTATCTTGGGGATGGTCTTGATCACTGCCTCCTGTACAGTGTCAGGAACCTCCATCCATAGTTCTTCAGGCACTCTTTCAGATATAATCCCTTGAATCTATTTGTCACTTCTACTGTATAATCATAAGGGATTTGATTTAGATCATACCTGAATGGCCTAGTGGTTTTCCCTACTTTCTTCAATATAAATCTGAATTTCATGATCTGAGTGAGCCACAATCAGCTCCTGGTCTTGTTTTTGCTGACTGTAGAGAGCTTCTCCATCTTTGGCTGCAAAGAATATAATCAGTCTTATTTCTGTATTGACCATCTGGTGAGGTCCATCTGTACAGTTGTCCTCTGTGTTGTTGGAAGAGGTTGTTTGCTATGACCAGTGTGTTTTCTTGGCAGAACTCTATTAGCCTTTGCCCTGCTTCATTCTGTACTCCAGGGCCAAATTTGCGTGTTACTCCAGGTATCTCTTGACTTCCTACTTTTGCATTTCAGTCCCCTTTAATGAAGAGGACATCTTTTTTGGGTGTTAGTTCTAGAAGGTCTTGTAGGTCTTCATAGAACCATTCAACTTCAGCTTCTTCAGCTTTACTGGTTGGGGCTTGGATTACCCTTGATATTGAATGGTTTGCCTTGGAAACGAACAGAGATCATTCTGTCGTTTTTGAGATTGCATCCAAGTACTGCATTTGGACTGTTTTGTTGACTATGATGGCTGTTCCATTTCTTCTAAGGGATTCTTGCCCACAATAGTAGATATAATGGTCATCTGAGTTAAATTCACCCATTCTAGTGCATTTTAATTCACTGATTCCTAAAATGTCGGTGTTCACTTTTTGCCATCTCCTGTTTGACCACTTGCAATTTGCATTGATTCATGGACCTAACATTCCAGGTTCCTATGCAATATTGCTCTTTACAGCATCGGATTTTGCTTCTATCACCAGTCACATCCACAACTGGGTGTTGTTTTTGCTTTGGCTCCATCCCTTCATTCTTTCTGGAGTTATTTCTCCACTGATCTCCAGTAGTATATTGGGTACCTACCAACCTGGGGAGTTCCTCTTTCAGTGTCCTATCTTTTTGCCGTTTCATACTGTTCATGGAGTTCTCAAGGCAAGAATACTGAAGTTGTTTACCATTCCCTTCTCCAGTGGACCACTTTTTGTCAGAACTCTCCACTGTGACCTGTCTGTCTTGGGTGGCCCTACCCAGCATGGCTCATAGTTATATCCAACTCTATTTGGAATAAATTAAATAAGCAACTCAGGAAGTAAAAAGGCAATGGAAGAAAATACATGCATGTTTCTCTCTTAAAACAGATCACCAGCCCAGGTGGGATGCGTGAGACAAGTGCTCGGGCCTGGTGCACTGGGAAGACCCAGAGGAATCGGGTGGAGAGGGAGGTGGGAGGGGGGATCGGGATGGGGAATACGTGTAACTCTATGGCTGATTCATATCAATGTATGACAAAACCCACTGAAAAAAAAATAAATAAATAAAGGAAAAAAAAAAAAAAGAGTAGACCTTAAGTCCTTAGTGAGAACTTGAGTTTGGTGTTTTGTTTTTTTTTTTTTTAAGCCACACTGTGTGGCTTGCAGTGTCTTAGTTCCCAGAACAGGAATTGATCCCTGACCACAGCAGTTGAAAGTGCCTGAGTTCTAACCACTGGACCACCAGGGAACTTTGAACTTGAGTTTTCTTTTAGCATACATCCCCTTGATTTATGATCTGTGAGGTTACATTAGTTCTGTATTTCTCTTAGTGATGCATATAAATTTTTAGATATTGCAAATAATCCTATCTCAAATAATTTTGAAATTTTTGTCCATCTTATTTTGTCAGGACATAAAAAAAGCTAAAGTTGAAAATACAGAGGTTCCTCTGTGCTTTCATTCCCAGCATATAAGAATTGTAGTCATGTGGTTTGCGTGTAAGTGTTCACATATGCATTTGTAAAATAATTGGAGAGGAACATGTTAACAAATTAACACAGTCTGTTAAGGTCTTGGGATCTGACTTTTTCATTTTCCTGAAATTTTAAAAGGTACTTTTTTTATAATAAATAAAAATGAAAAAGGAAAAGTAAGTCAGACATTAATTTGAAAATTACTATGTTAAAATTTGAGTAGTGTTCTTAATTTATTACATTTAATTCACTCTTGTAGATGGTAAAAAGAACATTTAATCACAGTCCAGAGTTTTTATTGGGTACTTAATCTGTTCAAACAAACATATTAAATATTTGAATAGTTGAGGAATTTAAAAATATTTGTTCTTAAGATACATAATGTTTTTTGGGGGAGGTGAGGGGGTTATTGAGTGTGGTTATCACATGTTAGAAATAAGAAGCAAGTTCCACCTTGAAACCTACTATAGTTTAGTTTTCCCTCTTTCTCTTCTTTCCCCTCTTCCTTCTTCTCCTGTTTAGTCCTCTCTTTCTCTCTCTTATTACCCTTTGTATATTTTGCCTGTTTCCTGATAGATTAGTCCCAGGTGACTTTAGTCAATATGCCAAGCATTGGTGATATTGTTTATATAGTTTTGTGTGCTTTCTTATAAGGAGTAGGAACTTTACCACATAAAACTTCCTTAGAATTCCTTCTGAAAACTTCTAATTTTCCAGTCTTACTATCACCAAAAATAGAGGTTGGCCTTGCATTTTTTAAGTGGTAACCTGAATAGTCAGTGGTAGAATTAGACTGGAAAAATTTTAGTATTTTTAGAGAAAATGTACTTTTAAAGCAATATGCTAAACCACAAGGACCCGGAGTTCTTTCCTTTGAGCTGTGCATTTACTGTTTGTGCTTCTGAGCTGAAGTGAAACAGACTGTATTCTATAATATCAAACAATAAAAATGTTTGACTGTTTTCTTTCTCAAAGAAACTTTTTGTTTATAAGGCACAGTTATATCCATTCATAGGCCTTGGGACTATATATGTGACTATATGTGAATACATAGTATCCATAGGACAAATACTTCTTTGGAAGCAGAACAAACAAAATTCTGTATGATCTGTAAACATCAGCTTTTTTCAAGGATGCTCACAGTGTACCCTCTTCCCTTTTAGGGCCTCTTTATCTTAAAGAGAGTAAAGTAAGACAGGTGATTTTCACAGCTTTGGATATTTGTCTTAATTTTAGTAATAATAAGTATTGATTGAGTTTTTATCATGTACCACACACCATACTAGGCACTTCCCATTATATGCTGCCCTCACAATGCTGTTTGAAATAATACTAAATCTCACTTCCCAGAAAAATATGGAAAATTATCATACTTTGTTATAGTATGTGATCACATCTGTTTGGAGCTCCCCCTTTCAATTTTGGATTTTTAGGTAAAGAAACTCAGTGAGAACTAATGGGGAAAATGCAGATAACCAATACTAATGAGAAATTTTAGAAATTTGAAAATAAGAGAAATACTAAAAACAAAAGAAGACTCACCATAATAACATAAATGATAGTACCAAAAGTAACACATAGAGATCCAAGTATACTGAAACTTAGTATGTTGTTTATATTTCTTCAATGATTTTTCTTAGATTTAGATAGAATTGAAGAATATTTAATCAAAGAAATTAGATTTAACAAAGTAACTTAATTTCCCAAGGTAGAAATACAAGCTACAATTTTTTAATATTAATGGAGCCTGGCAAGCATTCTAATATATAAATTGGAAATATTCTTACATTATAAGTCTCAAAAGCTTTAATAAACCAATCTAACCATTAAATATCATAGGAAAATAAGGCTTATAAAATCAAAAGTTGTTAAGCTCATAGAATTGTCCTTATGTATATAATATTAAAGTAAGGGAAAATTAATAATATTTTTAAATGATTAACTTCAGAAAAGCAGTTTTTCTCCCAATCTTTTAATGTGATTAAGTGACCTTGCTATGTGAATAAAAGAATAAGAAAATTATATAAACCGAGTTCAACCATTTAATAAATATTTATTGACCACCTACTCTGTGCCAAGCACTGTGTGAGGCATTTGGTATGCATCAGTGGGAGGACAATGTTCACTGCCCTCATGGAACTTAACGTTTTCATAGGGGAGGCAGACAGCAAACATAGTAAGTATGTTAGGGAATGATAAACATAGTAAGTAAACTATGCAAAGCAGTAGGGCAGTGGAAAGAGGGTGTGGGAGGGATAACCAGGCTACAATTTTAAATAGGGAGTCGGGGTATGCCCTCATTAAGAAGGTGACATTTAAGCCAAGACTTAAAGGAGATAAGGGAATCTAGTCAAAGAACTGGCCAAAGAGCCCTCCAGGAGAAAGGAACAGGTGGTGCAAAAGGCCTCAAGGTCAGAGTGCCTCGCAGATTTGAGGACAGCAGAGTTGGACAGCAGTGAGCAAGCAGGGGAGAACACTAGGTATGGAGGTAGACAGGTAACAGGTAAGAGTGATACAGATTCTGTAAAGATTTGGGGGTTATTCTAGAGTGAGACGAGGTGCCCTTATACAGTTTTTAGCAGAGGAGTGATGTGACCTAACTCATGGTTAGGAGAATCAGTTTGGCTACTGTGTTGATAATTGACTATAGGAGGGCAAGGGCAGCAACAGAGACAATTTAAGAGGCTATTGCAATAATCCAGAAAAAAATAATGGTGGTTCAGACTAGTATGAAAATAGTGAGAGAAGGTTACTTTCCTTGTACACTTTGAAAGTAGAGCCCTCAAGATTTCCTGACAGTTTGGATGCGGGGTGTATGAGAAAGAGGAGAGTCAAGAATGACTGCAACGTGTTTTGCGTGATCGATTGGAAGGGATTAGAGTTGCCCTCAGCTGAGATGAGGAAGGCTGAAAATTGAGCTGGTTTGGGGGATGGAGGCAGAAGAGAAGGTCCATTTCGGACTTGTTAAATTTGAGATGTCAGGCAGGCATTTGGACTAGAGCTGTAAGCTTGGAAGTCATTAGCATGTAGATGAAAGTAAATCTGTGCCCATGAAACTGGATATATGTTGCCTGGCAATGGGGCATCAACAAGGCAGCAAGGTAACTGAAAACTACACATCTCACAACTGTGCCTGGGGCCAGTATTGCTTATAGCCCAGTTCTTCTCACCAATTAAGGACTAAAATCAATTCTCAAGAGTTTGGGGACTAAGTAATATACTATATGTAAAGTAGTAGGCATTCAATAATTGTTTCTGTTCCTTTCATACATTTCACCATTTAAAGGAAAAGGCAGCTTAAAAGTAGGCTGTCTGCATTTAGCCTCTTCATTCTTCAGTAGTGTTGGTTTGGGAAAATTGTGAATGAATTACATTCACCTGTTTTACTAGAAAATGAGACTATTGGATTACTAAAGCATAAGGCAAAATACAGGGTAATATTAGGCTTAATGTGAAAGCTGAAGAGAAGAATATGCAAAGGATAATAGAAAATCAACCTGTATTCCCTTAGTTACCAGTGGTTCCTATACTTCATGGCACCCTGGAATTATCTGGGCATCTCTTAAAAATATTTATATCTGACTTCTACTCCTAGACTTTCTGACCTACTTGGTATGGCATACAAGCTGGGCATCAAGGGTTTTAAGATCTCTACAGTGGATGTAATGTGTACCAAAGTTTGATAATTATTGTGATATACAGGTTTATTTTGTTTTCTTCCTAATGGAACCATCACTAATAATCACAGTATTCAAATTTCATTTTATAATTTACTTTTTTCTTTGCTGGTACTAAAAATGAAAGCAGCTCTCAAGAAGAGGTCCTCTTAAGGGCATTATGCTAAGGGTAATAAGTCAAAGAAAAATACTGTATAATCTCACTTACATGTGGAATCTAAAACTGCAAACAGAAAACTCACAGAGAACAGATTGGTGGCTGCCAGTGGCAGTGACGGGGAGAGGAGTGAAGGGGTGAGAGGTAGGGAGTGGGGGAAATAGGTAAAAGGATTCAAAAGGTATAAGCTTTCAATTATAAAATAAATCATGCAAATGTAATGCACACCATGGTGAATATAGTTCATACGATACTGTATTGTTGAAAATTGCTAAGAGAATGGATCTTAAAAGTTCTCATCAGAAGAAAAACATTTGTAACTATGTATGGTGATGTTAAAATAGAAAAAAGGGAAGGGGAGAGGAGGGGGTCAATGGGGAGAGAAGGGCCTCAAGGCAGAGTAGAATAAATGAGCCTGCTGTAAATCATCCAAATGAGAAATTATGGTCATAATTTGTTGTAGATTCTTGGCAGCTATTCACCTGGCCATTTATTTGTAGTATGTGAAAAAGTGAAAGTGTTAGCTGCTCAGTCGTGTCCAACTCTTTGCGACCCCAGGGACTGGAGTCCCAACCCAGGGATCAAACCCGAGTCTCCTGCATTGCAGGCAGATTCTTTACAGTCTGAGCCACCAGCGTGGAAGAGCCCCAAACTGGAGACAGCTGTGATGTCCTGGTAGCTGCTTTAGATCTGGAGTGAGAAGACTTGGAGTGAGATCCTAGATCTTGTGCTTGTTATCAGAGCCGTGGTGGGCAATTCATTTAACCTTCCTGAAATTCAAATTTCTTTCTTCCTTTCTCCCTTCTTTCTCCCATGAGAATGTGCAAAGCTATTTTCTCTGGTTGTTTTAATTGTTTTTAAAAGCTAATGTATGTGAAGGTAAATTATAAAGAGTTATATTAAAATCCGAAAGAATTATTATTTGAAATTAACCTCAGAAGTGACGTGACATTGCAAAGTGTAATGATTTTCTGCAAGGGGATAATTTTTTTTTCCTGTATTTTTTCACTGATTTAAGAATGGAACTCTGCAATCAGTAGGTAATAAATGCTATTGAACTTACATTTGGCAGGGAAAGTGTTACTTTGTATTTATTTCTTAAACAGTGCATTGTGCTGTGCAGTGATTATATTTGCTCAGTTGTGTCTGACTCTTTTCGACCCCATGGACTGTAGCCCACCAGGCTTCTCTGTCCATGGGGATTCTCCAGGCAGAAATACTGGAGTGGGTTGCCATGCTCTCCTCCAGGGGGTCTTCCCAACCCAGGGATCGAACCCAGTTCTCTCACATTGCAGGTGGATTCTTTACTGTCTGAGCCCCCAGGGAAGCCCATACATTGCATTAAATAGGGGAAAAAACACAAGTGTTGTCACTTATCAAATCTCTGTCAGTAGGCATGTTCCATAACTCAGGTTTCTTTTCTCTTATATATTGGGGATAATAATATCTACCTTCCAGGGCTGATGTGTGAAATTCAAGTGTAAAGTGCCATGTGTAGTGACTGGCACAGAGTTGGCAGGAAATGTTAATCCCTTTCTTCCCTCCAAGAGTATGAATCTTGGGATAATAATTTTTAAATCTGAGTACTAATTATTTCTCACTAACCAAAAAAATCTTAACTGGCATTTTTGTTTTGCTGATTTCTATGTCAGTTATTAAAATGACACCCCTCTCCCAAACCCTTGTCCTCCATGAATGCTTTGAAAAACATGTTTGTTTGGTATGCTTTTTCAGATACTGAAAAGAGCCATTTTACCATTAACTTTTTTTCTTTTCTTCAAGTTTACACCATGGATAGCACAAAGGAGAACAGTGACAGCGCAAAGGAGAAGAGTGACAATTACAGAGATGATCTTCTGCTCAGGATGGGACTTAATGATAATAAAGCTGGAATGGAAGGATTAGATAAAGAGAAAATTAACAAAATTATAATGGAAGCCACAAAGGTATGTTTCTTTTTTTCTTTCAATATCTTTAACTTAGTAACCTTTTTACTTTTTTTAAATAGAAAATTAGTGAGTTTTAGATAACATTTTAAGTATTTTAATATATAAAATTGTTAAGCTCCAATGCATGTAGAATAATCTCCCTTCTCTGCTAATGCTTTTGCATTCTGCTTGGTACTTAACATGCATATAGTATGCTTGTTAAAGCAAAGTAACATATACCTTCTTTTTCAGCCCTTTTTTCCCACCCCAAGAGGAGAATACTACAATTATGGATGTTTTTGTTTTTGTTTCAGTTATATCTTGGAAGTCTTTCTGTATAGAAAGTAAAGATCTTCCCTCTTTTTTATGCCTACATAGGTGGATATACTATTATTTATTGAACTAGCCAGAATCTTTGTTAATGAACATGTAAGTCATTTCTGGTCTTTCATCTTTACACATAATACTATGGTGAATAACCTTGTATTTCATAACTTTGCTGCTGCTGCTGTTGCTAAGTCGTTTCAGTCGTGTCCGACTCTGTGCGACCCCACAGATGGCAGCCAACGAGGCTCCTCCATCCCTGGGATTCTCCAGGCAAGAATACTGGAGTGGGTTACCATTTCCTTCTCCAGTGCATTCATGCATGCTAAGTTGCTTCAGTCATGTCCGACTCTGTGCGACCCCATGGACAGCAGCCCACCAGGCTCCTCCGTCCATGGGATTCTCCAGGCAAGAATACTGGAATGGGCTGCCATTTCCTTTTCCAATTTCATAACTTTACATATGGGCAAATATAACTATAGGAGAGATTTCCTGAACCAAATACAGATAGCTTGAAAGGATATATACATGTATAGTTTTCAATGAATTGCTCAATTGCCCTCCATAGTATGTGTATCAATTTACATTTCCACTGCCAGTATATAAGAGTATATTGAAACCATACCAACACAGTATGTTACCATACTTTTGGATTTGCCAGTCTTCGGTAATGCAGTGTAGCATTAATTTATATTTCTCATAAAATTTCAAAAAGTTTGTAAGATACCATTAAAAATACAAAGATAAGCAACATACTAGAGTAAAATACCTATTTTCAAAACACACATCTCTTAAAGGACTTACATCCAGAAAATATGGATTATTCTTACAGCTCATTAATGAGAAGACAACCCAATCAAAAAATGTGCAAAACATATAAATAGACACTTTACTAAGGAAGATATAAGAATGGCTCATGAGATGTTCATCAGTCATTAGGAAAAAGCAAATTAAAACCACAGTGAGGGACTTCCCTTGTCGTTCACTGGTTAAGAATCCTCCTTCCACATTTGCTAACAAGTATGAAAGGGGAAATTAACAGTAGCACAGTAATAGCGGGAGACTTTAATACCCCACTCACACCTATGGATAGATCAACCAAGCAGAAAATTAGCAAGGAAACACAAACTTTAAATGATACAATGAACTGGTTAGACCTAATTGATATCTGTAGGATATTTACCCCAAAATAATGAATTTCACCTTTTTCTCAAGTGCACACGGAAAATTCTGCAGATTAGATCATATCCAGGGCCATAAATCTAGCCTTGGAAAATTCAAAAAAATTGAAATCATTTCAGGCATCCTTTCTGATCACAGTGCAGTAGGATTAGATGTTAATTACAGGAAAAAAAACTATTAAAAATACAAACATATGGAGGCTAAACAACATGCTTCTGAATAACCAACAAATCACTGAAAAAATAAGAAATCAAAATATGCATAGAAACAAATGAAAATGAGAACACTACAACCCAAAACCTATGCAATTCAGTAAAAGCAGTGCTAAGTGGAAGATTCATAGCAATACAAGCATACCTCAAGAAACAAGAAAAATCAAATAAGTAATCTAACTTTACATCTAAAGCAACTAGAAAAAGAAGAAATGAAGAACCCCAGGTTCCTTAGTAGAAGGAAAGAAATCATAAAAATTAGAGCGGAAATAAATGAAAAAGAAACAAAGGAGACTATAGCAAAAATCAACAAAACTAAAAGCTGGTTCTTTGAGAAGATAAATAAAATAGACAAACCATTAGCCAGACTCAAGAAAAAAAGAAGAATCAAATCAACAAAATTAGAAATGAAAATGGAGAAATCACAACAGACAACACAGAAATACAAAGGATCATAAGACACTATTATCAGCAACTATATGCCAATAAAATGGACAACCTGGAAGAAATGGACAAATTCTTAGAAAAGTGTAACCTTCCAAAACTGAATCAGGAAGAAATAGAAAATCTTAAGAGACCCATCACAAGCACAGTTGAAACTGTAATCAGAAATCTTCCAGCAAACAAAAGCCCAGGACCAGATGGCTTCACAGGTAAATTCTACCAAAAATTTAGAGAAGAGCTAACACCTATCCTACTCAAACTCTTCCAGAAAATTGCAGAGGAAGGTAAACTGCCAGACTCATTCTGTGAGGCCACCATCACCCTAATACCAAAACCAGACAAAGATGCCACAAAAAAAGAAAACTACAGGTCAATATCCCTGATGAACATAGATGCAAAAATCCTTTAAAAAAATTCTAGCAAACAGAATCCAACAACATATTAAAAAATATCATCCATCATGACCAAGTGGGCTTTATCCCAGGGATTCAAGGATTCTTCAGTATTCACAAATCAATCATTGTGATACACCACATTAACATATTGAAAGATGAAAACCATATGATTATCTCAATAGATACAGAGAAAGCCTTTGAAAAAATTCAACATCCATTTATGATAAAAACTCTCCAGAAAGCAGGAATAGAAGGAACACGAGTGCTGTGTGCGTAGTTGCTCAGTCATGTCTGACTCTTGCAACCCCATAGGCTTTAGCCTGCCAGGCTCCATGGGATTCTCCGGGCAAGAATACTGGAGTGGGTTGCCATTTCCTTCTCCTGGGGATCTTCCTGACCCAGGAATCGAACCCATGTCTCCTGCATTGCAGGCAGACTCTTTATCCACTGAGCGACGAATACTTCAACATAGTAAAAGCCATGTATGATAAACCCACAGCAAGCATTATCCTCAAAGGCGAAAAATTGAAAGCATTTCCCCTAAAGTCAGGAATAAGACAAGGGTGCCCACTCTCACCACTACCATTCAACATTGTTTTGGAAGTTTTAGCCACAGCAATCAGAGAAGAAAAAGAAATAAAAGGAATCCAGATTAGAAAAGAAGTAAAACTCTTGTTTGCAGATGACATAATCCTCTACATAGAAAACCCTGAAGACACCACCAGAAAATTACTAGAGCTAATCAGTGAATATAGTAAAGTTTCAGGATATAAAATTAATACACCAAATCCCTTGCATTCCTATACACTAACAATGAGAAAACAGAAAGAGAAATTAAGGAAACAATCCCACTCACCATTGCAGTGAAAAGAATACAATACTTAGGAGTAGATCTACCTAAAGAAACAAAAGACCTATATATAGAAAACTATAAAACACTGATGAAAGAAATCAAAAAGGACACAAATAGATGGAGAAATATACCATGTTCATGGCTTGGAAGGATCAATATAGTGAAAATGAGTATACTACCTAAAGCAATCTATAGATTCAATGCAATCCCTATCACGCTACCAACGGTATTTTTCATAGAACTAGAACAAATAATTTCACAATTTGTATGGAAATACAGAAAAACCTCGAGTAGACAAAGCAATCTTGAGAAAGAAGAATGGAACTGGAGGAATCAACCTGCCTGACTTCACGCTCTACCACAAAGCCACAGTCATCAAGACAGTATGGTACTGGCACAAAGACAGAAATATAGATCAATGGAACAAAATAGAAAGCCCAGAGACAAATCCACGTACCTATGGACACCTTACTTTGATAAATGAGTGGAAAATATACAATGGAGAAAAGACAATCTCTTTAACAAGTGGTGCTGGGAAAACTGGTTAACCACCTGTAAAAAAATGAAACTAGAACACTTTCTAACACCTTACACAAAAATAAACTCAAAATGGATTAAAGAGCTAAATGTAAGACCAGAAACTATAAAACTCCTAGAGGAAAACATAGGCAAAGCACTCTCTGACATAAATCACAGCAAGATCCTCTATGACCCACCTCCTAGATTAATGGAAATAAAAGCAAAAATAAACAAATGGGACCTAACTAAACTTAAAAGCTTTTGCACAGTGAAGAAAACTATAAGCAAGGTGAAAAGACAACCTTCAGAATGGGAGAAAATAATAGCAAATGAAGCAACTGACAAAGAATTAATCTCAAAAATATACAAGCAGCTCATGCAGCTCAATACCAGAAAAATAAACGACTCAATCAAAAAATGGGCCAAAGAACTAGACATACAGATGGCTAAAGAAGACATACAGATGGCTAACAAACACATGAGAAGATGCTCAACATCACTCATTTTCAGAGAAATGCAAATCAAAACCACAATGAGGTACCATCTCACACTGGTCAGAATGGCTGCCATCAAAAAGTCTACAAACAATAAATGCTGAAGAGGGTGTGGAGAAAACAGAACTCTTACACTGTTGGTGGGAATGTAAACTAGTACAGCCACTATGGAGAACGGTGTGGAGATTCCTTAAAAAACTGGAAATAAAACTGCCATACGACCCAGCAATCCCACTGCTGGGCATACACACCGAGGAAACCAGAATTGAAAGAGACACATGTACCCTAATGTTCATCACAGCACTGCCTGCAATAGCTAGGACATGGAAGCAACCTAGATGTCCATCAGCAGATGAATGGATAAGAAGGTTGTAGTACATATACATAATGGCTATTAAAAAGAACACATTTGAGTCAGTTCTAAGGAGGTGGATGAAATTGGAGCCTATTATACAGAGTAAAGTAAGTCAGAAAGAAAAACACCAATTAGCACATATATATGGAATTTAGAAAGATGGTAATGACAACCCTATATGCAAGACAGCAAAAGAGACACAGATGTATAGAACAGACTTTTGGACTCTGGGAGAAGGTGAGGGTGGGATGATTTGGGAGAATGGCATTGAAACATGTATATTACCATATGTGAAATAGATGACCAGTCCAAGTTTGATACATGAAACAGGGCACTCAAAGCTGGTCCACTGGGACAACCCAGAGGGATGGGGTGGGGAGGGAAGTGGGAGGGGGTTTGGGGTCGGGGACACGTGTACTCCTGTGGCTGATTCATGTCAATGTATGGCAAAACCCACCACAATATTGTAAAGTAATTAGCCTCCAATTAAAATAAATAAATTAAAAAAAAAAAGAATCCACCTTCTAATGCAGGGGATGTGAGTTCAATCCCTGGTTGGGGAACTAAGCCCAACTATAGAAGCCCATGGACCACAACTAACGATGCCCCCCACATGCCACAATGAAGACCCAGTGTAGCTAAAAAAAACCCAAAAAACCCAAAACCACAATGAGATACAGAGTATTATAGCCTAGAATGGCTGTAATAAAGACAAACAGTAACAGATTTTGCAAGGATATGGAGAAATTGGTATCCTTATACATTGCCGGTAGTCTTGTGAAATGCTTCTGCCATTTTGGAAAATGGTTTTTGCAGTTCCTCAAAAGGTTAAGTGGGGAGTTGCCATGTAACACAGAGATTCTACTCCCAGGTACATATCCAAGGAAGGTGAAAACATGTGACCACATAAAATGTACACAATTGTTCATTGCAGCCGTTTTCATGATAGCCAAAATGTAAAAATGATCTCAATGTCCATCAGTCTTATAAATGGGTAGATAGTATGTTCACTGATGGAATGATAGATTATTTTCTAAAAGTTACTTTCTACATTTTATTTAATGGCTAATATTAAATATTCAAAAGTACTGTTTACCTAAAACAGACTGCTAATTATTTCTCCATTAAAAAAAATGATGGCTTTGTTTGAGATTAGCAGAGAATTGCAGTTCAAGGACTGCAGCCATGGTAAGCCACGTGCAAGTGCTTAGCAAAAATGAAGGGAAGAACTCTTTCCAAGAGGAGAAAAGGAAGTTGGCAAGGGTATATAGTAAACAGAGGCCATGACTTTTCATTGCCTGAGTCGTTGCCAGGAAAGGTTTTTTTGATGCTTTCTGCTATCATCAAAGGGGGCCAGAGCTCCCTCTTCTGATCTCTGAGTATTTAATTGAGGTTTCTGTTAGTTAATTTTTTACCATAAATTTACAATGAAAGTAAAGGAGATAATTGATGACCCAGCTGACTAAATCCTTGGATGTGCCCGGAGGATCCCACCTAGGATATGCTTTTATTTCCCAAATGCAGATCTGTACTCATCTTGAAGAGTTTGTACTGTGCTTACTGCCTCACAACAATCTTGTGATTTAGGTAGCTATAAGTTCATTTTACAGATTAGGGAGCCTGAGGCATAGTAAGATGAACTTTAGGATCACCGAGCTAGTAAGTAATGGAGGTAAGTTTTGAATTCAAGCCATTCTCTTTCTAGAGCCTGTACTCTTAGCCATCAGGTTCATAGTGATGCTTTCCTTCAGCCCTTTCTCTTATGCTTTGCATTGTTTTCCTACATTAGGGGTCCAGATTTTATGGAAATGAGCTCAAGAAAGAAAAGCAAGTCAACCAACGAATTGAAAATATGTTGCAACAAAAAGCTCAAATTACCAGCCAGCAGCTGAGGAAGGCACAATTACAGGTATTAATTCAATTGCTAAATATAGTAGGCCCTGATAGAATAATAATTGGTAGTTAAAATGCATCATGGCCAAATTATAACTGAAAACAAGGTGAAATGTAAATGTTTGTTACATTGTAAAGCATAAAAATTTAACAAATGTGCATACACCTTTGTAAAAAATTGCTCTATGTTTTTACATAAAGACGCACACCTAAACATTGTCACCTCCATTATACAGGAGAGTAGATGGAGCCTTAGTTAGGTTAAGTGACTTGCCCAGCTTCATATGACGGGTAGTTGTCAGAGCTAGGATTTAATCCAAATCATATGTTGCAGTTGGAAAAGGCCCCAAGATAAATGTGACATGTTTTTTGAAAAACTAATTTTTCAAAAAATATTTGGGGGAACATGTTAACTAATTAAATTTAGAAGTACTTTGAAACGTAATTGTGTTATAGTAAAACAAAAAGTCATGTAAATAGTAAAATGCCAAATGTACATGAATTTTTAAGATAAAACACGAGACTTCTAAAAGTTTGGGGTCATTTGGCTTCTTTGGCATCTTTGGGGAATAAATGCTCAATTTCCTGTGGTATTACAAGTTATTTCAATAGAAAAGTTTGAGAAGAGCCAGTCTATAAGGCATTAGGTGGTAGAATGAGAACTCAAGGCAGTAAAACTAAAGTTTACATTTAGAGAGTTTTACCCTCTATCAAAATCTGATTCAGTTTTACAAAGTACTTTAAGCTATAACATAGCAATAAATTTATAACATTAATCGAGTGTGCTATAAAATTCTTCTCATGATGGGAGTTCAGATATTATAAATTTAGTTTTCTTTACCAAACTAGTATGTCGTCTTTTTTGGACATATGCTTTCCTAGAGCACAAGCTAGTTTTTTATCTTCTATGTTGAGTAGTCTGCTATCATGACTAAAGATAATTTGTCAAATCATCGTTTTTAATGTTTCATGGCAGGTCAGTCCGTGGAGGTACATAATATTGTGATGATCATTTGTATTCATGTATCTTTGCACTCTTGTCCTGTTATTTTCACCAAAGATTGTACCATTTTACATTTTCAACATAAAAATGATGGTTTCCTCACATACTTGTGTAAAACTCCATTTTATCAACTTTATCAGTCTTTTAGTTTTTGCTGATACAATGTCCAAAATATTGTTGTTTTACTTTGCCCTCGTTTGATTACAACAGAGAAAGAATGTCTTTTCATATGTAAGTTAGCCATCAGTATTTCCCTCTTATGTGAGTAGCCTCCTTTATTCTGTTAGGATATAGGCTAAGTAACTGGCACAAGAGACCCTAAAATATAATGGTTCAGATAAGTTTATTTCTTTCCCATATTATAGGTTAAGTAGTCCCAGCTGCTCTGGTGGTTCTGATCACCGTAGTAATTTAGAGACTCAGGTTCTGTTATACATTGAAAGAAAGAAAAAGGAGAGAACTTCATTGAAGGAAAGTAATTTGCTATTAAGCTAGTGAAAGAGAAGTTACGCATGTTACCTTAGCTCACATTTGAGTTTCATGGCCACACCTAAGTGCAAGAGAAGCTATAAAATATATTTTCTAAGTGGGTGGCCATATGCTCAACTAAAAATCTATTACTATGGAAGGAAGAGAGTAGACTTCAGGGTTCAACTAGCAGTCCAAGGCAATATTCTTTGCTCACATTTCTAGAGTTTATTTCTCCTCATTTATAGATCTTATCGTATAATAAATATTTTTTGTCTGTCACTCGTAAAGATTTTTCTAATATGTACCACACAATTTTATTTATTAAATGATAATAATATAGTTTAATATTCCTCCTCACCACTCTTCTTTAGAAAAACATTTTCTCTTCATCCATTGTTTTTTTCATACAAGATTAAGCATTATTTCATCAAGTTAAAAAGAAATTCCATTCAGTCCAAAGTAACATTGTTTTTAAATTGATATTACTCCTTAGGCAGTTTAGTTTCTGGAACTCTTTTTGCTTTATAGCCTACAAATATCTTTAATAAAGTTTTAAAGATGTAATACATAGGAGTGGCATAGCAACGTCTTGCTGTTTATACTACTTTAAAAACTCATATCCTTAAATATGCTAATAATCTGAAGAAATAGAGAATCCCTTACATTGTGTAGCAGAACTTCACGTTTTGTTACGGTTTTAGCTGACTCTTCCATGGGAGGCTCTGTGGCATCTTTTGCAAGGGAAATGGCAGGAAGTGTGTTTTTTGTTGATTATAAAATTGTTTCAGTTTTTGAGCTTCCTTTAAAAGAAGTTATATAAGTGGGAGGGGATTGAGGAAATCCTAAGGAGGCTAGAAGGTCTGAAAGAACAGAGAGGTTTTCATGGGAAATGTGTTTCTGTTTTAGAGTAATGAAATTTCCAAACAGATTTTATTATATGTAATAAGTAAGCTCTGAAGGCATGAATTCCCCCGATGTTTCTTCAGAACCTCCCTAAGTATCCCTACCCGATCCCATCCTCATTAAACTTAAAAGCATAATCATTTTTGTAGCTGTCAGAGCATCTTAGTGTAGCTTGGGCTCATGAATAGATAAGCATCCATGTCATATTAAATGGCAACTAGTCAGTAAATCAGTGCGCTTTGACCACTTTAACAGTTGACTTGGAGAACTCAGATTTATTCCACAATTTTTAGGTTAATACTAAGTTAAGAAAATGAAAAACAGTATTTCTGAAGTAATCTCCTAAGTATAATCTTTTAAAAATAATTTTTAAAATGTAAATAAGACATAATATGGATATAAAATATGCCTCTAGATCTCTATTTGAGCTTATTTCAGTGTTAAATACTTTAAAAAATTTTTGTTTTAGGGAAGTATCATGATATAATGGAAAGAGTACAGGCTTTAGAGAAACCTGATTTCCAGGTTTAGTTCTAACATTTTGACCAGTTCTATGACTTAAGAGCAAATTACATAATCTTCCTCAGCTTTAGCTTCATATATAAAATGGGGATAATAAGTATCTCTGAATTAATTTGACCAGCGGGTTAGTTAACATAAGCATTTTGCATATTACATATAATATAATCAACAAATGTCATTTCTACTTTAAAAACTATAGGTAATATCACTAAGCCCTTACCACATCCCTAGATAAGTGTGTTACATGGGTATCTCTTTTAATTCTTTCCACCTTTTCAAATTGGTTTAGTCTCTCCTTCAGTTCAGTTCAGTCACTCAGTCGTGTCTGACTCTTTGTGACCCCATGGACTGCAGCATGGCAGTCCCTCTTTACAAATAAAGTAAAAATGAGAGGGGTTGAGTTGTCCACTATCATTTAACTAGTAAGTGGCAGGCCTGAGACCCAAACAAAGCCCTTACACACTGTGACAGACCCTGGCTCTGAACTGTAGCGAGAGGGACTAGGTACATGTTATATACTTGGGTATATACAAGATATATATATATGACTTGGAAGTCACTTGGAAGGAAAAATGGAGGGAAGGAAACCATGAATGAAGATTTCAGCAGATGAAACTGGAAAAAAGCAGTGGTGGTGTGCATTTGGTAGATGTAGAAGAAGAGTTCAGACAAGGGTGACTAATAAGAGATAGTAAAGGAAAGTGGAATGTGTGACTCATTCGGTGGCGAGGTTTCCTTTTGGCAACGGTACACTTGCTGTGAGCACAGAAAGACAACAGATGGTTGAAGAAACTGTCAGAGCATTAACTTATGAGTCTAAGGAGAGGTTTTTTATTATTCCCCCATTTGGCTTGCTTTCTATTTATTGTCTTCTTCCTTTTCAGTGTTTCTGGGTTAAGATACTTCAGATGCTTCTCCCTTATGCTCAGTCGACTCAATTCTTAGGCACATTTTCTGGGTTAATCTACCCTTGTTTTTATTAGTCCCCATGATTTGTTTACATCTTTTTAATGTCAGGATGTCATTCTCTATTTTAAAATTGAAGTACTGGGAATTCCCCTGTGGTCCAGTGGCTAAGACTCTGTGCTCCTGATGCAGGGGGGCTGGGTTCGATCCCTGGTTAGGGAACTAGATCTCACATGCCACAACCAAGACTCTATGCAGCCAAATAAATAAAAATAAATGTTTAAAAAAAATAAAATAAAATTGAAGTACTGGAAGAAATAGTTATTTTAAATCTGGATGATAAATTGGAATAATGTTAAAAAAATTCTATTTATTAGATGTAGTGTCTCACTGTGAAATCAGCCTTCTCCAAACTTTTTCTACAAATACTATTTTCTCTTTTTAAATGAGATATATATACTATACGTATGTAATAAGTATATATATGTTGTTCAATGCTAAATCATGTCCATATATAAAAGAATAAAATTTATACTGATAAATATAAGTGGGTGTATAAGTCTCTCTTCCCTTTCTCTTTTATGAGGAATTTATTTGTATAGTTGCCGTTATTTATTTTCATGTTGCTAAACTTTAAGATTTACATTCTAAGTAACTTTCACATATCAGTAGAGTATTGTTAGCTATAGTCATCATACTGTACCTTAGACCCCAAATCTTATTCATCTTTTTTTTTTTAACTGAATTAGATCAGTTGACCTGTAACACTGTGTTAGTTTCAGGTGTACAACATAGTGTTTTGATATTTCTCTATGTTACAAAATGATCACCATGGTAGGTCTATAGTTACCATCTGTCATCATACAAAGTCACTATAATATTATTCCTCATGTTGTACATTTCATTCTCATGACTCATTTATTCTGTAACTGGAAGTTGGTACCTTTTATTTGTTTAAGTTTTTTTTTTTAAGTTTGTACCTTTTAATCTTCCAATGAGGAAAAAATTTCAAAGCAGATAGTCTTTCTTCTGATGGAACTCACAATTTAGAAGCTAGTACGGTAAGTGCCATCCTAAGAGCAAGTAAGGGAACACTGAATTCTGCGGCACAGGGGACAGAGGCCTGGTGTGACTGAGGGGCCTCTGAGCTCCTTGAGGGCTGGTGTCAGAACTGGGAAGGGCATTGTACGCAGAGCAGCAGCCTGAAGGCACAGAGCAGCTAGGTCACTCAGCGAGTTTCCGGCTAAACAAGGTTGGATCCTCTCGGAAGCCTCACTGTGGCTATTGGAGACAAATGTGAATCAGAGTGATTGTTTATAAAAGAGGGATTGCAGTTCTCTGTTTGTTTTCTCAGGGTTTTTTTTGTTTGTTTGTTTGCTTATTTGTTTTTGGTTTTACTTTTTCTAAAATGATTTTTAATTGGAGGATTAAATGAGTTA
This sequence comes from Cervus elaphus, assembly GCF_910594005.1. Lineage (NCBI taxonomy): Eukaryota > Metazoa > Chordata > Mammalia > Artiodactyla > Cervidae > Cervus > Cervus elaphus. The sequence continues at coordinate 92,765,236 of NC_057826.1, read as the reverse complement.
CAGTTTTGACTTGTACCTAGGAGTTAACTAGTGTCACTATAACATTAAGAAAGAAGACCTTGAAAAGAAAATTTCTGCAGAATGAAAACAAGGTTGAAGTCAAACAAGGGGGAAAGGCTCCATTATACCCCCATGAAAGTCTCCCACCTTTTAGAAAACCTTCTCTAGGGATTGTCACATTTCATTCAGAGCTCACCCCACTTGCTTATTTCTGGCTGTTTTTCTCTTAATTTTTTATTGCTTTGTTGTGAAGTTTTCCAGGGATCCTTTTATGAGTTAAAGTTGCATTTGTTAAACTTGGACCATGTGCCAGACACACTTCCACGCTCTTCATGTATTCTGTTTCATTCAGTAGCTTGCTTCTCTCTTCTCTTCATGATTTTACTTGAGGGTCTTACTGACTTCCTTATACGTTGCTAGATTAAAATGGTCACATAGCCACCGTCAGCTGCAGAGGAAGCTAGAATACCGTATATTTAGCTTTTGCAGCCTGCACGGTAGAGGCCACAAGAACGGAACACTTGGGAATGGGTGTGTTTGCTATGTAAGCTGTTTCTCACTGCCCTACTTTGGTTATTTCTTTCATTTCTCTGTCTTCTTTCTTATCAGTCCAACTGTTTTTCTCTAAAGAAACAAAATTCCTTAAAAATCAAGATTTCTCACTATTATTGTTGAAATTTCATGAAGTAATAAATTATAGATTAAATTTTCAATTATGATTCAAATAGACTACCAATTATCAAATTTTAGCCTTAAAATAGCAATTCTACAGAGGAAATGTTTACATCATGCCTTAAGACAATCAGTTGTACAGTACTATTCAATATAAACATCATATGCCAAAGTATAATCATTTATTGTACATTTCCTTTCTTAGTATTTTAAGACATTAATATTATGAGTCAGATGGAAGTTGTTTATTTTACCTAAACAGAAGCTTTTAGTTACAGTAAGTTTTCCAAATTTATAAAGCAGTAGAATCATTTGATATATAAGCAGTTGGAATGCTTTATTCATTCAGTAAATATTTATTAAGTACCTATTATGTACTTGTGGGTACTGAAAAATGAAAGAGTTGGTAGGGAATGATATTTGAGAACAGACTGCCCATGTTCTTGGAAATAAAAGCCATTACCAGCCTTAATAAACAATAATCAAATATATATAGATAGTATGGGAATGGGTGGATGAGTGATGGCCAGATGGATGGACAGAGACAAACAGACACCTACTGAAAATAAGATTGGTGTTTGGGACTTCCCTGGCAGTCCAGCAGTTAGCATTTGGTGCTTTCACTGCCATGGGCCTGGGTTCAATCCCTGGGCAGGGAACTAAGATCCCACAAGTGGAGTGGGGGAAAAAAAGAGTAGTGTTATGATTACTGTTATTTCAATATTATAGTCCTAAAATGTGTTAACTTTTCAAAAATTAAGGTTGACAGATTTGCAATGGAGTTGGAACAGAGCCGGGATCTGAACAGTACCATAGTGCACATTGACATGGATGCTTTCTATGCAGCTGTAGAAATGAGGGACAATCCAGAATTGAAGGATAAACCCATTGCTGTAGGATCAATGAATATGCTGGTAAGTAGGTAAGATTGGAGACAAAAAAGAAGTTTCGTGACATATTCATATTCAAGTAATCCTTACTGGTTCATGAAGGGAAAAGACCTTATTAAGCTCTACCAGTTCTATCAGAATATTTTTCTAGGTGTTTTACAGGTATTCACTTACTGAATCCTTTCAACATCACTTGAGGTACAAATTTTTATTTCCATTTGACAGATAAGAAGACAAATTCAAAGAAGTGTTTTATAATGTCCCCAGTGTTATCAGTTCAGTTCAGGTCAGTTGCTCAGTCGTGTCCAACTCTTTGCAACCCGATGGACTGCAGCATGCCAGGCCTTCCTGCCCATCACCAACTCCTGGAGTTTACTCAAACTTATGTCCATCAAGTTGGTGATGCCATCCAAACACCTCATGCTCTGTCATCCCCTTTTCCTCCTGCTCTCAATCTTTCCCAGCATCAGGGGCTTTTCCAGTGAGTCAGTTCTTCCCATCATGTGGCTGAAGTATTGGAGTTTCAGCTTCAGCATCAGTCCTTCCAATGAATATTCAGGACTGATCTCCTTTAGGATAGACTGGTTGGATCTCCTTGCAGTCCAAAGGACTCTCAAGAGTCTTCTCCAACACCACAGGTCAAAAGCATCAATTTTTTGGTGCTCAGCTTTCTTTATGGTCCAACTCTCACATCCATACATGACTACTGGAAAAACCACAGCCTTGACTAGACAGACCTTTGTTGGCAAAGTAATGTCTCTGCTTTTTAATATGCTGTCTTAAGTTGGTCATAACTTTTCTTCCAAGGAGTAACCATATGTAATTTCATGGCTGCAGTCACCGTCTGCAGTGATTTTGGAGCCCCCCCAAATAAAGTCTGTCACTGTTTCCACTGTTTCCCCATCTATTTCCTGTGAAGTGATGGGACCGGATGCCATGATCTTCGTTTTCTGAATGTTGAGTTTTAAGCCAACTTTTTCACTCTCCTCTTTCACTTTCATCAAGAGGCTCTTTAGTTCTTCACTTTCTGCCGTAAGGGTGGTGTCATCTGCATATCTGAGGTTATTGATGTTTCTCCTGGCAATCTTGATTTCAGCTTGTGCTTCATCCAGCCCAGCGTTTCTCATGATGTACTCTGCATATAAGTTAAATAAGCAGGGTGACAATATACAGCCTTGACGTACTCCTTTTCCTATTTGGAACCAGTCTGTTGTTCCATGTCCAGTTCTAACTGTTGTTTCCTGACCTGCATACAGATTTCTCAAGAAAATGTAATAAACCTGGTAAATGATAGAGTGGCATTTTATCTTTCTGTTGCAAATTAATTTTTCTTAAGTAATTGTTCTAGTTAAAGAGAATTGAAAAAGAAAGAAAAGGAAATGTGATTCTAAAGCAGAAATTTGCAAACAGTGGCCTACAGGCCAAATCCCGCCTGCTGCCTTATTTTGTAAATAAAGTTTTATTGAATTCAGCATTGTCAGTCAACTATGTGTGTGTGCCTAGTGGCCCAGTCGTGTCGGATTCCATGACCCCGTGGACTGTGCAGCCAGCCAGGCTCCTCTGTCAATGGAATTTTCCAAGTTAGAGAACTGTAGTGGGTTGCCATTTCCTACTCCAGGGGATCTCCCCAATCAGGGACTGACCCCACATCTCTTCTGCCTCCTGCATTGGCAGGCGGATTCTTTACCACCGTGGCACCTACTCCAATAAAAATTTAAAAAATCTTGTTGGAGCAGTGTCACACCCACTCACTTATTGTTGTTTCATTAAAAGAGCAGAGTTAGGAATTGCCGCAGAGACCACATGATCTGCAAAGCCTAAGGTATTTGAGCACTTACAGCAAAAGTTTACCAACACAAATTTTGGAGTAAGGTGTTTTATTAATATGAGTCCTGTAACTAAGTAGTTCTTTCCATGACTTGAAACCTTTGCATTTCTGTTACTGTGTGGCTTTTCCTTATTACCACCCTCACCATAGCAGGTAAGTGACCACGACAGCTGTGTGTAGCCAAAAATGGGTTGGGAGTTAGAAACAGCAACTGAAATAGATGAGTTTGGTTTAAAAAAAAAAAATAGACGAGAAATAAGGAAGGTTCTTCTTTGTTCTAACTCTTTTCAATGCCTTCGATAGCTATTAACATGATTCCTGAGTTGTTATTTTATTATGAAACTACAGTCTGTTTGTTCATTCTCTCTGCTCCCACAAGTATGTAGGCAACTGACAGTCCTGGTTCTAAAATAACTTTATAGGAAAGTACACTCCCCTTTCCTACAAATCATCAACTAATACTTAAAAAAAGTATTCAGTGTTATTAAGAATATGTATCACCATGTATTTATGTGAAATTATGCACATGAGCCCCTTAGTACTTAGTGAACGTTCGTTTGGGCCCATGATTCTGTAATTTGAGCCGAGTACAATGGGGAGGGTTTGTTCATCACACTTGGGGTTGGCTAGGACTTTGCCTGGAGCTGAGGGGTCCCAAATGGCTTCACTCACATCCCTCCAGCTATGAGCTTTCCCCTCCACGTGGCGCTTGCTCCTCCACATGGTCTTATTAAATCCTGTTATAAGATCTCTGTAATCTAACACGAGATCTTCACATAGTTGCTGGACCCCACAAAAGCAAAGGCAGAAGCTGCAGACTTCTTCATGCCTAGGTTTCAGGACTCATATAATTCACTCCCTCACATTCCTTTGGTCAAAGCAAGTCAACACCAGTCTCTTGGTAAGAGGAACTAGAGCCCACCTTTTGACAGGAGGAACTGTGAAAGATTGTGACTATGATCTACAGTCCCCCACAAATCTAAAGGTTAAAGGACGTCATATATAAAATTGTTTTTCTACTCTACTGCAGATCTAGCTTTTTTAATATCAATCCCAATAGATTTCTTCATATTAATATTTAAAGCATTGGTTTGTCTTCCAAGTGCTGTCTGCATTTTCTATTCCAGAATGTTGACCAAGGATTAGCATAGTTTTGATTACTATCAAGATTTTTAAATGCCACTTGAAAACTATAAATGGAAAATTTATATTATCATTTCTGAAATACCCTTTCATTTGGTAGATTTTGTTTTACATTCTTTGAATTTTCGCTTGAGATTCCAAGGATTCCATTTGTGATTAATTTTTTCTAAATGGTACTGTGGCCTACCACATTAGCCTAGATTATTGCCAGGTATTTTCATCAACAGGGTTTAATAAGTAATGTTTTCCTGTTTACTCTCATAATTATTAAGTTCCATCTCCTAGTTAAAATGTTTTCACCAAAAAAATTTCAGCCTTAAGAAATAAAGCTTAATTTTAAAAGTTCTTTTGTGCTTTAATCATTTCATGTTTGAGACTTAATTTAACTGACCATATATTAGACCATATATTTCTTTTTTTTCTAGATGAAAAATTTCCCAAATCCCAAATAGTGCAAATTCCAAATGCATAGTATTATACTATACTATTACTTTATATACTTTTACTTTCTGTAACTTCTATATTGTTTGTACTGTATAGCTTTATACTACTATAACTTTCAGGTAAATCTCCTTCTATCATCTAAACTTTTATATGTACTGTATTACAGATATTCATTAAAGCCAGTGAAGTTTAGTTCCTTGAAATGTAAGAGAACCTTTTTAATAGCACAGTCTTGCTTTTTACCTCATGTCACATTATAAATATGAGACAGCGGTGGGAGAGGGTCATGGTACTATACCATGATACGACGAAGTCAAAAGCTTGGTTTGAGACAGTGGCCTGTAAAAGAAATGTCTTTGAATTGAAAATGCACATCAGTCATGTGGTTCTCTTGAAAGCATTGATCAATATGTCAGTTTTGGTTTGAATGTTTTTCCCCGTGTGGCCCACTTTCTTTCAGTCTACTTCAAATTACCACGCAAGGAGATTTGGTGTTCGTGCAGCCATGCCAGGATTTATTGCTAAAAGACTCTGCCCACAGCTCATTATAGTGCCCCCAAACTTTGACAAATACCAAGCTGTGAGTAGAGAGGTAAGTCTGCTCTCTCACTCCTGCTTATAGCCTCCTGTTGATTTCGCGTCATATAGAGAGACAGGTCCAAATACCATAGCACATCAGAATCTATCCTTAGCTTATCCCTGAAAGTGTCCCTTCTACCACTTCCTCAGCTTATGGATCGAGCATTGAGCTGCAGCTATGTCCAGACTATGCCCTTCTATTTCCCAGTTTTTTGGGGGTTTTTTTTGCTTTTCCATGTGTTTTCTCATCTGCATAGAAAATTCTTATCTCCCCAGAAAACCCTGCATTACCTTAATTATAACCTAAATTAACTTTAGCTCTTTTTCTGTTAATGTGCAATGTACATTTTCTTTTTTTTTTTTTTTTTACATTTTCTTCTAGAATCACCTTATATTTATAATCTGCAGACTTAATTCCATATCATTAATTCCAAGCTCTTTTCTGAGTAAATTTTTTATCAATGTTTTTTAACAGTAACAACATTAACTTATTTTGATTAGCTGCTCTCCTGGCCCCAGAATCTAGTGAAGGTGCTTATGAGCATTTACTATCCCAAAAACCATAATCAAAGAAAAAGGGGAATAATATACTGCTTTGAAGAGGATTTCTGGAAAATAGAGATTTGATTATTCACAAAAATTGCCTAAAGTGTGATGTATGAAAAACTGTCCTTTCCTCTAGTTTCAGTAATAACTGGACCATCATGCCAGTGCTAAAACTGAAGTCAGAAATTGAAATTTTAGTGTACAGTGTCAAAATGTGTTTAGACTACTGCAGCAAAACGCACTGTTAAAGACTGCTGTCTGAATCGAAACACTTAAAAACTCCGGTCTCACACTTATTACCATTTAGTCATGTAAACTATCTTTAGATTCACGCTTCTTATTTGTGTTCCACCTCATTTCCCCTGGAAATGAGAGCTCCCCCAAATTAAAATGATATTCCACCCCAAATTTTTTTAAAGTTTTTAACAGTTCTTTCAAAAAGCAGTCTGTGGAAGCAGGTGCTTTGGTGCCTGCATCTGCAAAGGTGGTAGGGAAGGGGAGGCCCATTCACACGGGTCACCCCGTTATCTGTTGTTGTTGAGTCCTGTCTGACACTTTTGCAACCCCATAGACTGTAGCCCACCAGGCTTATCTGCCCATAGGATGTCCCAGGCAAGAATACTGGAGTGGGTTACCATTTCTTTCTCCAGGAAATCTTCCTGACCCAGGGCTCGAACCTATGTCTCCTGCATTAGCAGGAGGATTCTTTACCACTGAGCCACCTAGGCTTTTAATACTCATAAGTTTGAAAATCCTTCAAAGACTTTGTAAGAATTTTTTTAAGTTCTGCTTTAAGTCAGTAAAACTTCTGACAGCATAACAATGAGAACCAAATTGTTTTAGTTCCCTTTAGTCATTTACATAAGTTAGAGAAATCTGTCTTCAAATTTGATCAGGATCTAACTAGTTTATTTGCAGATGACAAGTGGGTTCTTATCTGTAAATGAACTGTAGTGCAGATGTACTGACAACAAATGCATCAATATTTATGGCTTGTTTAAAAGTTTAAGAAAAAGCCATTTTTGTTTTATCCAAAAGAGTGGAGTTGCTTTAACTGTTCTCCAAGCCTCAGTACTTTGTTTTCACTGGAGCCTGTCTATTTTTGTTCTTGAAGAAGTATCTCATGTAAAGGAAGTTAGTGAGCACTCCTTGTCTCCAGAGAGCACTTCTCATTCAGAATCATCTTAGCTGGCTGCCAACTACTGACTTTCCAGTTTCATCTTCACGAAAAAGATTCCATTTAAGCACATTGTGAAAATGATTTCTTCTATAAGAACAAAGCTAATTAAGGTACTTTCTGAGTAAAGCTTGGCCAAGTTTTTTGTGACATTTCCTAAAATTACCTTTGATTCAGCTGTTCATAGTTATGTTAAACGAAAAAGCTTTCTTTTTATAAAACGTCTAGAAAGATTTTTCTCATGATACCGCAGACAGCTTTATAACACTAGATGAAACATTACATATTTCAGCAAATATGTTTTTCTAATATACATATTATTTTGGCAACCATTTCCTTTAATTTCAGCTAATACTTCAGTGGTTAAAAACTTCATAGCATGGAGAAGGAAATGGCAACCCACTCCAGTATTCTTGCCTGGAAAAGTCCATGGACAGAGGAGTCTGGCGGGCTGAAGTCCATGGGATTACATGACTGAGCATGTGTGCACAAGGGTGGAGGGAAATGGGTTGGTAGCAATAAAGCGGTAGAACTAAAAAAAAAAAAAAAAAACTTCATAGCAAAAAAAAAAAAAACTTCTTAGCTTCATATAATAAAATTATCTTCTGTAAAAGGCATTTCTGGAATCATACAGAGATTCTGATGTCTTTACATATTTATTTTATTCCAAGATGCAACTCCAGACTTTTCCCCATCATTTAATATAGTCACAGGCTTAACACTACAGTTTTTGTCATCTTTTCCATTCTAAATCCTGGTAGCTGTTTTGTTTTCTGAATGGATACATGCATTATTGAGTGGAGTTTTATAGACATAATTAATTGAAGTAGAACTACTTTCTAAAGCAACATAGTACCTTCATGTAAGATTATTCCTTTTTAAAATGAACAAAAAAAGGTCCTAAAAGGAGATCAAGATCCTGTTGTTCCCACTTCTGCTTTTGACCTACTACCTAAAATTATGTTGCTTAACTTTTTCTCTGCCTATCAGAATGATGTTAAATATGTTCCTTTTGAAGGTTAAGGAAATCCTTACTGACTATGATCCCAATTTTATGGCCTTGAGTCTTGATGAAGCCTACCTGAATATAACAAAGCATTTAGAGGAAAGAAAAAATTGGCCTGAGGACAAAAGGAAGTATTTCATCACAGCAGGGACCTCTCTAGAAAACGGTAAGCAATTTATTAGAATGATCAGACTTCAAAAAACACCCCTTTGGATTAACCAGTTAGCAGGCATAGATGTAGGACTAGGTATAGCTTTATTATGAAAAAGTATTAAAAATGAAAATCAGAAACTTAAATATACCAGTAGGATTTCTGAGATAAATGTGTGGAATGTCACTTTTAACCCAAATGAAATTCTTAAATCTTTAGAGTTTGAGTGTGCAGAGTCCCTGCCCAAAGTAATTTCATAGAAGTTTTTTTCTTAAAATCTAACCTAACTGAGGGTTGGATTGCATTGAATCTGAGGAGGTTCTCTGTTTAAGGTAGCCTTTGGTTGTAGCTGTTAATAATAGAAAATAGACTTAAAAAAAAAATTAGTCTCAAACATACTAAAACATTGGATGGGATTTTTTTTCCCCCTTTATTTCATAGATTTTCCATAATCTAGTTACTGTGATTACTGTTTTTAACCTTGCCAAAATTAATGATTCTCCAATTCCCTTCTTTGCCTTAGACCTTATTTTGACTCTTTTTCTATGTAATGAAACCCTTTATGACCCTAAGGGTTTTTTCAAATGGGACCCTTATCATCTACCCAAAACAATGCCAAAAAACATGCAGATAGTGCGTGTACTCTGTCAGCTCTCTGTCCGAGGTGTGATTACTTCAAATGCCAGCTCTGCCCTGGACCCCTGAGCAAAGTTCACCTGGATGAAAAGGTAGAAATAGAGGGTTTGCTTAAACCGACAGCCACGTTTCATGTGCACAACTCATTGACTGCTTCAGAGGGGACAGGCTACCATGGTTCAGGGCTCACATCTTAGGAACAAATTTAATATGGACATCAAATCATAATTTTATTACCTTGCTTACAGCGCTAAGGTCTCTCTCTCTAAGGGAATCATTAAACAATATAAGCAGTAAACAGTTCTGGACGTAGAGTCTTGAAGCAAAAGGTGTTTTGCTCTTAGTAGAACTTGTTTGGGGAAGTGACACACAACGCCTGAGATTGCTTAAAATCTTACTCTATTCCTTAACTTTCACAAGAGAAAGGAGGGGAACCGTTAAATGTCAATAGTTACATTGAATCACTCCCTGAGGGTCTCCTATATTCTTGGCTGGTGTGCTCAGTCATGTCCGACTCTGCAACCCCATGGGCTGTAGCCGGCCAGGCTCTGTCCATGGCGTTTTCCAGGCAGGAATACTGGGCTGAGTTGCTATTTCCTACTCCAGGGGACCTTCCCGACCCAAGGATCAAACCTGCGTCTCTTGCCTCTCGGGCATTGGCAGGCTGATTCTTTACCACTGCGCCACCTGAGAAGCCCTTATAACAATTACTTTCACAATAAGTTATAAAAAATTATATTGGGGCTGAGATAAATGTTTTCATTCCCTACTAATGTTCTTTTCATTTACTGTACATCCAAACTCATCATGAGGCTGTGAATTTTTAGTACCTGTCGTTCTTAACATTTATCTATGTACTTTCCTCTTCATGTATTTAATATTCTTAAGCAATTTAAATAGCTTAGCTTTTTTTTTTTTTCGTATCTAAGTCCCTGTGGACTGGCCTTTCACGCATGTCTGATTTCACATTATGCCAAGAGAAGCTTTCAACAGTGAATTCTCCGATCCTGCCTTTGGAGTCACGGCAGGTGGCTGACATATCTTCCTCTAAAGTCCAAGGCATTTTTCTGTTGTTTGCCCCTTTTCTAAAAGGTGCAGTTTTGGAAAAGTATTGTTAACTACCGTGTCTATATAGAAATAAAATAATAATAATAATTTTATGTTTATTCTTTCTTATAAATCTGGATGGTGCTAGCCAATATAAAAAACTAAAATACTGTACCGTATACTTTTTAGCACTTGCCATCCAGATGGGATCTTTAGTATTTCAGATTATCAGAAACCTTAATTTTGCACTTTGATCACCTCAGTTATGGGGCTTATAAAGATATTCCTTTCAGAAAGCAAATAAGAAACCATTTGAGTGGTTGGTTGCAGAGCCAGGCCTCGCAGAGAAGTAGACAGATTGACCAGGTCACTACACCATTCAGCAGTGACTCTGAACAGTGAAGCTGAGAAGGGCAGGCTTTGCTCTCTGTCATAGTGTTCCATAGTCAGTGCCTCACCTGAGGATGTGGTGACAAAAGCTTGTGGTGTAAAACATGGCCCAGGAACCGCAGAAGGGGGCTGTGAAGGTTTCTCTCTAGACCTGCAGGTTTTCCATAGCTCTTTACGTTGACTTCCACACATCTAGGTGGGGAAAAGGGTCCAGGTAGATGCCATTTCAACTGTGCCACAGTCCTAATCCCCTCTGAATTGCTCTGTATTTTAAAACCAAATAATGGAAAATGAACTGAAGTACATAAATAACAGCTAATATATAATTTGAAAATAAGGCTTATTTTGTAGTGGCCTGGGAATTCAGATTTGGAAAATATCTGTGACTTACTTGATATTACATATTTAAAAATTTGATACTAATCAGGTGTCTGTCATATTATTTGTGTTATCTGTAAACTCTTTCTAAAACGCCAACTTCATTTTTTAAGTATAATGCATTTGTATGTGTCTTGAAACTAAGAATTTAATCTTTGCTTCTGTATGTACCTTAATTTGGAAAACGTTCATGTGTAGTGAGATTATGAGCTGGAGGGAGTTCCTGGGTGGTCTCATGGTTAGGATTCAGTGCGTTGGCCGCTGTGCCCCAGGTTCAATCCCTGATCTGGGAACTGAGGTCCCACCAGCCACGTGGGGCTGTCAAAAATAAAAAAGAATTGTGGAATGGATCAGAAAGCTCTGTTGTTCATCTTATTTTTATAAATTTTACACTTAAACCGATTTCTTCTCCATTAAGCAGAAAGTAAAGTTCATGGATTTGTTCATGAGGACATTTTTAGTATTGGTATAGATTTAAATGTATTTCACAGCTTAAATTCATGAAAACCGCAAAAAAAAAAAAAAAAAAGGTAATAACCAGATTAGTATTTTTGCTTTACTTTTTAATAATATCAGTTAACAGCCCTTTGATAATAAAGGCTTCTCACCCTTAAACTTGGATCATTGTTAATCTGATTAGACCTTAAGAATTTATATATTTAATGAAGTATAACTTCCAAAAATAATTTCTGTTTATTTCAAATGTGCTGTTAGTAAGAGTGATACTTTATAAAAAGAAAAAAGAAGTCAAAATTAAAATCAGCATTTGAAAGAATAAAATTCTTATTCTTTTAACACTTGGAAAGTTCTACCATGAATGAAGAAAACATTAAGGTTTTTTTCCCCCTCTAAAAATAAAATCTATCTTTCACTCATAATTACTCTAGATTGCTTAATGCCTTTTCCTTATTCTTAAATTCTAACTTAAGGTTCTTTTTTCTCCTAGAGATGAGTAAATGGGAAAAAACTTTCTTTTATTTTTTTAAGAAAAAAGTACTGTGAATCTAATTCTAACTCTTGTTTTCAACTAATTTTGTTCAAGTATTAGTGAATTTTACCTAAGGTATTTCTTTTTAAACTGTATACAGTGGAAATGGGTGATATTCTTTTTAAGAAAAGCTTAGAATCAGTGTTTTCTTTGTTAAACAGTTAAAAATATAAATGATAATGTTTCTGACCTTGGTTCTTAGAAACAAAACTAAATGAGATTTGTTTTGTCTTTAAAGAGATTGACGGAAACATAATTTATGAAGTATGTACTTCTTAGAATGAAGATGAATTACTGTTCCTGTTTACAATTTAGATAATCCAGGAAAGGAAGTTAACAAACTGAGTGAGCTGGGAAGATCCATCTCTCCGCTCCTTTTTGAAGATAGTCCTCCTGATTTGCAGTCCCCAGGAAATCCTTTCCAAGTGAACTCTGAAGAACCGAATAATCCTCAAATACACCAAAACTCAGTTGTTTTTGGAACGTCAGCTGAGGAAGTGGTGAAGGAAATTCGTTTCAGGATCGAGCAGAAAACAACCCTCACAGCCAGTGCCGGTACTTAAAAGGATGTTGGTGGTTCTGATAGTTACAACTTTCAGACTAGCTAATTCAAATGTAATATTAGTAGTTTCTCATTATAAAGTGTACGGTTAACAAATTTTACGTGGCCGTTTTTTTATTAATTTCTGACAGTGTACCTATTTAGAATGCTGTGAACCTATAGATAAATGGGAATTAAGCAGAAACGTCTATGTGTCCAAAGCAAAAACTTACCATAAAGCTCATGTAGCTATCTTTTTCAAAACACAAAATATATTTTAATTTGGTTTTGGACATAATACTTAATCAGTTTTCCCTTTGAAGACTTACAGTACAAAAAAAGGGCCCAGGTGACTGTACAAGGTATGGACAAGACAGAAAAAACACCAGCAAGCTGCATAGCAATCTAGGATCATCTGGTAAAGGGGAAGAGAGCTCCATATGTCACTCACTCAGGAGGATATCTCTGTGCCTTAGTGCGGAAACTGATATTCATGAGGACCCTAGGTTATTTTGACAAAGCCATATTATAATTGGGTTAGTCTTTTCTTCCTTTGGCAAAGCGTGAGAATAAGTAATAAATTTTAGAATGATATGTATAAAAATTGAAATAAACTATTAATTATATTTGAATATACCTATTTCCAATTATCTCAATCATTAAGACACCTAGAAATTATAAAACACCTCTCTGAAAAGTGGTGGTAACTTGCTTTGTGTGCATATAAAGTATGCGCACATTTCATTATCATTGTTTTAAATATACTAGAAACCAGAATCTTTGATTTTTTTTTTTCCTTTATGTGGGTAATCTATACAAAAGATCTTTTCAAAGAGAAAGCTTTCATCCTAAATTATATTCTCAATCTTTTCTATAAGACAGACTGTATTCCTACTAAATATAGTAGGAAACTAATATTATCACTTAAACTCAAAAATTAAACTTTAAAATACCATGGAGATTTAAATATTCCTCATTTCTGCTGCCACAGTAACTAACACAGTTTCTTTTCCTGAAACCATAGCAAGCCTTGGGGAGATAGAGAGTAATCAAATATCAAATATTATTTTTAAAGTGGCTTTCCACATAATTTCAGATTTTGTATTTAATTTTTTTATGTATTGTTATCACATGTTTTAAAATTATATACATCATGTTCTTTGAGTCATCAGAGTGTTCTTCTTTAAAGGCATTGCACCCAATACGATGTTAGCAAAAGTATGCAGTGATAAGAATAAACCAAATGGACAATACCAAATTCTACCTAACAGGCAAGCTGTAATGGACTTCATCAAGGACTTACCCATTCGAAAGGTGAGATTTTATATGAAATTTATCCTCTATATATACCCTCTGATTTCTGAAGAAATAGTTAAAGGGGATTAAGAAGTACAAACTTGGAGTTATTAAAAAAAAAAAAAAGCCATGTAATGAATACCCTAGAGTCTATAGTCAATAATATTATAACTTTCTATGGAGACAGATGGTTACTAGACTTACTGTGGTGATTGATTTGTAATGCATATAAATGTCAAATCACTGTGTTGTACACCTGAAACTAATGGTGTATGTCAACTATAACTTTGATTTTAAAAAATGAAAAGAGAATAAGAAGTCATTTATTCTACCATTCCCTGAGTTTATATGACCACAGAACTCTTTTATAAATGCTTTTTAAAAACTCCATGGAATTTAAAGTTTTAAATTCCCATGCAACACTAGTTTAGGAAATACAGTCAAAAATTATTTAAAGTTATTTTCTTGCATGGCTTTTAAAACTAGGACATTATTTATACCTTTTATGAGTTATAAAAGGTATGATGAGATTATAATATCAGTTCTTACCTTAATTTTAAAATGTATTAATGATAAATGTTGATTCTCTTCTAGGTTTCTGGAATAGGAAAAGTTACAGAGAAAATGTTAAAGGCCCTTGGAATTATTACTTGTACAGAACTGTACCAACAGAGGGCATTACTTTCTCTCCTTTTCTCTGAAACATCTTGGCATCATTTCCTTCATATTTCCCTGGGTCTAGGTTCAACACACCTGGCAAGGTATCTGTATCTATAATCATTCTGCTTTTTCTTTATCATCTGCTGAAATAACAGTTTTCACCATTGAGATGGAGGCTAGAAGGATAACATGTTTTAAATTCTTTTAGGCTAGCTCAGCTCAGAATATAATTTTTGAGTTAGAGTCAAAAGATTGGATATGAGAGAAAAGGAAGTGATAAATAAAGAATCCCTCCTAGGTTGTTGGCTCCTGCAACTGGATAGATGGGTAAGAGGAACGATGGGTGCTTTCTTTTCTGAACCTGCCTTGTTCTTTGTTCAGAACATAAGAATACTGGTGGTCGGATTGTCGAGGAAAGAAAGATGGCTTATGCTCCAGAACTCACTCGTTAAGCAAACAGATGTAGTGATTCTTTGAAATCCTTCATGGACTACCTGCATTTCTCCTCTTCTACTGAGTACATTGTGTTAGGCACCATTCTAGGCACTGGGGATAATAGCAATAAACAAGATGAAATGCTGCCTTCATAAAGTTTGCAGAGTAGTGTGGGGAAAAGAAAGTCACCAAGTGAAGAAAGTAAGGCAGAGTAGGGGCCTAGAGATTGACCTGAGAGGCTAAGAGGTGGTGTCGGCTATAGTCCTCCAGTGGTGGAGACCTGAAGGGGCCAGCCAGGCAAAGACCTAGGAGAAGAGGAAACAACTAGAGAAGCCCTGTGTTCTCTCCCGGCTGCTCTTTCATCCTGGTCTTAAAAAGAATCCAGAGCTAGAAGGGTACGCTGTTTAGGGTGGGTGAAAAGAAGGCACTACACAAGAATGAGAATTAACACTAAACTAAACTAAAAGACCCTGAAGGCGGGAGGAGAAGGGGACGACAGAGGATGAGACTGTTGGATGGCATCACCGACTCAATGGACATGAGCTTGACTAGTCTCTGGGAGTTGGTGATGGACAGGGAGGCCTGGCGTGCTGCAGTCCATGGGGTCACAAAGAGTCAGACACGACTAACTGAACTGAAACTAAAAGATTACTGAGGAGGCGTATAAAATGTTTGCTTAATCAGTTAAATCTGTTAAATCTTACAGAGATTGCAAGGCCTATGCTGTTGCTTTTCTCATCTTTCTGTGCTCCTCATTCTTTCGAATCCAGGTAGCTGACTTTGATCCTGAGTGGATGTATTGAAAGATAAGAGAAGGACATCACAGTACTATAAATAATCCAGTATTTGAAGATGATGGAAAATAAAACTTTCTTCTTTATTCCAAAAATTACCCTCTTTTTATTTCCATAGTGCTTGAAAACAATATAGTCAATATAGTTTTTAGTATAACATAGCAGATATTAACCAGTGGTAGAGATGCAGGTAATGCTTTTAAGTGAAACTCATAGGTAATTTTTAAAATTATAAAATAGCAAACCTACTTTCCTTTCTATATTCTCTATTTCCCTAATTAGCTTTATTTTTTTAATCTCTTGTGCTTTTTACTTTCTAATCTGTTCTCTATTTCTGTGTTTGTCTGCCTCCACCAGGATAGAAGTTTCTTAAAGGCAGGCACTTGGTCTGTTTTGTTCACTGTTGTATCTCCAAGGCCTAGAACAATGCTTGATTCATAATTGGTTCATGAAATATTTGGAAAATGAATAATCTATGTGTCATTTCAGATTTTTGGTTTTAACTACTCCTGTCAGAGCAGCTAAAATCCAGCCTAACTAGATGGTTCAGATCCGCAGTCATCATCCTGTTGCCATAGACCACATTTTGACTGAGCTTCTGTAGAGTGGTATAGGTAATAAATAGGCTAGTACTGATATGTCCAAGGCCAAAAACTAGATAATCAAACTGTTCAAAATTCAATTATATCTTATAACTGAAAGCCATTATGCTACCACATTCTGTTGATTTTATCAATTGTGAGTTTTGATATTCAGGTTTTTAATAGAAACGATTTATAATATCCTATTTTCAGATGTGTTCTTTGATAGATATAGACTTAGCTATCTATCTACATTCTTTGGTGGTAGTTTTTAGATTAAAAAAACTCACTGTAATTAATGATGTATAACTTTTAATCCAAAGTAGTATTGAGATCTCTAAAGGGTAGCTGATGTTAAATCATTTTGGTTGACTAAAAGGAACTCAGTGTTGTTTGGAAAGCAAATAAAAATCTTTTTTTTTTTTAATTTTTATTTTTTTCATTTCAAGGGATGGAGAGAGGAAAAGCAGGAGTGTTGAGAGGTAATGTTTTATTACTAATTATTCATAATTTGTACAATTTTTAACTAATTTTTAATAAAATTTCACTGAAACTTAAAAAATCTATTTGTAGACCAGATAACAATTTTCAGCAGTTGACACCCCTAAAGTAAATATTCTAGTGCAAAGCTTTATTATCTTTGCTTGCTATGCTCTCAATGGGAAAAAAAAAAATTAACTGCAGTTATTTTTTTTTAATGTTAGTTTTGTTCCTATTCAATGAAAACCAAGAATTTTAGGATTCCAAATCTTAATTTCTAGGTTTGTTTATAAGAAGAATAATACTGAGTAGTTAATTTAAGATACGATAATGGAAGTTTTCCCTGAAGTTCTTCAAATACTGGTAAATGACTGAAGGGACCAAATAGTAAGATCCCGATGAACGAGACCTTAGAGGCGATCTCATTCAGTGGCTTCCAATCCTGGTTGGAAGTTGGCTGAAATCTCGCCGGAGCCTTATTGTCTTCAGATATATATCATTGTCTGAGAAGCCTCTCACTTGTCTCCGCAAGGAACCGCAGTTCCACTGAGACATTTAAGACTCGGGCCGAGACTTGTCTGGTGGTCCAGTGGTTAAGGGTCTGCCTCCAGAGCAGGGACATGGCTTCAGTCCCTCGTCGGGGGAGCTAGTATCCCCCACATGCACCTAAGCCCACGCACTGCAACTGCGGAACGTGCGCTGCGGCTGCTGAAGCCTGCGCTCCGCAGCCAGAGAAGCCCCCGCAGGGAGAAGCCCACACCACAGCTAGGGAGCAGCCCCACTCGCTGCAACTAGAGAAAGCCTGCACACAGCAACGGCACAACAACAAAAGAAGAACCTTGGACCTACTGTGAGGTTGTGTTCATTTTGCACATATGTCATTGGTGATCAGAAAAACTGAATAGCTTTTCTAAAACAACACACTCAGTAAATGACTTAATAAAAATTGCTGTTTTAGGCTGTGATTTACATGAGAGCAATCAAAGGAAAGGGCTTCCCTGGTGGCTCAGCAGTAAAGAATCACCCTGCAATGCAGGACGTAAGAGATACAAGTTCAGTCCCTGAATCGGGAGGATGCCCTGAAAGAAGGCATGGCAACCCACTCCGGTATTCTTGCCTGGAGAATCCTACGGACAAAGGAGCTGGCAGGCTCCAGTCCATTGGGTCACTAAGGGACAGACATGCCTGAAGCTACTTAGCACGCACGTACACACGCACACATGCAACCAAAGGAAAAGAGGGGAAAAAGCATTCAAATGTGAGATAGCATTGTCCTGTTTCCTATTTAATGGTTTTTTCCCTCCTATTTTGTCTTCTCTTTTGTTATTGAGAACATTGCTTGCTGTACAAGAATATTAACTAATATTACTATTTCTTAAGAAAGGGCCAGCAAACCAATAGGAAAAAATGAACAGAGATCCAATTAGTTAACGGAAGAGAAGGTACAAATGGCTCTACAAACATGTGAAAATAATCCCAGTCTCTTATTTAAGAAATACAGATTAAAAATTCTCTGAGATAGCATTTTTCATTAATCAAGTTGGCAAAGATACACACACCATTGGCAAAACTATGTGAGTGAAAAAGGTATTAAACTCTAAAGGAGAGTGTGCTAGTTTCTAATTAGTGGTTCTGAAGGTCAGAAGTCCTCAAGTTAAAGTGTCAGCAGGGTTACATTCCCTCTAGAGGCTCCAGAGCAGAGTCCATTTCCTTACTAAAAACTCCTAGAGATCACTTGCATTCTTTGGCTCACACACCGTTCTCCATCTTCAGATCCCACATTTTGTCTTTCTTTGACTCTTACCCTCCTGCCTCATAAGGAACCTAGGGATTACACTGAACCTACCTAGATAGTCCAGGATCATCACCCCCATTTTAATTTAGCCACATGTGTAAAATTCCTTTCACCATGTAATGTACTAGATTCTAAGAGATTAGGATTTAGACATCTTTGGGGACCATTATTTGGCCTACCACAGGGAGCAAGCGATTTTGTCTATCAAGATACAGATACACACACACACACACACACACACACACACACACACACAAAGATACAGATACACATGTACTTTGATCCCACTATTCTTTTTATCCCACTATTCTCTTTATTCCACAGGTGTCATCACATGTCATTTTACATGTATACAAAGTTGTGAATTGCATTTTTTTATAATAGCAAAAGGTTGGAAATAACCTAAGTATCTACAAATAGAGGATTGGTTAAATGATCTTACGTATTTAAATTAGGATATCATGCTGCCATATAAAGGGCTTCCCTGGTAGCTCAGCTGGTAAAGAATCCACCTGCAATGCAGGAGACCCCAGTTCAATTCCTGGGTCGGGAAGATCCCCTGGAAAAGGGATAGGATACCCTCTTCAGTATTCTTGGGCTTCCCTGGTGGTTCAGCTGGTAAAGAATCGCCTGCAATGCATGAAACCTGGGCTCGATCCCAGGGTCAGGAAGATCCCCTGGAGGAGGGCATGGCAACCCACTCCAGGACAGAGGAGCCTGGTTGGCTGCAGTCCATGGAGTCACAAAGAGTCGGACACGACTGTGCGACTAAGCCCAGCACAGCACAGCTGCCATATAAAAATGAGGAAATCATTTACTTACAGGGAACTCACCAGGATGAATGAGAAAAGTAAAGTGGTAAACGATGTCTGATATTTTACTGTTTATATAGGGGAAGTGTTTGCTCATTTATAAAAGTATAACATACTTTTTATATGCATACAGTATTCTAGAGGAATAAATAATAAATAGGAAGCTGGCCGTGTTGGTTGCCGCTAGGGAGGAGAACTGGGTTGCTGTGGACAACTGGGTTAGAAGGGGCGCTTTTCACTGAATGACTCTTCAGGGTTTGCTCAAGGTTTTTTTACTGGTTACCCTGCTCTCTCTTTAGTGTCTTCCTCTTTTTTGTTAATATGACCTTCAACACCCTTGTGCAAATGAACTCACAAGTTCTGCATTTAATCTTACCAGCCCATTTCCAGTTGTCTATTAAACAACTTTATATAGGGGCCGTGAACCAACCCCGTAAACCTACTTGAAGATAATTCTCTTCCAGACAATATTCATGCAATAATTGGAATGATGTTCTCATCTGTACTTTCTTAAGACAGTGCTCTGTAACAGAGTCTGTATACCTATATATCCTAATGTTTTGTGAGTTCTTGGGGCATTATCCTTATATGTTGGTGAGTTTAATCATCTTTTAAAAAATATTATAGAGAACAAATGTACCTTTGCTAATCAGTTTAGCTGTAAATAACCTCCCATTATTTAGGAAGATCTTGAATGTTGTTACTTAATTATATCTTAGTACATCTGGAAACTTTATTCAGTACTATAGGAAATATACCTTAACGCTAGGCCATTTGCATGGACTGTATCATTTCTAAATTATCCTGAAGTATAGTTGACTTTGTGCACCCAAGTCGTTCTTGTCTTCGTAGGACATTCAGTGAGATAAGTAAAGCAGAAGAACAGTACAGCTTGTGCCAAGAACTTTGCAGTGAACTTGCTCAAGATCTGCAGAAAGAAGGACTTAAGGTACTTTATTTTTATGTAGTATTCTTAGTTTTCTAAATTTTTAATAATAAAAAGCAACCTTAAACTGAGAGTTAGATTTTGCATTTAAAAACAAATTGGGATGTATCAAAAGAGTTCATATCTTCAGTAGAGACAGATTGAATTCTGACCCTTATCTGAAGCCTGTGATGAGGTCATTTTATGAGGAGCAACTTACGAGGCTGGAGTGACTCCAATATATTTCCAGAGTTTATATTACATTGGGAGTACATTTGAATAAGTTCAAAATCAGGGTTATATTGGCAATAAACAATAAGGCAAAGAAAAGGATTTCTCTAGAACTGTACTCTTTTAAATGCCTTTCCAGTTATCCTTTAATGTCATGGTCAGGTAGACAGCTTGTGGAATAGGCATTTTGTTTCAAGGCCTTAATCCAGGTTGCTTAATACATTGAGAACAAAACCTGGAAGTCTTTGAACTTTGTGTTTTATAATCTTCACTCACAACAACCTATGTTTAGTATTTTTCCAACACTCTCAAAACAGACGTGGAGTTATTACAAAGTGTAATACAAAAGCATTAAAAAGTTGTTACAAAGAAAAGGCCATCTGATGTATATTTTCTTATAATCCTTCTCTATTATACCTTAAATATAAAGAGAGTTCTTTTTAAAAAAAACTTTAAATAAACTTTTAATTTTAGAATTATTTTGGATTTATAAAATAGTTACAAAGAAAATATAGAGACTTCCAGTATACCGTTTCCCTCATTATTAACATCTTTTATTATCATAGTGTACATTTCTACAGTACAGAATAAAGTTAACAGAAATGACCAGTTAACTTTGCCCTTTATATAAAAGTCTTTTGTAAAAAACCAGCTGGAGGGGAAAGTAATAATTACTGACTAAAATCGAATTTTTAGATTGCTTACAGATTTTACTTATTCTTTATGACACTATTCATTACCATGTTTTGTAAATAATTGATTATACTTCCATACTTTCTGTACATAAGAGACTTTCCTGGATTTTTCTAACATGTAAAAGATTTTTTTCTAGACGTTAAAGAGCTATATAAAATAATGTATTCTGTTTGTTGCAGGGTAGAACTGTTACCATTAAGCTAAAGAATGTGAACTTTGAAGTAAAAACTCGTGCCTCTACAGTTTCAACTGTTGTTTCAACTGCAGAAGAAATATTTGTTATTGCTAAAGAACTGCTAAGAACAGAAATTGATGCTGATTTTCCCCATCCTTTGAGATTAAGACTTATGGGTATAACTTTTACTGTTTTTCCTTAAAATCTGCAAGACATTTACAAAGAGTCAATTTGAAAAATAGTCTCACCTCCATTTTATTTCTTAGACCCATTCAGGGAGTTGTATTTCTTCTACTTTCATTTTTCTTGATACTTAGAACCTGATGCATGTGAAGCCATGATCACTAGTTTAATTCTAGTAAGAATCAGTTAAAGTCATTCTTTTCCTTCAATACTTACTGAAATCCTTGGGGTTAGGTATTTTTCAAAATTTTAAACTTCAAATTTTAGAAAACAAATTCAGTACATGTTGAGTATATTGTGTAATACTCTTTTGGGATCTGAGGCAGCACTTTATAATCAAACATTTTATTATTTCTGTAGCAAAACAAAAAATATTCACACTGAGTTATAAAGACTCAAAATAGCTTCACATCAATCTTGTCATCAGTTACCATTTGTTGCTTACAATTTTCAGAGCTTTTAGATTTCAGAATGACAGATAAAGGATTGTGGCAGTATAAAACCACATTTCTAGCCATCATGGGGTGAAAAAGACAAACAAACCCTGTTTCCAAAGTGAACAAGTGAGAGAATGTTTAGGGATAAGCACTCCAGATGCCAACTTTACTGCTAAGAATAGGTGTCATCAGCCGTACTTTCACATATGAAAGATAGCACACATGGAAGTCAATTTGAATATAGTATATTAGCTAAAAGAGCTAAAGAGTAGATGTTAATAGCAACTTTATTTATAATTACCAAAACTTGGAAGCAACCAAGATGTCTTCCAATAGTAGGTGAATGGAAATTGTGGTACATCCAGACAACAAAATATTATTCAGCACATAAAAGAAATGATCTATTGGGATAGAGGATGGGGGAGAAGAAAAGAAAGGTAATGAGCTGTCAAATGATGAAAAGACATGGAGGAAACTTAAATGTATATTTTTAACTTAAAGAACCAATGTGAAAAGGTTACAATACTATATGATTCCAATATAGGACATTCTGGATAAAGCAAAATGGTAGAGATCTGAAAAGATCAGTGGTTGGAGGAATAGGCAGAGCACAAAAGATTTCTAGGGCAGAGAAACTATTCTGTATGATGCTATAATGGTGGATACATGTCATTATACCTTTGTTAAAATCCATAGACTGTACAACACCAAGAGTGAACTGTGATATAAACTATGGACTATGAATAATAGTCATGTCAGTGTAGGTTCATTGGTTGTAACAGCTATTCCACTCTGGTGGAGGATGTTGATCATGGAGGAGTTTGTGCATGTGTGGACGCAGGGTATATATGAGAACTCTCTGTACTTTCTACTCAACTTTGCTGAGAACCTAAAATTATTCTAAAAAATAGAGCCTATTGCAAAAAAGGAGCTAAAGAATCAGTGCAATTGACTCAAATTAGTTACTCGGTATCTAATGGTATCATGAGTCAGATATTAATTGAAAGACCTATATAATCATGCTAACTGCAATAGATACTTATTATTTAGTATACCCAGCATTATAAAGAGAGTAAATTTCTATTCATAATACCACCTTTAGAAAAGTATCCTTTAATTCAGAGAATATGCGGTGTTGCTTATTATTTTTGGCTAAACAGGCTTTTTTATCAGTGTCACAATACTGTTACACAAAATGACTTTATGCTTTACAGTTGAGTTGGTTTTGTTGAATTGGAAATGGATTAATTATGGTTGGTTTAATTTAGGGGTGCGGCTCTCTGGTTTTCCCAATGAAGAGGAGAAGAAACACCAGCAAAGGAGCATTATTGGCTTCTTACAGCCTGGAAACCAAGCCCTTTCAACCACCAGTTGTATACTAGAGAAAACTGATAAAGATCAGTTTCTAAAACCTGCACAAATGTCTCATAAGAAGAGTTTCTTTGATAAAAAACGATCTGAAAGGAAAGCGAGCCCCCAAGACACATTTACATGTGAAACCGTAAATAAACAAAGTTTGCAAACATCACAATCATCCCAAGTTTTAAACAAGAAGATGAGTGAGAATTTAGAAATGGTGGAGAAATCACATAACTGTCAGACATTTACCTGTCCAGTTTGCTTTAGGGAGCAAGGAAGCATCAGTCTAGAAGCCTTTAATAAACATGTAGATGCATGTCTTGATGGACCTTCCATCAGTGGAAACCCCAAAATGTCCTCATGTTCACATGCTTCCTCTGCAGAAGTGAACGAGAAAGAAAATGTATATGGTTCTGTTTCTCTCTGTGAGAAGCGGGGTTATGAAACCCACCAGGAGAATACAGAGATCACGTCAGTAGATCCTGTAGAGCTGGTAGAGACTACTGGTAAACCATCAAATACAGACGATGTAGGGGCTTTAAGTAATAAGCCGAGCGAAGAGGAATGTTCTGGTCCTTCAAGCAAATCATTTAATATGGAACACTGTCCTCAGAATTCTTGTACTGTTTCACTGGAAAATGAAGATGTTGGGTCATTAAGAAGGCAAGAATCCCCCCAACCTAACTTATATGAAGTAATCAGTGACCAAGTTCTAGTTTGTCCTGTTTGTAACCTAGAACAAAAGACTTCAGATCTTACCCTATTCAATGTGCATGTAGATGTTTGCTTAAATAAAGGCATTATCCAGGAACTGAGAAAGGATAAGATTAATCCATGTAACCAACCCAAAGAAAGCACCAAAAGTACTGGTGAGTTTATGGGTTTTTTTAAAGAGTTTGATTTTCTAGGAATGTTTTATTAAAATTCAGATTGCTATTAAATCTAAAACATATACCTTTAAAGGGATGGTTTGTATATGCTGCCACTTAGGAAAATGTTAGTTACCTTACCATGGGTTAGAATTAGCTGAAGCCATTAGATTTGAAATATTGGGAAGTCTTTGGTTTAGGCTTGACTTAGCACAGAGTGAACTCAAAGGTTTAGGGAACTGAGTGATCTAATCCAAAAAAGATATTCCTTCAGAGAACATTTGCCAAGGCACAGTGGTAAATTAGCTATAATTATATAGCCAGAAAGCCTCTTTAACTTGTTTTTTGGTAGTTCTGACTCTAACCCAGCTTCCAAGTTAGCTGCAATACTAATGAAATAAGTAAATTACAAAGAAATTATTTATAAATTTGAAATATGTAGTCCTAAAGAGATTTTTATCTTTAATCTGTTAACTTTAACTTTTTAAATCTTTAGAAACTGTTTTTACTATTTCGTGTTATTCATTGTGCATTATCTTCCCTCTAAAGATAACTCAGGCAAAGTGCAGAAGACTGGGAACAAAGCAAAAAGGTATGGCTAATTTGAGTTTTAATAAAGCCGGCTATGAAACTGTTATATTTTGAGGTCTGATTTTTAGGAAATGTTAAAAATGTGCTTTTATAAATCATTAAGTAAAAATTTTAAAATCAATTAGTTGCATAAACAGTATTTAAAATCTCTTCATGCATTTAATTTTGTGCTTTTCTGTTGTTATTATTCTTCTTCGTGCATTTTAATTACGATGTTCTGTTTCATTCCAGGCCAGGATTGATGACAAAGTACTCAGCATCAAAGAAAACAAGACCAAACAATCCCAGACACACTCTTGATGTATTTTTTAAATGAATGTTGAACATTTTATCAATTTTTTATTGAAACTTGTTATTTTATAATAACTGAATGTATTCTTCCCTGTTTCAAGCTTACAGGTTCATCTAGTGAAAGGCCAGTACAATAATGCCTTTGTATAAATTTGGGATATATACTAATTTACTTCTGTATACGTCTTTTGATAACAATGAGAATTTCACTTTCAGTTATACTTCAGTTAGATAATGCTGTTAGAGATAATTTTAAAATGAAAAGTTGGGAATGAGATCAGGAAGTGATTTCTTTATTATGTTTTATAGTGAATATAAAAATATATATTTATAAGGGCTTTCATAGGTTCAGATAAAACTATCATAGCATAAGAATTTTTTAGCACTTAGCCACTTTGTTGGCACTGGATGCTCTGCTTGATCTTAGTATCTTCTACAACTTTGAATAATTATATTTTAGGTCCTAGTATCTTCAGATACCTCATGAGAATTCATTACTAATATTTATCATAAGTTCTATGAAGAGTATTAGCTTAGCAGAATTAGCCTGCGTGCTTTTGTTACCTTCAGGAAAATAATATCACAGTATTATTTTCTGTGTTAAAAGAACTTTTGTTTAAAATATGATTATTCATTTTATTTTTTTTATTTAAAATTTCTTTATCTAATGAATAAGCACTTATTCACTTTAAAAAATATTTGAGATTCAAGGTCATTATTTTCTTATCTAGGACTTTTAGATGGCAATATTTCATTTCTTGTCAGTTGTATTTGTACTTTACACAGATCTTTTAAATAAAGAATAAATTGTACACTCTATTTTTATCATGATCTTCTAGAGAAAAATGTGCAGTTCAAAAGATTAATGTGTTTTAAAACACCTCATTTATCTTAGTTCTATTTCTATCATGTTTTTATTAATATTCATGAAAGAAGACAGCTTAACAATTGTTAGCTTAAGTAGTTGTTCCAGATGCTTTCATGGTATCAAGAGTTTTTATGAAAAACAAAACAAAACAATTATTTAATTGAAACATGAAAATGGGACCCATTGTCTGTTACTGCTTTAAGGAACCGAATCTTTTATTCTCATATTTTTGTTTCTTCTTTTCATATTTTATAGCTCATTACCTAATTGTATAAAGACATAATGTTTTGAGAATAGTGTAAATTAGGACCTCACACAACCTTTCACCAAAGTGGTAATTTGACTTTAAATAACTAGCTAGTTTAAAATTAGGCTTAGTGTTTATGAGAATACCAATTTCATGCCTAATATTATTATATGCTATGATAAGTATCTTGTTATAGAACTGCGATTCTTGATCATATGATTTACTTACATTAATTCTCTGAAAATTAAGTTCAATGAAGCACTGATTTAATGTATTGAAAAATAAATAATACCATATTCTTTTCTATTTTGTTTTAGGTTTATTTTTATTGATTTTTCAACATTAGAGTAAATACTAAATTATTTTCATTTAGATTATTCATTTAATGAAATGTTATCATTTAGTAATATTTAATAAACATTTAAAATGAAAGTTTAAATGTTTAATTTTTTAGCCAATAGAAGTGGTTTCCTTACTTTTCCACTCTTTTCCTACCTATGTTATTTTCAGTCTTATTTTCTTTGCCCAGAATTTTCTCCACATCCTTTTCTGTTTTATCTAATAATCCAACTCATTTTATTATACTTTTGTTTGGGGGACATTAAAAAAACACAGCAAAACCACAAAGATTAAGCACCTATAATCTTACCTATGTAGAGGGTGACAATATAGGGAGCCACTTGGGAGGACACATTTGTAACACATATAATTTACAGAATACTAGTATCCAGAACGTATATAATCCAGAATACACAAATGAGTCCTATGAATCAGTAAGAAAAAGGCAACCAATACAAATTTGGTCAAAAGTCCCTAAATGGCACTTTACATGGGAATCCAGATGTCCAAGAAACATGAAAACATCCTCAGCCATTTTAGTAATAGGGAAATGGGAAAAAAAACCTCAAAGAGATTATAACATCTCTCCCAGATTCATAAGAATGAAAGGTTTTGGTGATGATGTGGAGCAATATGAACTCCTTAAAAAAATTATTTAACTCTTTATATTAATTAATTAACTATTTTATTTTATTTATAATTATTAATTAATTCATTACAGGCTTCCCTGGTGGCTTAGAGGGTAAAGTGTCTACCTGCAATGTGGGAGACCCAGGTTCAATCCCTGCGTGGGGAAGGTCCCCTGGAGAAGGCAATGGCAACCCACCCCAGTACTATTGCCTGGAAAATCCCATGGACAGAGGAGCCTGGGAGGCTGCAGTCCATGGGGTCGTGAAGAGTCGGACACGACTGAGCAGCTTCACATTCACAATTCTTTATATGGCTGTGTCGGGTCTTAGTTGCAGCACTCAGGATCTCAGTCTTCATTGCAGCATGTGGAATCTTTAGCTGCTGCAAGCGGTGTGTAGGATCCTGACCAGAGAGGGAACCCAGGCCCACTGTGTTAGGAGCTCAGAGTCTTTGCCACTGGACCACCAGGGAAGTCCCTATGAACTCTTACTTTGAAAACAACCTCTTTGGAAAACAGTCCCTTTAGTAATTCTGAAGATGTGTATACTCGATGTGTAACTGCACTCCTGTATATGTGCTGGTTATCTTCCATTTGCCCTCCTGATTTATTCTGTGCCCTTCTTTCTGTGTTATGTCCAATGAGGCATCATGGCAGCAAGAAGCCACTGCAGAAGGTTTCAAGGATAGAAGACGAAGTTGGGTGTTTATTCTCTCATATACCTTTCTGAAGCTGGTTAAGTCTCTTGAACAAAGGTCACAACTTCTTCATATGTCATTCTCTGCTCGCTCTCTCTCCAGGCTCTGACAATGCTTTCTTTACCCTTAGCCTTTCACCCTACAGGTGAAAGGTGGCAACAGAGTCTTGTTAGCCCTCAGGTGCTGCCCTATCTTTTGTGCTTTCCCCACACCCTGCCCAGGGGGTGCTAGTGGTAAGGAACACGCCTGCCAAGGCAGAGAAATAAGAGATGCAGTTGGATCCCTGGGTTGGGAAGACCCCCTGGAGGAGGGCATGGCAATCCACTGCAGTACTCTTGCCTGGAGAATCCCGTGGACAGAGGAGCCTGGATGCCTCTAGTCCCTAGGGTCACAAAGAGTCAGACACGACTGAGGCGACTTACACAGCACACACAGCCGGCCCACACTTTTCTTAAAACTCATCTCAAAATACAAGGGTTTTTTTTTTTCCTGCCAGGACCATAACTGATATAATGGCTTGGGATAACTATTGAACATGTTTTTAGGAAGCATTTGCAAGGTTACATATAGCAGCACTGTAATAACCAAAAAACATGGAAATAAGCCAAATAGTCAACATTGGCAGAAAGGCTAAATCTTACCATTGTATTTTCATGTATCTTCAAACAGTATAATTCTACACATTAGTGAAAATGAAGGAATAGGTAATCAGAAGGTGGATGAAGATCACAAACGTAATGTGGAGCAACAGAAGCAAATCATAGAAGGATGCCATCAGCAAGAGTCCATGCATGTAGTTCAAAACAGTGTATATCGCTTTAAGAATGTCATATAAATCAAATTATACAGAGAAGTATGTACATTATTGCCCCCAAGATAGAATAATGACCTTCTGTGGGGAGAAAAGGGAATGTGACTGAGGAATGCACATGGAGCTGCCGAAATGCTGTCAGTGTTCTATTGTCTTGGGTGGTGACTCTGTGGATGTTTACTTTTAAAATATTGTTTACATTGTACATATATATTTTATACACTCTTGTTCATAAATGACATATATCACAATTTTTTTTTATTTTTTATTTATTTTTTTTTTTGACAATTTTTTTTTTAAATGTCAGAAACTTCTTTCTTTATTGAGGTGATATTTTCCTCCGTCTCCGCAGGTATTTGCCTCAATAGATAAAAAGTACATTTCTCTCTGCTAGGACTTTGCTGAACACAGCAAGAAAGAGCCATCCCTTGTCAACATTTTCAGTTTTTCTCCTAACATTTCCCCTAATGCTATAGCTATAGCAGCATTTGGTCTACTCTCCAGTATCAAACTGTCAAAGTTGACCAAGTATTTTATCATCTCCAAACAAGTCACCATCTTTCCAGCCTATGATTTGTGTCCATATTCCTCAAAGTCCCTCCCTTAAACATGAAGTCAATTCTGTATATTGGGTTTTATTTCAGCACCCTACTTTTTAGCATCACATCAGAATTTCATTTCAGCTGTGAGTTACAGAAACCCAATCTGTCTCTTTAAAAAAATCAGTTCTAGTTTTCCCATGAAACATGAATTTCATTGGTTAGCGTTAGCTCAGTGGTTCAAAGATGGGTTCACAGTCTAATTTTCTTGGCCTCACATGGCAGCTTCTGGTCACAAGATGGATGGGCTTTTCCACGTCCAGACTTACACTTGCGTTCCAGGTAGGAAGACAAGGAAGTGATAGGGATAAAAGGGCAATGAGGCTGGTTCACCTTAAGGAGCTTTCCTGGAAGCTCTACGTAACAATTTCCACTTCCATCTCATTGGCCAAACTGTCACGTGGCTTCCTCATATTAAAGGGAACCTGGAAATGTAATTTTTAGCAAGACACATTGCTACACCCAAACAAAAGCAGATTCTGTTAGTAAATTGTGTCTCACCTATAAAAGACTATATAAATCATACCATTTAATGGTGAAATTTTAGAAGCACTCCTTAAAAATAACACAAGGGTATCCTCTATTATTTTGCTGGAGTCAATTCAATAAATAAGATGAATTAAAAATTGAAAACAAAACTTTATTGTCAGATGTGTTTGTATTTTAAAAAATCTACATTTAATAAAGGAGTTCAAGGTTATGGCTACAAGATCAATGTACAAAATCAGGAGCATTCCTGTACAGCAATAATAGAAAATTAGGAAATGTAATAAACATAATCTCTTTCATGATAAAACCTATAAGGGACCTATAGGGTCTGGGGAGGTAGGGAGGTGGTGTCATCTATCAGAATTTGTTGAGTACTTTAGAACTACCAGATATTACTGAAAGACAAACAGTATGTCTGAGTAAATTAGTCAGGAAGAATAGCTATTTTAAAGATAACTGTTCTCCCCTTATTCTGTAAGCTCAGTAAAACTCAAAACAAAACTGCTCATGGTTTTTCTCAGAAGTTGTTAAGTAGATCCTAAATTTTATGTGGAAGAGCACAGACCCAAGAATAACAAGGTAGAAGGACAGGCCCTAGTACATATCAACATTTATTAAAAAGCTGTAGTAATTAACACCATATACTAATAGCATAGTATTACTACTAATGAATTGGAAAGACTGATGCTGAAGCTGAAGCTCCAATATTTTGGCCAATTGACGCAAAGAGCTGACTCAATAGAAAAGACCCTGATGTTGGGAAAGATTGAGGGCAGGAGGAGAAGTGGGTGGCAGAGGATGAGATCGTTAGATAGCATCACT
This sequence comes from Cervus elaphus, assembly GCF_910594005.1. Taxonomy (NCBI): domain Eukaryota; kingdom Metazoa; phylum Chordata; class Mammalia; order Artiodactyla; family Cervidae; genus Cervus; species Cervus elaphus. Next base: position 92,734,709 of record NC_057826.1, on the reverse strand, counting down.
GACTCCATGGACATGAGCGTGAGCAAACTCCAGGGGACACTGAAGGACAGGGAGGCCTGATGTGCTATAGTCCATGGAGTCGCAAAGAGTTGGACACAACTTAGTGACTTAACAACAGCAACAAGAGAGTAGTATTGGCATGGATATATACATTTTGGACAACTCAGTACCAAAAGTATCTGCTATTTAATAAATGGTGCCTGAGGCGCTGCTGTCCATGAGGTTGCAAAGAGTCAGACACAACTTAGCGGCTGAACAAACAAACTGTGCCTAAACTCTGACTTTTCAACTGGTTTCTCAGCTTTTCCCACTCTAAACCACTTTGTGCATTTATTGCACATTAGCCACAAATGATGTTTTCATAATGTCACTATTATGTCAGAAACAAAAGATGTCAAAAGCTCTCAACTCTGTCCAGGATCAATGGGAGCTGAGAAGGGTAGGATTTTCAGCATGTGATGATTTCTCTGGTGCAAATGGGCTTCCCTAGTGGCTCAGCGGTAAAGAAAACACCTGCAATGCAGGAGACACTGGTTCGATCCCTGGGTCAGGAAGATCCCCCGGGGAGGAGAGCATGGCAACCCACTCCAGTATTCTTGCCTGGAGAATCTCATGGACAGAGGAGCCTGGCGGGGTACAGTCCACAGGTGGCAGAGAGTCGGACAAGACTGAAGTGACTAAGCACGCATGCATGTGCAAATACCACGGCAGATTTCAAGTTACTGACATGATGTCAACCGGCTCACAAAACTCCTAAAAACTTAACAACTGGCTCTTGGTTGCCAATACAAATGAGCTCCTACAAATCACTGTCTTTGGTGCACACTAAACTCGGGTTTGACTTTCAAGAACACTGAACTCACACAGCATAGCTTGTAGTTTCCTCAATAAACCGAGCTGCTTCTCCCTTCTGGTGTCGTGGTCAGTTGCTCCCTCTGTCCAGAATGCGCTTCCTGAATGCCCCTTTGCCCTCTGCATACACAATAAACATACATGACCATTCATCAAAAGACAATTCACCCAAGGATCACCATTCAGCCCAGGGACCCCTTTCAGGAAATGGTCCCTGCGCTCTAGGAAAACTGATGAGTCACTCCTTTGTGCTGCTGTTTCTGAAGCGTTCTTTGCTGTGACTTTGCTGTGGTCTCTCTCGACTGGGTTGTAGGCTGCTAGAGATGCTGGACTGTCTTTTCCTGATCTCTGAACTCTAAGCAGAAAGTCTGGCACTTTGCAGACGTTAACTATTATCTGCTGACCTATAAATGAATAAGTAATATTTGTCCAAAGACTGATGTCTGTTACTCTCTTGCCATGTTTTCTTTGGAAAGACAGGGTGATGGCTGACTTAGATGGCTGCACTCAAGCTGGGCCATAGGGATGGGCATTCCAGGAACAGGGAACTGTACTTCTTTCCCTTTCTTGGGTAGTGGCTTATTTTAGAAATGATTTATTACTCTGTTCTTTCGAGGTAGCTTGGAAATATTTGGAAAAAGGCTCAAAATATGACCAGTAACCTAGGGTTTTAAAAAATGCTTTTTAAGGAAATATCTCATTGTGAAAAGCATACCTGGTGCTGATTTTTTTCCCCATTTTGAAAAGCAATTATATGTTAGAGCATCCCTGGTGCTGGTAGGATGTCAGTGAACTTCACAGAGAGGTGGCATTTATACCCCTGGGGCAAAAACTGTCTTTTGTTGGATTATTAAGGGATAATCACCTTTGCTTTGTCATACACAGTTGAACTACCAGTTGTTCAAGAAAAACTCAAATGATATTATAGGGAGTATTGAAAACATGATCTCATTTATTAAGTAAATCATAGTATTGGACTGTTCCCCCTACAAGTGTGAGGTAATTTATTTTCTAAAATTGTTGCTATCTACAAAAGGCTCAGTGAGACAAAAGATAATTCAGAGGCAAATAGTTTTCACCCTTTCTGTCTAATTGCAGTCTCTTAAGTTTGTTATTATTTCAAACTCATATATACCTACATACACATACACATAAATGTACATACACCACATAAATATATGTGTATATACCTACTTTATTTGGGGGGGGGGGGCTCCAAAATCACTGCAGATGGTGACTGCAGCCATGAAATTAAAAGATGTTTACTCCTTGGAAGAAAAGTTATGACCAACCTAGACAACATATTAAAAAGCAGAGACATTACTTGGCCAACAAAGGTCCATCTAGTTAAAGCTATGGTTTTCCCAGTAGTTATGTATGGATGTAGGAGTTGGACTATAAAGAAAGCTGAATGCCAAAGAATTGATGCTTCTGAACTGTGGTGTTGGAGAAGACTCTTGAGAGTCCCTTGGACTGCAGGGACTCCAGTCCATCCTAAAGGAAATCAATCCTGAATATTCATTGGAAGGACTGATGCTGAAGCTGAAACTCCAATACTTTGGCCACCTGATGTGAAGAACTGACTCCTTGGAAAAGACCCTGATGCTGGGAAAGATTGAAGGCAGGAGGAGAAAGGGACGACAGAGGATGAGATGGTTGGATGGCATCACTGACTCAATGGACAGGAGTTTGAGTAAACTCCGGGAGTTGGTGATGGACAGGGAAGCCTGGCGTGCTGCAGTCCATGGGGTTGCAAAGAGTCAGCGACGACTGAGCAACTGAACTGAACTGATACCTACTGAACACACACACACACGATCTTTGCCAAACCTATATCTGTTACTAATTCTATCAGCCCTTATAACACCACTTCTTTTTATTCCTTTTGTCAAGTCTTCAGCAGTTGCCTAATCTTTGGCCTTCCAATTTACTTCTCAGCTTTCACCAGTTTCTTTCCTTTCACTAAACCATAGACAATGTTTCCTAACATCACTCATCTGTGCGTGTGTGTGTGTGTGTGTACCAAAGAGGTGGGTCACTTCTGGGGTCAAATCTAGTTCTGTTCTGAGGCTTTTTTTTCACTCTCAGAATATGCTAAACTTCTAATTTAACTCCTAATTCAAGCACATTGTGTTTATGTACAGTAGGGATTCAGTGGAGATATCCTGGCTGTTCACTAGTCTACATTTCTTTCTTATTATTTGAATTTTAGCTAGGCATATGATTGCCCAGCATAGATTACTATATTTTATTAATTCTTTACTTTATAAACCACTACAGTCCATGGGGTCACGAGGAGTTGGACACGACTGAGCCGCTAACACATTCACTTTCAAGAAAGAAAGAATACCCAAGATGGGGAGGCCAGTAGGTTACCACTGCGTTAAAATGGGATACCAAGGTTTTCCATTTTCAAAGAGGGAACTGAGTCGTACTTTATTCAAAAGAAAATTCTGGAAGCCCATTTAGAATTGATTCAGTACTGAAGATCCAATGGTGTTGGTTTTATAAAGCTAACCTCGACAACTCCGAATTGTATTCTATTCAGTTCAGTTCAATCGCTCAGTCTTGTCCGACTCTTTGCGACCCCATGGACTGCAGCACGCCAGGCTTCCCTCTCCATCACCAACTCCCGGAGCTTGCTCAAACTTAAGTCCGTTGACTCGGTGATGCCATCCAACCATCTCATCCTCTGTCCACCTCCCACCTTCAGTCTTTCCCAACATCAGGGTCTTTTCCAATGAGTTAGTTCTTCGCATCAGTCCTTCCAATGAATATTCAGGACTGATTTCCTTTAGGGTGGACTGGTTGATCTCCTTGCAGTCCAAGGGACTCTCAAGAGTCTTCTCCAAATTGTTCTCAGAACCACCTAAACATGGCCGGGACTTTGCTCTTAATTTCTCACCACAGGTGCTTCCAGCGCGGTGCGCGCCAAACCTGAAGGCGGCCCCGCCCGGGCAGGACTGCAGCCCCGGGCGAGGCGCCCGCGGCGGAGAGCGGCCCCTGCGGTGCGCGGCGCCCGCGCGGGGCGGGCCTCGGGGACCTGGAGCCCGGTTTGCCCGCCCCCGGGCGCAGGGCGGCGGCGAGGGGGCTGCGGGAGGACCTGAGGGGCGCGGCGGCCGGCCCGAGATGGGCCTGTCCCGGGGCCCCCAGCAAGAGCGGCCGCAGGAGGAGGCGGCGGCGGCCGGACACGAGTTCCCGTAAGTCCGGGTACAGGCCTGGAAACTCCCTTCGGGGCGGCGCGGGGCGGGCCGGGGGAACTGGCTGAGCAGCTGCGGGTGCCCCAGGGACCGGAGCCCATCCTCATCCCTCCGCCCTCGGTGGGCTGGGTTTCAGCTTTGGGATCCACACCCTCCCAAGGGTTGGCTCACGTTTCTCAGAACGTTTTATTTCAGGTTAACCCTGCATTGTAGGCGGAAGGAAAGTGTTCCTCTTTCAAATTAAGGAAGAGGATTTTCCAAGAAATGATTCAGCCCTTTTACAAATAAGAAAGAGTTTTGTGTGCTGTTATCTCCTACAGCCTGCGCCTTCACTAATTTATTGTGTGACCTCAAATAAGGCACCTAATTTTTCTGTACTTCAGTTTTAAAAGCAGGGAGGGGTTCCTCTGTGTCTTGGGAATAAATTTCCAGCATAAACTGAGGGATGCTGTTTAATAGTCTTCAAAGTTAAGCATGACATCAAGTCTCTTAACAGGCACACCATCCATGTCAGCTCGCTGGGATGGCCTCATTTGCCAAAGACCAGCCTTGGGTACAGAGCATCAGTTTCTTAAGATAGTGTTCAGTTAGTTCATCCATCCATCCATCCAGCTAGCCAGCCGTTCTTTCTAGAAATATTTTCAAGAAATTACTATGTAAATACACATTCTAGATGTAGAGATGCAGACAGAGCGTATTCTGGCCCAAGCTCAATTTCTGGTTGTGGGGGGTTGATAGATGATGAAATAAATAAGCAAATAAATGAATGAGATATTTATTTTAAGGTAGTGATAAATGCTTTGGAGACTATGGAATAGAGTGATGTGGTTGTGACAGGGGAACAGGAGATGTGGTGATCAGGGCAGACAGGACATTTGAGCCAAATTTCTGAATGATAGGAAGGAATCAACCATGGAACCTTCCTCAGCAATCAATGCAAAGAAATAGAGGGAAACAATAGAATGGGAAAGTCTAGAGATCTCTTTAAGAAAATTAGAGATACCAAAGGAACATTTCATGCAAAGATGGGTACAATAAAGGACAGAAATGGTATGGACCTAACAGAAGCAAAAGATATTAAGAAGAGGTGGCAAGAATACACAGAAGAACTATACAAAAAAGACCTTCATGATCCAGATAATCATGATGGTGTGATTGCCAACAAGAGTCAGACATTCTAGAATGCAAAGTCAAGTGGGCTTTAGGAAGCATCACTACGAACAAAGCTAGTGGAGGTCATGGAATTCCAGCTGAGCTATTTCAAATCCTAAAAGATGATGCTGTGAAACTACTGCACCCAGTATGCCAGCAAATTTGGAAAACTCAGCAGTGGCCACAGAACTGGAAAAGGTCAGTTTTCGTTCCAATCCCAAAGCAAGACAATTCCGAAGACTGTTCAAACTACCACACAGTTGCACTCATCTCACACGCTAGGAAAGTAGTGGTCAAAATTCTCCAAGCCAGGCTTCAACAGTATGTGAACTGTGAACTTCCAGATGTTCAAGCTGGATTTAGAAAAGGCAGAGGAACCAGAGATCAAATTGCCAACATCCACTGGATCATCGAAAAAGCAAGAGAATTCCAGAAAAACATCTATTTCAAAGCCTTTGATTGTGTGGACTGCAACAAACTCTGGAAAATTCTTAAAGAGATGGGAATACCAGACCACTTGACCTGCCTCTTGAGAAATCTATATGCAGGTCAGGAAGCAACAGTTAGAACTGGAAATGGAACAGACTGGTTCCAAATAGGGAAAGGAGTACGTCAAGGCTGTATATTGTCACCCTGCTTATTTAACTTATATGCAGAGTATATCACGTGAAATGCTGGGTTGGATGAAGGACAATCTGGAATCCAGATTGCCAGGAGAAATATCAATAACCTCAGATATGCAGATGACACCACCGTTATGGCAGAAAGTGAAGAAGAACTAAAGGGCCTCTTGATGAAAGTGAAAGAGGAGAGTGAAAAAGCTGGACTTCCCTGTTGAGCCAGTGGTTTAGAATCCTCCTGACAATGTGGGAGACTCGGTTCGATCTGTGGTGGGAGAGCTAAGATCCAGCATTTCGGCGTTCTGCATGTACTACTGAGATTTTGTGCCCTGCAAGGGAAGATCCTGCGTGCAGCAACTAAGACCAGGTGCAGTTAAATAAATATTTTAAGAAAAAGAAAGTGGAGTAAGACCAGACTATTTGAATATTAGGGAGTGAAGGGGAGAGCAAATGAGATTGGGGTGGTACACAGAATCAGTTCAGGCAAGGCCTTGACGCCCTGAGAGAGGAACTTAAATCTGGTATTGTTGGTATTTTTACCAACAATAAATAAAAACTGGAAATAGAACTGCCATATGACCCAGCAATCCCACTCCTGGGCATACACACCGAGGAAACCAGATCTGAAAGAGACACGTGTACCCCAATGTTCATCGCAGCACTGTTTATAATAGCCAGGACATGGAAGCAACCTAGATGCCCATCAGCAGATGAATGGATAAGGAAGCTGTGGTACATACACACAATGGAATTTTACTCAGCCATTAAAAAGAATTCATTTGAATCAGTTCTAATGAGATGGATGAAACTGGAGCCCATTATACAGAGTGAAGTAAGCCAGAAAGATGAAGACCAATACGGTATACTAACGCATATATATGGAATTTAAAAAGATGGTAACGATAACCGTATATACAAGACAGAAAAAGAGACACAGGTGTACAGAACAGACTTTTGGACTCTGTGGGAGAAGGTGAGGGTGGGATGTTCTGAGAGAATAGCATTGAAACAAGTATACTATCAAGGGTAAAACAGATCACCAGCCCAGGTTGGATGCATGAGACAAGTGCTCAGGGCTGGTGCACTGGGAAGACCCAGAGGGATAGGATGGGGAGGGAGGTGGGAGAGGGGTTCAGGATGGGGAACGCATGTAAATCCATGGCTGATTCATGTCAATGTATGGCAAAAACCACTACAATACTGTAAAGTAATTAGCCTCCAACTAATAAAAATAAATGAAAAAAAAAAAGAAAATATTGCTATGAAAAAATAAATAAATAAAATAAAATTTTAGCCACTCTAACAGCTGTGTATTGGTATCTCCTTGTGGTTTTAAGTTGTATTTCCCTCATAGGTAATGATGCTGAACATCTTCTCATGTGCTTATTGCCATCTATATATCCTCTTTGGTTCCTCTTTGTTCCATTGAAGTCTTTTCCCTATTTTTAAATTGGATTTTGTTTTCTTACTGTTGAGTCATTTGTCAGATGTGTGATTTGCAAATATGTTCCCCCAATCTGTAGGTTGTCTTTTTTATTCTCTTAACAGTATTTTTCACAGAGCAAAGCTTGAAATTTTTCTAAGGTCCAATGTACTATTGTTTTCGTTTATAGTCATGCAGTTGGAGTCATGTGCAAAACAGAACTCTTTGCATAACCCCAGTTTAGGAAGCTTTCTCCTGTGTTTTCTTCTAAAAGTTTTATAATTAAAAAAAAAACAACAACAACTTATTTCTTTGGCTTCGCCAGCTCTCCAGTTGTAGCAAGCAGGATCTTCGATCTTTACTGTAGCATGTGGGATCTACTTCCCTGACCAGGGAGGGGCCCCTGGGAACAGGAAGTCTTAACCACTGGACTGCCAGGGAAATCCCTTTTCAGCCCCTTTATATTCCAAAATAACAACAAAGAAACAAACAAACAACTCAGTAAATCCTGGAAGCTTCTCTAAGCTATTTAATAAAACCTGCCATCTAAGTATGTATTATGTATGTGACCTGTAATGTTTGTGAATGTGAAGTCGCTCAGTCGTGTCCGACTCTTTGCGACCCCATGGATACCAGGCTTCTACATTCATGGGATTTTCTAGGCAATAATACTGGAGTGGGTTGCCATTTCCTTCTCCAGGGAATCTTCCTGACCCAGGGATTGAACCCAGGTCTCCCGCATTGTAGACAGACGCTTTACCATCTGAGCCACCAGGGAACTTTTTGTTTGTAGTGTATAGTAATATTAATGTTTCTAGTAAAAGTGAAAATCTTCTTTTATCTCCTTTCATGTAAATGAAAATAAAACATGTTCGTCCCTTTTAACCTTCATTCATGACGATATGATGTGCTGCCTTTCATGGTTTTGTTTCTGCAGGCCTGGCATCCCGCAGGGTTCTGCAGACAACAATTTTTTTTTTTTTAGTTGGAGGCTAATTACTTCACAGCATTTCAGTGGGTTTTGTCATACATTGATATGAATCAGCCATAGATTTACACGTATTCCCCATCCCGATCCCCCCTCCCCGCAGACAACAATTTTATCTCTGTAAGCTTGTACAGAGTATTTGGGCTCCTCCCTGCCTAATCTTGTACAAACATTTTATAAACAACGCCCCTTGAGAAGTCAGTGGCCACCCTCCAGCCTCCTAGAGCTATATACTGCACTGCTGACTTCAGGGTGGTCCTTGAGAATAATGTTTTGTTTGGGATAGGAAGATGTTTAAGGCTGAGAAAACACTTGCAGTGTGAGGAGAACGTGAAATCTTGATAATACAGCTTTATAAAATATTGAAGCAAAGTCCCCACATCCAAAATAGCAGACTGTGAAAGGCTCAAGGCTGTTGTTTCAGGTTTTTAGTTCCAAGGTTTGCCACGTGAGGTTTGCTTTCTCTTCAACCCTCTTCGATTCCCAGTCATGCTTGCTTGCTCGCTTTCAGAGCTGCCAAATGAGAGGAGCTTCCAGCATGCTGCTAAAAGCAATAATTTGTATCTTACGGAGAAGCTGTTTGAAAAGAAGGTTAATGTTAATGCTGTGAACAATGTGAGTGGAAATCACAGATGTGACAAGTGACAGCAGTGTGGGTTTACACAGTACAACTGAAATAAAAATAAAATCGATTCTGCTAAATGAGATGAGGGGGAGCTCTTTTGTTGGCAATTCCAGAATGTTTAAGCTAATAGTGGAATCAAGCTGTAGAGGAGGCTCTGGGTGTTTTAATTGCTCTAATCTGAGGGGACGTGCCCAGAGTCTTTACATGAAGCTGTGCTAAGCCTATGGGTGGGCAGTGTAGCCAGATGTCAAGGTTATGGGCCTGGATTTGGTCCTGGGTCATAGCCTGTGGATCACTTTGGCCTCACACATTCTGGAAAGGCAGAATGTCTTTTGCTACACAGTTCATCACTGTTTTCTCATCAGTGATGCGCCTTGTGGTTGGAGCCTTCCAAATTTAAAATCCAAAGGCAAGTACAGCTTTGCTTTTTACTGCTTGTGGAATATAGTACATCTGCCTGTTAGGCAGAGGGGCCTCTCCTGAGACCCAGCGCTCACTTGTTCTTCAGTGCCTGGGTTTAGGGGAGAAGTCCCACTGCCAGAAAAATGGCTTGCCTACTGCTTGGCCTTGTGGAGATTTCCTGACAGCCCCACAAGGCACGGTTCATCAGTGAACAGACTGGGGTTGTGTCTGTTTAGGACGATGTGGAGTGCTTCAAGGTGGGGATGGCAGAGGTGGGTTTGATGCTAAATGAAGCCTAAACTTTAAGTGACGTGCTTATGCAGATCCTTCCAAGGAACGTGGAGGGCTCTAGCAGTGTGTTCCATTGTTATGTGGTTTTGTAAAATCTGAAAAAGGAAGAAATTTAAACTGCCATCAGTTAAACTTTCTGACTCTGGCTTTAAAGAGGGCTCCTGAAAAGTGTAAACTTCACCTTCTACAAAACCTGGATCTGTTCCAAGCAGTGAGTCATAGAAACTGAGGTGTGCAGTAGAAGGATATTTAGCAGTTGTGCCTGTGTGAATGTGAGGGGATTTGTCTATATGTGTATATTGTGTGCATGTCTGATATGTTATGTGTGGATATCCTATTCATTATACATAGACATCCCAGAAAGAGTAGAAAAATGGCAAATTTCTGCAGCAGAACAATTTTAGGAACAAAAAAGAGGAAAGGAAACAAGAAAGGAAGGGAGCAAAAGAAATAAGCAAGGATCTTTGGAGGTAATATGTAGATTAACTGTTGGATAAGTAAAGCAATAATCATTTTTCTAAACAGCAGGAAATAGATCCTCCAATGTACCTTTCAATAACCATCTGAAAATTTTTCCATATAACTTTCTAATATTTTAAACCATACTTTTATATAAAAGTACTTAATACACTAAAACTAACAGCCAATGTAGCAAGTTATTATAAACTCCTGATGAATTATATTATAGTTTCTAATGACATCTTTTTTAGTCCTGTTTACAGCAAATTGCTGACATGGTTGCTTGTAGAGTTCTTTAAAATCGGTGATGACAAAGATGAAAAAAAAAATGGAAGTGGTTTTATTGACTTATCTTGGATGCTATCTTGGTTTGCATCCTTATTCACAAATAAAGTTAAAGGGGAGTTTACAAGCCCAAATTGGGCATACTAGAATATAGCTCTAGACTGCAAACAATAGCAAGGGTAACTCATGTTTTGTCAAACTTAGTTTATCACCGATTTAGCTACTAAGGAAATCAGATGTTTAAGCAGTTCTCATATTTTTGCAATAATTTATTAATGAGAAGCAAAGGATAGTAAATTTTTTGGAAGCAAAATCAATGTTCAGAATGTGGGAAATATGACATGTGTTTTACTTACAAGCAAAGCATCCTTTGAAGCACCTCAGAGTGTCTCCAGACAGCCTGGGAGCCCCAAGCTGGCTTTTCTTTGAAGCAAAAGACAGTCATGCTTTTTTATCTGTGTATGTCTTTCCTTCTTTCCTTCCTTCTCTCCCCACCTTCTTCTTTTTGTCTCTTTCTTTCTTCATTTGTTTCATTCAATACAATTTAAAGTCCATAAAACTACAGGGGAAAGAGCCACATATGGACTGAACTAGGAAAATTTTTTGTTATGCATTATCAATATATCCTACCATTATTAATGGTTGCATACAGGAAAAATATAGCTTTTACACTCTAGTTGAAATATATTATATTGTTATAATCAGTCATAGGTTATACAGTGGATTTCAGCTTGATGTATACACTCCAGTTGGTTGCTAAATTCTGTGATGTTATCTAATAGTAGAGAAATGTAAGATTATGCTGGATATAGTTCTCACTGCTTTTATTTATTTATTTATTTTCCCATTTATTTTCATTAGTTGGAGGCTAATTACTTTACAATATTGTAGTGGTTTTTGTCATACATTGACATGAATCAGCCATGGATTTACATGTATTCCCCATCCCGATCCCCCCTCCCACCTCCCTCTCTATCTGATCCCTCTGGGTCTTCCCAGTGCACCAGGCCTGAGGACTTGTCTCGTGCATCCAGCCTGGGCTGGTGATCTGTTTCACCCTAGGTAATATACATGTTTTGATGCTGTTCTCTCGAAACATCCCACCCTCGCCTTCTCCCACAGAGTCCAAAATTCTGTTCTGTACATTTGTGTCTCTTTTTCTGTTTTGCATATAGGGTTATCATTACCATCTTTCTAAATTCCATATATATGTGTTAGTATACTGTATTGGTCTTTATCTTTCTGGCTTACTTCACTCTGTATAATGGGCTCCAGTTTCATCCATCTCATTAGAACTGATTCAAATGAATTCTTTTTATCTCAATAGATGCAGAAAAAGTCTTTGACAAAATTCAACATCCTTTTATGATTAAAACTCTCCAGAAAGCAGGAATAGAAGGAACATACCTCAACATAATAAAAGCTATATATGACAAACCCACAGCAAGCACTACCCTCAATGGTGAAAAATTGAAAGCATTTCCCCTGAAATCAGGAACAAGACAAGGGTGGCCACTCTCACCACTACTATTCAACATAGTTTTGGAAGTTTTGGCCACAGCAATTAGAGCAGAAAAAGAAGTAAAAGGAATCCAGATAGGAAAAGAAGAAGTGAAACTCACTGGTTTTAAAGACAAGGTAAAGAGTAGATAATCAAAACACAAACATCTGGTAAAAAAAAATTATGGCCATTCAAGAATCAGGAATCTTAAGAACGCGAAATAGCAATCAGATGACTGAAGACACAAACTATGTTTCCTCAGATGAACCACATGGTTTCGCATTTTGCAGTGGGGACAAATCCTTTATCTGCTGTGGATTTCTTGCTTAATCACAAGGTCAGGGTGGATACTGCTGATAAGGTAAGCCCATCACTTGGTAGAATGGATTCAGTTCAGATCAGTCACTCAGTCGTGTCCGACTCTTTGCTGCCCCATGGACTGCAGCACGCCAGGCCTCCCTGTCCATCGACAACTCCCGGAGTTTACTCAAACTCCTGTCCATCGAATCGGTGATGCCATCCAACTATCTTATCCTCTGTCATCCCCTTCTCCTCCTGCCTTCAGTCTTTCCCACCATCAGGGTCTTTTCCAATGAGTCAGCTCTTCGCATTGGGTGGCCAAAGTATTGGAGTTTCAGCTTCAACATCAGTCCTTCCAATGAATATTCTGGACTGATTTGCTTTAGGATGGACTGGTCGGATCGCCTTGCAGTCCAAGGGACTCTCAAGAGTCTTCTCCAACACCACAGTTCAAAAGCATCAATTCCTTGGCACTCAGATTAGAGCGGAGAAGGCATTGGCACCCCACTCCAGTACTCTCGCCTGGAAAATCCCATGGACAGAGGGGCCTGGTAGGCTGCAGTCCATGGGGTTGCTAAGAGTTGGACATGACTGAGCCACTTCACTTTCACTTTTCACTTTCATGCATTGGAGAAGGACATGGCAACCCACTCCAGTGTTCTTGCCTGGAGAATCCCAGGGACGGGGGAGCCTGGTGGGCTGCTGTCTATGGGGTCGCACAGAGTCGGACACGACTGAAGCGACTTAGCAGCAGCAGCAGCAGCAGCAGCAGCAGCAGATTAGAGCATAATTATTGTAAGGGGGAACTCTGGTCACTTGGGTTATCTTTTCTCCACATACACACAAACTGTTTCCATTGACAGTATTCATTTTCTCTTTAAAGAATATGCATGTCTTGTGCTCTTTGTATTTGGTGACAAAACTGTTTTTTCATTACCAGCAGGACTTAGGCTTTTGCTTATTTCCCAGGTTGACCTTATGTCATGCATTTGTAAGGATAAAATGGTTGCCCAGAGGATCAGTTGCATAACCCAGAGGTGAGGACTCTGGTTCAGTGTGGGCAGCACCTCCAAGTCTGGGGAAGAGGCCGATGAGGTAAATGGAAGTTCTTACTCCAGATGTGGACAAAGGCTTCCAGGTGGAGGGCAGGTGGTGCTCAGAGGATAATACAAACATCTGCTCTCAAAGCTGCTTTCAGTTCAGTTCAGATGCTCAGTTGTGTCTGATTCTTTGTGACCCCGTGGACTGCAGCACACCAGGCCTCCCTGTCCAACACCAATCCTGGAGCCTACTCAAACTCATGCCCATCTAGTCAGTGATGCCATCCAACCATCTCATCCTCTGTCGTCCCCTTCTCCTCCCGCCTTCAATCTTTCCCAACATCAGGATCTTTTCCAGTGAGTCAGTTCTTTGCATCAGGTGGCCAAAGTATTGGAGCTTTAGCCTCAAGATCAGTCCTTCCAGTGAATATTCAGGACTGATCTCCTTTAGGATGGCCTGGTTGGATCTCCTTGCAGTCCAAGGGACTCTCAAGAGTCTTCTCCAACACCACAGTTCAAAAGCATCAATTCTTTGGCACTCAGCTTTCTTTATAGTCCAATGCTCACATCCATACATGACTACTAGAAAAACCATAGCTTTAACTAGACAGACCTTTGTTGGCAAAGTAATGTCTGCTTTTTAATATGCTGTCTAGGTTGGTCATAACTTTTCTTCCGAGAAGTGTCTTTTAATTTCATGGCTGCAATCACCATCTGCAGTGATTTTGGAGCCCAAAAAAGAAAGTCAGCCACTGTTTCCACTGTTTCTACATCTATTTGCCATGAAGTGATGGGACTGGATGCCATGATCTTAGTTTTGTGAATGTTGAGCTTTAAGCTAACTTTTTCACTCTCCTCATTCACTTTCATCAAGAGGCTCTTTAGTTCTTCTTTGCTTTCTGCTATAAGGGTGGTGTCATCTGCATATCTGAGGTTATTGATATTTCTCCCGGCAATGTTGAGTCCAGCTTGTGCTTAAACTACCACACAATTGCACTCATCTCACATGCTAGTAAAGCAATGCTCAAAATTCTCCAAGCCAGGCTTCAATAATACGTGAACCAAGAACTTCTAGATGTTCAAGCTGGATTTAGAAAAGGCAGAGGAACCAGAGATCAAATTGCCAACATCCATTGGATTATCAAAAAAGCAAGAAAGTTACAGAAAAACATCTATTTCTGCTTTATTGACTATGCCAAAGACTTTGACTGTGTGGATCACCAGAAACTGTGGAAAATTGTCAAAGAGATGGGAATACCAGACCACTTGACCTGCCTCTTGAGAAATCTGTATGCAGGTCAGGAAGCAACAGTTAGAACTGGACATGGAACAACAGACTGGTTCCAAGTAGGAAAAGGAGGACATCAAGGCTGTATATTGTCACCCTGCTTATTTCCCAGTATATATCTCAGTAATCTGGGGCTTGTTTTTTTTTTCTTCTCCATACCTGAACTTTACTGAGAATAAGAGAAGACATAATGCAGTTTCAGTGGCAGCCCAAATTACTGCTAAAAGGCTTATACACTTCAAAATGGGAGGCCCCCACAGAACCTCATTCCTTGTTTATTGATTTGTATGCTATACGTTTATCAAACTGTTCTCCAGGTTTACAAATATAATTGATTACAAGAGGCAAATAAGATGTTCTGAGAAGGCTTACTTTTTGGAAGGCACATTTACAGAAGTTATAGATGATTTGTTTTGTATGTAGTACCATGTTTATTGGATTAAATACTTAACCATTTAATGTACAATTGTACCACTGTTTTTATTCAGTTCAGTTCAGTTCAGTTCAGTCGCTCAGTCATGTCCGACTCTTTGCGACCCCTTACTAGGGTCTGTTTTAGTTTGGGCTGATGTAAGAAATATAGCATAGGCTGGGTGGTTTCCACAACAAACATTTATTTCTCACAGAACTGGAAACTGGAGACTCCAAGATCAAGATGGTAGCACTTCCAGTGTCTTGTGAAAGCCACTTCTGATTTTATTCACTGTCAGTGGAGAGCAGAGTGAGGAGCCAAGCTCCGTGTCTATTTATGAGGGCACTAATCCCATTCATCAGGGTTCCACTCTCCTGACCTAATTAGCTCCCAAAGGCATGCCTTTCAAATCCATCACATTGGGGATTAGACAACATATGAGTTATTGAGGGACACAAACATTCAGTCCAGAGCAGGGTCCTATATTTTTAAAAAATGAAAATGTATCAGTGACAGAGTTTTTGAGTGATGGGTACCTGTCTCATTTCCCCTTTAAACCCTGTGGGTTTTCTTGTTTTTGTTGTTGTTTGCCTTCATTTTAAAAGAGATTTATTTAAAATTTTTTTCAGCTTTGTTGAGGTGTAGTTGACAAATGAAATTGTGATACATTTAAAATGTACATAGTGATGATTCAGTGTGTGTATACATTGTGAAAAGATTCCTTCCATCTAGTTAATTAACACACTCATCATCTCATTTCTTTTTTTGGTGAGAACATGTACATTCTATGCACTTAGCAAATTTCACTTGTATAAAAGTCTTATCAACTAGAGTCACCACATTATACATTAGATCCTTAGACCTTATTCATAGATTTTTTGACAGGGATAAAAGGAAATAGAAAAGCAGACACATGAACTTACAGATAAGGATCCCGAGGCTTAGGGTTAACTAAGCTGAGCAAGACTGCAATGTTTGGAAGTGGTTGAGACAGAGTTTGAGGTCAGTTTGTTTTAGTCTACAGATCATGCTCACAATGTCTGCTCTGTAGACTTCTTTAACTTGGGGCCTAGGGCTCCGCAACTTTCCCCGAGTCATAGCCCTTCATTCCCTCCTCCCTGAGATAGCCAGTGTTGACTCTAGCTATTTCCTTTCACACTTGTCTGTCTGCTCATTTGGTGTACAAGTCTAGTCCCCCAGCATCACTGCAGGTCAGTAGGTCTTGAGCAGTCTCTGCCTCTCTAATGCACACATATGTGTATACACACACTTACATGATTTTATATAGAGAGTGTATTTTAAATAATTTATATATAAGTAGAATTCTTTTTATAACTTCAGTCTTCTCTGGTTTTTCTTTTTCTGCATAGCTTCCTCTTCCAGTAACTACATTTAGTAATGTAGGATCTGTGTGTTTATTTCTGTACTTTTCCTCTTGCTCATATAATCATATCCACATTGCTATCTATCCACCTACTTACCCACTTACAATAGACATAAATACATACATAAACACATATGAGTTTTTTTGGTCATTGCTTGTTTTATAAAAAAATGGGATTGTATTATATTTTCTCTGCATCTTATTTTCCACATTTAATAGCTACCTAATGGAAATCTCTCCAATTGTTATAGCCCTAGTTAATTATTTTTAGTGCCTACATGATGTGGTGTGACTGTTCCCTGATTTGTTCAGTGTTCCCATATTGATGGACATTTACCTTACTGTCAGTTTTAACGGTTGCAATTAATAACCTTGTTTATATAACATCAGGTCTAGAAATTTATTTTCATGGGATAGAGTCCCAGCAGTGGGATTACTGATTGTATTTTAAAATTTTAATAGATATTGCCAGATTGTTTAAACTGAAATGGTTTCATTTGCACTAATACCTTAAGAGAGTCCCTTTTTTGGTCCTTGTTGATTTGTAAGGATACTTCATATATTATAGAAAGTAACCATTTATCTATATTAAGTTACATTTTAAAAATCTATCATTTGTTTACTGACTTTATCAACTTATTCCTTTTATAACTTTTGAATCAAAACACTATACATTATAATCTAAATTTTCTTCTAATATGTTTATTGTTTGTGTACTTTCTTTGTATGTATGATATATATCACTTTTGCTGAATACTGAACTCTCTCATCTCTTGATCTTCAGCAGTTAGGTATTAACCTGGCTTTTGTTGGCTGAGAGAGTGTGGTGGCTCACTCAAGTGATGGGTTCCTTTCTTCTCTTTTCTAGAGGAAGCATGGCTTGACACTTCTTCATCTTGCAGCCTGTTCTGGAAGTTTCGAGAGCGTGCTCATGTTGGTTAGAGCTGGAGCGGACCAGAGAGCCGAGAGGCAGGTAGGTATGTGGATCACACCAGACTTAAGCCCTCGCTCACCGTGCAGGAGGGGGAGGTTACGGAGTAATTACCTCCCCTCCCCTGGCTCTCTTTAGGATGGAGTGAATGCCCTCCACTTTGTAGCTCAGAGCGATAACATGCACATCGTGGACCACCTCATTCAAGATCTGTACCTGGAAGACCTGGACCAGCCTGATGAGGTGTGTCAGCTGTGGGTCTCAAATAAACCGCACTAAATTCCACTGTCTTCCTGCCCCTGCTGGAACTGCCAGAGCAGCCGGCACAGACGGACCTGGCCCTGTGGCTGACTCCTCCCTCACTCTGGCAGACCACAGAGAAGAGGGCCGTTATCGGTGCTGGTGGCGGCCTTGGCTCCTGCATGTGGGGAAGGCAGGAAGTAACGAAGAAGTGGTCTCTACTCCCTCATCCTGGCCACGGGGCGGATAGGACCCATGCTGTGTGGCTGTCTGCGTCTTACTCTGTGATGCCTGGCCTTCTGGGAATGTGCTCGGCCCACGGCTGTGCTGCGATGAGCCATGGAGTATACTGCAAAGGCACCATGTTTGTCTCTATTTTTGTCCTTTCATGAGAAGCATGGTAATAATAATAACAGCTACAGTGGCTCTGGTGGTAAAGAAGCTGCCCACAATGCAGGAGACATAAGAGATGCGGGGGTTCGATCCCTGGGTGGGGAAGATCCCCTGGAGGAGGGCATGGCAACCCACTCCAGTATTCTTGCCTGGAGAATCCCATGGACGGAGGAGCCTGGCGGGCTACGTACAGTTCGTGGGGTCGCAGAGTTGGGCATGACTGAAACAACTACGTACCACTTATTGAATGTTTATTGGTGTGCTTGGCCCAAAGGGAAGCTGTGTCCACACATTTCAGTGAGAGGTCTAGAGCTTGGCACATATGGATGCTTAACAAATCATTGCTGAATGAATACTTTATCCTATTAATCCCCATAGTAATCCTATAATGAAGAAATATTTTTATTTATATTTGAGGAAGTTGAGGCTCAGAGAGACTAAGTACCTGGTCTCAGGTGCCCAAACTGGAAGGTGACAGAGCCAGGTTTGAATTCAGATCTGGTGACTCCAGTCACCGTGCGGTACTGTCTCCCCTCGCAGAGGACCGTGGGCATTGCCCATGCGCTAGGGAATAGCCCTTTCTAGGCTCTTTTCATAAGGCAGTATCCTCTGTGGGGTTGGCATTTGGATTTCAAATGGGACTTCCTCTTCACTGTGCCTGTTGAACTTCATTCTCCATTGAAGACTCTCTAGAAGTTAATCAGTAATACTCATTTTATTTCATCTCTTTTAGGAACACATTTTTTTTTTTAGGAACACATTTTTTTTTTACCTCAGTCTTAAAAATAATAACAAACACTTTTGTCAAATGACGTCTATAAATTTCTTTTACTTCTAAGTATGACTGAGCAACTATACATTTTATAGCTTGGAGGCAGGCAGACTTGGGCTGAGTTCTGGCCATATATTAAATATGTGGGTTTAGCAAGTCCTCCAACTGCTGAAGTCCTCAGTGTTTGCCTCTGTGCAATGGGAATAATAAAACTTATTTCATGGTAGCACCAAGGCATGATTTTGAAGGATGTCTTAACCTCTATGTCTCTTTTTATCAGCAATTTCTCTAACCCTTGATGTAAATGATTTTCATACTTCCTCAATCTTATGTACAGATACGTCTGTCTGTGAGCAAAATGGCAAGCCATTCTACCACCCCTTTCCAATCAGACACCAACCCTAAGCCATTCCCATGTAGCAACATCAAAGCAGCCATTGCCGGGATGCTTAAATGAGTTAATGACTATAGAGCACCTAGCAAAGAGCCTGGCACATGGTAAGTGCTCACTAAATGGTAGTTATTATAACAATTATTATAGGGTAAAACACTGTCTGGTTTCCTCAAACTGATAACCATCATCAAACACATTTAATGTCAGGATGAAGAAGTCAGACATCCCAGTTTGATCCATGCTAACTAGGAGTGTGGCCTACGATTGAATTCCATTCAATTCAATTCAGCAGATGTGTGTTCACAGCCAGTTTTATATGAGACACAGTACTGTCTTCCTTTTCAGTGGGCTCTGGATGCTTTCACAGGAGACAGATGTTTGTAGAGAGGATCAGACAGGCTGAGGAGGCCAAAGCAGGTTTACGGGGAGCCTTCCCACTTCTGCAGCTTCTGCTGGCCTTCCTGTCTGTTATCTCTTCAGCTGGCGCTGAGTTCGCCTGTCCCACTCCTCTCCCTGCAACGCTGAGTATTTGTTGGGGAAAAGACTGAGGAGCCCTGACAATGCAGAGCCAGGTGTTAGCTGAGAGATCCTAAAAGGAAGCTGCATTGAGAACCATGTGCAGAATGAGCAAATCATGGGTCCCCTGGGTCATCTAGGGAGAGAAGAGCCTCTGAGTCCCATTCCTAAAGAACCCTGGATTCATCCATGGGAGAGACAGAGTCCGTCCTTTTTCTGCGACCTGTGAGTGGGGTCAAGGATATCAGCCAAAGCCAGTAGGAGCCGGGATCCAGAGCTCAGGGTCCGTTTATTCGTTGTTGGGTATCGCATCTGTATTTGCTTAAAGGTATTGTGGAGCCCATGAAATGCATTGAATGGAAAAGACTGCTCCACCTTCACAGCCGGCCTTCTTGCCCAGTTTCTTATCCACAGAAGGTGACTGAGAGCCTGTATACCTGCCCAGAGTTAGTAATCCTTCTCATTAGCCTTGGAGGGAACTCCAAAAGCTCACAAGGAAAGCCAAACAGGGAGGAGGTTTTTATTAATCAAACGGATTTAAATAGGCCCAGAAGAGATTGGGTAGGAGGGCAGAGATGGAGGGCACTGGGAAATATTTTAAGGTTTCTCCCAACTCTGTAGCTCTAAAAAATATGTTATCCCTCCAGGGGAGAGAGATTAGAGCAGCCAGGAGAAGTTATGGGTTAAGTAGTCTAGATATTTTGACTCTATGTGTAACTTCCACCTAGTGATCGAAAATAAGTACTCAGACCAAAATGTTTGGAGAGGGAAGGACAATAAAGGGAACGGCCTCAGAGGCCACTCATGTTTCTTTGGATATTTACAAAGTCTGGTGATACATTAGGTTGGTTTCAGCTGTGTAAATAGAGGAACTTCCATTGGTTTAAAGGAACATTTACAGGAAATCTCTAGAGGTCCAAATGCAAAAAAACCCATCCTTGTTCAGAAGACTGGAGATAATGAGCATGAGGATTTGAGAAGACAGTTTCTTCTGTGGGCCAGCGGTCCACACCTCACAGCCTTAGATTTCATCAAACCTGTTGCCTCTCACCTGGGGAGAACTGACTCAGCAGCGCCCATTCACAGCAGTTCCATGACTTCAGAAGCAACGCACTGCTCTTCCAGCACTTTTTGCTGAATGTTCTTTTTCTCTCTCAAATATCCAGTTATGTAGGGACCCACTGCTTTTCCCCTTTGCTGAATTCAGCGGTGAATCCCTCACAGCAGGGTGAAGGGGAATTTCATGCTGAAGATACACCCAGGAGGCACCGGGGTACCTCCTGCTGGCCTTCACCGGCCTCCTCTCCCGGAGACCCTCAGGACACCCTCTCTGGGATCTGTGTGGGAAAGGATGGTCAGGTTGGACTTTGGGTGCCCATTTAATGGCTGTTTGTGAAACTTTTACTCAACTTGGTAACTTGTCAAATAACCCTGCAGTAAACTTAAAAATGAAAAATAATTTCTAATGAATAACTGCAACTCCTCAGACTTATTCGTGTGC
The DNA here is from genome assembly GCF_910594005.1 of Cervus elaphus. Taxonomy (NCBI): domain Eukaryota; kingdom Metazoa; phylum Chordata; class Mammalia; order Artiodactyla; family Cervidae; genus Cervus; species Cervus elaphus. The sequence continues at coordinate 92,713,740 of NC_057826.1, read as the reverse complement.
AAACAATTTAAATGCATTGAATTAAGACATATTAGGTTAAGTACACATTAAGCTAATACAGGAAAAAAAAAGGAACAGAAATTCTGAACCCTTCTTATTTCTGCTAATTAAGAAAGGGATTCAGGATTCTGAGTTGTGGTTGTCTGTCTGGGATCTGAAGCCTGAGACGCTGACACCAGGCTCCACAGTCCTCCAGGCTGGAAAATCTTCCTGCCTTACAATGAGGGCAGTCTCCATCCTTGGAGACTGCTGCACTGGATAGAGGCCCACTTGAACATAATTTAAAAGGGTTGGGTGGTTAAAAAATGAAAGTAGACATAATAAAATATATTAAAAAGCAACTCGCGTTTTTAAACTTCTTGTTATTTTGCTTAGAATATGTACGAGAGATGGGAGAAAAGGTTTGTGTCTCATTTTACTGCCGCCTGGTCTTTCTTTATGCTACTTTTTGATATGTTTATAAGATACAGACTACTTTAAATGTCCTTATTTTGTGTAATTTGGCTTTCACTTTTTTTTTTCTTGATGATAACATTTTTTAAAGAGCATCCAAAGTTCAAAGCAATGGCTGTTTTGTTAGGGAGGAAAAATATTTTATCTTTGATAACCTCCCGCTTCTTATCGGTCTAGACTTTCTCTGTGGGTGGGTCCTCTGTCACTTTGTTTAACCATGCAGAAATGCAAGACTTTGTAGCAACCAGGGTTAAAAGAGTGAGGCCATTTTAAGGTTGAACAGACTCCTAATATTTCCAGCAGTGTTTGTCCCCAGATTGCTAAATATGTATTAGTGAGAATTCTTTCTATTATGAGTAACAAAAATCCACTTTAATCTGGAATAAACATTAAAGGTAGTTTATGAACTCCTAACTAAAGAGTTTGAGGGTGTATCTCACTGGCTGCAGGCATGGCTAGATTCAACTCACCCTCCAACTCTTGGCTGTCTCTGTTGGCATTTTTAAAAAATTATTTGCCTATTTGGCTGCGCCGGGTCTTATTTGCAGCATGTGAGATCTTTACTTGCAGCATGTAAACTCTTAGTTGCTGTATGTGGGGTCTAGTTCCCTGACCAGGGATGGAACCCAGGCCCCCTGCACTAGGAGCGTGGAGTCTTAGCCACTGGAGCACCAGGGAAGTCCCTCTGTTGGCATTATTGATAAGTATACTCTCCACATAGTGGGAAGGATGGCTACTAGCAACCTCAAGTTTAAATTCTTATGAATATTGTTATGGTTTTGATTCATAAGAAAGAACATTTCTCCCTCATCAAATGTTCATATAGAAATCACAGGAACAATTCTGTTTGGCCCTGCCTGAAACATGTGCCCAATACTGAACCAATTCCTGTGACCATGGGTTATATGATCGTGGCAGGTAAAGCCTGGCCATTGATAGCATTAAGTGGACTAAATTAATGGGTGTGTGTGTTTCTGTGTGTTGGCCGGGAGAGGGGCAGGGGAGCGGTTCTCCCAAGGAAAAGCAAAGACACAAGCAGCAAATGTCCACTTGCAGACAGAACACCATCATGTGTTATTCATGCCCTTTGTGCGTAAAGGGCTAACAAAACGCCTTTCCTTTCTGCGTGAGAATTTAAACCTTAGTTAACTTTCTGGCTCTGTGTCACTACAAACAAGACAGAAGTACAATATTAACTATTACTAAGCAGCATTGCTTATGATAAAAGTGACTCCTGATTGGTAAGCTGCATCTGGGCTTGGAGGAACTGCAGATGAATTGTGAATGCCAGAGGAGAAGCCATACTTTGGGCATCTCTGAGTGCAGTGACTTCTTTTCCTCTGTTTCAGGGCATCAGCCACCGTTTCTTATCACCTGCCTCCCCAACCACAGGCACAAACTCAAACTGAGTTACATACCCCCACACATCACCAATTTGGTTATTGCATTTCATTATAATCACTTGCATATGTGCTGATCTTTCTTAATGGACTCTGAGCTTCCTGAGGATAGGGTGTTATATTTTTTATCTTGGCCACTTTTGCTTAGCACAATATCTGACATATATATGTGTGTGTGTGTGTGTATATATATATATATATATATAAATGCTGAATAATTGTTAATAGTTGTTGAATAAATGAGTGACTGATTTGTAAGAATGTGTGACTAAATGTTTTCATCTAGCATATAATCAGCATCTCTCATCTTTCTTTTTGTGACTGGTTTATATGGACCCTTGTTGGCACTGTTTGCAGATATTTGTATAAGCTGGACACGCTCATTCTGTCATTTCCCAAAAGCTGTTGATGGCTCCTGGGGCTTCCCAGGTGGCTCAGTGGTAAAGAATCCACCTGCCAAGTAGGAGATGAAGGAGACGATCCCTGGGTGGGGAAGATCCCCTGGAGAAGGAAATGGCAACCTTTTCCAATAATTGCCTGGGAAATCCCATGGATAGAGGAGCCTGGTGGGCTACAGTCCATGGGCTCAAACAGAGCTGACCATGACTTAGTGACTAAACAGCAGTTTGAGGCTCAAGACTAGACCTTTATCTCCAATTAGGGATCTAATTTCACAAGTGGCAAGAGAGGGTCCCAAGCAGTCTCTATCTTTTCCCTTTGTCCTTTCTTGGTAATTCAATGAGGGCAGGGTTTCAGACTTTGAAGGGCTAGAGATACAGGTCTAATTGGCAACACATCTGGCTCAAAAATATAAATAAGGTGAATTTTTGGTGCCTGGTTGTTACTCCAGCTTGTATGGAGTCCCATAGGACTGATCCATACATACTTTTTTGGAAGCCATTTATTATTTTAGCACTTTTCCTTCCTTTTTCTTTAAGTTTTGGAGAATCATAAGCTATTATCTCAAGCAAACAGTGACCATTATCTTTTTATTATCTTACATTAGCAGGAGATCAGATAACAAGTCTCAGATTCTGGGAACTTCTTATAAAGAGTCTTGCGTCTTGCTTTTAACATTTCAAACATCTTACTAAGCTTTTGGTTAACAACATACCAGGCCAATTTGTGAATGTTTTCTTTAGTTGACAAAAATACTTCTGCTGCCTACCAAGTTGGCCACCCCAACTTCTTTTCCTGCTTTTAAATATCTCAGGTTAGAAAATTGAGTTTTTTTTATAGGTGTTTCACAGTTCTTTTGATAGCCAAATGACATTTTGACTATCGAAAATGCAGTCTCCCTTTGCAACATGAAAAGTTGGAGAAATTACCATAATCAGAAGATTCTACCCTTGAACTTTCCTCCCTAACAAATCACACCTAAACATCTCTCTTAATCTGTATTCTCTGGATAATTCCTAATTTCTCCATCCCACATCATACAGACCTGTTCTCAAGAGTTTTCCTGTTGATCCTTGGTGAATGTCAGAGATAAGTATATGAGCAAGCGTCTGAGCCACCAGGAAAGCCGCATTACCAACCAGGGAGGGCCTGGAAAGAAGCAGCTGATACAATGTCATGTCTCAATGAGTCATGTAAATATTAAACCCTGGAGAATTTCTCCTTCAAGCATTTTTATCAGTAAGGCAAGGCTTACTGAGTGATATGCAAGTGACTCAGATGAGGTCTGGCACAAAATCAGCTTCTCAATAAATAGTTGAGTGAAAGACCTGTTCCATAAATGCAGAAAGTTAGTTAAAATGTTCTTTTTAAATGGAATCTTGTCTGGCTGTGAGGTGGGGCCTCCCCAGATGCTTTGGAAGGACCATGTCTAAACGTACCTCCCTGCCCCCATGAAAATGATTCTGTGCTGTTGGAGTTTGGCACAAAAACTCAGAACTGGATCTGGTTTGAAGTGAAAGAGGTTGTGACGACCTTCCCCTAAGAAGAGCCCAGAATGCCATGACCAGCATCACCGCCTTGGCCTCCTTGCCGTCCTCAAAATGCTCCCCACTTTGCCAGTTGTCTTGTGTGTTCAATAAGTGTGTAATAACATTGGAGTTTGTGACTGATTTTCAGAAGGGAAGAAAACCATTTCTTTGGGAAGCAGAGAGGGGCCACATCGAATGATAGAAAAACTTATCTTCCTTAATCTGCATACTACAGAAAAGGACAAGGTAAGATGGAATTTTATTTTTTCACCAAGGACTAGAGAAAGGGAAGTGACAGTTGAGGTATAGATTTGGCAATGGCATTTTGGTGAGCATTTGAGTTCTTCACTTGTTACTACAGTCGGAAAGATCATGGGATATCCCAATGAAATCAACCCACTCTTTCAGTGGACTGTCCGAATAACCAATTTTGCTCCATAAATGTCTGAAATCAAAGGACTACATGGAATTTTCCACTGTCAGCTCCAGTTGCTCTGTTCTTCCCCTGAGATCTGCTGGGGACTCCAGCCCACCTGACCAGGGAAGGAAACACCGAGTGGACATGCATGTCCTTCTGCACATCTTTGATGCTTTTTTTTTTTTTAGGAGAAATTCCTAGATGTGAAAGTATGGGTCAGAGAGTTCTGCATGTTGTAAAATCTTTCTGTATGATATTGCTAAAACTACCTCTCAGAAATCTTGCAACAGTTTGCCTTCCCAAAAGTTATATATAATTACTTGTATTATTCCACTTGTTACTAGCCAATTAGCAGCAAAGTTAAAAAAAAAAAGGATGGTTTGTTCCCTTTTCATTCAAACAGCTATGTGTTTTCAACTTAAAACTTAAAAAATATTAATTTCACCTAAAACCATGGAAAACATGGCCAGTACTCGAGCCACAGCTTTATCCAATGTGGCCCCTGCCCGGGAAGCCGCTCTGCAGCCCTGCCCGTGGGCGGGCGTGTTCCTGGGAGGCTCTCCTGAGGGGGGTCTCTGTGCGGGAGGGGAGCCCAGCCCTGCACCTCGAAGCAAAGCGTGGGCACAACCCTGTGGTCCAGTGCTGCTCACCCAGTCACCAGAAATAGATGAGGTCAGTGAGGTCTGTGCAGGGGCTCCTTACAGCTGAGCACAGGGTGCAGAAGTGGAAGAGTGAGAAGAACAGCTCTCGAGAAATGAATAAGAGGCAAACAAAAGTGTTTGTGCCACAGGGTGCGATGTGAAGTGAAAGTCGCTCAGTCGTGTCCGACTCTTTGCGACCCCCGTTCTCCAGGCCAGAATACTGGAGTGGGTGGCCTTTGCCTTCTCCAGGGGATCTTCCCAACCCAGGGATTGAACCTGGGTCTCCCTCATTGTAGGCAGATTCTTTACCAGCTGAGCCACAAGGGAAGCCCAGAGTGTATAAAAGGTGATGCAGAAAGATTCCTCCCTTTTTCTTTAAAGTAACTCACAGCAGTTCATTTGTTAATCCATTCACTTATTCACCAAAACATATTTAATGTGTACTCTGGATGATGGTCAGAGTATGAGACAGAGAGCATCACTGACTCGATGGACCTGAATCTGAGTAAGCTCTGGGAGACACTGGAGGACAGAGGCGCCTGGCAGGCTACAGTGCTTGGGGTCCCCAAGAGTCAGACATGACTTAGTGACTGAACCCTGATTGAACCCTGCTAGGTAGAGTGTTTTCTTATTCTGGAAGCCTACAGGGCAAGAAGGGCAAACAATAAATATTATATTGGGTTAAATACACTAACAGATGTACATGCAGTGTGCGGTGGGAACACAAAGGAAAATCTGTTTCAGAAATACCAGACCTCCCAGACGAGGTCATACATCACGTGGGTCTGGGCATTCTAATGAACATGGTACCAGGAAACCGGAGGAGGACACCAGGGTAGGCTTTGGGACAGAGCCCGTGTAAGGGAGCTGAGGCCTGAAAAGGCGTGGTAAGTGCCGGGAATGAAGCTCCGAAATCAAGGAGGGGTGGGGTGGAGGCCGCGCTTCCCAGGAGCAGAGCTGGCTCTGACCTGCTGGCGGCAGAGGCCCGGGAGGGCTTCAGGCAGCACGTACAGCTGGATCCATCCTGGGCGGACGCAGGACACTGACACTGCGCTTTGAAGGGGGGACTGGTACCTGGAAAGCGGGAGGTGGGGAGTCCCTTCAGGTGACAGGAAGCGCCTGGAGCAAGGGCTGTTGGGAACCTCTCACCCAGGCTCCCCGGGGCAGCAAACAGGATGCGGCGGGAGGAGGAGGTGGAGGTCACAGGGTTTGTGAGCAGGGGCTAGGGATAGGGGAGACGTTCTGCCCCGCCAGCTCTCTGCTTGGACTCCCAGGACGGTGGGGTGCCCATCCCTGAGCTGTGGAGAGTGGAGGGTGAGAGGAGGAGAGGAGCCTGAGCCGCTTAGTCAGGAGGGAGTGGGCGGGTTCTCCCTGAGACACCCGCGGGAGGGGTTTATCAGGTGAGGGGCGGTGGGCAGGTAGAAACCAGGCCTGGAGTTCAGTGGAGAGGCTGCGGCTGTGGAGGCAGACTCGTGAGTCATCTGCTCTGGGAGGTCACTTTTTTTTTTTTTCCCTTTTTTTTTTTCCCCACTCAGATGGTGTTCCCTCCCTCTTACTCTTCCAAAGGAAGAGAAGAACGATCATCAATGGCCAATAGCAGCTGCAAAAGCAACACCAAAGACCGGCTTCACGCTCAGGAGAGAACACTGCATCTCTTCCTCATGGTTTCGGATGCTCTACACAATCAGAGAAACTTCTCTAGTAACTAACTATAGAAATGATCCCTGAAAGTATAGTCTTGGGAGGTCACTTTTTAACCTCTGGGTCCACGCCTGGGAGCTGGCTGTTTGGAGACCCAGGTGAGTAGAGTCCTCTTGGACTTCATAGTAGTGGTGATCAGACTGAACTGGTTTAACTTTATGAAGATCCTAGGAATTTGATCTTCTTGAATAAAAGTTATGGATGATGTGTGAGAAACTCAAGGAGAACTTGAGTCACCTAGCACAAATCTGAGCCCTGACTGGCCTTCACAAATATAGAGATCCAGCCCTACAGTCATAGGATTTAAAGTCTTAGTCATGCCGGCCCTTTTCTGTTCTAATGCTTTACCACGGGAATGTGTGCTCCTGGATGTAATCCACCTTTTAGCTATTTTTGAGTCAGGGCACATTGGAAAAAAAAGTCTTTAAGTCTAACAAACTGTAATTGTAGACTGTGGTAGATTTCATTTGCACAAAGTGTGTAGTGATACTATTAACCCTTTGGATGAAGCCCATAATGTACATACAGTCTCCGGATGCCTCTGTTTGCTGACACAGGCTCTTGCCAGAGTGACTCACAGGACTAGGCTTGAGTGTGGTGCTCTCCAAACATTCCCGGTAGCAAACTCATATCAGGAAAGAAAATGTGAGCATGCACCTTATCACAGGTGCATTTATCATTAAATCAATATGAAGGAGGAAACAGACAGAGTTGGACTCCGTCTTAGGCCAGGCTGCGAACATCAGGCTACACGCATGGTCACCCTCCCAATGGACTCTGAACTTTGTGCCCGTGTCTATAGAAGTGGCAGACCAATGGGAAACCAGACCCCCCGGATAAAAGAGCCACAGGACTTGTACTTGGACTCTCGTTGCCTAAAAGAATATGCTAATTATCTCTGTAACAGAACAAAGTGGTAAATTCCATTATGTTTATCGGGATATGACCACAGGCCTATTGATAAATGTCCACTGTTTATCTAGTCTTAATGACACATGAATCATGGGTTAACTTTGATCACATCTTTTACCTTGTCCAGACTAGTTTCAAGGAATTTGGGGAGGTGGGTTTGAGCAAGTACACTTAGGGTATATAAGGTTTTCACAAAAACTGGTCGGGGTCCTTGGCTAAGAGGAGACTCTGCCTTGGGCCCGCCACTATCTGCATTGTCCTTCTGAGTGAGTTTGTTTCCCGAAACGCTTGGCTACAACAAATATATTATAAAACATATGCCGGAAATATAAATTTTAAAGACTGAGATAAAAATAAACACAAATAGCAATTTTCATATTTTCTCTACACTGAAAGGATTGTCTTATAAACATCTGATATGTTTTCCTTCCAGTTTTCTTTGTGTTCCTATGCATGCATATTTTTAGTGTCTGCCCAAAATGCCTTTAACCCTTCTTTAGCTCCTGGCCATTTAGGTTTTGTTTAGTTTTTCTTTATTATGAAAGTAAGGCTGTCAAGAATGACCCAGACTTGCCGGGGAGTGTCCAGGAGTGTCTAGCAGAGGCGTGGGTCGGTGGTGGCCTGCTGCAGGTCTGGGGGCAGTGAGTGTAGCAGTACGTGCTTGGGATCTTTTGAAGGAGGTCACCATTATCTTCATTATCTTCATTACCTTCACCATAGTTTGGCCCCAGGTAAATAACAGGGAGGGAACACAGCTCCACCCATCTACAAAAAATTGGATTAAAGATTTACTGAGCATGGCCCCGCCCATCAGAACAGTTTCCCCCACAGTCAGTCTCTCCCATCAGGAAGCCTCTTATCCTTCTCCAGCAGACGGCAGACAGACTGAAACAGACTGAAAGCCACAATCACAGAAAACTAACCAATCTGATCACATGGACCACAGCCTTGTCTAACTCAATGAAACTAAGAGCCATGCCATATAGGGCCACCCAAGATAGATGGGTCATGGTGGAGAGTTCTGACATGACGTGGTCCACTGGAGTAGGGAATGGCAAACCACTTCAGTATTCTTGCCTTGAGAACCCCATGAACAGTATGAAAAGGCAAAAAGATAGGACACTGAAAGATGAACTTTCCAGGTTGGTAGGTGCCCAATATGCTACTGGAGATCAGTGGAGAACTAACTCCAGAAAGAATGAAGGGATGGAGCTGAAGCAAAAATAACACCCAATTGTGGATGTGACTGGTGATGGAAGCAAAATACGATGCTGCAAAGAGCAATATTGCATAGGAACCTGGAATGTTAGGTCCATGAATCAAGGCAAATTGGCAGCGGTCAAACAGGAGATGCCAAGAGTGAACATCGACATTTTAGGAATCAGTGAACGAAATGCACTGAAATGAGTGAATTTAACTCAGATGACCATTATATCTACTACTGTGGACAGTAGTAGATATACTTCTCCCCTTAGAAGAAATGGAGTAGCCATCATAGTCAACAAAAGAGTCTGAAATACAGTAATTAAATGCAATCTCAAAAACCACAGAATGATCTCTGTTCCTTTCCAAGGCAAACCATTCAACATCACAGTAATCCAAGTCTATGCCCTGACCAGTAATGCTGAAGAAGCTGAACGGTTCTATGAAGACCTACAAGACCTTCTAGAACTAACACCCAAAAATGATGTCCTTTTCATTAAGGAGGACTGGAATGCAAAAGTAGGAAGTCAAGAAACACCTGGAGTAACAGGCAAATTTGGCCTTGGAGTACAGAATGAAGCAGGCTAATAGAGTTTTGCCAAGAGAAAGCACTGGTCATAGTAAACACCCTCTTCCAACAACACAAGAGAAGACTCTACACATGGACATCACTAGATGGTCAATACCAAAATCAGATTGATTATTTTCTTTGCAGCCAAAGATGGAGAAGCTCTATACAGTCAGCAAATCAGGACCGGGAGCTGATTGTGGCTCAAATCATGAACTCCTTATTGCCAAATTCAGACTGAAATTGAAGACAGTAGGAAAAACCACTAGACCATCCAGGTATGACCTAAATCGAATCCCTTACTAATATACAGTGGAAGTGAGAAATAGATTCAAGGGATTAGATCTGATAGACAGAGTGCCTGAAGAACTAGGGATGGAGATTTGTGACACTGTACAGGAGGCAGGAATCAAGCCCATCCCCAAGAAAAAGAAATGTAAAAAGCAAAATGGCTGTCTGAGGAGGCCTTACAAAGAGCTGTGAAAAGAAGAGAAGCAAAAAGGAAAGGAGAAAAGGAAAGATTTTCCCATTTGAATGCAGAGTTCCAAAGAATAGCAAGGAGAGATAAGAAAGCCTTCCTAAGTGATCAGTGCAAAGAAATAAAATATCTTCATGACCCAGGTAATCATGATGGTGTGATCACTCACCTAGAGTCAGACATCCTGGAATGCAAAGTCAAGTGGGCTTTAGGAAGCATCACTATGAACAAAGCTAGTGGAGGTGATGGAATTCCAGTTGAGCTATTTCAGATCCTAAAAGATGATGCTGTGAAACTGCCACACCCAATATGGCAGCAAATTTGGAAAACTCAGCAGTGGCCACAGGACTGGAAAAGGTCATTCCAATCCCAAAGAAAGGCAATCCCAAAGAATGCTTAAACTACCACACAACTGCACTCATCTCACATGCTAGTAAAGCAATGCTCAAAATTCTCCAAGCCAGGCTTCAACAGTATGTGAACCATGAACCTTCAGATGTTCAAGCTGGATTTAGAAAAGGCAGAGGAACCAGAGATTAAACTGCCAACATCCGTTGCATTATCAAAAAAGCAAGAGAGTTCCAGAAAGACATCTACTTCTGCTTTATTGACTATGCCAAAGTCTTTGACTGTGTGGATCACAATAAACTGTGGAAAATTCTGAAAGAGATGGGAATACCAGACCACCTGACCTGCCTCCTGAGAAATCTGTATGTAGGTCAGGAAGCAACAGTTAGAACTGGACATGGAACAACAGACTGGTTCCAAATAGGAAAAGGAGGACATCAAGGCTGCCTATTGTCACCCTGCTTATTTAACTTATATGCAGAGTACATCAGGAGAAACGCTGGGCTGGATGAAGCACAAGCTGAAATCAAGATTGCCGGGAGAAATATCAATAACCTCAGATATCCAGATGACACCACCCTTATGGCAGAAAGTGAAGAGGAACTAAAGAGCCTCTTGATGAAAGTAAAAGAAGAGAGTGAGAAAGTTGGCTTAAAACTCAACATTCAGAAAATGAAGATCATGGCATCTGGTCCCATCACTTCATGGCAAATAGATGGGGCAATGGTGGAAACAGTGACAGACTTTATTTTGCGGGGCTGCAAAACCACTGCAGATGGTGACTGCAGCCATGAAACTAAAACATGCTTACTCCTTGGAAGGAAAGCTATGACCAACCTAGACAGCATATTAAAAAGCAGAGACATTACTTTGCCAACAAAGGTCCATCTAGTCAAGGCTATGGTTTTTCTAGTGGTCATGTATGGATGTGAGAGTTGGAGTATAAGAAAGCTGAGCACTGAAGAATTGATGCTTTTGAACTGTGGTGTTGGGGGAGACTCTTGAGAGTCTCTTGGACGGCAAGGAGATCCAACCAGTCCATCCTAAAGGAAATGCATCCTGGATATTCATTGGCAGGACTGATGCTGAAGCTGATACTCCAATACTTTGGCCACCTGATAATAAGAACACACTCAGTGGAAAAGACCCTGATGCTGGGAAAGATTGAAGGCAAGAGGAGAAGGGGATGACAGAGGATGAGATGGATGATACCATCCAAATGGTATCACTGACTCAATGTACATGAGTTTGAGTAAACTCTGGGAGTTGGGGATGGACAGGGAGGCCTTGCATGCTGCAGTCCATGGGTCACAAACAACTGGACATGACTGAGGAACTGAACTGAACTGAACTGAGTACCTGGCTTATACACAGTTGATGCTGGAAAAAAAATAGTGTAAAAAGCCAAGTGGTTATTCTGGAGCCTATAGAAGACAGGATGATGCCTTATTTTAAATACAAAATTCTTTGGTGTGGAGATCCTTTAATACTGATCTTCATTTTTTTCAAAAGTTAAAAATGTTTGGCCATGTTGAGTGGCTTGTGGGATCTTAGTTCCCTGACCAGGGATTGAACCTGGGCCCCTGGCAATGAGAACACTTAAGTCCTAACCACTGGACCACCAAGGAATTTCCCAATCTTCATTTTTTTAGATGAGGAAATTAGAATTTAGGAAAGTTAAGAATCTTATCCAGGGTCATACAGCTATTCAGTGACAGCTCAAGGATTAGAGCTCAGGGCTTAAGCTACTAGCCACTGCCCTAGTCTTATCTTCAAAGGGTTTTACTTTCTTTTTCTATTTTTCTAATTAATTTAATCTGTAATGAAGCTAACAAAACATTTGAAAAGCACCAAAGAGTATATGATGAAAACTATCATATTCCAACTTCCCATCCCAATTTCACCTCCCTAGAAGTAATAGTATTAATGATTTATTTAATCTTGCAGGAATTTTCCATGCATTCTTTTGAAAAATGATCACATACTGACACCACATAAATAGTAGCTCACTCTCTCTCTGCAAGTGTGTATGTCTATATATAAACATATATGTATACATATATACATATATATACCTATGTACCTACTTGTGTGTATGTATATACTGCTCTGCACCTCGTTTTTTTAAATTGTCAGTGTATACATATCTTGGAGACGTCTCCATATCACAGTGTATAAGCAATTCATTTTCAAAAGCTTAAATGTTAACTTTAACTGGTACTAAGTTTTTCTGCAGAGTACATCATGAGAAACGCTGGGCCAGAAGAAGCACAAGCTGGAATCAAGATTGCTGGGAGAAATATTAATAACTTCAGATATGCAGATGACACCACCCTTATGGCAGAGAGTGAAGAGGAACTAAAGAGCCTCTTGATGAAAGTGAAAGAGGAGAGTGAAAAAGTTGGCTTAAAGCTTAACATTCAGAAAACTAAGATCATGGCATCTGGTCCCATCACCTCATGGGAAATAGACGGGGAGACAGTGGAAACAGTGTCAGACTTCATTTTGGGGGGCTCCAAAATCACTGTGGATGGTGACTGCAGCCATGAAATTAAAAGACACTTACTCCTTGGAAGGAAAGTTATGACCAACCTAGATAGCATATTAAAAAGCGTAAAGTTAAGAATTCACGGGGCCGGGAAATAGTCAGCGTACTTTGAATTCAGAATATTTTCGGCACATTTTCCTGTCATGCCCAGGTGCCCCTCTGTCCCCAGTCTGCAGCCGGTCTGAGAAGGGCCCCGGAAAGGCCTCCCGCATCAGCACGCCCCTCCCCGGCTCTCTCCCCTGGCCTGTTCCGTTGCTGGGCGCCTCCCTCCTGTACTTCGTTATCTGGCCCTCCAAAGTGTTTTGCTCCGTAATGCCTTTCGCATGCTCCGTGTTCGCCTCGCCTTGCCAGGACTGCAGGCTCCAAGGTGTCCATATCATTATACCTCATCCAGACAGCCTGGAAATTGTCCTAAGTCCATGTTTTCGCCTTTTACATTATCTTGAGTGCCCCCCCCCACCTCCCCGAGTTCATTCGCACACTTCCTGAATCAACAGCCTCATCCCCCATCGCTGTCCATACCTGTGTCTGCCCAGCCATAAAGACTTCGGGGACGCAAGCGGCGTGAAGGGGGAAGCCCGCAGCGTGGACACACACCGGGTCCTGTTAGACGCATCTTGCTTTCGCATCTGTTGGTGATTACTGTTTGATCTTGGAGAAGCTTCAGCAGCTGACACTGGTTAGTTTTGGTCTCCAGGAGCTTGCTTTGAGCCCCACCCCGACTAAGGGGTGGGGGTAAAAGTTGAGTCATTTCTGAGGAGGTAATTGGAGAAAGATTATGGACTTAGCTGCTCATGGAGGCTGTCTCCACTTGAGCTGTGTGGCGAGGCTGCCTATCCCTCAGGATCCAGTGAAGACTTTTGTAGCCGGTAAGAACTACACATTTCGGGAGGGCTTCCGTGGTGGCTGAGACGGCAAAGAAGCTGCCTGCAATGCAGGAGGCCTGGGTTTGATCCTTGGGTTGGGAAGATCCCCCAAGAGAAGGGAATGACTACCCACTCCAGTATTCTTGCCTGGAGAATCCCATGGACAGGGAAGCGTGGCGGGCCACAGTCCATGGGCTGGCAAAGAGTCAGACACGACTGACTGACTCCTCACATCTTATCAAATAACTTTAAAGGCTCCCATATGCCACATCAAATACATCTTTTCTTTTGTTGTAAGTTATTTTTAAAGGCTTTTTTATTTGTTTACAATCCTTTGGATATGATTGTTTTTTATGTTTCGTTGCTAAGTCATGTCCGACTTTGCCACCTCATGGACTACAGCACGCCAGGATCCTCTGTCCTCCACTAGCTCCTGGGGTTGCTCCGATTCAGGTCCATTGAATCAGTGATGCTACCTAACCATCTCATCCTCTCCTGTCCCCTTCTCCTTTTGCCTTCAGTCTTTCCCACCATCAGGGTCTTTCCCAATGAGTCAGCTTTTTGCATCAGGTGGCCAAAGCATTGGAGTTTCAGCTTCAACATCAGTCCTTCCAATGAAAATTCAGGACTCATTTCCTTTAGGATGGACTGGTTGGATCTCCTTGCAGTCCAAGGGACGCTCAAGAATCTCCTCCAACACCACAGTTCAAAAGCATCAATTCTTTGGCGCTCAGCCTTCTTTATGGCCCAACTCTCACATCTGTACATGACTCCTGGAAATAACATGGCTTTGACTATACGGACCTTTGTTGGCAGAGTGGCAGAGGTTACTTTTTTTTTTTCCAGAGGTTACTTTTTAATATGCTGTCTAGGTTTGTCATACCTTTCCTTCCAAGGAGCAACCATCTTTTAATTTTATGGCTTTAGTCACCATCCATAGTGATTTTGGAGCCCAAGAAAATAAAATGTTATTGCTTCCACTTTTCCCCCTTCTATTTGCCATGAAGTGATGGAACCAGATGCTATGATCTTAGTCTTTTGGACCATGAGTTTTAAGCCAGCTTTATCACTCTCTTCTTTCACTTTTATCAAAAGGCTCTTTAGTTCCTCTTCACTTTATGCTATTAGAGTGGTATCATCTGCGTATCTGAGGTTGTTGATATTTCTCCTGGGAATCTTGTATTTCATGCAGCCCAGTATTTTGCATAATGTACTCTACACATAAATTAAATAAGCAGGGTAACAATATACAGTTTTGATGTACTCCTTCCCCAATTTGGGACCAGTTCATTGTTCCATGTCTGGTTCTAACAACAGTTTCTTGACCTGCATACAAGTTTCTCAGAAGACAGGTAAGTGGTCTGGTATTCCCATCTCTTAAAAATTTTTCCACAGTTTGTTGTGATCCACACAGTCAAAGACTTTAGCATAGTCAATGAAGCAGAAGTAGCTATTTTGCTGGAATTTCCTTTCTTTCTCCATGATCCAGTGGATGTTGGCAGTTTGACCTCTGCCTTTTCTAAATCCAGCTTGTACATCTGGAAGTTCTCAGTTTATGTACTGTTGAAGCCTAGCTTGAAGGATTTTGAGTATAACCTTGATAGCATGTGAAATGAACACAGTTATATGGCAGTTTGAATATTCTTTGGCATTGCCCTTCTTTGGGATTGGAATGAAAACTGACTTTTTCCAGTCCTCTGGCCGCTGCTGAGTTTTTCAAGTTTGTTGACATATTGACTGTAGCACTTTTAGACCACCCTAATTTATGATTGATTTCTTAGAACTCTGCCCATACTTGAAAATTTGAGGGAAGTGAAAAAATTTAACCTACAAATTGTTTACAGTGTAATGAATACTTTATGAATATTGCATTTAACAATCAATGAAGTATGACTATGTTGATTAAATATTTATTCAACTCAATTTTGTGGTTATCTTTTGGTATTTTGGAACCAGCTTTTTTTTTTTTTTTTAAGATTTCAAATATTTCTTTGGTGCTTAAAAAGTCTGAAGGTCGTACACTCTGTGCCCATTGTGTCTTGGGGATGAAATGCCACAGGCCCCTACAGCTCTTTGGGTTCCTGGCTTTGGGCTCTTTACAAACCTGTTTCTGTATCAGATCCTTCCATTAGGGGACAATTCCTACCATTCTGATCTCAGTCTAGATGTCACCCTATCCAAGAAAGTTTTCTTGATCACTCACTGGAAAATAATCATCTAGTCACACTATTTCACTTCTCACTCTAGCATGCTCATTGCCACTAGCTGATGTTATTCTTCTAATAATATCTAGATGCTAATAGATGGATTTATTCTGAATCTGTTGATTTACTGATCTACCAGTCTACTGATCTATATATCAATTGATTGTCCACCCCTACTGGAATGTAACATCAGAGATATTGTCAGTCTAATCATGTCCACACCCCTACTATCTAACATAGGGTCTGACACATAATAAGTGCTCAATAAATATTTGTGACTTAATTGAGATGATAGTTAAGATCATTATACACCTTTACTAGCTCATGTATTTCCCAAGTATTGTGATGATTTGAGAAAAAGAGGTAGGATGGTGTGGGTGGCAGAATAATAGCCCCCAAAGAGGTCCACATTAGGATCCTGGGAACCTGTGAGTTTGTGAAGTCACAGGGCAAAGGGGAATTAAGGTTGATCATCATCTGACCCTACAAAGAGATTATCCAGGTGAGCCTAATGTAATCACAAGGGTCCTTTCAAGCAGAAGGATGAGGCCAGCAAGGAAGTCAGGGGGATGTAACATGAGAAGGACTGAGCACCCCATTGCTGACTTTAAGGTAAAGGAGGAGGGCTGAGAGCCAAGGGGTGTGTGTGGCTTCTACAGACTGAAAAAGGCAAAGAAATGGATTCTCCTGAAGGCCTCCCTATAGGACTTTCTTTTCACTCAGTGAGACTTATTTCAGACTTCTGACCTCTAGAACTGTAAGATAATACATCTGTATTGTTTAAGGCACTTACATTTGTGGTGATTTGTTATTCGCAGCAATGGAAAACTAGTAATATAGGTGGTTCTGTTATTGTCGCAGAGGAAGACATAGAGGCCCATCCTTGAGAGGCCATTTATTCAAAGTCATTTAGGCATTTAGCTCAAGCTAGATTCCCATTGGTCAGAGTGTCTATCAATCCTGTGAGTATTTGTTCCACTTGCCTATCACTTTATAACCGACCAACTCAAAGCACAGTGGCTTAGAACCATACGCTATTATCTTCAAGCTTTTCTTCTTGCAAGGACTTTTGCAGGAGGACAGGATAATCAGGGGCTTCCCAAGTGGCCCAGTGGTAAAGAATCCCCCTGCAATGCAGGAAACGCAGGAGACGTGGGCTTGATCCCGGGGTCAGGAAGGTCCCCTGGAGGAGGAAGTGGCAACCCACTCCAGTATTCTTGCCTGGAGAATTCCATGGACAGAAGAGCCTGGTGGACCACAGTCCGTGGGGTCGCAAAGAGTTGGACACAAGTGAGCCACTAACACTTTCATGCTGTTATGAGGTGGTGCCTGCAAGGGGACAGTAGCTAGTAAATAGAATGAGAGGGTTGAGGCATTTCTGGGGCCAATACCAAGTTCATCTCTTCGGGCTCAAGGAGAGGGTTAGCTGGTTATATAGAGAGAAGACTTGGCCCCAGTTCACTTCGTACTTCCTGGCTTTAGCTCATATTTGCCTGAGGCATGCCTAGGACCTGACTCTTCCCCTAGAAGCAACAAAGAGCACCACCCCCCTGCCCAATAATCAGAAGCACATTGAATTTTCTCTTTAAAAGAGTCATACTGGGGAAAAAAAAAAAAAAAGAGTCATACTGTTTCATTGTATTCATTGATAACCATGAGAAGAACACCAGAAAGCATGCTGGATTCTAATGGGAATCCCTCCCTGCCTTTTCTCTCCACCTGTCTCTTACAGATCAATATCAGTGCAACCCAGAACGGCCGTGCATCACTTGTCAGCTTTCTTCTCAGTGAGAACGTTGATCTGCACCAGAAGATGGAAGTGAGTCTAAGGTAACATGGACTTGGATCCCAGTTCTGAGGCTTGGCTGTGCTGTAAGATGCTGCTTGCAGATACACTGGGGAGGGGAAGGGGAGGAACGGTGATCACAAAGGAGGAATTCTTTCTGGGAGGGCTGACCAACTCCTTTTGCAGACTGACTTTTAATCATGAGAAATAGAATCCGAGGGCTGAATTTTAGAAAGTTGTTGCAGTTCCTGAACAAAACGAAATCTTTGTGTTTTAAATATTTATATTTGCCGCAGTTAAACTTTCTCATGTGTCTGGAGATGGCCATTCTTGTATTAAATTTATCAGTCTGCGAAAATGATGAAGCTGCTGTTAATAGGCAGGAGAAGGATTATTTTTCCCCCTTTGCTGACCGATTTTGTTTTTCTTTTGAAAGTCAGTCATTTGTACTGATTTAGGTTTTCTGAAGTTGGCCCTGGCAAAATTAACAAAGGCCATCTGTGCTGGAATTAGATGCTATTTTTCACTCTACTTTCATTTCTCCTGGGAGAATATTCTTTCCTCTGATCTTGCTTAAGCCATTACTATTTATTGTATTAACTGGAGAGAAGGGATGTGATTTAAACCAGGATTGGTAGTTTCTGGAGAATGGCATGAGAAGCTCTGAATTTGCCTGGTCTATCCAAGGATGCCTCCTGTTTCTCAGGAGGTTTTGGGGTCACAGCAAGGCTGGTAGTCCCAGCAGGAAGGGCCCTCCCTATGTCCCTGGGATTAGGGATCTGTTCTCTTTTTTCATGCTTGGTGTCATAGAAACCAGGCCCTCCCAGAGCAGAAGAGGTCTGTATGGAAAGCCTGCCCCTCCACCGCATCTGTCTCCGACTGCCCATGCTCACCCTTGGATAGTCTGATGTACACAGCTTTAGGTCCCATCTGCCCCTCCTTTCCTCCTGCTCTGAGTACTGCTGGGTTCTTTGCTCAATCACTGTATCTTTCTTCCATCCATATACCCCTGTGGGAAGGAGGCTGGTGTTGATGTTGGAGTCAGAAAGATCTGGGTTCGAATCCAGTCTCTGCCACTTCCTAGCTCAGATGCCTCAGGAGGTGATTTAACCTCTGTGTCTCGAATTGATAGCTTAGGTGATTCAGGATCTCCAAAGAAGAAGATTTAGCTTCTGGACCAGGCACCAGCCTTGATCACTCAAGAGCTTTTGTGTAGCAGAGTTTTATTAAAGTATAAGAAGGGGCAGAGAAAGCTTCTGACATAGACATCTGAAGGGGGATGGAGAGTGCCCCCCTTGCTGGTGTTAGCAAGGGAGTTAGATACTTTTTAATTACTTATTACAGTGAATCAAAAGAATGTCTAAGGTGGTAAAGATCTTACTAGACCCACTCCCACAATTTACATTTTAAGATGACAGGATTAGAACTAACAATAGAAAGATCTTACCAGACCCACTCCCATAATATACAATTTAAGATAACAGGATTAGTCAGAAGGTTTTCTAGAAGGAGAAACTGTCCTCAAGCAGGATACATTGTTGTTATATAATCCTTAGTACAGAGTTTAAACTGAGTTGTTTGTTGTGTTATCATCAGTTCTGGGCTTAAAGCAAAAACGTTTTATGTGACTAAGACTACGGAATGTAGAGAGAAAAAAAAGACTTTGTCATTTCCTCCTCCTTGAGAATTCTAGACCCCTGTCTCCTCTTTGAGAGCCCCAGACCCTTTTCTCCTCCTCAGGGACCCGGACTTCTTATCAACCTACCTAGGAACTGACTCTCTCAGTACGTAAAGTGTGGAATAGAAGACCTAACTGCTGGGGTGGTTGTGAATGAAAAGCTGTCAGCCTAGTGTTTTAAACAGTATTAACTGCTGGGGATATGAGAATATTAACTGTAGGGATGTGAGAGTTGGACTATAAAGAAAGCTGAGTGCCGAAGAATTGATGCTTTTGAACTGTGGTGTTGGAGGAGACTCTTGAGCGTCCCTTGGACTGCAAGGAGATCCAACCAGTCCATCCTAAAGGAGATCAGTCCTGAATATTCATTGGAAGGACTGATGCTGAAGCTGAAACTCCAATACTTTGGCCACCTGATGGGAAGAAATGACTCACTGGAAAAGACCCTGAGGCTGGGAAAGATTGAAGGTGGGAGGGGCAGGGGATGACAGAGGATGAGATGGTTGGATGGCATCACTGACTCAATGGACATGGGTTTGAGCAAGCTCTAGGAGTTGGTGATGGAGGGAGGCCTGGCGTGCTGCAGTCCGTGGGGTCGCAAAGAATCGGACACGACTGAGCGACTGAACTGAACTCAACTACTGGGGACGTGAGTGTGTAGTAGTACCCTTGGGAGGACGCGTTGTATGTGCGTACCCGATGCTGACTAACGTCATGTCTCTGCTTGAGCGGCACCGTGCCCCGTCCTCTGCACCCACCCTCGAGGCATCTGCACCCCTTCTCTCCCCTCCCTCAGCCTCTCAGCCAGCTTCTGTGGTCCACACGGTTTCACTGCATCCGCTCCCTGCGCCCCAACCCCGCCCCTCCCCTCTAGATGCCCCTCACCTGACTCTCACACCTTAACTGTGTCCTCCTCGCCTTTTTTCATCCTGCAGCTGCCTTTTCTACCCCCAGGGAGGTGTTTTCTCTGGAGCCCCCGGGGCCAGGGGCAGCTGGGTAGGAGTGAGGCAGCCAGAGGCTGTGTGTGTGAGTGTGCAGGGGGGCACTGAGCCTGGCAGAGCTGGTGAGAAGCCTGCGCTGCAGGTGACTGAGCGCGTGGCTGGAAGACAGGCATTTTAGCCACAAAGGGGGAGGAAAGCAGGCTGTAGGGGCTTGGCGAATACGCGGTGGTCAGACTGCACCCGCGGGAGGGCTGAGCATGGACTGTACCCTCGGTGAGGGGGTGTTAGTCCTCCAACCCGCTCTCGGGAGAAAAAGCCCTAGTTCAAGGCAAGTTAGGAAATATGGAATATGACTGCTATTGTGGTTATTCCCACTGCACTCTAGCTCTTTGAAGGCTCTGAGAAGTCCCACAGTTAAGCTATTCAGTAGTTTCTTAGTCTTCATATTTGAGCTCAGATGTCAATTCTTCAGGAAAGCTTTTTTCTGACCTCTGGCAAGTTTGGCCCTCAGCCCACCCGCACACATGCTATCTTACTACTCTGCAGTTTTCCTCCAAGGTACTTAACACAATTAGTAACCGTATATTTATTTTGTGACTTAAAAAAAATCAATGTCACTTTCCCTACTTGATGAACGATTCCTGAGGCTGGGCCATGTTCACCACTGAACCCCTTGTTCTTGTTCAGTCGCTCGGTCATGTCCGACTCTTTGTGGTCCCATTGCCCGCAGCACACCAGGCTTCCCTGTCCATCACCATCTCCCAGAGTTTACTCAAACTCATGTCCATTGAGTCAGTGATGCCATCCAACCGTCTCGTCCTCTGTCATCCCCTTCTCCTCCTGTCTTCAATCTTTCCCAGCATCATGTCTTTTCCAGTGAGTCAGCTCTTCATATCAGATGACCAAAGTATTGGAGCTTCAGCTTCAGCATCAGTCCCTCCAGTGAAAATTCAGGTCTGATTTCCTTTAGGATTGACAGGTTTGATCTTGCTGTCTAAGGGACTCTCGAGAGCCTTCTCCAGCACCCTAGTTAGAAAGCATCAATTCTTCAGTGCTCAGCCTTCTTTATGGTCCAACTCTCACATCCATACAGGACTACTGGAAAAACCATAGATTTCATCCATTCATAGGCTCTGACTGAACCCCTAGCATCCTGAAGAGAGCCTGGCTTATAGTAGGTGTTCAGAATCAAGTTCTAGAATAAATGATGCGGGAGGTGGGGTTGCTGGTGAGCATGTTAGCTGTGCGACCTCGGCAGGCAAGTGATTGCTGAAGACTTACTGAAGGACTCGCCACCATGCTGGGCCGTGTCAGTGTTCAGGGGGTTATCTGCTGAAATGGGTCACTTTTTTATCTGAATGTTGAAGCCAGAATTTTTTGAATTTGAAATTGTCATTTGTTTCTGCAGCCGAAGGTGTCCCCTCTTCATTTAGCTGTTCTCAACAACCATGTCACAGTGGTGAACAGCTTATTAAGTGCACGGCATGACGCTGATATCTTAAATCTGGTAAGCCAGCAAGTCAGAACCTGGAGAGTCAGTTTTCTTGTTTCAACTCAGTGTGTGTTTAAGGGTGGTTTTGATCAAGTTCGAGGTTCCTGGGAGGAACAGGCACATTCATTTTTTATCCTTTTCCTCCTCTCACCCTCACTCCCACTTGCACACACATATTTTGTCTTTTTCAAATGCACAACTGGGATTCAGCCAGTGCATTATTAAACTGTTCACATTTAACAGGCCCAGTGCTTTGGATAGATAAACAGTAGCTCGGAGGTAAATTGCCAGAGCCTCTTTAAATCAAAAGCTGCTCCCCCAGTGTGAAATGTTGTAGTTGGCAGAGAACACTTTTCCCCCAGAAGGAAGCTTTGTATGACAGACCATAAGGCAAAAGAGACCTCTTGAAATTTAAAAAAAAAAAATCACCATGAATTCAGTCCATTGGAGCAGAATCAAATGTTCCGTAGAAGGCATCCATCACTGGCTAGAAATGGAAATGTTGAGGTGGAAGAATTAAGAGGATGGGGGTGGGTGCTGTCTGCACCGGGCCCCGCTGTGGGACGGGCTGCCCTCTTCCAGAGGCCAGGAGTGGGAAGGAAAACTCTCAGAGAGAGGGGTCTTAACCCATGAGCCTCGGGACCTCTCCCTCCTTCCTGGCTGCCCCCTGCAAGGTCAGGAGTGGCCATGATTGGTGAGGATGCCTGAACTTACCCACTGGGTAGTCCTCGGTTTCCTCATCTGTGAAGCCAGAGCACTGATTCCCATCTCTGCTCCAGCTCCAACCTGTGAGGTCACGGGTGCCCTGAGCTGAATGGGGACTTAACTCCCTGTCCGTCCCTTCCTTCCCCAGGGACCATTCTCCTCCCTGGTCTTCTACTATCCCAAAAGTGTGGGGGAAGAGAAATCCCCCTTGTTATTAAACATACATGTGTGTTTAGATATGTTAATGCCCCAGATCTTTTCTTATGGGCAGCATCTTTCTCTCCACAAGGACAGAACTCACAAGTGGTTCTGGTTTCACCAGAATTGGCTACCTCCACTCCAGCAAATGAGGCTTGCTAGACCGCCATCCAGGGTGTCAAACTCCTCATCACTGATGGTTTTTGTTAGACTAGGAATACACACAGTGTATAAAAGTAAGGAGACATAAATAAGCTAAAAAACTTACAATTTGGTTCTAATCCCCCCAAAGAAAGAGAGCTCTCTTAATATTTAGGTTGCATTTCCTGCCCTCTGGACTTCTAGCAGTTTTGCCATTGGGAGGTTTTGTGAGTATTTGGTGTGTGACACTTGTCTCTGTTCCATGTTGGTACAGACTTTCAATCAGTCTGTCAGTGTTTTTTCCATATCTTAGATAATGAGCCTCCAGAGGGGCGCATTGCCACCTAAAAGTGGGTCTTTAGTGAATGCTTTTTGATATTAATTCTGTTAACATGCCAAGCAGGTTGGCCCTGTGCTCTGGGAGGAAGAGTCCTGGACTAGATGCTTCTGCCCAGCTGTGTGACGCTGGGAGAGTCGCTTCGTCCCCCTGGTGTAGGAGTGGGGCTAGATCACAACCAGTGTTCCTGTCCGTGCTAACGTTTTAGAAATGCCTTCACATCAGAGTTTCTTTTGGTGGGAGGTGTAAGACGGGTGACTTTCTTGTGATTTCATCTATTTCTCTGAGACTCTCTTGTCCTTTTTGTGGGAAAATGGTTATTTCAGAAAGGAATTAAAAGCTGACACTCCTTTTATACACTATAATGTATAATAGAGAAAAGCATCAAGAAGGCAGTAAAAATAACCTCTAATCCCTCCATCTAGATGTTATCATTCTTAACATCACCAATGCAATTTCTTCTCTTCCTCTATTTCTATATGTAAATTGAGCTCAGCCAGAGAGTGTTTTTCCCTAAGGTTTTAAATGTTACAAGCACTTTTCCATTTTTACAAATCTCTGAAATTATTTTTTATTGTGGCAAAATAGATGTAGCATAAAACTTAACTATTGTAACCATTTCTAAGTGTACAGTTAGGTGGCATTAAGCATATTGACCATGTGCATAACTCTCACACTGTCTCCAGAGTTTTATCTTTCTAAACTGAAAACTCATACTCATTAAACAGTAATTCCTTATTCCTGCCTCCTCGACACACCATTTCACTGTATCTCTATGAAATTACTACTGTAGGTGTCCCTTATTGAAATTATTTTAAGAAGTTATTTGTGATGCCTACTTTTCCCATATGTGCATATACCATAATTTATCTCATGAGTCTCCTTATTAAGCATGTAACTTCCTTTCAATCTTTCATTGTTATAAATAACAGCAATGAATGTCTCCTGTTCCTGTTTAAAAATAAGTTAGCTTATCTGTTTTCCCTTATGCCTGTGGAGGACACCTTTGCTTTCCCTTTGTCTTTTTATTATGCAACTCTCTTCTCTCTTTAACATGCTGAATTATATTTTTGAAATTTTTCATGGCAGAGGCTGCAGACTCCTTTGCAT
Organism: Cervus elaphus; assembly: GCF_910594005.1. Taxonomy (NCBI): domain Eukaryota; kingdom Metazoa; phylum Chordata; class Mammalia; order Artiodactyla; family Cervidae; genus Cervus; species Cervus elaphus. The sequence goes on along the minus strand of NC_057826.1, from coordinate 92,689,684 downwards.
GTAGTTGCTGATCTTGGAAATGTGGAACTTGTGGAAACCCTGCTGAAGGCTGGCTGTAACTTGAAGATTGTTGACAAGGTCAGTCCATGGACTTCACTCTGTTTAACTGAGCTGCTTGCTGAGTCCTCCCTGTTGGCTGTGAGCCTTGAGAGGCAGGATTAGAATCAGTTCAGTTCAGTCGCTCCGTCGTGTCTGACTCTGTGACCCCATGGAGTACAGCATGCCAGGCCTCCTTGTCCATCACCAACTCCCAGAGTTTACCCAAACTCATGTCCATTGAGTTGGTGAATGCCATCCAACCATCTCATCCTCTGTCGTCCCCTTCTCCTCCTGCCCTCAATCTTTCCCAGCATCGGGGTCTTTTCCAATGAGTCAGTTCTTGGCATCAGGTGGCCAAAGTATTGGAGTTTCAGCTTCAACATCAGTGCTTTCAATGAATATTCAGGACTGATTTCCTCTAGGATGGACTGGTTGCATCTCCTTGCAGTCCAAGGGACTCTCAGAGTCTTCTCCAACACCACAGTTCAAAAGCATCAATTCTTCGGCGCTCAATTTTCTTTATAGTCCAACTCTCACATCACATGACTACTGGAAAAACCATAGCTTTGACTAGATGGACCTTTATAGGCAAAGTAATGTCTCTGCTTTTTAATATGCTGTCTAGGTTGGTCACAGCTTTTCTTCCAAGGAGCAAGCATCTTTTAATTTCATGGCTGCAGTCACCATCTGCAATGCTTTTGGAGCCCCCCAAAAAGAAAGTCTCTCACTGTTTCCACTGTTTCCCCATCTATTTGCCATGAAATGATGGGACCAGATGTCATGATCTTCATTTTTTGAACGTTGAGCTTTAAGCCAACTTTTTCACTCTCCTCTTTCACTTTCATCAAGAGGCTCTTTAGTTCCTCTCTGCTGTCTGCCATAAGGGTGGTGTCATCTGCATATCTGAGGTTATTGATATTTCTCCCAGCAATCTTGATTCCAGTTTGTGCTTCATCCAGCCCAACATTTCATATGATGTATTCTGCATGTAGGTTAAATAAATAGGGTGAAAATATACAGCCTTGATGTATTCCTTTCCCAATTTTGAACCAGTCCATTGTTTCATGTCCGGTTCTAACTGTTGCTTCTTGACCTGCATACAGATTTCTCAGGTGGCAGGTAAGGTGGTCGGTATTCCCACCTCTTAAAGAATTTTCCACAGTTTGTTGTGATCCACACAGTCAAAGACTTTGGCATAGTCAATAAAGCAGAAGTAGATGCTCTACTGGAATTCTCTTGCATTTTCTATGATCCAGCGGATGCTGGCAATTTGATTTCTGGTTCCTCTGCTTTTTCTAAATCCAACTTGAACATCTGGAAGTTCTCAATTCACATGCTGTTGAAGCCTAGCTTGGAGAATTTTGAGCATTACTTTCCTAGCATGTGAGATGAGTGCAATTGTATGGTAATTTGAACATTCTTTGGCATTGTCATTCTTTGAGATTGAAATGAAAACTGATGTTTTCCAGTCCTGTGGCCACTGCTGAGTTTTCCAAATTTGCTGGCATATTGAGTGCAGCACTCAACATCTAAGACAATATAAGTATATACTATTGTAAAAAAGGATGGAGGAATGGACTAAGGGTATGATATATTTATGTTTCTGTTTATACATAAAGAAACTCTGGAAAGAAGAGAAGAAATTTATGATAATGGGTATGTATGGCAAGGATAGCATGAGAGCCAGACAATAGAGGGTAGGGGTGGATGGGAAATGTTTACTAGAAAATCTTTACTAATTTGTAAATTCTTGGACCTTGTGAATTTATCATCTTTTTAAAAAAAATAAATAATTTGTATTTTAGAATGTATATTTTATTGTTGAGGATAAAAATTATTAACAACTTATCTCAATTAAAACTGGGATGTTAATATCAAGATACAAGGTTTCTAGTGCTCGCTTCGGCAGCACATATACTCAAGATACAAGGTTTCTCCAATTTAGGTCCATTTCACAAAAGATAGAATACACAGAAGAACTATACAAAAATGATCTTCACGACCCAGATAATCACAATGGTGTGATCACTCACCTAGAGCCAGCCATCCTGGAATGCAAAGTCAAGTGGGCCTTAGGAAGCATCACTGTGAACAAAACTAGTGGAGGTGATGGAATTCCAGTTGAGCTATTTCAAAGCCTAAAAGATGATGCCGTGACAGTGCTGCATTCAATATGCCAGCAAATTTGGAAAACTCAGCAGTGGCCACAGGACTGGAAAAGGTCAGCTTTCATTCCAACCCCAAAGAAAGGCAATGCCAAAGAATGCGCAAACTACTGCACAATTGCACTCATCTCACACACTAGTAAGGTAATGCTCAAAATTCTCCAAGCTAGGCTTCAACAGCATGTGAATTGAGAACTTCCAGATGTTCAAGCTGGATTTAGAAAAGGCAGAGGAACCAGAAATCAAATTGCCAGCATCCGTTGGATCATAGAAAATGCAAGAGAAAACCAGTAGAGCATCTACTTCTGCTTTATTGACTATGCCAAAGTCTTTGACTGTGTGGATCACAACAAACTGTGGAAAATTCTTTAAGAGGTGGGAATACCGACCACCTTACCTGCCACCTGAGAAATCTGTATGCAGGTCAAGAAGCAACAGTTAGAACCGGACATGAAACAATGGACTGGTTCAAAATTGGGAAAGGAATACATCAAGGCTGTATATTTTCACCCTATTTATTTAACCTACATGCAGAATACATCATATGAAATGTTGGGCTGGATGAAGCACAAACTGGAATCAAGATTGCTGGGAGAAATATCAATAACCTCAGATATGCAGATGACACCACCCTTATGGCAGACAGCAGAGAGGAACTAAAGAGCCTCTTGATGAAAGTGAAAGAGGAGAGTGAAAAAGTTGGCTTAAAGCTCAACGTTCAAAAAATGAAGATCATGACATCTGGTCCCATCATTTCATGGCAAATAGATGGGGAAACAGTGGAAACAGTGAGAGACTTCCTTTTTGGGGGGCTCCAAAAGCATTGCAGATGGTGACTGCAGCCATGAAATTAAAAGATGCTTGCTCCTTGGAAGAAAAGCTGTGACCAACCTAGACAGCATATTAAAAAGCAGAGACATTACTTTGCCTATAAAGGTCCATCTAGTCAAAGCTATGATTTTTCCAGTAGTCATATATGGATGTGAAATTTGGACTGTAAAGAAGGCTGAGCACCAAAGAATTGATGCTTTTGAAGTGTGGTGTTGGAGAAGGTTCTTGAGGGCCCCTTGGACTGTGAGGAGAGCTAACCAGTCCATCCTAAAGGAAATCAACCTGAATTTTAATTGGAAGGACTGACGCTGAGGCTGAAGCTCTAACACTTTAGCCGCCTGATGCAAGGAGCCGAGTCATTGGAAAAGACCCTGGTGCTGGGGAAGATTGAAGGCAGGAGGAGAAGGGGGTGATAGAGGATGAGGTGGTTGGATGGCATCACTGACACAATGGGCATGAGTTTGTGCAAGCTCCGGAAGATAGTTAAGGACAGGGAAACCTGGCGTGCTGCAGCCCATGGGTTGCCAAGAGTCGGACCTGACTGAGGGACTGAAGGACCACACACTGTCCTACATTAGCGTTTTCCCCTTGCCAGTATAAAGCAGTATACTTTATATATAAGTATATAAGCACTTGGAGAGAGTTTCTTCTCTTGTTACAGTTACATAATGGACTGTGGTAAGAACACAACATCATTTGTTTAGTTTCCAACTCATGGGCATTTAAATTATCCTTGTATGCTTAGGGTAAGTCACTTCAGTTGTGTCCAACTCTATGCAACCCTATGGTCTATAGCCCACCAGGCTCCTCTGTCCATAGAATTCTTGATACAAGAATACTGGAGTGGGTTGCCATGCCCTCCTAATGGCATCTTCCCAACCCACCCAGGGACTGAACCCATATCTCCTATGCCTCCTGCACTGGCATGTGGGTTCTTTACCACTAGCATTACCTGGGAAGCTTGTCAGATCTTAGTTCCCTGAACAGGGATCAAACCCACGCTCCCTGCATTGATAGCATGGAATCTCAACCACCAGATCACCAGGGAGGTCTCCATTAACCATTTTTAAATGTCCAGTTCTGTAATGTTAAGAACATTCACTTTGTTATATGGCCAACCTCCAGAACATTTTCATCTTACAAAACTGAAACTCTATAAACCATACCATTCATTTCTTCCTCTCCTAGCCCCATTCTACCTCCTGTCTCTGAATTTGACTGCTCTGGGTACCTCATCTAGGTGGAATCTTATGGTATTTTCCCTTCTGTGACTGTGTACTTAAGGCTCAACCAAGTTGCAACATGTATCAGAATTTCCTTGCTTTTTAAGGTTGCATAATATTTCCTTGTAAATATGCCACCTTTTGCTCATCCGTGAGTGGACATTTGGGTTGCTTGCACCATTAAGCCATATTTTATATTTGTTTTTAAAGATGGACAGCTTTATTTCTTGCATGTGATGCAATTCTACAGGCTCAACCATGGAGGGGTTTGGGTGACCATCTGTTAGGCCCCAGCTTTCCTGAGAAGATATAAAAGAAGACATTGTGTGGCAGCTCTGCTAGGTACTCACACTCACTCACAATCACATCTTAGTTCAATTCTTGCGTCTCTTCTGCGAGGTGGATGAAATTATCCCAGTTTTTAAGAGAAGACATGGGAGGTTTTTGATGTTGTAAAACATCAACATTGTAAGAGGCAAGGCTGAGCATCAAAGCCAAAGCTATTGGCTGCTTGGCTCCCCAGCACTTCTAGAAGTTGCAGTTTTTCCTTCTAGGTCTTTACCGTCACTGGTCATGAGCTCAGGGCATCCCTGATTCCCATTGCAAGCCTGCATCCTCCCTAGTCCATTTCAAGACCACACATTTCATGTTTGTGGACTCTGAAGTGGTGGAATGTTATTTTACTTGTCTCTGTACATCAGTTTTCTTTTTCTGAACATAAAGTATACAGTTTATAAAACATAGAAAAGCACAGGGGAGGAAAACAAAACCAGCCGTATTTCCATCCCTTAGGTGAAATTCCACCAGTGGTGGCTCATTAACTCCATTAACATTTAGTGTTAGTGTTGGTTTGTCCAAAAAGTTCAATTAGGTTTTTCTGTCACGGTATCTTACAGAAAAACCCAAAGGTACTTTCGTCCAGCCCAATGTTAACATTTAGCGTTAGTAGCTTCTCATGCTTTCTTTCGTATTTTATTCTATTTTTTCGTCAACAACACCTCCAGGGCAGTCTGGTGAGTAGAGAATCCATAGCATTGGACAGGGAACTTACGTTGGGCCCCTAATCAAGTGGATTGAATATTCCAGTGAACATGTCTCTGCTATAGCTCGATTCTCTTTTCAAAGCAAAAGCCACAGTTTCCTGGGCCTCATGATCTGTTTTCCAGATTTCCTTTCTCCTCCTCCCTCTTTTCTCATCGGGTCTGGTGCCTAGTTGGCATCCAGGACATATGTAATTAATGAAGAAAAACTCTCTTTTCTCCCTGTTCCCATGATTTTTACCAAAGATAAGTGACTGTTTCTAAGACTGAATGAAGGTCTGGTCTGGCTTCCCTAGTAGCTCAGATGGTAAAGAATCTGCCTGCAATGCAGGAGACCTGGGTTCGATCCCTGGGTCGGGAAGAATGGCTATCCATTCCAGTGTTCTTGCCTGGTCTATTCTGTGGACAGAGAAGCCTGGTAGGCTACAGTCCGTGGGGTCACAAAGAGTCGGACACAACTGAGTGACTAACACACACACACTGGATGGGAAAGAAGGAGCCAAGTTTGGGGGTAAAGCTGACTTTCCCTGTCCTCTCAGCATTCAGGGTCACAAAGCTCCCAGAGGGCCACGTACCCTCAGCAGCACAAGTATCTGCATTTCTACTCCAGCCATGCTCCCTGCAAAGGTTTTCCTATGAGCTTGAAACCTCTGGCTCTCAGAATGCTGCCTTCCCAAAATAGGCTAATTATGGTGATTCAGACGGCTTTACAAGCCAGAATTTAGATAGCATACAATTAGATGCTTGCTAAATGCCTGCAGAATGAAGTTCTTCTTAATTTCATTACTGTCTCTTTTGATTAGAGGCTGATTACTTTCAGCTCTAATTTTTAGGTTCACCTGGGTCTTAGTGTCTGGACTAGCAGACAAATCATTTGAATTGGTGGGAGTTGCATTTCACAAATACTCAGACATGTGAGAGACTTATCAGGATAAGTTTCTGGATCTCTGAGCATAGAAACATGGGTTTCTGAGGTTGGAACTTCTTTCCGAGGTTCTTTCTTTTCTTTCTTCTTTTAAAAAAAATTTTTTTTTGTTTATTTGGCTGTTCTGGGTCTTTGTTGTGGCATGTGGGATCTAGTTCCCTGACCAGGGATCAAACCTAGGCCTTCTGCATTGGGGACGGGGAGCCTTAGCCTCAGGACATACAGGGAAGTCCCTTCTGAGGTTTTTTCTGACCATTCATTTTGATTATCTTCAGGATCCCTGAGCAGATTTTCCATGGGTCCTTTGGAAAGCAAATGAGAACCAGCATCTTTTGCTTGGGGAAATAGTATAGATGTGTGGCTTGGGCACTGCTCAAAATCTAGGGGAACTGTGAACTATACCCACCTTGACAAAGATATGCCATTTGTAATTTGTGAGGTGCCATATGGGCTCCAAGGACATTTATGCCCCCAAATTAGGTCTAGAACAGCCTTTATTGGTCATTCCAAGGGCTTCTCAGGTGGCGCTGTAGTGAAGAATCTATGTGCCAATGCAGGAGATGCAGGAGATGGGGGTTTGATCCCTGGGTCGGGAAGATCCCCTGGAGGAGGGCATGGCAACCCACTCCAGTATTCTTGCCTGGAAAATTCCATGGACAGAGGAGACTGGAAGGCTATAGTCCATAGGGTCACAGAGAATCCAACATGACTTAGCAACTGAGCATGCATGAATGATTTGGTTAAGATTCTAACCCCTCATCTTTGTTTAGAGGTGGTATGATATAATAGAAAAATCTCTGGATAGGAGTCCAGGAAGTTGAGTTCTATATTAGTGTTACCATGATTGATATTTATTCTGAATAAAATTCATCCCTTTGCTGTTTTATTACTCCACCCTCCTCAGTAGGTGGCCTTCACTTGCTGATCTAACATGGCTCTTTGGGCTCCTGCCAGCACGTCAGCATTCCACTTGGGGAGGAGGAGGGAAGGAAGGGGAATGACATCCCTCTTCTCTGTAAGGATGCTTCCCAGAAGTTGCATGTGCTGCTTCCTTTATATGCCACTGGTCAGTACTTAGTTCACATACCAAAGGGTAAGAGAGGCTAGGGAAATACTCCGGTGGCCAAATGCCCAGCTAAAATCAGGAGATCTCTTTTAGAAGAAAGGAAGAAAGGCAATTTGGTGGGGGAAGCGGGCATGGGTTATTAGCTAACGTTTGTGCCACAGGTGGAGTTAGCTTTTGGAGGAGAAGTGTGTGTGATCATATTATTTATTTGCTGAGGACTTCCCAGTGCAGTGAGCCAGAGTGACCCCTGCCAATCTTAGAGAAATGCTTGGGTTCTCATTGATAGCGTGTGTATAAAAAAATCACCTGTTGATGGTGGGTCCCTAAGCCACAATCCTTTCTCTTGCCCCATTGACACAGCTCTCGACACTATCAACATCTAGCATCTCTTAGACCATTACAATGTGCCACAAGCAGTTCTAAGTATGCAATATGTGTTATCACACTTGCCCCTCGCCACTACACAGAGGGGAAGTTACTGAGACCTGGGGAAGCTGAGCACTAGCCCACATTTTCCCCACAAGGAAGCAATGTTGGTGGTATAGTTGCTAAGTCGTGTCCGACTCTTGTGACCCCATGGATGTAGCCTGCCAGGCTATTCATCCATAGGATTTTCCAGGTAAGAATACTGGAGTGGATTGCCACAGTTCAGTTCAGTTCAGCCGCTCAGTTATGTCTGACTCTTTGTGACCCCGTGGAGTGCAGCATGCCAGGCCTCCCTGTCTATCACCAACTTCCAGAGCCTACTTAAGTAGGTTGATGACTACTTAATCATGTCCATTGAGTCAGTGATGCCATCCAACCATCTCATCCTCTGTCATCCCCTTCTCCTCCTGCCCCCAATCCCTCCCAGCATCAGGGTCTTTTCAAATGAGTCAACTCCTCGCATGAGGTGGCCACAGTACTGGAGTTTCAGCTTCAGCATCAGTCCTTCCAATGAACACCCAGGACTGATCTCCTTTAGGATGGACTGGTTGGATTTCCTTGCAGTCCAAGGGACTCTCAAGAGTCTCCTCCAACACCAAAGTTCAAAAGCATCAATTCTTCGGTGCTCAGCTTGCTTTATAGTCCAACTCTCACATCTGTACATGACTAGTGGAAAAACCATAGCTTTGACTAGATGGACTTTTGTTGGCAAACTAATATCTCTGCTTTCTAATATGCTGTCTAGGTTGGTCATAGCTTTTTTCCAAGGAGCAAGCGTCTTGTAATTTCCCCAGTAGAGTCAGGATTTGAATCCAGGGCCCCTTATTCCAAAGCTAGAGCTCCTCACCAGTACTCCACATTGTCTGACACTTTGACTTCTGGCTTTTAGCAAGGGGAGACTGCCCTGGCTGTGGCCGCAAGGAGCAGCCGCAGTCTCCGCATGGACGTGCTCATCAAAGCTGAGAGGCACTATGCCTAGAGAGAGGTAAGAAAGGCTCAGGTCAGCTCAGCAGAGGCCTCTTCTCCAACCCCCTCTTCTGACGGGGCGGGAGGGGCGGTCTGTGTGATTCTTTTTCTCTCCCCAGTGGCCAGGGCCCTGTGAGTGTGGTTTCACGCCTCTCGTCCTGTGCTGTTCCGTCCGTGGCGTGACCAGCTGCGTCTCCTCCTCTCCATCCTGTGTTAGTCGCAGTGGTGGGAGCAGAAGTGTAGGGCTCAGTGGGGCCAAGCAGGCCCGTCTACGCTGCTGGCTGTGCCTGCCGTCACAGTCTCTGGTAGACATGGTTCCTTCTGGAAGTTCCCAGACTCCCATTCTACTAAGTGGTCAGGTGTCATTCGGATGGGTTGGTCACTCAGTCATGTCTTACTCTTTGTGACCCCATGGACTGTGGCCTGCCAGGTTCCCCTGTCCTTGGGATTCTCCAGGCAAGAATATTGGTGTGGGTTGCCATTCCCTTCTCCAGAGGGTCTTCCTGACCCAGGGATCGAACCCATGTCTCCTCCATTGCAAGTGGACTCTTTACCATCTGGGCCATCAGTCCTGGTGGGGAAGTTCGTATTTAGTTTTTGTATCTTTGTCTTTTATTTGGCTGCATTATTTAAATTTCAGAAAGCATTAAAGCAACAGCAATTCTAAATGTGGCTTTATGATATAAAGTTTAAGTACTACGTTATTTGGACACAATTTTTCTTCCTCTTTTTAACTACAAGCCCACAAAATATAAATACCCAAAGATGGCAAACCAGGTAGGTTTGTGGAAGTTACTTTTTAGAAACAATTAAAACACTTTCACACAAGTATTTACTCTAGCACTGATGAACTGAGGATATATGTATTCTAGTAAGAAACCAATAATGAAAATGAGTATGACCATTAGTAAAGGTCAGTCCTATCCACATCTCAAACGTTTGACATTTTTGTGTGCTGCACAGAAATGGTGAAGCTTTTGCTAGGTGGGGATAGAAGAGCTGAAATAGCAGCCAGTGATTATTCAGATACCTTAGGAATCCCAAATTCAAAGATGTTAAAATAAAATCTTTTGCTTTATATTTTTATTAGATATTACTCCTATTTAGAGTTTTGCAGTTTGCGACATACCACTGTGCTGGCTGTTCAGTACTCAAGTATTCTGCAATGGTCATGCAAACCTTATTCATCTCAAGAATACAAAAACTGGTCACCAGGACATTCCTCTGCCTTCTTGCATCAGTATTCCCTCTGATAGCTGCTACTCATGCAGCATCTTGATAGAATTCCCACCCCCCCCACCCCACCAAGATTCAATTCCTTTGGGCAGGGATTTCGTTACTAGACAACCACCCTCTCCTGTCCTAGACTGAATCCCTGGTCCAACAGGCTGGAGCCAGAATTTAGGTCCTAGTCCCTCTTCCCCTGAGGAAACCTCATGCCCGGAAGGATGTCTAATTTGCCAATGCTGAGAAGTGTCCCCTTAAGGCCTTTTAGGGCAAAATGCACTGATTTGCCTCTTTGCTCACAGTACTGTTTAATTGGCTCAATAATCCTGGTACATGGGGATTATTTCAGAGTCCACTCTGTCCTCCCCAGACTTTTCTTATTTGCCTCTAAGACACAACAAACTTGACAAAGTTGACAACGCTTGACAATTAGAATTCTGTTTAATCGCTCTCCTTTTCCCTCTGATTTCTATTCCATCTTCTTTTTCCTCTTCCTCTTGGTCTAGCCTCACTCTCACTTTCTTAGATCATCACCATGTTTTATTGAGGATGACTTTCCCAGGTTCCATCTTTTTGCTTGTTTTTTAAATGGTTGTTTTCACATTTTCTTTAAAAATAGGAATATTCACTGGTTCTATTTTTAATTCCTGTTAGCATTTTTAGATTCTTTTTCCTAGATGAGAATAAATCATTTTTCTACCAGACGAATAAGGCCTCTTTCCTTGCCAAACTTTAAGATGGGAGAGTTAGATGAACTTTGAAAATAATAAATAATGCACGTCTATAGCTGGTGATGTAGACCCACAGAAAATGCTAAGAGTTGTTAACCCCTGGTGAAAACTGGGATCCTGAAGTCTGGAGTAGGAGGAGGTCTTGTGTTTTTTTTTAATATATATCCTTAACATTTTTTTAATCAAATTTATTTATTGCTATTTTATTATTTAAAACTCTGTTATTAAAGAAGCTTATATCCTGGTCTAATATAAAATGGTTCCTAATGAGAAGATTAGAGAAACTGTTGAAATTACCCCTCTCTCTCATATCCATTTACTCAACTACCTAACCACCTAATCATCCATCATTAAATTCAATGGTTCAAATGGGAGCTTCCTAACATCTGGCCTGTGCTATTTTAATTTCCACCAGTTTTGGCTCATGTTATTCCTGCAAATAGGTCAGTGCTTTACGGATGAGCTATTAATGCTTCCACTGCCTGTTGAAAAAGACCTGGGCTTTCCAAATCCCTGGCCCTTTCTGTGGCAGCCTGAAGGAAGGCCCGGCCCAATCCTGGAATGCACACACAGGCATGCTTCCAGAGAAATGAAAGTGCTATAGTGCAGAGTTGAGAGCAGAGGCATTTTGTAGCCTTCCCTTTAATTGGTGGTGTTTGGGGTTTTCATCTTCTTCGATTTCACATTTTCAGGAGATGGGATGAGGAGAAAAGAAACAGGACAGCCAGCACTCCTCCTGTTTGTTGGAGTCCGCCACCCCCACCCTTACCTCTTCTCGGTAGAGAAAGGCTGGGGTGCAAAAGACCCTGCATTCTAAAACCTTAAACAATTATGAGCCAGTCATTCCTACCATTCCTATCCCAGCTTCTATTCACAAAGTCCAGATGCTAGAGAAAGGTCTTGCCGTGCCCCTCTGCCAAGTTTCCCGGGAGTTTTTGTGGACCTTCCGGAGGAGGGTACTGATGCTGTGAGGGTGCAGGCTGGCCCGTGCTGGAGGCTGGGGCACAAGCCCCCCCACTTTCTTCTCGTAGGTCTCGAAAACCAGGTTCCCATACCCTTTTAGTCCACTTCCTGCCCCAGCATTGACTTCCAGACTGCTGTTCAGAGTATCTTTCACTAAGATTCACTTTTATTAAAAAGAAAGACAAAAATAGAAGTCACTATACGTAAAAGGGGGAAGGAGACCTCTTGGTGGGCTGTGAGTCCTGGTGTCCCTTATTCCCTCCCTCCGGGGGAGGCTTGTCTGGAGCCCTGATGGCACGTGCATGACAGGTGCAGTCATAGGGAGCCATGACCTCTGCTTTACTTGGTGACGTCCTCCAGCTGTTTTGGCTGGATTCTGTAGGACTCTGGTGGATCTTCTTTGTGTGTGTGTGTGTGTGTGTGTATTCTTAAAAGGGACAAAGGGAACTTTGACAAGTCAGAAAACAAGCATCAATCCAGTCATGGTGCTGTTGGACTGAGCCTGGCTGCAATGCTGTAATACACGTAGTATTGCCCACAACGTGATTGTATCACCTAGAGTGCAGCTGTATTACACACGTGATTGTATTACATACAGTGCAGTTGTATAACACAACATATTTGTATTACATAGAATGCAGTTGTGTTACAGACAACGTGATTGTATTACCTAGAGTGCAGTTGTATTGCACACACACAGTGATTGTAGTACCTAGAGTTCAGTTGTATTACAGACGTGACCATAGCACCTGGAGTGCAGTTGTATTGCACACACCAAGGAGGAGCCCTGTCTTCTGCAGCCCTGAGAGTCGGGGTGCCCGTCCACTCTCCTCACGGCCATCAGAGGGCAGGAGGGACAGACGCATCGACTATGGGGTCTCCTAAAGAATATATCCAATCTGGGCCCCACGGAAATGTTGACAGGAGAAAATTAAACACCCCAAAGAAGAAAAAGTGATATTGGTTGGAAGTAAGGCCCTTAGAGATGCGTTTGTTGTGGTGACATGCCCACAGCCAAGGCACCCCGTCTGTTTCCTTGGAGGCAGTGAGCAGGCTGGGGCAGAGGTGTGGGACACCGCGCGGAAAAGGCCTCACGCTTCCGGAGTCAGACAGGCTCCAGCTTGTTGTTTCAGACGTTTGTCTCTATCTTGGATGACAAAAAAAATTAATCCAGTTATAGTTAATGTTGAAAGCGTAGTCTTGGTTACCACCTTACGGATTCCACCTGATAAAAATAAATTCATATATACTCTGAAATGAGGCAATCAGCAGAAAACCTCTGAAATCATCCGATAGGGTTCCTTTCAGTCTAGGAGCAGAGTGAGAACTTCAAGGGACACATCAACCCGCTCTACTCTGACGTTCAGGCAGGATCACAGCCTGGAGACCAGGCACATTCGCCGTCTGCTCCGGCACCCAGCTTACTGTCAGCTGAAGGCCAATGAGCGGCAGAGGCTGGCCCGTTCGCGGAACTTTACACATGCCCAGAGGAGTGCCTCCTTGAGCCGGTGAAGAGCAGTGATCAGGTCAGCATGGCCCAGACGATGTGGGCAAGAGGCAGTCAGTTCACTTACACCACACACAAGTACATTATGGCACTCTTATTTCTAATTCTAAGGATACATTTTCATGTGGAAAAAAAGAAAGATAATGCATTGAAAATGTTGAATATTGACTACAGTTTCTAAAAAGATTTATTTTGTATTGCTAAGATTTTCTCCTTGTTGCTAATTAGGCATATAGTGTTCTGCAGTCTTCAGAAAAATGGAGTTGCCTTCTGGAAATTTCTCTTGACCTAAAAAATTGATTTGGAAATACATTATGCCTTCGTAGTACTTGCTGTCAGGATAAGGGTTTTGATGTATTGCATTCACACATTACAGGGTGCCTAGAATGTGTTTAGTGCTGTGAGGGGATCCATACATCAGCTCTGTAAGTTGTGGTGCATGTTGGATGCAGCTGATACTCGGGTTGGCATGATAGTATCGATAGTAACAGTCACAATCCAGTTATGCTGTAGCTGGCGTGAAGGAATTGGTGGTGAAGGCGGTGGCTTAGTCATTTAGTTGTGTCTGACTCTTGTGACCCCACGGACTGTAGCCAGCAAGGCTCCTCTGTCCGTGGGATTTCCCAGGCAGGAATACTGGAATGGGTTGCCATTTCCTTCTCCAGGAGACCTTCCTGACCCAGAAATTGAACCTCGACCTCCTGCATTGCAGGTGGATTCTTTACTGAGCCACTAGGGAAGCCCAGGAATTGGTGGGCTTTTGAGCAAAGGAATGACATGTTGATGATGGTATTTAACAGAAATCAGTCTGGCGGCTGCAGGAGAATGAGGGGCGCCGGATTCACCCAGGGGTACCTTCTTCATGGGAATAGTTTGCTCCCCCTGAAATGCCTGTCCGTCTAACAGTCAACGCGGCAGACTTCCTCCCCAGAGCTTGGGCCCCCCATTCCTCAGCATCTGGCAGGGGTTTGTAACTGTGACCTGTAGGCAGAAGTGCCCATGGCTTCTCATCTCCACACCCAGCACTTCCCCCAACACCTCTTAGGGGTAGAATGTCTACTGAGATGTGCCCAGTGGAGAGTCCTGCCTGGCCAGGAGCTGCAGGCTTCCACCTGAGGAGCTTTCTGGAAGCTGGACTGGCAGGTGAGTGCATGCCGGCTGCTCAGGGTGCGGTCAACGGGCAGCAGCAGCAGGACCTGGGAGCTTACTGACCTGCAGATCCTCACTCCAGACTGGCTGAACCAGAAGCACTGGCCTATCTCAGTGCCACCTGAACGTTGAGGAAAAAGCTCCACATCGCTTTAAGATTTTCCCTCCCCTCTCCTCCTCAGCTTTGATCCGTGTTAAGCACAGTAGGTGCGTGACAAGAACTCCAAACTCTGGTGCCCCCTAGAAGAACCAGTGAAGGAAGGGCTTTCATGCACTGGGTTTCCTGTCTCACAGCTGCCAGAGGGGGAATGAACCTGCAACCACAGCTATGTGGAAATCGAGTCAGAACTGAGTTCCCCGGAAGCAGGCGTCAGCATCTGCCCTTTGTGCTTGGCTCACGAAAGCAGAGCTTCTGCGAACACGGCCACAGGGCTCTGCTCACTTGGCTGCACGGGGCCCTGGCGACCCAGGCCACGCCGGTCAAGCACCTACCTATATGAGGAGCTTTCAGTGCGCACGGACTTTCCAGAACCAGCCGGTGAGTTAGACTTTTCAACAAACAGGTGGAAACTACTGCTTGCTTAAAACAGTCAAGGACAGTTGGCAGAAGTGCTCCCCTGAGCCGCGGCAGTCCCAGCAGGGCGTCCGAACACGCAGCTTCCCCTTTGGTGACTTAGTCATTCTGGTCCCATTGTCGGCCTGGTGGTTCAGGGTCATTCCCCAGCTGGGCATTTGGGAAGTGGAGGGGAACTTCTGTGTGGGGGGGCATGGTGGGTGTGGGATGGGAGGTGGGCGAGAGAGCTGCGCCGTCTCATAAGGTGACGGGACAGTGCCCCACAGCTGAGAATGGTCTTGCACAGAATGCCTCTTCCTCTTGGGAACTCTGCAGGTTCGTGTGTTTGAAGAAGTTCTCTCTGCGTTGAGAGAAGAGAGCTGATGGGCTATTATTTTGCCAGCTGGGATCACTGCTAAAAAGCACTCTACCAGGGACCGTACTGTCAGGGAAGATGGTTTGAAACCTTATCAGCATATTAGGGGTGTTACTTATCATTCATGTAATAACCATTCAAGCAAAATACAGGGACATCAGCCATTATTTTCGCTGGTGCAGTTTTACCTGAAACTGAGAACATGAAAGCACAGCAGATTGCGAATCCAGTGTTGTTTCAAGCAGTGGTAGGTACAAAGGAATAGTGCATGGGTGATGTCTACCTTCCATGGTCTTATCCTCCTAGCTCTGGGTTGTTCCCTGCGCTTTGGATTTTGTTTCTATGAAAGTGTCCGCAAGAACTCTCAGAGGCAGCCCACTGCAGTGGGTGAGGGAGGGCATGCACTCCAGGTGAGACTGTGAGCTTATAGCTCAACTCCGACAGATAATGGGCTGTATGATTTTGAGCAAGTTCTCTAGAGAACTCACTTCACCAGTGTTCTCAGCTGTTAACTAGAAAAGCGTCTGTGTCAAAGGGCCATTGTGGGATTGAGTGATAGTGCCTGACTTGTAGCAAGTGCTTAATAAAGGTCAGCTATTAATCATGTTATCTGATTTTTTTCCAGAAAAGATTCGTCAATTTAAAAGTGAAGCTGACTCAAGGCCCAAGAAATGTGCAAAATGCCTAAAGAAATTAAACTAAAATGATTTTCCATTCAGTGTGCAGTCCTCTTAAATTCAGTTCTTTAAATGTCATCAAGTTCTTCCAGCAGTAGTATTGATTTTCCTTTCAAATATGAAGATGGCAGTGACAGGATTCTCTAACAGATGAAGAAATGGTATTATACTTTCCAACCACTGAAGTCAAAAAAATTTTGGTTTTGCTTAAAGAAAGTTGTATATGATTTTCCCATTTCTGTCATTTGATGCAACACCTGATAGCTTATCTAGTGATAGAATAATCTAAGATTTTGTATATCATGTTTTAAAAATTATGATAGTGGGAACATTATGGTATATGAAGAAAACCAAGGGTTTTAGAACAGACAGACATGGTTTTGCAATTTATTAGCTGTGAGCCTTTGGACTAATATTCAAGTTATCAGATCTTTAATTTCCTTCTCCATAGGTTGGGGGAAAGGCCTATCTCTTCTGTAAAGTTATGTGATGATGGAGAAAGCCTGTGAAATGCCTAACCTCGTATTTATAGTACTGAAATGAACTATTATTTCTAGTCCACAAGAGAAACTTGCTTTGGAAATTTGGTAGCTGTTGCCTTTAAATAACACCTATATGTAATATAACATTTTACTTAAAAGCAGAGGTATATGCACCAATGTTTTTTAATCTCTTGGTGATGTAGTTACAGGTGATTTGGTACTTTCCATTTTTTTTCATATTGACCATGCATTATTTTTATAATCTGAGAAAGTTCTGAAATATGAAATCAAGTATCAATTTCTATCAGCTTATGTGTACCTATTCATTATAACTTAAGGCTCTCCATTATCAAATTCTGACTCTAAGTCTGTAAGGCCAGAAATAAAATTGTGAGCAATTTCAGTCCAGTTATTATATCATGAATTTATAGTTCTACATTTCATCTCATGCTGATTGTATATGGTACATTTAAATTTTAAAATAGGTTTTAAACAGGTAATATGTTCACATGATGCTAAAAAGTTTAAAGCATTGTTGCCACCTGAGACCGTGGTTTCCACAGACCATGCTTCAAAATCTGGGTAACCTCTTAATGCAGTAATAAACAAAGATGAATACATATTTTTACTGTTTAAGTGTTTTAATTGTTGAATTTAAGTTGAATTGGGCTAATACTAATTACTTGGTGCTGCAGACAATATACAATTTCTAGAGTTTAAAGCTTTAAAAGATGCTTACAATATTCTTAATTACAATATTCATAATATTGACATTAGTCTATGTGGTTGTGGCTGATACTGAAGACCATCCCTAGCTGTCATGTAAGTTCCTTAAAAAGCAGAGCCCAAGACCAAAGTAATGAGTCGCTGCTTTTCTCAGAAGTGCAAATCCAAGGAAGCAGGAGTGAAGGAAAAAGGAAGTGAGATGGGGAAGGAGGGAGGGAGAGCTGAGACCAGCGTGATTTATCTAACTGGCCAACACCTGGTATCAAGTACAACTTACTGACTGACCTCAGGGATGGACAGTTTATACAGGGTTTGGAAAGTTAAGAACGGGTGTTTACCCCAATGAGGTGCTGATTCCATGCTGCGGGTGAGCGGAGACTTCAAGAGTCTCGACTCTCTGGGTGGGCAGGGGAGGCCTGGGAGGAACAGGCCTGTGGTGCAGGCAGCAGCAGATGAGGTGTTGTGGGTTTGCGCTTATTGAAAACCAAGAGCCGCTTGCCACAGCAGAAGCTGGTTGTAGTTGGCCAGAACCCACAGTAAGTATGAGGAGGATCATATACTATTGCATAAGAAGGATCTAATACTCTTTTGGGTCTCCCTGGTGAATACTCTTTAAGACACAGCCAGATGCTTTTATAGTTCAAAAAAGCCTTGGTGTGCCCTTTAGAACATGGGATGTTTACTGACCTCACATTTGTTCTCTAGTCCTATTATGACATGAGGCAGCAAGAAAAACTGTATTTCCAGTGGTAAATTAGAGTACAGGGCTAGGTCATGTTCGGACGGAAAGAGGCTGAAATCACAGACTTGTAGGAAAGATACAGAAACCTAGGCTCTACACAAGTTCTTCAGAATCCGCTCATTTTTATGTAAGCCTAAGTACTTTGGGAAAGAGGTGGGGTAGGTAGATCTTATTATTTCACAGATGAGGATCCTGCCATTAAGTGTCTGGCTCAAGATAACCCAGTCAGCCAGCAATAAAACCGTCAGAAGCCTGGTCTCTGTTCTAAATCTGTTTGTCCAGATGGTTTCTTCCTTTCGTCCAGCCATGGACAAGTCTCTGCCAGGCCTGGAAGGTCTGCTGAATTGTCCAGGGCTATGCCATCACAGGAAAATGTTTGCATGTTCAGAGCAAAAAAGGGTTCAGAGGTAGAGTTTCAACAAGGTGGGAAAGAACATTAGAAATAGGATCATTCTACGAGGAAACTTCTTTCTGATGTTTCTGTGACTGTTTTTGTGCTAGTAAAATGTTTTTCCTCTTTCAACATTAAAAATTTTATTCATAGGTATTGCTAGTTCCCCCTATTTTTAATTGTTAGAATCCTAGAAAAATGAGGACTAATATACTAAAGTCACAAAAAAACTTTGTGGTGTTATTACTCTTGGCTTTTATCTTTTAAATTTTCAAATAATACCTTAGTCTCTATTACTATAAATAATTTTTTTAAATTGAGTTCTCTTTCAAAGTTTACTTGGTAACACTGGAAATGACTTAGACTTTTACAAAAACAGGATTTATATACTTTGATATAATCAGTGACACGTTGAACCTATTAAAAAAAATTAAGTCCAGTTTCTTTTTTAATTTAAAAAAGTTTTACTTAATTGCTTAAATAAAAAATAACATTAAAATAATTCTACATATAGTTACAAAGGATGGTACAGCTTGAAAAAGTCTCTTGTAACTTTGAAAAAATGAACATGATATATCCATAATGTTCTAAGAATATGAAATTTTAAAAATTAAAGACTTCTAATTCTTGGTAAAGCCAGAAGAATTAGAAGACCTCTATGTGAACATATTCATTTTAGTCAACCACTTTTATGGACGGAATGCTTGTGAGAGACTGGGTGTGTGCTGTTCTGGTTCCAAGAGACCTGGAAGCCGAGGTACCACCTTCAGGGTGAATGGTCCGCGGGTATTTTGCTGCAGCAGCTTGAGGAATGGTTTGCTGAAAAAGCAAAAATATACTTTAAACAAGTCGATAAAATTATATTACTACATATTATTTCAATATTATTTCATCATCTACAGTTTAACCCAACAAACATTAGTACATGTAGATTCTTATTAGGGTCTTCCTTTTAGAAAAGTCATCTTTAAAATACTTGACGTAAAATTATACATATCGTATCAAAACATTCACTGTGCATTTCAAAAGCTCTATGATACAGTTTTTGCTTAGGAAATGGACAAAACCTCTTGAAACAAATATCCTCATGTCAGATTCCATTTAATTAGATTTCCTCTTTAAAGAAATAAAAAATAACCTCCTTTCTTAAAGTCTTTTATAGAAATGTTTCTTTGTACATAAATAACTGGATAACCACTACAAATGGGAGATTCTTGCAAATGGTATGAAATTCTAGTTGCTAACCACCAGATCTGACCATAACCAAAGAGCCATTCCTCCTAAGGGATGACGGGCAAGAGAACTGCAGAAGCAGACCGTGGCGCGCTGGCATCCTGTCTACAAAACACAGCATGGAACCAAGCAGCCTCGGGGGCAAGCAATCACCCAGCAGGTGGAGCGCCAGTGTCTCAAGTCTGGAGAATGGTTTATTAGTAAGTAACTGTTTCTGACAGTCCTAGTTCCTGGGATCCCAGAATAAGATGAAAAATAGTACAGAGGACAGCCACTGTGCTTGTTACACAATCCAAAGCAGGTAATAACGGAAGCAGTTTATGGCTATTTAATTCATGGCCAATTACTGAAGAGTCATTGGACATACTAAATAAACAAAAGGCAGCTAATATCAAACAGGGGTTTTAAGTCTTTAGTTTCTTGGTTCTTTTTCTGTAAAGTATCACTCCAATCAGTACAACACCAGTTTGTCAGAATTAAAAATAAACACATGTGCTCTCTTTACATCTTATCTTACAAATGGACAGTCTCTCTCCTCCATTTCTTTATAAACATCTTGCAGCTGCTGCTGCTAAGTCGCTTCAGTCGTGTCTGACTGTGCGACCCCATAGACGGCAGTCCACCAGGCTCCCCTGTCCCTGGGATTCTGCAGGCAAGAACACTGGAGTGGGTTGCCATTTCCTTCTCCAATGCATGAAAGTGAACAGTGAAAGTGAAGTTGCTCAGTCGTGTCCGACTCTTAGCGACCCCATGGACTGCAGCCTACCAGGCTCCTCCGTCCATGGGATTCTCCAGGCAAGAGTACTGTGCTGATAAAAACAGAAATGAGTTCATTTCCTCTCATCTTTGATAACTAAGCTCACATTTTCAAAAATACGTAGAGAAGTCATCTAAGGCCTTTCAAAGTCTGTCCGACCTACAGAGGCTGAGATGATTCTCCACCCTCCATGTGTTCAGTCTGGACTCGGTACTTCCATCTCAGTCTGTAGCTTCACTATCGCACTATACCTGAGGCTAAATTTAAACAATCAATCCAGCTTCTTTTGACTTAATCATCTAGCAACAATCTAGTACTCACAAAGAAAAGGATTTACAATCATTCCTTACATCTTTTTTTACATATTAAGTAGACAGGAATGTTAAGACTGAAAATTTATATAGAGGGCATTCTCTTTTATAATAAAATCAACCCTTGTTTCTCTCTAGGGATGTGTTCTCATAACTTTTAGAAATTAAACTTTTTGAGATAATCGTTGACACATGTATGATTGTAAGAAATAACAGAAGATCTCCCATGTGTCCTTCTCTAGTAATTTTTATTAAGTTAAATTTGCTTATGGCTTTACGGTTTACAAAGTGCCTTTATACATCTCATTTAATTTTCACATTACCTCATTTAATCCTGAATCCTGACAGTTAACTCTAGGAGCTAAGTGCTCTTATTGCTACTGTTTTACACATGAAAAAAATGGAGGCTCAAATATTTTTTGATTTGTATATGATCACAAAGGCAGTAAGTAGCAAAACTAAGGCATTAACTCAGGTCTTCTTGTTTATTTTTACTTAAATTCCATGTACTTTTCTTTACATCACATGAATTTACTGCAACCTGATTTTTTTCCCCAAGTTAGAAATATGTTGACAATTGTATTTGAAAAAGTAGGAAGAAGACTTCCAAAAAAAAAAAAAAAGGAGCAAAAATCAAACACCATAAAAGTAGTTAAGTTTTTCTTAGGGTAAAAAATATGCTATATGGATAGCAGTTAATGAGTAAACAGTTTTTGTCTTTTTTAAAAAATTATTGAGAAATCATTTATATATTTACCCTTTTGGCCATCAACACATCGGATTACTTTTTGTATTTGATAATTTTTATACTATCCCGGCTGAGCCCCCACCCTCACTCCCTACTGGCTCAGATGGTAAACCATCTGCCCGCAACGTAGGAGACCTGGGTTCAAAAGATAACCTGGAGAAGGAATGGCAACCCACTCCAGTCTCCTTGCCCGGAAAATCGCATGGACAGAGGAATCTGGAGGGCTACAGTCCATGGAACTGCAAAGAGTCAGACAGGACTGAGAGACTCACACACAGCATACAACTGAGAAGAAACAACGTTTCTGAAGTTAATCTCTTAAAATAGGAAAGGTGTATACTAAAGCAGATGTAACTGTAAGTATATAAAGACTGTAATAGTAAAGGCAGAACAAGTACCAGGCACCGTGGATTTTGATCTTCTCCTCAACATGCCATTTAAGTGCTTATTAGTCTATCAACTCTCAGGAAAAAGGTTTTGTGACAAAAAGTTATCAAAAGCAGACTCACCACTGTGACCGGATGATGTTTTTCCACAACAACGGAGCTCATGGGAGGAGAAACTCCCATTATAGCCAAACTGCTACTGATTCTGTTTTTTGAAGCAAAATCACATCTCCCTGTGATCCGGGCCGTGATTGTTCTCCCAGCTTTCTGTTGCGCTGATGTCACAGCCCTGGGCCCATACTATAAAAGAAATACCTGGTTGGCAGAAAATCTATGGCAAAATCTATGGTACTTTCGCTTCTGTAACTTAAAAATACACAGGCACTTAAAATAATTGTATATTCAACCAACTCTAACATGGGGAAAATTTTTTTAAACAATAAGACAAAAAGCAAAACAAAACCAACCATTCCAAATACCCCTTTAACCGTGGTATACCGACTCTTTTATAGGATTTTAGGAACTTCTAAAACTTTATTTTGAAATAATTATAGATTCATGGGAAGTGGCAAAGACAGCACAGAGGTCCTATGTGTTCTTCATCTAGTTTCCTGCAATGATTACACCTTAGATAATTACTGTATAGTTACAGTAGCAAAACGAGGAATTGATACTGGCATGGATGTCTGGATATAGTTCTATGTCACTTTATCACATGTGGACTTCTGTAACTATCACTGCGATCAAGATACACAACTGTTCCATCATCACAAGGCTCTCCCTCACACTGTCCTTTCTTTAGAGTCAAACTCATCTCCCTTCCCAGACAATCCCTATTCTTCAGAACCGCTAATCTGTTTAATGAACTGACCCTTATGGATAAACTACCATTACACATATGCTTTTGTGTCTTCCCCCTTTCCTTATGGCACTGTTAATACAATTTTTCTTCATGAATAGGGTGTGTTTTTTTGGCGGGGGGTGGGGGTGGTACTCTGTGGCTTGTGGGATCTTAGTTACCCGACCAAGGATGGAACCCAGTCCCTCAGCAGTGAAAGCATGGAATCCTAACCACTGGGTCTTCCTTTTCCTTTGAGAGTTATTTGCAGTGTATTGCAAAAAATGCGATGATCATATCAAAAGGTAATGCCAGATTTTACAGCTTTTGTTGCTTACAGTTGGACAATACTCCAGAAAGGTTACATTTACACCAGGAGTAACACATACATGTACTCATTCTTTTTTCATGATCAACTAATCCCATCAGCTGGGCAAAAATCAAAAGGAGTAAGAAAGAAGGGAAATGGCATATTTAGAAAACTCTAATATTTGTATTTTAGTATCTGACATGGAAACAATGCAGATTATTGCTCAAGAGTACAGGTCTCTGAAGCCAGACTTTCAAACTCTGAATTCAAACTGCATTAGTAACTGTGTCCACTGGCAAGTTATTCTCCCTAGCCCTCAATTTCCTCATTTATGAAACAGGGAGGGCAGCCCCAGCAGACTAAGGCTAGCCTTTCACTTTCCGTTCAGATAAGAGTGAAGAGAAACCTTACTAAACAGCTGAAAAATCCAATTAAAACTCTTCCAATTATTTCAACTGGAGTTATAAAAAGTAAAGTGCCATCTATTGTTCAACTTCGTGAACTACAATAGTACATTTGCTAAACAGCACATGTTCAGTATACGTGCTGTCAAAGTGAGCACATATATTTTTTGAAAATTATTTTCATCATGAAATTCTGATATATTAACACACTGATGATGTCTGCAGAAACGAAATAATTTCACAGATGAAGACATTCTTTCACTAGAATGGTATTCCTCCCTTCTTCAGTTATTTGTCTCCTGATACTCTGCAGTTTACTTTCTACACACACCTCCCTTTTAGCTCCTGGAAATACTGAGGAAGACTGGAAAAACTTTTGGAAGGAAAGGAAGTTTCTGTGATTCAAATGAAGAGAAAGACAGCCAGTCCTGGATCACAAATTTCTCTTCTTTTCCTGTGTCCAGCAACAATGGTTTCACGCACGGTAAGTAATCCAAGTAATGTATTTGTTCCTGCTTTTGTCATTATGGTTCTTTCCAAAAGCAAGAAGACATATTTGAGGTAAATCTGAGTATTTAATTTAGAGGATGAGATGGTTGGATGGCATCACCGACTCGATGGACATGAGTTTGAGTAAGCTCCAGGAGTTGGTGATGGACAGGGAAGTCTGGCATGGTGCAGTTCATTGGGTTGCAAAGAGTCAGACACGATTAAGAGACTGAACTGAACTGAGTATTTAATTAAACAGAAAAGGAAGAAAACTAGGATGATACTTACAGATTAGTTTGTCATTCTCCTTTCTCTCTAAAAGCTGTACTTACATCAATGAAATGGAATGCGTGACTGTTCTGAAGGAGCAGAAAGTAGTTGGAGGGATGGGGGAAGAAAAAGGCCTACCTAATATTGTGTTTTTTTTAGGATTCAAAGACTTGAAAATTACCTCAGGTAACCAAATTGTTTCAAAAAGTAACAAAAAAGGGTGGTAAATAGACTCATTCATTGGGTTCTTCCTACACACATTCAGATTCAGATACAAACCCAGATGTACAAATGTAAGTGTAGTCATATGTTAGAAGGGAATTTTGAAAAATCTAGCTTTGTGTGTTATCTGGATATGCATATGAATGACAAACCACCATGTTTATTTAAATGAGATTATTAGTATAGGATCTCACTTCAAAATGTGTAATCATGAAAAATAAACACAGCTGAACCCATGCCAGTGGAATTTTAGTGTCTTTCTAAATCAAAACTCCCCGACACATTCAACGTTCTCTTAAGTCATATTTTTTTAAGCCTCTTTGAATGAGGAGCAAAAATATGTTGAGATTTGCAAAAATAGATTTTAAAAATTTCCGCCTAAAGTTAGCAGCTTCCAAAAGACAGAAATTCAAGTCAGCAGGAATACTTCAGATGACTAATTGTCCAGTTGACTCAACATGTTCCCTTAGCTACAGAGCTGCCTAGCACTATGGCACCTCCAATCCAACTCTTTTAAAACCTAAAATCTACTCAGCCATCTTTCTTCCTTTCATGTAAGTGGTTAGGGCCAGGGAGGAGAGGGAGGCAAGCAAATCAGAACCATCCCAGTACCTTTATAGAGCATTTATAGAAGCTTTATAGAGCCTTTGTGCCAGATCCGAGCCAGAGCAGGGTTTTTTTTTAAAAAGCCCTGCAGAGTTGAGTCTGATAAACTTGGCCGGTATCCTTATGCCCTTTGAGAGGCACTGAAGAACACAGGTTTAACAACAGGAGCCCAGAAAGTCAGACCCACGATATGCAGATAAATAGTTTGATTAATTGAACTTCAGGTAAATTCTCCCACAAATACTCAATCCTCCTTCAGTACTCTTCCCCCTCTATGGACCCCTCTATTAGCAGCTAGTGACTTTAGGAAAAACAATTGCTATCTTCATTCCAATTATAAATGAAAACTGAAAACCTAATCAAATTAAGGTGGAGTCACTACAGAGTAGCATTAGTATCTGCATCCATGAAGAGGGAAGGCCCCCCTGGTGGCTCAGGCAGTAAAGAATCTGCCTGCAATGTGGGAGACCCAGGTTTGATCCCTGGGTCTGGAACAGTCCCTGGAGGAGGGCATGGCTACCCACTCCACTATTCTTGCCTGGAGAATCCCATGGACATAGGAGTCTGGCGGGCTACAGTCCATGGGAATCGCAAAGAGTTGAACACAACTGAGTGACTGACACAGACAGTTGAACAGAAAATACACAGAAGAGTCATTAGCCTCTTAAACCCTTGCAACATTCTTTCCTTTAAAATTAAAACGTTCTTCATTTTTAATTATCACTACTGTAATAGAATTGTCAGGGATTATTTTCACTATAAATTAATGTTTTAGTTAATTTGTATATTAAATATTTTCTGTGGCTTGGCCTAAAGATACCATCTAGACTTTTTTTTCTCCATGGGAAAATATGTTCAGAGTGCAAAATACCCACTACACAAACAAGTTTGAGCGCTCTTCCCAGCAGAGGCACCTGCATTCACTGTACTGACCGTCTCCTCCTGCGCAGAAGCAGCAGCCATCAGCCCAGCGCCATGCGGAGCAGACACGGGGAGGTGGACTGAGGAAGCGGAAGTGGCGCCGGCGGAGGTGACGGAAGCCGCCGAGGGAAACGCGGCCGCGCAGGTGGCTCCGAGGGCCGCTGCCGGCGGGGATGGCGGCACTGCGCCCGCGGCAGCGTCCACGTGAGCAGGAGGAGGCTCTTTTCCTTGAACACCAGGGCCGTACTCGTCCCTTTTAGTGGTCGTGAAATCTGTTCCCAGAAACCAGGCATTAATTCCATTAACATGTTCCCAAGTTAAGGTTGCTTTTATCTTCCCAACAAGGAAAATCCATCATTGCTAAAATTTGGTCATCACTGGATACGTTAATAGGGTTCAGTGAATACAGTATGTCAGTGTTGACCGGTTAATGTCAGCATTAACCATTAAAGACTTCAGACCACTTTAACACATGAGAGTTAATGAGGGATTTGCTTTTAAGTGAAAAAAAGAATTAGGTACTCACCTGGGACCTTATAACCACTACAATAATACGGTCACAGTGTGCCTAAGGATTTATGTTCTTTCCATTATTTCCTACAACTATCCCGATAAATGGCCTGGTATTTAGACCTTTAGAATAATTTTCTGATAATCACCATACCCTCTTCATTTACCACCTATCACTCCTATTCTAACAAGACCAATCAATTTTTTTTTAAATAAACTATTTTTAGAGACATTTTAGGGTCACAACAAAACTGAATGAAAAGTAGAGAGTTCCCATATACTCCCTGTTCCCACACACCCACAACCTCCCCTACAATGGATATTATGCACCATAGCGATACATTTGTTACAATCGATTAGCCTACACTGACACATCCCTGTCACTCACAACTTGTGGTTTAAAAACCAATGTATTTTTAATTCTTGATTTTTTCAGCAAACAGTAGTAAATCAGTCTGTAACACTAAAATCTTTACTTTTGATACTGTAGAAGAAATGAATTCTTGCAGGTAGATTGTATGTCATGAATTAAGAGCATATTTGTACACAACTGATTTTAGTGACACATATATAGTAACCTTTTCTCAGAACTGAAACTTAATCTTAGATCAAAGAAATATAAAATGTCAGCTTCCAGAAGCTAGGATGAAGGGTCCTATTCTAGATTTTTCCCCTCTCAGTATGAGGATTTGGTTAAAATTTCCATTTGACACTGTATATGCACGCGTGCTTAGTCGCTCACTCATGTCTGACTCTTTGTGACCCCAGGAAGAGTTGGCTGCCTAGGTTGCCAGGCTCCTCAGTGGATGGATTCTCCAGGCAAGGATACTGGAGTGGGTAGCCATTCTCTTCTCCAGGGGATCTTCCTGACTCAGGAAATGAACCCAGATCTCTTGCATCACAGGCGGATTCTTTACCATCTAAGACACCAGGGAAGCCCATATATACCTGATATCAAACATCAGGGTGAGGATTTCAATATTCAGTCACTGAGATGTCTCAAAATATTTGAATAGAGGGCATTATGTAACCCTATGTTTAAATGGTTTTCTATGTTGTCCTCTTTCCATCTAGAAATTTGGGCTACTATGTAAGTTCCTGTCTTAATAATATCTTTATATAAAACTGAGCAATAGTTACTTCATTAACAAAGTTTAATGAGGATTATAATACCTAGGGTCCTTTGAAATAATTTGAAGAGACTAATTCAATATAAAAATACTGCTTTTGCTTTGAAAACACACATACACACTAAGTTTTAACATGTTTTTCATAGAAAGTGATTCTGATTGTCTACTTTTAGGTGGGTGGCAGACTTATCAGGTGTGGAACCAGTATTGTAATTATTTGAACTTTAACTGGACACATTTTTCAGCTGGAAAGTATTTTTCTACTGTTCCTGAAACTACTTTAAAAATTGGCAGGTATCCTTTTAAAGGCCATTTGTATTGTCACATTTTGTCTACCTCACAGAAACTTCTAACAATTATCTTCAGGGGACCAGGAATAATTTTCTTTTCTCTTGAGAATTTAAAAAATTCTCTTTTAACAGCAGTTATTAAAATGCCACAAGACTCAAGTATCACAGAGCAAGCCCAGCATTAGATTACAATGAACTCTGCCTTTGGTAGCTTCATCGATGCTAGAGTGTACTGCTGACGGTGTCTTACTATTCCCGTCATCTTTTTCTTCCATTGTTACAATAAACAAAGCACAAGGCCACTCAAAACCTCTCAGATTCCAGAACCTGGCATTAGCTATAGATGACAGTAGACTCAAAGGCAACAGGAGCAAAATAAGTCACATTGTATAATGATCAGAATACATTTGCTCCAAATCCTGCTATGGATATTTGCCCGTAGGAGACATTGCTGTATTTGGATTTAAAAATTTAAGATGGTAAATATATTAAGGTGGTAAAACATTGTACCCTAGGTCAATTCACAACCTTAGGTAGGTTATGTTAAATAGACTTCTTGTAATCGAACATAGCAAGTGCTAATGATTATAAGTTCTCACTGCACTTGTGAAACCCAGTACTTGTTGTTATAAGTAGATAATTAAATTCTTCAATTTAATATATTCAACTTGCTAACAATTAACAACTGAAAGCAGACTCTTCAATCGCTGGAGATGGTACATTTGTTTTCAGCATTACTACTCAATTAAAAGACCACTTGTTGGAGAAATCAAGTACTCATTTGGATATCAGCAAGATAAGATTCAGTCTCAAGGGTCTATCTATGTGTCTAAGTCTCTAACTTGCCTGGGGGCCACACGCCACGACTGCTTTAGAAAGAAAACAACTTGCCTGAACTCACCACCATCCACAGCACATGCATTTGAAATAAAAAATATTTGTTGATATTTTGAAAATGAGGGCATAACAAGCACAGACAAGTTGTTCACAGGACTGAAATCATATTAATGATGTTACAAAATAAAATCGTGTCACTGATGAATAATCTGATTTTCAAACAGGATTTAAAAATACTGTAAAAATGTTCACATATTTATATACATTAAGTTTATGAGGCTGACTTAAGACTGCAACAATTATATCATTACTATCCTCTTACATGTTAGTGTTTTTTGTCTTTTAAAGCACTTGCGCTTGTATTTCATTGCATTTTCACAAGAACCTGCTATAAAGCAGGTAGTGAAGATTTATATTATCTTCTTTGTACACAGAAGAAATTTTAGTTTTCTAAAACCCAGTGAGCAAAATAGGCCTCATTGTAAATTGGTGGCAAAGCTGTTCTATGTCATGCAGATGATAAGAACCATTCCGATTCGAACCAATACATGGACTTTTCTTGACACAGAGTTGTTTTAGTTGACTTCTATAGATAAGCCTATACTTATATTTGTTGGAATGAGTTTTAGTTGAGGCCTCTCTTACACTGGAAGACAAGCAATTTTTTTAAAAAATGGGAAAGCAAAAAAAAAAAAAAAAAAAAAGGGAAACCATGAATAGACAAGAAATATTTAATCAACAAAACAGTCCAAGGTATTTGGCTACTTAGAAAAAAAGAAATTTTATACTTAAAGGCATAACCATTATAGTTAAAAGAGCTTTAAAATAATGTTCTATATTCAAAGCATTATTATAACACTGAGCCTAAATAGTTAACAGTTTACTGGATCAGATATAAGATACTGTAAGTAACCATGACTGAGAGAATTTTCATGGCAGATTTAAAACTGGATATAACATTATGATATTAAAAATAGTGTTTGGATAGATACTGGATAAGAAAATTAGTACTGAAGACCACACCAATCACTGAAATCTCAAATCCTTTTTGAAAGTAGGCAGAGAATCTTAAATAAAACACTAACCTGTATCACCTCTGTTCTGAAATATAGTCATGGCCTCAAGATTTAACGCACACACACCCCTCATGAAAGCTTTCTTCATGGAATCTTCAAAGTGCTCTTTTTCATGCTGCATCCTTTGGATCTCAGCTTTTGCATTTTCCAAAGCTCCAGATAACTAAAATCAGGAGAATTTTTAAAAAGAAGAAAAAAAACTGAGCTACAAGGAAGAATATAATTTATTGTTTTAAAAAAGAGACTTCTTATACTGTGAAGTTATTTTCATATGAAATACTAAAATCACTTTGGCATATACCTCTTCCGCTGAGTCTCAAATTATTTTAAAAGATGCATTTTACCTCCAGTGTCTCCATCAACACAACATTTTCATTCCTAACTATAAGGTCAAGGTTTAAACAAAGAGAATTTCATACTGGCTTCAATCAGGACTGGTGTACTCTAATTATACAAAAGGCTATTATTTCTTACCATATACTTTTATATAGGATAGTAAAATATCCTGCTAGCAACAGTAACTGATTTCTTTTCTTTTTTTTTTAGATAAGTGTTATCTATAGAATTTAAAGTGCAAAGTGGCCTTAGGTACAACACTTTGCCATTGACCAAATCTAAAGGTACTATGTTTTTTTGCATGTCACTGTCAATCACAGAAAGTTATTTGCATAATAAAACTTTAAGAATTTAGTATTATAATGATGAAAAAAATTTTCCTTTTAATATTTGATTTCAAGAGGCCTACTGCATTCTTCAAAATGGTGTTTATTTTCCTTTTGGGTCTCAAATGTTTTTACATGGAAACAATGTTATATTATTGATATAAGTCTAAATAACTTCAATTTATATGCAACTGCTTTATATCAAACTTATAAAACCATAGTTTATTTAAAATAACATAAGGATAAACTTTCTTTTAAAAATTAACTTACTTAATTGGAGGCTAATTACTTTACAGTTGGAGAAGTAAAGGGCAACCCACTCCAGTATTCTTGCCTGGAGAATCCCATGGATGCAGGAGCTTAGCAGGCTACAGTCCATGGGGTCGGGTCGCAAAGAGTCGGACATGACTAAGCGACCTCACTTTCTACTTTACAATATTGTGGTGGTTCCTGCCATACATGGATGTGAATCAGCCACGGGTGTAAACATTTTTGTTTTTATTTATAGCTCAATAAAGGCCAGCAGAAGCCCAAGGAAGTATGCTTTCTTAGAGACGTAATGACCTGTGGGTGATTTACACTTCCAAGAGAAACGTACATACAAGAGATGTACACAGGTCTGGAGGTCAAAGTTATAACCGGTTAAAAGAATAAGTGAGTCTGCCAGTCTGACTCAGTGCTGCCCCTTCCCAGCAGTCTGCCTGAACCCACACCACAGTGAATCAAACTGGAGAAACAGGTTCCTTCGCCAGTGAGTGATGGCTACCCAAGTTCTTAATTTTTATTTAAAAAGGAGAAAATAAAGCAAAAAACGTTTACCAGAGCAACTTTGGCTTCATAGTCATTGGAAATCTGGACACAGACTTCTTCAGCTCTGGCTTGACAAGCTCGTTCCACCACCTCCTTCCACTGCTTCTGTACTACGGCCCGCCAGCCTCTCCAGGCTTTCTTCAGTAAAGTTCGCCGAAAATACTGGTCAGCTAGTTTACTTTCATAAACCTGAATGAAAGTAATACACAGACTCAAAACACAGTGGACTGGTAAATATACTGGCAGTAGTAATACAAAACCTCGCCCTGTGGGGTAAGCGGGGTACATGCGTCAGCATTTCATACCGTGTACTCAGGTTCTTCTCATGTGCGGATGGGAGGACAGGCTTAGAAGGCTAAGTGACATGCCCAGGTCACACAGGCAGAAAGCGAAAAGCCAGCCTTGCCTCATTCCAGAGCCTAAGCTCTTATCCATTATATCATGGCTTTATGCAACTCATCAAGGCAGGGGAGAAACAAAAAAACGGATGGAAGAAAATGAGTGGCTTGCCCATGCTATCTTGGTTGTGAATCTGATGACCTGGCTGAGGACAGGACTAGGAGCTGGATGGCAGCAAGGGTGGTGGTGTGGCTCGAGACGGCCCTTTCTCTCCAGCTCGGCGGCCACCACCATAAGCAGGTGAGTTTACACACTCTGCCATCATAATTTATAGTAAAATGATCCTAGTAGGAACACATGCTATTCTTCTATCAAAGAATTTAAAGTCTCCTGAAGAAGCATTTCCAATTTTCTTAAAAAAATTTTCTATTCAAAAATGATGGCAACTTAAACTCTTGCAACTAACATTTGAACATAATATATTATCATTACGTCACCCAATAAATAACCTTCAAAATATGACTCAATTTTAAATAGCCCTTTTAAATATGGTTAATGTAGATTTAATCTACTGAGGTTAATAAAGGAAAGCACTAAGAAGTACTCTTAAAGGAGAAATCGTACTCCATGACAGTAACAGCCTTTTCCTTAAATATACTTCTTGGAACTAAGTGCATAAAGATTACTCCATGACTCACATGATTATCATAAATAAAATGCATATATACGTACGGATCTCCATCCCCTACATTCTTGAGTCTTTGGCTTCTTGTGGGATACATATATACTTTCATACTTTTCTACTTCTGATACAATAATCTACTATTCTCAATTTATATTTACACTGATATACTGAGTCAGCTCACTTAATTAAAAGATATTCAAGTTTAAATTATATATAAACTAAGAACAATTTTTACAGAGTTTTATGGACATGGATTTTTAAAATTCTTTTTGAGGCAAATTACACAACAAACATTTATGCAACTTTATAATGTATAAATATAGTACTGCCTCTTTAAAGATGATATATTCAGGCATTTTAGAAGTAGAAACAATAGAGGGAGCATACGATATGCTAAAGATGATAAATTCATGTAATTAAATCTGAGGTCAAATTTGTTAAAGGGGTTCTATCACCAGGACATCTGTAATTTAGGTACACTCTGTATTTAACCTACCATGACGTAGAAAATGTATATCAACAAATCTACAAAATATAAGTATTTTTTTCCCAAACCGTACCAACCTCAAGTTTAAATTAAGAGTAACATTAAATTAATTCATTTTGACTTATTAAAAAACAAGTCTTTCTCTGACTTGAACAAGAGTTCTAATATGTGATTCTAAATGCTTCTGAGTTCAGAAGTCTAATAAGTATCAATCAGCTTTTGTTTTTCACACTTACATCCTGCCTCGATTTGACGTGGTTGATTCGCCAGTGGAAGAATGTTCTCATCAACTCTATCCTTTCCTTTTGCTTGCCTATGGCATGAGACAAGCTAGAAATCACCTGTAAACAGCAATGAGAAAAATGGTTTTTTTCATATATCAAAAAATGCTAGAAAGAATACTTATGGATCAAAACTGTATTCATCCAGGTAACCTCATTATCTTTACAAAGACCAAAAAACTTCCCCATGTGAATACACTACTTATCAATGAATGAAAGGGAACAAAAGAGGAAAGAAATCTTCATTATGTGTATCCTGGTAATAATCAATAAAATGTGTGTATGAAAATTAATATGATCACTGGCATTTAATTCAAGAAAAACCATCATACATTTGAGAGTTTTGCTATGTATACAAAATGTTTTTATTCACTAGACTTGAGGGCAGAGACCAGTTTTAAAATATCTTTCTAGTCCTTAAGTACCTTTAACAGCTTGGATTAGAAGTTCCTCAATAAATGTTTAATGATTTTCTGGATTGAACAAAATCATAAAAGTAAATAATTAATATTTAATTTTAATGTACTTTTTCAGTGATATTATTACTGTTCTTAAAAAAAAATCTATGAAGGCTTTTAAATCCTGAGATAATATTCTCTTATAAAGAACTGAATAATTGAAATATATATCTAAAATGGGCCCATTAAAAGAGATTTAGTAAACTAGGCATATTTGCCGAGAGATATTTATTCTGGTTCTTTAAGTAATTTCCAAAAGTGGAAAAGGGCAGGGATTCTAAGATACTAGTAATATTCTATTAAGCTGTGTAGTGGCACATGGCTGTTCACTTTGTTTTCAAAAACTAGATATGCATGTATACTCTTTTTGTGTGATACACTCTGAAACAAAAAAATCTAATAAAATATTTTAAAACTGTAGGACAGAGTTTGAGGGTAATATAGAAAATGACTGAAATTAGTATCATTGTTTCAAAAAAGCAAGTTATGTAAAATGACTGATTTTACACTGCATCCTATGACACTCTGAAAAAGTATATTTAAAAAATAACCACAATCTTCTCTAGCTCACTAAAATAGTGAGGGTGCACCTGCAGACAAGTAGCCGAGGTGTCTGTTCTCTGAAAGCCACCATCCTCCTGGGAGAGCTATCGGTTTGCTGCCCATCTGCTTTGTTCAAGGTGCTGTTGGGAAGCCCCAGATTAGCACAGACTTGAACCCTACTCTCAAGTTCTTAAGAGGCTAACAGAAAGCAAAACAAACAGTGCTCTTGTGCTTATCAACATAATGAAGAAAGGACTTAATGAATGGACAAAGACGTATCACAGATAGAATGTGGGATATCTATACCCCTCCAAAAGGATGGTTTAAAATGTGGGTAATGCTGGATCCCCGACATTCTCTTCAGGGCGGTTAGGAAGAAAAGATGGGAAAGAAAAAAAAGAGTGTTCCCACACTCAATACAGCACTCTTACAGCACACTGAACGTGGTGGCCAAGAGAAAATGACATGATCCTAGCACAGTTAATATGAAGAATAAAGCTTATTTCTATGCATCTACTTTCCTACTAGTTTCGGAAGTGAGCTTCCCTTTGTGTCTGGTACGATCTAAACACTCAGTTCCTGGCATTTATTACCAGCAAGACATTTACTGACTCTCACTTAAAAAGCAGTACGGAAAAGAAGACCTCATCCTTTCTCCCAATGGAGACTTCATAGGTTTTCTGCAGCTCCTTCAAGCTGTTGATCTGGCTGCACAGTTGCTTTACATCTGCTGCATGCTTCTCTCTCTCTTTTTTCATTTCCATTCGGTGCCAGTCAATAAAATTCAGTCTCCATTTACTTAGTTCAGATATGATGTTTGTCTGAAAAATAAATATGCTGACAATTAAGTAGTTTGCTCCTTAATGCTGCTTCATAAAATGACGCTTAAATTAAGAAAAAAATTTAAAAACTCAAAACAAGTATTCAACATAAGAGCTATTAAAAAAAACATCCACCAATGAAAATGTTTGTATGTTCAGCAAGCCACAGCTCTTCTTAGTTTACACACCATACTAAGTACATACTTTTTTCTCCCATTTTAAGTTACATTTATGAAATCTTGAATGGCATCACTGGTTCAATGGACATGAGTTTGGGTAAACTCTGGGAGCTGGTGATGGACAGGGAGGCCTGGCGTGCTGTGGTCCATGGGGTTGCAAAGAGTTGGACACGACTGAGCAACTGAACTGAACTGAAGTGTCATTAAAATTTTTTAGGTCTCATTCATTAATAAATAGGACAAATAAAGTCAAGGACTTAAATATCCGTATTAAGGTGGATGAGAGAAAAAGGAAATGTAGGACCATGCCTGAGGTCAAGCCACTGGACTGGGATGGTATTTAGACAGAGATTAACAGTAGAAACCATCAGAGTTGATGCTTTCTTCCTCCAAATCATTGATCACAATGGGCACCTTACAATAAATTGCTAAGACTGATTTTTACCCTACTGACAGGCATAAGCAAAAAGACCAAATAATCACATTATCAAAAAACAGCAGGGATAACAGTAGGGTTAACTGAACATATGACAGTCTTTAAATGGTTGGTGGTGTACTACCTCAGTGGACTTACACCATGGTTAGAAGCATGAAACCTGTTCCATGGAGAAAAATTATACTAAAAGATTACTTCTAGAATTTAAGGTTTCAAATATTGGAGAAAATATAGATGCCACAAAACTCTGATGACCATAATTTCTCCGTGTATGTGAATACTCAGTTTAGTTTTCTCAAGCTATGTTTCAGAAAAACTGTCGTTTTCTCCACTATATTTTAAGCTGCAGAAAAACTGCCATTTCTGGAATACTTTGTTTTACTTAGGGATCACTAACATCACCAAAAAAAAAAAAAATTCTTATCAATTTATCAGTTATACCCTGTGGTTGCTATAAGTGGCTATAAAATGAATACATGTTGCTAAGATTGGGTCTTATGCCTCATATAAAACGAGACAATTCCGTGAGTCATAGGCATGATGCGGGAAAGGTTCAGCAAGCGTCTCTCGCAGTCACACACAGGCTGAGCCATTCAAAATAGTGGAGAAGTTCAGTGGAGAATGCAGAGCTGTTCCAGCAGCTATCCAAAACTGTGCTATTCCAAGTATGGCTTCTGAACCGTCACCTGGGCGCTTGTTAGCAGTGCTCCATCTTGGACCAGGACTGACTAAGAAGTTGCAGTTTATCAGAATCCCCAGGTGATTCATACGGGCAGTAACGACCGACAAGCCCGGATTTACAACACTGGACTGATCTTTGGCAACTACAGTTTGTTTTGTTTTTAACTTTTTAATTCAAAGAAACAAAGAATAACCAGTGAACTTGAGCAAAACTGCTACATTACATATTAAACAACTGTAATACCTTAAGACCTGAACTCCAAAGATCAAGCACATTTTCCATCTTTTGAAGGTTTTCATCAGAAACAACAAAATCAGTCACAATTATTTCATGGGCATCGATAGGACTGGAATTAGACCCTGGTGAGGAAGAGTCAACTAAAAGATTTGAACTGAAAAAATCCATGACCGGGTGAGGTGGCTTCCTTGGGGATGCTGGTGATGACCCTAGAAAAAAAGAAAAGTTGGAGTAATCTAATCTGTGCTCTAATCCAGCAGTTTTAAGAAAAAATGCCACACATTATAATGCATTAAATCTGTCTTAAGGGTACTGAGCATCTTATACAATTATTTTCAAAAGTACTGCTTAACAAATTACCCATATAGCATTTAAAAATCCTTGCAGTAAGTAATATGCTGAAATTATTCCCCTTACTACCTGGATAATATTCACCAAAGCACACAATGTTGTACAGTAACAAAAACAAGCTAAGGAAAAGTCATACCATCTGTCTTTGAATGAACTGAAGTATTTAAATCACATCCTTTTCCAACTTCCATCCTTGTTTTTCTCACTGCAGGGCTATTTCCTGATGAAAAGAAAGAGGTTTTTCTTTTAATTAAACCTAATCAGTCTTATATAAAATACCTAATCACACATACCTAATTGAAGAAGGTAGCTGTGCATAAGCAAGATTTTAGAACAAGGAAAATACAGTAGGCTAGGGACAGGAACACTAAGACAAAGAATAAGGAAGGAAAAACTGTGAGACTTGAAAACGTCTTATTGCATCATTAATAAGTTTAATTCACCCGACAAATATGGATGAAAAAGACTTCAGTTTACTAGTGGCATTCAGTTCATACTGATGTAGTATAAGTGTCATGTCCTACAACACTGGACATTTCTAGGGCCTGCTGCTTTTCCTTAGCTCTACTAAAACTTAAGTGACACTGGTTCCCTCCAAATGGGGACTTCTTTACTTCTACCTCAGAAACCTTTAGTCAATACATGGCAAAAAGGAAACTGGAAAAGAAACCTCACAAGGATGGCTTTGTGAGAGGCTTAGATACTTTGCCAGCTTCAACACAACCTTCTTTACACCAAGCAA
Organism: Cervus elaphus; assembly: GCF_910594005.1. Classification (NCBI taxonomy): domain Eukaryota; kingdom Metazoa; phylum Chordata; class Mammalia; order Artiodactyla; family Cervidae; genus Cervus; species Cervus elaphus. The sequence continues at coordinate 92,652,428 of NC_057826.1, read as the reverse complement.
TGGCAATACCAAGAGTAAAGAGAATGGGGTGATAAATTTACGAAGTTCCCTCTAAGTCTATGTATGGATAAAAATGTCTAAATTCACTGAATGTTAGGCATGTCGATCTCAAACACTTTTTGGAAAGGGCAGAACATAAGCAAATACTATTATTGTTGTTGTTCAGTCGCTCAGTCCCGTCCAGTTCTTTGCGACCCCATGGACTGCAGCACACCAACTTCCCTGTCCTTCACCAACTCCCAGAGCTTGCTCAAACTCATGTCCATTGAGTCAGTGATGCCATCCAACCATCTCATCCTCTATCATCCCCTTTCCTCCTGCCTTCAATCTTTGTCAGCATCAGGGCCTTTTCTAATTAGTCAGCTCTTCACATCAGGTGGCCAAAGTACTGGAGCTTCAGTTTCAGCATCAGTCCTTCTAATGAATATTCAGGGTTGATTTCTTTTAGGATTGACTGGTTTGGTCTCCTTGGAAGTCCAAGGGACTCTCAAGTCTTCCCCAACACCACGGTTTAAAAGCATCAATTCTTTGGCGTTCAGCTTTCTTTATGGTCCAGCTCTTACATTCATCATGACTACTGGAAAAACCACAGCCTTGACTATACTGTACATGCTAGAAAAGACCAGCATCCTTAGGTCCTAAAGACTGCCTGCATGTGTGCGTGTGGACTCAAGTCATGTCCGACTCTTTGCAACCCCATGGACTGCAGCCTGCCAGGCTCCTCTGTCCATGGGATTTTTCAAGCAAGAATATGGGAGTGGGTTGTCATTCCCTCCTCTAGGGGATTTCCCAACCCAGGGACTGAACTCATGTCTCCTGCATGGGCAGGCGAATTCTTTTACCACTGAGCCGCCTGGAAAGCCCCAAGTGAGGCTGTAGGAGAGTGTTTGGGTTTGGGTTTGCTCAGTAGAAAGTGCATGTAATTAAAACATGTCAAGATCACTCATAGTGAATGAATAAATTCAAAGGTCTTATCTTTTGAAGATCAACAAAATTTGGGCAGAAACTGCTCAGTGCTAGTATGTTTCAGTGTTAGAAGAAATACACATGTTTTGAGGTTCTGGTCCTGTTTGTTGATTCGGTGCTGTAGGCTAGAAGCAATGAAACTCCACGTCTACGGAGGGAGAGAACGACAGACCCAGGGCTGTGGCCCCCGAGGTGCCTAAGAGCCTGCGGCTGGGCTGGCTGCGCCGTGCGCTCGGAGGAGGGTCTTTGGGGTTTACTTGCTGCTAATAACTGCTCGTTATCAGGGCCGATCCAGGAGGGTGGTCTGTGCCCCTGGAAAGAACACTCATTTTGAGCGAGCTGTTTGGGATCTTGTACTGAGTAAGGAACAGATAGTAAAAGGAACTTCATCCTCCTTTCTCCACCTTTCACTCACTCATCTATCAATACACATCCTGGTTTGTATTAGTTCTCAGTGTCAGCAACACAGTTCCCAGGTGGGTCCAACTTTGTGGTGACAATCCAGACAGCCCTCCAGGCCCAGATAAATACTGCTGATAAAGTCCGAGCACGTGGTTATGAACTTAAGGGGTTCTGAGGGCTATCTATAGACTATCTCTAATTTGGGGACTTGGGCATTTCATTTCCAGTGTTTCTTGGCATAAAACCATTGTATTGAAAGAGATGCAACACATTTCACTAAGAGACATATAACTGCCACAGTGTTTGCTTTAATTTTATGATTTTTCATAAAATAGTCAAACGAATTTCAAATAAAAATTCAACTGTCATATAAGAGCCAAGAAAAACATTTAAAAATGTAAACTCTTCCCCAGATGACAGATATACACTGCTGATGAGAAGAAGCACTAGAGAAGTGTTTTCACTATCATAAGTCAACAGAATTAAAAAGCTCAGTAACATATTAAATTAAGGGACATCTCGAAAAATATACATAACCTGGATTTTGAAGAATATCATCAATTATAGTAGGAATTTTAACATCTGGCACTGCTTCTCCCTTTGAATGAGATGGCTGCGAAGCACCTGCTTCAGTATTTGGAGTCACTACAGCGTAACGAAGCAGTTCTTCATACTCTTCCTGTGAAAAGTCAACAAAAAATAACGCAGTGTATCCCTGTCACAATGGACATTCTGGTAAAGGAATGGTCACAAAGATGTTCTCTACTTCAGTTTCCAAAACAGTATGCCTAAACAATAGAAAGAAATAGGTACTTGGGATTTATGTCTTTCATTCGTCATTTACTTACTCTCTCGTAGTAAGTGAAATTTCTTAAAAACAAGCAAGAAAATGCAACAAATAGACCTACCCCGATTTCTTCTGGTGATGAAGCTTTAGTACCCCTATTCCTTCAGCGTGTCAATTTAAAACAGTGACACAAAGATTACCTGGGGCACTTTCCTGGAGCCTATCAGCATCTATGACACAGAAGAACCTTCTCTCAACTGGCAACTGCTCGCAGGTGAGAAAAAGACCCAGTCATGTCGCCGCCTGTTTGGAACTTAGTTCCACGATGCTGCTCCCAAAGACTCGACAGTGGGGAGGTCTAGGGATGAAAAGTAGCTTTCGCTCTTGGTGCCCCCTGCCCCACCCAGTTCTACAACCACCCTGAGTCTCTTCATATACAAACATGGAAAGAGTGCAAGAGAAATGCTGGAAGAGAAAGAATAATAAAGTGAAAAAGAGAACATGGATGCCAACCTGTTCAGTTCTACCTGCTGGCAACATGAGAAAAGAGGATGAAAACATGGCAGGTCACCAAGTGTAGGCCTTACAGGAATATGCCTCAAGGTTAAAAAAAAAAAAAGGAATTTCCTGACACAGATAGATATTTATTTAGCCAAATCAAAAAAATTCTATCAGTACTGGAACTTAGTCTCTGTTCAAAAGGGGCTGGTCACTGAGGCAACATATATTCCTATTAAGGACTTCTAAGAGTCTTTTTTTTTTAATTAATTAATTTATTTTGGCTGCGTTGGGTCTTAGTTGTGGCACGCAGGATTTTTAGTTGCAGCATGCAGCTAGCTAAAGCCCCTCAAAGAGTCTTATGGCATGGACCTAGAGAACGTCTTTGCACTAAGATTTGGGGGAAGGTTTAAAGGCATATGAAGTGTCTTGCTCTAAACTATCATTTAATATTAATTTTTCCCCATAAAAAGTTCAGATACAGAAAATTCCATTATCATCATTTCATTAGTCATAAGTGTTATTATTTGACTCACCATCAGGATGAAGAGCTAAGTGATGCTCCAAATTACCTCCTTGAAATGTGCTAAATTGAATTAACAGCAATTGTCTAAATCAAAGAAAGAGCCCTACCTTTAATAAGAACATTATGATACAGTATAGGTGTTTGAAAATTAGCAACCCATATAGTTTCCCTGTGGGTTTCTGTGAGTAAGAATATTTAACTAAACACACCCAAGTATTTTGCTATCAATTAACTTTTAGAACCTACTTCCTCTGGAGGCAATAACAACTAGAGGTAGCCACATCAGCTCTGCTCAGTTAGGTTACTACCACAGGAATAAACTGTGCTCCAGGAATGGAAGGGAAGGGACAGTCAATGACTTTAACTCGTGGCTTCCCTAGTTTGACCTCAGAAAAGGGAGAAAGATCCAAACACATATTTCTAAGTTCTCACAACAATCAGTTTGAGTTAAAGGGGATGGAAATAGGTATACATTAATAGTGTTCAGTATACATATATATTTTAACTTACTTTAAGGAAAAAAATGGAAAAATTAGTCATTTAAACAATTATTTACATTTCATATACGCAGACACAGGCCAAATGGGTTATTTTTTAGTTTAGGGTAAAAATAAGTAATATCCTCTTTCTTTTTCATACCTTTTAGAAAAATTGGAGTATAATTTTTTTTTATTTTTAAGAATTTATTTATTTATTTTGGAACTTATTTATTTTTAATTGAAGGTTAATTGCTTTACAGTATTGTGTTGGTTTCTGCCAAACATCAAGAGGAGTTAGACACAGGTATCCCCACGTCCCCTCCCCCTTAAACCTCCTTCCCGCCTCCCTCCCCATCCCACCTCTCGAGGTCGTTACAGAGCCCCAATCTGAGCTCCTGGGCCACACAGCAAACTCCCATTTGCCTGTCTATTTTACATGTGGTGACGTGTATTTCCACGTCACTCCTTCATACAACCCACCCTCTCCTTCCTCCCCTCCCCCAGCCCCATGTCCATGAGTCTGCTCTCTATGACTGCGTCTAAAATCAGAGTACAATTGCTTTCCAAGGCTGTACAGAAACACGCATCGGCACAGGTACACACATATCCCCTCCCTCAGAAGCCTCCCTCCCACCCCACCCCTCCATTCCACCCCGCCTCTAGGTCATCACAGAGCACTGAGCTGAGCTTAGTAATATCTTCTTAACTGTCAAAGATAACCTGCCTTAAGGTAAAAAAGAATCCTAAAGTAATGACCAAAACTTGTCATTCTGCCTCCCCCGCTCAGTCGCTGGACTGATGTGACCCTGAAACACAGCTGAACCCATGCATGCCAAGTGTGGTCAGGGCAACGGGCTGATACTTTGGAGTTGTGATTAGAGGAGATTGTAAGAGAGTAAGTACTACGGATGCTGCCCAGCCTTCAGCATTTATCATCAATGGTTTTATGAAGAATTCACATGTTAGAAACAGTAATAAAATGCCCTTAAGGGGAATACTGACTTATGAGGGGCTTTTGTATTAAGTGTCTGGTGTTAAATATTTACTATATATGTCAAAGTATATAGTTACTTTATGTTATCTTACACATTATTTTCAGGATTTATACTTTTTAATGTTTCCAGTAATGGAATATGGGCAGGCTTTCAACTGTTGTCAAGGACCAGTAGGGTCATAAGTTGAGGGTTACTAAAAACAGAATCTCAGTTAGGGTGGCATTCTAAGCACAGATAACCAATAACACAGAATGATTTCTGGCATGTCTAGAAGATTCTTCCCCTCCATCTCTTAAAATTCTACTCTAGAGATTTCCTTTGACATAAAGCTTTGTTTCTTGACAAAAATGACAACATGAGATCTTACAAGGTGTTCATCTTATAAGGTCTTATAAGGGCCCTGGACCCAACAATTACAAAGCGTGATTTGTAAGCAATTCTGACACAACCTGGGTGTCTCAGTTCTGACCGTTTCCAGCAGAGCCGGTATCAGACTGCGCAGGTGGAGGGTCAGTCCCATGACTGCCCTCCCCGCCCCACACTTCAGATGCCAGTCGCAAGTCCAGGTTATCACCTGTGCCTCAGACCAACCAGCTACGGACCAGAGGTTCCAAAGACCCCCTCCGTGGGTTTGACTAATTTGCTAGAGGGCTCACAGTACTCAGAGAAACATAACACTTACTAGATCACCAGTTTATTATAAAAGGCTGGACTCCAGGAACAGCCGGGGGGAAGGGATATACAGGGCAAGATTTGGGGAAGGGGCATGGCGCTTCCATGCCCTCTCCCGACAGGCCAGTCACCCCACACTTCCAAGTGTTCTCCTGCGGGAAGTTCCCCAAACCCAGTCCTTTTGGGTTTTTATGGGGTTTTATTAAATAGGTACAATTGATTAAATCAATGACCACTGGTGACTGATTCAACTTCCAGGCCCTCTCCCCTCCCTCAAGGTGGGGGAGTGTGTGTGACTGAAAGTTCCAACCAGCTAATCACGTGGTTGGCTTTCTCCTAGCAACCAGTCTTCATCCTTGGGTGAAGTCTAAAAGTCACATCATCAATGTAACAAAAGATACCTTCATTTCCTCACTAGTTAGGAAATCCCAATATTTTTAGGAGCTCTGTGCCAGAAATGGGATGAAGGCCAAATATTTTAATTATAAATCACAGTATCACTGGTATACCTAAGTTAAACCGTTCTCTTTTGAAGAAGTTGGAATACAGAAAAGATGAAGGATGCAGTAAAGCACTGTCACCTAAAAAGAAAGCAGGAAATGGGAGAGGTACCATTCAAAGGGAAGGCAAGGATGAAACATCTATGTCATAATTCCAGACCACTTTTACCCTAGTAAAAACTCACGGATACTTTTCTAATAGCTTCCCAATTCCTAAACCTGTAATTTCAATTAAAGGAACACATTTGTTTCATAAAATATTTCCCTAAAGCTTCTGTCATCTACTACGATGTCAACAGCCACTTACTCTACTTAGGCATAAACATACTATCCAGCTTTTCCCCTCTTAAGAGGGAGAAAACCCAAGATACACCATGTCAGTATTCTCTCATTCAAAATCTCCTCTAGAAATCTTAATCCATATTTTTGATGATAAAACATTTAGAATTGAAAGAAATATAAAACATTTCATATAAGAGCCACACCTTGCATAGTCGGGGTACCTGTCACTGCCCAGGTCCTGGGCACCAGCGGGAGCTCAGTGGTGCGGCAGCAGGGGCCAGAACCAAGAGTGGAACACTGGGGAGTCTAGGGCCCCAGAACTCTGGATAGTTTCCACAGCAGACTGATTTGCACTAAAGTGAAAGCAACATTCATGAGAGAGCTACAAAGAGAAAATTTCAACAGAAAAGTGTTTCTTCAGATTTTCAGCTTCTCCTTTCATTGTATTGTTTGGAGCTCTGGTACAGAGAATACTAGAAGAGTTCATGATTATTTTCTGAAAGGTTAATTGAAACAATGCGAGGTATTTTTCCAAGTGTGTAAAATAATTCCCAACATTTGATATTATTATAATTTTACAAACATTATAAACATATTATACTTATAAATGTAAATGGCATGAATGAACGAGAAATGTATTCCCAGTTTTCCCTCATACTGTCATGTACTTGAAATAAATAAGTTATAGTAAATTTAGACATGTCTTCCTACCTGAAGATCTGAGGAGACAGAACTGTCTCGGTCGGAGTCTTTTTGCAAAACTGGAGGTGAGCGTATCTCCCCGTCTGATGACATTCTGTATAAATTCTATAAAACAGTAAAAGCTAACTTTAGTTTATTTTTTTGCAATATTTAAATTAAAATAAAATGCTTTCTAAATATGAGTGTGTGTGTGTTTGTGTGTAATAACATCCTATCCTGGAAACAATAATCATTCAACATGTTAAAATCATTCAACATATTGAACACCCACTGGGTTCAAAAAATCACTGGGTAAGAAAAAAACACTCAGCTCCCAAGTAGTGAGCTTATGATGTGGTCAAGGAGATGAGGTAAATACATGAAAGACTAAAGGAAAGTGGAAGCTCCTCAGAAAAAGCCACAGCGCGGGCTGTGGAGCATAAGAGAGTGTGACTGCCGTTCAACAACGTTTGAGCACCTGGATGCTGTGTCTTCTCCTATGAGACACGGAACCGAGAGAGAAGGAACAATTTGGTAAATTCTCTGCTTGAGGAACTGACCTTTTGGGAATACTCTTTTAAGAAAAGCAAGATTATACAGAACAAATTCTAATACCATGCAAAGAAACACTGTTTAAGATCTTAACCAAAAAATAAGTCACAATATAAGTACTTTTAGTGACAAGTACATAAATTACTTAAAAGGCAAACAGTGACTATTCAAAATGATCTGAATACCAGTTATATGCAAGACTTGGGGAGAAAGTTAAGGTGAAGAAGTCCTTATCCTCAAGGTCTCTGCAATCTACAAGAAGGGCTAGACATGCATATACTGCTGCTGCTGCTAAGTCACTTCAGTCGTGTCCGACTCTGTGCGACCCCACAGACGGCAACCCACCAGGCTCCCCCGTCCCTGGGATTCTCCAGGCAAGAACACAGGAGTGGGTTGCCATTTCCTTCTCCAATGCATGAAAGTGAAAAGTGAAAATGAAATTGCTGAGTCGTATCTGACTCTTAGCGACCCCATGGACTGCAGCCCACCAGGCTCCTCCATCCATGGGATCTTCCAGGCAAGAGTACTGGAGTGGGTCACCAGTGCCTTCTCTGCATGCATATAGTAGTAATTACTTTTGAAAAAAGTGCTGTTAGATCCTAAAACAACAGAGGCACAAAGTAGAAAGGTTGGAGTAGCCTTTTTCATGGGGTAGGACGGGGAGGGTGTGAAGAAATGGGAACAGCTGATTGGGGTGTTGAGACCTGAAAGACAGATAAAAGATACAGGATATGTGAGGCAACAGTGCAGTATAAGCAAAGACAAAGAGATGCAGACACATATGCCAGGAACTGCAAGTATTTCGTGAGGCTGGAGCAAAGGGCACAGATCAGGGTTTGGCTAAGGATGAAACAGGCAAAGTGAGGAGCTGCCAGATCATGAAAGATCACAATTACATCATGTCAAAAAGTTTCATCTTTTTTCTAAAAGAAGTTATTAAAGTCTTAATTAAACAAGTGATAACATGATCAGGCTTGTCTTTTAGAAAGATCACTCTGGCAGCTTTCAGGATGGATTTGAGAGGTGGGATATGAAAGAGAGAGCAATTGAGAGCCAACTGCAGTAGTCCAAGAGATATATGTTCCTTCTGGCAGTAATGGAGGAGATAAATGGGGTCAGAGGTATGACTGCAAGTTGTGCTGTGGCAGTGGAAATTTGAGACTGTGATCAACAATCGGTTAAGGGGTTAAAGGGAAGAACTGCTGCTCTGGTCCAGATTTCTGGCTGGCAATGATGGATGGTGGTGATACTCCCCAAGGCAAGGAATACAGGAAGATAAGTAGACTGGGGGAAGGGTAATATGGTCTCATCATCAGACTTCCTGGGGTGAGGTGACTCTAAGGCACTGAAGTGAGGCTGCAAGTATGGAGTATCTGACCACGCCAGTTATTCGATGCACAAGTCCAAGTACTGCCGTCCACAATGACTACAAGGTGAAAGGTGCTTCTTGGGGTTAAGCAAAGTGGAAGCCCTGCACTGGAGGTAAAGGTTTGGGAATTCATTCTGAGGAATCAGCATAATGGGAACTGCTGATACAAGGGAGAGGTTAAGATCACCTAGGAAAAGAAGTGTGAGTTCTTATTCTGAGGTTCCTAGACCCAAACCGTGTGCAGTATTTTTAGTGCATGCATATTTTTCTAGGAAGAGGCTCCTCATCTTCCAATATGTGTCCAGAGGGTACTACAGCTTTAGTAAAGTTAAGGACCACTACTGTAGCTGGGATGGGCTTCCCTTGTGGTTCACTCGGTAAAGAATCCACCTGAAATGCAGAAGACCTGAGTTCAATCCCTGGGTCGGGAAGATGCCTGGAGAAGGAAATGGCAACCCACTCCAGTATTCTTGTCTGGAAAATTCCATGGACAGAGGAGCCTGGCACGCTACAGTCCATGGGGTCCCAAGAGTGGGACATGACTTGGTGATTACACCACCACCACTGTAACAAGAGGAGAGTTAAAATCAGAACTGCTAATATTTAAAGGGTAAGTGAAGAGGAACCAAAAATGATGGAAAAGGAAGTCAGAACAGTAGAACCCCGAGAACAGCATCACAGGAACCTCCAGGAGGGAGTGGTCAGGGACAGACGCCAAGGGAAGATGAGAATCTGACAGAATCCCTTGAGTTTGGCAATCAGAAGTTGCTGGGGCATTTGCCTGGACAATTTCAGCGGAAAGTAAAACAAGTCTTAATCAAGCAGGCTGAAAATTACCAGATGAAGAAATTGAAGGAGAAAGGGCAGATCCAGGTAGAAGTGCAGTATTAGAATGGAAACACAGATTGAGGCTAGACTATGGAAAGGAAATATTAACTGTATTCAGTGAGCATTACTGTGTAGACACAAGATAAGTAAACTAAATCTCAGCATGAGTGACTTTAGTTAAGCCAATTAGGGAGGATAAAATAAGCACATGCCTCTGCAGAAGGCAGGCTGCTTTAAGGGACTCAAATCCACCACTGTGGTAACTTTGTCCTTTCTATTTCCATTCAGTTCTTCCTTTAGGATGTGTTTGAAGATTGGTAATAAGGGGGCCTGGGATTGGGGGTACTGGTAATACGGGGGTTGGGATTGGGGGTCACATCTCAAAAAGAGTTTCTTAATATATATACTGCAGACACAAAACAAATACTGTACTTTTAGAAAATATGCTATAAATCTTCCATCTGTCCTGTTTTGATGACATCAAAGTCTGACAATTTATCTAAAACCCTACAACAGTAGCTATTTTCCTTATTGTTTCTAGTTCTGAGACAAAGGAGAAAAATGAAACTTGCTTTGATGGAAAGCAGATGCACATCAGATAATCAAATTTTCAGAATTCTCTAACCCAAGATCTCAGAAATCACGAGATAAAAATTTCTGAGCGCTTGTCTATGGCCAAATAAGTCAAATTAGATCTTGGTAATTACCTGGCTGTTAACGGAAGCAGGGTCCAGGAATTCAAATTAACCCCCAAGAGGCACTGGAATAGTGAATTACCGTGCGAGCTGGCAGCTGAGTGACGTCCCTGCGCCCTTGACCTGTCCTAACTGCAGGCAAGGAGAGGGGGTGCGCCAGCCCCTCCCCACGCCACGGACTACAGCAGAGGAAAAAGCAGTTGCGAGCAAGCACAGGGCTACAAGTTCTCTCACCCCTGTGTCACATCAAAATGTTACTTAAAAACAACAAAGAGTCACACACGGTCATTTTAGCCCATACGTCTTAAATGACCCGAACCTACAGCTGCAATACCGTTATTACACTTCAGGCAACTTTCCTTCCTGCCCTCTCTTCCCCGACGCCGAGGGGAAACCTCTCCATCTCGCCGTCCCGCAGAGCAGCTCAAGGGCCTTACTTTCCCGAAGACGCCCCCAACCCTGTCGTGTCCGATCCCCAGGGGCTGCAAACCCGGCCGGGGCTATTTAAACCCCACTCCAGAGCCTTCGCCAGGGGCGCCGCTTACCCACTGCCCAGGCGCTCTGCAAACCCCAACGCCCCGCTCCGCGTCTTCTCCCCTCGTCGCCGCTGCAACAACAGCGAGTCCAGCAGCTTCCCCAGCAGCAACCTGACAGTTTCAAACTGCAAAGAGGAAGTAAAGACGGCCCCGGGCATTGGCCGCGAGCTTCAGCAACCTGCCGTCTGATTGGTCCGCGCGTCGGGGGCGGGGCCCCGCACCGGGGAAGGGCGCAGCCGGAATGAAGTTGCTTCGGGAGAGCAGCAGCCTGGCTATGGCTGGTTCGGAGAGGGCGGAGTCTTAAGTAGCTCCGCCCCGCGTTCAGAAGCCCGGGGTCAGTGCGGTTCTGGCCTGCGGGGTACCGGACAACCCTGAGACCCGATTTGGTTAGACTGCCAAGCAGGACTGAAGTCAGCTAGGGCGGAATACTGGTGTCTTTTCGACAGTGCCCGTAGTCTATGCGTGTGGTCCTCAGGCAAATGAATCGTCTCCTTCCTCGGGTGCCCCACGACAGAATCGCTAACCCCGCCACCTGCTGATTCCTTCGGTCTTGAGCAAGACTGAATTTTTAACAGAGACCAACAGTGATTATGACTGCAGGGGTCTGCGGACCACACTTTACGAAACTGGTAGTCTAGGTTATATTAATGACTTCAAACGTGTCAGATTGCAAGGCAAGCCCTTCTGGCGAAGCGAGTGTTGCCCTTAGAGTCATCGTTAAGTACATCCTGGTTATATCACCTACTTACTGTCACCTTGGATAATGCTATCCACATATAGGGTTGTAGGGGGATTAAATGACTTACTATATTTAAAATACCTATCACGCACACATAAAAAAACTAGCCTTTCAGCTTGTATTGGCATAATAGCTAGAGGTACGTTAGGATCCACATGGCAAAGGGAATGTTCCAATCTGAAGGGCAAGTAATGAGATTCTGGTGAATTTTCAGGCTCCCTGTGGCACCTAGAGGATGAGGTATCCGCTTCTTTTTCTGTAGATAGAAGTGGCATAACCTGGATCCCACCTACTTACCTGTGGGTAGAGTCAGAATTCTGTTTATGCAAGCAATGAAATAAGAAGAGCACCAGCAGTTGCTTTGGCACAAGCTATATTTGTCCCCCCCCCCCATCTTTTCCATGCTTATTATAAAGGATAAATTCCTATTGATAGATACAAATTCACAACTGGTTCAAAAATCTGTTTGTTTGTTTTTTTTCCAAAAATCTGTTTTTAAATTGAATTGCCATGTGGTGACCCCTTACTATGTAATTGTTTCTGATTCATTATCCCCGTGCCTTCCTGTACTTGGCTCCATGTTTCTCTTCTCTATCTCTTTGGGGGCAGATTTTCTTAGAAAATTGTTGGGTAAGCCATCACCACTCTTCCATGAAGCTGAATTTAAAAGAGAGAACAAACCTGTCTCTGTGTTATTAATTTACAACAGACTCTTTTCCAAGGTTCCTACAGGGGGAGCCAAAGAGAGGAGACTAGCACTCCCAGAAATCCATGAAAATTGAATTGCCAGCTTGAACCCTGTATATTTATTCATTCAACAAATATTTATCTAACAGTCGTCATGTACAAAGCATTCTGTTGGTACTAGGAATAGAATGGTAAGCAAAACAGACATACTCTGCTGTCATGGAACTTAGTCTAACTGGAAAAAACAGAGTTAACAAGAACAAACCCCCCTCACAAATTCATAAATATGAATTATGTTTGAAGTGAGGAAAAATCAGGAGGAAATGCCTGTATGATAAAGTACATTGTGGCTGAGACCTGAAGGGTGAGTATATAAAGAATTGCTTTCTTTGAGTTGCAAATCTGGAGAGAGGGAGAAAGTGGCAAATAAAGAGAGGTCCAGGGAAAAGGAACAGGGGGTGGAGATGGGAGAGATTTCAGAGTTAGAACCCTTGCTAAGGTTATACTGGGTGAGACTGCCATGGTGTGCCCCGGGATCTTGATGTATCACAGCTAGCCTAGTGGATGTTTTTTCAACAAGACTGCTGGCTCACAGATTTTCCCTCCCTGCTTTTTCATCATCTACTCCTCCATTCAGATGAACCTGCCTTTGTCACAGCCTCTCAGGCTGGGCTTTGTTTCCCCAGGTTATAAGTGGCTGACATAGGAAATTAACCTCCACAGATGACAGAGGCACGCGTCTCCAGAGAGGTCCATTCCTCGTGAACGATGAGTACTGGCCTTCTGGAAACAATGCTCTAAAACACTGTGACCTGGTGAAATCTGAGTTTCAGCAGGAAGGTTTGCAAAGAACATGGTAGATTATTTTTGGGCACTTGGCTCACAGTGCATGTCCCCACATAGAGGTTCTGTAGTCGGACTACACAATCTGTTTAGAATGCCTGTGCACACTGAGAGCCAAAAAGATGGATTTATTGAACACATTTCACTGAGGGAGAGAAGAGGGAGGAAGACTGGCTATAAGCGAAGATGAAGGGAGGTGGTGGGCACCGTGGGCGCCACCGAGGCATTACAGCAGCGCCGTGCAGGGCGGGGATTTGTAGTGCAATAAGATGGGAATAGCAGACCACCTGACCAGCCTTTTGAGACGCCTATATGCAGGTCAAGAAGCAACAGTTAGAACTGGACATGGAACAACAGACTGGGTCCAAACAGGAAAAGGAGTACGTCAAGGCTGTATATTGTCACCCTGCTTATTTAACTTATGTGCAGAATACCTGATGAGAAACGCTGGGCTGGAAGAAGCACAAGCTGGAATCAAGATTGCCGGGAGAAATATCAATAACCTCAGATATGCAGATGACACTACCCTTATGGCAGAAAGTGAAGAGGAACTAAAAAGCCTCTTGATGAAAGTGAAAGAGGACAGTGGAAAAAGTTGGCTTAAAACTCAACATTCAGAAAACCAAGATCATGGCATCCGGTCCCATCACTTCATGGGAAATAGATGGGGAAACAGTGGAAACAGTGTCAGACTTTATTTTTTTGGGCTCCAAAATCACTGCAGATGGTGACTGCAGCCATGAAATTAAAAGACGCTTACTCCTTGGCGGGAAAGTTATGACCAACCTAGACAGCATATTAAAAAGCAGAGACATTACTTTGCCAACAAAGGTTTGTCTAGTCAAGGCTATGGTTTTTTCCAGTGGTCATGTATGGATGTGAGAGTTGGACTATGAAGAAAGCTGAGCGCTGAAAAATTGATGCTTTTGAACTGTGGTGTTGGAGAAGACTCTTGAGAGTCCCTTGGACTGCAGGGAGATCCAACCAGTCCATCCTAAAGGAGATCAGTCCTGGGTGTTCATTGGAAGGACTGATGTTGAAGCTGAAACTCCAATACTTTGGACACCTCACACGAAGAGTTGACTCATTGGAAAAGACCCTGATGCTGGGGGGGATTGGGGTCAGGAGGAGAAGGGGACAACAGAGGATGAGATGGCTGGATGGCATCACCAACTCGATGAACTTGAGTTTGAGTAAACTCTGGGAGTTTGTGATGGACAGGGAGGCCTGGCGTGCTGCGATTCCTGGGGTCGCAAAGAGTCGGACATGACTGAGCAACTGAACTGAACTGAATGGAAGACCTTATTCAGAATATCTTTATTTCCTGGAATCCATAGTTATATTTTGTGACACAGCATTCCCTGGCCTTTTAATGGCAGAAGGGAATTTATTTCTTAGCCCTCATTATCTGCCTTCTGTTCTTCCTAATTATGAAGACATGCCCTTGAATCTCTCTGTTAGCATCCTCTAGTCAAATAAAAACTTCTTTATCCTTAGCATTTCTTTCTCCTGATAAAACAATCTAAGACTGTGAGAGGTAGATTAATTAGTTTTTCAGAGCACATTATTGCTGAGTCCCACTAGTATTTTGAGTACTATACAGATGCTGTATTCTTGAGTCATTAGGGCTTCTGAGGGTAGATTGCAGATGAGAGTAATTCAGCTCAGTGATAGGAATCTGTGCAATTGTTTTTTTCATCCATAATTTTTTTATTAGAGCATAATGCAGGAGACCTGGGTTCGATCCCTGGGTTGGGAAGATCCCCTGAAGAAGGAAACAACTTACCCACTGCAGTATTCTGTCTGGCCTGGAGAATTCCATGGACTGTATAGTCCATGGGGTCACAAAGAGTCAGACACAACTGAGTGACTTTCACTTTCACCTTCAGGTGATTTACAGTACTGTTTTAGTTTTAGGTAAACAGCCAAATGATAAGGTTATACATATATATTCTTTGTAAAATTCTTTTCCATCATAGGTTATTATAAGTTATTGAATGTAGCTTCCTGTCCTATACAGTAGGTTCTTACTGTTTACCTATTTTATATACAGTAGTGTGTACCTGTTAATCCCATACTCCTAATTTCCACCCCCCAACACCTTTGGTAATCTTGTTGTTTTCTGTGTCTGTGAGTCTGTTTCTGTTTTGTAAATAAGTCCATTTATACTATTTTTTAGATTCCATATATAAGTGATATGTAGCATTTGTGTTTCTCTGACTGCTTCACTTGGTGTGATAATCTCTAGGTTCATCCACGTTGCTACAAATGGAATGATTTCATTCTTTTTTATGGTAAGTAATATTCCATTTCAATCTATGTCTACCACACCTTTTTTATCCATTCATCTGTCAACGGACACTTAGGCTGTTTCCATGTCTTGTCTATTGTAAATAGTGCCGCTATATCTTTTCAAATTAAAGTCTTCATCTTTTGCTGATATATACCCAGGAGTAGGATTGCTGGATTATATGGTAGTTCTATTTTGGTAGTTAAGTAATCTCAATATTATTTTCCATAGTGACTGCACCAATTTACATTCACACGAACAGTATAGAAGGATTCCCTTTTCTCCACACCCTCTCCTGCATTTATTGTCTGTAGACTTTTTGATAATGGCCACTTTGACTGGTGTGAGGGGATATCTCGCAGTTTTGACTTGCGTTTCTGTAATAATCAGTGATGTTGAGCATCTCTTCATGTTCCTCTTGGCTTTCTGTATGTCTTCTATGGAGAAATGTCTATTTAGATCTGAAAATCTGTGCAGTTCTAAATTATGACTCTCTCCTTCCGTCCCTCTCTCCTGCCTTCCTTCTTTCCTGTCCCCCTTTTTTTTTTTTAATTTTAATGAAGGGAAGGGGAGAGAAGCTAGAGCCAGTATTTCAAAGCAGATTTGAACACTGTTGCCATAGACTTCGTTTCATCTCCTTGATAATACCGTGTGAATAGATTCTTCTTGTTGTTCCAGTTTGTATGTGACGGTTCATGCCAATCAGTCCACCTCTATTTATGCACATGTTCTAAAGTTCAGCTGCAAATTTATTGTTTGTAGTTGAAATGCATTTTTCTACCAAAAAAATAAAACTGTTTTTTAACTTCAAGGTCAGCTCCATTTTGAGTCCATAATAGGGCTGAAATGTTCAAAAGCCAAAAAAAAAAAAAAAAAAGTAGAAAACAACACTTTTGCAATACTAGTAGATGTAATAAAGAGGAGAAATAACACCGAATGACAAAAATTTTATTGTGTTCTTATCTTGAATGCTGATGAGAAAGAAAAAGGTGATATGGTGGGTGTAAGGATCCACTTTTTTGGAAGAAGGCCACACAAAAATGTTGCTGAAGGCCTGGGGAATTGATGGGGGGATGGCAGGAGAGAAGACATGGTAAAAGTAGCATGAAACAGATCAATGTTTTCTGCTCTAAGATAATACCTGGATCTTCCCTGCTCCTAGCCCTTGTGAGCATCTGTGAGTGCCCGTCTCATACAAAATACTTCGTGAGTTGAAATACTAGTCTCACTGTGTACAGACTGTGTGTGTGTCTTAATGTGTCTCCTATTTCAGAATCTATGGGAGGATGAGTAAAAGCAGAAGGGGATTTCCGGATTAAAGGCTCTATTTATTGCTTATTATTGGGAGTCTATCTTAAGTCTGATACTAATTTTCATTATATATCCCTCTTCCCTTCTACCTTTTTCAGATCCCCTCAGTTCAGTTCAGTTCAGTTGCTCAGTCATGTCCAGCTCTTTGTGACCCCATGAATCGCAGCACACCAGGCCTCCCTGTCTATCACCAACTCCCGGAGTCCACCCAAACCCATGTCCATTGAGTTGGTGATGCAATCCAATGATGTCATCTCATCCTCTGTTGTCCCCTTCTCCTCCTGACCCCAATCCCCCCCAGCATCAGGGTCTTTTCCAATGAGTCAGCTCTTCGTGTGAGGTGTCCAAAGTATATTGGAGTTTCAGCTTCAACATCAGTCCTTCCAATGAACACCCAGGACTGATCTCCTTTAGGATGGACTGGTTGGACCTCCTTGCAGTCCAAGGGACTCTCAAGAGTCTTCTCCAACACCACAGTTCAAAAGCATCAATTCTTCAGTGCTCACCTTTCTTTATATTCCAACTCACATGAAAAACCATAGCCTTGACCAGATGGACCTTTGTTGGCAAAGTAATGTCTCTGCTTTTTAATATGCTGTCTAGGTTGGTCATAACTTTCCTTCCAAGGAGTAAGCGTCTTTTAATTTCATGGCTGCAGTCACCATCCACAGTGATTTTGGAGCCCAAAAAAATAAAGTCTGTCACTGTTTCCACTGTCTCCCCATCTATTTCCCGTGAAGTGATGGGACCGGATGCCATGATCTTGGTTTTCTGAATGTTGAGTTTTAAGCCAACTTTTTCACTCTCCTCTTTCACTTTCATCAAGAGGTTCCTTAGTTCTTCTTCACTTTCTGCCATAAAGGTGGTGTCATCTGCATATCTGAGGTTATTGATATTTCTCCCGGCAATCTTGATTCCAGCTTGTGCTTCTTCCAGCCCAGCGTTTCTCGTGAGGTATTCTGCATATAAGTTAAATAAACAGGGTGACAATATACAGCCTTGATGTACTCCTTTTCCTGTTTGGACCCAGTCTGTTGTTCCATGTCCAGTTCTAACTGTTGCTTCCTGACCTGCATACAGATTTCTCAAGAGACAGGTAAGGTGGTCTGGTATTCCCATCTCTTTAAGAATTTTCCAGAGTTTATTGTGATCCACAGAGTCAAAGGCTTTGGCATAGTCAATAAAGCAGAAAAAGATATTTTTCTGGAACTCTTGCTTTTTCGATGATCCAGCGGATGTTGGCAATTTGATCTCTGGTTCCTCTGCCTTTTATAAAACCAGCTTGAACATCTGGAAGTTCATGGTTCACGTATTGCTGAAGCCTGGCTTGGAGAATTTTGAGCATTACTTTACTAGCATGTGAGATGCTTAGCCAGCATCAAAATCACTTGAATGGTTTCCTAAAACACAGTTTGCTGGGCTTTAACTCTCAGATTTTCTGATTAAGTGGGCTAAGGGGCGGGGGCAGGGAGGCAAGAACTCACATTTCAAAAGAGTTTGCAGGTGCCGTGATGCTGCGGGCCTGGGGGCCACACTTTGCCCTGTCCTGCCCCCTGTGTGAGCCGCATGCTCTCTGGATACAAGTCTCAGCCTTCCCCAGCCTGTCAGTCAGACATTTCTGTGGCTCGCCCTGGACACTCCAAGCTTCGTATCTGATCCTCTGCAGATTGAAGTTCATTTTCTTCCTAAGTCCCAAAGATACCTTTCCAGACTAAAGACTGTGGAGCCCCAGTTCTGATAGCTGCTCACCTAGGAGATCTCTGGTGTTCTGAATCTTGGAGGTTCCATTCTCTCTTCATCCCAGTTTCCTCTGTTCTTCTCAGTTGCCTGTGGCACGTCCAACCCCCAGCAAATCCAGTCTTCTGAAGTGCAGCTTTTCGCCACCTCTTCTAAGTTGCACCAGGTCTCAGTTCATCCCGTTTGTGACAGATATGTGATCCTGAAAGCCAGCTTGTGTCACCGCTTTTCCTTCCAAGAGCTGTTAGTCAGACATCTGTCCCTTGCCTCAGAGCTGCCATAATAGAAGCTGTGAACTGGCTTCTGGGGAGACTAGTTCTTCAGCTTTGGCTCCCAGATAAGTTCAGATACTTCCCACGTCTCATCACTCATATGTTGACCTTTCTCTGAGAAATGGTTTTTCAGAGCTGTAGTTTCAAGCCCACAGCAGCCTTGGAGTAAAGCCAAGATCTCCATAATATTTCTTTTGTTTGGTCCCCACCAACCTGATGACAAAGCCTTCCTCTCAGCTGGTTTCTCTGAGTCACAAAGAGCCTCCTGTCAGGTACTATGGAGGATTTTGCCATTTTCTTCCTTTCTCACTCAGGATTTCTCCCCCTGCCTCCACCATCCCCGTCCTCAAATGACCTGCTGCTGAGACCTCACATTTCCCAGAGACACTGGGGCCGCCCAGCGTGCCGTCACCCCCACACCCACCTGTCCCCGCGGCTCTGCTCCCTCAGACCCCTGCCGAGGCACTGCTGGCCGTTCTGCTACAGCGGGGGCAAAACAGGGCCGGTCAAAATTGCCAATGTCTCTGCTGAATGCACTGGCCCTGTTGCGGGCAGAGTTGCTAGGGGCCCGCCTGTTGATGCGGAAAAAGATGGTGGCTTTCATGTGATAAAGACAATAGGTTCTCTGCTAACGTGGAAAGGAGCCTTAATATTATTTATTAATTAGCTTATTCGGCTGCACCGAGTCTTAGCTGCAGCACTCAGGATTTTCCATCTTCATTGAGTCCTTTCGGATCTTTTTTAATTGCGGCATGCAAACTCTGAGTTGCGGCAGGCCTGTAGGATCTAGTTTCCTGACAAAGGATCAAACCTGGTCCCCATGCATTGGGAGCTCAGAGTCTTAGCCACTGGACCACCAGGGAAGTCCCCATAAAGTGGCAAGGATCCTTTTGTATCTATTGCCCAATGCTTTTTACCTGGGTTCCCAGGTAGTACTTCCTGATATTGCCCTGTGACTGGAGAGAATTCAGTGAAGGAGCCTTTGGAAGAGATGGCTATCTGCCTCCCAGAATTCCACTGTGTAGAATTAGTGCCAAGAAGTCTCTGCATAGGCATTTAATGTTTTTCTGAACTCCCTGCTCCGCCTTTGTATTCAGTGGAGTTCTGGAACTGGTTGCCCACAATGTGAACGGAAGGTGATGTACATCATCGTCAGGCCAAGGAGTTTAAGAAGTAGGCGTGCCTCTTTTCTCTTTTTTCCCTCTGGCTGGCTCTAAGACCTCAGGCAATGTCACAGTATAGGATGGAAGGAAAAGGACATCCGCCTCGGACTCTTCTATAAGGAAGAAAACTAGTTTTCCATGAGATGTTGCGGAAAAAGCCAAACAAACTTTTTGGCTAACCCAACATTTTCTGTACACTTTAAAACATTTAAAATGGTAAATTGCATGCTAGGTATGGTTTATCACAATTAAAAAATACATTACTACTGTGATAAGTTACTGAAATTTGATGTTTACTGGTACAGCAGCTACCATTACCCAGACTGATTTTCAACTCCCTGAAGTTATTCTATTTGAGACTTCGTTTCCTAGAACCCCCGTACAAGTCTGCACAGAATGCATCACGGGCAACACTCCAAATTTCACTTCTCCTTTCACTTTGGCCTTTTGTCCTTGGCAAGTTTTTCTGCACCTGGACTCCCTTAGCACTTCTTCAAAGGTCTTTCTAGAAACACTCCTGTTATTCTAGAATAGTAGTTTGGCTCAAAGGCTCCAGGACAAGGTGCCTGGATTTGAACCCAGCTCTTCCCCTTACTAGCTGTGTGACCTTGGGCAAGTTACTTAACCTTTGTGTGTCTTGGTTGTCGGAACCACAAAATGGGGCAATAACATTACTTACTTTCAAAGATTCTTGTGAGGGTTCTATGGACCAAAAGAGACAGAGTGCTCATTCCTGGCTAGAGCACACATCACTGCTACCTAAGTTTTAACTCTGATACTACTGATGCTGTACCTCATAGCACCTCCAGTCCTACCCACGTATAGACGACTCTTGGGTAGATAATTTAGGTTTGAGGTGAGCTTCTTACTTACTACAAAATAGTAAAATGTTACATTAATAACAGATGTAATTTCCACTCAAACAGTAAGGGCAGATTCTTATATTTTGGAATATTCAACCCCAAAAGTACTTGAGTAATTGTTACGTATCAAACAATTTGCTGGACCATTTAACGTATATTTTGCTATTAGTTGTTACAAAATTCTGCATAATTAAGTCATGGGAGAAGAAGTAAAAATTTAGTTTGATTATATATGGGGAAATGTGATGCTGTATTAACCACTATTACATATTACAATGTTGTATATTTATCTCTAAAGTATAGAATTATTTTTTAGAATGCTATTTGCATTTTAGAATTTTTATTAGTAAGAAAAAAAGCAAATGAGTAAAACCAGGTCAATTGAAGATTGTTTATTTCTTAGAAGAGAAATGATATTAAAAAGTGAGATTTTATAATATTCTTCAAGTGTCATTTTTATCCATTTAAGATATGTAAGATATGTAATCCTAATATTATATAAAGCATGCTCTATCATATACCTTAAAATATGGGTGTGTGTGTGTCTGTGTGTGTGTGTATAATTCTGCTAATATAAAAGTGGAAAGTTCATTTTTAAAAGTAATGAGTTGAGGAACTTCCCTGATGGTACAGTGGATAAAAATCTGCCTGCCAGGGCAGGGGAAAGAGGTTTGATCCCTGGTCTGGGAAGATTCTACATGCTGCTGAGCAGCTAAGCTCATGAGCCACAACTACTGAAGCCCATGTGCTACAACTACTGAAGCCCTTGTGCCTAGAGCTGTGCTCTGCAATGAGAAAAGCCACTGCAATGAGAAGCCCGTGCATGCAAAGAGTTGCCCCTGCTTGGGGCTGCAACCAGAGAAAGCCCGTCGGCAGCAATGAAGACCCAGTGCAGCCAAATAAATAATAAATAAATAAGATAAATAATAAAATAAAATATTAAAAGTTATGGTTGATAGAATTTTATACTTAAAATCATTTTGCTTTAGTTATTATTCATGGAGAAGGAAATGGCAAGCCACTTCAGTGTTCTTGCCTGGAGAATCCCAGGGACAGAGGAGCCTGGTGGGCTGCCGCCTATGGGGTCGGTCGCACAGAGTTGGACACAACTGAAGTGACTTAGCAGCAGCAGTTATTATTCAACTTACATAAATCATTATTTTTTTCAAGATTAGTGGACATGTATTTAGAGATTATTCTAGTAAAAATTCAAGTCATTTTTTATTTTTATGACACTGAACAGTTATAAAATTTATGTAAACACCTCAGAATTCTAAAAGGAGAATGTTAAGAACATGCTGTTCTATAAAATCAAATTTTAAATTCAAGATTGCTAAATATCATGATAGATCTGCCTAGTCTATAATTCAAATAATTGAAATTCAGTTGAAGCTGTGGAAAGAAATGTGTGAAGTATAAAAGTATTAATTTTACCATGTAAGTAAATGGGGGAATGAAATGGTTATGCTGAATTTCTAAGTCAAGGAACATTGACTACTCAAGCATCTTCCGGGCCTCCCCACCCCCACCGTACAACCCCCCACAGCTGCTGGATTTGTGGGATCTTAACTCCCTGACCAGAGATTGAGCCTGGCCCCCAGCAGTGAAAACACTGAATCCTAACCACTGGGCCTCCAGGGAAGTCATTTCCTCAAGCACTGTTTTCATAAAAAGCTTTGAAAGTAAATAACTATTAATTCATTTATGGTCAGGGAATATATAATATTATAAATATGATAAATATATAATTTAAATTTTTGAAAAATGTAAATAATCTTGTCTTAAAATTATGGAACATTTGTATGGGAAGGTTTTTGTCTTTTTTTTTTCGGATGTAAAAGAGGTTTGAAGAAAACTTAATGGAAGTATTGTTATCCAACCCTGTCATTTAAGAATTACTTTTCAGGGAAAGCAAAATCTTTCAGTATTTCTATTTAAATAACTCACTCTTCTGATAATAAAATTCTAATCACAAGTGACTGTGAAAACTAAAAATTTTCTCTTCTATACTTTGTCTATGATAGAATGTCAAAATAAAAGTAAAGTGAGTCTTTTTTTAAAAATGAATACATAAAGAGGGCTTTTAATTTATCATTTTGTTACTTTGAGTAGGTATTTTTCCTTTATCCTCAGTTTCCTGTCGCAGCCCATAAACACCCAAATTTCCTTCAATGCCTGTTCCAAACACCACTTCTCTAAGAAGTCCATTTCTGTTTTTGTATCATTTCTTGTGATTTCTTCCCCGCTTGTGCACTTTGCATGGCTAACTCATACTGTATCCTGTCGTGTGTTGCTAAATCCTCTGGAACAGAGTTTGTGCCTTCCTCAGTTCTGTGTCACCTGTGGGATTAAGCGCAGACCTTACCTGCATAAATACCTTACCTTGCCTAAATAAACACTTGCTGAATTAAAAATGCTGAATATGTACGGTTTCCCCCTCCTCTATAAAAGGATTTGTGCTGCCTATTGGTGTAAACCTCTCTCCTTGTAAACAAACTCCAGAAGGAAGTTCGGCCTGCGACATGACTCAGCAAAGCTGTCCCGGCTGGGTATCTTCTACAAAAGGGAAGGAAGTTTGTCCCAGTCACGCCAGGTGGCAGTGTGACCCAGGCTGCGTGGCCATCAGGGTTAATGTATGAGGAAAAACAATGCAGTGATTTTACAAAGAAAACATTTGAAAATAATATAACACAAAAGGCATAAATGAACTCGACTTTCTATATTTTAATCAGAGCTTCCAAGATCTGTGTGATTTATATGATAGCTGCTGACAGAGAAAAGTGAAAAGAGGAAGTTTGTTATTTGTGCTGCCAACAGGTACACAGAGAATTAATAAATATGTATCCTAGCGAACAAGAGCAAATGTTTGTGTTACATAAGGGAATAGAAATGATCATATTGAAATTTATTACTATTATTGATTTTTTAAATACGAGAATAGCTGTTAAAGGCACAATTATTTGGGATTCAAGTTGTCAGGACTATGCTACCTATCAAAAATTAAGAGATAAATCTGATTGTTAAGAAGTAGCTTTTTTTTTTTCAAGTTATAAAATGGTTGGGTTCTGGTGCAAATGAATGATTTCTGCAAAATGTTTTCCATGCATGTATTATTGTCTTAAAGTTGGGATTATAACTGAAGTGCCTCTGAATTTGGGATATAGTGGGATAAAGGATAATTGGATTATTCTGGTATCTACCATATTCCTTCATGAAGTAGGACACTCTGCAATGCTTGGCAAGTTATTATCATGTCTACATTTCGGTTGGTTTTCTGAGTACTTGTTGCAATTATAAGATATAGGAAGCCACACCAACAGAGAGAAATCTCTCCTTTAGGTCTTATTGTGGACATTTGTTATTTAAGGCGTTTCTGATTACCTATCATCTTATGAACATTCTTCTAATGTTTTGAAAACGTCCTGTGCCAGGGTCCAGCCTCGGCAGGATCCAGGGGATACCCTCAGGATGAACGGTGTTGGCGGTGTTGGCGACAGAGAGGACACTGATAGGGCCAAGTCTGCGAGGGAGGGAGAGAGAAAGAGAGAGAGAGAGAGCGACCAGACAGGGGGTGCAGAGTCTGGCAGAGTCTGGCAAATCTTTACTTTTTACCATAGCTTTTATACCCTAAGTTAGTACATTTCTAAGGGGAAGATAGTTTAACATTACATCAACTTGTTCTTCACGAAACCAGGGTGTTTTCTGCATACTTCTTTGTTTATGAGGGTCTTGTACATTATCTTCTGGCCATGGGGCCTATTGACATTTTATGACCTAGGTGAATGCAAAGCTGTTTCCCGTAATCTATTCTTTAATGAACACAAAGGTCAGTCCTTTTGCAGAAGTTATCAGTTAAATTTATCTGAAAGGTTTACCACACAAAGACTCTGCAGCTCCGGTGAGGCAATCCCTGTTTAGCATTCCTGATTAAAATTAACAATTCTGAACTCTTATTTTTCTAAATCTTTAACTATAACCACTTTTAGAGTAATATTTTTGTGTTCTCTAATAGGGCTTCCTCACCCCCTGAAGGGCTCTGTGCCTATTAGGGCCTTTAGTGAGATCAGGTTCTTTATGCTGTTCATGATTAAGGTGTTGTGGGCAGTTGTGTACATTAGTATGCATTTGCCAAGCAGGCTAGAATGCCAGCAAAGGGGTCTAAATTGAAACACTCCTTTCATCCTGGATAATCTTATAGGATACCACCGTCCGGGGGACATATTGATTAAAGTTCTAAGTTGATTCTGTTTGGAGAGAGATCGGGGAAGGCCGTCTACCTGTGTCACAGAAATTAGGGAGTAGTCTAATATAGCAAGCATCAGAAAGACAAAGATCATCTTTAAGGTGAGCGCTGGGGCAGCTTTTTGAAATCCCTGAGGTCCTGATCTGCCTTGCTTGTCAGGTCTTCTCCTCACGACCTTGTCGTGGGTGGGATCTCGTGTGCTGGCTCCCGGCAGTCCTTTCTTATGAGTTCCACTTGCCCAGGTTGAAGTAGAAAACTAACTTTGCCAGGTTCCTTTGTTGTAAGGGCACTGGTGTATATGGCCTGGATTCCAACAATCAGATGCTCTTGCACATGACTTTGATCAGCAGCGAGCAATGGAGAAAGGAGGCTTGTAGAACTTGTCATCTGGAAAGTATGGCAACAGTAGTATTGGGTTCTATTCTATAGGGGCATTGCTGCAGAGTTTCTGGCATCTACTGAGCATCACCAGCATGAGCTGGACAACATCTGTGCAAGTCAAGGCGGAGGCACCAACCAGTGGTACCAGGGGTGTCTGAGCTGCAGTGGCCACTGCAGAGTAACTGGGCATCGGTCCTGTCTACTCAGCATCCAAACTTGGTTCTCAAACCCTCTTGATGCTTCTGTGAGCTACCTGTGCTCACATGCATGAGTGCTAAGTTGTTTTAGTCATGTCCGACTCTTTGCAACCCAATGGACTGTAGCCTGCCAGGCTCCTCTGTCCATGCGATTCTCCAGGCAAGAATACTGGAGTGGGTTTCCATGCCTTCTTCCAGGAGATCTTCCCAATCCAAGGATTGAACCCATGTCTCATTATGACTCCTGCATTGCAGGTGGGTTCTTTACCACTAGCGGCACCTGGGAAGCCCGTGAGATACATACAGCCTTTAATTAGTTTTTTTTCCATTTAAACCTTCCAAGGTGGACCCTGTTGTTTGTCACTTAAAAAATCCTGATAGAAACAAGGAATAATAGAA
Organism: Cervus elaphus; assembly: GCF_910594005.1. Taxonomy (NCBI): domain Eukaryota; kingdom Metazoa; phylum Chordata; class Mammalia; order Artiodactyla; family Cervidae; genus Cervus; species Cervus elaphus. The sequence goes on along the minus strand of NC_057826.1, from coordinate 92,626,535 downwards.
CATACTCTTTTTTTCTTGGGGTTTCCCAGGTGGTGCTAGTGGTAAAGAACCTATCTGCTAATGCAGGATATGTAAGAGACATGGGTTCGATCCCTGAGTTAGGAAGATCCCCTGGAGGAGGGCATGGCAACCCACTCCTATATTTTTGCCTGGGAAATCACAAGGACAGAGGAGCCTGGTGGGCTACAGTTCATGGGGTTGCAAACAGTCGGACATGACTGAACAACTAACACTTTCATTTTTTTCCTAGGCATAAATTTTGGGAAAAGTTGTAAAAACTTTATTGCTTTGTAAGTCCAGGGAAAGTTTTATATGAAACCAAGAAAGGAAAAAAGAAAGACTGCAATATCATAATATAATACAATATTATATAATCTGGAACTGATAGAGATCCAACGAATGAGATAAAGCAACAAAAACTGAGTTAACAAGAAGTCATTTTAATATTTATAAGTAAAATGCTTTTTATAAATAAGAAGGAAATAGAGGACCTAATGTTGCCAATTCCAGAATCTTTGCAGATTCTGCAAACCTATTCAGTTTCTTCTTGGCTTCTTCCACTACTGGTTTAGGACTGAGCTTTCTTTAGCTTCTTTCCCATTTATCTATTATGCTGCAATTGTCCCTTTTTTTCAAAATTATGCAGCAATTGTTCCTTTTTTTCTTTGTCCTTGTGGTTTTGAGTCCTTTAAAAATGTTCTTTTCTGACGTTTTAGTGTAGATTGGGAGGAGTTGAATAAGTAGAAATTTACCTGAAGAAAAGAAAATAAGGGGGGAATAATTTTAATGTTCAGAACTAGGAATTTTAATGTTCATACTAGGAAATTTGATATCAAAGGGTAATTTAGCAAAGTATCAGTCTTTTAGTAAGGCAAAATAGAAGACTTGCTTTTGTTTGACCAGTACCCCCTTTCTCTTCTAGTTACAGAATCCCTCTTTATTATGGGAAAGCCTTGGCATGGGATTATTTATGAGAATATAAGAAATAACTGTTGAAGAAAGTGAGGCAGAGGAGAAACCAAGGCCATTTGGTAGTACCATGGGCCACCATAGCATCATGAATTTAAAATGAATTCAGTCATCCTAGTTGTGTGGTTTCTTTCCAACCATGTTCAGCTGAGTAGGTGTGGGTGTGGAGCAGGTAGAATAATTTAGTGTGGGATACTGTTTAGCCAGTTGAAGTGCAGGGCAAAAATGGTGAGGGAATCAAGAGAGTGATTCTAAAGATAGACAAAGGACTCTTAGTGCCATAAGGGAGAACAGGAGGACACAGGTAGGTGAGGGAGAATGAAAAGCAGGAAGGCCTGCTGGCGTCAATGCATAGGTAATACACAGAGGGAATGGGCGGAAGTGGTCGTCAGAGAATGGAATCACTGACATTGAGATTAAAAAAAGTTTTTTTTTGGTAAAAAAGATATTGTGCATCCATTTTCAATAATACTCTTTCTTTAAATAAAAAATTAATATACAATTTATAATAAAATTAGCATATCTTAAGTATGTGGGTTGATGACTTGACCAATATATACACCTATGTAATTGCCAGGTGACTCAGTGGTAAAGAATCCACCTGCCAATGCAGGAGATGCAGGAGATGTCAGTTCTACCCCTGGGTTGGGAAGATCTCTTGGAAAAGGAAATGGCAACCCACTCCAGTATTCTTGCCTGGAGAATCCCATGGACAGAGGATGGGCCATAGTCCACAGAGTTGCAAAAAGTTGGACATGACAGAGTGAACACACAATGCATTTGTAATTACAATCAAAATTAAGATATAGAAGATTGCCATCTTTCCAAGTTAAGATTTATAAGTAATTTACTGGAACCTCTCTTTCCTGCGTACTTAAATACTCAGCTGAACTTCTGGCATGTACTGAGTCAATCAGCAAAGTTTTAAGAAAGCAATCAAGATTCTAAAATGTCTCATCACAAAATTAGGAATTACATAAAGATAATTGAGGTAAAAGACAAAGAACACATTGTTCTCTTGGCTCATTTCATTTCTCCCCGACAATGAATTTTCATGAGTTGCTTGGACAATTAAGGTAAATTGGTATTTTAAAGTCTGTGATTATTTGTGACAGGGGTACAATATTTGTAGGCTTTTGTTTGTATATACTGATTATCTATGAGCAACTGTGAGTAAAATACCTTCTGTTTCAAAACTGCTCATTTAGAATAGTACTTGCCAAACATCACTTAGATTAATATTATATGTGAAACACAGGGGCTTTACTGACTTGCTTAAAAATATTTAGTTGAGAAGAGGAAATGAAAAAAAATGGAGGGAATATGATCTTAGAGCACAATATAAATATCTTCTATGACTTTGGGGGGAAGAATGTGTTAGATTAAGTTTTCTAAACACCTCAAGCTTATGTCTTCAAGAGCTGCCCTTTTTCTTTTAACAAGTAATAAAATACTCTTTTTAAACTTAAAACTTGGGGAGAGGGATCAGATCCAGGAGGAAATTAAGAGGTACAAATTACTATGTATAAAATTTAAAAAGCTAGAGGGATATACTGCATAGCACAAAGAATATAGCCAATATCTTCTAATAACTTTAAATGGAGTATAATCTATGAAAGTATTGAATCACTATGTAGCACACTTGATGTGCTTAGTCACTTAATCATGTCTGACTCTTTGCGACCCCATGAACTGTAGCCCACCAGACACCTCTGTCTGTAGGGATTCCCCAGGCAAGAATACTGGAGTGGGTTGTCATGCCCTCTTCCAGGAGATCTTCCCAACCCAGGGATCAAACCCAGGTCTCCTGCATTGCAGGTGGATTCTTTATCATCTGAGCCACCAGGGAAGCCCAGCACATCTGAAACTAATATAATATTATAAGTCAACTATACTTCAATCAAAAATGTAATATTAGATTTCCTGTCATCTTAGTAGAACATATAGAATATAATCTACGTGTCCTACAGGTGATAACCAGGCACATCAGTTCATCCAGGGATGTTGTCCTTGAAATCTGTTAAAATTCATAGAGACCAAGGAGATCAGAGGAGGGAGCAACATAGAAATGTAGGGCCCTACTCTCAAAGGCGAGTCTGCCTCCTCTTTCCTCCTGTCCTCCACTCTCCCACACCCATTTGCTTCTAACCTATCCATTTCAACTCAGGAAGATTGAGGGTTGATTCAGGGAACCTGATAGACTTGCTGACCCCTTCACTAGCTTCGTTTACATTCTTTGGCATTTTGGTTTTGAAGAGGGGCCCAAGGGAGACTCTAAATGCTTTCATGCAGGAGTCAAGGGCTAATAATCACAGGTTTTCTCAATTTTGTTCCTATAGGTCTCCCAGTTAATTAAACATAGCAAAAGCCTAGCTTCTGGAGACAGGGTACATTACTGGACTAGATCTGTGTACTTTAAAATTTTGCAGTTACAAGATGGATAAATTCTGGGAACCTAATGTACAGTATGGTGACCTGGTGACTATAGTTAATAATGTCTGTGTGCTCAGTTGCTCAGTTGTGTCCGACTCTTTGCACCCCCTTGGATTGTAGCCCTCCAGGCTCTTCCGTCCATGAAATTTTTCAGGCAAGAATACTGGAGTGGGTTGCTGTTGGGAGCCGCCGGGATGCACCCAGTCCGTGACAAAGTCATGGGACGAGAGAGGAATCTGCAAGGCAGCTCTTCTTCACATGGGGCTGCCCCGGGGGCCCAATATGTCCCCTCTGGAGCCGCCGGGACGAGAAAGGAATCTGCAAGGCAGCTCTTCCCCTCGAGGTTGTCCCAGGGGCCCGGTATGTCCCTTTCTTCCTTCTGTCTTACTGTTGTTGGGCTCTCTATTAATTTTTAGAAAGAATAATATATAGTAATAAGGCCTCACTGGAAAAGTCCAAGCCTTTTTGAAATGCTCATGATTGCTCTGGCTCAGGACACGACCATAAACATTAAGTCAAAGAAGAAAAGGCCGCAGGTATAGTTTGGCTGCTTGCTTAAAAGATTATAATGTTCTAGAATAGAAAAGAGTAGAGGTATTTAGATTTAGAAGTAGATATACTGCTTTAGTTTACTTGCTCCTTGGTTGAAAGGGTTTTCATCATTGCTATTTCCTTGCTGCTGTTTGTTCATCGTTTCCCTTTCTTTAAACAACACGGGATATTATGGGTATTTTTGTAAAATTAGAAAATGGGGTATATAGGATTTTAAAAGGAGATTTATATTAACCAGCTTTACTGCCATTATCTTACTATTAATAGAGGTGCTTTGCTTCTTTTAGAGATGTTTTTGCTGTTTAATGGTTAATCGTTGTAAATTGAGATTTTGTGGTTTCAGGTAAAGAAAAATATCAGGTTTTTCTCATGGTGCTATTTTCAGAAATGTCAAACATGTTACTGTGACCCTTCCCATGTATTGTTTTATTGTCCAAAGAATTTACACTATACCTGAGATTTGTGGAACATTGTTTTTGTTAGAGTGAGAATGTTAGGCCATTGAGGCAAGAAGACTATGTACAGGACATTTAAGTATAAACCCTGTAATTGGAAACATTCTAGATGAATGCTTAGGGGAAAAACATGGGGAAAAAATATTGACGGAAGCACAAACCAGTGTCTGATGTAATATGTGGTGACTTAAGGGGGAGGTAACATTCATTCTCTAAAAACTGAGCTATCCTAAAAATTAAAAAAAGCTACCTCTTCCACGCAACCGTCTGTCTGTCTGTCTGTCTGTCTGTCTTCTTCTTCGCCGACGCCACTCATCCCTTGGGTATTCCTGGTCCTGCCGGGGCTGGACCTCGGCAGGTTGCCATTTCCTTCTCCAGGGGATCTTCCCAACTCAGGGATCAAACCTGCATCTCTTGCATCTCCTGCATTGGCAGGTAGATTCTTTGCCATCATGCCACCTGGGGAGCCCCTAATAGTTAATAATACTGTATTATAAACTTGACATTTGATGAACCTGTAGATTTTACATGTTCTCACCACACAGACACACACAAATGGTAACTGTGTGAGGTGATGAATGTGTTAAATAACTTGATTGTGGTAATCAACTCGCAGTATGTACAAATATTAAATCATCACATTGCACACCTTATATACTTGTTTCTCAACTATACCTCATAAAGATGTGGGGGGATGTTCTGTGTACTTAAAAGTGTAGGATGAACCTGGTTGGCTCACTCAAAACTTGGCATTTTATTTTTTTCTGCTTGTCTCTTGTATTCGAAGTAGATCCTGAGATTTAAAGACTCAATAAAAGTACAGTCGGCCCTCTATCCATGGATTCAGATGGAAAATATTTGAAAAAATTTTCAGATACTTCCCAAGAGCAAAACTGAATCTGCTGCAGGTCAACAATGACTTTACATACCATTTACATTGTATTGTGTGTTAGTCACTCAGTTGTGTCTGACTCTTTGTGACCCTGTGGACTGTAGCCCACCGGGTTCCTCTATTCATAGGATTTTCCAGGCAAGGATACTGGAGTGGGTTGCCATTTCCTTCTCCAGGGGATCTTCCCGACCTAGGGATCGAATTCGGGCCTCCTGCATTGCAGGCAGATGCTTTACTGTCTGAGCCACCAGGGAAGCCCCCAAAGTTTGTTTAGTTTAGTTTTTGTATGAAAGTTGCTCAGTTGTGTCTGACTCTTTGTGACCCCACGGACTATACAGTCCATGGACTTCTCCAGGCCAGAATACTGGAGTGGGTAGCCTTTCCCTTCTGGAGAAGATCCCTGGAGGATATCTTCCTGACCCAGTGATCGAACCCAGGTCTCCGGCATTGCAGGCAGATTCTTTACCAGCTGAGCCACAAGGGAAGCCCCTACATTGTATTAGATACTATAAGCAGTCTAAAGATGAATTAAAGTACTCAGGAGGGTGTGCATAGGTTATATGCAAATACTATGCCATTTTATATAAGGACTTGAGCATATGTGGATTTTGGAATCTGCAGAGGTCCTAAAACCAATCCCCTCAAATTGAAGGAGGACTGACTGCAGTTTAATTGGTAGGTGAAGGCAGGGTCACGTGGGCTTGAGAGAAAGAGCTGAAGGTAGTCAAAAGAGTCTGTGTTTATTGAGGTGGTTACCCTCCCCATCCCTGCCCTGGGCAACTGAATTTCAGTCCACGGCTGAGCCCATGCCAGCAGAGTCCCCGCAATCTCGAGGATTACTGATGAAGTTGATGAAATGCCAGCATCTCTGTACTTTCTACTTGCCCACATGGGGCACTGTGTGCATAAGTTGCGGGAGAAGGACCTTAGGGACAGAAATGGGGGTCCTGGTAAGGTGGAAGTAAGTCATGTTAAAAGATAAACTGAGCCCTGTTAAAAGTAAGAGTTTAATCAAAGAATTGGTATGGCAATGACACTGCAAGTGGTTTTCTAACCACTCCAGCTGGAGCTGGAGGACGGACTTTTATGGAGAAAGGCAGAGAAGCAAGCTAAGGACATTATTGATTGGCTATGGCTTAAAGCATTTTTGGCTGTTTGTGATCTGTCATCTGTAGGTTTCCATTTCATAACCTTGAGATCATTACAGACTTAGGTTTTGGTTTGCCTATGCTGGCCGCCAAGGCATTAAAGCCTTAGTCTAATGGCCTCCTTGCTTAATCAATTTAACAGGTTGTATGCACTGAAGTGACGCTGGTAAGAAGGTGTGGGTGGGCCACCAACAGTGTCCCCTCCAGCTGGAGACCATCACAGGAGAATGCTATGATGTGTAGACTTGCATTTGAGAACAAATTGTCAACCTAAATAAAGAGGTAAGCTGAGGCAAGTTTAAATGGCCAGACATAGAGTTTATTCTGGAATAAAAGGGGAATTGTAATTCAGGATATGCAAACTGTAGCTAGCTTTAGGCATGTCTGTTGAGGATTTGGGGCAGACTGTATTTATGGAAAAGGTATATAAAGAGTAGGTCATCCAGCCAAGGTCCAAGCAGTAAGTCCATTGGTTTGAGTATGATGAGAAACTCTTGGTGGATGTTTATTGGTCAGAAAATAAGTTTCCATTCCTCTATAAATCAGGCTTCTAGGGGAAATCATTATTCCTGTTATTAAGTTTCATTTTCCTGAGGGTCCATGCATGAGATTTTCCGCTTCATATACTCTGGTTCCAGTCTGGATTGAAATCCTTTCACCAAATTAAGAGACAATTATGACTTTAACTATACTAACATCTGGAAACATTAGTCTATAATGTTTCTGGAGAAAAAAACTTAATTGCTGTTCAACGGGTTCACATTCAACCTGTGTGTGTGCATGCTAAGTCGTTTCAGCTGTGTCCCACTCATTGTGACCACATGGACTATAGCCCACCAGGCTCCTCTGTCCATAGGATTCTCCAGGCAAGAAAACTGGAGTAGGTTTCCACTCCCTCCTCCAGGGGATTTTCCCAACCAGGGATCGAACCCTCATCTCTTATATTTCCTGCACTGGTAGGTCAGTGCTTTACCACTAGTGCCACCTGGGAAACCCTTACATTCTACTTACCTGTGGTTTATTTCTCACATAAGTTATCCAGTGAATTGTCTAACTCAACCTTGTCTCCATTTTTGTAATGGTTTACTGCCATTTTGAATTTCTTATCTCTTGAATAGTCAGATAGGATAGGATAAACAAGAGGAAATTGATTGTTTAGTGTGAGTTTACTCCACTCCCTCAAATCAGACAACTTTAAAAATTATAGAGTAATAATTCTGAAAAATATTATAAGTCAAACACTCAGTTCAGTCGCTTAGTCATGTCCGACTCTTGGCGACCCCATGGCAGCAGCATGCCAGGCTTCCCTGTCCATCACCAACTCCCCAGAGCTTGCTCAAACTCATTTCCATTGAGTCGGTGATGCCATCCAACCATCTCCTCCTCTGTAGTCCCCTTCTCCTCCCACCTTTAATCTTTCTCAGCATTAGGGTCTTTTCCAATTAGTCAGTTCTTTGCATCAGATTTACAAAAACTTCATATTGTCTTTATAAGATGATGTTCAACTATGGGAACAGATAAGCAGATAAGTACAGATAAGCAGAAATTCTGTCTCATGTAGTGGGAAACTTTTTGTCGGAGCATCTTTTTAAAACAAATGTTTTCAATGACTCTTGCATTACAACACCCCTGAGAGGAAAGGATGGTTAATATTTATGCTAACTCACTGGATGGCTCAGCCGGTAAAGAATCCACGTGCAATGCAGGAGACACAGGGTATGCGGGTTCGATCCCTGGGATGGAAAAATCCCGTGGAAAATGAAATGGCAGCCCACACCAGTATTCTTGCCTGAAAAACCCCATGGTCAGAGGAGCCTGGTGGGCTACAGTCCAGTGAGTCACAAAGAGTCAGGCACGACTGAGCGACTAAGCACTCAGAAACGAAAATTACTCCTGGATGTGTCACTGACTGTTTTGAGTCGAAGTCCAGCAAGAATCCTCCTGCCCAGTGTCACTCACTCCAGTAGGACAAGATCTAGTCCGGTTCAGAAACGAAAGTTTTAGCATTGGAGAGGCAGGAGCTTGGCTCTTGGGCACACCCTCTCCACACAAGCCCTCCACAGGGCTGCCCTGAGGCGCTCTTGTGGCGGGGGCGGGGGAGAGGGCTGTGGCGCTCGCCCCGCGGCGCAGGCGCTTTGGTCTCAGTACTTCCGACTGAGGTGCTGGTCGCGGCCATGTTGTATTGAGGTGCGGGGAGCAGCTCCTCAGTGCAGTGTGTGTGGACTTGGGGTGTTGGTGTGGCAGTTCTGTACCGGAAACTCTTAAGGCCTCTGCGTATGACTCCCTAGAGGTATGTGGAACTAGTCTAAGCACAAAAGAAGAGGTTAAACTTGATCTAGATTCCATCTTATTTTTCCAGGGGAACTCAGTGGGCCCAGTGGTGACAGATATTCAGATATTTTTGTCTCCTAACCTCCAATTCCAAATTAGTTTTCAAATGTTGGAGAGTGAATATATGTAAAAAAAAAAATATATATGTACATACACATGTGTATGTATATATATTCTTTTATTATTTTATTTTGTATGTGCAGCTTTCCTTCCAAGGCTAGGGAATTAGGGTCTGAGGTGAATTTCAAGCGTGAAAAGCACTTGTTGATCTGCAATATTTACTCTATACAGTAAATCAAATGGTGCTTGCTAAAATTCCCTTGGGAATTTGTCCAAAAATCATGAGGTATCAAATAATGTCTGGCCTTAGAAATCTCAAAAGTTCATTTGGGGTTGGTGAGTCTTAGAGCAAATCCCTGGCCTCTCCTGATCACCAGTCCCTCTCCCTCCCACTGAGCAATGATCTCAGTTATAGAGGCCCTACCTTAAAAACAACCCTTACTTGTACAACAAAAATGAATGATTTGGAGTGCCAGTGGGTCCTAGTGTGAAAGTGCAAGGGTTGGGTGTATTCTGTTGTGTCACATACTCTTGGGTTAGGGTTGTACAGCACAAGGACGGTAACATAATAATTGGGACAAATCATCAATTCTCAAACTTGTTGTTTTTAGTACCCCAAAATCACTGTGGATGGTGACTGCAGCCATGAAATTAAAAGACGCTTACTCCTTGGAAGGAAAGTTATGACCAACCTAGACAGCATATTAAAAAGCAGAGACATTACTTTGCCAACAAAGGTCCGTCTGGTCAAGGCTATGGTTTTTCCAGTAGTCATGTATGGATGTGAGAGTTGGAATATAAAGAAAGCTGAGCGCTGAAGAATTGATGCTTTTGAACTGTGGTGTTGGAGGAGACTCTTGAGAGTCCCTTGGACTGCAAGGAGATCCAACCAGTCCATCCTAAAGGAGACCAGTCCTGGGTGTTCATTGGAAGGACTGATTCTGAAGCTGAAACTCCAGTACTTTGGCCACCTGATGCGAAGAGCTGACTCATTGGAAAAGACCCTGATGCTGGGAGGGATTGGGGGCAGGAGGAGACGGGGACGACAGAGGATGAGATGGCTGGATGGCATCACCGACTCGATGGGCATGAGTTTGCGTAAACTTCGGGAGTTTGTGGTGGACAGGGAGGCCTGGCGTGCTGTGATTCATGGAGTTGCAAAGAGTCGGACACAACTGAGCAATGAACTGAACTGAACTACCCTCTTAAAAATTATCGAAGAAACCAAAGAGCTTTTGCTTATGCATGTTACATCTATTTAGATTTACCATTTGAGAAGTAAAATAAGAAAAAATTGAAGTATTGGGAAGCTGACAAGCTCATGGTGCAGAATATGAATTTCCAATATTCTAATTTATTTTCAAAGATTGTTGTTGTTCAGTTGCTCAGTCATGTCCGATTCTTTGCAAACCCATAGACTGCAGCATGCCAGGCTTCCCTGTCCTTCACCATCTCCCTTAGTTTGCTCAGACTCATGTCCACTGAGTCAGTGATGCCATCCAACCATCTCATCCTCTGTCGTCCACTTCTCCTCCTGCCTTCAATCTTTCCTAACATCAGGGTCTTCTCCAATGAGTCAGTTCTTTGCATCATGTGGCCAGAGTATTGGAGTTTCAGCTTCAGCATCAGTCCTTCCAATGAATATTTAGGACTGATTTCCTTTAGGATTGACTGGTTTGATCTCCTTGCAATCCAAGGGACTCTCAAGTGTCATTTCCAACACCACATTTTGAAGGTATCAGTTCTTCATCACTCAGCCTTTTTTATTGTCCAGCTCTCACATCCATACATGACCACTGGAAAAACCATAGCTTTGACTACATGGAAGTTTGTCAGCAAAATGATGTCTCTACTTTTTAATATGCTGTCTAGGTTTGTCATAGCTTTTCTCCCAACGAGCAAGCATCTTTTAATTTCATGGCTCCAGTAACTATCTGCAGTGATTTTGGAACCCAAGGAAATAAAATCTGTCACTGTTTCAATTGTTTCCCCATCTATTTGCCATGAAATGATGGGACCAGATGCTATGATCTTCGTTTTTTGAATGTTGAGTTTTAAGCCAGTGTTTTCACTCTCTGTTTCATCTTTATCAAGAGGCTCTTTAATTCCTCTTTGGTTTCTGCCATAAGGGTGGTGTCATCTGCATATCTGAGGTTGTTGATATTTCTCTCCACAGTCTGGATTCCAGCTTGTTGCTTCATTCAGCCCAGCATTTCGCGTGATGTACTCTGCATATAAGTTAAATAAGCAGGGTGACAATATACAGCCTTGACGTACTCCTTTCCCAGTTTGGAACTAGTCCGTTGTTCCATGTCTGGTTCTAACTGTTGCTTCTTGACCTGCATATGGGTTTTGTAGAAGGTAGGTCAGGTGGTCTGCTATTCCCATCGCTTTAAGAATTTTCCACAGTGTTTTGATCCACACAGTCGAAGGCTTTAGCATAGTCAATGAAGCAGAAATAGATGTTTATCTGGAATTCTCTAGCTTTTCCTATGATCTGAGTTTGTGATTGGCAGCAAATGCTGTGTTCTTTTCTTTAAAGTGACTAGAAAGCAAAGTGAAAATGTCCACCAGTGCCCAAATCTGAATAACCATACTTTTTCAGTGTCTTTTCAAGATGATATGGAATTCCTTGAAAAAAAGATGTATAGTTCAACTTGGAGCTTAAATACTCACACAAGTATTTTTTTCCTCTAGCCAGCTGTTGTACTTTGGTGTACAACAGAAATGCTTTATGAGTACTTTCCATTTTGTAACATAGAATATTAAAAAGAAATGTACTCTAGGCTTGATAACTAATAACCTTCAGTGCTTTTCCCAGGGCATTCTTAAGTAAAGGTGGCTTTTTTAAACTCTGACTGCATGGCAATGAATTACGCAGCAACTGCTAGAACAGTTCGGTGCCCTGCCTTGATTGGTGCTAAGGCAACGGCAGCTTCACCCTCATGGCTTTTGCATCATTAGTGCAAATGTCAATACAGTGAAAACAGCAAATATCCACTTAGAATTATTATGTAAATAGTTTTGACCTTGTAGTTCCCTTGAAAGGATCTGGGAATCTCCAAGAGCTGGTAGATCATACTTTGAGAATCACTAATTTAATTTGAGATGCTATCATTCAAAAAAAGATTTACTGAATCCTTGTTATTGCCAGGCACTTCTGTGTGCATGGGACGTGTTGGTAGACAAAACAAGGAGCTCTGCTTTCATGGAGGTTATTTTCTTGCAGGGCTGGTGGCAAACAGTAAGACAGTAGATATAATCAATAGGTGTCTTAGGAGATGCATCAGGAGATGATAAGTGCTATGGAAAATAAAAAATAGAGCAAGGTGAGGGTGATTGAGAGTGCTGGTAGGTGACAAGGAGCAGGTGGAAATTTTAGGTCTTATGGGAAAGATGATATATGAGCAGTCTTACAAGAGGTGAGGGAATTAGCCATGTAGCTACCTGGTGGAGGAATGTTTCAGTCAAGGGACCAGAGGATGCTTGGCATGGTCAAAAAAGCACAAGGAAGCCTGTCAGGGGGCAGTGTAAAGGCCTAAGATATGTGGTCAGAAAAGGAAAGGGAGGAGCAGATTGTGTAGAAATGGGAGGTACTAGAGGCTTTAAAAGGTTACTTTTCTGCTGTGTTGAGGATAAACTGTACAAGACAAGGTCAGAAAATAGAGATTAATTAAGAGGCGTATGTAGAAATCCAGATGAGGTAAAAGTGGGTGGGGACAGAGTTGTAGATGTGGAACTGGTGAGGAGGGAGAGTAGTAGAACTTGCTAATGGCTTTGAAGTGGGTATAAGAGATAAAGAGAAGTTAGAGGTAGCTTCAAAATTTTTGGCCTGAGCAACTGAAAAGGGAGTGTAGTGTACCTCATACAAAAATTAACTCAAAACTTATTGTAGATTTCAGTGTCAAGTTATAAAACTTTTGGAGGAAAATACAGAAGAAAGTCTTCATTATCTAAGCATAGGCAAAGAGTTCTTAAACATAACACAGAAAGTATGGCCCATAAAAGGAAAATATCAGTGTATTGGACTTCATCAAAATTAAAAATACTTGCTCTTTGAAAAGGCACCGTTAAGAGAATGAAAATTATGTCATAGCATGGAAAAATTACTTGAAAATTATTCAATTGCTTGGCTATTTCTATCCAGAATATATTTAAAAATGTATAAACTCAACAGGAAGAAAGCAAACAATTCACTTTTGAAAACGAGAAAGGGATTTGAACAGTTACGTCAACAAGGATGGCAGGAAAGCACATGAAAAGATGCTTCACATCTTTAGTCATGAAGGAAATGCAAATTAAAGCCCCCAAGGGAGGATGGAAGGAAGGAAGATTCCAGTAACTAGTAGAAAGAGAGTAGGTATGGATGAGTGCAGGCTAGGTGCTAGTACGTGTAAGCAAATTTGCTGGCTGTTCCTGGTGAAGAACTTCCTGTGTTTTGATTAGAAATAATGAAAAGGAAAGTAGGTGTAAAACCTGAAGAACTTACCCTTTCCAATATTTTGAAATGCAAATATACACACACACACACACACACACACACACACATATACAACACACATATGCATTTTGTGTTTGAGTGTGTGTATCTGTCTGTGTATACCTAATAAACTTCTAGTACAAAGGGCAGAACATTGAGGCAATAAAAAATACAAATGTAAAGAACAGGTTTTTGACATGTACCTCTGCTCTTGATACAACATAGTTGGGGAGAACAGAGATAAATGATTGGTTTTTCCAGAGTGTGTTTAAACAACAGGAAGTTTTGATTTCCTCTGGAAGAGAAACCTGCCGTACGTTCTACCTGTTCTTTGAAGAATGTCGAAGCCTGGGCAACTAGTTCTTGGGTAACTGGGATCGGCAGTGCAGTCTTCTTTCTTAAGATCACAGGTTGCCCTTTATTTCTTAAGCTGCAGTTTTGTGCTGTTATTTTTCTCTCTCCATCTGATTCATTCTGAGTCATGGAGAGCACACTCTTATTGTGATGGGGTACACTGCAGAGAGAGCTGCCTTGCTTGTTCTGCACCATTAAATGTTTGCTTGAGTCTTCCTATAAGAAATAGTTTAGAGAGTCACGACACAGGGGAAAAAAATGGGAGTATGAGGATTCTGCCTGGAAAGGCAGGATTAGTAGACATGAGATTAATTAAGAGAGTTTTCTGTTGTTTTCCTAGGAAAAAAATAATGAACTAATGTTTGTGAAATCTCTGTGTGTCGTGATTCTCAAACAACCAAATAGCTTTTAACAGTGGCATTCTCTCCTGATGAAAGATTCCGTTCGAGCATGCCAGGTTCCTAGGCAGGTGATATAGGCTGGGGGGAGGGATCACCTTAGTGGCAGAACAGCATTACCAAATGTCACATCTCCTTGGTCCTTAGTCTTCTTCATATACATATTCCTGTAATCCCTCAGTGAGGAGTTGAAGGATGTCATCCAGTCTCACCGAAAAGACATGATTTTCTGGGACGTGGGAGGCTTCTGTTCATTAAGCTGAAGCTGAGTGTACCTTGAAGAGTTTAATCTGAACATAATGACCCTGAACTCAGTGGGAATTACTTCCCAGGATGTAGGACAAGGGCAGTATCCCTTGAGGATATTGAAAGCTGGAATAGGATGGAAATGTGGTACATTTTTCTTCTTTCCTCCTTTCTGTGCTTAATACAGTTATTTCAAATGTAAGTATGATACATTTAGAAGAGGGAGACAATGAATCAAAATCACTCTTTGACCTCTTTTGCCTCAAAACATTGAAATCTAATTTATTTGCTGTAACAGTAATAATTCCCTTCATAAGACTCAAGAACAATAGCACATAGTAAAATGACAGAAAATGCACAATTTATTGCATTAATGGTGAGCAATTGGAACAAAACATATTGGTTTAGAAATCATTCTGTGTGCAATTATGTGTGTGCTTTCTGTTAAGAAAAAAAATACATAAAATGGAAGAATGTGAGGGAGTAAAACATCTTTTCATTGGCATGACATGATCCTTTTGCTTGAGAATCTTTCTATAGTTATAAGTGATAAAAAAAACATATTTGAAAAAAAGCATATTTGCCCCCAAACCTGTGTAGCTTGCAGTAAAATCCATTTTCAGCACTTCTGAATTCAGCTCACATAGCCTTCTTGTAGGCTCTAAGGAGGTTCAAGCTGTTCTAAAACAGTCATCACGATCCATTACACTTTGTTCCCTGCAGCTTTTGTTCCCAGTTGCATGTGATACTGTTGATTATGAAAGAAAATTAAAATATATGCTGACTTTACATATGGAAGGATTATAGTTCCACTTGTTCAAAGCATTTTTGACTATATTATACCTTCTAGAATATAGTATGAAAACCCAGGGCAAAGGTAACATTTCAAAAAAGGATATGTCAAATTAATATTCCTTTTTTGTTAACAGAATTATCTTAAGAGAAAAATACTTTGTGAGATTGTGAGTTTGTTTAAATGTGGGAAACAGAAGCCAATAATTTAAGCCTGAAAGGTTTATGCAAATACCTATATTACTGAAGCAAAAGCATTTTGCCTCAATACACATTAAAGAAAATTTATCTTTAATTGGAGATTGTATTGATTTTTAATTAATAATAAAATGCATCATATCTAGTATATTAAAGTATGTTGAGAATATAAGTTTTCTCTGTTTGAATGTTGAATATTATAGAGAAAGATCTACTTTGAGATGTAACATATTTGAAGGGAAAACACCTATTTTTATATTAGTTTATTCCTTCAAGCTCTAGGCAAAACTGAATGTTTTCTCCCAGGAACTTACTCTTGCTCCTTTTGATTATTATTACTTAATATTGTCCAGTTATTAGATCTTCTTCGAGATCTTTTATACTTTCCTTCTCTATGTAATCAGTTACCATGTCCTATCAAGTCATCTTCTTTTTATTTTTTTTTAAGTATAGTTGATTTACAGTGTTGTGTTAGGTTCAGATGTAGAGCAAAGTGATTCATATATTCATATGTATATGAATATATACATGCTCTTTTCAGATTCTTTTCCATTATAGTTTATTACAAGATATTAAATATAGTTCTAAGTTTTCTCTTTTAAAAAGAAAATCCTTCAAAGAATCACAGATTTTTATGTCTTAGAAGAAAATTTCTGTAGTCCAGTTTTTTCAAGACTTATTTAAGTAACAGAACCTTTTCTCTGAATGATACCTGGAAGCCCCCAAATTACCACTCTCACTGTTGCTACTGCTGAGTCTGATTTGGTTGAAGCAAGGGAAGACAGGAAGGTCGTAGACCTCTATCTGTTTGGTCCATTTTTCTTGGCTTGCTGTCACCTTCAAAGGTACTTTATTAAACAAAGGTCCAGAGATTAAGTGTCTTGTCCAAGATTGTTAAGCCAGCTAGTGCAGAGCTGGGATTGGAAATTGTTACAATTTGGTGCCCTTTGGATCCATCACCCATAACTATTGCTATCACCACCAGAGACCTGGCTTACTGCAGTACATTCTTAGCTGTCTTTGGTTTCTCCACTTGTACAGCCTCATCTACAGAACAGAAGGTATTTTGTGTTCCTCGGTACAGCAAGCTCCTATGGCTGTCCACTGACTGTACAATCAAGCCCATCTTTATGGGTTCACTTCAGGCTCCTTGTAAGCCACTTACATTGTTTCCCAATCAAAAGCCACCATACTAGCCTATTTGCTTTCTTCATTGATCATTGAACTATCTCCAAGTCTTTTTTTTTTTTTATATATGCCCCTCTGCCTGAAATGCTGACTTTCCATTGAACATTCAAGGCACAGATCAAGGTCCCCGAAGCCTGTCCTAATTATACAGGTTCATAGTTACTCCTTTTGTCTTTTGGAGGATAGCATGTATTCTGTACCATTATTTTGGCTTTTAAATTTCAAATTGGTAAGGATATGTATTGTCCAGTCAGTAAAAATGTAAGTTCTGCTAGGACATGGACCATAGCTTATTCTGTATGCAATACTGATGCAGTGCTGGGTGAGAACTAACTATGTTTTATGAGTGAATTAAATTGAACTGAGGTGATGAAAAATTCTCCCTGTTCTTGATCACCACACAGGAATCTACTGCAGCCTTTTTCATGTAGCAGATGATAAATATTTCATCCATTTCATCCTTTGTCCTTTCCCACTTTAAAGAATTGAATCTAAAAAGATTTTCTATTTGATCATACCCTGTAACTATGCCATCAACCTAATCATTAAGCATTCCTAGTTGAATATAACATGTCAATAATAATGTAAATATTTTATTGTAAATGCCTATTTCTATAAGTTCTCAGTAAATGTCTTTACACTTACATAGTACAATAAATATGATACCTGTTCAAAAATTTTCATATCTAGCCTTGCTCCTAGAGCAGAGGCTGTCCACACCCCTCTCATATCCAGATGACAAACTCAGGCAGAACTCCAGGATTTGTTTACCTATACACCAACAATTAAAATTCAGAAGGCAGAGTTTTATGAAATGAAAAATAGAGTCAGGTGCTTATTGGTTATTGGTTTGACAGTGAGAAATAGTTTTGATAATTAGGTTATGTGATGAGTATTCTTGATATACTTTTGTTAATGCCTTTCTTAAAAATACGCAAGCTGAAGACTTGTCAATTTATTGAAAGTTTAACAAAAGCAATATATATTAACAATATTGAATATAATTAACAATGTCTTAGTTTTCCCAACTTGTTCTTAGGCTATAGGAAATGATGTTAAATGAAAGCTTAAGAGATATAGTTAATTATTTGATCAGTCTTAGAAAAAACTTTCTGATGTCTCTAATGATAGGTAACAAATCTCTTCACAATTCAGGATGATTTCTGTTTCTTTGCTTTCAACAAAATTGAGGAATGTCTAATTGAGTTGTTAACTCGTGGATCACAAAAGTAATATTTGAAGATGTGCCATTGTGTGGTTTTGGAATATAAAGTAAAAGATGTTCAGAGATGAATATTTCTATAACAAATTTTTCTCCAATTCCATCTACTTATATATGTGAACAAAGATTCTCAGACCTCACAAAAAACACTTTATAATTGTTACTGAACCCAGTCTCATTGTAGCAATAAGTAATATTCATCCACTAAAACATGTATCGAGATAAAAAAATTCTCATCTACTCCATTAATGAAAGAATTTCTAAATTCTTTCTTTTATGTTTAAAATCTATATTATATTGCTTTTGTTAAACTCTATATTAGTAATAATTATAATCATGATTCAGTCTAGGAGGAAATATTCTGGAAAGATGAAACTGCATCAGGAAAAGATTTTCAAGAATGAAAATATTTTACAGAAGATATTCTGTGGGAAAGCTGGAATGGAAACACAAGTTCAAGGAGAATAAAGAATGATACAACATTTCTACAATATCAACAAGTGTTAACGATCAGCTTGTTCATATAAATATATATATTTCAATGCATAGTATTTGGGTATTAATAGCTTTGGTATTTATATATTTTTGATATATTAATTACTCCGTTATTTTAAAATGTCAACTTTACAACATACCAAAAATCAAATCCTTTGCAGCCATGTAAATTTTTCTTATCCAGAAACTCTGTTTTATTACAATCTTTACTGAAATTCTCAATTGAAGTTTATATTCACTCTAAGTGAACATGGTGAAATGTTTGATAATTTAAGATCTTGTAGAAATTCTGGATCATTATTCTAAATGATAAAGTTCATTACATACATTGTATGGAGATATAGAAGATGAAGAAGTCTATATTTGATGTGTGATGGTGGTGGTTTAGTTGCTAAGTCATGTCTGACTCTTGTGACCTCCTCATGGACTGTAGCCCGCCAGGCTCCTCTGTCCATGGGATTTCCCAGGCAAGAATACTGGAGTGGTTGCCATTTCATTCTCCAGTATTTGAGGTATTCTGGCCTCAATTTCTTGCTAAAATTATATATATGTGTATATATATATATACATACACATACATACATACACCTGACTACCCTATTACAGCAACCATGCAAACTTAAGATGAAATAACTTAGGTGTGAATTAACACCTGGTGAATGGTACATAGTTTTTCATCATTATTTTGAAGGGATATATAAGTAAATCTTGGAAACTCCTCTGGCTAAGAAGCACTGTCACACCATCTGCCTTTCTCCAGCCTTATCAGGTGCTTTCCTCTTGTTTACTTTCTTCTTCCGAAGCTCACTGATTCTTTTTTAGTTCTCTGGATGCTTCCAGTTGCTTCCTGCCTAAGGATTTTTCCTCCTTCCTTATCTACTTAATGGCACCACTCTGCCCCCAATACTAACTCGACTACCCTTAGCCAGATGATGTCCGCTCATCCTGAACCAAACTTCAGTGTAAGGTCTTACAGAAGCCTTCTGTAAGTCATTTCTCAAAGGTAGGTTCCCTAGACTCCTCTTTAATACCATAACACCTTTTTTTTTTAAAAAATACCATAACACCTTAATCTTTTCCTGAGTATCTCTTATCCTAGTTAGAATTTTAAAATTTGAGAATATGTATATGTATATATACACACATACATATATACATATGTTGTTTATTTATTTATTTATTGTGAGTCCTTTAGGGCAAGTACCAATTCCATCTTGCGCATGGCTGTATTGCCAAGAGAGTCCAGCACAGAGATGGTGTTAAAGACAGTGAAAAGAAATTATTCATGGCTTTTGTTAAAGATGGTAAGGCAGATTTTATTTAGTTTTGTTGTGACAAATATAGGGGCCACATTGATAGAATTTTGCAGTAGGAACAGAGATTGGGCTCAGCTCTGAATAGAGCATGGGCAAGTGGGAATTTAGGATGGGGGTCAGTGGATGAAAAATCCCTAAGGAAAATATCAAGAGCAAGGTGGAATTCTGGCTACACCTGTATAACAGGAGTCTTATGGAAGATAAGCCAGGGTGATCAGATACCACCTGGTGGTTGGTAGATGATGAAGAACTTTATCAAATATTGGGTGGGTGGGGTGTTCTTGTTAAAATGACTTAGTAGAGTTCTTGTTTAAACGGAATTTTACAAGGAGTACACAGATGAGGCTTCGAGAAGTGTTTGGAAGCCTGACTAAAGTTTGGTCAAGCACAGACTCTGTGTCACTGGGTGCATGGAAGTGACTCAGTGTTTACTGAAATGAATATTTGTTGAATAACAACAGCTTATTCTTTTGTGTGTGTGTGTAATAAAGTTTTATTAAAGTATAAAGGAGATAGAGAAAGCTTCTGACATAGGCATCAGAAGGGGGCAAAAGAGTACCCCTTTGCTAGTGTTAGCAATGGAGTTATATACTCTCCAGTGAATCCAAAGAATGTCTGGAGGTTGTGAAGACCTCACCAGACCTACTCCCATAATTTACATTTTAAGATAACAGAGTTGGCCAGAGGTTTAATCCAAAGATTGTCCTCAGGCAGGATATATCCTTGTAAAGACCAGACCTACTCCCATAATTTATGTTTCAAGATAACAGAATTAGCCAGAGGGTTTAATCCAAAGACTGTCCTCAGGCAGGATACATTATTGTTATATAGTCACTCATAATCCAACAGCTTATTCTTAATGTCTGCGTGTGGTCACAGACACTGGTAGAGTATTATTACTCATTTAAGGAAGAAGAAATTCTGTATTCATGAAAGATCTCAAGAAAACTTCACAAATAATTTCATGGATCCAATAAAGATTGTATACAAAAAGAGACTTTCAAGGTGTTAAAATAATTATTCAGATGTTGACTAGTTCATGTAAATTCTCTGCAACACTTTGAATTCTCTGACAAGCAGTCACCAGAATGGGTTCAGATTTGCAGGAGAATTTTTTTGGGGAAAATGTATGTTAAAGATAAAGGGGAGAAAGCTGGAGTAGGTGGGGAATTCTTCAGACTGTGAGGCAGTTAAGAAACTTTTGAAGGACAGGGAAAAGGAGGAGAATTTGACAGAAAAGTCTCTGAGTTCATTACGTGTCTAATTAAGAGTGTGCCAACCAAATCAATGAAGAGTTCTCCAACCTGTCACCCATCAGAGGAGTTTCATTTCCTACGAGATGGACCTACACTAGGCCCTCTGCCACGTGGAACCAAGACTCGGGAGGGCCCAGGGGAAAGAAAGCATGACCTTGGTGCAGACATGGTGGTGGATACCGAGGGGAGGGGTGCAGCTGGGGCTGTTGATCGACTGTGCTCATGCCAACAGGGGAGCTGACTGGTGCATTCACATGGCATCCACACCCAGAAATTGAGAAGTGCATCATCTCTCCAGCATACTGTAGTTATCTATACACAGTGCTGGGGGCAGGGCCTATATTTTTAAATTTTTATTGATTAGTTTGTAGTTAAATGACATATATGTTCCTCCATGAATTTGACTGAGTTCATTCAATAATGCTACCAAACTTCTTGGCCTAACTTGTGTTTGCCATCAGCTTACTGAATATTCCAGACAACATGGATCTCACTTCTTCATGACCATTTACTGCGTGGAACTGACACGTTGGTCTTTGGTTATTCCAATGTTGGATTAAAGAACAATTTTAAAAAATGAGGAATAGAGATAGGACTTTAGCGAACAGTCCTCACTGTTGTTAAAGTTCTCTGGCACAGCCACTTCCAAAATATTGCAACATATAGGAATTCAAAGGAACAGAAATTCAGAAATATTTAATTATGAAAGCACCTCCAGTTCCAGTGGCTAATCACTACTACCTGGCAGTGAGTTCCACTTTGGAGAAATGTAAAGACCTAGGGATAATAAGCACTTGTAAAGGCTGGGGAAGATCAATTCCTGTCTTCTCCTTAGGGTTTCATCTGTCCTCAGCAGTTACAACTAAGTCATCAATTCCATTTGCCCCTAGAGGAGTTTTGTTAATGGCACTGTTATTATCCTTGTCAAGTCACCCTTGGAAGAACAGTTTGAGGTGTGGTCACCATGGTGATGCCACATGGGTCAACATTCACTGCCATTCTGAGGTGACCCAGACTTCACAGACCTTGATTTTAGGCCAGGCTTGTACTCTCTTTATGTGTAATTATGAATCAATCACATAGAGCACTAATAATCATCAAAACGAGGTCTGATATTAAAATAGCATTGAGGGGTAAAAAGCTCTCAAATTTCCTCTCTCTCTTATTATCTGACCTTCCCTCCCCAGGGCAACTTGGTTTTGAGTGACTGTACACTTGCATGATGGTTTTGCTGGGTGTTGCTTTATTTTTTTTTTCCTTCTCTTCTGATTCTTTACATTAGATACTTGTGGAGTATTAGGATTAGGAAATGCAAGGAATATACATTTTTCATGTATAGTGTCCACCTGTTTTCATCATCAAAGTAATATAAGGACCTCTGGTCAAGATAGGATCAGAAACCTCTCTAATCTCTCTTTGTCTCATGAATTGCCATGGTGATAGGAAGGGAGTAGAATTGGGAAAGGACTAGAACTTATAAATTCCATGTAAAATTTATTTCTGACTTGGACATTGGCTGAGTCCTATTGTAATGGTGAAGAATACCAAATTCTAAAAAAGTCTCCTTGCATCCTCCTAGGACTTCAGAGATTGTGGCTGATGGGGAACAGGTTCTTGCATTTGTAGTGCTGTGTTAGCTTTACCCATACAGCATTTGCCACAAAGAAGGGAAACTGTAATATCCTGTGGTTATTTGAGGGTGTTAATGGTGTCGAGCAAGAATTGTAATGGAGAAGCTCAAATGGAGGACCCCTTTCCCACTACTCTTTCAGCAAGAATGCTGATACCTGAAGAAAGAACGTGCCCTCCAGTGAGAGAGAGACACACACAGAGAAACAGAAACACACACACAGAAAGAGGGACAGAGACAGACAGACAGACACACACACACATGCAGTGAGCTCTAACTATCATGGCCACAACAGTACTGCAGAGCTGACTAGAAGGGAGAGAGACTTTCATGCTAATCAATGGTGTGGATTTAATCCTCAACATGAACAAGTCCGTGGAACAAGAATGAGGGCTATCTGTAGTCAGACACAAGGGGCTCTGGGGAAAGGAGACAGCGCAATGCTGTAGAGAAAGAGGGGAGAAGGGACAGGAATACCTGGGCTCATAGGAGAGGATCTAAGCAGCTGCATCCCAGACACTATTTCTTCATCACTCTGGTTAAGATGGTTTCCTGTGTTCTACAGAGTACCAGTTCTGTTTAGATAGGACACACCAAAAAGAGGATCCATGATCAAATAAATTAGGAGATACTTCCAATCATATCCTCCCAGGTGGAGATGTATAATACACTGTAGAGTTGTGTGAAGTAAAAAAAGCAGTCTAACTTTATTTAAACCCAGTGTTTCTCAAACGTTTTGAATATAAAACCTTATTTAGATATTGATTGTTTATATCTGACAGAAAGCGTGTCCTGTTGAATACATTATGGAAATGCCATGGTAGTGGTTATTCAGTTCAGTTCAGTTCAGTCGTGTCCGACTCTTTGCGACCCCAGGAATCGCAGCACGCCGGGCCTCTGTCCATCACCAACTCCCAGAGTTTACTCAAGCTCATGCCCATCGAGTCGGTGATGCCATCCAGCCATCTCATCCTCTGTCGTCCCCTTCTCCTCCTGCCCCCAATCCCTCCCAGCATCAGGGTCTTTTCCAATGAGTCAACTCTTCGCATCAGGTGGCCAAAGTATTGGAGTTTCAGCTTCAGCATCAGTCCTTCCAATGAACACCCAGGACTTATCTCCTTTAGGATGGACTGGTTGGATCTCCTTGCAGTCCAAGGGACTCTCAAGAGTCTTCTCCAACACCACAGTTCAAAAGCATCAATTCTTCGGTGCTCAGCTTTCTTTATATTCCAACTCTCACATCCATTCCTGACCACTGGAAAAACCATAGCCTTGACTAGACAGACCTTTGTTGGCAAAGTAATGTCTCAGCTTTTTAATATGCTGTCTAGGTTGGTCATAACTTTCCTGCCAAGGAGTAAGCGTCTTTTAATTTCATGGCTGCAATCACCATCTGCAATGATTTTGGAGTCCAAAAAAAATAAAGTCTGACACTGTTACCACTGTTTCTCCATCTATTTGCCATGAAGTGATGGGACCAGATGTCATGGTCTTAGTTTTCTGAATGTTGAGCTTTAAGCCAACTTTTTCACTCTCTTCTTTTAGTTTCATCAAGAGGCTCTTTAGTTCCTCTTCACTTTCTGCCATAAGGGTGGTGTCATCTGCATATCTGAGGTTATTGATATTTCTCCCAGCAATCTTGATTCCAGCTTGTGCTTCTTGCAGCCCAGCGTTTCTCATGATGTACTCTGCATATAAGTTAAATAAGCAGGGATTACCATGTAATAAATGTAGAACAGTGAAAATTGGATATCAGAATCCAGAATTCTTATAAATGTACTCAACTCTAGTGCATCAGGGTCATCTGGAAGTTTGTAAAAAATGCCCATTTCACATCTTACCCTTAATCTAAGAAATCTGAATCCAGATGATCATGTCTTATGATCTGTACTTTAAAATTTTTCCCTGGTGATTCTTATGAGCCAGCCCAGAACCATTCTATGGATCAGCCTTTAGAAACCATGGGCTCAGGGTGTTCCAGGTAAGCTTTTGTTGGCTCTGTGAAGATCAAGTCAGATAACCCATGTAGGTAGTGTTATACACACTGTTGTTATTCAGTCACTGAACTGAATATAGCCTACCTGTACTTCAGAGCCCAAATTCTGGTGCCCAAAGCAAGCAAAACCCAGTAATTTGTCTTCTTTCAGATTTCTGCTTCAACAAAGTTTTTCTGAATGTGTTACCTTTTGTTTTTAAATAAAAACAATACTATTTAAGGAATTGAATGAAGGGTAGATGACAGGATAGCATACAGAATAATTTTACGAATCTGCAGTTCAAGTAGAGAAGGATTTAATCTAGGGGAATACAGACTAAAGTGCCCTTTTAGTATTTTGGTAGAAATGGCACCGATTGTACATGGAGTGAGAGTTGAGTGGAGAGAAACCTGGCCACCTGGAAGAAGCATCACCTGGAAGGTTTCTTGGAGAATCGGCTCCAACAGTCTGCTCCTGAGGATCTTCCATAGACGTCTGCACCATCCTTAGGGCGTAACTTCACTGTTTACTTGAAGGTTTTGAAGCGTGAATGGTGATGGTTCTGATAAGGTGATGGTGGTTGTTTAGTCACTGAGTCGTGTCCGACTCTTTGCGACCCCATGGACTGCAGCACGCCAGGCTTCCCTGTCCTTCACTATCTCCTGGGGTTTGCGCAAACTCATGTCCATTGAATCGGTGCCATCCGACCATCTCATCCTGTTGTACCCTTCTCCTCCGGCCCTCAATCTTTCCCAGCATCAGGGTCTTTTCCAATGAGTTGGCTCTTTGCATCAGGTGGCCAAAGTTTTGCAGCTTCAGCTTCAGCATCAGTCCTTCCAATGAATATTCAGGGTTGATTTCCTTTAGGATTGATTGATTTGATCTCCTTGCTGTCCAAGGGACTCTCAACAGTCTTCTTCAACACCACAATTCCAAAGCATCAGTTCTTTGGTGCTGACCATAGAGTCTTTAAACTTAGCTAAGAAATTATCTTTCCATGGTCAGAAACAACTGTGTCTAGTAATGATTTGATGTTGCCAATGTTTGTTCAGAGTACTGGTGGTTATAGTGAAGTAGGTAGGATTGGAACTTTAAGAAAAACTCCAAAAGTCTAGATTGTTCCTGTGAAATAGATTTATTTTATCATCTAGATTTCTTGGCTCAATGGAGAGGAACACACATTTGCTTGTCTATTCAAAGAAATCTTCCAGGTGATGTTTTCCTGGTGGCCTTCTACATATAATGATTAATTCCAAGGCAGTATACCTAAATTAGAAGACCCCAAACACTGTTAGGTGAGAAGTTTGCCTTTGAAGCAGAAATTGTCCAGGGGAAAAGGAATGTGATATTTTGAGGCAGTGCTTCTGAAATGTGAATGGACATATGAATCACCTGGAATCTTGTTAAAATGCAGATTCTGGTTGAGCAGAGCAGGGGTAGGGCCTGAGATTCTGCATTTCTTGCATGCTCTTGGGTAATACTGACATGTCATGACCCACACTGATGTTCTAAGGTATTTGGAGAGCTATCCTCTTTGGGAGCATATCTGGAAACATAAGAGAACAGTGTATTTATTATACTTCACCCAGAAGCATTCTGAACTAACTGTGTGGAAGTGCAGCTGGACAGTTACACAGAATTAAAAAATGTTTCCTATTTTTCACCTTTGCAACACTTGTGGCTGCCAGTTGAACAAAGCTAGTGCAGCGTGAGTGGCTGCCAGTGGACAATGATGAAAGCAAGATTTACTGAAACAAAGGTTTCTTATAAATAATTTGGAAATACTTTTGGAATCCATTTCTTGGCAATGGAAAGAGAACAATGCAGATCCTTTTATGTGACTGAGTTATACGTGGGAAGTCCTCAGTTGGTGCTTCTGGAATTACTTAATGATGCTATGCTATAAATTTGAGAGGATATTGTACAGAAAATGAAAATCCCAGAGGAAGGAAGCCACGTGGGATCATGCTGTCTTTGCACAGTCAGAGTCATCTAATACAAGGTTTTGTTGGAGAACTGGGTGACACAACCTGTTATACATGAAATGAAGGAATCCACAAAAGAAGTCCATTCTGTTTGGACAAGCATCTGACCAGTCAACCTTTTTTGTGTTTTCTGGTCATATGACCTCCTCTTTTTCTGTGACTCACTTGTCAAGTACATTTTGCCCACACACAGGACTTGTAATAGTCCGAAAGTCAATTATGTTTGTCCCAGCTATAAACTGACTGCAGAGATGACTAAAAACACCATGGAATTGAACCTAGAATAGTAATTTCACTGTTTTTGTTCAATGCTGTATTAGGAGAAAAAAAGATTTTGAGGGCTATCAGATTGGTAAAACTTGTTATGAATTGGTGATAATATAGTGATAATTTATCATGTGTGGAGACAGGGTGGATGCAAGAATTATTTGTATTGTTGTTTTACTGAGTTGTTTTTGTTATTGACTGCACGAAAGAAATTAGTCCTGTGTCATACATATTCACATTTTTTTCATAATTTGCCTTTTTCTTTTGATTTTATTCAGTACCTTTATCCACACATACATTTTGAAATTTGTGTTGCCTTTGTACTACCAAGTTCACCCACTGAAGTGAAGTGAAGTGAAGTGAAAGTCGCTCAGTTGTGTCTGACTCTTTGTGACCCCATGGACTATATAGTCCATGGAATTCTCTAGACCAGAATACTGGAGTGAGTAACCATTTCCTTCTCCAGGGCATCTTCCCAACCCAGGGATCAAACCCAGGTCTCCCACATTGCAGGCAGATTCTTTACCAGCTGAGCCACCAGGGAAGCCTGAAGTGTACAATTCAATAACATTTAGTGAATTCAGAGTTATGCAGGCATAATCTGCTATGATCTGATTTCAGAATATTTCCATCACCCCCAAAACAGTCCTTGTGCCATTTGCAATTATTTTAATTTTTGGTCTCTTTGACAGTTATTTGGGTGGGAGGAGTGGATTAGGAATCCAGCTATTTTTTCTAAATGGCTAGCCTGTTGCTGCAACATTTCTGCCTCACAGACTCTAAATACCACCTTTTATCATTAGCTAAATTTTTATTTATACTTGTGTTTAGGTCAGTATTCTAATCTGTTCCATTCGTTGATGTTTATTAGTCTTGGATGGTCATATTTTTATAAGTGAAAGTAGCTCAGTCGTGTCCAACTCTTTGTGACTCCGAGGACTGTAGCCCACCAGGCTCTTCTGGCCAGGGGATTTCCTAGGCAAGAATACTGGAGTGGGATGCTGTTTCCTTCTTCAGGGGATCTTCCTGACCCCGGGATCTAACCCAAGTCTCCTGCCTCAGAGGCAGATTCTTTACTGTCTGGGCCAGATTAGTGGAAAATTATGATGTTTTAATGGAAAAGGAAATGGCAACCCACTCCAGTATTCTTGCCTGGAGAATCCCATGGACAGAGGAGCCTGGCGGGCTACAGTCCATTGGGTCACAAGAGTTGGACACAACTGAGCAACTAAACCACCACCACCACATGATATTTTAATTGTGGAGGTGCTAGATTTCAGTTAGTCCCTCATTTTTCAGATTTCCCCCAATACCTAGTATGTCTAGTTTTAGATCAGTTGGTCAAATGCTTCCTCCATGCCTTCAAAGCTGCAGATCATGCAGCTTTTTTTTTTTTTTTCACCACATAAACACTGATTTATTAAATACAGTAGAAGTCCATGCTTTATAACTCAGCATTAAATTTCTCACGGAGAAATCAAGGAAAACATTTCCTATCATAGATAGTGATCAACTGTCTTTGTTATCTCCCAAGTAACATTTCATTAAAGAAATCAAGTTAAGTGGGAGCTGTCTTTCTTTACAGATGATGCCTGCGCTTTGGCCATGCAGCTTTTAAGCTTCATTTTTGATGCCTTTTGTCGTAAGATGACTGCCTCTACTACAGCGTATATGTGTATGTGTGTGCATGCTCAGTCATGTCTGAACTTTGCGACCCCATAGACTGTAGCCTTCCAGGCTCCTCTGTCCATGGAATTTTCCAGGTAAGAATACTGGAGTGGATTGCCTCCTCCAGGGGACCTTCCCAACCCAGGGACAGACCCCGTGTCTCTCATATCTCCTGCGTTGGCAGGCGGGATCTTTACCACTGTGCCACCTGGGAAGCCCTCTACTGCGGTTATCACCCCTTAATTCCAGGTAAGGCTAGGGCAACAGATGTTAGCTGACTGGTCTTCTTTTGCAGGGCATTCTGCAGGCCTGGCCCAGTGGCCTGTGTTCCCATTTAGTTGACCCAAACTCTGTCCTGTAGATACTTCTGGTTTCAAGAAAGCTGGGAGATGTAGTTTATCAGCTGTGCAGTTGCCAGCCCAGTAAAAATCAGAATACTGTTCATAAGGAAGGAGAGTAGATATCAGCAGATAACCAACAGTGTACGCCACTTTCCTGTTCTTGCACATTTTTTGCAATGACGGGACCAGAAATGCCTTGTTTTCTTTCTGTTCAGTGTAATATCATTGTGCATTCACACTCTTCAATTCATATCACCATTTTGGTAGGGACCAATTTATATGCAAATATGTGAGCTGAAGCATATGACTGCTCCCGGTAAGAATGATGGTATCTGTTGTCTTTTGGTGTGTACAGTCGTTGGGGAAACCTCAACTTTTCTTTTGTTTTCACATTTTACCCGGTGATATTTATGGCATATGTCTGTCATTTTATTTAATGCACAGGAGTTAGAGATTGTTAATTTGATAGAAATGGGGCAAAGGATATGGGGATGATAAGGGAAGTTTATCAAATATGCACAGCAGCATTTAGCTGTTAAATAGCAATGGTTAGTACTTTGCTGCCCAATACTTTGACTATAAGATATGGTTGAAAACGAAAATGAGCATATAAGTGATGTTCAATAGAAATGTTAATAATCTCTTTAGTGAGCATTATGTTGTCAACATGAACTGCAGTAGCGTACACTAATATTCAGGAAAGCACTCTGTTAGTTTCCTCCACAACCATCCCCTGGGAGCACATGATTTCTCACTACCAGAATTTCTGTTTTGAAAGACACTCTGAGAGCCATTATAGAATTCTCACGTAGTAATAATGCTATTTAATATATTTTTAAAAGATATTTTCAAAGTATGACTCTCATGGGTGGATCTAGGTTTTGCAGGACCTGAAACTTAATTAAAAAGACTTAGGCCTTCTTTAAGAAGAGAATATAAAATAGATGTAAATGTGAAAACTTACTTTGAATGAGAGAAGATAATAAAGACGTTGATAAATTTAAAAAGCTGGCAAATACACAAGTATCACAAAAATCCAGAAAAGTAACATAACATTATGTTTAACATAACCTTTCTAGTACTTTTTACCCCCCAGTTTTTTGTTTTTTTTTTGGCTACACAATATTTGACCATACTCTTCATATGGCAATTATTTTGTAATGTTTTCTATAGAAAGAATAGAACGATAATTTAATCTTTCCTCTGTTGTTCAGTTCAGTCACTCAGTCATGTCTGACTCTTTGCAACCCCATGGACTGCAGCACGCCAGGCCTCCCTGTCCATCACCAACCCCCAGAGTTTACTCAAACCCATGTCCATCGAGTTGGTGATGCCATTCAGCCATCTCATCCTCTGTCGTCTCCTTCTCCTTCCTCCTTCAGTCTTTCCCAGCATCAAGGTCTTTTCAAATGAGTCAGTTCTTCGCATCAGGGGTTCAAAGTATTGGAGTTTCAGTCTCAATATCAGTCTTTCCAATGATTTTTCAGGACTGATTTCCTTTAGGAGGGACTGGTTGCAGTCCAAGGGACTCTCAAGAGTCTTCTCCAACACCACAGTTCAAAAGCATCAATTCTTCAGTGCTCAGCTTTCTTTATAGTCCAACTCACATCCATATTTGACTACTGGAAAACCATAGCCTTGACTATATGGACCTTTGTTGGCAAAGAAAGTCTCTGCTTTTTAGTATGCTGTCTAGGTTGGTCATAGCTTTTCTTCCAAGGAGCAAGCATCTTTTAATTTCATGGCTGCAGTCACCATCTGCGGTGATTTTGGAGCCCCCAAAATAAAGTCTGTTACTGTTTCCATTGTTTTCTCATCTATTTGCCATGAAGTGATGGGACTGGATGCCATGATCTTAGTTTTCTGAATGTTGAGCTTTAAGCCAACCTTTTCATTCTCCTCTTTCACTTTCATCAAGAGGCTCTTCTTCACTTGCAGTTTATTAGAATTTATTTTATAATAGTTAAAAAATGTGTCTTTGACTACTCATTCTTGGTAATGTCATGTAGTATTTAAGGTTCTTGTTAAATTTTGGAAAATCTTTGTTAAACTTCTTTTACATATGAGCTATAAGATCTCATTTTAAGTTTTCTTGTGCATTTAATGAATCTTAAGTGCTTTTTGAAGTGACAGAAAGTGCTCATTGACCCTCATTTACCAGGTCATCAAGCGTTGTCCTAATTTTGCATTATCTGACAGGAGAGAACTTCGCTTTTGACTAGGCGTTGATGAGAACATCGTTTACTTGTTATTTTATATGTCTGATGTTGAAAGGATTGCCACAGACTAGCAGCTGGATCCTTACCTATCATACTGTTTTCCTGCCACTGCCTACAGAATTTCAGTGTCATATGCCATAGGACACAGTCACATCTGAATATAATGACTATACTTGCACCACTGTGCCCTGATGCTGAATTGGCACTTGAGTGGGTGGTGGTGGTATTCCTGGAAACCATTCCCACAAGAGGATAGCTATCCATAACTTGCTTATACAGGAGTTGTCTGTGAACTACATAAATGTATCCCATCAACTCAGATGAAATTTATCCCCAGCTGAACTTATACTTAGGTGAATCCCCAAGAGCCACAGCCCCTCCGGCACTATACAGCATGATGGGAAATGTGAAAGAGCAGAAATTGAGATGGCGAGTCATAATCTTAACCAACTGCACCCAAGATATCTTACTTTTGCAAATTTTACAAATTTTCTGAAAGAGTGAATGTAAGATTCCTTCCCAGGAAATACACTCTGTGGAGGAGTTTTGCATGCAGTGTGTTTATTAGTGAGTGCCTTTAGGGTCAGTACCTGTGGGGTGAAATGGAAGAAGGCAGGTTTGGGCAGAAAGAGAAGTTGAGTTGCCTCTGCTGACTTCATGAAGAACTCTAGAGCCTTCCAGGAGTCCTTGGCCTTTCCAAGTTGTCCAGTTTTTCACTTTCATTATTTATTTAAAGAAATAAAACCATCGTATTGTAAAAGGTTCAAAATATTAAAAAAGAGTACCCAGAGGAAATTCATTCTCCTACCCTTGACCCTCAGTTCCTAGGTACCTTCTCCACCGTTAACCTGTGTTACCACTTCTGTATATGTACTTTCAGAGATATTTGAAGCATGTAAAATCACATTTCATTTTTCTATTTCTTTTTTTCTCCCTTGTATACAGATGGCAGCATACTATACACTAGGTTCTTCATTTTTTTTTTTAACTTGTTTTGAGTTAATTTTAGACTTACAGAAGAGTTGCAAAAATAGTACAGAGTTTCCATATACCTTTATTCAGCTTCCCCTTGTGTTAACATCTTACATAATAGAACAGTCATCAAAAGACACACATTTTCTCTCTTAACTATCGTGGGTGGTTAATTTCTAGTTCTTTTGGGTCTCAGATGAAATGTTACTCCCTCACCAAAGCCTGTTGTATTCAATCACCAACATCTAGCACAATGCCTGAGCTATAGTAGACATTTAATTAATTTATGTTATTCCTATTTTTGCTGATGAGTAATGCTGCTATTAACATCACTGTGCAATATCTCCATCCACAGTTTAGGTTATTTCCACAGGAAACTAACTGAGTTTAAAACTTATGAATATTTTCAAGACTCTCAATACATTGTCGTTCTTGTTTAGTTGCTCAGTTGTGTCTGACCCTTTGCAACCTCATGGACTGTAGCAAATTGATTGAAAATGTATTTGCATTCCATTTTTATTTTCTTCTGTTGCTGCTTACTAAAAAAAAAAATCTCATTTCAGTGAGTAAGCATGTTGCTGTCACACAAGTATTCTTTTACAGTTTTCTCATTCAATATCACATGATATCTATTCTGAAAGGCAATTTTTTTTTTTTTTTTTTGCCAAGACCACAAATGGTTCCCCTAAAGGTTTTTTTAATGCTTCAAATTGAGCTGTCATCTAGTTCACTGATCCAACAAAAGGATGATAATACCTTTATATAAATAATTTAGGAGGATTCCTCCTGTCAAAACAAAAAGTGCCTCTAAAAATAAAAGCAATTCAGAAAAAATACTCTAGCGAGTCCACAAATGATATTTCACACTTATCTAATGCTTTATGTGTGAAAGCCATATCATATATTACAAATAATAAACTATATTTTATTATCACATTCTTAACTCAGGATATTATGTAGCAGTTGAGGGACATGAGTAAGAGAATAAATCTTCTCTTACAGAAAATATGGCAGAAACCAGTCATCAAGATTAAGAGTTTTCTCCAACTGGCCAGTATATTAGCAACCAAATTGGAGTTTGGATATGCTGATGTTTTATATTGAGTCAGATTGCTTGATAACCTTTTTCATGGGTTGACAAACATTTCTGTACGGCCAATAGTATATAGAAAAATGCAGACGTAGTGACAGAGAACAGAATAGTGATTGTCTTGTGTTAGGGGCATAAAAGTGAAAGTGTCAGTTGCTTAGTCATGTCCCACTCTTTGTGACTTCATGGGCTGTAGCCCTCCAGGCCCCTCCATCCATGGAATTCTCCAGGCAAGAATACTGGAGTGGGTAGCCATTCCCTTCTCCAGGAATCTTCCTGGCCCAGGGATTGAATCCAGGTGTCCTGCATTGCAGGCGGATTCTTTACTGTCTGAGCCACCAGGGAATTTGGATGCAGGAGAGAGATCACAGAGGGACACAGGGAAACTTCGGGGCGATGAGTATGTTCACTGTCTTGATTGTGGTGATGGTTTAGGGTGTGTATATGTCAAAACTTCTCAAATTATGCATTTTCAATATATGTAATTGTTATATGTCAATTATACTCCAATAAAGCTATTTTGTTAAAGCAGTAACACCTAAATAAATAGTAAATTACTGTAGAATTAAATCCATGTATCATCACCAAAGTCATGATAATGCTCAACTTTATAATTTGTTGAGTGTTTATGACCCTCCTGGGAATTCTAAGCACTTTGTGTGTTTATGGACATTCAGTTATCACACTAACCATGTGAAACAGTACTATGATGAT
Organism: Cervus elaphus; assembly: GCF_910594005.1. Lineage (NCBI taxonomy): Eukaryota > Metazoa > Chordata > Mammalia > Artiodactyla > Cervidae > Cervus > Cervus elaphus. The sequence continues at coordinate 92,592,888 of NC_057826.1, read as the reverse complement.
CACGTTTTACAGATAAAGAGACTGAAGCATCCAGAGGTTGAGAACTTTAACTGAGGTCATAGAAATAAAAAGTGGTCGATTCAGGATCTGGTTCCAGTGATTTGGCTGTAGAAATTGTGCTTGTAGGATTAGTCATTATAAATGAAAGCCAAGAGAGACCATGTAACTATGGGGCAGAGGAAAGATCCAGAAGTGGGGACAGCCTAGAGTAAGATATGTCACTATCCTAGGCAACCTGATACCTTTGGCCCCTTAAAGCCTATATTTCTTAAAAACAAACAAACAAAAAAAAGCCTTTTATGGGGTTATGAAGAAGCTGATCTTCTATTAATAATAATGTTATACTTTTTCATGTTCTAAATATATATTGATTGTTCAGAAAAATTCATACTTGTTTTAAGTTATCTTTCATTTACCAGTTCTTCCTACTGTGCCTTGTAACCAGTTCTCTAATGATAGCGGTAACAGGATTTGGTGGGAGTCTTATTCATGTTTTAAAGCTATTTTTTCCCACTTGTCTGTGCATCTTGTCTTCCCTTCTGTTCTCTTAGGCTAGCAAGAAATGAAACAAGTTTTTGAGAGGTATATTACTGAACTTAAAATTTCTTTCTTCTTCTCGATAAATAAACTATGCAGTACATCATTTTAGCTCAGCTGTTTCATTAACTTCTAAGCTTCTGTGAGATGACTAATCTCAGGGTTGCTGCCATTAACTGTTGAGCCACACAACTTGTACGTCACAAAAATAAGAAACATGGGTTGGCTCTGGCAAAGAGCATTTTTTCCATCACTCACGGTTACTTTCTCCTTTAGAGGAAGTGGGGCCAAATTACATTTTGCCACTTACGCAAAGAATTGATTCTGGAAGCCTGAGTTAGTGGCACTGTATTTCTGCTTTACTTCAGATCTGTTTTAATGCCCATTATAGCTGGCTGCTGCTTGATAGCCCATGTCTGAATCCACTTCTGGGAATATTTAAATTCTAGCAGTTTGATCAGAATTATAGTCAACAAAATAGGATGGAATAAGACAGAAACATACTGAAATCTATCTGTGAAGATTTCAGGAAGTGAGGAGTCACTGAAGGAAAATTTGCTTGGTGTTTATCCAGCAGCGCTGAAGACCTGGAAGGTACTGCCCTCGGAGTGTGGGCAAATGTGGGCCCTCCACGTTTTTGGTACCTCCAGTTTTGTCCATAACAGGAGCAGCAGGTTAATACGAGGTGAAGGAGAATGTGGTGATCTGTTCAGTTCAAATGAATAGCTTCATTTTCAAGCTCATTAAACACTCTTCCCTCTGTTGTGAGTCTCCTTTAGTCAATAAAGGAAAAAACTCACCCTGAAGAATAACAGCAGTGTGGTGATTGATTTGTTGTCTAATAACTAAGGCTGATTTTACTTATTTGTGGGTGAGATTCAAATTGACTAGCAATGAAGAAAAACACCTGTTAGTTTTTTCACCATTAAAAGCATGCTCAACAACAGTAAAATAATTGCTTTAGGCTTATTCTTGCTCTTCTCTTAGAGATTTGACAGGCTAAATAATGTACCAATTTGTGTCCCATTTATGATTTAGAATAGCAATGGAGCTTCTGACTGGAGAAAGGAGGATATTGATTTATGACTTGGGAAAAAATGGTCAAAATGTTGATGGGCTATCCACATGTATAAACAAATGAACCACTGAGATCCTGATGAGGAGTTGATGCATGTTTAATTGCATGTGGAACACAGGAAGTTTTTGATGACAACTAGAAGACAATAGTGAGAAGGAAGAGGCTGAAGTCTCACTCTTTAGAATTGATTCTACTGAATGATTCTAGATGAAGCACTTCACTTTTTTGTTATCTTGGTGTTTCCATCCAAAAACTACACATTTATAAAGATTGTCTCTGACTTTCTGAGTAAGAATTTCTTGACAGGACTGAACTTGAAATGATCCAAGGACTTACTTGGTTCAAGAATGGTGGGTGCAGATGGCTTGAAATATACAGAATGATTAATGGGGTCATAGGTTATTTTTATTTTCTGTAGTTCCCAAAATATTATCATGAGGAAAAATTAATAAATGTAATTTAACCAAGAAAAATGGACTTAAACCTCGCTGGCTGTATTCCCAACTAAACTTAGCAGAGTCCTCAAGAGCCACAGCCCCTCAGCACTGCACAGCACGATGGGAGACGTGAAGGGGCAGAAGCTGAGATGGAGAGTCAGTAACCTTCACCAATTACAACTAAGATATCCAACTTTTGAAAACCTTACAGATTTGCTGAAAGAATGAATATAAGATTCCTGCCCTGGACACACTCAGAGAAGGAATTTAGCGTGCATTGTGTTTATTACTGAGTGCCCTTGGGGTCAATACCTGTGGATGAAATGGAAGAAGGCAAGATTGGGCAGAAAGAGAAGTTGGGTTGTTTCACTGACTTTACGAAGAACTCTGGGACTAGAATGGTGTTTCCAAGATGTCCAGTTTTTCATTTTCATTAATTTTTTAAAGAGATAAAGCAATTATAAGGTAGAAAATTCAAAATATTCAAGAAGAGTATCCTGAGGAAATTGATTCTCCTACCCTTGACCGTCAGCTCCCCGATACCTTCTCCAGGATTAATCTGTGTTACCAGTTTTGTTTATATACTTCCAGAGATATTTTAACTGTATAAAATCACATTCATATTTCTACTTCTTTTTTCTCCCTTTCATATAAATGGCAGCATGCTATCTATACACAAGAGCAAGTGGGTTCATTACATAACAGAAAGGGAGCAATATGGAGCCCAGAGGTGAGTATTTGACAGTCTTTGCTTTTTATAGGCCCTAAAATCGCTGTTTCAGGTGACGATCCCCCTGTGCCGGGGCCCTTCCTTTCCCTTTCCTATCCTCTTCCTTTTCCCACATGCTCAGCTTTATTTTACTAGTGTGGTGAACTCTGGGGGAGTCATGATTCCTGGCCATGATAGGCTGAATGATGACCCCTAAAGGTATGTAGAGCTTGATCCCTGGAACCTTAAAAGGCAGAAAGATTTTGCAGATGTGACTAAGTTAAGGATGCTGTGATGCGGGAGATCATCCTAGATCATCTGCTGGGCCCTAAATGTAATCATCAGTATTCTTGTAAGAGGGAGGCAGGGAGATTTAAGTCCAGAAGAAGGCGATGTGAAGACAAGCACTCTGTTGGCTTTGGAGATGAAGGCAGGGGCCATGAGCCAAGGAATGCAAAGACTCAGTTCTAGAGGCTATAAAAGAAAGGAGATGAGTTCTTCCTCGGAGACTCTAGAGAGAGAGCAGCCCTGAGACACCTTAATATCAGTCCAATGAAACTGATTTAAGACTTCTAGCCTCCAGAACCGGAGAAGGCAATGGCAACCTACTCCGGTACTCTTGCCTGGAAAATCCCATGGACGGAGGAGCCTGGTAGGCTGCAGTTCATGGGGTCGCTAAGAGTCGGACACGACTGAGCGACGCAGCAGCAGCAGCAGCAGCAGCTTCCAGAACTGTAAGCGCTGAGAATGCATGTGTGCTACATCGAGTACCAATTTGTGCTGATACACTACAACCACAGGGAGTGAATCCACTAGTAATATCCTGAACAGATAGCAGTGGGCTTTTGGAGTCTAGAGAAGGGAAAGGCTTCCCACTCCAGTATTCTGGCCTAGAGAATCCCCTGAGCTATACCATGGGGTTGCAAAGAGTCAGACACGACTGAGTGACTTTCACTTTCGCTTTGGAGTCAGCAGCTTCCTCAAGTCCTTCATCACAACAGGAGCATCCAAAACATAAGCAAACATTTCTCTTGTTAATAAGGATTGATTTTCATGGTGTAACAGCTTTACTGAAAGCTTTCCAACTCCTTGGGAAGGAATGTGATGGAGGGATCTTAAAACCCCACCCTGCCCCAAGGTGAGCTGGACACCCATCATTCCATACCTCATTTATACATTAGTGTTGGTCCTGGCCCAGTTTCTGTGAGGCCAGGTAAGGGTAATGTGCTCTTACCATCTAGTTGCTCTCATTGGCAGCATGGGAAGATGGAGAAGTTGTCAGTTCTGGAACTCATCTTCTCTAGCAGGGCCTCTTTGAGCAAGTGAAAGTTGCTCAGTCATGTCTGACTCTTTGCAATCCTATGGCCTATACAGTCCATGGAATTCTCCAGGCCAGAATATTGGAGTGGGTAGCTGTTTCCTTCTCCAGGGGATCTTCCCAACCAGGGGTCGAACCCAGGTCTCCCTCACTGCAAGTGGATTCTTTACCAGCTGAGCTACTAGGGAAGATCTTAGGGCAAGTTCAGTCAGTTCAGTCGCTCAGTCATGCCGGACTCTTTGCGACCCCATGGACTGCAGTCTTCCCTGTCTATCACCAACTCCAGAGCTTACTCAAACTCATGTCCATCGCGTCATCGCAGTCATGCCATCCACCCATCTCATCCTCTGTCATCCCCCTCTCCTCCCACCTTCAATCTTTCCCAGCATCAGGGTCTTTTCAATTGAGTCAGTTCTTCACATCAGGTGGCCAAAGTATTGGAGTTTCAGCTTCAGCATCAGTCCTTCTGATGAATAATCAGGATTGATTTCCTTTAGCATGGACTAGTTGGATCTCCTTAAAGTCCAAGGGACTCTCAAAAAGTCTTCTCCAACACCAGAGTTCAAAAGCATCAATTCTTTGGCGCTCGGCTTTCTCTATAGTCCAAATCTCATATCTGTACATGACAACTGGGAAAACCATAGCTTTGACTATATGGTCCTTTGTTGGCAAAGTAATGTCTCTGTTTTTTAATATGCTGTCTAGGTTGGTCATAGCTTTTCTTCCAAGGAGCAAGTATCTTTTAATTTCATGGCTGCAGTCACCATCTGCAGTGATTTTGGAGCCCCCCAAAATAAAGTCTGTTACTGTTTCCTTTGTTTCCCCATCTATTTGCCATGAAGTGATGGGACCAGATGCCATGATCTCAGTTTTCTGAATGTTGAGCTTTAAGCCAACTTTTTCACTCTCTTCTTTCACTTTCATCAAGAGGCTCTTTAGTTCTTCACTTTCTGCCATAAGTGTGGTGTCATCTGCATATCTGAGGTTATTGATATTTCTCCTGACAGTATTGATTCCAGCTTGCACTTCATCCAGCCCAGCATTTCGTATGATGTACTCTGCATATAAGTTAAATAAACAGGGTGACAATATACAACCTTGACATACTCCTTTCCTGTTTTGGAACCAGTCTGTTGTTCCACGTCCAGTTCTAACTGTTGCTTCTTGACCTGCATACAGATTTCTCAGGAGGCAGGTAAGGTGGTCTGGTATTCCCATCTCTTTAAGAATTTTCCACAGTTTGTTGTGATCCAGACAGTCAAAGGCTTTGGCGTAGTCAGTAAAACAGAAGTAGATGTTTTTCTGGAACTCTTTTGCTTTTTCGATGATCCAGTAGATGTTGGCAATTTGATCTCTGGTTCCTCTGCCTTTTCTAAATCTAGTTTGAACATCTGGAAGTTCATGGTTCATGTACTGTTAAAGCCTGGCTTGGAGAATTTTGAGCATTACTTAGCTAGCATGTGAGATGAGTGCAGTTGTGTGGTAGTTTAAATATTCTTTGGCATTGTCTTTCTTTGGGACTGGATTGAAAACTGACCTTTTCCAGTCAAGCTTGCTGTCAAATATTTCTTGTGCTTCTCCATTCATGTGAGACAGAAACCTATCATAGCCTCCTTCCCCACTAAGCTGTAATTGGATCTCTTGGTGCCTCTCTCTTCAGAACTCCCAATACTGCCAAATGAGGGTCACCACACAAGAGGTTTTCAAACCCAGGGTGTGCTGGGCCTAACAACACTCAGGATGACTCCAGACTGACCATATTTCTGCCACCAGACAGAGGACAGAAGTGACCTGATTAGATTTATAAATGTGTCTTTGCTTTTAAAAAGCATTCCTTCAGAATCTCTCCTGGGAATCATGGGTAGCATCCCTGGAAAATCTTCTTAATTATGAAGAAACTCAAACTGTGAGGACTTATTAGGTGTGTTAATTGTTCTGACTTCATCAGAGGAAGATGTATCATAGGAAAAAAAATGATTTCCAGCTATTTTTCTTTTAAAGTTACAAACAAGTTCTTGAATATTTATTCTCTCTATTAGTTGGTTTTTGCATCATGTATACCAAATATTCTTGTGTGTCACTCTGTCTTTAGCACCTTGCCTTTCAACTTTGAGTTGCATCAGATTCTAGTCTGGCTTTCACCTAAGGTAGCCAGTGACTGTCTGAGCCTGGTCTCAGTCTCGGCATTGTGTCTGCTCATCCAGTTATTTCAGCGTCCCCAGTGGTGTTCAAGGTGATGGGGCATTCGTTACCCCTGCTAGGTTCCCAGGAGCCCAGAGCACAGAGCCTTCAGATCTCTGATTGCCCTTAGTCATGGTCCTCCTCTTGGTCTCTGTAGAGAGAGTTGAACTTGGCAAATGTGCATTTGGTTCATTTGTAGACGCAACCTGACTGATGTGCTAGGCCTTTAGCACTAGGCTAACTGAGAAAGGGTAATTTTCATGTCTGGATGAATTCAAGGGTAGCAGAGCTACCTTAATTGAATCTCTTATCTGTCCCTACATTTTCTTGCGATTCTTTTAAGTAGTTTAAACATAAGTATCTTTTGCAGTGAGATATGAGATGAAAATTTGAAACAAGGGACCGTGTGTTTTATACATTTGGAATTGGTTCACTGCAAGTGATACACTCCTCAAGGTCTCCAAATATGTTCATTTTGTTGGACAGCTTTCCCCAGGACCCACTGTTTGTGCCATCATAGCCGCAATTCCAGAAAGCCATTTAGAGTAAATCTGCAAACTGTAGTCATCAGATAATTAAAGCTTTCTGCAGAAAGGAGAAGCCAACATCCCAAGTTTAATAAGAAAGATTTCTTGATAGTTTGACCTCTTGTTGAGGCCCCTTTTATTGCTGTTTTAAAAGTGAAAGTCTCTATTGCTGATTCATGTCAATGTATGACAAAACCCACTGGAAAAAAAAAAAAAAGTGAAAGTCACTCAGTTGTGTCTGACTGTTTGCGACCCCATGGCCTATATAGTCCATGGAATTCTCCAGCCCAGAATACTGGAGTGGGTAGCCTTTCCCTTCTCCAGGGGATCTTCCCAACCCAGGGATCAAACCCAGGTCTCCCGCATTGTTAGCAGGTTCTTTACCAGCTGAGCCACAAGGGAAGCCTGATTGTTTTAAAGACCTTAGTTTTAAGAGTGAATACTTTTTAGGGAAATGCACTAAACAGGATGACCGAAGGTAAGTTTACTATAAATATGTCTGAATTTTTTTAAAGGAAATATATCTGCATGTTCATATATACAAATATATGTATATTCTATAAATTGCTAGATGGAAGGCAAGGGAATCACTGAACTCTGACATTTAATAATACAATTTTCTCTCTGTATTGTCCAGTTGGACCCCAGTACCATTAGGAATCATTTTATTTTCCACTTAAGGTTGCTGCCATTCTAAGGCATGGGTTCAGTTCTCTGGGATTTTTCTCTGGGCCTTTGGCTGTGTGTACCTTAACAGAGCTCTGAAAATACTACCCTCCTGGAGCTTATTATTAATCTCTCTTTGTATAACTCACTTCCGGACAGCTCAGCTTTCCTGGTAAGGGACTTGTTTCTGATAAATTGCCTCTTGCCATTAAACTTCCTTGAAATCTCATATTTTATTCTCTTCTATTGATTTAGTCTCTTTCCTGCTCTCTTTGCTCATCCTTGCCCATCATCCTCCACCATTACTAGCTGTGGTAGGGAGATGACTAATACTTAAGAGTAGGTTGAACAATTCAGGTGCAGCATCACTTTGGGGTATATGAGGACCACTCTGTCCTCAGGGAAGAGGTGGGTCTTCAAATGAAGAACCGAAGCTTGTATTGCTCTATTGCTGCGATACATTTGCCCCTGTAGACCCAGGGCCTTGGAATAAACAACAACAATAGTGGTTATGATGCTAGCTGCTTAGGCCAGATTTTCTTAGCTGGAGATGTGTATGCAGGAAGTTCATTAGGAAGAGCTCTCAGAAATAACACTTGTCAGGGATTGAAGGAGGCAAGATTGTGCAGAGAGAAACGTGAAAATAAGATACAATTTCAACAGAAGAGTCCACTGATTTTACCTGGACCTCAGGAGCTGGGATGACCCTTCAGAGTTGTCCTGAATTGAGCAAGAAAGCAGAGAAGTGATAGTCATTATATATTGGTTGATTATTATTACCTAAGAGAAGGGTATTACTATTGTTATTCCTATTTATCAGTTAGGAAATCATGGCCTACTGAGATTAAGAAGCTTGCCTATGGGCACAAGGTTAGTATATAGGAAAAGCAGAGTTTAAACCCAGGGAATACCCTTTTCTGCTTGTCTTGCTTTTAGTTTCCTGGTGACAATCAGTTTTTTAATTGTTTGAATTTCTTAAACTTAAAATGGTGATGTTAACAGTACATCATTTCCCTTCTTGACAAAATATCAGTATGCTTGGGATTAGGTATAGATTTATGTGCTCAGTTCTCCCAGTAGCGTCTCAGTAAGAAGCTGGCCAGTGTATGCTGCTGTGGCAGTTCTGGAGAAAACTGTGAATGTGAATGTGTGTAGAATGTGTTTTCTCTGCAGGAGAGGAAAAGAATTATACCTTGTGTTCCCTCAGCTATAAATCCTGTCTGCACACAATTATAGAAAGAAGTTCAGGTTTACCTCCAAGAAGGCATGACTGAATGTCTACCCAATTCCCATCACAGACCTGTCTTATGGCAATGAGATTCTATGTAATTGAAGGTTTGCTTGTCCTTGCAGTTTTTTTAAGAACTGTTATTGTTATTGCAACTCTCATTTATTCCTGGTAGGAATGTAAAATGGTTGGTACAGCCACTTGGAAAACAGTTTGGCAGTTTCATGCAAAGCTAAATGTAGTCTTGCTATATGACCCAGAAATCACATTCTTAGGTATTTACCCAAATGAACTGAGAATTTCTGTCCACACAAAAACCTGTGCGTGAATGTTTGCAGCACTGTATTTATAATCTCTAAGAGTTGTGTGCAACTAAGATGTCCTTCAGCAGATAAATGGATAAACAAACCGTGATACGTTCATACAATGGAATACTATTCAGTGATGAAAAGAAATGAGCTATTAAGCCACAGAATGACATGGAGGAAACTGACATACATATTGCCAAGTGAAAGAAGCCAGTCTGAAAAGGCTACATCCTGTTTTATTCCAATTATATGACATTTTGGAAAGGCAAAACCAGACAGATGGTGAAAATATTAGTGGTTAGTGAGAGATTAGTGGGGAAATGCAGATTTTAGGGTGGATGGTAAAGCTATTCCATATGATACTATAGTAGTGGATTCATGATATTATGCATTTGTCAAAACCCATAAAATGTTGCAGCACAAATTCTTAATGTATAAAAATTAAGAAAGAATCATTTATAATAGGAGGTCAGGGGATCTCAGCAGAGAATGAAGGCTGGGACAAGAGAATCTGAATGCATTACAAATATTTTATACAGTCTCTCCCAGGTGAGTAAAGGGAAATGAACAGACCTCAGTCACATTGGAAATGAGAGGAGTTTGTAAGATGAATGGCAAAAAGAATTGTCTATGAGTGCTTACTCTAGTGGATGAAGTTGTTTTTCATGGGGGTGCAGGTTAACAATTCTGTTACGACTCTGCATGTATACTAGAATTGAATAATTAAGTATCATCCATGCCGAAGAGTCCCAAATAATTTATGTAAGTACCTTGCCCTAAAACTGGGAGAGCATAACACCCCACTCCTTAAGTGTGGGCTGCGCATAGTGACTTCCTTCCAAAGAGAACAGTGTGGAAAGTGATGGGAGAAAAGAGTGACTTCAGTGGAGAAGCTGGCAAACACTGCTTCAGCCAGGTGATCAAGGTCAGCGTCAGTGGCCATGAGTCCTACTGACAGAATGTACCCCTAATATGATAGGATGAGAATGATGTACCACCTCTGTGATCTTTCTCCCCAAAAGTCTATCTGTGAGAAGCATATCAGACAAATGAAGTGACTTCCTACACTATATCTGATCAGTACACCTCAAACCTGTCAAGATCATCAAAAACAAGGAAAGTCTGAGAAACTGTCTCAGCCAAGAGGGCCTAAAGAGACATGCCGGCTAAAGTCACGTGGTATCCTGGATGGGCTTCTAGACCAGAAGAAGGACATGAAGTAAAAAGTAAGGAAATCTGAATTAACGATGAAAGTGAAAGTGTCAGTCCCTCAGTCAGGTCTGCCACTTTGCCATCCCCGTGGGCTGTAGCCCACCAGGCTCCTCTGTCCATGGAATTGTACAGGCAAGAATACGAGAGTGGGTTGCCATTCCCTACTCCAAGGGATCTCCACAACTCAGGGATCAAACCCGGGTCTCCTGTGTTGCAGGCAGATTTTTTTTTTTTTTTTACCATCTGAGCCACTCTGGATGTTAGTTAATAATACATCAATCACTGGATGGGGTGAAGGTTTTAGAATTATGACTGACAGGAACAAAAAGTATGTTTAACAAGTAATAGGTTAGGAAACCTGGGCAGATAAGAACAAATACCACTTTCTACCACTTTGAGGCTCAATGTCTCTTCCCTCCACATCTCACATGGATTTTCAGGAAGAATTTTATTTTATTTTATTTATTTATTTTTTTTTAGGAAGAATTTTAAATGCCTTATCCTAATATTAAAAATATCTTATGAAAGACCAAGAACACATTAGTTTTTGTAACCTAATAACCTAAGCTTCAAGTTTAAGCTCTCTGGGTAGAGTTCATCCCCCTTCTCGTTCCACTGTGATTCTGTCTTGACATTCTAAAGCCTCAAACTTGATTCTTTTTTTCTTACTTAATTTGTATGGAAGAATTTTCTAAATTGACATGTGGTTCTGCATCATTTCTTTTCACTATGTGAATATACTATGATTTGCCCATTTTGCTGAGGGACATTTGAATTGTTCTGTTTTGGCAACTGTAAATAATACAGTGGTAAATATTCTTGTGTGTGTCTCTTTGTTCACTTTTACAAGAGTTTTTCTAGGCTATGTCCTAGGAGAGAAATAGCTGAGTCAGAGTATGGTGCATTTCTAAATTTTTCTATTGTTAAATTGCTTTCCACTTTATATTCCCATCAACTGTATGAGAATCTTATTTCCTGATCTCCTCAATAACACTTGTTATTATCGGATATTAACAATTTGCTTATCTGATGAGTATGACTGATTATACTTCTTATATTTCTCACACAATGTCAAACTTAGGTGGCAGGTATTATTGTTAACTCCATATTGTAGATGGAGACTGTAAGACTTAGAAAATAATTTGTCCAAGGCCTCACACTTAATAGGGGACAAGAAGTCAGGAATGATCCTGGAGAATCTCAATTCCAAGCTATAACATTTTAGCTAACACTTGACTCAGGCCCGGATGTGTTATTAAAATGGATAAACAATGCAAGAAGTTTTATTTTTCTCTTCATTCTGTACTCTTCCCATAGTCTGCCCTCTCTTCAAACTTCTTTCCACTTATTCTTTTTATCCTTTGTTGCCTTTCTTCATCTTTTCTCTTCCTTCTCTCTCTTAGTCCCTTTCTCCCTCCCTTTCTTCTCTCTGTCCCTATATTTTAAAAAGTGATTTTAGTTGGGTTATCCCACACAGTTATTCATAGATTTGAGAAAATAAAGTGAATAGGTATAATAAAATCTTGAGAGATTAACCAGTTTTCTTACATTGTATGTGATGAAATGACAAATTCACACATTTCAATCAAGATTGAAATGGAAAGAAGCAAAGCTGAATCATTGGCATGTGTGCAATTTGAAAATGACTATTAGCAAAAACTCTCTCTGGAGCAGCTGCTTCTGATACACACCACTTGTCTCCTGTAATTAGAACAGAATTTAAGCTTCCTTAGGAACTGAAGTTATGCCGCAAATTTATAATTAACAATAAAATTTTGAATGGAGAGTTGTCCATTCCCTCCTACCTTAATCTCTCTCTTTAGTTTCTTTGGCAAGTTCTTTTCTTAGCTAAAAAACATTGTCACCTAAACAAGTAATGTGAGCAATATGATTGCAAACCAAAATACAAGCTCAGGGTGCTGTAAACCTGCAGTTGGAAGAGCAATGAAGTAAACTGGACTCAGTCACCGAAGCACCAGGCTCAGCAAAATTCTGGACTTAGAGTTTGTTAGGAAGAAGATACAAGAAGCTGAATCAGAATTTTCACACAGAATGTTATAGTTCATTGTGTTGCTTTTTTCTTACAAGAGGAAGTCTCTCCTGTGTGCCCACATAGCCTCTCTACCTCTTTAGGAGGTTTTTGCCTTCCATGAAGCTTTTTGGTTCATGTGGTTGCTACCATCATATTACAGAAGATCCTTGACAGCAGAGCCCATGGCTCGTTCATCTGTGACACTCGCAGGTATTAGCACCTTGCCTGGCACAAATAGGTACACAATATATGATCACTGAATTATATTAAACTGAATTTAATAAAATAACAAACATCCTGCTTTCTAATTCTGATCATGTCTGTGAAGAACTTGTTCAGAGCTCATGATGAACTGTTAAGATGACAGCAGATCTCTTCATCTCCATAGCCCCAAACTGTGGAAAACAATTCTGTTAATAAAAAAATTAAAGTATCCTAGGTAGGATATTAGGAGTGAGATGTGTTATAGCTTAGCAGGTAACCAATAAAGGCAATTCTGTTTCTTGAGATGCACCTGAAAAAAATAATCTATACCTTGGGTAGGTAGATTTAACCTCGTATGAAACTTTTTCCCCTTAAATCAAGACTTGAGTTTGGGTGGGTGTGAAGGATGAGTTGAAAAGAATACCTTAAAGTTAATTTGAAAGAAAAATGTATAGGAATTCACACACACATAGTTGAAAGAGTAGTAAGGAGTGGAGAGTTTCCAGACAAGGTATTAAAATATATTACAACCTATAGTTAATTTTTAAATAATTTACTTATTTATGCTTGGTTGCTCTGGATCTTTGTGGGTGTGTGTGGGCTTTCTCCAGTTGCCGTGAGTGGGGCTACACTTTGCTGGGGCGCATGGGCTTCTCACGGCGGTGGGTTCTTTTGTTGTGGAGCACAGGCTCTAGGCACATTCAGTAATTGCAGTTCAGGGACTCAGCTGCTCCTGGACATGTGGAAATCTTCCTGCACCAGGGATAGAACCCACGTCCCCTGCATTGGCAGGGGAACTCTTAATCACTGTACCGCTAGGAAAGTCCCACAGTCTATAGTTATTAAAACACAATGGCACTAGGGCAGGAACAAATCAACTTGTTTATCTGTTCACCTATTGATGGACATTTGGATTTCTCCCAATTTGTGCTATTACGAATGGAACTTCTAACAATATTCTTGTACAATTCTTTTAATTCACTCTGATAATCTCTATCTTTTAATTAGAATGTACAGATTATTTATATTTAGTGTGATTATTGATATGGTTGGATTTAAAATTACTATTTGTCACTTTTTTTTTTTAATCTTCTGTGTTCTTTGTTCCTGTCTTTTTTGGGGTTAACTGAGTATTTTATATGGCTTCCCTGGTGGGTCAGTTGGTAAAGAGTCTGCCTGCAATGTGGGAAACCTGGGTTCGATCCTGGATCAGGAAGATCCCCTGGAGAAGGAAATGGCAACCCATTCCAGTACTCTTGCCTGGAGAATTCCGTGGACAGAGTATTTTATAATATTTCATTTATTTCCATTATTGACTTACTAGCTATCCTTGATTGTTTTTAGAGGTTATTTTCTAGTTTAACATGCACATTTTTACTTGTCACCCTCCACTGAGGGGTGGCAGAATTTGTTAGGGGCTTCCCAGGTGGCTCAGCGGTAAAGGATCCACCTGCAATGCAGGAATTACAGGAGACACTGGTCTGATTCCTGGGTCGGGAAGACCCCCTGGAGGAGGGCATGGAAACCCACTGCAGTATTCTTGCTTAGAGAATCCCATGGACAGAGGAGCCCGGTGGGCTGTAGTGCATAGAGATAGGGTCGCCCAGAGTCAGACATGATTGAAGTGACTCAGCACACATACACACAGTTTGCTGCTCTTTCCGCAGTGACGTCAGCAGAAAAATGTGGCTCAGATGGGCTTTGTGTCTTTCCCACTTGACTGAGGGAAGCGCTCTTCTGTCTCTCCCCTGCTTAATCTTTCTCATGAGGACCCTTTGGAGGTCTGCGTGGAAGAATCGCAAGTGAGTATGAACTCCACCTGTGTCTGAAGCTCCCACGAATTCTGTGATATCACACTAGTCCTTACTGGGCCTTTAGCAAGTTGGTAAGAATTTTAGCTGAATTCTTCTTGCCCACTTGTGTTGTGTTCAGTGTCTTTCTCCCACACTCCGCCACAAGTAAGCCAATGTTTTCTACCTCCTTGGAGGCTCCTGTCTTTCCTTGGCTTTCAAACTGCTTCCCTGGCCTTTGATCTCAGCTCTCTGATGAGTTTCTAAAAAGTTGTAAACTAGCAATTCATCCTTTTTTGTTGTTGTTGTCCTTGGGATGAGAATGATACCTTTCCAGCTACTTGCTAGGCAGAAACAAAATTCTCACAATAGAGGAATTTTAATGCAGGAATCTAGAATGGAAAAGCTGAGAAGCCAAATAGTAGGGGTTGGTGAGCAAATCAGAGATTTGCAATGTCAGGAAGCCTAGTCTGGGACATGAAGGGAGGAGGTGTTGTTCCAGTAGCTAGGGTAACCAAGCAGAATCTGAAACCATTGGGGGGGCTTGTCTGGTGGGAGCTGGCACCATAGGGGTAACACAAACACTGCTTGAAATGGTATTTATGACATAGGAGAAGAAAAAAAATACTATCTCTCTTTTCCTCTTGCCATTCAGTTTTCTGACAATGCCACCCATTGGCCAAACCAGCTGTTTTCAACTGACATGACATCATGGAGAATATAACCTGCTGAGATCAAATTACCTCCCTTATTAGATCGAACATAGTAGGTGAAGGATGAAATATAGAATGATGAAATGTTTCCTTCTCCATACTAAGCTTCCTCTATCTTGCAAATGTAGTTATATTGCAGTTTTTGTCTAAATAAATGAGTGCTACAATTTTATGAATATGTATGTACATGTCCATAGCTGAGCCATCAGGGAAGCCCAGTGGTTAAATACATGTGTGCACACCGAGTCACTTCAGTCATGTCTGACTCTGTACAACCCCGTGGACTGTAGCCTGCCAGGCTCCTCTGTCCATGGGATTCTCCAGGCAAGGAAACTGGAGTGGGTTGCCATGCCCTCCTCCAGGGGATATTCCCCACCCAAGGACTGAACCCGTGTCTCGTGTCTCTTGCATTGGCATGGTTAAATACGTATAGCATAGAAGCTACCATCTTGATTGCTTTGAAATGTACACTTCAGTAGTGTTGTGTGCTGGGCTCTGCTTAGTACTCTGTCGTGTCTGACTCTGTGAGCCCACCAGGCTCCTCTGTCTATGGGGATTCTCCAGGCAAGAATACTGGAGTGTGTTGCCATGCCCTCCTCCAGGACATCTTCCCAATGCAGGGATTGAACCCAGGTCTCCCCCATTGCAGGTGGATTCTTTACCAGCTGAGCCACCAGGGAAGCACAAGAATACTGGAGTGGGCAGCCTATCCCTTCTCCAGGGGATCTTCCTGACTCAGGAATCGAAGCGGGGTCTCCTGCATTGCAGGCGGATTCTTTACTGGCTGTGCTACCAGGAAAGCCCTCAGTAGTGTTAAGTGTATCAAATTGTTGTGTAACCAATCTTCAGAACTTTTTCACACTCAGAAACTCCCCCTTTTCCCCTCCCCACAACCCTTGATATCCACCATTCTACTTTCTGTTCCTATGAGTTTGACTACTCTAGATACCTCATGTAAATAGAATTATACAGTATTTGTTTCAGTATAATGTCCTCAAGGTTCACCCGTGTTGTGTCAAAATTTCCTTCCTTTTAAAGACTGGGTAATATTGGATGGTATGTATGTACTGTATTTGTTTGTCTATCCATTCATCATTGTTTATTTGGGTTGCTTCCATTTTTGACTATAGTGAATAATGCCACTATGAGCGTGCATGTACAAATGTCTTTTTGAGACCCTGCTTTCAGTTCTTTTGAATATAGTATCCAGAAGTGAAATTGTGGGTTCATATGGTATTTCTGTCTTTAGTATTTTTTTTGAGGAACCATACTGTTTTCTATAGTGGTTGCACTATTTTACATTCTCATCAACAGTGCACAAGGGTTCCAATTTCCCCACAACCTTGTCACCACTTGTTACTTTCTTTTCCTTCTGGCTGTGCCATGGGGCTTGAGGGATCTGTGTTCCTCAACCAGGGATCAGACCTTGGCCACGGCAGTGAAAGCACCAAGTCCTAATCTCTAGGGAATTCCCAGCACTTGTTGTTTTCTGTTGTCATTTTTATAGCAGCCATCCAAATGGATGTGAGGTGATATCTCATTCTGGTTTTGGCTTGCATTTCCCTAATGATTAGTAATGTTGAGCATCTTTTTATAAGCTTGTTGGATATTTTTACAACCTCTTTGGAGAAGTGTCTATTCAAGTCCTTTGCCCATTTTTAAATTAGGTTTTTTGTTTTTTGTTGTTGGATGGTAGGTATTCTTTATATATTCTCCATGTTAATCCCTTATATCAGATATGTGATTTGCAGATATTTTCTCCTCTTTCATAGGTTGCTTTTTCATTTCACTGATTGACATAAAGAAGTTTTTTGTTTTGATGTAGGCTAGTGATTTATTTTTACTTTTATTGTTTATGCTTTTGGTATGATTCCCCCAAAATCCTTACCAAGTCCAATGTCATGAAACTTTTCATTCTATATTTCCTTCTAAGGATTTTGTAGATTTAAGTCTTACATTTAGGTCTTTGATCCATTTTGAGTTTACTTTTGCATATGGTTTAAGAGTCCAAAACCATTCTTTGTGCATGTCGGTATCCAGTTTTCCCAGTACCATTTGTTGAAAAGACTGTTCTTTCTCCATTGAATGGTCTTGGTACCCTTGTCAAAAATTGTTTGCTGATATATGCTAGGGTTTATTTCTTGGATCTCTATTCTATTTCACTGATCTATATGTCTATCTTTATGCCTATACCACAGTGTTTTGATTACTGTGGCTTTGTAATAAGTTTTGAAGTCTGCAAGTGTGAGACTTTCAATTTTATTCTTCTTTTTCAAGATAGTTTTGGCTATTCAGGATCCCTTGAGATTTCGTATAAGTTTTAGGACAGATTTCCTTTTTTTTTTTTTTTAATTTCTAAAAAACTGCCTTTGGGATTTTGATTTAGATTGCATTAAATCTGTAGATTGTTTGTGTAGTACTGACATTTTAACAGTGTTACTTTTTTACTAACTCACCCCATCCATGCACTCAATTGTGATTGATCTTGCCCAGGCTAGAGAGATCTTCTGATCTCTGGTCTTTTTGCTCTTCTTCATACCTTGTCTGAATGGGCTGGTGGAGTACTCTGGGCATTGAGGTCCTATCTACTTACAAAGACTTTCAATCAATCCTCTTGTTGTTAGTCCAGCCTAAACTGTTGGACTCAGAGATATCTGGCTTATCCAATTCTTGAAAATTCCCAAGGTTCAGTAATTTATCAAGTTTTTGACACATAATTAGCTTACTTATTGGAGTTTCCATTACAGATTCCAGTGTATTTTTCCTCTGGTCTGTTAGGCTATTTTCCACTTATTGTTTTTCAGTATTCAGATTTTGTTGACATTTCTCATATGCTGTAATTATCCTTTATTTTCTTCCCTGTGGATGTATAGTTTTAAATTCCCTTTCCTCTCATTTTAGTAGGATTTCAGAGGCAACAAGGAAAAAATAATTATATTCAATCCACCAAGTTTTCTCACATATTTATGCATTATCACAATGTCACATTATTACATTTTAAATAATGAAAAGAACTTATAAGAAGAAATGATTTTGTTGATAGTTATAGTTAGGCAAATTAGTTTGCTGGCTAATTCAACTTAAAAATAAAATGCTTTACTATTAATAGTAAGATGATGAGAAAAAATGGAAACAGTTGCTTACATTATTAGATATTTACTTTAATTTTCTCTTATTTGACTAATTTATTTCAAGAAAATAAAGAAGGAAAAGATTATAATAATAAAAAAACTTAAAATATTAAGAAAATGCAGAATAAAAATGTGTAGATATTGCTCAATCCCAGATATATAAGTCTAGAATGTCAAGATTAAAAGATGGTTCATTATTTTCCCTCTGTACTCAAGTAAAAATTATTATAAATATTATTTACTTTTTCTTTGTTGTATTCACAGTGCTTTGATGTTTACCATTCGTCAGTCTGAGTCTATAAAGGGGTAAGAAATAACATCGGGGTGGGAGCAGAGCCAAAGGAGAATAGACTAGAGAAAAAGGCTACATAGCTTTGAAGACGCTGAACTCTGACAGGCAAGCAGCTTTTAAAGCTGTCCTTGATATTTTTTTTCTGGCTGCTGTAACTGGCTATGACTTTGGATTGCCTTCCTCTTTTACCGAAAGATCAGCCTATTTGTGAGTGTAAACGTGTCAGTCAGACCATGTTGGGATGTGCAGTGAGGTATTTCCTCTCAGTTTTCTGCGTCCTCCAGATTTTGTATAAAGACTGTCTTATAAATGCCAGTGAAAAGAAGTTCAAGAGAATTCCAACAGATGGCATCAACAGGATGCAGAGGGCAGAGGGCATACAGATGCAGATGCAGAGGAAGAAGGATCCTAGGTACCAGCTGGGAAAGGGGTGTCATGCTCTGAACAGGCCAACATAGCTCCTTCTAAGGGAGACCTCCTTGCCCCTAGCCCACAACAAGAGCACTGGTAGGTATGCTATGATCCCACCCTGGGCACAGCTCATTAGAAGAGGAATTCACTTTGACATAGAACTGAACTGTGGTGATTTAATAGACATTAGCAAATTCTTTGAAACTTCTTTTTTTGAAAGATGGGGTCTGTGTCCCCTCTTTTTGAGTCTAAGCTGATCCTTAGTGATCAGTTAACCTACAGAGTATGGTAGAAATGATATTTATGATTAGGAAGCTAGGTCAAAAAAGGTCATGTATCTTTCACCTGGTTCACTGGAATGGTCACACTAGACTATCACATACCATGTAAAAATTTTATCATCCTGAGGCTGCCATTCTGCAATGAACCCCAAACTATGCATATAGAGAGACCACACAGAGAGCCCCTGAAGCCTCGGAACAAAGAGAGGTGCCTGGCCAGCTACCAGCTGCTTCACTTCTGGTGGTCTTCTAGTTCCAGCCTTCATCTTATTAC
Organism: Cervus elaphus; assembly: GCF_910594005.1. Taxonomy (NCBI): domain Eukaryota; kingdom Metazoa; phylum Chordata; class Mammalia; order Artiodactyla; family Cervidae; genus Cervus; species Cervus elaphus. The sequence continues at coordinate 92,573,559 of NC_057826.1, read as the reverse complement.
AACTGCGTGGACACCCTGGGCCACAACTCTCTAGCTGAGTGCTTCTTAAATTCTCGACCCCCAGAAACAGGAAAGAAAAGAAAATGATGCTTGGTGTTTTAAGCCACTAAAATATATTGTTAACTGACATAGTTATAGACAGTTTACTTATAGTTCCAAAATATTTTTCTAAAATTTACTGGTAGATAACTACCGCAAAGCTTAGTGGTATAAAACACTCTTTTATGCTAATACGCTGTGCTTTGCTTAGTCGCTCAGTCATTTCCTGACTCTTTGAGACCCATAAAGACAGACAGATCCTCTGTCCATGGGGATTCTCCAGGCAAGAATACTGGAGTGAGTTGCCATGCCCTCCTCCAGGGGGTCTTCCCAACCTAGGGAAGACCGGGGTCTCCTGAATTGCAGGTGGATTCTTTACCAGCCGAGCTACCTAGGAAGCCCTGGATACTGTCAATCAAGAATTCAGGCGGGTACAGTAAGGATTTTTTGTCAGTGCTCCATGATATCTGACGCACAAGCTGGAAGACTCAGAGGCTGGGGATGATTGAATGGCTGGGGTCTTGCATCGTGTGGAAGCAGCTCCCTCACACATGTCTGGTGATTGATGCTGGTTGTTGGCTGGAGCGCCTATCTGGCTCCTCTGTGTGGCCTGGGACTTCCTCATAGCATGGTGGCTGGATTCCAAGAGCAGGCTAACAGTTTCTTGAGGCCTGGTCCTGGAAAACTGCACAGTGTCACTTCTATTGTGTCCCACCTCCTAGATTCAAGGGGAAAAGACATACAGTCTCATCGTTGGATGGGAGGGGTGTTCAGGAATTTTGGATACACTTAAATTATCATCGATCACACAACCCATAGTCTAGGTAGTGATCTATAACATGGCCTGGTTCAAAGAGATGAACTGGATTAATTATTTTCTCTTTTTCAAAAATTTAAACTGAGTAATGTAAGGGAATTATATAGTTAGAATTGGGAGGTAGAGATGAAAAGAATAACTTGACAAATAGACAAGGCCAAGGGTAAACCAAGGATATGAAGAAGCAGAAACCATGAGAAGGCAGAACGTTTGTTGACTATAGAGATACAATGAAGAGAGAAGGAGAAATGAAGTAAAATTCATATGCCCTCGGGAGGGGCCACAGTAAGACAGGGGTTGTCTAGAACGGCCTCCTGTCTGGCAGTTCTGTTCAGTTCCAGTTAATGCATTGCTTTTAACAATGGGAGTATCTTTCTTACCCAGTTTTCTAGGTCACAGTTAATAACAGTGTCCTACATGGCAAGAAGATGTGCTGAAATGAATGAGGTTGGGAAACAAGTTTCCTCTTTCCTCAGAGTTGTTACTGACGTGATGATTGAGAAGCACCATTAGAGAGAAATTACTGCGTGAAGTGGTACTGCTGAGTAGTGAGAAAGAGCCACTCTGCTCATCATGTCCACCTGAAGTTGATCATTACAGGCTAGGAAGAGGAGTGGGAAGTGGGCACAAGAAAATAACGTGTTATTTCTAAAGATGGATTGTTTTCAAAGGCATTTTGATATGGCAGTGAATAACCACTAGAGATCTGGTTTTGTCTAACCACAGGGATTATATTTGTAAATAAGGAATGAAAAAAACTTCAAAATATATTTGTTCAATAGGCTTTTCCTGAAATTTGAGAACATTTGCATTATCTGGTATGTATGGTCTCATGACTACTTAGTTCAGTGGCATACGCTTTAAAAAATTTGTTTTATTCAAATATAGTTGATTTACAATGTTACATTAATTTCTGCTGTACAGTAAAGTGATTCAGTTATACACATATATACATTCTTTTTCATAGTGGTTTATCACGGGATACTGAGTGTAGCTCCCTGTGCTATATACAGTAGGACCTTGCTGTTTATCCATTCTGCATGTAATCGTGTGTACCTGCTAACTCCAAACTCCCAATCCACCCCTACCTACCCACTTCCCCCTTGGCAGCAACACATCTGTTCTCTATGTCTATGAGTCTATCATAGATAAGGTCATTTGTGTCATATTTTAGATTTCACATATAAGTGATATCATATGATATTTGTTTTTCTCTTTCTGACTTGTTTTACTTAGTTTGAGAATCTCTAGGTCCGTCCATGTTGCTACAAAGGCATGATGTCTCTTTTTTATGGCTGAGTAGTATTCCATTATAAATATACCACATCCTTCTTTATCCATTTATCTGTTGATGGACATTTAGGTTTCCATATCTTGATTATTGTGAATAGTGCTTCTGGAAACATAGGTGTGCATGTATCTTTTTGAACTACAAGTTTTGTCTGGATGTGTGGGTGATACATACTTTTCAAAGAAATATTTTGCTACCCAAGAAACTAGAGGTTCTCAGAGTACTCTTAAATGGAGTGTTTGGATTTCAGCTACTGCTGTATATTGACCCTCTTATCTAAAGGGATAGTTAGGCACAATGATTATGTTAAATAATTACAATAAGTATTAAATGTTAGTGAGTCATGTGAAAGTATGTAAAAAGTTCAGGAGCTTTTCAAAGAATGATCTTTGCTAGCAGGTGCAACCTTCCCCTGACCTGATTTCAAATTGTTTCTTTACTGTCACAGCAAGAGCAGCTCAACATGTGCAACTTTATTGGCATAATTCTGAGTCTTTGGTCAAAGAGATCTGTAAGAAAAAGACATATATTAGTATTTTCCCCTTGAATAGTTAAGCAGTCATTAAGCTACCACTACTGAAACAGCTTTGACTCCAAGTATATCATCTTCTTATTGGAGAGAGTAAAGAATTCTGAGCTGTGAATAATGCTAATACATGTTGTATGATATGAAGTCAGATTAGGGGAGGGTTGTACCTGCTAAGGGTCATTCTTTGAAAGACTCCTGTGCCTTTTACACATGCTCACCATGACACACTAACATTTAATACTTATTGTAGCTATTTAACCTAGTCATGGTGCCAGAGATATAATTGATCTTTCTCCTGTAGGGGAACATAGAATAACAGTGCTCTAATTTTGTATGTCTCTGTTCTATAATGACAGGCTGTCATTTTCTGTAATTTACCAGAGATGGTGAACAATGTGGGTAGGCTGAATGTAGTTGCTTAGTAACCACCTTTTAAAAGTTTCTTAAGTGTAATTGCCTCTCTGCCAGGGAAACATTGATCCAGCTAATCTGCATTGAACCACTCTCTAAGCAACTCAACATATTAAACACCCTTTGGTTTTTTTTCTTTTATTATTATTATTTTTCATCTATTTTTATTAGTTGGAGGCTAATTACTTTACAATATTGTAGTGGTTTTTGCCATACATTGACATGAATCAGCCATGGATTTACATGTGTTCCCCATCCTGGTCCCCCCTTCCACCTCCCTCCCCATCCCATCCCTCTGAGTCTTCCCAGACCAATGGATAAGAAAGCTATGGTACATATACACAATGGAATATCACCCTCGTGTTTTTCTTTTTTTTTTTTTTTTACCCTCGTGTTTTTAATTTCAAATTATTTGCCTTTTTAAATTCTGTTAAGGTAAGCCACTTTTGTTGTGACCACTATTTGCCTTTGAACAAAATGAGACTTCCAAATGATTGCACATTATCATTTCCTTCATTGTTTTTCTGTATATCTTTTCATCTTGCCTTTTTTAAACAGCTAAGGGTAGAAACTTGTGAAGAATCATGAAAATCTTCAGTTCCATCCCTATTCTGAATAATTCTAGATGATTTCACACACCACCAGTCTTTAACCATGTATCAAAATGTACACCATATGAATGTTCTCTTTGCTTCTGTCCCTCATTACACTTCTCATGGTTAATCAAATGTCTATATTGCTATTTAAGAAAATGTGGCATCTAAGCAGACACCTGGCATATAACTTCAGTTTTTATAGTTGTGTCTACATATGCACACTGACTTGAAGGAGGAAACGCTCCAAAGCTAGAGTTCTGTTAAACATTTATTGTTGGTGTTTCAGGATAATATTTCAAATAATTAATTGCTGCACTATTTCAAGTCCACCTTGTATAGTTGCCCACTTTTTATCATGTGGCAGGAAGAACTCCTATTGATATAGGAATAACTCACAGCTGAGATCAAAGCCGACTTATTCTTTGATTCTGAGTTTGAGGTGATTGTGAGATAGAAGAGACCAGAAATGGATTTGAGGAACTGAAAGAACATGTTTATATTTCTGCCTGTTAATCCCCAAACTCAGTAATTGACATCCAAGCTAGAGGTGAGGAGAGAGTTAGAGAAGGGACAAAGGAAATTAGAGTCAGCGTAGTGACTTCACATCCAAGTGTACGTCCCCACCCTCTCAAATCTTCCTTACATTTCAAGATCACAGAGAGGAGAGTCTCAGGAAAAGTTTGAAACAACTGCAAGCCTCCTACAGAAATCCCTTGGTCCATGCCGTCTCAACAAAATGGCAGAACACTCACATTTCCCATGGGTCCTGGGATTCAGTTATTCCTGGGGCCCCAGCATGGGGACACAGAGGTTAGTGCTGAGTGAGGGCTGATAAGCCATCTGCCAGAAGGGCACTTTACAGGACTGAGAAATAGGAAGGAAGGAAGTGTTAGTCACTCAGTTGTGTCTGATTCTTTGTGACCCCTTGGACTGTAGCCCACCAGGCTCCTCTGTTCATGGGATTCTCTAGGCAAGAGTACTGGAGTGGGCTGCCTTTCCCTTCTCCAGGGAATCTTCCTGACCTAGATATTGAACTGGGGTCTCTTTCATTGCAGGCAGATTCTTTACTGCCTGAGCTAGCAGGGAAGCCCACAGGGTTGAGAAGGTCTTCACAATAAGAATGCTGTTTGCAGTTCCAGCCAAGAACAAGGAGATTGCAGAACTGAACCTGCGCTCTGTCTGAGGAAGCACTGAACACCTCAAACCAGGAGGACAGAGAAGTTACACCCCCAGGGGACATCAGCAGAGACGCAATCTCAGAGAGGTGACATGTAGCCTACCGATATTGTAATGCTTCTGCATAGACTCGGATAGTACCCCAGAGACAGGGGTGGAGGAAGTTCGCCAAGGTTTAACTTGGTAAGTGATTTGATTACAAGTTGGAATTGATCGAGTGAAAAATCACTGCTGGACCAAGAACATCCAGGAACTTGTTGTTTTAAGTTCCCTCCCGTTGTACAGACAGGGAAACAGATTTAATTGTTATACAGATAGAGCAAACATGTTTGTACCCCTGTGTGCTCAGCCTGCTGTTGCGTCAAGATGGCAGAGGCTGGGGGGGTGACGGTGAAGGGGCAGTGTATTGAAGTTTCTGTCCTATATGGAGTAGTTTGGTGCTTTGATTAAGCATAAACAATTTGAAACAGGCAACTAGTTTTCTGTTTGGGGGCAGATTATTTGATTCTACCCAGTTTGATTTTTCTCATCTGCAGAAATATGAAGTGTTCAACTTCATAGGGCTGTTGTGAGGTTATGAGATGAAACATACCACACTTATGGCCCATAGTGTCTAGAATAAAATCACAGTAACATATTCTCTTTTAAAATTTTTATTACAGTTGATTTACAGTGATGTATTAGATTCAAGTGTACACCAAACTGAATCTGTTATACATATACCTGCTTTTTTTTTTAAAGGATTCTTTTCCAAAATAGGCCATTGCTCAGTATTGAGTGGAGTTCCCGTGCGCCATACGGCAGGTTCTTATTAGTCATCTATTTTATACATAGTAATGTGTACATGTTAGTCTCAGTCTTCCAGTTTATCCCCCCACATCCCCTGGTAACCATACTTCTACATCTGTGATTCTACTTCTGTTTTGTGAATAAGTTCATTTGTAACCCTCCGTTTTTTTAGATTCCACGTATAGGCAATATCATATTTGCCTCTTACATCACTCAAGTAAGTATGACGATGTCTAGGTCCATTCATGTTGCTACAAATGGTATTATTTTGTTCTTTTTATGGCTGAGTAATATTCCATTGTACATATGCACCACATCTTCTTTATCTGACAAGGGGTTAATCTCTAAAATATATAAACAGCTCATGTAGCTAAATATCATAAAACAAATAAGCCACTCGAAAAATGGGTGGAAGATCTAAATATCTCTCCAAAGAAGACATACAGATCACCAAAAAGCACATGAAAAGATGCCCAACATCACTAATTAGAGGAATGCAAATCAAAACTACAATGAGGTGCTACCTCACACTGGTCAGAATGGCCATCATCAAAACATCTACAAACAGTGAATGCTGGAGAAGGTGTGAAGAAAAGGGAATCCTCCTATACTATTGGTGGGAATGTAAATTGGTACAGGCACTATGGAGAACAGTATGGAGGTTCCTTAAACAACTACAAATAGAATTAGTACATGACCCAGAGATCCCACTCCTGGGCATATACCCAGAGAAAACCATAATTTGAAAAGATACAGGCACTCCAGCATTCATTGCGGCAGTATTTACAATGGCCAGGACATGTAAGCAACGTAAATGTCCATCAACAGAGAAACAGTATCATATTCTTGACCTCCTCCATCCTCATGCCACCTCCAAGCCCTCCCACCCCTCACTGTAAAAGAAGGTACCACACAGATAGGACTTCTTCCTTGTTCCTGTCTGTGTCCACAGTGTCTGGCACAAAGTAGATGCCCAATAAATAGCTGTTGAATGAGTAATTTAGAAAGGAGTCTGGAGAGATAGCTGAGTGTATTAAAGTGGGTTCTACCTATTGAAAGTGAAAGTCGCTCATTGGTGTCTGACTCTTTGTGACCCCATGGACTATACAGTCCAGGGAATTCTCCAGGCGAGAATACTGGAGTGGGTGGCCTTTCCTTTGTCCAGGGGGTCTTCCCAACCCAGGGATCGAATCCAGGTCTCCTGCATTGCAGGTGGATTCTTTACCAACTAAGCCACAAGGGAAGCCCAGGAATATTGGAGTGGGTAGCCTATCCCTTCTCTATCGGATCTTCCCAACCCAGGAATCAAACCAGGAATCAAACCAGGGTATCCTGCATTGCAGGCAGATTCTTTATCACCTGAGCTATCAGGGAAGCCCTTGGGTAAGTCCCAAATGACTTCAGTGAGGTAAATGAAAGAGCATATGGTTGTGAATGAGTCTCAGGAGAGCAGGTTGTAATTAAAGGAAGGGGGACAGAAAACAATCATGGTCATATGCTCACATATGTATTCAATAGAAAGGGAACATATATCCATGGTGTGCATGGACAAAAAATTCCTGAGCTATTAAATGATACCTTTATATTTTATAAAGTTATCACTGTTATATTTTTCATCCCTTCCCAGTGCTTCAGTGGTAAAGAATCCTCCTACTGATGCAGGAAACGTGGGTTTTATCCCGGGCTTGGGAAGATCTCCTGGAGAAGGAAATGGCAGCCCACTCCAGTATCCTTGCCTGGAGAATTCCATGGACAGAGGAGCCTGGAGTCCACAGTCCATGGGGTTGCAAAGAGTCAGACATGACTGAGCACACTTGCACAACTGTATTTTCCAGCAGTGCTTGCCTGTTTATGGGGCAGCACATGTGTCTGTCTCTACTGTGTGTTTCTGAGCATCTGTAAAATACTTGGACTATATTTTTCAATATGACCTGCTTGTTTTAGATCTCTATTTCTATTTATCTATCCGTCCATCATAGGCAAAATGAGTTTTTCTGTGTTAAAAATGTAAACAATAGAATTTAACCATATCACAAGGTCAGTACTAACACTTCAAGAATCTTTTTTTTAAAAAACTTCTATTGCTTTAAGAAGCTTTCAGAGCTTGAAAAGATGAAGCAAATTTGAAAAGATTTTCATTTGACACTTCAAGACCACTGTAAATTTTTAGAATATAATTAGCCCTTAGACCTGGTTCATTTATAAAATGGGTAATGGAACTGACCTTGGAATAAGAGCAAAATTGTAAAGGATAATGGCATTAGGACATAGTGTACCTTCTTTCTTTCTTCTCCTTTTGTAAAAATATAAAACCCCTAGAAACCAGAGTTTTTATTATTTTATCATAATTGCTAGAAATTATGGGCAATAGTGTTCAAAAGGAATAAAATAAAGAGGTTTAATATCCTTGACATTGTGATGCTGTTTAACAGTTTTTCTTGAAAATCCTCCTTATTTGATTTCCATTTTCTTTGCCATGTAAGGAATGCCCTATGTACAAGTGGTCTGCCCTAATATTATGACAATTCCATCAAGCTATAAATAAGTGCTCTTTTATTTGTGAGAAAAGATCAACTCTTGTGTTTCTTTGAAAATAAATATTTGAATATGTCATCATTGAATAAGGTAGAACAAATGTTTCATGCTTCCGTAAAGATCTTTCTCTGAGATCAGTAGCAGGAAAGAGTTATTTAGGGGAAGCTAATAGAATCCAACTGAGTGGGAAGGATTTGGTCCAGTGATTCTCAAGCCTTAGCATTATGAGAAACACCTGAAGAATTTGTTAAATTGCAAATCTCTAAGCCCTGTACCCAGAGATTTTGATTTACTGGATAGTGTAGTTGACTGAATGGTGATCTCCAAAATGATATATTCACATTCTGTCCCACAGAATCTGTGAATATGACCTTACTTAGTCATCCTGGATTATGAGGGTGGGCCCTAAATCTGTAGGGATAAGGGTCTTTATAAGAGATACACAGAGGAGGAAGAGGCAGGGAGGAGAGACAGCCATGTGAAGGCAGAGGTTAGAGTTTTGTAGCCACAAGCCGAGGAACACCTGGAGCCACGAGAAGCTGAAAGAGGCAAAGTGATTCCTCCCTAGAACCTGGAAGGATCACAGGCTTGCTGCCAGCTCTGTTTCCAAATTCTGGCACTTAGAACTATAAGAGAATAAATTTTTGTTGCTTTACTGTAAACTGTTTCAGCAGCCCTAGGCTACTAAACAGGTGTAGATCAAGAACCTGCATTTCCTACAAGCTGATGCTCAGGTAAGTGGACTGTGATTTGAATAGAACTGATTTAGTAGATGCGGCAAGTTTAAATGAAATAGAAATCCAGTTCAGGGATATTCCATGAAAAGATGAATGCAGTAAATTTAGATCATCAAACTGTTCAGGACAGCTGAAGATGAGCAAGAATGGAACCAAGAAGTTAGCTTGAATTCCTTTTTCTCCTTTTTGATTGTTTCTGCTGCCTTGAGTGTTACATGCTCACAGGAGTCTGTTAACCTCAGGGTATCCTCAGGCCTTGGTTGAACTTCATTTCCTGGATTGGAGCTTCCAGATTAGGTTAGTCTTTGTTGTAACACTATTGCAGTTCTTTGTACTTCTTTGTGGCATTTATCATAGTTATGATTGTCTAATTGTTATAGCCATGCTTTCCGGGAAACAAACTCACTCAGAAGGACAATGCAGATAGTGGAGTGCAGTTTATTACACCGGCGGGCCCGAGGCAAAGTCTCCTCTTAGCCAAGGACCCTGACCAGCATTTGTGAAAATCTTTTATACCCCATGTGTACGTGTCCAAACCCACCAGCCCAAATCCCTTGAGGCTTACAAAGGAAGGGTAAATACAATCACAATAACCCCATCATTCACGTGTTATGTGTTCAAACAGTTAATAATCAATAAGCCCGCGGTTATATTCCAACCAGTTAATAACCAATAAGCCTGTGGTTACATTCCGATAGATACTGTCCGGAGGCAGGGGTGATTAGTGTCTGTTTTCTCTTAGGCAGTGAGTAACCTGGATGTGATCTTCAAGATTCCCCTGCCCAGAGGGGGTCTTATCCTGCCATTGTCATTCCCACAGGCGCTAAGCACAGAGTTCAGAGTCCTTTGGAGAGGCGGCCTAGCACGATCAGCACGGACAGGCCTGAGATGGAGTCCAGGCCCTGAAAATTTCTTCTTCATAATGTCTGTCTTTCTGGAACGTTGTCTATTTTTAAAGGACAGAGGCCACAAAATTCTTACACATGGCTGTACCCCCAGTTCTAACGGAGAGTCTGACACACAGTAGGTATTCAAAAAACTTATCAGTGAAAGGAAGTTGAGCCCTGTCCTAACTAAGGTGGAATTAGAACTTCAGAGATAATTACTCTGAGTAGACATTTGCTGTTTCCCTATTGACTGCAGATTTTTATTAAGCAGGTTTAATAGATAAAATCAGATGTTAGGAGGCCAAAATGATTAAGTACTTCTTTCTGTTGCACAATTATTTACTGAATTATATGCTCTGAATCAAAAGATGGGTTTTATAAATATATTCAAGCCCTGTCCACTCCAATAATTGATGTGATCATGCTTTTCACCTTTGAGGCAAGTTGATTTTCTGTTTCTTTATGTTATACATATGCAAAAAAAGAAGACACTTTCTGGAATGTGTTCATTTTAATAAACACAGAAGACATGTTTTCATTAGGCTTTTAAAGATAGGCTTTGAAACTGCAGCTTCTTATTTTTTTAATCAATAATATGAAATCAACTTTTTGAGTGGGCCATTACTTTTCATTTCTGAGAACAAAATGACCAATTTGTTACCATGACTGCCTAACACTAGTCAGAATTTAATTGTTAAATCCCAGGCTATCACACAGATTGGTATTCAGTTTTGGTCTCGTCACTAGCTTCAATTCTAGCTATGCAAAGTGACCCAGGAAATTTCAGCAGAAATTGTTTTCTCACAGTAGTTCATTCTTCTTCTGTGAAATATCTTTTTTCTTAATCTTTCAAAGTTGACTTTTTTCAGCTTTATTGAGGTGTAACTGATGACTAAAACTGGAATGTATTTAAAGTATACCATGTGACCATTTGATATAAAGGATGCTTCAGTGAGATATCTTAAATGGTTTTTACCAACTAGATAATATTTTATATATTAGCTGCTAGCTGCAGGTAAGTGTAGTTTTGAATTACTATAAAAACTTTGAGCGCAAGTTTTAAATTCGTATCTATCTGAATCGAAAAGCCCAAACTATTCTCATAAGACTATATTTAAAAATAAAATAACTGGTGTAGGCACTTCCACTTCAGGCTAGGTTGTAAAAGTGTGATGTTGTGGTTTATAAGAAATATAAATTTGGCCCATGATTTCTGGCTCATAGGTCCCAAAAATAAGAGCAATAGGAGCATCTTTTGTCGTAACATTTGGTCTCTTGTCCTCACTTTCTGAAATCACTTCAAAGCCATAAAGGAGAAATGGGATCTTGTTACTCACTACCAGCCCCTTTCCACAAAAACTGTGTTTATGTTAATGAGGTGACTTTTGGACCCGCACCTAAGGATGGGAGCTGATGGCCAGGGGGGTCAATCATGGGATTAGAGGGTTGGAACTTTCAGTTGTCCCCCTGCCCTATCTCCTGGGAGGGGATAGAGGCTGGCAATTGAGTTCAATCACCAGTAACCAAAGATTTAATCAATCATGCCTATCTAATGAGTCCTCCATAAAACCCCTGAAGGAATGGTTTGGAGAGCTTCTAGGGTGTCAGACATGGAGATAAGGGGAGATTGGTGAAGAATTGCCAGGGTGTGATGGTAAGTGTTTATCAACCAGGTCTCTGAACAAAGAAAAAACTCCAATTTATACTGTTCATCAATTTCTTATGTAGATACTCCCAACATGGCTGATTTCAAGCTACCAATGTTATATTAATGAACTTGAGGTTGGGTAGAGATGCATGGTGGAACAACATGAAGTAGCATTTCCACAACAGAGACAAAACAGATATAAACTTTTTAAAAAACTTCATTGATGTATAGTTGATTTACAATGTTGTGTTAATATTTACTATTCAGCAAAATGACTTAATTGTACATGTATACTTTCTTTTTCATATTATTTTCCACTAAGGTTTTCTACAGAATATTGAGTATAATCCTGTGCTATACAGAAGGACCTTATTTATCCATACTGTTTATCCATTCTAATGTATTTTTTATCTGCTGACCTCAAACTCCCAATCCATTCCTCCGCTACCCATCTCCCTTGATGATCGTAAGTCTGTTATCTATGTCTGTGAGTCTATTTCTGTTTTGTGGAAAAGTTCTGTAAAATTCATATTTTAGATTCCACATATAACTAATATCTTATGGCATTTGATTTTCTGACTGACTTCACTCATATGACAATCTCTAGTTCATCCATGTTGCTATAAATGGCATTTCATTCTTTTTTATGGCTGAGTAATATTCTATTGTACATACATATCTACCACGTCTTTATTTATCTGTTGATGGACACTTAAGTTGGTCCTATGTCTTGGCTATTGTAAATAGTGCTGCAGTGAGAACTGGGGAGCATGTATGTCTTTGAATTATAGTTTTGTCTAGACATATGGCCAGGAGTGTGATTGCAGAATCATATGGAAACTGTATTTTTAGTTTTTTGAGAAACCGCCATACTGTTTTCTATATTGGTTGCACCAATTTACATTCCTACCAACGGTGTAGGAGGGTTTGCTTTTGTTCACACCATCTCTAGCACTTTTTATTTGTAAGTTTTTGGTGATGGCCATTCTGACCAGTGTGAGGTAGTACCTCATTGTAGTTTTGATTTGCATTTCTCTAAAAATTAGGAATGCTGAACATCTTTTCATGGGTCTGTTGGCTTTCTGTATGGTTTCTTTGAGGAAAGATCTTTTTAGGTCTTTTGCCCAGTTTTTGATTAGGTTGTTTGTTTTTGTTACTGAGTTGTATGAACTGTTTGTATAGTTTGGCAATTAAGCCCTTTCTGGTTGCATCATTGCAAATATTTTCTCCCTTTGCATAGGCTGTCTTTTTTTTTTAAATGGCTTCCTTTGCTGTACAAGAGCTTGTAAGTTTAATTAGACCCCATTTCTATATTTTTCCTTTCATTTTTACTGCCTTGAGAGAGACTGACCTAAGAAAACATTGGTACAATTTATGTTAAAGAGTATTATGCCTATATTCTCTTCTAGGAGTTTTACGATGTCGTGTCTTATATTTAAATCTTTAAGCCATTTTGAACAACAAATATCTTAAGGGCATAGAGAACAAAAAGCTGTAAAACTGGAAAGTTAAGATTTTTGAGTATTGATTGCTTTTGCTTTTAATACTGAAAACGTAGAGGTAAATGTCTTTTTATTTGCAAATAATCTGATTATTTATGTAGAACATTTATGAGGTTCTGGCACCATTTCCCCTCACTTGTGGCTTTTTTAACTTGTCCTTTACCTTCAGCTGCTCTGGTTCGGAAGGGTTTTTATGCCATGTAATGCCTTCACATTTTGAGGTTTTGCTCAACTATTTTGTTGTGACTCACTTGGTGACATTAGTGCCTGAGATATTTTTAAAGACTCATATTCTGATAGTGAAATTATAGCTTATTTACCAAACAAAATTTTGTACCCAGATATCTTTCTGAGCTGAGTGTCACTTTTTCCTATTGTTTTCCAGAACCTCTAATTACATTTCTGTTGATTTATTCTGCTGATTCAATTTGCTTACTAGAGAATCTTTAAAATATATTAATTTTCAATACATGGCTTTCAATTTTCAATACATGGCTAATATAAATTTGGACATACTCAACTTTCTGCCCATTACATAGAGAAAGCAGTTTATAATTAGCCCTAAATAGTATAACTTTGAATTCACAATAATTTGAATTATTTTAAAACAATTTAATGTAATATTCTAAACATCCTATTTACAGTTTCTTATTTTACAAAAGACATGAGAAGCGATATAAAAAACACATTCTGGATAATAATTCATGGTTATGTTTATTAGATAATAAGAGAAAATAAAGGACAAGAGGACCTTCTAGAAAAATTGACTCTGATATTCTTTGCTTTGTTTAGAAATAATGCAAAACTGAGTTTTGTAATGACATCTCTGGTTTCCCAAACCACTGCTTGTTGAGTGCCATTCACTTATTTATTTACCAAACAGAACCTACTGTGTAGCTGCTCAGAGCTCCTTCAGTGAAAGCTGACACAGGTGAGGGTCGGATTCCAGGCTGGATAGTTAGAATCAAGTTTCCCAGAAAGATGGAAATTGACAGCCAAGACAGATCTGTTACATCGACCTTTCTTGGCTGGGAAACTGGGACCTTGAAATAAGGCTGAGGGCCATGTGGGTGGATGTCCCTGGGGAATTTGGCTCTGTGGTCTCCCCTGAAATCTCAGTCCACACTGCTGGAATCCCACCCAGCCTAGTGGCATGCACTAGGGTTCAAAGTTATATTATTTATGGCTAATTATAAACTATTTCCTCAAGAGCCTATCCACCTCCTCTAAGGCTGCCAGGGGTTCAATCCTGGCATAACCCTGCTGTTAAGGGGGGTAAGAAATCACACTCTGAAAGACCAGCGAGAATTAGCTAGTGTGTACCAGCAGGGCCTGGAAAGTCCCCCTAAGAGTCATGAGGTGGGAATCAATTCATAAAATACTTGAATATGAAACTCATCAAGGACTGATTTTTTTTTCTCTGCCATTTATGACAGAGTATTTAAAAACAAAACCAGGAGAGTAATATGAACGCATTTGTTCTCTGAAGTGAGCACTTTGACTCCTGTATGTGGAGTGGGTCAGAGAGGGGCAAAGACTGGAGGGAGGGAATCTCTGTGTTAAACAGTCAGACCAGGAAATACTTGCTCCTGGACTGGAACTACTGAAACAGTTTGCTTAGCAAGACTCACTTAAAAACCTTCTCTTCACTGAGCCCATCAATAGAAGGCTGCTCTGCTGTGATTGAGAGTCATGCTGCTGCGGGTTGAGAAGGGAATTGGAGGTGAGGTCCCAGCGCCCAGGGCTGCTGGTGACAGCATCAAGGGAAGGCAGACTGGGAGCGGCACCTTTCTGCTCCAGGGGCCTGTTCACCAGACCGGCTTCCCAGCAGTTCTGCGCGGCCACAGCTGGTGACAGCGCTCCCTGGCAAGCCTTCTCTGGCTCGTGGCATGGATTGCAAGGTACAGGTTTTGCTTGAGAGATTTCTATCAGAATTCTGAGTTTTCCTCCTTTATTTCTGAGACGATATTTTATTAAGACAAACCTAAAATGGAGCAGCCAAGCAGGCATTTGTTTTCTTGCAAGTTTTAATTAGAAAGAAATGCCAAGCACCTTTGGGAATGTTCCTCCTTAATCCTTCACACCTCTTAAGAGTTTTGTTCTTGGACTACTTTAATAATGTTTCTTTTTAACTCAGGATGAATTCTATTAAAAAAAATCAGATTTGTGTAGTTCCAGCAGTGGTTACTTGTTGTCTCTGCCAAAGGAAATATTTTTTACTGTCTTAGGCTGAGGAAATGAGTTAAATTTCAATCTTTAGCAAGTTTAGTAAATTAGAAAAGTCTGTGCAGTTCACACTACACTCTTTTATCTTAGTTTTTCTGTGTTGCTTCTCTCAATCAAGAAAAAGAAAGAAGAAAGAAAAATAGCTTGTGAAGATCACCATACTAGGATGGCTAGTTTCCTTAAGTAAAGAAGGTAATTTCCCCCTTGTCCGTAAAGAAAATTGTCATGGCTTTTTCCCCATGCCCCGTTAGCAGTGTAGAGTAGCACTTTCCTCAGTGCAGGTTGGAAAAGAAATGAGGGATGCCTGGTAAGAAACTAACGGAGCACAGGCAGGAAGACCACAGGTTCTGTAGATTTCCACTTGCACACCTGCAAAACAGTCCAATAGAAATTCTGAAAACTGATCATGGAAAATACGAAAGGGTGGCCCAGTTTGCCAGGAAGTTGGTCTGTTGTCGGGCAGATGAGACTGAAATGAAGGCTGGACGAAGGTGAATCAAGGCTCTCCACTTGGAGCCCGGGAAGTCGAGGCACACAGTTCTCAGCAGAGCTTCCTCTCCTTCTCTTATTTAGGAGGACGCCTGGCATGGTGGCCTGGCAGCAGGTGACAGAGTGGGGCCTGTGCCCCTGGGACACGCCACCCTGAGGGGGGCCAGGACTGATTTTGTCCCTGGTGTGCGCTGAACACAGACATCTGCCCCCAACAAAGGCCTCATCTGGCTCCTCGTGAGGAAGAACATGCCAGACAAGGGTGCGGGGCATGGCTGCAGCTAATTCCCGGCTGCAGTAAACACGGAACTGAGCGCCAGCCTAAGCACTGTTCTTCCTGTTGTGACTGCCGCTGGCTTTGACTCTGGCTTAGTGACCCAGGCAGTTCAGTATTTACACTCTGAATGGAAAATTATATTAAATCCCAGCCTTATGCTTCACTTTTTATCTGAGCCTGAGAGATCTGGATGAAGATCCAAATAATCTTTGACAGACTCCTTCTCGCTTCCACAACTGAACAAGTACAGATACCTCTTTAAGGATGAGCAAACAGGAAAAATCCATCTGACATGTAAAAAAATTTGCTGTTTTAAAAGAGGGAGCTATGCTGTAGAGCCAAAGCAAGTGCCCTGCAGTTACTGTCCAAAATATAGGAGAAAAATTCAAGTTTTAAATCTATGATCTTCACATGATAGAGAAGAGGTTACTGAGTCTACAAAAATAAACAAGGTGGTCACAAAGAACAATCTGAGGTCAGAAAAAAGGGCGCAGAAGAAAAACGACTGATTATCATGTTTAAAGCCTAAATGAAGATCAGGTTTGGGGTTGCAGAAAATTCAATTCGTGAAGTACATGATAACCCCTGGAATTCATCCAGGATTCAGAGGAACAAAGAGATGAAATGATGTGAAAAAATTTTAAAGGTAAGTAATGAAAGACTAAACAAGAATCTCAGAAAAGGGGAACAGAGTAGGCGTAGGAACAGAAATAATCAGGAAATAGATTAAAAAATTTTCTGGAGCTGAACAAATATTAAACATTAATTGCTTTTAGATTAACAGGTCAACAAGTTCTGGTAAAATTAAATAAGATCAACCCCTAGACATAGCCTGGCAAATATTTTGACTTTCAAAGATTAGAGAAAAATCTATACCTAGTCATAAAAAGTTATTTACGAGGAAGGAAAAACCCCAGGGTTTCTCTACTATCAAATGTTTAAAGATAAAGGAGTAACTGTTACAGACTTCTGAGGGAGAAGGATGTGACACAAAGATTTTACTACATAGGCATTGAGAGAGGAATTGAAAAATAAAATGCTACATTTTAAGAAGATGGAAGGTCATGTGTGCATAAATATTGTTATCAAGTTCTATTAAACATCTACAAAACAGTTACTTTCCTTCTGTTCGCCTTATGGTTCAGTTCAGTTCAGTTCAGTTCAGCCGCTCAGTCGTGTCTGACTCTTTGCGACCCCATGAATCACAGAACGCCAGGCCTCCCTGTCCATCACCAACTCCCGGAGTTTACTCAAACTCATGTCCATCGAGTCGGTGATGCCATCCAGCCATCTCATCCTCTGTCGTCCCCTTCTCCTCCTGTCCCCAAGCCCTCCCAGCCTCAGGGTCTTTTCCAGTGAGTCAACTCTTCGCATGAGGTGGCCAAAGTACTGGAGTTTCAGCTTCAGCATCAGTCCTTCCAATGAACACCCAGGACTGATCTCCTTTAGGATGGACTGGCTGGATCTCCTTGCAGTCCAAGGGACTCTCAAGAGTCTTCTCCAACACCACAGTTCAAAAGCGTCAATTTTTCGGCGCTCAGCTTTCTTCACCAACTTTCACAAACTTTCTTCTCCAACTCTCACATCCATACATGACCACTGGAAAAACCATAGCCTTGACCAGACGGACCTTTTTTGGTCCGTAATGTCTCTGCTTTTTAATATGCTGTCTAGGTTGGTCATAACTTTCCTTCCAAGGAGTAAGTGTCTTTTAATTTCATGGCTGCTGTCACCATCTGTAGTGATTTTGGAGCCCAGAAAAATAAAGTCTGACACTGTTTCCACTGTCTCCCCATCTGTTTCCCATGAGATGATGGGACCAGATGCCATGATCTTAATTTTCTGAATGTTAAGTTTTAAACCAACTTTTTCACTCTCCTCTTTCACTTTCATTAAGAGGCATCTTATGGTAGAGCACAGAAAAGAAGGAAATCTTTTCAATTTATTTAAACAAGTTTAGCATAAGCCTAATGTCAAAATCTGGTGGATATAGCAGAAAAAAATGACAGAATAGCTTCATATAAATATAGATTTTAAAATGTGGGGGAAAAATAAGTAAATTGATTCAGTAGCATAATGTGAAAATAATATGCCAAGTTTAGGTGGGTTTATTTCAGAATTAAAAGGACTGTTTAATATTAGGAAATCTATTCATGCAGTATGCCATCAGAGACCAAAGGAAAAAAAGAGTTTTCAGATAGAGACAAAAAAGGCATTTAATCCAATTCAACTCCAATTTCTGTCTTTAAAATGTTTTTAATGAAGAAGAAATGGAAAGAAGCTTTTTTTTTTTTTAAATAAAAAAAGCAAATCTACTATCATGCCTGATACTGAAGCAATGAAGGGATTGCTATTAATGAGAACAAGACAAGAATTCCTGACAGTACCACTGTCTTTTCTGGGAAGTTTTTATTACAATTATATGAGAAAAAGAGTTAAGAAATATAGATACTGGAAAATAAAAATAAAAATTATTTTTATTTGCAAATACCATTTACCTAGAAAACCTCCCAAAATAAGGGAAAAACTACTTATGGTTACTAATTTTAAAATAAATATAAAAATAAGATTGTTTTGTTATATGCTGC
The DNA here is from genome assembly GCF_910594005.1 of Cervus elaphus. NCBI lineage: Eukaryota > Metazoa > Chordata > Mammalia > Artiodactyla > Cervidae > Cervus > Cervus elaphus. The sequence goes on along the minus strand of NC_057826.1, from coordinate 92,555,022 downwards.
AAACAACCAGTTAGAAATTACAAAGAGAAAATTTAATTCATGATAGAACAAAAACACCAAATAAATAACTTGTAGAAATCTTAATAAGAAATGTGTAGGACCAATATAAGAGCATTTATTAAATTTATTAATAGTAAGAAAAATATCTGAATAAATAAAGAGACATCATGGTTAGAATTGGGAAGAATAAAAATTATGAAGATATACATTCTTCCCAAATTAATTTATACCTCTTGAAGTCAATTCCAATTAAGACCCCAATTTGATTACTTTTATATTCAAACAAAATTATTCTTAAGTTCCTCTGGAAGAGTAGTTTCTAGGAAAAATATAATTGGGAGCAAACCAGATATCAAAATATAATTTTAAAATACAATAATTAAAACATCTATAAACATCTCATTCTCTCTGGAACAAGAAGGTATAGGTGAATTCAAAGAAGAGAACTGGCAAACTAGGAAAATATCATATTTGATAAAAGTATTTTAGAGAAATAAAGCTCATAGGTTTCAAACAGCAGCTAATTTAGAAATAAAAATGATTATGTTAGATTCCTACTTCATTACCATGAAATAAATTCCAGATAGTTAAAATATAGAAATATGAAAAATAAAATCATTAAGAAAATGAGAAAGATATAGATGAACATATAATTTAGTACCAAAGTCAGAAACCAGAGGAGAACATTAGTATATTCTAGCTACCTAAAAATTAAAATTATCTGTTAAAATCATTATGTACAAAACATGAAAGTAATGAAAGCAAAATATGTCATTATCTGTGAAAGAGGTTATAAAACTGGCTTACAATAGGTGCCAATAATAAATAATGTTGAATATATGAATCAATAAGTGGACATGAAAAGCACTCTTAGGAAAAAATAAATAAATAAATAAAAGAAAAGCAGTCTTAGGAAACGATGAGAAAGACAGTAAAGCCCCAGGAGAAGTGAGGACAAAGGGCATGAAAAGCAGTTTCACAAAAGAAATACAAGTGCTTAGCATACATATAAAAATTTCAATAGCATTAGTATAAGATAAATCCAATTAAAATGAGTCACCATTTCTTAACTAAATTGGCAAATATTAGAAATAATCCTAGTACTTTAATCCCATAGATTCATGTATTCTCATACCTGAGATAATATTGTTGTGACATACTCTTTCTAGACATCAGTTTGGGAATATGCATTAAAAGTCTCAAAATATTTGTGTTTATGTTGGAAACAGCCATTTCACTTTTGGAATTTTATCCTAAGGAAAAAAAAATCAGACAATCACAAAGAGTTATTTATGAGGACATTCATTGCAGCATATTTAAAATTGTAAAAAAAAAAAAAAAGGAAGGACCAATTAAATCTCTAATGAACATTTAAAAATGTTTTTGAAGAATATTCGATAAAGTGAGAAAACACAATCTAGATTTGGGTGAAAGGCAAACTGACAGTGTTATGTATTGCTGATACTAATAACTGTCTATAACATCTGTTGTGAGCTTGCTAAATGCCAAGCATCATGCTTATATTGTACCTGAAACATCTGCCTATCCTTCACGGTGTGTAAGTTCAAGTCTTATACCCATTTTGCAGAGGAGAAAAGGTCTGTCTCTTTTTGAGAATCTACTCCCTTTAGTTTCTTTAAACACATCTATGTGATACATAGACTGACAAAATATCCTTTAAAATGCTGTAATGGCAAGAAAATGGGTAATTCTTTTTTTTTTAATATTTTTATTATTTCTCCCAATCAATATGGATTGGTATTATTTCAGAGAGAAAGCTTCAACAATTTTTAAAGCCCCCAGATTAACTTAGCTCAAGCCCTAAACCACTTCCTCCCCTTCCCCAGCACACAGGTTCTTAAACCTACTTTATTTACCTTTTCCTCAGTGAGAATTCTTTCACCACAAGAATTAAAAAATTAAAAAGCAGAGATATTACTTTGCCAATAAAGGTCCATATAGTCAAAGCTATGGATTTTCCAGTAGTCATGCATGGATGTGAGAGTTGGACCATAAAGAAGGCTGAGCACTGAAGAATTGATGCTTTTGAACTGTGGTATTGGTGAAGACTCTTGAGAGTCCCTTGGACTGCAAGGAGATCCAACCAGTCCATCCTAAAGGAAATCAGTCCTGAATATTCATTGGAAGGACTGATGCTGAAGCTAAAATTCCAATACTTTGGCCACCTGATGTGAAGAGCTGACGCACTGGAAAAGACCCAGATGCTGGGAAAGATTGAAGGTGGGAGGAGAAGAGAACCACAGAGGATGAGATGGTTGGATGGCATCACCGACTCAATGGACATGAGCTTGAGCAAGTTCCAGGAGTTGGTGAAGGACAGGGAAGCCTGACATGCTGCAGTCCATGGGATTGCAAAGAGTTGGACATGTCTGAGTGACTGAACAACAACAGCAATGAGAATTCATGTCCATAATTAGTGGTCTTGACATAAGATAATAAATCATTTAGAGCTATTAAACATAAACATAAACCCTACACTGGCCATACCATACATTGTAGTGCCTAAATGAGTGGAGCCAGAGGACTGGGTCCAAATCCTCCCTTGGACTTACCATTCATTTCAACTTAGATAAGTCACCTAATCTGAGGAAATTTTCTCTGTAAAATGAAGAGAAAAGTAGTAGCTTCCTTCTTGTTTACAGTGAATAGTAAATGAGTTAATATGTGTAAAGCATAGTGACTGGCCCATGGTAAATACTAATGTAGCGTGAGGTATTATTTTTATTAGTAAATTTATTAAATCTTGAAAGTACATAATATTATTTTAGAAAAGTTTTCAGCAGACTGAATTGTTACCCGTATATTTCTGGTTTGTTAACTGGGAAATGGCATTCACTAGAGCTGAGCATTGTCTGAACATTCTATTCAAGACATTTTCACAGTGGTATTGTTTACCAGCCACTCCGATAATTGAAGATTCAAGAAAATGAAAATTCTGATTAATAAAGAAATTAGTAAAATCTGGTGCTCAACAAAAGTGAGTTTGGGTGATGCTAAACTTGGAAAGATTAACTCCAGTCTTGGGGCATTTTCCTGGGGAGGACAGACAGAAAAATAACACTCTGACTTAATCATGCTCCACAGGTGTGAGCACAACTTTAGAAACACCAAAGGAGCCATGCGAATGGACTATCTGATTGGCTTTCAGTAGCCTAACAAATGCTTGAGTTTTCTTAATGTGGTAATTTTGGAATGATAAGTGGAACCTGCCAACAATGCCATTTTGCTTGATTGCACTGTAATTGCTTTTATGTCATTGATCTCAAACTGTGCATAATAAGAGACTATTTTAACTCTAATAATAAATAATACACTTTGTTTTTATATGGCTAAATAATATCCTACAGAAGCCACATCCTTACGTTCTAGAATAATGTTTAATATAACCATTCAAGGAGGCCCTGCTTTTTCTGACTGTTCATAGGGTTAATGGACTTGCTTATTCTTATTTCACAATGTAAAACTGGGTTGAGGTGTGCTTGTTGAGTATGTTGCTGCTGCTGCTAAGTCGCTTCAGTCGTGTCCGACTCTGTGTGACCCCATAGACGGCAGCCCACCAGGCTCCCTGTCCCTGGGATTCTCCAGGCAACAACACTGGAGTGGGTTGCCATTTCCTTCTCCAATGCATGAAAGTGAAATGTGAAAGGGAAGTTGCTCAGTCGTGTCTGACTCTTAGCAACCCCATGGACTGCAGCCTACCAGGCTCCTCCGTCCATGGGCTTTTCCAGGCAAGAGTAGTGGAGTGCCATTGCCTTCTCCGGAGTATGTTGCAGACTTAACTAAATAATGAATTTAAAACACATCGTAAAAAAAACTCTATAGAACTCAATAACAACATACTTCATTCTAGTGTGCAAATAGTATTGGATCTTCACAGCACAATTAGTGATAATAATAAAAACCTTTGTGACATTTAAGATGCTAAATAATAATTGAAATTCAAGGCAAAAAAAAACAAGGAAACAATAGAAGAGAGGCTATTTTGAGTGCCCGTAATGCATTTGTGACTCAACATGTGAAGGTTTTACAGGGCTTGTTTATCCTAGAGATGTGACACATACAAGAAATTTAGTGCTCATTGTTCCAAAGCGTGGCTCTTTGTGACAAAGAAAATTATAGGGATTTACCAAGTAAATATTCCTCCTTATCATCCTATCACCCCTGCACCCCCAACCCTAATTAGAGTCTGTCTTTGTTGTTGTTTAGTCCCTGAGTCATGTCCTACTCTTTTGCGACCCCATAGATTGTAGCCCACCAGGCTCCTCTGTCCACAGAATTTTCCAGGCAAGAATACTGGAGTGGGTTGCCTTTTCCTCCTACAGGGGATCTTCCCCACCCAGGGATGAAACACACATCTCCGGCTTGGCAGGCAGATTCTTTACCACTAAGCCACCTGGGAAGCCCTAATTAGAGTCTAGGGATGTCTAATGTTTTGCACTGATGCAAATTCCTCAATTTCTCTGTGTCGACTTAGCTATTAAAATAATATTCACCTCAACTTCTATAGCATTTATTATGTACCAGACACTATTTGGATGCTTTACACTCCTTAACTCATTGAATCCTCAATAAGAACACTACAAAATACATAAATTATTGTCCCCATTTTAAATGTGAAGAAACAGGCAGAAAGTGGGTACATGACTTGCTGAGGTCAAATGGTTAATAAGTAGCAAAGCCAGGAAGTCTGGCTCTCTAAAGATGGGGCTAAGAATACTTGCATCACAGAACTATTCAGAGAATTAATAAGATATCTTATGGAAAGTTCCCAGGATTCCAGAGGGTTTATTCCAATGCCACTTGTGTGTATGTCTATGATTTTTCTGTACTTCTTGTGCGGCTCAGTGCCTGATTATTTATTTCCTTTTAGTTCTCTTGCCCTGTGTTCCACCACTGACCATGGATGTAAAGCATCAATCCTTGGGAGCCGTTTCTCTCCAGACATGGTGCCCAGGTATGTTTCTTTGGGTATCAAACATTGTAGTAGTCAGCGTAGTAATTACAAGGACAACGCAAAATAATAATGGTAGGTGGTAGTGCCTAGAGCAGTTTGCCTCCCTGCTAAACCATCCCAAATAAATATGCATTATTAATTTTCTTTGGAGAAGGAAATGGTCACCCACTCCAGTATTCTTGCCTGGAGAATCCCACAGACAGAGGAGCCTGGTGGGCTACAATCCATGGAGTTGCAAAGAGTTGAACATAACTGAGTGACTAACACACACACATTAATTTTCTAACTACACAAGTACAGCTTAATATCCCATCCTACCAAACTCCCTTTGTTTCTAATTGAATTGCCCCTTCTAAGCCTTACAATAATATAGAAATGCTTTTAATATCGAGATTCGAAAGCTCCTAGTGATAAACTGGTGTTGTCATTGCTGCTGCTGATGCTAATAGCATTTCACATTTTTTTTGGAGGGGTTGCCAGGCATTCTTCTAAGTATCTTACACATTTCTTCATTTACCCTTACAATAGACCTAGAAGGCAGGTAATTTTATTTCCTACTTATTACCCTCTTCTCTTTCTTCCCACTTGCTCTGGAATCACAAAGCTCAAAGTGCGGAGTCAGAGTTTAAGCAAGGGCCTGTCAGACTTGACACGGGGATCTCAGTTCAGTTCAGTCACTCAGTCGTGTCTGACTCTTTGTGACCCCATGAATCGCAGCACGCCAGGCCTCCCTGTCCATCACCAACTCCCAGAGTTTACCCAAACCCATGCCCATTGAGTTGGTGATGCCATCCAACCATCTTGTTCTCTGTCGTCCCCTTCTCCTCCTGCCCTCAATCTTTCCCAGCATCAGGGTCTTTTCAGATGAGTCAGCTCTTCTCATCAGGTGGCCAAAGCATTGGAGTTTCAGCTTCAGCATCAGTCCTTCCAGTGAACACCCAGGACTGATCTCCTTTAGGAAGGACTGGTTGGATTTCCTTGCAGTCCAAGGGATTCTCAAGAGTCTTCTCCAACACCACAGTTCAAAAGCATCAATTCTTCGGTGCTCAGCTTTCTTTATATTCCAACTCTCATATCCATTCCTGACCACTGGAAAAACCATAGCCTTGACTAGATAGATCTTTGTTGACAAAGTAATGTCTCTGCTTTTTAATATGCTGTCTAGGTTGGTCATAACTTTCCTTCCAAGGAGTAAATGTCTTTTAATTTCATGGCTACAATCACCATCTGCAGTGATTTTGGAGCCCCCCAAAATAAAGTCAGCCACTGTTTCCACTGTTTCCCCATCTATTTCCTGTGAAGTGATGGGACCAGATGCCATGATCTTAGTTTTCTGAATGTTGAGCTTTAAGCCAACTTTTTCACTCTCTTCTTTCAGTTTCATCAAGAGGCTCTTTAGTTTCTCTTCACTTTCTGCCATAAGGGTGGTGTCATCTGCATATCTGAGGTTATTGATATTTCTCCCGGGAATCGTGATTCCAGCTTGTGCTTCCTCCAGCCCAGTGTTTCTCCTAATGTACTCTGCATATAAGTGAAATAAGCAGGGTGACAATATACAGCCTTGACGTACTCCTTTCCCTATTTGGAACCAGTCTGTTGTTCCATGTCCAGTTCTAACTGCTGCTTCCTGACCTGCATATAGGTTTCTCAAGAGGCAGGTCAGGTGGTCTGGTATTCCCATTTGTTTCAGAATTTTCCACAGTCAAAGACTTTGGCATAGTCAATAAAGCAGAAGTAGATGTCTTTCTGGAACTCTCTTGCTTTTTCAATGATCCAGCGGATGTTGGCAGTTTGATCTCTGGTTCCTCTGCCTTTCCTAAATCCAGCTTGAACATTTGGAAGCTCACGGTTCACGGGACTCTCAGGCACAGTTTATTCTGGAGCCCTAGCACACCTTCTTGGAGCAGTGCCTTGTGGGTATCTACACGTAGTGAGTGTTCTCTGTTCCAAGACCAAAGCAAGTGCAAGTGTGGCTGCAGGAATGGTTGGTGGACAAAGAGTCCTGCATCTCCCAATCTTGCTTTTGGTTACAATTAGATAGTACACCATACAAATTCTGACTCAGTGCCCTGGGTTGCAGATTTCTCTTGTTTATTGCAAGGCACTCTCAAATAAAGGCTCTTAAACAAGCTGTATTTATAATAGTGTTTGCTCACTCTCACTGGTAAAGAAAGCAGAATTTCACGTATAGATAGCTGCCAATCTGTTGCAGTGTGTTTTTTCATGGCTGGTCCAAGAAAAGTTGAAACTTAAATGTGACTTGACTTTTTTTTCCCTCGCTGGGAGTTTGACTAGCAGAATATCTGAAGCGAAGAGCCAGCTTAAACGACCTTGTAGAGTCCTTTTTGACCTATGACTGTGGGCATTCGTGACCACTTTTTTGGAGACTTCAGTAAATCCTTAGAGAAAGTAATGTTCATTTTCAGTGTGTGCTTCTCTTCCCTGCCTTGGCCTCCGTCATCACTGTTCTTACACTCCTGCTCTGTTTAAGCGATAAGTCAGGCAGGCAGCAGCACTGCTGTGTTTTCACTGGGATGTCAGGGTGAGCTGTGTTCTCTGCCCAACACTCCAGAGCCTTCGTTAGGGGACACTTCTGTGAACACCTCTTCCTGGCCTTCTGCCACAACAATCTCTCACATTGGTGTTTGGCCCCTCAAATTTTATCAGGTTCTTTAAACATTGTATTTTATGTTATGAAAATTTAAAACTTTAAAAGAAAACAGATAAAAATCAAAACCTCTTTTTGTGCAAAGATAATTCATGATTAAGAGACATTTTCATAAGACTTGATGTTCATAAATCTGTGTCCCTCACTTAATTCCTGGAACCCTTGAAATCCACAGACTTTCTCAGAAGACAGATGGAGCTTGGAACATTTGCATTTCCTGTGTAACAACTGCTCTGAGGTGTTCCTTTTGCAGGGAAATCTCCCATTGTGCTAGCTCCTCAGCCTGTTCTGTGTCCTCTCTTCTTATTCCATCCCTTTGTTTCCCCCTTTTTCTTGCAACTCCCACCTTCTCCACTTATATCAATCACCTCCTCTGAGTCCTTTTTTATTCCCTGCATTCTTGTCACTTTCTGAGCCTACCTTTCTCTTCTGCTTGACCTTTGCCCTCTGCCCTCTGCCCCTGGTAATTCCACTTCTGTTTCTGGCTTTAAAGTTATTAACTGGCAGGAAATGGAAGAGCAGAGAAAATCAGCCTGTGCTAACAAGTGATCTGAATAATACAACATATTTAAAGAAATATGGAGCCCCTGATGGCTCAGATGGTAAAGAGCCTGCCTGCAGTGCAGGTTCGATTCCCTGGGTTGGGAAAATCCCTGGAGAAGAAAAGAGCAACCCACTCCATTATTCTTGCCTGGAGAATCCCATGGATGGAGGAGCCTGACAGGCTATAGTCCATGAGGTCACTAAGAGTCAGACACGACTGAGTGACTTCACTTTCACTTTCTTTGATAACACTGTGCTCAAGAGGGAGGGAATAGAGCTCTAGAAGTTAGCGAGTCTTAATAAGAGAAAAGAAAGATTAAAAATGAGTGGGTCATTGCTCAAAGATGAAAATTATTAACTGCCTTCTTGGAGAAGGCAATGGCACCCCACTCCAGTACTCTTTTTTTTTTTTTTGGGTTTTGTCATACATTGATATGAATCAGCCATAGATTTACACGTATTCCCCATCCCGATCCCCCCTCCCACCTCCCTCTCCACCCGATTCCTCTGGGTCTTCCCAGTGCACCAGGCCCGAGCACTTGTCTCATGCATCCAACCTGGGCTGGTGATCTGTTTCACCATAGATAGTATAGATGCTGTTCTTTTGAAACATCCCACCCTCACCTTCTCCCACAGAGTTCAAAAGTCTGTTCTGTACTTCTGTGTCTCTTTTTCTGTTTTGCATATAGGGTTATCATTACCATCTTTCTAAATTCCATATATATGTGTTAGTATGCTGTAATGTTCTTTATCTTTCTGGCTTACTTCACTCTGTATAATGGGCTCCAGTTTCATCCATCTCATTAGGACTGATTCAAATGAATTCTTTTTAATGGCTGAGTAATATTCCATGGTGTATATGTACCACAGCTTCCTTATCCATTCATCTGCGGATGGGCATCTAGGTTGCTTCCATGTCCTGGCTATTATAAACAGTGCTGCAATGAACATTGGGGTGCACGTGTCTCTTTCAGATCTGGTTTCCTCAGTGTGTATGCCCAGAAGTGGGATTGCTGGGTCATATGGCAGTTCTATTTCCAGTTTTTTAAGAAATCTCCACACTGTTCTCCATAGTGGCTGTACTAGTTTGCATTCCCACCAACAGTGTAAGAGGGTTCCCTTTTCTCCACACCCTCTCCAGCATTTATTGCTTGTAGACTTTTGGATAGCAGCCATCCTGACTGGCGTGTAATGGTACCTCATTGTGGTTTTGATTTGCATTTCTCTGATAATGAGTGATGTTGAGCACCTTTTCATGTGTTTGTTAGCCATCTGTATGTCTTCTTTGGAGAAATGTCTGTTTAGTTCTTTGGCCCATTTTTTGATTGGGTCATTTATTTTTCCGGAAAAAAATATGGAACGCTTCACGAATTTGCATGTCATCCTTGCGCAGGGGCCATGCTAATCTTCTCTGTATCGTTCCAATTTTAGTATATGTGCTGCCGAAGCAAGCACCCCACTCCAGTACTCTTGCCTGGAGAATCCCATGGACGGAGGAGCCTGGTGGGCTGCAGTCCATGGGGTCGCTAAGAGTCAGACACGACTGAGCGACTTCACTTTCACGTTTCACTTTCACGCATTGGAGAAGGAAATGGCAACCCATTACAGTGTTGTTGCCTGGAGAGTCCCAGGGACGGGGGAGCCTGTTGGGCTGCCTTCTATGGGGTCACACAGAGTCGGACACGACTGAAGTGGCTTAGCAGCAGCAGCCTTCTTTCTCCAGGTGGCCAACATTTTACAGCTGTACTGTTTGCTCAGTTGTTTGTTGTCGTTTAGTCACTCAGTCGTGTCCGACTCTTTGAGACCTCATGGACTGTAGCCCGCCAGGCTCCTGGGTCTATGGGATTCTCCAGGCAAGAATACTGAAGTGGACTGTCATTTCCTTCTCCAGGGAATCTTCCAACCAGGGGGTCAAGCTTGCATCTCCTGCTTGGCAGGTGGATTCTTTACCACTGAGCCACCAGGGAAGCCTATTTACTCAGTAAATTCTTTTAAAAACACTTGCATATGTGGGCTATCTTATCATAAGCTTCTGCTTCTAAGATTTCTAAGGTGTTAATTCTTCAAAATTTATTTTATTTCCTACACATCTCCTAGGAAATGGAGCTTCCAAATATTCTCTGTGAGTCTTCAGGACTGGTCCCCTGTCTTCTCCTGCAAACTCACAGCAAGTACCACACTGATCCCCTCCGAGAGGTGTGGAATGAGGGAGGCCCTTGGTCTTGTCTTTATTTGTATCATCCAGTGGAGTATGTTATTATTTCCCAGCTTATATAATCTTTAGTTATTTCCTCTTTATAAGACATGAATATGTATGTGTTCCGAACCAGACCAACTTATTTTGAACCTTTGGGGAGGCTGTAGGTGATTAACGGGTAGTTTTTGCTTTGACAAAATCTCCTTAAGGCTAGTTCACAAATCTTAGAGATCATAAGATACGAAAAGATGATGGCACCTCAAGCCTTCCTCTTAAACATGATGGCATGAGCACATTAGTTCTTCTCAACTCCCTCTCCTACTAAAATAGCAATTAAAGGATAAACAAAGGTGAAGAACCACAGAGATGCTGAGAATGGAAGAAATTATGGCAGCAGATGAGAGATAATGAATACAATTTTGGAATAAGGAAGGCAAATGGATAAATGTAAAAAAAGGTAGCCTGCCAGAGAAAGCTGAAACTTGTGACGCTGTAGAGGGGAAATCAATAAGGAGAAAGTAATTTTTACATCACCGAACCCTAGAAAATTTCGGGAATTAGAGACACCAGATATTCCTAAAGGTGAGACTACAGGGCAGAACTCCAAACAGAAAACTAGTTGAAAGCCTTTTGAAGAGTCAGCTAGATTTCCAGGTTCTTTCTTCCAACCCACTCAGCTAATCAGTAAGCACGCTCAGCCAATTCTGCCCATAGCAGAAGGCTGGATGTTCACTGTCTTTGAGATATTGAGCCATATGAAGTCAGGTGTCAAGGAGACCAAGCATAGATGGGTACAGTGGTGTGGCACTGTACTGAAAATAAGGCGAGGGAATTAAATGAAAATCCATAAGCTGAGGGATGAGACCCATCCCCAGTCTCTTCTTCTTGGCTCTGAGAGTGCTATACCTCTTAGACAGAAGATTGGAGCAGTTCCATTTGCGGTTATCCAAAAAAACCCAAGAATATTAATTCAAAAAGATACATGCATCCCAATGTTCATAGCAGCATTATGTACAATCGCCAAGACATTGAAGCAACCTAAATGCCCATCAACAGATGAATGGATAAAGAAGGTGTGATATTTACATACAGTGTGCTGTGCTTAGGTGCTCAGTCATGGCCAGCTCTCTGAGACCCCATGGAGTGTAGCCCGCCAGGCTCTTTTGTCCATGGGGATTCTCCAGGCAAGAATACTGGAGTGGGTTGCCATGCCCTCCTCCAGGGAATCTACCCAACCCAGGGATCGAATCCAGGTCTCCCACATTTCAGGCAGGTTCTTTACCCTCTGAACCAACAGGTAAGCCCATGAATACTGGAGTGGGTATCCTATCCCTTCTCCAGGGGAACTTCTCAACCCAGGAATCGAGCTGGGGTTTCCTGCATTGCAGATGGATTCTTTACCAACTGAGCTACCAGGGAAGCCCATTTATATACAATGGAATAGTAGACATCCAAAGGTTGTATAAAAATGTTTTTTAAAAATTTAAAGGATGTTTATTTGGCAAGCCAACTTAGAAGCTAGAGAGAGATTCTGCCTCCAGGACAGAAGGCAGTGGATTTGTTTCCTGACTAGTAGAATAAATATAAGGTCTCCCTCCAGGACAAAGTGTAAGCTGATTTTCTAGTTACCCCATTTAAAGGATAGGGTTTCCTTTTTTTTTTCCCCACAACCTGTGGCAATATAACATTGTTAATCAACTGTGCTCCAGTATAAAATAAAAATATAAAAAATCTAGTAACTTCATTCAAAACTTTAAAAATAAACATGACAACCTTTGATTATATTCATTAAATAATAAAATAAAATAAAGGGTTTCCTAAACTCAGGGTTCTTTGGCTGTGATGCAAACCTACTCTGTGTTCCGTATCACCCTGTAGGATTTGGGGAGCAAGAAACGTCCCTGTGAACATGAAGTTCATGCTGCCCACTGGGCCATGAGCAACAACATTCTTGGTCCTTGACCCTGGTGTCTTAGGTCTTCTGCCAGAATCTATGAGCCTGTGGCAGATTAACTTGCTAGCTTTCAGGTAAAGATTTCAGACCCTTCAGTTTTTGACACTGAGAAGCAGATTGGGAGGAGATTGGCAAGCACAAAGTCAGTGGGAGGTGCTTTTGAGAACTGCGAAAGAAGGCTGGACTGAGGGCAAAGGTAAGCTGTTGGACTTCAGTACAGCCATGAGCCTTGGTCAATTCCACGGGCTGTTCTGAAGCCAGGATGGCCTTTCCCTGTTGGCCCAGCTGGAGAGAGAGGTTTGGCCTGTATGCTCTTTGCACAGACAAGTCTATATTTGGGCAGCTCCTAGGAAGGGGAGTTGACTTTGGGTAGTCCCCTCTAGTAAGCTGAGGGCAAGTCCAGGAGATGGACCCGGCTGAGCGCTCTCAGATGAGCTAATGGAGTGGGTATAGGCCGGACAGTCTGACATTTCCTTTCATTCATCTGTCTCTGTTCTAAGGAAGTTTCCAGACATCAGACTCTGCCTCTTTTTACCAAGGGATGTCTCTGGGCTGGGGGTCGGGGTGGGGCATTTCCACTCCCCCACCTCGCCCTTGCACAGATTCCTGAATGACACACTGCCTCCCCTCTGAGTCATGAGAAGAGGCTAGAGACCTCTTCAGCTTCTCTTTTCTTAACCCTGTCTGGGGCAGCTCCTTCTTTGTCCATTTGAGCGGAAAGATTCTTCCAGAACTTGAGTTTTCACTTAATTTTTTTCTCGTCTTCAGCCTTCCATCCAGACGTCTAAAGTTTCTCTTTTGCTTGCACAGATCCTGAAGTCATTCTGGCTTTAAGTAGATATTTACCAAACACTTTCTCTGGTCTAGGGGTTGTGCCAGAAGACACTTAGGATCTAATTGATGGAGGTGTTCTTCTCATTTGCTTAGTAATAGTTCAACTCTGAGCTCAGTTCAATCAGCAGACACTTAAAAGTTCCTACTCTGTGCCTAGGTCTCTTTGAGACTCTGGAGTAGTGTTATATTAGAATGCTTATAGCTGCAGGGAACAATGACCTGACTCAGGGAAGCTTTTAAAATATAAGAGGACTACTAGGCTAACTAACCATCCAAGTTTGCCTGGGACTGTTCAGTTTTGGCACTGGAACTCCTGCACCCCAGGAAATGGCCCAGAACTGGACGCACTGAGATGGTTAGTCAGCCTACACCCACCAGGCATAGTGCTTCCTCCTCAGTGGTGGAAAGTGCAAGATGTAGCAATTGGTCCTTCATTTTAGAGGGGATGTCCTGGCATGCCACAGAGCGCTGGACCCTAACATCTTCACAGATGGGGCAGGACCTTGCATCTTGTCGGTTTATCTCTCATTCTCTGGGATTCAGTACTATAAGAAGGCTTCCAACATACTTGTTGCTTCTTGCTCATCTGGTCAAAGTGAAATTAACATTGTGGACTAATGTGGTGTTCTGGTCAATGAACAATGGAACTTAGGGCATTCCTACAGCTTTCTCCAAAAATCCTTAAAAAAACTCTCTTTAATCTCTAGATCCTAATCATTTTATACTCAAAATGTATACAAAATATTGGTTTCATCTAACCAGCTTTTTTAGACACCTATTTTGAACTATCAGCATGGGTCTGACTTCAAAATATGGTGTCTATTTTCTTGATGCTGCAGCCAAATCTAAGGTAGCAAGAACCTCATCTTACTTCTCATTTCTTAAATGTCAATTCTCTGCTCAAAAGCATTCAATTATGGGTGCTTTATTAAAAATAAGAATAAAGTTTTATTTGACTGTAATTGAAAAAAAGAGTCTCAGAAATTGTGTTTGGCTATAAGTAAACTCTGGTAGTTAGTGATGGACAGGGAGGCCTGACATGCTGTGATTCATGGGGTCACAGTCGGACACAACTGAGTGACTGAACTGAACTGAACTGATAGCAAATTTTAAAAGTAACATTTCTTTATACTTTTAACATTTCATCTCAGTCCATCATGTAAATTTTGAACCTGTCAAAGGAGGATTATTACCATTAATATTAATAATAATTATTGTTAATAATAATTCAGTTCAGTTCAGTCTCTCAGTCATGTCCAACTCTGCGACCCCATGAACCGCAGCATGCCAGGCCTCCTTGTCCATCACCAACTCCCAGAGTCCACCCAAACCCATGTCCATTTAGTCGGTGATGATGCCATCCAACCATCTCGTCCTCTGTCATCCCCTTCTCCTCCTGCCCCCAATCCCTCCCAGCATCAGGTTCTTTTCAAATGAGTCAGCTCTTCGCATGAGGTGGCCAAAGTATTGGAGTTTCCGCTTCAACATCAGTCCTTCCAACGAACACCCAGGACTGATCTCCTTTAGGATGGACTGGTTGGATCTCCTTGCAGTCCAAGGGACTCTCAAGAGTCTTCTCCAACACCACAGTTCAAAAGCATCAATTCTTCGGTGCTCAGCTTTCTTTATATTCCAACTCTCACATCCATTCCTGACCACTGGAAAAACCATAGCCTGGACTAGATAGATATTTGTTGACAAAGTAATGTCTCTGCTTTTTAATATGCTGTCTAGGTTGATCATAACTTTCCTTCCAAGGAGTAAGTGTCTTTTAATTTCATGGCTGCAGTCACCATCTGCAGTGATTTTGGAGCCCAGAAAAATAAAGTCAGCCACTGTTACCACTGTTTCCCTATCTATTTGCCATGAAGTGATGGGACCAGATGCCATGATCTTAGTTTTCTGAATGTTGAGCTTTAAGCCAACTTTTTCACTCTCTTCTTTCACTTTCATCAAGAGACTCTTTAGTTTCTCTTTACTTTCTGCCATAAGGGTGGTGTCATCTGCATATCTGAGGTTATTGATATTTCTCCCAGCAATCTTGATTCCAGCTTGTGCTTCTTCCAGCCCAGGGTTCCTCATGATGTACTCTGCATATAAGTTAAATAAGCAGGGTGACAATATACAGCCTTGATGTACTCCTTTCCCTATTTCGAACCAGTCTGTTGTTCCATGTCCAGTTCTAACTGTTGCTTCCTGACCTGCATACAGGTTTCTCAAGAGGCAGGTCAGGTGGTCTGGTATTCCCATCTCTCTCACCATTATTATTACCACTGAAAGTACTAAAGGGGCACTTTAGTACGTTGCAACCAACAGGAAGGGATACTTTGATCACAAACTTGTGACTTCAATAAAAAAAAAATTATACTGGGACATGGTTTATTTGAGGTTGAACTCAAAACTACTTTGTAGTGAAAAAATAAAATTTAGATCATCTGCCTTTTGTTTTCTGGGTTTTATTTTTTTGGCACTTGGAATAAAATTTAAGCTCTTTACTGTGGATTTTAAAGGCACCACTTCCCCCCGCCCACTTACCCAACCCCGTTTCATGTCACTTCATCACAAATTGGCTGCTAGGCCATTTCATTTTGATTTCCCCAAATAAGCACATTTCCTTCTCCCCTTTGGGTATTTATATCTGCTCCTTCCTTAGAATGGAAGCCTCTTCCTTTAGCGTCACGTGGCTGCCTCATTCTCTTCCTGAAGGTGTCAGCTTGACCTACCATAACATAGGATGGTTTCTTCTCTGACCCTCCACTGGGCCAAAAACTGCATGGGACTGGGACCATTTCTTTGTTTTTCCCTGTGCAGCACCCAGAATTTTGCATATTACTCTGTGTGTTCATTTGCTAGAGCTGCCACAGCAAAGTACCACAGACCGGGTGGCTTAAACAGCATTCATTTCCTTACAGTTCTGGAGGGTCATCTGCAGATGGCCGTCTCCTGCTTGTGTCTTCACAGCATCTTCCCTCTGTGCATATCTGTGTCCTCTTCTTGTAAGGACACCAGTCAAATTAAGGCATACCCTAATGACCTAGTTTTAATTTAATTACCTCCTTAAGATCTAATCTGCAAATATAGTCACATTCTGAGTTGTAGGGCATAGGACTGCCACATATGACTTTTGTGGGGACATAATTCAGCCTGTTTAAAACCCTGACAAATAGTAGACACTAAATAAGTATATACAGAATGAATAAATGACTTCACAATTATCATGGCATTCAAGGACTGTAAAAGAGAAGGAAGCTTAATGCTTGTCTGAGGGGTGTGTTGTAGAGATGCTAGGTTAAGTGCTTGGACTGGCCAATGCCATCAGTGTTTCTATAGGCTCCATAAGTCCTTCTAATGCATAGTCAGCCTTAAGTATCACTGAGCCATTCCAGTGCCCCTAATTTTGAAGAAAGGAAGGCCTCGAAAGTTTAGGCACTTGCCCAAGATCATGTAAGATCATACTCTGCTGACAAAGGTCCACATAGTCAAGGCTATGGTTTTCCCAGTGGTCATGTACGGTTGTGACAGCTGGACCATAAAGAAGGCAGAGCACCGAAGAATTGATGCCTTCAAACTGTGGTGCTGAAGAAGGCTCCTGAGTGTCCCTTGGAAAAGCAAGGAGATCAAACCAGTCAATCTTAAGGGAAATCAACCCTAAATACTCATTGGAAGGACTAATGCTGAAGCTGCAACTCCTGTATTTTGGTCATCTGATGTGAACAACTGACTCATTGCAAAAGTCCCTGATGCTGAGAAAGACTGAAGGCATGAAGGAGAAGAGAACGTCAGATGATGAGATGGCTGGATGGCATCACCAGTGCAACGGACATGAACTTGGGCAAACTTCCGGAGATGGTGAGGGACAGGGAGGCCTGGTGTGCTGCTGTCCCTGGGGTCACAGAGTCGGACATGACTGGGTGACTGAACAACAACAAGATTAATATATAAACTGAGATGCCTGGCCTCCTGTGTGCTTTCTAATGCATTGCACACCTTCCTGTCTAATGAATATCCTACATGAGTTAGATTTTAAGTTACGTATGAAAATGAAGTCACCATTCAAGGGGTATGCCACTGTTCCTTCATTTGCCTAAGTCAGGGTTTTGCAAAGCAGGTACACTTGTTTAAGGCGGAGCGAGTGTTGGCAAACCTCCTCCCATTGAGGCAAATCTATTTTACATACAGAGCCCAGTGAAGGCTTACAGAATAGTGCGGTCACCTTTGTTCTCCCCCTGGGTTGGGCAGAGTGGGAAAAACAACTAGATCTTGCTTTTGAGAGTATGTGGCAATAGCCTTGCTGCCTTCAAAGCTGATGCTTCCCTGCATCCTAAACCAAAGGCTCACCCTCCCTATTTCTATAAATCTCCATCATTCCACCACTGATTAAAGAAAGGGAAAAACAGAAAAAAGATGATAGCATGATGATAACACTTATATGCCACCAGGTTGATCCCCTGCTTGGAGGAAGATATGAATGTTGTCTTCTGAACTGGGGGTCTACAGAGTACATACCTCTTTGCCTAGGCTCCCCTGTTGAGGCTCCTGTGACGTTCAATGAAACAATAAGAACTGGCCTAAGTGAGAATGCCATGGGTACTCTTTACCCTGCACTTCAGGACCTGCCGACTACTGCATGGGGAGAGGTCTGTTGCTGATGTGGGCCAGGGCTTCTGTATCAGTTTCAGCAGAGGTGCAGGACTCCCAGTGTTGCTCCTCTCGTGTTAAGAAAGCCTTCCCTCATTTTGTTTCTAGTTGAGTAAGTGTAGATATCAGAGTCAGGATGTCATTGAAGTGTTCTTTCCTTCTCTGAACAACACTGCTGTGTGGATGAGGTGGGTGGCTGATGGTGGGGTCTCACACAATTTTTTGTTGCTGTTGTTTTTCCTTATTCTTTAGCACACTGTGTGGTGGACTAAACGTTTGTTTTCTTTTTGGTTCTGAGGTACTGTACCAGTCCTCATTTTGTTGTTATTGTCAGTCTCTTAGTCGTGTCCAACTCTTTGTGAGCTGATGGGCTGCAGCACACTAGGCTCCCTGTCCTTCACTGTCTCCCGGAGTTTGCTCACATTCATGTCCACTGAGTTAGTGATGCTATCTAACCATCTCATCTGATGTATATCAGTAACTGATATCAATTGCATTAAAAACTAGGGTCTTTGAGACTTTGGTTATCGATCAGACTCAAACACTGGGTTTATCTGTGCCTGTGGTGGAGAAACAAGAAATGCTTAGAACTCGTAATCCCTGACCGGTGCGTTTATCCACCATCGCAGATTTCAGGGACTCTGAAGAGTAGGGCACTCATAAGCAAATGCCCACACTTTAGTACTAGTGCTGGGAGGTCTGTAAAATAGATGTGCAGGCTTGTTCTAGGTTTAATATATCATCATTTTGGTCCATCCAAGGACACTGATGCATAATCAATAATCTCTAAGTACATTTTTAAGTTAAAAAATTTATTCAGTACTTTAAAAATTATCTATCATCATTTTAAAATCTCTTTCCTATAACATAATTTTGATCTCCTTTTTTTTTTTTTGCATCATTTCTGGTGAATAATCTATTTGCTGGAAACGAGTTATAACAGATGGCATGAAATAGAAATGTTATCTTTGCAATTTAAAATCCATTTTCTTTTTTTCCAGAAGTTTATTTTTGAGGTATCTGCCTTGCAATCTCAGACTATGTAAATGTGTTTGTGACTTGGGAAAGAAATGTGCCACTGCCTGGCATAATTGAATTGTAGAATAAATTTCCTTCTCTCTTTTCATCTTTATTAGGCTGTGTCTAGACTGTGAGCTGGCACTGCCTATTTTGTGTTGCAGAGATCTGAGTGGGGCTAGGAGGGATCTATGATAAGACACAGACCCAGAATGTCTTGAGCATGCTGATCCATTAAAAACAGCTTAGGGCCTGATAACCCCTGACCTGCATAACAAAATTTGATCACCTGTTTCTTACTGCTCGATGTGCTTTTCGGAATCTTAAACTTCGGCCACCATCTCCAAGTTAAAACTCTTTCACCTGCCTTTTAAATGTTTGGCCTCTTTTATTCTTCAGATTTGATTTTGGCTTTGCCCAAAATGTCAATCCTTATTTCAGGACCACCTTGGAAATGAACCGAGATCATTCTGTCATTTTTGGGATTGCACCCAAGTACTGCATTTTGGACTCTTTTGTTGACTATGAGGGCTACTCCATTTCTTCTAAGGGATTCTTGCCCACAGTAGTAGATATAATGGTCGTCTGAATTAAATTCACCCATTGCTGTCCATTTTAGTTCACTGATTCCTAAGATGTCAGTATTCAATCTTGCCATCTCCTGCTTGACCACATCCAATTTACCTTGATTCAAGGACCTAACATTCCAAGTTCCTAAGCAATGTTGTTCTTTACAGCATTGGACTTTACTTCCATCACCAGAAACAGCCACAGTCCCACTTGTTGTTTCCATTTTGGCCAGCCACTTCATTCTTTCTGGAGCTATTAGTAACTGCCCTCCGCTCTTCCCCAGTAGCATATTGGACACCTTCTGAGCTGAGGAGGGCAGGGCTCACCTTCTAGTGTCATATCTTTTTGCCTTTTCATACTATCCATGGGGTTCTCTGGGCAAGAACACTGGAGTGGGCTGCCATTTCCTCCTCCAGGGTACCATGTTTGGTCAGAACTCTTCACTATGACCTGCTCCTCTTGGGTTGCCCTCATGGCATGGCTCCTGGCTTCACTGAGTTACGCAAGCCCCTTTGCCACAACAAGGCTGTGGTCCATGAGGTCAATAAAGTTTTCTGTGGGTTTGACTAACTTCTAACACTGGGATTTGAGTCAACAAAATTACAGCTGCCATGCGAAAGACATAGAGGAAATATGCTGAAAGGAAATAAGATAGAGGAAGAGAGACATTCTTGCTTGAGAGCCCAGAGAAGTTGCCAAGGAGAAAAAGGACTTTGGATCTGTGGCAACTAGTACAATTGACTGGACGTTAGGGGAACTGTGTGGGTTGAAGCCACCAAGGTAGGTAGAATTATCAACTTCAGCTTTATTTATTTATTTATTAATTTTTTGGGCCAAGTCTGTGTTTTACTTTTTGACAACAGTTTTTTTTTTTTCCATTTGTTTTTATTAGTTGGAGGCTAATTACTTTACAATATTGTAGTGGTTTTTGTCATACACTGACTTGAGTTAGCCATGGATTTACATGGCTAATCCTGATCCCCCCTCCCACCTCCCTCTCTACCCGCTCCCTCTGGGTCTTCCCAGTGCACCAGGCCCGAGCACTTGTCTCATGCAGCCAACCTGGGCTGGTGATCTGTTTCACCCTAGGTAATATACATGTTTCAATGCTGTTCTCTTGAAACATCCCACCCTCGCCTTCTCCCACAGAGTCCAAAAGTCTGTTCTGTACATCTGTGTCTCTTTTTCTGTTTTGCATATAGGGTTATCATTACCATCTTTCTAAATTCCATATATATGTGTTAGTATACTGTAATGGTCTTTATCTTTCTGGCTTACTTCACTCTGTATAATGGGCTCCAGTTTCATCCATCTCATTAGAACTGATTCAAATGAATTCTTTTTAATGGCTGAGTAATATTCCATGGTGTATATGTACCACAGCTTCCTTATCCATTCATCTGCGGATGGGCATCTAGGTTGCTTCCATGTCCTGGCTATTATAAACAGTGCTGTGATAAACATTGGGGTGCACGTGTCTCTTTCAGATTTGGTTTCCTCGGTGTGCATGCCCAGAAGTGGGATTGCTGGGTCATATGGCAGTTCTATTTCCAGTTTTTTAAGAAATCTCCACACTGTTTTCCATAGCGGCTGTACTAGTTTGCATTCCCACCAACAGTGTAAGAGGGTTCCCTTTTCTCCACACCCTCTCCAGCATGTATTGCTTGTAGACTTTTGGATAGCAGCCATCCTGACTGGCGTGTAATGGTACCTCATTGTGGTTTTGATTTGCATTTCTCTGATAATGAGTGATGTTGAGCATCTTTTCATGTGTTTGTTAGCCATCTGTATGTCTTCTTTGGAGAAATGTCTGTTTAGTTCTTTGACCCTTTTTTTGATTGGGTCATTAATTTTTCTGGAATTGAGCTTCAGGAGTTGCTTGTATATTTTTGAGATTAATCCTTTGTCTGTTGCTTCGTTTGCTATTATTTTCTCCCAATCTGAGGGCTGTCTTTTCACCTTGCTTATAGTTTCCTTTGTTGTGCAAAAGCTTTTAAGTTTCATTAGGTCAACTTCAGCTTTAGAATTCTGTTTTGAGATTTAAATTTTTGTTTACAGCTCAGGTTGCTACTTGCATTCCTCTTTTATTCAAAGGATAAAAAGTCATCAATTAGGATAATATTATGGAAGGCACACTCATGGGATAAAATTATGTGGGGAGAATGGTTAAAGAGGTTTGCATAAGCATACATGGGATATTGAAAGCATGAATTACGCATTACAGCCCAAGACCAAATCTGTGTTCTTCACTTCTTATGGGTGGGATTTTTTTACATAGTTTGGTGTAGATTCAGAAGGTTTGGGAGAGATGAGGTTTTTTTTTTTTTTCTTTTCTCTTCTGATTTGGGTGATTCATTTATTGCCTATAAAATTATTGCCTATTATTTCTTTTGGCTTGGAGACTTTGTTTGCTTAAAACAGGTCTTTGGAACATAAGCTGAGATGGTTCTTGAAACAGTATAACCAGCATTTAGATCCTCATGCTGAGGCTTCAGATAAAATTTGAGGCAGAGCAGGATAGAAAGGCATAGAGGTCTGTGGACAGGCAATCCAACTTGTCTCCAGTCTCCCAGCTGTTGCTGTGAGGTAATTTTCTAACTTATTCTGTGGAACTCAAGAGTTCTTCGCTTCATAGCATCCTTGGAAAAAAACAAACAAAAAAAAAACTTGCATGCCAGTCTGCTCTATTTCTTTTCTTGAAAATGCTGAGAAAGCTGTACAACTTTATAATATAAAGTATTGTTATGCCATCTGTAGTGGATTGAATAGTGTCCCCCACAAATTCATATGTACCTGGGACCTCAGAATGCGACTTGATTTGGAATTAGGGTCTTTGCATATGTAATTAGGTAAGATGAGGTCATACTGAATTAGAGTGGGCCCCAAATCCAATGACCAATGTTGTAAGAGATGACTTCGTATACGCAGACACACAGGGGAGAAGGCCATGTGTGGCGGAGACTGGAGTGATGTAGTGACAGGTGCAGGGATGCCAAGGTTGCTGGCATCCACCAGGAGCTAGGAGAGAGGCATGGAGCAGAGTCTTCCTTAGCATTTCTGGAAGGAAGCAATCCTGCTGACACCTTAATTTCAGACTTCTGGCCTCTAGAACTGTGAAAGAAGAAATTTCCATGGAAACGAACGCACCCACTATCCTTCAACCACTTCTTCTTCTTCTTTTTTTTAAATCTGAGCTTAATGTTGTTCCAATCCACAAGTTTTTTAAGATCAATTTATTTATTTATTTTACTTTACAACATTGTATTGGTTTTGCCATACACTGACTTGAATCCGCTATGGGTGTACATGTGTTCCCCATCCTGAACCCCCCTCCCACACCCCTCCCCATCCCATCCCTCTGGGTCATCCCAGTGCACCAGGCCCAAGCATCCTGTATCATGCATCGAACCTGGACTTGTGATTCGTTTCATATATGATAATTTACATGTTTCAATGCCATTCTCCCATATCATCCTGCCCTCACCCTCTCCCAGAGTCCAAAAGACTGTTCAATACATCTGTGTCTCTCTTGCTGTCTCGCATACAGGGT
Organism: Cervus elaphus; assembly: GCF_910594005.1. Lineage (NCBI taxonomy): Eukaryota > Metazoa > Chordata > Mammalia > Artiodactyla > Cervidae > Cervus > Cervus elaphus. The sequence goes on along the minus strand of NC_057826.1, from coordinate 92,532,076 downwards.
TATCATTACCATCTTTCTAAATTCCATATATATACGTTAGTATACTGTATTGGTGTTTTTCTTTTTGACTTACTTCATTTGGTATAATAGGCTCCAGTTTCATCCATCTCATTAGAACTGATTCAAATGTATTCTTTTTAATGGCTGAGTAATATTCCATTGTGTATATGTACCACAGCTTTCTTATCCATTCATCTGCTGATGGGCATCTAGGTTGCTTCCATGTCCTAGCTATTGTAAGCAGTGCTGTGATGAACATTGGGGTACACGTGTCTCTTTCAGATCTGGTTTCCTCGGTGTGTATGCCCAGAAGTGGGATTGCTGGGTCATATGGCAGTTCTGTTTCCAGTTTTTTAAGGAATCTCCACACTGTTCTCCATAGTGGCTGTACTAGTTTGCATTCCCACCAACAGTGTAAGAGGGTTCTCTTTTCTCCACACCCTCTCCAGCATGTATTGCTTATAGACTTTTAGATAGCAGTCATTCTGACTGGCGTGAAATGGTACCTTATTGTGGTTTTGATTTGCATTTCTCTGATAATGAGTGATGTTGAGCATCTTTTCATGTGTTTGTTAGCCATCTGTATGTCTTCTTTGGAGAAATGTCTGTTTAGTTCTTTGGCCCACTTTTTGAGTGGGTCTTTTATTTTTCTGGAATTGAGCTTCAGGAGTTGCTTGTATATTTTTGAGATTAATTCTTTGTCCGTTGCTTCATTTGCTATTATTTTCTCCCATTCTGAAGGCTGTCTTTTCACCTTGCTTATAGTTTCCTTTGTTGTGCAGAAGCTTTTAATTTTAGTTAGGTCCCATTTGTTTATTTTTGCTTTTATTTCCAATACTCTGGGAGGTGGGTTGTAGAGGATCCTGCTGTGGTTTATGTCAGAGAGTGTTTTGCCTATGTTCTCCTCTAGGAGTTTTATAGTTTCTAGTTTTACATTTAGATCTTTAATCCATTTTGAGTTTATTTTTGTATATGGTGTTAGAAAGTGTTCTAGTTTCATTCTTTTACAAGTGGTTGACCAGTTTTCCCAGAACCACTTGTTAAAGAGATTGTCTTTTCTCCATTGTATATTCTTGCCTCCTTTGTCAAAAATAAGGTGTCCATAGGTGCATGGATTTGTCTCTGGGCTTTCTATTTTGTTCCATTGATCTATATTTCTGTCTTTGTGCCAGTACCATACTGTCTTGATGACTGTGGCTTTGTAGTAGAGCCTGAAGTCAGGCAGGTTGATTCCTCCAGTTCCATTCTTCTTTCTCAAGATTGCTTTGGCTATTCGAGGTTTTTTGTATTTCCATACAAATTGTGAAATTATTTGTTCTAGTTCTGTGAAAAATACTGTTGCTAGCTTGATAGGGATTGCATTGAATCTATAGATTGCTTTGGGTAGTCAACTCATTTTCACTGTATTGATTCTTCTGATCCATGAACACGGTATATTTCTCCACCTTATGTCCTCTTTGATTTTTTTCACCAGTGTTTTATAGTTCCTATACACTAACAATTAGAAAACAGAAAGAGAAATTAAAGAAACAATTCCATCCACCATTGCAATGAAAAGAATAAAATACTTAGGAATAAATTTACCTAGAGAAACAAAAGACCTTCAACCACTTCTAGTCAATAGCTGCTTTGTGTCCCACACTGTGCTGAAAAAGATACAAAGAATGTAACAGTTGTAAAAGAGGTCCCCTTTTTGTGTCTTTGCTTTTTGTGTCTGTTTTTGGCTGATCATTAACCTTTTTAAACCAGCTCACCTGTAGTTGGAATAGGCAACTATGACTCTGCAAGAGATACTGTGGTCATATCTGGCTTCATAGAAGATAGTTAGGTATGGACATATGTGTCAGGAATCTGCTTTAGTTGCAGATAAGCTTAGAATCACTAAGAATCACACCCAAATGAGATTTAGCTGTCATTAGGTTTCTCTCCATATTTCAACTTGAAGACTCTCTTGTTGTTGGCCTCTCCTCCTGCAGATGGCTTCTGCATGGAGGCTTCTTTCCAGGGAGCCCCAGGGAACACGGATGCAGGCAGACCCAGTTTATTTTGTTTTCACAGGTACAATGTACAGCAGCAGTTCTTAACTGGGGTTAATCTTGCACTTCCCAAGGGATTTTTGGCAATTTCTGAAAAGGATTTTTCTGCTGTCACAGCTGGGGCTTCTTAATGGAATCTATTAGGAATGCTAATACATATCTTCCATAGTGGCTCAGTGGAAAAGAATCCACCTGCCAATGCAGGAGACACAGGTTCGATCCCTGGGTCAGGAAGATCCCTGGAAAAGGAAATGGCAACCCACTCAGATATTCTTGCCTGTGAAATCTCATGGACAGAGGAGCCTGATGGGCTACAGCCTGTGGGGTCACTGAAAGTCAGACATGCCTGAGCATGCAATGTACAATATACATCCTAGAATGCATAGGGCAGATAATCATCTTGACTAAAAAGTGAATAGGGCTGATATTGGAAAAATCTGCCTTAGAGCATCTTTTTTGGAAAGAGCTGGTGGAGAAGTTTCAGGGGAATTCTGATTGGCCCAGTTTGGGTCATGTACCAAATAAGGCTTCCCTGGTGGCTCGGACAGTAAAGAATCCCCCTGCAATGAGGGAGACCTGGATTCAATCCCTGTGTTGGGATTTAACTGTGTGATGCTCTTGGCCTTGACCAGAGAATGCTAGTGTCAGCTGGGAATGAGTTGGAAAAGGAGTATGACTTTTCTTCCATAACAACTTTATGGAGCTTTTGGGAATACGTCATACAGTTCACCCATGTAAAGCATACAATTCAACAGTGTTTAGTGTACTCACAGATTATATGTGAATTGATTTGAGAGAATTTTCATCACCTCTAGAAGCCTACCCATTTATAGTCACTTCCCATTCCCCTCTCCCTCTACTAGGCAGCCTCTAGTCTACTTTCTGTCTCTGTGGATTTTCCTGTTCTGGACTTTTCATACAGATGGAATCATACACCGTGTGGTCTTTTGGTTTGGCTTCTTTCACTTATCAATATTTTCAAACTTCATTCATGTTGTAGCAAGTAACAGTACTTCATTCTTTTTATAGTGGAATGATATTCCATTGAGTGGATGTTCCACTTTTGTTTGCTCATTTATCAGTTGGTAGATGTTTGGATTCTTTCCAGCAATAATTTGTATTAATTATTTTTGGATGACAGATGAGCAAAGGAAATGATGAGTTCCAATCTGCTCCTTGGTTTGGGTACCTGTGAGCCCGCTCTGGCTATGGAGTTGGGAAGAAAACTCTTATGCACCTGGTGACCCAGGGCCTGTTAGTGTATTCCAGTCCCAGCAATTTCCCGTTCTCTCCATCTATGGACATCTGGATTTGGTTATGCCAGTCACTCAGCCTTTTCCACAGTTCCATCTATTCCTGTTTTTTCTGTTCCTCCAACTTGGTGGATTTATCATTGCCGGTGGTTTTGGTTCCACCAGTCTCTGCCAGTCCTTCTTCAAGTGGACTATATAACCTCTCCAGCAGTGCAGTGTCATCTTGTATAATAACCTCCTACGAAGGTGCCTCATTTTGTACTTGAATCCCTCTTTGACATTCAACAACGTCATTCAGTGGTAGAGGCCAATAGGCATCATGCCTTTTGATTGTGGGAAGGTGGATGTCACTGTCTTCACTTGGCAGAGATACTGAGACTCAGAAGCCAGAGGCAGTAGCTTTGGCTCCAGAATTGGGTTTGCTGACCACCTCTCTATTCCTCCCTCATAAGGGTGCATGCTGATGTCCACAGTGCACTGCTAATCACAGCAAGATGTGGCTGAATCGGTCTGCAAATGACAGCCCATCCTCGTGTGTCAGAGTCCTGAATGCTGTCCCTGCTACCTTCAGTTCAGTTCAGTTCAGTTGCTCAGTCATGTCCAACTCTTTGCGACCCCATGGACTGCAGCACACCAGGCCTCCCTGTCCATCACCAGCTCCTGGAGTTTATTCAAATTCATGTCCATTGAGTCAGTGATGCCATCCAACCATCTCATCCTCTGTCGTCCCCTTCTCCTCCCACCTTCAATCTTTCCCAGCATCAGGTCCAGTGAGTCAGTTCTTACACCAGGTGGCCAAAGTACTGGGGTTTCAGTTTCAACATCAGTCCTTCCAATGAATATTCAAGACCAATTTCCTTTAGGATGGACTGGTTGGATCTCTTGCAGTCCAAGGGACTCTCAAGAGTCTTCTCTAACACCACAGTTCAAAAGCATCAATTCTTCAGCACTCAGCTTTCTTTATAGTCCAACTCTCACATCCATACGTGACCACTGGAAAAACCATAGGCTTAACTAGATGGACCTTTGTTGGCAAGATAATGTCTCTGCTTTTTAATATGCTGTCTAGGTTGGTCATAACTTTCTTTCCAATGAGTAAGCATCTTTTAATTTCATGCAGTCACCATCTGCAGTGATTTTGAAGCCCCCCAAAATAAAATCTGCCACTGTTTCTCCATCTTATTTGCCATGAAGTGATGCAACTGGATGCCATGATTTTTGTTTTCTGAATGTTGAGCTTTAAGCCAACTTTTTCACTCTCCTCTTTCACTTTCATCAAGAGGCTTGCTACCTTGGTAAGACATTAAGAACTGCCCTTCTTATCTGGAGGTGGCAGAGGCATCTGTGATTCTGCTTGCCTTTTCTCTGGTACCACAGATGCTGCTCTAATGTCACTCAGTTTAAACGGGGGAGGTGAATGGATCTGCACTGTCTCAGTGACTAGCTAATTGCAGTTGCTGAGTACACGCTCTTATTTCTGTTGACGCACTGTGGGAGTGTGAGGACTAGAAAATGGTAAGTCTGTGGGAGAGAGGCAAGAAGGAGACAACAAGTGGGCTAAAGGTAGAGGAGGAGGCTTTGTTCTTAGAGGCAGTTTTTTTTTTTTTTAATATCCCTGTTGAGTGGTAAAATTGTTTCTGCTTTCAATCTCTTTCCATAAAGTCCCTGTTGGGACTCTAGGAGAACATAGGTAGCAATAAATACATGTGTTGACCTTTAGTTTTAGCCTATTTTTCTCTTGAAGCCCAAGCTACTGCTAAGTTTGTTCTAGGATTTTTTTTCTCAATGTTGTCTTGTGAATAGTTGCACATTGTTCTTAAGAGAGAAAGCTGAGTTGGGAATGTCCAGTATTACCATCTTGGTGATGTCACTCTCCTAAATCCATAAACTAATTAATCTCTTTCATTTATCCTTCTCCACTTCCAAAAATAACGTGGTAGAATTATACTCATTTCCCCCTCACAAAAGACATAAAATTACAAAGATTCATACCACCACCACCCTCCCAGGGGAACTCCAGAGCTATAGGATTATGCCTTGCTGTTTGTTGCTGCAGCCCTGATGATGACTATCATAGAGCACTCCAGAAATATCCGTGGAATGAGTGAACCAATGTACGTACTAGGCTCAACAAATATTTGATTGATTCCATCTTCTTATTTCATGCTTAAAGTAGCTGCATCTTCTTTTTGAATAGAAAAAAGAACACATCCTTGGCTACAAAAAATGTCAAAAACCATGATACAGTTGGTGCAAGTATAAACAGTGTGTGGGATTGTTTTTGTTTGCATTACCTTCAGTTCAATTCAGTCACTCAGTCGTGTCTGATTCTTTGAGACCCCAGGAATCGCAGTACGCCGGGCCTCCCTGTCCATCACCAACTCCCAGAGTTTACTCAAATTCATGTCCATCAAGTCAGTGATGCCATCCAACCATCTCATCCTCTGTCATCCCCTTCTCCTCTTGCCCTTAATCTTTCCCACCATCAGGGTTTTTTCAAATGAGTCAGCTCTTTGCATTAGGTGGCCAAATATTGGAGTTTCAGCTTCAACATGAGTCCCTCCAATGAACAGCCAGGACTGATCTCCTTTAGGATGTACTGGTTGGATCTCCCTGCAGTCCAAGGGATTCTCAAGAATCAGTTCAAAAGCATCAATTCTTCGGCACTCAGCTTTCTTTATATTCCAACTCTCACATCCATACATGACCACTGGAAAAACCATAGCCTTGACTAGATGGATCTTTGTTGACAAAGTAATGTCTCTGCTTTTTAATATGCTGTCTATGTTGGTCATAACTTTCCACCTTACATCACTTTAGACTTTTTTTAATGGAGGGCCCTGGATAAAAACTCTGCAAGGCCCCATTATTTTTTCTTATCATCCTTAAGTAATAATGAGCCAGTTAAAAGAGAGGAAACCAACAGAAACAGAGGAATACTGAAAAGTTTTCCACAGAAAATATTTGCAGAATTATTTCAGAATAAAGCCAAAGTAATGTACTTTAGCTTAATAGGTTTTGGACTATTTGTTGAGATTACATTGCCCAAGAGGAAGATCAAGCCAGGTGGACTGGAGTAACTCTCAGTTGGCCAAATTCTGTTTCCCATATGGTAGAAGAGTACACTTGATTTAGGATATAGTGGAAGCCATGAAGGCAAAAATCCAAGAATGGCCCTGATCCATTTTAGGTCAGTCCAAACCAGGCCATGATTCATTCCTGGCAAATGCAAACCAGGTTTTCTATGAGGCATGCTGGGCCATAGGAATGGGCCAGTGGGAGAGAGAGAGAGATATCAGGTGCTTGGGCCCAACCTAGTAATTTAAGGTTTCCCAAATGATAGTGTCTTAAGAAGTGGAGTGCAAGTGTTGGAAGTCCCAAATATCTAATCTAGTGAGTTATTTATGAATCAGGAGTCTCCAGAAATTGACCATACTTGTAGTCAGGTAGGTAACAGTATCATGCTTCTGGATAATCCATTGCATTTGGAGGAAAAGATCCAACCTACACTGGTTGGTATAAATTAGAGCAAGATACATCTCAGGGTCCCAGGAAATGAGCTCGTAAAGGGCTTAAGTCTAAGTACTGGAAAATAGGGAGATAGTTAGAAAGTCTTGGGAAAATTAGGGGTCAAGCAGACATGGGAGTAGTTTTGGGGTCGAAGAGGGGACAGTCATTCTGAAAGCTTTTGAGTTCACTACATGTACAGTGTATGTAGTTCTATATAGGATGGCAAGACTGATTCCAGCCCCTTCATCTGATGGGAAACGATCCCATTGATCTTCCAGGGACTTCCTAGGTTCCAGGATTGTAGGTTGGATGTGTCAAAATAGTTGGAGGACGCCAAGACTGGTGAACCATTCTTGCCCTGTGTTTCAGGAGCAGAGCTCTCAGAACAATTGCTAACCCAAACATTTGCCAAAAGAGAGAGAGAGAGAGATTCTGGATTCTTCTGAAAAAGCTAGAGAATTAGAACAGGACTTGCAGGTTACCTACCACTAAAATACACAACACAGTAGAAATCTTCATACTGTTGTGATAAGGCATAGTTAAACTGGAAAAAAAAATTGTTTAATAAATGAACAAGTGACATTTTAAGTGGCTGATGCGAGGCCACAGAGCCAGTTATTTGTAGAGCTGGGATTGTACCATGTCACGCTACTCAAGGAACAGTAACCAGTCAGCTGCCCCAAACATCACTCCAATGCATTGGTAAAAACAGTAAACCAAACAAATTTCTTCTCCATGTCCCTGGAATAAATAAAAGCTGGAGCTTTAGACTCTTTTTTTCTCTGTACTATGTAGTTTATAGGCAAACAAACAGAATGATAGTGGCATATTTATTGTCATTTCAATGACAAACAACTTTCTGTAACTTTTTAACTAAGCAAATGTTATATGTTGGTGAAAGATGGAGGCTCTAAGGAAGAAAAGGTGAGTTGGAGATGTCAGAGGAAGAACTCGATCATCACAGAAATGTCTGGTGTGCAACAGCCCTTGGTACCATTTTGTGTGTGAGGAGCTATAAGCCCCTCCACTCATGAAAAGAACCAGACTTTAGAATCTCATTCAATATCCTGACTGCCACTTAAGATGTTACCAAGGTAGTATTCTCTCTCAGTAGGTAAACAGCACACTCAGCTTTGTCTTACCAGTAGGTTGTCTTGGTGACATGTTGGGGAGCCAGTATTTAGCAGTGGCCCTTGTACACTGGAGTCTCTGTGTCTTTCTGCTTCAGCTTCCTTACTCCTTTCCAGATTCTGTATTTTAAGCCCCAGATTCCAGAAGTCTAAGCATTTGTTGTCTGGTTAACTTCTGTCATCCTGTTGGACAAAACTGAACTGTCAGGCCTCTTACAGGATGATTGTCAGTTCAGGGATCTATTGTCTGTGAGTCAGGTCTCTCTCCTGGTCCAAAACATAGAGTCAGGTGCTGGAGGTACATGGCACAAGACATAACCAAAGAAGTTTAATGAGTTAGCTACACCCACTTTCTTTTCTTTTTTTCTTTTCCCAGCAGAGGATCTCTTCTGCTGTTTTTTTTTTTAATTAATAAATTATTTTTATTGAAGGATAATTGCTTCACAGAATTTTGTTGTTTTCTGTCAAACCTCAGCATGAATCAGCCATAGGCATACATATATCCCCTCCCTTTTGAACCTCCCTCCCATCTCCCTCCCCACCCCACCTCTCTAGGTTAATACAGAGCCCCTGTTTGAGTTTCCCGAGACATACAGCAAATTCCCGTTGGCTGTCTATTTTACACATGGTGATGTAAGTTTCCATGTTACTCTCTCCATATGTCTCACCCTCTCTTCCCCTCTCCCCATGTTCATAAGTCTATTCTCTGTTTCTCCATTGCTGCCCTGTAAATAAATTCTTCAGAACCATTTTTCTAGATTCCATATATATGCGTTAGAATACGATATTTATCTTTCTCTTTCTGACTTCACTCTGTATAATAGGTTTTAGGTTCATTCACCTCATTAGCACTGACTCAAATCCATCCCTTTTTATGGCTGAATAATGTTCCATTATGTACATGTATTATAAATTCTTTATCCATTCATCTGTCAGTGGATATCTAGGTTTCTTACATGTTCTAGCTATTGTAAATAGTGCTGCAATGAACAATGGGATACATGTTTCTTTTTCAATTCTGATTTCCTCAGGGTATATGCCTAGGAGTGGGATTGCTGGGTCATATGGTAGTTTTATTCCTAGATTTTAAAGGAATCTCCATACTATCTTCCATAGTGGCTGTATCAATTTACGTTCCCACCAACAGTGCAAAAGCATTCCCTTTTCTTCACACCCTCTCCATCATTTATTGTTTTTTGACTTTTTGATGATGGCCATTCTGATTGGTGTGAGTTGATATCTGATTGTAGTTTTGATTTGCATTTCTCTACTAATGAGTGATGTTGAGCATCTTTTCATGTGTTTGTTAGCCATCTGTATGTCTTCTTTAGAGAAATGTCTGTTTAGGTCTTCTGCCCATTTCTGGTTGGATCATTTGTTTTTTCTGCTATTGAGCTCCTTGTATATTTTGGAAATTAATCCTTTGTCAGTTGTTTCATTTGCTATTATTTTCTCCTATTCTGAGGGTTGTCTTTTCACCTTGCTTTTACTTTCCTTTTGCTGTGCAAAAGCTTTTAAGCTTAATCAGGTCCCACGTGTTTACTTTTACTTTTATTTCCATTACTCTAGGAGGTGGGTCATAGAGGATCTTGCTTTGATTTATGTCATTGAGTGTTCTGCCTATGTTTTCCTTTAAGAGTTTTATAGTTTCTGGTCTTACATTTAGGTCTGTAATTCATTTTGAGTTTATCTTTGTGTATGGTGTTAGGAAGTGTTCTAATTTCATTCTTTCACATGTAGCTGTCCAGTTTTCCCTGCACCATTTATTGGAGAGGCTGTCTTTGCCCCATTGTATATTCTTGCCTCCTTTGTCAAAAATAAGGTACCCATAGGTGCATGGGTTTATTTCTGGGCTTTCTATCTTGTTCCATTGGTCTATATTTCTGTTTTTGTGCCAGTACCATTCTGTCTTGATGACTGTAGCTTTGTAGTATAATCTGAAGTCAAGAAGGTTGATTTCTCCAGATCCATTCTTCTTTCTCAAGACTGCTTTGGCTATTTAGGGTCTTTTGTGTTTCCATATGAATTGTGAAATTTTTTGTTCTAGTTCTGTGAAAAATGTCATTGGTAATTTGATAGGGATTGCATTGAATCTGTAGTTTTCATTTGGTCGTATAGTCATTTTCACAATATTGATTCTTCCTACCCAGGAACATGGAATATCTCTCCATCTGTTTATGTCATCTTTGATTTCTTTCATTAGTGTCTTATAATTTTCTGTGTACAGTTCTTTTGTCTCCTTAGGTAAGTTTATTCCTAGATATTTTTTTTTTTTTTGTAATGGTGACTGGGATTTATTCCTTAATTTCTCTTTCTGATTTTTCATTGTTAGTATATAGAAATGCAAGTGATTTCTGTGTATTGATTTTGTATCCTGTAACTTTGCTAAAGTCACTGATTAGCTCTAGTAATTTTCTGATAGTATCTTTAGGGTTTTCTATGTACAGTATCATGTCATCTGCAATCAGTGAGAGCTTTACTTCTTCTTTTCTGATCTGGATTCCTTTTATTTCTTTTTCTTCTCTGCTTGCTGTCACTGGGACTTCCAGAACTATGTTGAATAATAGTGGTGAAAGTGGACACCCTTGTCTTGTTCCGGATCTTAGGGGGAATGCTTTTAGTTTTTCACCATTGAGAATAATGTTTGCTGTAGGCTTATCATATATGGCCTTTACTGTGTTGAGGTAGGTTCCTTCTATGCCCATTTTTTGAACAGTTTTAATCATAAATTGGTGCTGGATTTTGTCAAAGGCTATTTCTGCATCTATTGAGATTATCATATGGTTTTATCTTTCAATTTGTTAATATGGTGTATCCCATTGATTGATTTCCACATATTGAAGAATCCTTGCATCCTGGAATAAACCCAATTTGATCATGGTGTATGAGCTTTTTGATGTGTTGCTGAATTCTGTTTGCTAAAATTTTGTTGAGGATTTTTGCATCTGTGTTCATCAGTGATATTGGCCTGTGGTTTTCTTTTTTTGTGTTGTCTTTGTCTGGTTTTGGTGTCATGGTGATGGTAGCCTCATAGAATGAGTTTGGACATGTTCCTTCCTCTGCATTTTTTTGAAAGAGTTTTAGAAGGATAGGCATTAGCTCTTCTCCAAATGTTTCATAGAATTATCCCGTGAAGCCATCTGGTCTTGGGCTTGTTTTTTGGGAGATTTCTGATCACAGCTTCAATTTCAGTGCTTGTAATTGGGTTGCTCATAATTTCTATTTCTTCCTGGTTCAGTCTTGGAACCCAGGTTATCCATTTTATTGCCATATAGTTGTTCATAATAGTCTCTTATAATCCTTTGTATTTCTACACTGTCTGTTATAACCTCTCCTTCTTCATTTCTAATTTTGTTGATTTGACTCTTCTCTCTTTTTTTCTTGATGATTCTGGCTAAAGGTTTGTCAATTTTGTTTATCTTCTCAAAGAACCAGCTTTTAGTTTTATTAATCTTTACTATTGTTTCTTTCATTTCTTTTTCATTTATTTCTGCTTGGATCTTTATGATTTCTTTCTTTCTACTGATTTTTTTTGTTGTTGTTGTTGTTGTTCTTCTTCTTCTTCTTCGTTTTCCAGTTGCTTTAGGTGTAAAGTTAGATTGTCTGTTTGATGCTTTTCTTGTTTCTTGAGGTAGGATTGTATTGTATTCCCTGTTAGAACTGCTTTTGCTACATCCCATAGGTTTTGGGTTGTTGTGTTTTCATTGTCATTTGTTTATAGAAATTTTTTTATTTCCCTTTTGATTTCTTCAGTAACCTGTTGGTTATTTAGAATTGTGTTTTTTAATCTCCATGTGTTTATGTTTCTTATAGTTTTTTTCTTGTAATTGATATCTAGTCTCATAGCATTGTGTTTGGAGAGGATGCTTGATATGATTTCAATTTTCTTAAATTTACTGAGGTTTGATTAGTGACCCAAGATGTGGTCTATCCTGGAGAATGTTCCATGTGCACTTGAGAAGAAGTTGTATTCTTCTGCATTTGGATGGAATGTCCTGAAGATGCAAATGAGATCCATCTCATCTAATGTATCATTTAAGACTTGTGTTTCCTTATTAATTTTCTGTTTTGATGATCTGTCCATTGGTGTGAGTGGGGTGTTAAAGTCTCCTACTATTATTGTGTTACTGTCAATTTTTCCTTTTATGTCTGTTAGTGTTTGTCCTATGTATTGAGGTGCACCTATGTTGGGTGCATAGATATTTACAATTATTATGTCTTCCTCTTGCATTGATTCCTTGGTCATCATGTTGTGTCCTTCCTTATCTCTTATAATCTTCTTTATTTTCAGGTCTATTTTGTCTGATATGAGGATTGCTACTCCAGCTTTCTTTTTCTTCGTATTTGCATGGAATATATTTTTCCATCCTCTCACTTTCAGTCTGTATGTGTCTTGAGGTCTGAAGTGGGTTTCTTGTACACAGCATATATATAGGTCTTGTTTTTGTATCCATTCGGCCAGTCTGTGTCTTTTGGTAGGAGCATTTAATCCATTTACATTTAAAGTAATTATCGATACATATGTTCCTATTGACATTTTCTTAATTGTTTGGGATTGATTTTGTAGATCTTTTTTCTCCTGTTGTATTTCTTGACTATATAAGTCCCTTTAAAATTTGCTGTAAAGCTGGTTTGGTGGTACTGAATTCTCTTAACTTTTGCTTGTCTGAAAAGTGTTTTTTATTTCTCCATCAATTTTGAATGAGATCCTTGCCAGGTACAGTAATCTTGGTTGTAGATTTTTCCCTTTCAGTACTTTAAATATATCCTGCCTTTCCCTTCTGGCCTGCAGAGTTTCTGCTGAAAGATCAGCTGTTAAGTGTACGGGGTTTCCCTTCAGTGCTACTTGTTGCTTCTCCCTTGCTGCTTTTGTGTTCCTTTGTGTTTAGTCTTTGTTAGTTTGATTAGTATGTGTCTTGGTGTGTTTCTCCTTGAGTTTATCCTGTATGGGACTTTGTGCCTCTTGGACTTGATTGACTATTTCCTTTTCCATGTTGGGGAAATTTTCAATTATAATCTCTTCAAAAATTTTCTCCTACCCTTTCTTTTTCTCTTCTTCTTCTGGGACCCTTATAATTTGAACATTGGTGCACTTGATATTGTCCCAGGGGTCTCTGAAACTATCCTCAGTTCTTTTCGTTGTTTTTAATTTATGCTGCTCTTCAAAAGTTATTTCCACCATTTTATCTTCTAGCTCACTGATTCACTTTTCTGCTTCAGATATTCTGCTATTGATTCCTTCTAGAGTATTTTTAATTTCAGTAATTGTGTTATTTCTCTATGTTTATTCTTTAATTCTTCTAGATCTTTGTGAATTGATTCTTGCCTTTTCTCCATTCTGTTTTCGAGGTTTTTTATCATCTTTACTATCATTATTCTGAATTCTTTCTCAGATAATTTACCTATTTCCTCTCCATTTATTTGGAGTTCTGTGTTTCTAGTTTGTTCTTTCATTTGTGTAGTATTTCTCTGCCTTTACATTATTATTATTTTTAAACTTATTTTGTGTGAGATCTGCTTTTCCCAGACTTCAAGGCTGAATTCTTTTTTCCTTTTGGTTTCTGCCCTCCTAAGGTTGGTCCAATTGTTTGTGTAAGCTTCATATGGGGTGAGATTTGTGCTGAGTTTTTCGTTTGTTTGTTTTTCCTCTGATGGTCAAGGCTGAGTGAGGTAATCCTGTCTGCTGATGGTTGGGTTTGTATTTTTGTTTTGTTTGTTGTTTAGATGAGGCGTCCTGCACAGGGTGCTACTGGTTGGGTGATGCTGGGTCTTGTATTCAAGTGGCTTCCTTTGTGTGAGTTCTCACTATTTGATACTCCCTAGGGTTAGTTCTCTGGTAGTCTAGGGTCTTGGAGTCACTGCTCCCACTCCAAAGGCTCAGGGCTTGATCTCTGGTCAGGAACAAAGATTCCACAAGTGGTTTGTTATGCTTTAAAAAGGTTAAAACATATACCAGAGGAACCCCAGACCAATGGCAGTTACAAAGTCAGGCAAATAATAATTAAAATAATGGAATATACACATATACATGTATACCCATAAGCAAAGTCAAAATAGTCCAACAAAAATAAAGTACAGTACATTGACCTGGCGAACAAAGGAAATAAAAAATTATAGTTACCAGTTACGAACAAGACTAACTAAAGCACAAGCTGGAAAACAATAAAGCAAGGTGCCATGTGGGAAAAAGAACAGTAGGAAAGGCAAACAGAGATATAAATGTACAAAAATGCAATAGGCTTTAAAAAATTAAAAATTTCAATTATGAAAAAGATAAAATAAAAAAATAATGAAAAAAAAGCAAGAAAAAAGAAAAAAAAAAAAAAAAAGGAAAACTCCACACAACTGCAAAAGCCCAAATTAGAGACAGAGGTTTATACCAACAATAAAAAATGTGACTGAGGAAAAAAAAGCTTGAAAACTTAATTAGATTTCATAGTGCCAATAAAATCGGCAACTACAACAGAGGGGGGAAAGAAAAAGGGAAAAAAAGAGAGAGAAAGAATCCAAAAGAATCTACAGAACAAGTCAAAACATAAGAATAAAAAATATTTTTCTTGAGTCACTCCTTTCCATCGCTGGGAGTCACAGTCCACCTCACCTCCCTAGGATGCCTTCCAACACGCTGATTTCTGGATCTGCTGTGGGGGCAGCTCAGATTCTAATCTGGTCCTCCTCCTCTGTGTTCTTGCCTCCAGTGTCCGCAGATATCAGAACTAGTGCATTTTCTTTTGTGGGAGCTCTCAGTGACCTTTTATATATTCCATAGACATAGAGTCTGGATAGTTGATTGTGTGGATTTAATCTGCAGCTTGCACAACTGGTGGGCAGGTTTTGGGTCCTCTTCTTTAGCCACACTGCCCCTGGGTTTCAGTTGTGGTTTCGTCTCCACCTCTGCATGTGGGTCGTCCACTGGGGTTTGCTCCTGAGGCTGCCCTGGAGGACTTGGGTTTGCCCCTGTGAGGAGGGCCAGGTGTGGAGGTGGTGGAGCTGCTTGGGTCGCAGGGGTTCTGGCAGCACCAGGGACTCGGGGGAGTTGGCGGCTAGGGCGGCAGGAAATACAGTGCTCTAGAAGGACATGGCAACCAGTATTGGCCAGTACGCTCCAGTATTTTAGCCTGGAGAAGCCGCCTGACAGAGAACCCTGGCAGGCCACAGTCCAGAGTCACAAAGAGTTGGACATGACCGAAGTGACCCTGCATGCATAGACACAAGACTCTTTGTCTGTGGCAGCTCTGCCCCCGTGAGGGTTGAGCATGAGAGTGATGCAGCTACTTGGCTTGTGGGGACCCTGGTGGCGCCAAGTGTGCAGGGGCATGGACTGCCTCCGCCACAGGAGTTATGGCCCCATTGGAGTCTTTTTTCAAGCCTGTTGAGGCTGGCGATCAGAAGGCCTCTTTGGCCAGTCTTTCTCTGTAGCTCCACCCATTCAGGCACTTAGAGGGCTCGCTTGCCTGGGGTCCTTCTCTGTTGTTTGGCACGTCAGGCACATAGAGGGGCCCCTCAGGCACATGGAGTCCCCCTGGCTGTGGTTCAGTGCTTCAGGTGTTTGATGGGCCAGCCTCTCTATTGTTCAGCTGCTGATGCTGGCCTGTGGGGGGAGAGAGGCCATGGTGATGGCTCCACCCCCTACGCATGACTCAGCAGTATCTCCTTGCTTCCATGGCTGCATGGCTTTCCGCCACAGGCATTTCCCACCACAGTCTCCTCCCTCACCTCCCCTCAATCCATCTCTCCACAGTCAACAGCAGCCCTCGCCCTAGGATTGCTCCACAATCCCTAAACTCCAGCTCCCAGCAGCTGCCCCCTCCAGGGCACCTGCATTCCTGTCCAGGGTATGTATGGCTGCAGCAAGGACTGTCTGATTCTCATTTCATTCAGGCTGCCACAGATCAGCTGTTTCACTCTCAGCCTTAAATGTTTCTCCTCTGACTCAGACAGTTGCCCTGGTGTGGGGATTGGATCCCTGCTTCAGTTCCCCCACCCACCAAGGGAAGGTCCAGTCCTACTAACACTCCTGTTTTTCCCCCTAGTTCCTTCCTTCTACTGAGTTTTGCGTGGTTCTATATATTCTTTTCTGCTTGTCAGGGTCTCCTGTCCACTCTCAGCTGGTGTTCTGCATGCACTTCTGTGTCTGAAGGTGTGTTCCTGATGTATCCGTGGAGAGAGATGTACTCCATGTCCACTTACTCCTCTGCTATCTTGTTCTGTTCTACACCTACTTTCCTAAGAAAATAATCTATGGATATCACTTCTTCAGAAGGGAGCTGAGGGTACAGCAGGTATCTGGAGAGTAGACTCTGGTAGAGCTATAAAGGAGGAGAGTGTTGTCCAGGAGATGAGAACAAGAATGTGGTAATAACATTATATAGCTTAAAGATTGAGTCCACTTTTATCTGTTGACAGCAAAGGGCACAATCAGCAAAGAATAGAGGGTGACAGATGTTTGGGGCTCCCCCAGCATTTTGTTTCAGAGGTTTATGTATCTACCAAGCCTATGCCAAAGATTGCTGTAAGCATTCAATAAAATAATACACAGGAAGCTATTTATCAAGCCTGTAAAAAAACAGTATCAGGGACCCTTGTACACATAAGAGATGTTTATACATGCTCACCAGAGTGAGGCCGCTCCCAGTGGGCACTGAGGCCAGACCTCTGTTCCACCAGGCTCATCACAGATGCACTCATGCCGTCTTAGGGCCCCAAGAAAGAATGCCTCCATCTCCTTTGTCATAGTCTGTAAATGGATGTCAAGGTGGTGTTGGCTGGGCCCCTCTATGTCAGTGTACAGAGGGATTGTTTCCACAATTTTTATTTACAAATCCCCCCATCCCCTCACAGGGCTGAGAAGGCAAGTCCAGTATTCTGTGTACACAACACACAGAACCACTCCTTCTCTCCAAACAAAGGGCTTGACCAGCAGGTTGGTCTCATCATGGGCACTTCTCCAGAAGAGTTCCCTCCCAAAGGTTTCTCCAACTTCAGCAAAAAGGGTGCTGGAGGGCAGCCCCTGAAGTTGAACAGACTAAACCCCAGGTAGACCTGAGTCACTCATGGACTCAAGGGCTCAAACTCTTCTTGTATGTCCATGATTAGCACTGGGTGTCTGTATCATGGGGATGGAGAGGGAGGATTCCTCATTATTTGCACTATTATGTGCAGTTTAAAAAATATATTAATTTTATAAACAGAGAAGATTTTTCAAAAAACACAAAGAACATAGACTTCAGAATAATCTATTTGAAGAGGTTATAGTTTTAAAAGTAGGATGATTTATCATCCCCTAGGGTGGTGAAATGTAACCCTTCAAATGAACGGGATGACCTCCTAATTATAGATCTCTATGAACCACTTGGGTTTCTGTTACTCTTCTCTCTCTGGCTCATTTCTAAGCCAGAGATAGCAGGACTCTGTATAAGTTACTGAATATTGAATTTATTGAAACACTGACATTGGGGTGTCTTTGAGTTTCAGGTTGAAATGACTTTCATATAGGTCCCATTTAACAGTGGTTGATCAAAAATAGCAGTCTTCACTTTAATTAAAGTTGTATGTAATT
The DNA here is from genome assembly GCF_910594005.1 of Cervus elaphus. Classification (NCBI taxonomy): domain Eukaryota; kingdom Metazoa; phylum Chordata; class Mammalia; order Artiodactyla; family Cervidae; genus Cervus; species Cervus elaphus. The sequence goes on along the minus strand of NC_057826.1, from coordinate 92,514,588 downwards.
TAGGAAAAGAGTTACAAGCTAGGGTAGTTTGACATAGATATAAATTATCCTCATTGAGCTTCTCCAAATTTATATCTGCTCCAAGACTTGAAGCTGTATAATAGAAGTTTCTTTCAGAGTTATTTTAGTTCATTTCAATAAAAAAATGAACCATGTATAACAAAACATTCTTGGAAAGACAGAAGGGATTCTTGGCATTTCAGTTGACATTGAAAGAACTAATGAGCTTTGCTACTGATAATTTTTGCAATCATATTTGCTTCAAAGAATGATAATTAATGATTCTTAGACACATATATCTTTCTTGTTTTTGTTTTTCCTGTTGAGCACCAGAGTTTTCCTGGCTCGTACCGCAATATGCTAAATAGGCTGGCTCTACTTTTTATCTGCATATTCTGTGGATCTGGTGGCTCTGAATCCAAGTCACTTGAATAATATTGGAGACCAAAATTTCCTGATGAACATATATTGTATATAGCCAGATATTGCCAGCAAGTAAGGGGGAAAAGGCTAATATGGGAGAGCAGTTGGGAGACTGCAGTCCTGCAGGCTGAGTGTTCTACTGGCTGCAGAGAGCCAAAATCCTCTGGTATGCGGTCCTCACAGCTGAGGATGAGGGCACATCTTAGTGTGTTAACCATTAACCATTTTGCATCCTGCAACTTTACTGAATTTATTTATTTTGAAAGTTTTATGGTGTAGTCTTCAGAGTTTTCTATATACTATATGATATTGTTTACAATCAGAGACAATTTTATTTCTTCCTTCCTGATTTGGATGCCTTTTCTTGCCTAATTTATCTGGCTAAGACCTCTAGTATTATGTTGAACATTGGACATCCACCACCAAGGAGGCCTACTCTTGCCACTCTCATTGTCTTTTCATTTTGAGATGGTTTCCTTTGCTGTTGAAGTACATACCATCTATACCCAACTTACTTGAGAGTTTTTATCATGAAAAGATGTTGAAACTTGTCAAATACTGTTTCTGCATCTATTGAAATGATCGTATGATTTTTATCCTTTGTTCTATTAATGTAGTGTATCACATTGATCGATTTGTTTATGTTAAGCCATCCTAGCATCCCAGGAATAACTCCCACTTGATCATGATATATGTTCCTTTTCAATGTGTTTTTGAATTCAGTTTGCTAATATTTTGCTGAGGATTTTTACATCTATGTTCATCAGTAATTTTCTTTTGTCTCAAGATAGTTTTGATTTCACCTTTGATTGATTTGGTTTTTCAGGGGCATTTGTGTAATCTCCATAGATTTGTGAATTTTCCAGTGTTCCTTCTGTTATTTATAGTTTTATAACATTGCTATTATGGTTTCAGTCTTCTGCAATTTGTTGAGATTTGTTTTGTGGTCTAATGTGAACCATCCTGGAGAATGTTCCATGAGTGCTTGAAAAGAATGTATTCTGTTGCTGTTGGATGAAATGTTCTGTATATATTTGTTAGCTTATCTGTTCTAATGTGTATTTTAAGTCCAATATTTTGCCACTGATTTTCTGTCTGGATGATGCATCCATTTTGAGAGTGGGATACTGAAGTCTCCTACTATTACTAAACTGTTGTCTGATTTTCCCTTCAAATCAAACATATTTAGGTGCTCCAATGTTGGATGCATAAATATTTGCAATTATTAAATCCTATTAAAGAATTGAACCCTTTATATAATTATCTTCTTTGTCTTTTATTATGGTTTTTGATGTAAATTATATTTTATCTGAGATAAGTATAGCTACTCCTATTCTGTTTTGGTTTCCATTTGCATGAAATATATTTTTTCCATTCCTTAACTTCCACCCTGTATGTTTACTTAAAGCTGAAATGAGTCTCTTGTAGATAGCATATACTTTTCTTTTTACCCATCCAGTCACTCTGTATCTTTTAGTTGGTGAATTTAATTTATTTGCATTTAAAGTAAGTATTGATAGCAAAAAACTTAATGATGTCTTATTAATTGTTTTCTGGCTGTTTTGTAATTCCTTTGTTCTTTTCTTACAGTCTTCCTTTGTGAATTAATGATTCTCTAACTGTATGCTTTAACTTCCTTATCTTTATCTTTTGTGTCTACTGTAGGTTTTTTCTTTATGGTTACCATGAGGCAGCCTTCCATAAGAGATCCAGTAGTTTTTTTTTTTTTTTAATACCTTTATTATTTATTTATTGGCTGTGCTGCATGGTTTGCTAGATCTTAGCTCCCTGGCCAAAGTTTGAGCCCTGGTAGTAAAAGCACTGAGTCCTAACTGCTGGACCACCAGGATATTCCCAAACGTCCCATGGTTACAGCAGTCTGTTTTAATCGGATGACAACCTAACTTCAATTTTATATAAAAATTCTATCCATTTACTCCCCTCCATTTCATGGGTTTTTTTTTTTTTTTTTGACTGAGCACATACATATTTATTTCTAGAGTTCAATTTTTTGGCCAGTATTTTACTATGAAAAGACTTTCAAGCATACATTAATGTTGAAATAATTTTACACTTTACACCCTTATAGTCCATTTCATGTTTTTGATGTCATAATTTACATCTTTTTATATTGTGTCCATCAACAACTTGGGGCTTCCCTGATGGCTCAGCAGTGAGGTATCCGCCTGCAATGCAGGAGACTTGACTTCAATTCCTGGGTTGGGGAGATCCCCTGAAAAGTAAATGGCAACCCACTCCAGTATTCTTGCTGGAAAATCCCATGGACAGAGGAGCCTGGCAGGCTACAGTACATAGGATCACAAAGAGTCGGACACAACTTAGCAACTAAACCACCACCACATTAACAAATTATTGTAGCTATAGCTATTTTTAATGTTTTTGTTCATTAATCTTTATAGTAGAGTTAAGTGATTAACATACCACCAGTATGTATATTATAGTATATTACACCAGTATATATTATTACTTTAGAATGGTCTCAATTTGACTATATACTTACCTTAACCAGTGTGCTTTGTATTTTCATGTGTTTTCATACTACTAGTTAGTATTATTTCATTTCACCTTGAAGAACTCCTTTCAGCATTTCTTGTAAAACAGGTCTGGTGATGGTGAACTCGCTCAGCTTTTGTTTGTCTGGGAAATCTTTATCTTCATTCTTGCCTTCATTTCTGAGGGACAGCCTTGCTGGTTAAAGTATTCTTGGTTTGAGTTTTCTTTGAGAACTTTGACCATATCATCCCACTCTCTCCTAGCCTCTAAGATTTCTGCAGAGAAATGAAATGGTTCACTGACATCCTTTGTCTTGCCTGAGCATTCCTGCCCCGAGACACCCGTCCTTTCTCAGGAGGATGGTGCAGTCTTGCTCTGTGCTGCCCACACTCCACACTCTAGAGTCGGCAAGCCTGCTCCGTAGAACCAGGGAATTTTTGCCTACGACCAAGTGTGGGGAATCAGGGGCACCTTCTTGAGAGAATACTGTTTGGCCTCTGTGACTTTCAGGAACATGATTATCAGGGATGGAGAAAGAGGATTAATTTGCAGTTAGGGAAAAATGTAAATCATGATATAACATTTCAAAACTCTCAAACAGAAAGGAGAACAACTATATCTGGTTCTGTAAAGGTAGTATTTATTAATTATAAGAATATACAAAGAAAAAAGAATATATGAGAACTTATTTATGGCTAATTACCACATGCACTACTGTTTATGTATGCAGGTAATTTGTGTCCAGTAAATTTTGTTGTAAGTTTTACTGGATTGTACTGTTACACAAATAGTAATAATAACATTATTTTTACTGAGCTCCTTCTCAGTGCATGTATCAAGCTAATAACTTTATGTAAAGCATTTTATTTAGCCTCATACTTTGCTGTCAGTCTTTGGTTGCTTATTGAGCATGAGCCATCTTTTATATTTTAGGAGAAGCAAACTACCTTTTTAAATAAAAGAAACTTATTTTATTTTTTGTTTGTTTACATTTTATAAAATACTGGCTGGATCCTAAAACTGTGAGTCCTGAGTACAGACCCGTTGTGTATGTTTCATATTTAACAGAACTTTTACTGTCAAAATTCTGTCATACCAACAAAAATAGATTTTTATGGGATTGCCCCCAAATTGTTCCTGGCCTCCAACAGTAAGCAATTGAAGAAAAAGTTTGATGAGAGCTGGTTCATAAGCATTCCCTCTTCCTTTCTTTCTCCCGCCATCCTTCCCCTCTTGTCTTCTCCCCTCTCTTCTACATCCTTCTGTTCTCCTCCCCTTCCACCCTCCTCCCTTCTCCTCTCCTTCCACCCCTTTGTCCTCTCCTCCTCTCCACTCTCTCTCCTCTCTCCCTGCTAAGTCTGGCAACACCCATTAAATTGTCTCAGGTGCAATGTGGAGACATTTGGGAAGGGAAACATTTATAAATGAAAGCAAAAAGTTTCACGCTTCCTCACATTATTCTGGAAAAGAACAAAGGTTACCAATTTTAAGTTTTACAATATCCTGAAAAGGCGCATATTTCTCTGTGGACAGGATGTCCAGCTGTGGTTTATTGGAAATTTAAGATTGAATTTAGTTGAGGCTCACTGGTTCTGTTAACAAAAGGAATTGTATAAAAGGTCTCTATGACATGCTGTTTCCTTCATGGGTCAGCAATTGGTTCCACAGTATGTGTGATGACTTGGACACCAAACAGAATTCTCTGGAAGGTTTGTAACCCAGGAGATTGCATTTCAGAATGCAATTTCTGTTCTCTGACCTTTATGAAACAGAAAGACACTGAGAACTGATGGTATGAAAGTTGGAAATTCATCAGTGTGAGCATTCTTCTAATGACACATTTAAAGCTTGAGGGAGTTTTCAGGAAATTTTTATGTGAATAGAATCTACATTTGAGAGGAAGACACATTTGACAATGTGTTATGAGAATATGTTAAATATTTTATGGACTGTTTATATTGATTCGACAATCAATTTCTTTTGGTGAAGAGTCACAGTAAGCAAACGCTCTTTGTTATGTCCTAAGAGACAGAATTCTCATTTTAGGAATAACTGGCTAAGAGGGCTCCACCCTGCAGCATCTCCTCCATCTCTAATCATTTGAAGGGCCGTGGTATAGCGGGGAACGCACAGGTGAGAAAGCTGGATGTTAGTGTGTCTGTCTCAGACCTCCTGTGTGGTCATAAATCCATCAGCTGCTCTGAGTCTCAGCCTCCCAGTCTGTAAAATGGAATAGTTGAATCATATGTTCTTTAACAGCCCCTTCCACCTCTAAAATGCTGGGGTTCAAAGTGGTGATGACTGGAAGTGCCCTGATAATAGCCCGTGGTGTTGGTCTCTTGTTTTGTGAACTGTAGTGCACGGGCAAATCTTTGTTCCAAAGGCAATGCTGCCTTTTTCAGATACTGCTTTGCTCTCTTGTTTGAGCACTGGCTCACTGTGCATTATATTAATGTCAGATGGAGGCCGAGGCCACATTCAACTTAATTTGCTATTGAAAGGAAGCAAGCTCAAAGCTATTTCCCCCAAGCAATCAAATTCTCTTTGAAATACCCTGCAAAAACTGCCTAGGTAAATCAAATTCATGTTTTGAAGAATATTGTTTTTTTGCATAACCTTTGATTTTGCATATCTACTCCCATAATGTGTCACTGGAGTTCATATTGAACAGAAGAATTTAATTCTATCATCTTTATCATCTTTTCTAAGTTTGAACTGAACGTGGCTTTCCAGTTTTTTTTTTCTTTCTTTTTTTTTTTTTTAACTTTTTCCAAGGCAAATGGAAGTAAATCTTCAAGTGCTAACTTTTCTTTTACATTTAACACATCATTACTACTGATCACCTCCTTTCTGCAGGGCAGTGCTTATATCAGTCCCTCACCAGATGGCCTCTTGAAAGAACCCCTAGCTCCAGGGCTGCTGTGATAGTTCCCAGACCTCTGAGGAATCAGGCTCCACTCAGACATTCTTGGTACTTGCCTTCCTCACTCATGCAAGCCCTCACCAATGCCTTTCTTTCTTTCTTCCATACATCTCAAATCTCTTCACGTCTCTCCATCTCCACTTCTCTTCCCAACCTTCATCATCTCTTGCCTGGACAACAGCCTCCTGGTTAGTCTCTCTGCTTCCAAGCTTACCCACCAATCCATTCTCTACATAGCAGTCATACTGGTCATGTGTTGAGTCATGTCATTCACTTCTGTCCCCTCCTTCAGTGGCTTCCCATTGCATAGACATAAAATCTCAACTTCTAAGACTATGGCTATGGGAAACATCATACCATCTTGCCCAGATCCCTCTAAAAAAGGACCCGTTGCTCTGGCTACTGGGATGCTGTTGATGGATACCTTCAGCTGTCAATCCCTTCTGTGGCAGGGAGCTGCCTTGCCCCAAATCCCACTCTTCCCAGGATGGCTCACATCCAATCACAGGTCAATGCAGTGGGTAAAGATTTGGCCATCTTGGCCTGAAGAACTGTTCTAGCTCCAGATGGAATTGGCTCTAGCTATCATTTGGGCTTGAACCTCAACTCACTTCTTGCTGTGCCCATCTTGCTTCCTTCCTTCCTCCTTTTCTCAGGTGTTGATCCAGAGGGAACTCCGTAATACACATCCTACAAACTAAACTCCATCTCAGAACCCAGCGTGCATCAGTGGCCTGCAAAGCCCTATATTACCTGGTCCTTGCCTACTTCTCCAATTTCATCTCGTGCCTTTGGTGCCCTGAGACACTGCACTCCAGCCTACTGCAGTTCTTGGCTCGTCCCTTCCTACCTTAGGATCTTTGTACCTGATGCTTCCTCTTCAAGAATGCTCTTCTTCCTACTCTCGTTCTTGCTTATCTGTTCACAACCTAAATGTTACTTTCTCAGAGAAGCTTACCCTAGGCCTGCCCTCAACATCATCTTTAACCTAACAATATAAATTAGATTTTTCCTGGTATTCTTTTTCATATTCTGCCCTTTTCCTCCATTAAGCTGTTCACAATTTATGATTATGTATTTATCATAAATGTATAATATGTTCAACAGTTTGTAGCCACTGTGTCTTTGATATTTTTCCCAGTGCTTGGCCCGTAGTAGATGTTCAACAAATATAATGGCTGAATGAATGAATAGCCTGGAGAATGCTTAAGGGAAGGCCTGAATATCTTTAGCCTGTGGCCACTTTTATCCTTAAGATCACTGTTCAGGAAGCTAGACTGGGGAGGGCTGCCCTGGGGCGGGACCAGCACCACCACAGCCAGCGGCTCAGCTGGAGGTTTTGATGTGGGTAAGTACCTTCTTCATCTAGTGGGGAACCATCTGGGATCCGGGCCAGCTGCTACCATGCCTGCCTTCTCTTACTTTCCTGCCTCACTTACCTCCTTTCTCCTATAGATGTCTGCTCTAGTTTTCTATGATCCCTTGTGCTATATGTCCCCACCTTGCCTACCTAGCTTTGTACATACCACTGTATCCACTTCAGTAAAGTCACCTTGTTCCCCTATGTGTTCATAGCCTTTGGGAAGATCCTCTCATCTTAGGCTACACATAGCCTTCCTAAAAACATGGAATCACTATTCAACGCCATTGAAACTTAGACTATTACTTAGTATTTAGGTGTTGTACCCAAGAGAGGCTGAGAAAGTTACAAGGTTGATTGCTTTCAATTCTCACTCAATCCCAACCATTCTATTAAGTCCTTACTGTTGTTATCTCCATTTTATGAAGCTTAGATGATGAAAGTGATTTTCTCAGGGTAAGAGAGGACATTGGGATTCAAACTCAACTGATCTGATTGAAGGGCCAGCCTATAGTCTTAAAATTCCATCTCATTTAGAATATGATCGTATAATTCACTCCATTGAGACAAAGGAGATTGCTTTATTTCCTAGGAAACAGATTTTGTTTTAAATTCTGCTTTGGTTTCTTTCTTTCTTTGTTTTAAAACATAAAGATTTGAAAAAGGAAATCAGAATGACTCAGACCTTAGAGAAATCAGTCTCATTGTGTCATTCTCTTATTAAATTTGCTTTTGAGTTGTAATCTGCTTATTGCGGGGGGTGGGGGGGGGGTTGTCGTCCATGGTCATGGTGAAGCCATTCCCACTTAAGTCCTCTCCTCCTCAAGGGTGGAGAGGATCAGGGAAGAAGCAGTGAGCTCCCATTGGTGCTGATTTGATGGACAAGAGCAGATTGAGGAAAACAGGTCTGTTTTTTTTTTTCATTTTCAGCCATCTCTTGCTCTCTTGTATAGTAGCTTTGGTTACCTTATGGAAAAATGCCATCTGCTTATAAAAGCATATAACACTGACATATAAAAGTGTTACTGATGTGTTTAAACATGTAGCAGGTTTTATTATAAAAAAATGCTCATGGTTTGTTGGTTTTTTAAAAAATATATCTTACCTATAATGTAATAGTTTATATACTAATTTTTCTCAGACATGGTTGAGATCTGATATCTGATTTTCTAATATAAAACCATGTATTCTAAATTAGATACTCCAATGTGAATTAGATAAAAATTTAAAACTTCATTTTGTCCTTGCTTTTGAATTATAAAAATTAAAACAACAAAAAAGGAAGTTTTTCACCTACCATATTGGTAAAAACTTTACCCAGCTTTTTCATCAAAAATTGAAAATGTTTAGTGTCTGGTACTGATTAGAATGTAGGAGAAGTATGTTCTTTTATGTGGTGGAAGAGGAGGGAAGTGTCTCTGAAAGTTGACTGGACAATTCCATTTCTTGGAATCTACCCTCCGGAAATACTCATGTGCAGAGTAACTGATGTATAAATCATTATGGCATAATTTTAAATACTGCAAAACTAGAAACAACCATCAATAAAGGAAAGGGTAATAATTATGGGTTAATTAAGGGTGTAATTATCAATACTATAGATAGCATCAGTTCAGTTCAGTTCAGTTCAGTCGCTCAGTCGTGTCCGACTATTTGCGACCCCGTGAATTGCAGCACGCCAGGCCTCCCTGTCCATCACAAACTCCCGGAGTCTACTCAAACCCATGACCATCAAGTCGGTGATGCCATCCAACCATCCCATCCTCTGTCGCCCCCTTCTCCTCCTGCCCCTAATCCCTCCCAGCATCAGGGTCTTTTCCAGTGAGTCAACTCTTCACATGAGGTGGCCAAAGTATTGGAGTTTCAGCTTCAGCATCAGTCCTTCCAATGAACACCCAGGACTTATCTCCTTCAGGATGGACTGGTTGGATCTCCTTGCAGTCCAAGGGACTCTCAAGAGTCTTCTCCAACACCACAGTTCAAAAGCATCAATTCTTCGGTGCTCAGCTTTCTCTATAGTCCAACTCTCACATCCATACATGACCACTGGAAAAACTATAGCCTTGACTAGACGGACCTTCGTTGGCAAAGTAATATCTCTGCTTTTTAGTATGCTATCTAGGTTGGTCATAACTTTTCTTCCAAGGAGTAAGCATCTTTTAATTTCATGGCTGCAATCACCATCCACAGTGATTTTGGAGCCCAAAAAAAATAAAGTCTGACACTGTTTCCACTGTCTCCCCATCTATTTCCCATGAGGTGATGGGACCAGATGCCATGATCTTAGTTTTCTGAATGTTGAGCTCTGAGCCAACTTTTTCACTCTCCTCTTTCACTTTCATCAAGAGGCTTTTTAGTTCCTTTTCACTTTCTGCCGTAAGGGTGGTGTCGTCTGCATATCTGAGGTTATTGATATTTCTCCCGGCAATCTTGATTCCAGCTTGTGCTTCTTCCAGCGATTCTCATGATGTCCTCTGCATATAAGTTAAATAAGCAGGGTGACAATATACAACCTTGATGTACTCCTTTTCCTATTTGGAACCAGTCTGTTGTCCCATGTCCAGTTCTAACTGTTGCTTCTTGACCTGCATAGAGGCTTCTCAAGAGGCAGATCAGGTGGTTTGGTATTCCCATCTCCTTCAGAGTTTTCCACAGTTTATTGTGATCCACACAGTTGAAGGCTTTGACGTAGTCAATAAAGCAGAAATAGATGTTTTTCTGGAACTTTCTAGGTAGGTGATCCCAAAAAGGAGGATAATTGCATTGGAAGAAGTTTTTACCAAGGACCAAGGGGTCTGAGGCCCACCTTGGGATCCCAGCCTGGGAGTCCTAGAGCAGGAAGTTGATGCCCTTGAGTATTTAGCTTTGAAGGCAGTTGACTCCCAAATCTATCCCTCCCAAACCTGACCTCTGTCCTGCTCTGGCAATTGCGCACAGCCTGTATGTACCATGTCTGTTCAGGTCTCCATGCCTTCACTCCATTGTCCCTCCTGCCTAGAACGTCTTTCCTCCTCTTGTTCACCTGTCTTCCTTTGTCTTTTAGTTCAAGTCTGAATTCAGGTTTGTCTCTTCCAACAAACCTTCCCTTGCTTCTGCCTTATTTCCACCTAAGGTCACTTCCCTGGGAACTGAAATTTAGTCCTATAATTATCATCCCATGTTGAAATTACATGTGCAAAAATGTTTCCACCTCAAGACTGGAAGCTCCCTAAAGAGCAAAACCTTGCTTATTCACCTGTATGATTCCTAATACCAGTACTAGCATATAATAGGTATTAGCATATAAAAGGTATTAGCATATAATAAGCATTCTATATAAGAAACGCTGGGTTGGAAGAAGCACAAGCTGGAATTAAGATTCCCGGGAGAAATATCAATAACCTCAGGTATGCAGACGACACCACCCTCATGGCAGAAAGTGAAGAGGAACTAAAAAGCCTCTTGATGAAAGTGAAAGAGGAGAGTGAAAAAGTTGGCTCAGAGCTCAACATTCAGAAAACTAAGATCATGGCATCTGGTCCCATCACCTCATGGGAAATAGATGGGGAGACAGTGGAAACAGTGTCAGACTTTATTTTTTTTGGGCTCCAAAATCACTGTGGATGGTGATTGCAGCCATGAAATTAAAAGATGCTTACTCCTTGGAAGGAAAGTTATGACCAACCTAGACAGCATATTAAAAAGCAGAGACATTACTTTGCCAACGAAGGTCCGTCTAGTCAAGGCTATGTTTTTTCCAGTGGTCATGTATGGATGTGAGAGTTGGACTATAGAGAAAGCTGAGCACCGAAGAATTGATGCTTTTGAACTGTGGTGTTGGAGAAGACTCTTGAGAGTCCCTTGGACTGCAAGGAGATCCAACCAGTCCATCCTGAAGGAGATAAGTCCTGGGTGTTCATTGGAAGGACTGATGCTGAAGCTGAAACTCCAATACTTTGGCCACCTCATGTGAAGAGTTGACTCATTGGGAAAGACCCTAATGCTGGGAGGGATTAGGGGCAGGAGGAGAAGGGGGCGACAGAGGATGGGATGGTTGGATGGCATCACCAACTCAATGGTCATGTGTTTGCGTAGACTCCGGGAGTTTGTGATGGACAGGGAGGCCTGGTGTGCTGCAATTCATGGGGTCGCAAATAGTCAGACACTACTGAGCGACTGAACTGAACTGAACTGATACGTTTATTTAACAAGCATACTGAAATAATATTTGGCATTTTCATTCACCTGTGTCTTCAGGTTTTGTTTTTGTTAGTACCTGATAACCTTTGCTTTGACGGGACTAAAATTGTTTCCTACCAGTTAATGGTCTTCTTGGTTCACAATGAAATTTGCAGGCCATGCACAATCCACAGAGACTCTAATATCTCATAGACAAGAGCTTCTGCCACACTTGATTTACTTCTTAATGGGTGTGTTTCTTATTTCAAAGTGTGACTGCCCTTCTGCCTATTAGAGTTGCCTTGTACCAAACCATTAAAAGAGAGTTAGAGGAAAGGGCAAATAATCCTATAGTAGTTACAGCACTACTTCATGATGAGAAAACAAGATTGGAAGGTTTAATGACTAAATGGATTTAAATTGCAAGAGATTCTTAATCTTTTGTTACTTTTAAATGAAGTGGATAACCCTTAGGTCACCAGAGTAGTTTTCAAATGTAATTTTGTGTTTGTTTTTTAATTACTTTTCTAAGACCTACAACTGTTTTTTCTTTTCTTTTTGTTTTGTGATTGATTGTAATCTTTCCCTTTCTTCCTCTTCTCCATCCCTCCTTTCTTTTCTTCCTTCCATTCCCCTCTCTCTGGTTCCCTTCCTTCTGTACTTCATACACTGATAGACTTTTACTTTTTAGAGCAGTTTTAGGTTCACAGAAAAATTGAGAGGGAGATACAGGGATTTCCCATGTACATCCCTCTTGCCCCCTACATACACAGCCTCCCCCACTATCAACATCCCCCACTAGAGTGTTGCATTTGGTACAGCTCATGAACCTACATGCATTCTGCGGTGGTTCATGTAAAAGGAGAGGCATGTGATCTCCGCTTCTTTCCTCTGCCCACAAGGTAGAATTTAGGTGTGATGGGCAGAGCGGGAGCAGCGGTGCTGGACCATGAGACAGACGCTGTGTGCTGAGAACGGCCCAGCCATGAGGCAGAGAGAACCGGGATCCCAGCTCCATGGAGCAGCTCTGAGGGCTTCAGTTGCCTACCTCAGTCGGTTCTGTGACTGAGAAAAAAAGTCTGACTTGTTTAAGCTCTTGTGTCTTTGCCCTTTTCTACAACTGGACCTAAACCTGTATCCTAACTGGTACATAAATTCCCATCATTCATAATTTGTTTCCGGGAACTAAAGCATAATGCCAGCACAGGCCTAGGAGTGGAGGGCATTTGTGGAGACAGGGATCCTGCTGTTGCTGTCTCTCTGTGCGACCCCACTGACTGCAGCCTGCCAGGCTCCTCTGTCCGTGGGGATTCTCCAGGCAAGAACACTGGAGTGGGTTGCCATGCCCTTATCTAGGGCATCTTCCCAACACAGGGATCGAACCCAGGTCTCCTGCTTTGCAGGCGGATTCTTTACCAGCTGAGCCACCAGGGAAGCCCGAATGATTCCTCTATCCCTCTCTTTATCCTCCTCACCCTTCTCTACCTGCTTTAGCAAGAGAACTTTTCATGGCTACCAAAGAGGTCTGTGAAGATGGAAGAATTAACTTATTTGAGTGGAAGTGTATCGGTGTTTTTATTTATTGAAAACATGGTGCATGACATGAATTGTAGCAACAAAACCCAAAACCAGAGAACTAATTCCTATGGTTGACTAAGGATTTGGAAACTGCTTACCTACTTACTTTAATGGTTTGTCCACATCCACTTTTGCAGCTTTATGAGTGTAGTATAGCTTAATTCATGTATCCTGGGAAGTTAGTATTCAATAATCAAGTGGTTACTAATGTTTTCATTGATATATATGTGTCAGCAGGCCAACTGAATTGCTCCCTGTTGATTGAATAAACAGATGTTTGTTACTGAAATTCTCATGCTGGTCAAGATGGGGTATGTAGACACTAGCCCATCTCTCTGGCCACAGCTAAAACTTGGGACAGCATCGAAAAGGTAATTACTGGAGGACTCTGAAAAGTAAACAATAATACAAAAATAGAGACTGAAGTCAAAATTGATTAATAACCTGTAGGAAGAATTTCATGGTTTGGGGTTTTGTTTGTTGTTGTCGTTTCTCTTTCTCTTTCTTTTGACTGTTGACTTTGAACTGAGGGCAGGATGACATGAGCAATTATGCAGCAAGTGTTGACAGAAAAACTGGAAGAAGTCATCTCTTTCTATCCAGAGGACCAGGAAAAGGGACCCATGCGTTCCACAAAGTAAGAGGAAAATTCTCGTTTCCCATGTTTTGTATTTTTCCTTTTCTAGTTATGACTCAGGGCCTGCCTCATTCATGGCATTGCACTGCCACCTCTATGATAAAGTCGCCTTTATCCCAAGAGAATACTAAGTTCTGGGCAAAAGGAACTAGGAAAAGGGGGTTGTCCAAAGAGTGTGAGGAAATCCCCTTATTTTCTCTGTCTCCCTATTTCCTTTATTCTGAAGGCAGTGTCGGTTTCACGGAACTGTAGAAAAAGCACAAGAGGCAAGCACTCCATCCTTCTGACCAGAGGAACTGGGAGAAAACAGGTCACTGTGAACCAAAGTGTGGCTGAGACACCAGAGAGAAAGGACTGGCAGTGAGGATCCCTTGGGGCTCATCTGCATGAACCAACTTTAGGTCCAGGCTTACATCCAAGGTGGGCACGTGGAGACAAGGCCCAAAGAAACAGCAGGGCTCCCAGAATAAACTGCCCGGTGGGACATTGACCAGGTCTAACTTCTGGGTCTTTGCCATCCAGACCCAAACAGCATATTGAAGACTTCAGAAATGAACTGATGTTAGAACCCACGGAAGACAAGATAGACTTTACAGTTTAAAACAAACCAGGTTGATTGTCTGCTAAAAAAATTACCTTCTCCAGAGGATTTTTTCTTGCAGTTTCATTGAAATATAATTGACATGGCATGCTGAGTGTGCGTGTGTGCTCAGTCGTGTCCCAGTCTTGGCAACCCCATGGACTGTAGCCCGCCAGGCTCCTCTGTCCACGGAATTTCTGAGGCAAGGATACTGGAGTGGGGTGCCTTTTCATACTCCAGGAGATCTTCCTGACCCAGAGGTTGAACCTGTGTCTCTGGTGTCTCCTGGCATTGGCAGGCGGACTCTTTACCACTGCACCACCTGGGAAGCCCACAGCTGACACATGGCATCGTATAAGTTGGTTTCCCAGATGGCTCTAATGGTAAAAACCTGCCTGCCAACGCACGAGATGTAAGAGACACAGGTTCAATCCCTGGGTTGGGAAGATCCCCTGGAGGAGGGCAGGGCAATCCACTCCAGTATCCTTGCCTGAATAATCCCATGGACAGAGGTGCCTGGCAGGCTACAGTCTATAGGGTCTCAAAGAGTTGGACACAAATGAAGTGACTGAGCATGCACTGTTTACGTTTAAGGTGCAAGGCATAATGATTTGACTTATATCATTGAAATGATTAACACTATAAGTTTAGTGAATATCCATCATCTCATATAGATATAATATTAAAGAAATATTATATTTGTGATTTACATTATATCCCTGGTACTTACTTATCCTATAACTAAGGGTTTGTACCTTTGACTGTCTTTATCCAGTTCCCCCTGCTCAAACCCCACACCCCACCTCTGGTAACCACAAATCTGATCTCTTTTTCTGTGGATTCATTTATTTGTTGAAGTATAATTGACCTACAATACTATGTTAGTTTCTGGAGCATGATGTCATGAGTCAATATATCTGTATATTTCAAAATAATCTCCATGATAAGTCTAGTTACCATCTGTCACCATACAAAGATATTACATAATTATTGACTGTATTCCCCACACTGTACATTTCATACCCATGACTCATTTATTTTGTAGCTGAAAGTTTGTATTTTCCTCATCAATTTCTCTCATCCCTTTATTTTTCTCCCCTCTGATAACCACTTCTTTGTTCTCTGTATTTGTAGGTCTTTCTGTTTTATTGTTTTGTTCATTAATTTGATTTTCAGATTCCAAATATAAGTTAAATCATACAGTATTTGTCTTTCTCTGAGTGACTTATTTCATTTAGTGTAATTCCCTCTAAGTTCACCTGTGCTGTCACAAGTGGAAAGATTTCATTCTTTTTTTATGGCTGAGTAATATTCTGTGTGTGTATATTGTTGTTTTGTCACTAAGCTGTGTCTGGCTCTTTATGACCCTATGGGCTGCAGCACGCTAGGCTCCCCTGTATGGACATATGTATGTGTGTGTGTATATACATATATATATACACACACACACACACACACACACACATTTTCTTCATCCGTTCATCTGCTGATTGGGTACTTAGGCTGCTTCCATATATTGGCCATTGTAGATAATTCTGCAGTGATAGGGGTGCATATATCATTTCTAATTAGCATTTTCATTTTCTTTGGATAAATATCCAGGAGTGAAATTGCAGGTCATATGGTAATTCTAGTTTCAGTTTTTTTGAAGAACCACCATACTGTTTTCCATCATCAGTTCAGTTCAGTTCAGTTCAGTCACTCAGTCATGTCCAACTCTTTGCGACCCCAGGGACTGCAGCACGCCAGGCTTCCCTGTCCATCACCAACTCTTGGAGCTTGCTCAAACTCATGTCCATTGAGTTGGTGATGCCATCCAACCATCTCATCCTCTGTCGTCCCCTTTTCCTCCTGCCTTCAATCTTTCCCAGCATCAGGGTCTTTTTCAGTGGGTCACCTCTTCGCATCAGGTGGCCAAACTATTGGAACTTCAGCTTCAGCATAAGTCCTTCCAGTGAATATTCAGGACTGATTTCCTTTAAGATTGACTGGTTGGATCTCCTTGCAGTCCAAGGGACTCTCAAGAGTCTTCAACACCAGAGTTCAAAAGCATCAATTCTTCAGTGCTCAGCTTTCTTTATAGTCCAACTCTCACATCCATACATGACTACTGGAAAAACCTTAGCTTTGACTATATGGACCTTTGTTGGCAAAATACTATCTCTGCTTTTGAATATGCTGTCTAGGTTGGTCATAGCTTTTCTTCCAAGGAGGAAGCGTCTTTTAATTTCATGGCTGCAATCACCATTAGTTTATTTTTTTATTACTAATCTTTTATTTTTTCATATCTCACTCAAAGTATCTTGAAAGATCCAAGTATGAGATTGGTTGAGTCTGGCTGGGGATGATGCCTTCATTTCCATAGGTGGGGAGAAGTGGCCTTGGGTTTCTCTTGGTTTCTTTTGGACTTCCAAAAAGTTTCATAGAATTGGGAACTTCCCCAAATAGGAAGAATTTGGAAGTGTCAATGGGAATAAAGATAAATGTCCTTTGGGACATCTTAATCAGTGCAAAACATGAGAGTCAGGAGTTGTGTCTTGATCCAACTTAGTCCCTCTGGGAGTGAAGCTGAGGAGGAGAGAAGGCCCCAAGTTTTGTCTTTGGCCTGATCACTCATGCCATATTCCTCTTTATCTCTCCTTGGCTTTCCCTCTCTGCAGTCTCAATTCAGAACCCACAACCTATAATCTATTTTCTCCATCCTCGGAGAAAGTCTCCATCCTCCTTGGAAAGTTCCAACACCCCCCCTCCCCGCCCCTGACTCCACACTAGGGAGGCCATTATAGTCCTAAGACTATGCTCATATCTTAAAAAGTCTGATGCCTCAGACTCTGGATGCTGAGGGATTTCTTCTCCGTAGGCTCTGCTGGATACAAGGGTGGGAGGGACAGATAAGGATATGTGCTTTGGTCTGTAGAGTAAAAGGAAGATAATGAGGGTCCTGATCTTACCAGTGGCAGCTAGAGCTCATTTTTCCCTAAGTCACCCAAGGGCACATTGTACCTGACTATATAGCACATATAAACATCCTATCTCAAATGAGAAAGGTACAACCTCTTACTAACATTTCTTGTAATCTTTTTCTTAAAAAATAATCACCCTGAGCATGATTGGGCTAAGAAACATTTGTATCCTCCTTGATCTTGCTTTTAATAAATGGGGCCAACAACATACAAATTATGTTTGTTATGTTTTCCAAGTTCTTATCAAGAGTGGAAGATCTTTTTCCACCCCATAAAATATTAGCTATAACTAAGCTTTGAGGCACCTTCAATGTGTTTACATGCACTGAGAATATCTAAGAGGGAATACATCAAGTTACATTTCTTACATTTATTCCATTATAGAACTTGTGCTTTATCTTACGAGTCTAGTGTTTCATGATACCTACTTAAAAAATAGACACAGTTGAACTGAAATGAGAAGTAGGCCTTTAACAATTAGTTTAATAATTTACCACACTTACATATGTTATGGTTTTCAAAAAAACTGCACATGGAGGGGGAGAATTGGAGTTATTTCCTATTTTGATAAATTATAAAATGATTATTATTTTTATCTAGTTTTACTAACATTACTAATATTATAAATATTATTAAACATTAAATTACTAAGTATTAGTAAAGTGATATGACTAGTTTTTAAGAAAACGTGAGAATTTTCTACATTCAAAAGAATACTCCCTCTTTTGAAGTAGTCCCTTTAAATAGCTAAATTCTTAGTTTAATGATACTACAATTGGTCAAAATGTATTTGGAATTGATCCTTGGGCTATCCTTCATATGCATATTGCTTTGGGAATACTTAGAGATGGCAGGATGTCTTTTGAGGGTGAATTTTAATTTCTAAAACTGCCAAACATCACTCAGAGTCAAGCCAGATATAAATGGATGAATAAACTAGGAAACATTTTACTCTTAAATGTGACTTGGGTCTATCAGATTGAATTTTCTGATGGCCCTGAGAGACAATCCAAAGAAAGAATTCAAAACTATTTTTTGAACAATGACAATAACCCTTTTATAATAATGTTACTTCCATGGTGTCCGCCTTCATATAGATACTTAAGCTTTGCTGTTGAGGACTCTATGTTATACCCACATGCTCAAAGTCAAATGAATAATTCTAATTATCTTAAAAATTAAGTAAAATGTAAAAATGTAAAATTAAATTCCCCTATGTTAACTCTCAGCACCCATCCTCTCTGTCCATTTTTATTCTTGGTGTATAGATTTATACACAAAAATGCTATAGGATATTAAAACTATCTTTACTGCAGGCTGGGTTGGAGCTAGTTCTGTCCAGATAGTCTAGATGGTAGGAAGAAAGGGATAAGTATTCCTTTGTATGAGAGTAGAAAAATGTTTGCCTCGAAGATCTATTTTAGACTAAGAAATTAATACACCAAATGGACCTGGCCTGGTGCCTGCTGTTTACTGTTTTCTGATTGGGTGCAAACACGTCTGTGAATTTTTGGAGGTGAGCCAGCCGCTCTGTACTCATTCTCGTTGATTAAAATGCTCTCAGTAGAGATTCTATTCAGAATTGATCACTCTGCTTTTGCCTGCTGGGAAATGGGAACTGCGAGGGCTTCTTAAGCTGAATGAAAAAATTATTCCATTTCAGCAAGCCTCTCTCTGTCAGGTCCAAGGCTAACAAATTTTTCAAGGTTGGGGAAACTTTCTAAATTGTATCCCAGGCCGAGGAATCCTTGTGCTTCATGTGCTTTATGGGGGATGGTTTGGCCAAACAAGGAAGTAACAAAGGAGATTCCAATTTAATATAACTGTCTCAGGGACAGGGATTTACCTGATCATATAGAGATGCTCCACACAGAGGGGGAAAAAAAAAAATATATATATATATATATATATATATATATATATACACACACACACACACACATCCATCAAGGAGAGGGCAGTGATTTGTTTTCACTGAAAAAGACACTCATTATGGGTATAGATATGGATATACCTTCCCCATCACCATATTTCTCCCAATAGCACTATCTGTAGACTTACAGAAAGCTTCGTACACTGTTATGGTATCCAACATAAAACTTCTTTTCACCAAGGAACTCATTTTATAGCAAAGGAAGTAAGGTAATATAAAAAAACTAATTGTTATCTCTCCTGCTTCCCCCATAAGCAAGGAAATCTTTTGAAGTGATTGATGAGCAGTAGTAAAAATAATAAGGAATCATACTCATGTGACCCAAAGAACTCACAAGTCTTTATTATAACCTAAATGGTTCAGTAAGTATACCAGTGAAAGTGAAATAAAGATTGATATTCCTCTCAGCAAGTATACCAGTGAAAGAGGAATAAAGATTGATATTCCAACTTGCTTTTAGTGAAACTGAAGGACAGAAAGTTGAGGTAACCCTGATCAATATAATTCATCTGCATTGTAGAACTTGAAGCTCTTCAGTTTCTCTGATTTCCCATACACTCTTCTCCCACATTTGTTTTCCTTTCCCATCCAGTCTCATATCAGTACCAACCAGAGGCCATCCACCACAGAAGAGACACCAACGAGATAGAGTGGACAGCTTGTCCAGTGAAAGTCGGCTAGCTACGCAGTCTAGTCAGTCCACTCCAGTG
The DNA here is from genome assembly GCF_910594005.1 of Cervus elaphus. Lineage (NCBI taxonomy): Eukaryota > Metazoa > Chordata > Mammalia > Artiodactyla > Cervidae > Cervus > Cervus elaphus. The sequence goes on along the minus strand of NC_057826.1, from coordinate 92,494,809 downwards.
TCTGCACAACAGGCCAATGAATTTAGAAGCCACGGTAGCAGCGGTGTTGGTGGTTTAGTCACTAAGTCGTGTCTGACTCTTGCAACCCCACGGACTGTAGCCTGCCAGGCTTTTCTGTCCAGGCAAGAATACTGGAGTGGGTTGCCATTTCCTTCTCCAGGGGATCTTCCCTACCCAGGAACCAAACCCGGGTCTCCTGCAATGCAGGTGGATTCTTTACCAACTGAGCTACAGGGAAGCCCTGTAGCAGGGATGAAGGCTGCTCATGAGCCCACGTCATGGGATCACTGAAGATGCTCTGGCAGTTGCCTTTGCTGAATGTCTGACATGTAAACATCAGAGACTGATGCTGAGTCCTTGATATGGTGCCACGCTGAGGAGGATGTGGCGGCAGGTTTGTTACACCTGATCCCCTGGATGGGACGGCGATTTATTCTTCCTAGGATCCGTACACGTTCTGAAGGTGTGCTTACCTTCCTTGCCCCGCAGCTTCTCAGCCAGTCCAGGCACATGGAATGTCTGATTTCATATGGAAGCCTGTTAACCATGTTGTGAACCAGGGGCCCAGGTAAGGATAAAAGGTGTCCAACGATGGACTTACAGTCACAGTAGCCTCTGATCCTACCTTATATTATCCAGACGGCTTCTGCATAATAGTGTATGGTACTGTGTTTTTAGTAGGTAGAACGCAAAAGGTTAAAGTAGGAGCGGGCCCACTCACCATTATTCTCTGTGGCCCACTTGGGAAATCTGTGCTTTCCAGACCTGCAACTCTAGGCTCTGTGCGATCAGAAGTCCTGACTCTCAGGAGAGGGACATGTCTCCTAAGAGACACAGAAAGTGTTTCACGAAAACTCAAGTTACAGGGGACTCACAGGGCAGCTCTTGGTGCTTCTGTGTCCATAGATGGGCAGTTACAGCAACTATCGCCCAGGTCGGGCACCAGGGCTGGGACCTTTCATGGGTGAAGGTATGTGTCATCCTCACGAGCAAGAAACCTAGACCAGCAGAAGGGCCGCTCAAGAACGAGGTGAGTCTAGAAGGGTGGGGGGGAAGAAGATGATGGGCGTCACTTGCCGCCTTAGGACTGCAACAATATGGGTCGTATCTCGTCTTACTGCCCTTATGGCCATTATAAGTCTTTCTTTCAAGAACCTGTGACCAGCTACCACCTTGAAGAATCAGTGATATGACAGAGGGAACCAGGGAACTGAGTGATAAAAGAGACATGCTATACCAGATGCAGGCCAGTGCCTCAGATTCACTACCCCTGGGGTTAGAGCAGCTGCCACTTCCAGTCTGCATCTCTGTGCCTGGAGACTTTCTCTAAAACACCCCACACCAGTCTGCCCTCATGCACACCAGGTCTTAAATGCAGGGGAGTTCACATCCCCAGGAGCAACCCTCACTAGACGCTGACAGTAATTGGTGCAAAGAACCCCAGCTCCCTCACCCCTCCAGGGTATCATTCTGCATGGGTGTTTTACACCACTTCCCAGCTGCCTACAGTGGTAGCACACCCCCTCTGGCTGCCTTTCCTGCCTCACTTCCCTACTCCCCTACAAAACTAGGGTGCCACCTGATGAATCACCGATGGGAAGACAAGAGGGTGGTCACCGAGCCAGTGGGGAAGCATTGTCTCACACGCTAGACTCTGAGTCCAGAATCGGCATTCTCAAACATGGCATTGCCTGCCTCTTCACTCTCAACCATTAATGGAAAGTCGTCAAAGTATAGTCTGTATGACTTGGAAACCACTCATGGATACCCTTGGAAATGGTTTGAGAAAACCTTCTCTTTCTTTTAAACCACCAGTGACTTGCTGAGTTCAAACTGTAACCAGTGTAGCTATTACACAGAACAGAAGTCATCTGATACAGCGTAATCATAAAGCAATTTTATTTGCCTGATCAGACTCACTTGGTGGGCTAATTCCTTCTCTCTCTTGGACACAATCTCTGGTAGGCCTAGAGTTTTTTCCACTTGTTTATAGATAATAAGAGTCTTCCAGTTACCCTTGGTCACACACATATGCATACATACACAAAAACCAGTTCCACTGCAAGAATTAAAAAATCCATTCTTGTGTAATAATGAGAACTCTAAACTTGAAGTTAAAGTGCCTTTTCTCCGATAGCTTGGGCCTGCAATTAGAAAGGCAAATCCACCCCCAGTTCCCACATGGGAGTTTTTTTTAGGGAAGGCAGAGGCCAGGAAAGGACTTCTTCTGCAGAACTGTTGTGACCTGAGATGGCACCCTCTGGGTTTGGGGGGTGTTGAAACTGACTCTCAATGGGCCTGGGAGATCTTCAAAACTCTCAGTGGGCCTGGGGGATCTTCAAAACTCTCAGTGGGCCTGGGGGATCTTCAGAACTCTCAGTGGGCCTGGGAGATCTTCAAAACTCTCAGTGGGCTTGGGAGATCTTCAAAACTCTCTCACGCAATGCATTTGTGGATTCTTTGGAGACACTGTGTAGCTGGTAAGTTTTCATCTCAAGTTCTGTAAATGTGAGGGAACAGATTTCTCTCCAAACTGGCAAGCTCCTCTCCCTCACCCCCAGACACCTATGTCTGTTGGTATCTTCCTGGTTCCTTCTATTCAGGCAAACTTGCTCCTGGCAGGAAGTCCTCTTGGGCAGTCCTCTTAAGGCAGCTTTCAGCTGGGCCACATTTGGTTCCCAGAAGACATTCTTGTGTCCGTTGCCCTGACAAACTCTGGAGTGCAGACCCATTCTAACTTGGCCATTCATCCTCCCTCTTCAGATGAGCAGGCTCCACTCACTGCCTCTGGCCTTGGAGATTTCTCAGTGTAGATTTCCACTGGCTTCCTGGGCTCAGGAGGTGTGTATTGGCTTCCAGTGATTCTCTCTGAAGCATCTCTCGTTACTCTTGAAGTGGGAGGGAGTGTTTCCATAGTAAGGTGGGTTGTTCACAGTATATCTGCACTTCTCTCCAAGGAAATCCTCTCCCTGGTCTCTTCACCCTTAATCCTTTGATACTCTTGAAGTATATATCAGGATAAGAGTTTCAAAACACTTCTTTTATAGGTGATTTGGTAGTTCCCTTTGGCAGTGGGCCAGTTTCTATCTACTTCTTTGATCCCCTCCTTTTTCAGACCTCACACCAAAACTGTGACAGTCTTTTATTAACATCAGTTTTTATTTATTCATGTGTATATTCTTTTACCATTTATTAAATACCTGCTCTTTGCACCATGGTGCCTGCTAGTGACACAAGGGTGAAGACAGGGTTTCTGACTTAAGAAGCCTAGATTTTAACAAATTATGCCTTGAAGGCAGGCAGATAAAGGGCCTCTTTCCTAATTTTCTGCTATTTGGCTGGGTGGAGGCTCCCCTTAGAGGACACCTGCTGTCCTTGCCTGCCACCTAAATAGAGCAGCCCTTTCTTGGAACTTCTGTCCTTTGTTTGAAGCTCCTTCAAAGGAAATTCCAGATACAATCTGGAGGCAATCGATTGCCTCCACACTTACCCTGTTTAACATCTCACAGTGTGTTAAGTAGTTAGAACTGATCAGTCCTGTCTACTTAACTCAGTAGTTTTTGACTCCCTTCATGTTTGGTGGTGGGGAGCGTGATAATGGTAATTTAAAAATGCTCCCCAAGTGATTCTAAAATGCAGCTAGGGTTGAAGCTTATCAAGAAAACATACACATACACAACATCCTTAAAGTCATATTGCTGCAAAGATTTAGTCTAGCTTCTGTGATCATTGGGAGAAATATCAATTAAATAAAATTACAGAGATGACAATATACACTTCAGACAACATTATTTCATTGTCACTTTGTGGGTTCACTGTTCGCATCCTCACTCTTTGTCAGTCCAAAGGCAGAAACACCTGATTGTATAAATGTCGTTCTTTCTTATAGAGGGAAAAAGAAATGTAAGACCAGTTCTCTTCACAGAGAAATGAGAAATTGCACTAAAAATCAATACTCTTTTAAAAAGTTTCGGAGCATCATTACTGCTTCCTCAGACAAAATTAGCAGTAATGCTCCTATATCACATTTTTATTGCAGAGTGAATTTGCAAAAAAAGATGTTATAATGAAAAATGATATCCACGCTTAAGAGTGGCTTCATGGGATTATAAAGTCTCACTAGCATGACCCCGCACCCCAATTCTAATTCTTCCTGATGCTATTTTTATATGACCTTTAAGGTCAATCATATATCAACAAACTCAGGCTCATGAGTATCTTATATAATAACCATGTTAAGTCAAGCGCCAAACACTATCTATGGCTCTGCTGCTTTTATGACTTTTTACAACCTGTTTCTAATATTTATAGCTCTGTTATTTGTTGTATTTATAAGTTCCTCATGCACGCCTGCATGCACTCATTTATCCATCCCCAAACATTTCCCGAGTGTTCATTTCAGACATACGAAGATGAAAGGGCAGGGCCCTCCCTCTCCCTTGGGCTGTGACACCGTGTGCTCACCACAACCACAGGCGCCCCCGCGGGGCTGTCTCAGCGGAGGGGTGCGACTCCTAGGGGCTCTGTCTGGCGCCTCTCTGAAGGCCCTCTCTTAATATTTGTGGGAATGGGCAAGAATACAAGTGGAAGCCCATGTACCATGCACCATGCATCACATATGAATAGTTTAAAGTTAAATATTAAGCTATCACACCTCTAAATAAAATATGGCCTCTCATCTGACCTTGTAAATACACCTTCATAACTGTAAAACTGAAAAAATACATATAAAGTATTTTCTACATGACTAAATGACAACAGATATCAAAGATGACTTGATTAGGTATTTTTAGTATATGCCTTTAGGTGGTTTAATTATTTTTTAATTATTTTAATTATATTTTAATTATTTTTGTATGTCAGTGGGCTGGCACTATACTATTTGGATGAATAATAAAGATGGATATATAATTCATAAATTATTATGTATTTTCCATTAAATTGATTTTTTCTTGCCTTCATTTTAGCAAATTCACTGATGGCCTTGCTATAATCAAGATTTTTAGATTATTTATATTCTCTTGAAAGAAGTGATGTAAAGGAATAAAAATCAAAGGTATGTGTATATAAATGAAAGCATAATTAGAATGTTTTTAAAATGTAAATTAAAGGAAATATAAGATGGAAACAAGTTACTATATGTGTTTCTAAAATGTCATTTTATTTAAAATTACAAAATAACATTAATAAATATCAAATTATTATATAAAATTATTTTTAAAATCTGAAATTTAATCTCTGTTTTGATATTTTAGTTACATAACATTAGCTTATTTTAAATAAACTATTTTCATTTTTAGTTTTCAACAGCCATCTTGTTGCCAATGTAAAGAATTAGTATAGATTTGCAAACATATTACATTTAGTTCTATATAAGTGCAAATTTGAAAGCAATATAAATTATATAATATTATGAGATGCTTCTTGACTATTATGTGCAACTGTTGTAAATATTGTGCAAGATAAGAGAGGGAAGCCATTGGTATTGTTCCTTTGTCATCAACCTCTCAGTAAAGTTCTCCCATCCTGTTTTCAGCCCCCTTCTCATTCTTAACTTTTATAAGAGCTTCTCTGGTCATACTCTTCCATCAAAACTCTTTCCAGAATGTTCTTAGGTAAGACTTTCTCCACCATGTTCTACCAATCAACACATTTCCTCTACTTTCTTTCAGAAATTTGTTGAAATCTCTGATCCATTCATGGCTCCACTCTTAGTCTCTTTGCTGCTATGCATTTATTCTTCTTTTATCCTTTTGCTTTCATTTTAATGGGGCTCTGAAGAGGGGGAAGAAGGTTAGTAAATATGTGTATTCAGTAGTCATCATGAAATTTGTTTCTTTTGCATCAATAAAAGCAATTTTGATAACTAGTTAAAAGAAAAAAGATGATAGGAAGAGGACTTAAAAATCTTCAGCCTCCCAGTGAAACCCGTAATTACAACAGTATAGTCACTAGTGCAGCCCAATATGAAGTAAAAATAAAAACTCTTCTTTTTAATATTTAAGATGTCAGTATTTGAGGGACAGGTGCACAGGGTTGTCTTTATGTAGGGATCATGAGTCTGTAGATACTTTCATTTATTCTTGCTTGTGATCACGGGCACCCTCATTGTGAGAGCAGGAGGTAAGAAGGGCACCATTGGGGACCATGAGAGATGGGCTCACCATCCACCTGAAGACCAAACCGGTCACCTCGGCCTTGGAGACACAAGATCGTACAGAGTGAACTTGTTATTTATCGTGCTTGTAGAGCACTATGGAGTAAGAAAGTGCAAGAGGTTGATCCTTCTCCTCCTGGGAGAAATTTTCTTTTTTATACTTCAGTGGTATTAAGTGCATTCATATTGTTGTCTATCCATCACCACCATCCACATCTGGAATTCTTTTCATGTTGCAAAAACTGAAATTCTATACCAAATAAACAATAACTCCATTTCTTTGTTCCTCAGGCCCTGGCAAGCACCATTCAACTTTTTGTCTTTATGATGTTTAACCTAAGTACCTCATATAAATGGAATCATACAGTATTTGTCCTTTTGGGATTGGCTTGTTTTACTTATTTAATGTAATGTCCTCAACTTTCATCCATGCTGTACTATATGTCAGAATTTCCTTCCCCTTTAAGGCTAAATAATATTCCACTGTATGAATATACCACACTGTGTTTATCCATTCATCCATTGATAGGCGTTGCTTCAGTGTTTTAGCTATTGTGAATGATGCTGCTTTGAACGTGGTATAGAAATATAAAATTGAGGTCTTGCTTTCAATCCTTTTGAGAACATACCTAGAAGTAGAATTGCTGGATCATAGGGTGAACCTGTTTTTAATTTTTCAAGGAACCACTGTCCTGTTTTCCTAGCAGCTGCACCATTTTACATTCCCAACAACAGCGCACAGGGTCTGATTTCTCCATATCCTTACCGACACATAGTTTTCCAGGTTTGAGTTTTTTTTTTTTCATAGTAGCTATCCTAATATGGATGAAAGTTGCTCTTCATCGTGTAATTTTACACATTTATTCTAGACTGAGCCTTTGAATTCTATCTACCACTCTCTTGTTGTTAGAGATACAGGAAAAGCAAATCCTAGAACTTCTTCAAATGCTGGAAGATTTATCTGCAATTTTCCAAAGAAATAATAAAAATCAATTACCTAGCATAGCTGTATTTGACTGTCAAAAATGTTTGCACCTAAAGGCAAGAAATTAAATCCCACATTAAATCTTTCCAGATCATCAGCTTCATGGAACAGTTAAAAAAAAAAAAAGCTGCAGTTGTCACTGTGTTGAGCTTCTGAACACAATATGCAGCAGCTATGGAAGCAAAGAGCCTGTTATAATTGCACTCTATATGACTTCTGGAAGCCAGGTATTTTCCACTTGGTTAATTACCTGCCTTCAGTACAAATTGGGAAGGAAAAGTATAGCAAAGAAGGAAAAACTCAGATTGAAACTTGAACCCGTGGTCTTTTAGTTGAGATCACACACCTGGTGTCAGGATGGAAGCTCAGATTTTTGATGTCTCTTCACAGAAAGAATTCAGTGAGAGACAAAGTGATAGATAAGAAGTGGACTTACTTAAAGACAAACACACTCTACACACACACACACAGAGTGTGGGCCATCTCAGACAGTGACAGGCCCTGAAATATGGCCATGGTTAGTTTTTATGGGCTGAGTAATTTCATAGGCTAATGAGAGGGAGGATTATTTCAACTATTTTGGGGAAGGGGTAGAGATTTTCAGGAATTGGGCCACTGCCCACTTTTTGGTCTTTGACGATTGGCCTCAGAACTGTCATGGCACTGATGTGTGCGTCATTTAGCATATGCTAATGTATTACAATGAGCATATAATGAGGCTCAAGGGTCCACTGGAAGTCAGATCTTCCACCATCTTGGACCAAGTTAGTTCTAACCAGTTTTCATCATGTCCTATGGCTATGTCATTCTTTTAAAAGTCGTGCCCTTCCACCTTCCCTCCAGTTTTACTCCTACAACACTACAGGTTGGTGATTTTCAAATACAACTCAGGGGGCTTGCTAGAACATAAATTCAGAAAATATCACAGGAGTACACCTGATGAAACACTGTTTGCATGCACTTTGATGGTTTGGAATTTTGTTAAGTGATGGTAGCATCTGTCTCTCTTCCAGTCAATTTGATGTCTGTCTAAAATTAAAGGAAAAGGTGGACTTAGGAACTCATCCACTGAACTTGGATATAAATGATCACATCTAATAGTACATCATGGGAAACACTGGGCTGGATGAAGCACAAGCTGGAATCATGATGGCCAGGAGAAATATCAATAACCTCAGATATGCAGATGACACTACCCTTATGGCAGACAGTGAAGAAGAACTAAAGAGCCTCTTGATGAAAGTGAAAGAGGAGAGTGAAAAAGTTGGCTTAAAACTCAACATTCAGAAAACTAAGATCATGGCATCTGGCCCCATCACCTCATGGCAAATAGATGGGGAAACCGTGAAAACAGTGGCAGACTTTATTTTTTTAGGCTCCGAAATCACTGCAGATGGTGACTGCAGCCATGAAATTAAAAGATGCTTACTGCTTGCAAGGAAAGTTATGACCAACCTAGACAGCATATTAAAAAGCAGAGACGTTACTTTGCCAACAAAGGCCCATCTAGTCAAGTCTATGGTTTTTCCAGTAGTCATGTATGGATGTGAGAGTTGGACTATAAAGCTGAGTGCCAAAGAATTGATGCTTTTGAACTGTGGTGTTGGAGAAGACTCTGAGAGCCCCTTGGACTGCAAGGAGATCCAGCCAGTCCATTCTAAAGGAGATCAGTCCTGAGTGTTCATTGGAAGGACTGATGTTGAAGCTGAAACTCCAATACTTTGGCCACCTGATGCAAAGAGTTGACTCATTGGAAAAGACCCTGATGTTGGGAAAGATTAAAGGCAGGAGGAGAAGGGGACGACAGAGGATGAGATAGTTGGATGGCATCACTGACTCAATGGACATGGGTTTGAGTAAACTCCGGGAGTTGGTGATGGACAGGGAGGCCTGGCGTGCTGCAATCCATGGGGTCGCAAAGAGTCGGGCATGACTGAGCGACTGAACTGAACTGAACTGAATATGTCAGAATCCTGGCTACATGTCTAGAGGCAAGTTTTATTTCCAATTCATGTGGGAATTTATTTAAAACTTATAGGATGCCTGAAACTTATTTCCAGTGTCTTGTATTGAAGATGATAATGATGTGCACTGGAGGTGATCTCGTAAGCATTCTCAGGCTTCATTATAGCAAGATGGAGCCTTCTTAAGGGGGTTAGCATCCTGAAACCTCACCCTCTGGTCTTAAGGACTGGCAATAGAAAGGACATTCTGGCTTCCAGGAGGAAAGCCTATTTTAATTATGCTCTATATGCAGAGTCTCGGTATGCATGCATCACAAGCTCTGTAAAATAGAGAGGATTGGATTGGTGAAGCTCTAGGAAAAGCCTCAGAGCACAGATGTCTTTCCATGGTGACACAATAAACTCAGGAGAGCGGTGAGGCTCGGGGAGCATCAATGTCTGTATCCCTTACAACTCTGCATTAAATTGTCCTGTGAGATAGACAAAGAGGGGAGAAGTTTATACTGTGCTTTTCTGTCCCCAAAGAGAACGGTTTTATGTCAGTAACTGTAATCTCAAGTCATTAACTTTAAACCAACACTGCAGAAGAACTAGGATGCAAATGTATTTACTGAAACAGTGCAGAAATTATAGTGAAATGGCTCATTTGAAGAGCACATTTGAAAGGCAGGTATAGTTTAATTGAGAATTGTATACAAAGAGAAAAATAGAATAAAAATTGATATGTTTGTTTAATATTGACTTGTTTAAAAACAGTGGATTCATTGCCAAGTTGCTCTTCACTTCCTCTCTGTCATACCATTTTTTCCTTTAAATAGACTCTTTCAGATTTTTTTCTCCTTCCCTTGAATGATTGGGGATAATCACAAAGTAAGAAATGTGAAGACCATTTATTGAGTACAGTAAAAGATCTATCAAGTCACCTTTCTTATCTGTGGGTTCTGCATCCATGGATTCAGCCAACAGTGAATAGAAGATATTCTGAAAAAAAATTTTTTACCAGAAGATTCCAAAAAGCAAAGCTTGAATTGCCACTTGCTGGCAGCTATTCACATAGCATTTATTGGGTATTTTTAAGTAATCTAGAGATGATTTAAAGTAAATTGGAGGATGTGTGTAGATCATATGCAAATTCTTTGCTGTTTTATGTAAGGGACTTGAAGGTCCATGGATTTTGGTATCCCTGGGAGGTCCTGGAACCAATCCCCTGTGGATACAGAGGGACAGCTGTAGTCGTTTCTTGCCTGAGAACCTGCAAGAGAAGAAAATAGAATTTAAACTCTTCATTAACTGCTGTTAATTCATCATTTTCTCTACAATTAGCTTGAAATGAACTGTGCAGAGAGGATGTAGCCTATGTAACAGTAACAGGATTTCTGCCAGATTTCAGTCTTGGTGGTTGCATTTCTTCTTCCTCATGTCTGTCTGAGAGATTACAACAAAAGCATCATGACCAATTGGACAACACCGTGCTTTTTTTTTTTTTTTTTTTCTTTTTTCTAACTTACAATCCATTCCCAGATTCTGTTCCATGGACATTTCTTAATATTTGAGACCAAGTCCAGAAACTTACCTAAGGAAAAAAAATCTGTTAGTATAGTACAGCAGGAACTTAAGAAAAAAAAATTATATGATCAATAGATACCCAGAAAGTATTTGATAAAAATCCCTTGTCTCCAATTAATTTGAAATGGTAGCTGTCTTCTAAAACAGCAGCTATCTTGCACTCTGTGGGAGAAAAACTAGAAGCATTTCTGTTAATTTCTTAACAATTCTAGGATGCTTGCTAGAAGTCATCATTGCTTAATCTTATTATAGAAATTCTGGGCAAAGCAATAAAAATGAAACAGCAATGATAGAAATGGGCATTGGCATGGACAAGAAAATTACTATTTATAGTCTAATGATATTCTGCATAAATAACAAATATAGATTATTTACCAAACCCAAGGAAATCTACCAAAAATTATTGGAGGCTTGGTATTCTGTTTCTATCACAGAATAGCCCCCCACATTGCCCTCACAGACTGAAGGGGAGCTTGCCTCAGAAAACAGCCATTGGAAGTGACACTCTCACTAGCAGATCTACCAACCCACACATCACCTCCATGCCTGTTATGATGGATGTGGGGTCCTGGCTTTTACCCATGACCAACTCCTTCACTTAGGGACTTCCCTGAAGCTCAGTTGGTAAAGAATCTGCCTGCCATGCAGGAGACCTGGGGGACCTGGGTTCGATCCCTGGGTTGGGAAGATCCTCTGGAGAAGGGAATGGCAACCCACTCCAGTATCCTTGCCTGGAGAATTCCACCGACTGTGGAGTCTGACGGGCTACCATCTGTGGGGTTGCAAAGAGCCAGACACGACTGGCGACTAACACTACCACTACTACTAACCCCTTCACTTATGCTCTGGCTCTTATCCTTCTCCCTTAGTTAAGGACGTCATTCTTGCACTTACCCCCCTCTCTCAAATATCAGATTTGCCCTCTACACTGGATCATTCCCGCTAGCATCCAGACATTCTTCAGCATCTTCCATCTGAAAAGGCTATACCTTGGCCTGGCTTCACCTTCCTGCTGCCCCATTGCTGGGCTCCCTTTTCCCTGCAAAGCTGCTTTTAAAAGTTCTCCTTATTCACGTTACTCCTTGACCTCCCATTCTTTCTTGAACTCATGCCTATCGAGCTTTTCCTTCTACCGCTTGACTGAAACAGCTCTTGCTGAGGTCATCACTAATGACCCCCATGTTGCTGTAAGCCAGGAGGCAGCTCTCAGTTCTGTTCTTACTCTGTCTACAGCATCGGGCTCAGCTAAGTCAGCACCTGATTCTCTCCTCTTGAAATTATTTCTCCGCTTTGCTGTGTGACATTATTTCTCTTGGTTCGTCTCCTACTTCATTACTTGTACTTTGTAGCTCTTCTTGGCTGAATATTCCTTACCTTCCTCCTTTTAATTATGGGGATGTCTCAGGGCTCAATACTACAACCTCTTTTCTACATACACTCACTACCTAGGCCGGAGAAGGCAGTGGCACCCCACTCCAGTACTCTTGCCTGGAAACTCCCATGGACAGAGGAGCCTGGTGGGCTGCAGTCCAGGGGGTCGCGAGGAGTCGGACACGACTGAGCGACTTAGCAGCAGCAGCAGCACAACCTAGGCAATGTCAAATAGTCCCATGGCTTCAACATGCTGTTTGCAGTTCTACAAGGCTGATTGCTCTCAAACTTACCATATTCTATCAATTCTACAGCACTCTTTCCCCTCACATTTTACTTTATCTGAAATTGGGCTGTGTCTTGCAGTTCATGCTATAATTTTTGTCATCCAGGCAAGGGTGATGAAATAATTGCTCTTGCCAGAGAGCTTGGCCATATTTATTTATATTATCAATAATCCAGTTGCTCATAAGTCTCAAGATAAAGAAGAGACATATCTAATCTGATGCATATCACAAAATCATGGGCTTTGAGCCACATGCCATGCTTGGATAAGATTTTGAGAGGCCTTTATAGGTGATGAATGTATTTTGCACATAGGAGGGATTGTGAACAGTGTTGGCTAAAGAGAAGACTGTGGTAGATTAGTTGTATTAATGGCCTCATTAAATGACTTCCCCATATCCATGCCCGATGTTTATAATTGTATAGTCCCCCACCTGCCTCTGAGCTTGGCCTCACATTTTGCTTTGATCAATAGAACATTACCAAATGTGATCCAAGGTTGTTTTCAACCAGCCAACAATCAAGTGAGAGAAATAAGCCCAGAGGAGAAGCATACCTGGCCGAGTCCCTCTGAAATTGCCAACCCATCTAGAGCTAAATAAATGTGAAATAGATGGGTTCAGATATTTGAAGGGGAACTGTATGAACAAAGGAAGAGACACACTGCTTTTGGTTGCAGAGGCAGAATTAGAATTTGTGGATTAGAAAAGCAGAGGTGATCTATGGGATCACCATTTCTTAAGGGCCTGCTATATGCCAGTCATGTTAGGTGCTTTACCTCATTTATCAAGTTATCAAATAAAAATCTTGCAGCAAACGCGTGAGGTTATTACTATGCCCATTTTATAGATGAAGAAATTAAAAATCAGAGAGGTGGTAATTTACTCAGTATATTAGCCAGGATTCCATCAGAAGTAGAAAGTGATAAGAGAGGCGAAGAGAGAGAGAGATCTAGGAAAAAATCAGTTTATGTGATTGTGAGGGCTGGCACACTACTAGAGCTTTCAGAAAGGGGAGATTGGAACTCTCGGGCTTTAAGTTGCAATCCACAGATGGAATTTTTTCTTCAGGAGAGCCTTAGTTCCACTCTTCAGGCTTTTCAAATGATTGAATCAGGTCCACCCAAATTACCTAGGATACTCTTCCTTTCTTAAAGTAAACATATTGTAGATTTTAATCACATCTACAAAATACCTTCACAGCAACACCTACCATTCCCCTGTTGATGGGCAGTTAGATTTTTTTTTAAAAGCTTCCCCCTATTCTAAATAATTCTGTGTTGAACATCTTCACACAGCACTTTGCACAGTTGTTTTAGTATTTCCTTGGGACGTAAGTTCTCAGGAGCTTAGCTGATTTGGAGAGACAGTTGAGCTGTCTGTTAAGTGTTAGAGTCGATTAAAGCAACAATGAGTCAAAATCTAAGTTACAGTTAAAGCTTTACTCATTTTCTACCATAATTCAAGTAAAAGACTAGAACTGGAGAAAACACTGACTCTCCCTCTTTAATTTCCTCTGTGGAGCTGTGCCCTGGTGAAGGGTCAGCTGGGTCAGTGCAAACCTGGGGATCATTTCACTGTTCAGGGAGCCCTGAACAAAAGACTCTGGCAGTTTTATAGCCTCTGAGATTGTGGGGGGCACAAGAGGGAAGAGGCAGGAGTGGAAGAGTACTGGGTACCAAGCCAGAGTAGGGAAATGGTCCTCCTGGCTTCCCCTTCTCCCTTCATAAGGAGGCTTCTGCAGGGGCATCTGAAGACCTCACCTCAAGTCTCAGGACCCAGAAGTGAAGGTGTTAGGCTTGGAATGGAAATATCTGAAGAATGTGAGCAGCGAAGGGGACCCGGGTCCTTGAGTGCGTCCCCCTTCAGACTGTGATGCACAGCTGTGACCCCAGGCTGGTGTCAGGAGGGCAGCATTCTGGTGACACCTGCCAGGTAAAGCCTTGGTAATTGCCTGTGACCAGGCCTGAAAAACCACACAAAGGATTTTATCCAGGAGCCCCCAACTTCTCATAAATGCTGGGAGAGAGAGTTATGCACTTTTTAAAGGCTTTTGCACATAATACTATTCAGAAAGGTGACAATTTGCCCATTACTGCAGCTCATCAATGTTGGGAATTGTTGTTCTCTTCAAATATTTGACAATCTGGCAGTTAATCATGGTTTCTCATCACTTCAGTTTCTCTTTACTGGTTACCAGGGAAATGGACCAGCTTTCCATGATTTCTTTAAATGAGGCAGTTGTTGCGTGGTCTGCCTCTCTTGTTTTGATTGGAAATGCCAGGTCTATCAGATAATTTACTTATTTTGGTGCTGGTTCCTCATCGTTTTAATTATTATAGCTTTACACTTAATTTTAATATCTGATAGGACTGGACCTTTTCCCATTATTCTTTTTTTTTGCAATTTTTTCTGGCCTTTTATGCATTTACCTTTAGCTATATGTCCAATTAGTTTGGACTGGTTTTCAATAAGATAAGGGTATAAATACCTTGCTTAGTTGAGGAAGAGCAAGAAGATTGTTGACATCATTTTTCCATTTTGCCCAAGCAAGACAAGCCCTTTTATACTTACCAGGAGTGTGAAAACTGTATAAAATATGACATGTACATACACTTAGGTTACAAGGTAGTCTTCACTCTACATGATTTTCACACTACCATGGTTTAGTTAATAGCATGTCTCTAACAATACAATTCAAATTTTAGTTACTGTAGCATACTATGATAATTGCATAAAGTACATCTCTTACTGCTAGCTCTTCAGTCTACAAATCACTACACACATAACAGATCAACACATTGATCAGTGATCTAGCACATCTCTTACTTTAATGTCGGTTAGTACTCGGTCATTGCATATTATTCAGTTCAACCGCAGGTAGCAAAGGGTAGTTGGGTTAAACTCATCTCCCAGTGATACACCTGGGTGATGTTTTATAAAAATGGATAGTCAAAAGAAGGAATTAGGTAATGAAGATGAGGCTGCAGGAAAAAAATTAAACAACAAGTGATAATGCTGAAATTTGAGTTGAATGTAAATAGAATTATAGAAGCAGAAGTGACTGGGAACCTCGACACTGATGCTCTTCTAAAGACTAGATCTGTAGTCAGAGGAATGAATAACAACTGACATAAATTTTACAACTGGTGGTGACAAAAAGGATTTGTGTGTCTCTGGAAGTGACGGGGGCAAAAAACTTCAAGTTAAAGGAAACCTTGGAGACATCGCACAGCATTGAAAATGCAAAGGATAAAACATTAGAAGCTGATCTGAACTTTAAAAGCAGTATGACGGTTTGCCAAAGCAAATGGAAGGATGCTTGCTCCTATCATAAATTATACAAGAAGAAAAAGAAGATTATTGTTCAAATTACTATTGAGAAAGTATTTTTGAGGTATAAAGAGAAATGAAATAAAGCATTTTCATTCTAAGTGTTTCTAATGTTCCAAATTATAGTGTACTAAATTCTACTATTTCTTTATACATTTATTACCAACAGCAAGAGTTTTTAATGCTTGGACAATGGTAAATTAAAAAACTCCAACTTTTCCCTTCTGTGTAGAGTGCCTACAAAGAAGGGAAAATGGGTTTTTCCCTACTATGAGTTTCCTTCCTTAGTCGTTTTAACTATTCACAGAAACACTACACTTCTGACATTTCTGATCACCATTATGTGTGGACGTTTTTGCCCCATACCAGGCAATTCTCTAGGGCTTCCCCGGTGGCTCAACAGTGAAGAATCCACCTGCAGTGTAGGGGCCACAGGAGACCTGGGTTGGGGAGATCCCCTGAAGGAGGGCATGGCGACCCACTCCAGTATTCTTGCTGAGAGAATCCCATGGACAGAGGAACCCTGCAGGCTACAGTCCATGGGGTCACAAAGAGTTGGCATGACTGGGTGACTTAACATGTATGTACGCAGGCAATTCTCTGGGACACCAGCTGGGTGCCCTGCAATTCAAAGGAATTCTGACGCCGTCTGCTTGGAGATAGTGTCAGATCCCACAGGTCAAGGGCTCAGCCCCACAAGGCTGCTTCCCCCACCTCCCCAGCTCCACACATTCACATACACACACACACACACGTGCTTTAGTGGTTAATCACAATCCCATGTTATCACCTGTCCTTCTGGCTATAAATTCCAATGACCTCCTCCTTGGGTTCAATTACTTTGCTAAAACAGCTCACAGAACTGAGGGAAACACTTACGTTTGCCAGTTTATTGAAGAATGGAGATGAACAGTTTGATTAAGACATACATAGGGTAAGGCCTGGAAGGGCCCCCAGCACTGGAGCTTCTGTCCCTGTGGAGCTGGGGTCTGTCCCCCTCCCAGTGTGGATGTGTTCATTAACCTAGAAGCCATCAAAACCATGTATTTTATGGTGGCTTCATCAGGCAGGCACAAGCAATTATCAACTCTCTTTCCAGCTTCTTTCTCCTTTCTGGACGATAGAGACAGGGATGAAGATTCCAAGCTTCTATCATGGCTTGGTCTTTCTGGTGACCAGTCCCCATCCAGAGTCACTGCAATAGAACAGAAAGTGTTCCCAGTGCTCTTATTGCTTAGGAAATTACAAAGGTTTCAGGAGTTCTGTATCAGGAACCGGGAACAGAGACCAATATATATGTTTTATTATCTCTCAGACAACAATTTGTAAAGCTCACAAAACAACTGTAATTTTTTTCCATTGATAAGATCACTTTGCATGATTTATGCTTGTATAGTCACTTTCTACATTGATGCAGTATCACACAAAGAGAGCACAGTTTGTTCTATGGAAAACAAGAAGGCAGGGTGAGGAAGAATGATAAGCAAAGTTGAAATCCCATAGCTCAGAGCAGATGGCAAGAAAAGAAAAAGCTTCATCTCGGTAAGAAATAGCCCATGAGACCACCACTGGCCTAGAGGATAAATGTGCTACAACTGTGTTATGTGGGCACACTGACACTCCAAAAGGTTCTTCCCAAAACAAAATCACTATGTCAGATAGATAGTTGAATCCCTATAGTTACTGCAGAATTACTAACAATAGCCAAGACACAGAAACAACCGGTGTTCATCAGTAAATGAATGGGTAAAGAAAATGTGGTGCATGTGCATGCTTAGTCACTCAGTCCTGTCCGACTCTGCGACTCCGTGGACTGTGGCCCACCAGGCTCCTCTGGCCATGGAATTCTCCAGGCAAGAATACTGGAGTGGGCAGCCATTCCCTTCTTCAGGGAATCTTCCTGACCCAGGGATTGAACCTATGCCTCCTGCATTGCAGGCGGATTCTTTACCATCTGAGCCACCAGGGAAACCTTAAGAAAATGTGATGCATGCATGTATATGTATGTGTATATACAATGTAATATGATTCAGCCATAAAAAAGAAGGAAATCTTGCCATATGTGACAACATGGTGGACTTTGAGGGCATTATGCTAAATGAAATAAGTCAGACACAGAGAGACAAATACTGTATGATCTCACTTATAAGTGAGGCCAAAAAACAAAACCCTGAACTCCTAAATACAGAAAACCGAACGTACTGACTAGAGCAGGGGTTAGTGAGTAGGAAAAGTGGATGAAGGTGGTCAAAAGGTACAAAATTCCAGTTAGAAGATAAATAAGTACTGAGGACAGAATATAGAACATGAAGACTATACTTAACATTACTGGGTTGAATGTCTGAAAGGTGCTAAGAGAGTAAATCCTAAAAGTTCTCACCACAAGGAAAACATTTTTTCCTTTTGTAACCATAGGAGATGATGTTAACTAAAATTATCTCGGTAATCATTTCACAACATTTATAGGTCAAGTCATGCTGTATACCTCAAAGTTACACTCTGTGTCAATTAGATCTCAACAAAACTGCAAGATAATAAGGTTCTCCCCTATAATCAGTTTATTTCAACATAATGAGTGTCTCTGAAGCTTTTGCTTATATTCTGGTCCTGGTTGCCTGAGTGCTCCTTGTTCCTTTCCTTCAGGAGACGAGATTGTTGAGGTCAAGGATGTCTCTTGCCTTAGTGCTGTGTCGGGGAGGGGGAGAGTTCTTGCTCCAGTTCTTTGTGTGATGTCATCCTGGCCACTTAATCTTCCAGTACAGTGACACAGTGAAACTCTTTCAGCCTAATGGATTCAGGCACATCTTTCCTGGGCCGATAGCCAGAAATGGATTGATGTCCTGGTTTGGAAGGAGAAGGAAAGCACAAAGACTTTTTCCAGTCAAGGAAGAAACAAGAGGCAAAAAAGAAATATAGTTTCTGTCAATGGCTCTAAGTGAGGATTTTTCCTTAAAATCTCAATGATGCTGTACAATGTTGTGAAAGTATTTTATAAAGTCAGGAAGGGCTGGCTGTGCTTAACGAGGTCATTTGATTTTAATGCCTCACTTGGGACCGTTGCTATTTTGGGCCCAATAAAGGAGTCTGCAGTGGTACACACGAGCAAATTTAAAAAGGTAAATCATGTCTATAATGTGATCAGTTTAGAGAGCCAGTTTTAAGAAGAAAGTCAGCCAGCCAGTGAGATATAATCTTGGATAGAATGGTTAACATTTTCCAGGGGAGAAAGGTAAGGGAAAGACAGAGCCAGCCATATTTATAGATGTTCTGCCTACAGCTCTGAGGTGTAATTTGAGAAACCCAAAGACCTGTCTCATTGGATATATGTCTTTGGTAAGTTCATGTACTTCCTGCCTTTATCTGGACTTCTTAGGAATCTTTCTGAATCTGCCTTGGATGAGCAGTATGACCTTGCACTAGTTCCTTATCTTTTTCCAGCCTTTGCTTCTTCACCTGCAAAATGAGAGGACTGAAGGATATTTCTAAGATGTTCAACTGCTTTGTGACTCTCTACAGTTCTTCATGAGAAATGCTTTTAATTGAATGGACATCTGGTGTCAATAATTAATTTCAAAAATGAAATGAAAAACCCAGACTTGTTCCGGAAAGGATTTAAGGTGTCTTACCATCACTTTTGGAGAGGGAAATGGCAACCCACTCCAGTGTTCTTGCCTGGAGATCCCAGGGGCGGAGGAGCCTGGTGGGCTGCCGTCTGTGGGGTTGCGCAGAGTTGGACACGGCTGAAGTGACTTAGCAGCAGCAGCAGCAGCCATCACTTTATTTCTTGGACTTGCGTACATGAGGACATTTTTTACTCTGCATCATGGCTGCCACCTTCAACTACACTGAGACACGGTTTGGGATTTCAAAGGTTCTCAAGAGTATTTTATATTGCTTCACAGATTGATTGGCAGCACAGATTAGTGCATGAATATTCCCTGATAGCTCAGTTGGTAAAGAATCTGCCTGCAATGCAGGAGACACCGGTTCAATTCCTGGGTTGGGAAGATCTCCTGGAGAAGGGATAGGCTACCCACTCTAGTATTCTAGCCTAGAGAATTCCATGGACTGTATAGTCCATGGGGTTGCAAAGAGTTGGACATGACTGAGCAGCTTTCACTTTCACAGGTGATTAAGATTTTTATACAGAAATAGACTATATTAAATATAAAACTTCATTCACATAATAGCCAGTTAGAAAACATCATTCACATAATGGAAATAGCTATTAAATAATTTAAAAGAAAACATGAAAAAATAAAAACACAAATAACTACCTTCATACACATTTTAAGAACTATCAATCACCACTTATCTACCCTTTATTTTCATCTCAACTGTAGGTAAAAAACAAACTTTGACTCACTATAAATATTTTCATAGAAGCAAAGTCAATTGGTTATATTATTGCTTATGTTTAGCTCAAACTCTTAGAGGTTTTAAGAAAATTTGACCCTAAAAGCTCATTCAGAACTTCCAATTTCTTACAGAAAAATGACAGGACCTCTAATTTTCCACACTCTTTCAAAAAGCATGTATATCAGGTCAAGATGGTTAAGAATCTGCCTGCAGTGCTGGAGACCTGGGTTCAATACCTAGGTGGGAAATGTCCGCTGAAGAAGAGAATGGCTACCCACTCCAGTATTCTTGCTTGAAGAATCCCACGGACAGAGGAACCTGGTGGGTTACAGTCCATGGGGTCGCAAAGAGTCAGACACGACTGAGTGACTAACACAATAAGGAAAATAAATAAAATCTCTAGTTCAAGTCTGCAGTATAACTAGGAGACAGGAAATAGTGCCGTTCAAATATAGGAGAGAGCTGAAAGCAGCAGGGCCACCCTCTGAGCTGTGTCAGAGTGGAGAGTTAGGCAGATACTGATGGTGGAGGAATGATGGTGGAATCTGCCCCGTGAAAAGGTGGTCCCCTGCCACCCTCCCCGTGAGCCGAGAAACACTGAGAACACTATACCCACGCCATCACCTTTCATCTGATGACTTTTCATCACATGTTCCCTCGAGTCATGAAATGGAACGTACTTAGCCTCAGCTGTGTGGCATCCTTGCCATAAATGTCTGATTGCAATTGAATTTCAGGAAAGAGAAGAATCCAGAATATGGATATTCTGTAGGACAGCTGACTTGGACTCTAAAGAGGATTCAACATCATGAAGAACCGAGGGAAGTGCAGATCTGGTTTCAGGTTGGAGGCAATAATGAGACATACTAACCAAATATTAATATGATATATGAGCTTTGACAGAAGCCTGGATGAGTGCAAAGCTACACTGACCACTTGGCACAAGGGGAGGGAAATTTTAGTACAACAGTGATGTTATTGAATTAGTGTTGGTCTTTTTTAGATGTGGCAACGGTGACGTGGTTGTATATGAGAGCACCCATGTTTATGAGAAATGCATGGAATGAATGGAGAAGTTAGAGGTGAACTGACATGAAGTCTGGAGTGTATTTTCAGGTGATTTGGCTAAAGGGAAGTAAGTCTCTAAACAGGGAGAGATGGTGTGGACATGAAAAGGTTAACAGCTGTTGAGTCTAGTCTGGGATATACACTTTCACCAACCATTTTGCAGGTTTAAATTTTTTCCAAAGGGAATTTCAGGCATCTTTCCTTGCGCCTTTGAGACATTTAGCGGCCTCCTGAAAACTTTCTGGGAACATTTGCCAGGTACCCATCCCTCTGTAGATGTTTTCTCTCTCCATGGCAAGCAGAGGAGAAAGATAACAGGGGAGCCTGTATCATCTGCAAATTTCTAGTTGCATTGTGCAACTGTTATGCCAGTCTGGAGTTTCTTTGGCATGGTGTTTCTTAACGTGTGACCTAGGAACTCCTTGTGAGCCTGAATAATACTGGGTCTGCCTCATACCTGCTGGAACTCTGGAGGTGGGACCCAAAATTGGGATCTTAGCAAGCTACCTGGGAATCTTTTGCACCCTCAGCCTTGCTCTAGCACTTACTCCACAGTTACCACTGCCAAATTCATCCCTAACAGGCATTTAGTATGAACATTACTTAGCACTGAAAGTTATTTTTAGCAGGCTGAGTTGGAATTTATACATCACATCCTGGGAGAAAATGCTCCCTGGTGAGGAAGCTGTTTCATCCACTGCTATTCCACCAAACTTGTAGTTTGGCCTCTGACACTGACCTCTGACTCAAATGCATTTAATTCCTAAAAGAATCACAGCTTCCTTCTCTCCCCTTCTCTACCCACTCTCGTTCTCCCACGCGATTATTCAGAACTTTGATTGTCATGTTTAAATAGAACAGCAGCTTTCAGAGTGATTTCTTCACACAGGGTTAAGATTTTACATTAACCAGGATGAAGGTGTATTAACCTAACACTGTCCACTGCAATGAAAAAAACTAGTGCCTAGCGGAAATAAGGAAGAATTCAGCTCTGATGAGTGTTGAGGAATGGACAGACAGAAAGCATATATAAGAAGTGTGGAACTACGTCTGAGCCTGGTGGGGACCTTGTCAGCTGGGGTCATGAGAGGGCCCAGAGTTTTGAGAGTACTAAGAGAGGAAGGGGTGCCAAGGGTGGGCTTGAGGGCCATGGGAAAATAGTTTTGCATGCAGACTTTTGGCAGGTAGTTTTAAAAACTTCTCTTTCAGTTCAGGAATTGTTCCTGGGGAAAAAAAAGGAAAAAATTAATACTCTATTTGTAAATAACTGGGTCCGTATGACAAACGCTTTATTATGGCTACTAGAATATCACCCTTAGTCATTTGCACTGGAGTTTCTCATAATGCAATGCCCCTTGAGCCTCCTGGAAGCAAATACCACTCCCCCAGCTCAGTCAGGGACACTGGGGTCGAGATCTCAGTGAAGAGATCATCAATAATGTAATATCATTTCTGTAATCTTTGCTGCTTGTCTGTGACAAGTGAAGAACCCCTGGGGAAGGAGAGGATGGAGTGACAGCTAGTGGACATGGAGTTATTTTGGGGGTTAATGAAAATGTTCAGCTAATTGTGGTGATGGCTGGACTACTCTGTGAATATACTAAAAACCATCAGTTGCACCCTTTAAATGGGTGAATTGTATGGTCTGTGAATTGTATCTCCATAAAGCTTGTAATACTGCATATATTTTTTAAATCACTGGAAACATCTAGAGGAACAAATATGAGGAGAGTGAGGCCTGTTTGTGAATTATAATCTGACTCTGGCCAGGGATCAAAGGCTAAGCATCTGAAAAGCTAAAGACAAATTGCAAGAAACATTGTTATCCAAGTTGGGAGGAGAGTAATCATGAAACTTTTCAAGAAGCATAGATAAAAATGAAAAAAAAAAGACCTATTTATTTGGCATCACCTACTCATTACTTCTGTGTTTTTTAAATTGGTAGAGTAACCAGAGGGAACACAAAGAGGAGGTGAGAGTGTGTGCTGCATTTCCATAAAAATTTCATATATTTTATTTTTTAAATGTGCAGCACTTCACAGGAGCTGACACTGAGATGATGTGGGTGGGCTGAGATGAGTGAGATTGTTCGTGTACTGTTATTATAATAATTGAATTTTCAGAAACAGCAATTCATAGATAGGCAGCTGTGACTGCTAGCTTGTACCCCTGCTGCCTCTTAATATTTCAGGGACTTCAAAGCCCTCTGCTTCAGTCTGTTTGTGCTTGTTGGGCTTAGGGACAGTGTCACCCCAAACCCCTGAGAGCCTGGGGATGGGAGAAGGGGTGGAAAAACAGCAAGAGGTGACTATTAAATAGAGAACCTTGAGAGCCTCAGAAAATATGATAGAACCAAACTGTCTGACTCCTCTTGGGACAAAGCAGGGGCCAGCTGGGATATGAAGTCTAGGCATCTGGGTCAAGACATCCCATTTCCTAGGGCCATGGAGGTGGAGCTGAGAGAACTCTGGGGTGCCTCGGGGAGAACCCAAACCAGAAGTTGGGCAAATTGTTCAAGTGAGTGGCTGATGAGAAGAGGCCAGGCCGTGAGGGAGAATAGAATGCACAGGCTCGGGGGAGAAACCCTATGAGACAGGAGGGTTTGAATGGAGTTGGGGTTAAGCAGAGGCGGCTTCAGAGGACTTCAGAGAGCTGTGGGTGCTTTCAAGTTGGATGAAGAGAGGCTAGGATGGGGAAGGAAGTGTTCATGGCTCAAAATCCCTATTCCTTGTTCCTTCTCAACTCTTGCTCGGACCAAATCAGAGAATCATGGAATCTAGTGGCTTCACCAGCCAGGCAGTCAGCGAAACCTCCAAGGAGAATGACGTTTCATAACCCCTGGGGTGGCAGCCAGAGCATTGCTAAACCACCCTCACCACCAAAAAATTCTTCCTTCAAAGGGCACGGTTGCTGCCAGTGGAAACCTATTTCTGACCTTGGCCATGGACTGGCTGGGTTATGTCAGCACAGCCGGTGAATGTGCGGGAAGACAATCTACGTGTCCATCTCCTCCTTTTGTTGTTTTTTGTAAAGTGAGAACTGCCTCACAGGGCTACTGTGAGGATTAAGATGAGATGCCTAAAACATGCAGATGAGTCCTTGGCACAAGACATGCGTTGCTTTCAGCATCAGAAACGGTATTTGTGTTAGTATTTGTGGTGCTCTTAGTTACACCGAGGCCTGTGTCCTAGGGTTTGTGCTAATCACAAGAGGCTTCTATCTGCAGTTAATGGTGTCCCTAGATGTCTCGACGGGCTTCCCTGGTGGCTCAGTAGTAAAGAATTTGCCTGCAATGCAGGAGACTCAGGTTCCATTCCTGGGTTGGAAAGACCCCCTGGAGAAGGAAATGGCAACCCACTCCAATATTCCTGCCTGGGAAATCCCATGGACAGAGGAGGCTGGTGGGCTAGAGTCCATGAGGTTGCAAAAGAGTCAGACATGACTCTTAGGGACTAAACAACAACAGATTTCTTGGTAACACTGGTGACCAAGAAGATGTGGTCATCGGTCTGTTGAGTACTTTTTGTGTGATCAACCCTCTGGTGCGGTGTCCTAAAGGCGAGGCCCTGGAAGCTGAACAGGCCTTTTTCTATCCAAAGTGGGCCTTTTAAAATTAATTCATTGAAACAAGTATACTATCAAGGGTGAAACAGATCACCAGCCCAGGTTGGATGCATGAGACAAGTGCTCAGGGCTGGTGCACTGGGAAGACCCAGAGGGATGGGATGGGGAGGGAGGCGGGAGGGGGGATCAGGATGGGGAACACATGTAAATCCATGGCTGATTCATGTCAATGTATGGCAGAAACCACTACAATATTGTAAAGTAATTAGCCTCCAACTAATAAAAATAAATGAAAAAAAAAAAAGAAACCATCCACACACAAAAAAAAAGGGTTTGCAGAGATTGTATGGTATGTGATATTATAGCAAATTAAATGCAAAAGCACATATAAAGATCCACCTATCTCTTATAAAATAAGAAATAAAGAAGTTTGTGAAAATAAAAAAAAATTTAATTCAGATCATGTCACTCCTCTAATCAAGACTTTGCAATGACTCCCCATCTCAGTCAGGGTGAAGACCAGCATGGTTAGGAAGGTCTGCCATCCCCAGAGGATCTGGCTCCAATGACCTACCTGTTCTCACCTTCACAACCCCCTTGCTCGCCCCTTTGGCCACACTGGACTATGCATCATTCTCCAAAGAGGCCTTTCCATGGCAAATACCCTCTGCTTGGAGCGTTCTCCCCTCAGAGATCTCTCTGAGGCACTACCTCAGCTCCTTCCAGTCTTTATTCAGATCATCCTCCTGAAACTGCGTCCCTTTCCCTTCCACTCCCAACACCCTTCCCTGCTTTTTCTATTAGGATTTATCACCTTCTAATACAAATATAAAATTTAAATAGTTGGCTTATTGTCTGTCTTCTCTCTCTAGACTATCAACTCTACCCAGGCAAAGATTTTAGTTTGGTTTGGGTTTCACTGCTGTTTGCCGAGTACCTAGAACAACGCCTGTTACCGGATAGGAGGAGTTCAGTACATAAGTGCTGAATGAACAGTTGTTTCTTCAGAAGGGATTCAGCTCCAGTAAGCAAAGCCAGCAAGCCTCAGACCTGCTCTTTCCAAGTTCTTTTCAGGGTCCCTGTGTGCTAAGTTGCTTCAGTCATGTCCGACTTTTTGCGACACTATGGACTATAGCCCAGCCAGGCTCCTCTGTCCATGGGGTTCTCCAGGCAAGAATACAGGAGTGTGGGTTGCCATGCCCTCCTTGAGGGGATCTTCCTGACCCAGGGATTGAACCTGCATCTCGTATGTTTCCTGCACTGGCAGGAGGGTTCTCTTCCACAAGCACCACCTGGGAAGCCAGAGAAGTTCATAACCGCTGGGAGCCCAGCTGTGGGCTCAACCAGGGCATCGTGCCTGCTTCTCGGAGTGGGTGATCACTCACTGTAACTATTCAGGGAAAAGATGGTTGAACTATGATATTGCTTGTAAAACATAACCGTTTTCTCAGAACTAGTTAATGTGTGTCCAACAAAATGAATCTTACAAAATTTCAGACTTCAGTCTTATGGGAGCTTATAGAATAGCTTTCAAGTAGAAAGAAAAATGACCTTCAAAATTCTCTTGTAAGAAATTCTCCTACTCCTCCCACTTTTTATTTTTTTATATGTCCTATATGTCCTATAATGTCCAGTTAACTTTTGAGAAAAAAGTAAAAATTTAAGAGATTGATTTTAGCTATTTTGGTGACATTAAAACTCTTTAGCCTCTAATACTAAAATTGGGTAAAAACTGAAAAACTTCATCTTCAGAGTATTTTCTGTGACTTCATATAGTTTTCTAGGTGACCAGAGCAGAAAAAAGAGTCCAGGTATGTCTCAAGTCTCAAGTCAGATAGAAGTTGAAAATGTCCCTTTTTTGTGCAATTAGTAGCCACACTATGAAACTAAATTTAGGAAGAAGAGGGAGATTCTAAAGAGAATTGCCCAATTTAGTCTAGTCTCATGAAGCATATTTTGCTGACACTATCATTAAAACCTTGTATTATGTGTGACCTTAAAGCAAAGTAGGAACACATTCACAGCCTAAAGAGAAGAGCTGCCTATTTTCAAAGAATCAGCTCTTAAAGGCGGGTAACAATGGAACCATCCTTTCACACCCACCAAAATGGCAACGTGTGTGGGTGGACAGTAAGTTGTCCTGTTAGATGGTAGCTTGTGCTTAGAGAAAATAACTGTTTCTTAAGAGGAAAAAAAGAAAGCAGAAAGATACTGGCAGAGAAACCCAGGGATTCTATCTAGGTACACTGAAACTTATACTTCCTACAGCTGCCTTGACATGGCATAGTTAGAATTTGAGGAAATAACATCCCCTCCCCCTCCAAGGAAAACTGAGAAAAAAGGAAGCAGCCATTTTGATATTACCAGGTAAGATCTCTAAGATTCTGAGGTTCTGGAGATTTTTATATGTTTTATGTTGAATTTTAAACTATTTTAGTAATTTTTGTTGTTCAGTTGCTCACTTGTGTCCGAATCTTTGCAACCCCTCTGTCCTACACCATCTCCCGAAGTTTGCTCAAACTCATGTCTGTTGAATCGGCGATGCCATCCAACCATCTCATCCTCTGTTGTCCCCTTCTCCTCCTGCCTTCAGTCTTTCCCAGCATCAGGATCTTTTCCAATGAGTCAGCTCTTTGCATCAGGTGACCAAAGTACTGTAGTTTCAGCTTCAACATCAGTCCTTCCAATGAATATTCAGGGTTGATTTCCTTTTGGATTGACTGGTTTGATCTCCTTGCTGTCCAAGGGATTCTCAAGAATCTTCTCCAGCACTACAGTTCAAAAGCATCGATTCTTGGGACTTCAGCCTTCTTTATGGTCCAACTCTCACATCCATACATGACTACTGGAAAAACCATAGCTTTGATTAGAGGTACTTTTTTGGCAAAGTAATATCTCTGCTTTTTAATATGCTGTTAGGTTGGTCATAGCTTTTCTTCCAAGGAGCAAGCGTTTTTTAATTTCATGGCTGCAGTCACCATCTGCAGTGATTTTGGAGCCCAAGAAAATAAAGTTTCCACTGTTTCCCCATGTATTTGCCATGAAGTGATGGGACTGGATGCCATGATCTTAATTTTTTGAATGCTGAGATTTAAGCCAGGTTTTTCACTCTCTTTCACCTTCATCAAGAAGCTCTTTAATTCCTCTTTGCTTTCTGTCATAAGGGTGGTGTAATCTGCATACCTGAGGTTAGTTAATATATCTGAGGTTAGTATAAATGTTAGTAATAATAACCAGAAATAATAGCCATAATCTACCTATTGCTTTCTAATAGCTAGGCACCAAGACAGGCATCTAACTCTTTGATTTAGCTCTCAAAATAACTAATGTAACAGATAGTGCTCCCATTCTGGAGATGAGAGAACTGAGGTTTATTCGAGTTAAAACTTTTGCCTGAGGTTATGTAGAACTAGGCTTAAGCTCAGATCTATTTAACTCTAAACACCATGCTTTTGAACATCATGCTATCATGCCTGCCACATTGCTTCTCAACCTTTCCAGATTCAGCCCCTTCATAGCACACGTTTCACATGTTCCTTTATTATTCTAAAATCAAATTCATAGATATTACTGTTGACTAACCCTATAATTTTGAGAAATACCCAATATTCCAAATATAATAAAAAGGAGATGGGAGTATTTTATTATAATATATATTCAAATATCTAAATAAGGAGGTGTGACTGCATAAGAAAATATAATAATGCTCTCAGGTGCCTGCCTGTATGTGAAGAATCATTTTGAATGCAAATATTATTAGCAGTGTTGCCAGGGGAAACATGAATTTCTGAAATAGAAAACAATTTTTAATAAGACTCAACAAAATAAACTGCAACCGCCCCTCCATTTATACAATAATTGCACTCTTCTTAAATTTAATAAAAATGAAAGTCCACATCCCGGGTATTTCCTTCTGTTTATACATAAAGTATATTTTAACTATCTAGGCCTGGATGATGATAAACATGAATGCTAGATGAGACTTCTGAATGTCTAGAGATGCAGAACTTCCATCTATTAAACCTCAGCCAGTGGGACCTCCCAAATATTTTAATAGACAAAAGCAAAACTAAAACCAAATGAAAAAACTTCACAAAGCATACCACCACAAATTTTCAAAACACTCCCTAAATGGTAGCACCATCTTCTTTATGACTTGTTGATAAAATTCAGTCCAGTTTGAAGAGTTCAGACTACGTAACAAAGATTTCTGTCACCCAGAGCTCTGTAAAAATACGTTATAGGGTTTCTTGAATCACTCTTCAGGTCTAAATGTTCCATCTTTCCTCCCATCCGTGAAGATGAGGCAGACCAGGTAGGCATATCCACATTCTCCTAAGACTGAGGATGGACCCCCATTGAACACTGGCTGCCTCACCCCAGCACACATATATAATTGCCCTTTATCAGCTTCGATGGTTCTAGCTACTTGGTTACCTAGCTAAAGGTATATTCACCCCAATGCAAGCTATCAGATATAACTACGTAGACTCCAGAATTATTGATTACCTTAATGTTTGCGTTTACTGCAGACCACCTGATTGGTGTAGAAATTCACTACAGTGTTTCCCACTCCATTCTTCATTCTTGGACACCATAGAAGACAATGTTGCTCTCCAAGCATTCCATGTGTTTAACTGTCATTTTTCAGCTTTTCTTTTTGTTGAAGTTGGGGCAACGTGACTAATTTTGCCTAAGGTTGGAAGAAGTGATATGCATTTCTTCCATCAGAGTACTTAACGAATATGAGTTCCTCATCCTCTCTTGCTCTGCCACAGCAGACAAAGAAGCTAAATTTTCTAGGTGATTCAGCTACAAGGTGGGGGAACCTGCATCCCTAAGTGACCCTATGGAGCAGAGTCTTGAGCCATGTTGCACATATAACAGGAGCAAAATATGAAGCTGAGCAAAAACAAAGCCCTAGAAATTTGAGACTTTTTATTTAAGTTACTGACCTAATCTGGCCTAGCTTACCTGATGCAGGTACTTTGTTAATAATTAGAATGAGTAAGAAGGAGACCTTCTCTTCCTTACTGCACCTTGGGGCCACTGTGCCTTGCCTATCCTTAATCTACGCTTTTGAGACACATTCCATGGAGAAATACTACAATTGCCAGTAAGTCCGATTCTTAGAAATAATCTTAAAGATGTGTGATTTCTATTTACGGACTAATTCTTTTCTTAGTTTTATAAAGACCTTTCATTTATATCATTTATTGTTGGCTTGTGATGAAGAAGGCATGTAGAAAACAAAAATTAAGAGGTAAGCTATTATTCGTGTATAATAGACTCTCTCAGGAAATTCCCCAATAAGATTTTATGACACGTTAAAGTAATTTGAAAGTGAGAGTTCCAGTCACTCAGACATGTCCAACTCTTTGTGACCCCACGGACTGTAGCCCAGGCTCCTCTGTCCATGCGATTTTCCAGGCAAAAATACTGGAGTGGGTTTCCATTTCCTTCTTTAGAGGATCTTCCTGACCCAGGGATCAAACCCAGGTCTCCTGCATTGCAGGCAGACTCTTTACCATCTGAGCCACCAGGGAACTGTAACTTACCTTGTGGCAAAATTATTCAAATATTTTTTACTCAAAATCTTTTCAGTGGTTTTAATAATCACTTTTACAGATAAACTAGAGAATATATCCTAAAATTATGTACATAATTAGTGAAAAAGTGAAAGTGTTAGTTGCTCAGTAATGTCCGACTTTTTGCAACCCCATTGACTGTAGCCCACCAGGCTTCTCTGTCCACGGGAATTCTCCAGGCAAGAATACTGGAGTGGGTAGCCATTGCCTTCTCAGGGATCGAATCTACATCTCCTGCATTGCAGGCCGATTCTTTGCTGTCTGATACTATATTAAATCTTATTTTTATTTCCTTTAGGATGTTGTTTCTTCTCTGATATTTAAACCAGTGTGACCCAATGGAAAGAATATGAGCTTCAGAGTCTGGGTTAAATAGATTTTAGAAAGTAAAGTAATTGATTGCCTTAGATACCTGAGAAGTCCATGGGTTCTCTGAGTTCAGGGATGTCTGGATTTAGACACTTAAAAAGATTATCATTAAGGCTAGTCTCTCTGTGTCTCTCTTCTCTTCTTTCCCCTGTGTTGGCCCATTCTTGGCAGGCTTTCTTCTTTCGATAGCAAGAGGTTGCCGGCTATTATAGGTGTGTGCCTTCAAAATCCTAGTCCAGCAAGAAAGGGAGAAAGGCCTTCTTCTTTGCTTTCTCCAGAAAAAGCCATTCATTCTCTCTGATAGGCTTTGATCATGTCACATGACACCTCTGTCCACTGTGCCCTGAAGGACACAGTGACCTGATGAACCATGTGTGGGTCCCATACCAATTGCAGGTTGGCAGAGTTAATCCAACCAAACCACAAGGATGGGGAAGAATGCTGGGTAAAGAAAACCAACACATTTCTGCTATGGATTCAGACATGTTTGCATTTGAAATCTCTCAGTATCTTATGATTTCCCTGACCTTGTATTAACTATTTATCCTTTCTAAACCTGAGGTTTTTCACCTGTGAAGTAGTGTACATGGTAAATAATGCCATCCAGCCAGGATTCTTGTGATGATGTAATGAGTAAAACGACGTTGAATAAGACACCTTATTCAACGCAGACTGAAGGAGGTACTCAATATATGGCATCCTGAATCCTGTTCACTCGGTATTGAATAACTACATGAAACACCGCACAGTTCCAATGGCCATTATCGTAGGAAACCTTAAGGGTATGGCTTGCTTTCTTTGCCACACTATTCGCAGAGGGAATCTCCTTGCCTGGTTCAGCAAGCCAAGTCAATGAGTGTCATTAGAGTTACTAAGACGCACACCTGTGTTAGCTGCATCAAAGCAGCTGTGTTTATTATCATAATTCACCAACACTTCCACAGTAATTTCTCACTCATTATTGAGAGGTAGAGAGTTATAGTTCATTTTATGTAAATATATCCCCTATAAACTCATCATGAAAAAATGAACTTGACATTAGCCATGTGTAGCACTCATTGCTGTTATTTCCTTCACTTTCCATTGGCCTCTGACTTTACCTTCAGTATTCCTTGTTTAAAATAAAATAAAATTTTTTGTTTTTAGCATTGTTTTGTTTTTCCACTGACTATATCATCTGAGACCTAACCACAACTTGCCATTCCACTGGGCCTGACACTTTACTAACTGGTTAATGTTTGTAAAGTACTTTCTATCACTGAGATTTTAGAAAAAGGACTTTAGCATTTCCTGATTAATCTTCATAATGTAGATTAGTGTTTCAGAACTTCATATTTAGCCAGTACAAAAACCATTTAACATCCAACTACAGCTCCTCACTTTACAAATGTATTTCCATCTTATCCTGCTAGAGTGGATAAGAGGATAAGGGGAAGGCTAATATCTACCTCCTCACATTTCCTCGCATCTAAGCTTCTGAATGTGATTAGGTGCCAGTCAGATACACTCATGCAAGATTACCCTGCTTATTTAACTTCTATGCAGAGTACATCACGCGAAATGCCAGGCTGGATGAAGCATAAGCTGGTAAAGAATCTGCCCGCGATGCCAGGAGAAATATCAATAACCTCAGATATGCAGATGACACCATCCTTATGGCAGAAAGTGAAGAACTAAAGAGCCTCTTGATGAAAGTGAAAGAGGAGAGTGAAAAAGTTGGCTTAAAACTCAACATTCAGAAAATTAAGATCATGGCATGCGGTCGCATCTCTTCATGGCAAATAGATGGGGAAACAGTGGAAACAGTGAGAAACTTTATTTTGGGGGGCTCCAAAGTCACTGTAGATGGTGACTGCAGTCATGAAATTAAAAGACACTTTCTCCTTGGAAGAAAAACTTTGAGCAACCTAGACAGCGTATTAAAAAGCAGAGACATTACTTTGCCAACAAAGGTCCATCTAGTCAAAGCAATGGTTTTCCAGTAGTCATGTATGGACATGAGAGTTGGACTATAAAGAAAGCTGAGCACCAAAGAATTGATGTTTTTGAACTATTGTATTGGAGAAGACTCTTGAGAGTCCCTTGGACTCTCAAGACCAGTCCATCCTAAAGGAAATCAGTCCTGAATATTTATTGGAAGGAATGATGCTGAAGCTGAAACTCCAGCGCTTTGGCCACCTGATTTGAAGAACTGACTCACTGGAAAACACCCTGATGGTGGGAAAGATTAAAGGCAGGAGGAGAAGGGGACAACAAGGATGAGATGGTTGGATGGCATCACCAACTCAATGGACATAAGTTTGAGTGAGCTCCAGGAGCTGGTGATGGACAGGGAAGCCTGGCGTGCTGCAGTCCATGGGGTCGCAAAGAGTCAGACACGACTGAACAACTGAACTGAACTGAACTGCCTCATATTCCTACCACTGTAATATATATGGGCTTTATTATGTATGTTGGGCTGATTGAGTAAGAAAATCCAAGAACCTGGGATGAGGGATTTATGTTTTTTTACATGAGTAAGAGATAAAGAGGGAGAACAGAAGAAAAGGATGCCATACAAATGGGGAAAATGAAGAGACTGTTGGTAAAGAGGGCTTCCCTGGTGGCTTAGATGGTAAAGAATCTGCCCGCGATGCGAGAGACCATGGGTTTGAACCCTGGGTTGGGAAGATCCCCTGGAGGAGGGCATGGCAACCCACTCCAGTATTCTTGCCTGGAGAATGCCCATGGACAGAGGAGCCTGGCGGGCTACAGTCCATGGGGTTGCAAAGAGTCGGACACAACTGAGCGACTAAGCACACACAGCACATTGGTAAAGAGGAGAGGGTAAGGAAGAAAATTTAAAACACAGTATAGTAGGAAGGAAAGGGGAAGAGATTTGAAGAAATATTGCCACTGATAATGAACTGCATGTCCTTGCAAACTCTTTGCATACTGTGGAATGATACTAAATCTTTAGTGATAGAAAATAAGGTTGTATGAACCATGTCACTGAACTAACCATGTCACTGTGTTTGATCAGTTCAGTTCAGTTGTTCAGTTGTGTCCAACTCTTTGCAACCCCATGGACTGCAGCACACCAGGCTTCCCTGTCCATCACCAACTCCCAGAGCTTACTCAAACTGGTGTCCATTAAGTTGGTGATACCACCCAACCATCTCATCCTCTGTTATCACCTCTGCTCCTGCCTTCAGTCTTTCCCAGCATCAGGGTCTTTTCCCATCAGTCAATTCTTCACATCAGGTGGCCAAAGTATTGGAGTTTCAGCTTCAGCATCAGTCCTGCCAATGAATATTCAGGACTGATTTCCTTTAGGATGGACTGGTTGGATCTCCTTGCAGTCCAAGGGACTCTCAAGAGTCTTCTCCAACACCACAGTTCAAAAGCATCAATTCTTTGGCACTCAGCTTTCTTTATAATCCAACTCTTACATCCATACATGACTACTAGAAAAACCATAGCTTTGACTAGATGGACTTTTGTTGGCAAAGTAATGTCTCTGCTTTTTAATATGCTGTCTAGGTTACTCAAAGCTTTTCTTCCAAGGAGGAAGCGTCTTTTACTTTCATGACTGCAGTCACCATCTGCATTGACTTTGAAACCCCCCAAAATAAAGTTTCTCACTGTTTCCATTGTTTCCCCATCTATTTGCCATGAAGTGATGGGACCGCATGCCATGATCTTAGTTTTCTGAATGTTGAGCTTTAAAGCCAACTTTTTCACTCTCCTCTTTCACTTTCATCAAGAGGCTCTTTAGTCCTTTTTTGCTTTCTGCCATAAGGGTGGTGTCATCTGTATATCTGAGGTTATTGATATTTCTCCTGGCAATCTTGATTCCAGCTTGTGCTTCATCCAGCCTGGCATTTCGCGTGATGTACTCTGCATAGAAGTTAAATAAGCAGAGTGACAATATACAGCCTTGATGTACTCCTTTCTCTGTTTGGAACCTGTCTGTTGTTCTATGACCAGTTCTAACTCTTGCTTCTTGACCTGCATACAGGTTTCTCAGGCAGGTCAGGTGGTCTGGTATTCCCATCTCTTTAAGAATTTTTCACATTTTGTGGTGATCCACAGTCAAAGGCTTTGGCATAGTCAATAAAGCAGAAATAGATGTTTTTCTGAAACTGTCTTGTTTTTTCAATGATCCAGTGGATGTTGGCAATTTGATCTCTGGTTCCTCTGCCTTTTCTAAATCCAACTTGAACATCTGGAAATTCTTGGTCCACGTACTGTTAAAGCCTGGATTAGAGAATTTTGAGCATTACTTTGCTAGAGTGTGATATGAGTACAATTGTGCAGTAGTTTGAACATTCTTTGGCATTGCTTTTCTTTGGGATTGGAATGAAAACTGACATTTTCCAGTCCTGTGGCCACTGCTGAGTTTTCCAAATATGCTGGCATATTGAGTGCAGCACTTTTACCGCATTATCTTTTAGGATTTGAAATAACTCAACTGGAATTCCATCACCTCCACTAGTTTTGTTTGTAGTGTTTCTTCCTAAGGCCCACTTGACTTCGCATTCCAGGATGCCTGGTTCTAGGTGAGTGATCACACCATCGTGGTTATCTGGATCATGAAAATCTTTTTTGCATAGTTCTTCTGTGTATTCTTGCCACCTCTTCTTAATATCTTTTGCTTCTGTTAGGTCCATACCATTTCTGTCCTTTATTGTGCCCATCTTTAGTAATTCTCTGATAGTGTTCCAGTTAACCAGGCAATGTAACAACCCACAACTTAGTGGTGTAAAACCAATAATCAAATGCCTACTAAGGTTTTTGTGGAAATTGTATTGCCAAAAAAAAAAGCTCTGAGCTCAGAATAAAAACCTTTTGGCTCTTACAGTTTTAAAACAAGCTTTGGGTCTCTAAGCTTGCCCTTGCTTCAGTTGGGCTGGATGGATTTCTACGGGGCACAGTCCTCAGTGCCTGTTTCAGATGTGGCCATGGAGGATGATAGAAAAGGAAGAACTTCCTAGAGGGAAGATTCAGGGGCCAGGAAGAATAGTGGGGAGGGAGTTCCTTCCAGAATGTAGAAGCTGCATCAAATCAAGGGAGTCCTCCCTACATGAGTCATAAGAAACCTCACAAATGTCTGAAGAATTTCATCATTGCTGTGGACAAGAGACCGTTGTATGTTTTCCACTCTTCATTTTTCTGTATGGGAATTTTATTATTCTGTCCCTGCTTAATCATTGAATATTGGGAATGGGAACATGGAGTGGCAGAAAATCTGTCTTTTTAGTCAAAAAGATCACGGGGTAGTACATATAGATCTGATGGTGAGGGTACTTTGTCACCTGAAGACTCTGAACTTAGCCCTGGGATCAGTGACTGTGAATGTGACTTTGTCTCCCTTGTGGAGGGACTGAAGGTGTTCTCTTTGTAGGAGGACCCAAAGGATGGAGTGTGCTTAACTGTGAACCAAGCCCATTCCTTTCCTCCCCACCCTGGGCTCTGGGTTAGACTGTATTTCCCAATGTGCTTTGCAGTTAGGTCTGGCCAACTGAGAGCTTTCTGATGGAATGTGACTAGAAGTCTCTTCTTGGCCAGAATGGGCTAACAAAGCACGTGTACCTTTTCCAGCCTCTCTCGTTTCACATTGCCTGCTGAATGCGGGAGACTCCAAGATGACAGAGGAGGGCAAGCCGCAGAATAAAAAGAACCTGATTCTCTGAGTGACCATACAGAAGGCCACCACTAACCAGGAACACTAACGTTGGACTGGAAAGTGAGCGAGAAATAAAATTGTACTGTGTCAGGCTACTAAAATTTTAGGATTTGTTTCTTCAGCAGCTAAATGTTAACCTAATTAATACAATGAGTATGGGTGGATACATGAAGAAATCATTAGTCTACTCCAATGATTGGCTTGGTTTTTTACCTAATGGCCTGAGGCCATTGATTAGGTATCTGGGCAAAAAGGGGATAAGGCAGCAGTATTTTTTAATAAGATCAATATAAATATTAATTAGATTTCTTTGTTTGCAAGCTTTATTTACCCCAATCAACAGCAATACAACTTACGTTGAATTGTTAAATTTTAAATTCTTACATTTACCATAAATACTCAATGACTTGATTTGTTCTATTTTATGAAACATGAATATGTGAAGTATATGCGTTTGAAGCAACATTTTCAAGCACAGAAAAAAGGAAATATTTGGTTATGACAAATGAATGTTCATTTTAGAAACAAATTGCATTTTATTATTAGTACATCATGTTTCTATTCAGTTACCATGATACAGATTGATTTTTATCAATCGTGTTAGCTGCCTTCATGGCAGCTCTCATGTTCCATCTTTGTCCATTTCACATTTATCTCACTATCTCTAGCACCTAGCAAGATGCCTTATACATAGTAAGAGCCTAATTAATATTCAGGAAATTGAACTTAATTGAAAAATATGAAATTACAAGTGATGCAGGACAAGTCTAAAGATCCTTATTTATTTGTCCTAGTAACAAAAGTTTTGTTGTGTTCCTGGAAAAGTCATTTTATAACAGAAAGGACATTTTTGCTGATGAATCATTTGAAACATCTCTTTCATTTCATTCCATTAATGCGTTGGAAGTTTTTCATTTCATAATTTAATATTCAAAAGTGCATGGGTATTGAATCACAGTAAAAGCTTTTAACTGGCCTTTTATTGTATTAAGATCTTGTAGGTGAATAAACATTATTTGGCCTTGCTCTCAAAAATAAGCATTAAAATCACTGAAATTATTAAAGCCACGTTATGTCTTCTTAAACCTTTCTTGGATCATTTCTTGTCCTCATTCTTTACAACAGGTATTAACAATCCCACTGAACAGAACCCAGAGCCATTTTGTAGCTGATTCGTAGCCGCTCACTAAGACAGCTCTCCTCTGCGTCCTGCTCTCTCCCTGGTACTGAATGCCTAACAGCTGCATTAGCTCACCAGCATTGCTGAGTGCGCTGGAAGATGACGTGCTTTTCTCAGCATGCCTGGTGCATCAACAGATGCCCTCATGGCCTTAAAATATCAAAGTACCTTCCCAAGTGTGTGACCTTTCTTGAGTGGCAGGTGCTAGATCAGAACAGTACATACTTCAGTATCACAAGGCCCAGCCTCTGATCCACACTACTTGATATATTTTGTTTCACCCATTCAGGCTCACATATTACAATGAATTGAGTCAGCCTTACAGAGTGCTTTCACTGTATCACCTGCTAGAACTATCACTTATCAATTCCTCTCTCTCTCCTTTACACCTGCTAAAATATAATCCTCTGCTGAGAAACTTCATCTTCTCTCTGAAGGCTAAGGCATGAAGTAATTCATCATTGCAGGGCCATTGTTGGGGCTTCCCAGGTGGCGCTAGGAGTAAAGAACCCGCCTGCCAATGCAGGAGACATGAGAGATGCACTTTCGATCCCTGGGTCGGGAAGATCCCCTGGAAGAGGGCATGGCAATCCACTCCAGTGTTCTTGCCTGGAGAAGCCCATGGACAGAGGAGCCTTGTGGTCTACCGTCCATAGTGTTGCAAAGTCGGACACAACTGAAGTGACTTAGCATGCACACACAGGGCCATTGTTATGGACTGAACATTTGTGTCCCTCCCCAGTTCATATGCTGAAGCCCTGGTCCCTGATTTGATGGGATTTGGATGTGGGACCCTTGAGTGTTAACTGGGTTTGGAGCAAGTCATAGAAGTAGAGGCCCTATGATGGGTTGGGGGCTCTCCTGAGGGTAATGTTGGTCTGCCACCTGAGGAGATAACAAGATTCTGTCAGATGATCCCCTAAACACTCTTCTTGGCTTTCAGACTACTATATTTTCTACCAAACACTACTTTGCTGCCAAAATAAAGTAATTGAGAGAGCCCCCGTGACAGGAGGTACTTTCTAAGAACTTAAATAGGAGTCAGCCCCTTCTTTTCTGAAGGAAAAATTTGGGTTGGGGGGTAAATTTAAAAGCTTTTAAATGTTCAGATCCATGGTGCTGGATCCAAGAAATCTGGACTATGGTCAAGAAATACAAATTTAAAGAAATTTTAATTATATCAATGTTGAAACTATTAATTTATACATAATATAATATATAGTATGATAAAATTGTAGTTAATCATAACTGCATCTCTTTTTTATCAGAGTATAGTTGGTTTACAAGGTTGTGTTAGTTTCTGTTCTATAGCTAAGTGAATCAGTTATACATATACATAGTGAAAGTTGCTCAGTCGTGTCTGACTCTTTGTGACCCCCATGGACTGTATAGTCCATGGAATTCTCCAGGCCAGAATACTGGAGTGGGTAGCCTTTCCCTTCTCCAGGAGATCTTCCCAACCCAAGGATCAAACCCAGGCCTCCTGCACTGCAGGCAGATTCTTTACAAGCTGAGCCACCAAAGAAGCCCACCAATACTGGAGTGGGTAGCCTATCCCTTCTCCAGTGGATCTTCCTGACCCAGGAATTGAAGCAGGGTCTCCTGATACGTATACATATATCCCTTCTTTCTTAGATTTCCTTCCCATTTAGGCCACTGAAGATCAATGAGTAGAGTTCCCTGCACTATATGTCCTTACTAGTTATCTATTTTATACATAGTAATGTATATATTAATAAGGTAATGTATATATCACAACAAACTGTGGAAAATTCTTAAAGAGATGGGAATACCAGACCACCTGACCTGCCTCTTGAGAAATCTGTATACAGGTCAAGAAGCAACAGTTAGAACTGGACATGGAACAACAGACTGGTTTCAAATAGAGAAAGGAGTACATCAAGGCTGTATATTGTCACCCTGCTTACTTAACTTCTATGCAGAGTACATCATGAGAAATGCTGGGCTGGAAGAAGCACAAGCTGGAATCAAGATTGCCAGGAGAAATATCAATAATCTCAGATATGCAGGTGACACCACCCTTATGGCAGAAAGTGAAGAAGAATTAAAGAGCCTCTTGATGAAAGTGAAAGAAGAGAGTAAAAAAGTTGGCTTAAAACTCAACATTCAGAAAACTAAGATCATGGCATGCGGTCCCATCACTTTATGGCAAATAGATGGGGAAACAATGGAAACAGTGACTTTATTTTGGGGGGCTCCAAAGTCACTGCAGATGGCTGCAGTCATGAAAGTAAAAGATGCTTCCTCCCTGGAAGAAAAGCTTTGACCAACCTAGACAGGATAGTAAAAAGCAGAGACATTACTTTGCCAACAAAAATCCATCTCATCAAAGCTATGGTTTTTCCAGTAGTCATGTATGGATGTGAGAGTTGGACTATAAAGAAAGCTAAGCACCGAAGAATAGATGCTTTTGAACTGTGGTGTTGGAGAAGACTCTTGAGAGCCCCTTAGACTGCCACGAGATCCAACCAGTCCATCCTAAAGGAGATCAGTCCTGAATATTCATTGGCAGGACTGATGCTGAAGCTGAAACTCCAATACTTTGGCCACTTGATGCAAAGAACTGACTCATTGGAAAAGACCCTGATGGTGGGAAAGATTGAAGGCAGGGGGAGAAGGGGATGATAGAGGATGAAGTGGTTGGATGGCATCACTGACTCAATGGACATGAGTTTGAGTAAGCTCTGAGAGTTGGTGATGGACAGGGAAGCCTGGTGTGCTGCAGTCCATGGGATCACAAAGAGTTGGACACAACTGAGCGACTGAACTGAATGTATATATGTCAGTTCCAATCTCCTAATTTGTCTCCCTTCCCCGCCTCTTGGTAACCATAAATTTGTTCTCTACATCTGAGACTGTATTAGATATTGCCATGTAGAAGCAAGTCAGAAAGAGAACAACAAATATTGCATAATATTGCTTATATGTGGGATCTAGACAAGTAGTACAAATGAATTTATTTGCAAAGGGAATACATAAGTTTTAAAGCTATCCGACATGATAGCCATTTAGCTACCTCAGAACCGGAATACAGGAGCCCATGTGTGTTTGGGTATGTATGTATGTGTTGTTGTTCAGTTGCTAAGTCATGTGGAGGTATATATCTCTTCCCATGCAACTTCTTGTCCTTTCCAAGGTAAGCTGTGTTACCTGTTTGGTAAAAATACTTCCATATTTTATACCATACTCATGCAAATAAATGTGTGTGTGTATGTGTGTGTGTGTTTGGTGTTATTTTCTAATATTAAAAAAAATAGAATATTATAAGTTACTCTGTAACTTTTTAACTTAATATTTTCTCAGCTTTTATATATATACACAATAAAAATTTCTTAATCTTGGCATTATTGATATTTTGGATCAGGTAATTCTTTGTTTGGGGTCGCTGTTCCATGCACTGTAAGATGTTTAGTGATACCTGTGGCCTCTACTCATTAAATGTCAGTAGCACTTAGCCCCGAGTTGTGACAATCAAATGTCCCCTGAGGAGCAAAATCCCTCCCAGTTGAGAACCACTGACACAGAGTAATTTATTCAATCATTTCTCTATTGATGAGGAGTCAGGTTTTCTTCTGTTCCCCCTTCCCCCACACTCTGCAATGAAAATGTCCATGTGTTTTTATACAAAATTGCTTCTGTTTCTGTAGGGTAGACTGCCACAAATGCAATTGTTGGGGAAGTTGATAAGCATTGTTGAATTCCTTTCCTCAGGGTTTGTATGAATATACATTCCCACTGCAGTAGGGGAAACCCCACTGCAGTGTGGGAAATCCCACTGCAGCGTGGGAAAGTGTCCCTCCATGCACACCAGCACCAGGCATTAAGTATTCTTTTTCCTTTCTTTCCTATTTGCTAGTCAGATGCATAAAAACATGGTGTCCCAATGTTGCTTTTATTTTAAATTTTTTTGACCATTTGAGAGCATGTTGTCATTTATTGGTCATTCACTTTTCATGTCCTCTGAAACTTATCATGTCATTTGACTATTTTTATGGGTTATCTGTGTTTTTTCTTTTCATCAATCTGTAGAAGTTCTTTGTTGGGGATGTTAGCCTTTTTCTGTAACTACTACAAATGGTTTGGTAGGTGAGGGTTTTGACTCATCTGAATCATGAGTCAATCGTGTATAGTTTGGATTTTTTTAAAGATTTATTTATTTATTTTCTTTTTTTGGCTGAAGTGGATCTTCGGTGCTGCACACAGGCTTTCTCTAGGTTGTGGCGAGTGGGTGCTCCTCTTTGTTGTGGTGCAAGAGCTTCTCATAAGGTGGCTTCTCTTGTTGCAGAGCATTGGTTCTAGGGCTTCAGTAGTTGTGGTGCATGGGTTTGGTTGCTCTGCGGCATGTGGGATCTTCCTGGACCAGGGATTGAACTGGTGTTCCCTGCATTGCAAGGCAGATCCTCAACCACTGGACCACCAGGGGAGCCATGGATTTGTTTTTCATGCTCTAATTGTTTGTTTGTTTTGCCAGTGTTGTAAGTTCAAGCTTGTGGGAAGCCTTTCCTTTTTAATATGACATAAGGAAAGTCAAAGGTAGAAGTGACTTGCTCAAGATTGCACCCTCAGTTAAAGGTAGAACAGAGACAAGACACAGCTCCTTTCCCAGGGCTTTCCCCTTTTACCTGTCATTGCCTTCAGGCACCTGTTCTTCTTTCATCCCTCCACCCTCCATCTGTGCATGTCTACAGCTAGTAGAATTTATTTGAAAATGCAGGAAAGCAAAGAGTAATAAAATATCATAACACAGAATCAGCCCACATGTGTTGAGCACATAATTTTTCTACATTCCTTTTTTTTTTTTTTTTTTTTAACAGTAGTCCAAACACCTAAGTAGTACTTAGAGGAAGATTTCTATCCCCCTGGCACATAGGCAGGGTACTAGAGATAGAGCAGATGGCTGTGAGGCTTTCCTGGCTGGGAATTATGCCAGTGAATTTCAGCAAGGAAGTGCATACATAGTGTGATAAAGACAGCCAGGAGACTAATCTGTTCAGATGGCATAAGGCCTTTTTACAAACTGCTGGGCTGTTTATTCATGGCAGAAGGAAGCAGGGCTTTTAGAAGCTCTGCCTAACACTTTAAGCATCATATCACATTGGAAATCCCTTCCCTGTAAGAGAATGGTTGTTTTAGGAAAACACTCCCTGAAATATCACGTCTGGTAAAATTCTGTGTTTTGGGGGGAAAAAAAACCCAAGCCTTTATTCTCTGTATCGAGACCCTGGCCCTATTAATTTCTACATGCATGATTTGCAACACAGTTTAATACATACTTGCAGTTGGATCCCCAGATAAATGCAGTATGGTAACCAAAAGTTTGCATGTTTAATAACACATTGAGAAAAATGGAAGTCAAATGGCCCATATGTGCTATATCACTCCATTAGGCTTCTGTATGGCTTTGGGGAAGCCAATTAAAGCATTAATGCTTGTTCATGCCTGACCATTCCAAACATGTGTTGATGAAAAATGAATAATGAACTCTGGGAAATTTTAGTTTAGTTGAGAAGTTCTTTTCAGAACTTTTTCTGTATGACTAAAGCAGTAATTTTCAACCAGGATGGTGGGAGGTGGGTGGAGAAGGAATTTTAAAACCATATACCTGGCCCAGGATTCTGATATAAGGCATCTTATCTTCTCCCACCCAAAGTGACAGTTAGGTAAGCCGAATACAATTGGAAATAATAATGTACCTCAGGTGAGTTTGGGATGAAAAAAATGGAAAACTGTTGATTTAGGATTAGAAAATATTTCAAGTGCTATGAAAAGGGGGCTGTAGGTGGTACTGTGTAGGTGCAGTGAAGTGTACAAAATAAGAGTTTTTTCCATTTACTTTCATTCAGCCTTCAGCCAATGAACATTGGTGAGCCTAACACAGTAATATTCACCATAAAATAATTACTGAGGATATATTAGGCGGGAGATTGAATGCTAAAAGTTCTAAGACACGATCCCTACCCTCTGACTGCCTGATAGTCTCATTGAGGAACTTGGACAAGTACACAGAGTAACGAGACAAAAGCAACCCCCTGCCACCATTAACCTTCCCACTGGGAATACATAGAAATACTGGCTCAAATATAACAAAGGAAATGTTTTAAAGACAAATAATGCAAAACAGATAGAAATCTCTGGTTGAAAAGTGAAGAAAGACCTCAAATCTATAGCAGTGACCAGTTGCTTTGGGGACCTGGAGTTGGATGTGGACAGTTACCAGTACATGGGTAGCTAAGAATTGACTCGGAGCTGCTCAGGATAGGAAGCTGGACCCAAGACCATCTGAGGAAAGCTGGGCATCTGGGCAGTGTTCCCTCAGCGACAAGGAGTAATTCATATTCCCATCAATGCAGATAAAAGATAAAGAGATACACCTTTTGTAGGGCTTTTAGAGGGGATAAGTGTCCTTTGAGAAATCAAAACATCAGTTCTGTACCCCTAACAAACAAATGAAACCTAGTTTTACCCAGGCAGAATGCTGTAGCCCTTAGCAGAATCAAATCAAAGCAAAAATTAAGTGGAAATACTTTCACAATTGGGAGTTAAATTAGGCTTGTAAAGGAAAGGTGGCTCAATAGTAAAGAATCTTCCTGCAGTGAGGAGACTACTTGCAAAACAAAAGATGTGGGTTCAGTCCCTGGGTTGGGAAGATCCCCTGGAGAAGGAAATGGCTACCCACTCCAGTACTGGCTGGAAAACTTGGACAGAGGAGCCTGGCGGGCTACAGGCCATGGGGTCACAAAGAGCCAGACACAACTGGCTGACTAAGCACAGAGTAAACTAACTTGTAAAGGAAACAAAAACAAACCCAGAAAGTGAACTCGTAAAGCAAAATCAATGAATCTTACTTTTGATGTTATTGATCTATTTAAGAAATCTTGTCTGACCCAAGGTTAGAAAGGATTTCTCCTGTTTTCTTCAAGAATATTTACAATTTTAGGTTTTACATTTAGGTCTATGATCCATTTTGTGTTAATTGTTCCATGTGATATTAGGTATATGTTCAAGTTTATTTTTTGCTATAGTTATCTGATTTTTCCAGTACCAGACTGTCATATTGTTCCAGGCCATCTTTTCTCCACTGATTTGCCTCTATGCTTTTGTCAAAATGTTTACCACTTTTGGATAAGTCTGTTTCTGGACTCTCTATTCCATTTATATATTTGTCTAACTTGATATCAATACCACACTCTTTTGAACAGAGTAGCTTTAAAGTAAGTCTTCTAATTGGATAATGTCTAGTTCTCAAACTTCAGAGAGTCTCCACAGTTCATTACATCAATAGTCTACATTATTATGTCCTCAGTGAGAAGGACAATTGTACTTGTTTTCTAATCTGGGTACATCTTATTACTTTCTCCTTCCTTTTTCCACTGGCTAGAACTTTCAGTACAATGCTGAACAGAAGTGGTGAGAACAACTTGTTTCTGACCTTGGGGAGAAAACATTTATTATTAGATATGATGTGAGCTGTAGG
Source organism: Cervus elaphus (assembly GCF_910594005.1). Taxonomy (NCBI): domain Eukaryota; kingdom Metazoa; phylum Chordata; class Mammalia; order Artiodactyla; family Cervidae; genus Cervus; species Cervus elaphus. The sequence continues at coordinate 92,449,858 of NC_057826.1, read as the reverse complement.
ATTTTGTAGATGTCATTTACATGGAGTTTAGAAAGTTCCCCTCTAATCCTAATTTGCTGAAAGTTATTATCCTGAATGCATGTTGGATTTTGTTAAATGTCTTTGTTTGCATGAACTGAGATGCAAACCAGTATTCTTGCCTGAAAAAATCCGGTGGACAGAGGAGCCTGGTGGGCTACAGCCCATGGGGTCACAAAGAGTCGGACACGACTGAGCACTGAGCACACACACACACACGGTGAATTACATCAACTGGTTTTTAAATGATAAACCTCCCTTATATTCCCAAGATAAATTCCACTTGGCTATGAAGTATTATCCTTTCTAATGTACTGAAAGTGAACCTAGATGCCCATCAGCAGATGAATGGATAAGGAAGCTGTGGTACATATACACCATGGAATATTACTCAGCCATTAAAAAGAATTCATTTGAATCAGTTCTAATGAGATGGATGAAACTGGAGCCCATTATACAGAGTGAAGTAAGCCAGAAAGATAAAGACCAATACAGTATACTAATGCATATATATGGAATTTAGAAAGAGGGTAACAATAACCCTATATGCAAAACAGAAAAAGAGACACAGATGTACAGAACAGAATTTTGGACTCTGTGGGAGAAGGCGAGGGTGGGATGTTTCGAGAGAACAGCATCGAAACATGTATATTATCTAGGGTGAAACAGATCACCAGCCCAGGCTGGATGCATGAGACAAGTGCTCGGGCCTGGTGCACTGGGAAGACCCAGAGGAATCGGGTGGAGAGGGAGGTGGGAGGGGGGATCAGGATGGGGAATACTTGTAAATCCATGGCTGATTCAAGTCAATGTATGAGAAAAACCACTACAATATTGTAAAGTAGTTAGCCTCCAACTAATAAAAATAAATGAAAAAAAAAGAAAGTGAAAGTGGCTCAGTCGTGTCTGACTCTGCGACTCCATGGATGATACAGTCCATGGAATTCTCCAGGCCAGAACACTGGAGCTTTTCCCTTCTCCAGGGGATCTTCTCAACCCAGGGATCGAACCAGGGTCTCCTGCATTGCAGGTGGATTTTTTACCAGCTGAGTTACTGGAGAAGCCCTTTAATGTATTATTGTATAATTTTATTTATATCATCCATAGCTCTATTTAACTTCTTGAACATACGGAATACAGTTATAGTAAGTCTCTTAGTTTTCTTGTCTACTAATTACCATATCTGTGTCAGTAGGTATTCTTGACCTTTGTTCAGGGATGCAGTTAAGTTACTTAGGAACAGTTTGATCCTTTTGGATTTTGTTTTTAAAATGTGTTAACTGGGAATGGTCCAGTGCTCATCTAGGGTTAATTACTCTTTGCTTTTGAGACAAGCACCTCTGTATGCTCTACCAGTGTCCCACGAATCACGAGGGTTTCCACTCTGCCGGTTGGAAGCAGCATCGTTCCACGTCCTGTGTGAGCTTCAGGTACTGTTACCTCTAAGCCTCTCCGGTGGTTCCTTTCCCCCTGGTGACCTGTACTCAGCTGAATCCTTGAGGGGATTCCTGAGTAGATTTCTATAGTTCTCTCTCTGAGCAGCATTCTCCTCTCTGGAACTCTACCCTGCAAAGTGTAGCCTCTTTGGTCTTCTTGAACTCTAAGCAATGCCTCCTCAATTCAAGATGTCTGCTGGGTATCACCTGCATTTTCCCTCCCTATATCACAGCTTAGAAACTCTCCAGGCAGCAAGCTAGAAACATTCATAGGACTCATCACGTTTGATTTTTTTTACCACCAGGATCTCTGTCCTTTGTTGCCTAGAATTCAGTGTCTTCAAAACAGCTTTTTCATATATTTGGTCTGGTTTTTTTGTTGTTGTTGTCATTATTTCAGATGGGACGATAAATCCAATCCCTCTTGTAAATGCCATCTTGGCTGGAAGGTCACAGTATTTTTTAAGGATGGTAAGTTCTTCATTAAACAATATATCTGGACTATTGGGTAAGTGGGATGTAGAGATAAACCGAATCAGTGTGACAGCATGTCTTTATTTATAAAATTATGTTGGTAGATTAACTGTATCGTGTCGATGGGGCGTTTATATGGCACAGATGAAAGTTCCTTCTGTTGTCCACATTGTAGAGCAAGATTTGTTTAGCATCTAATGATCACAGCCCACAGATTCATGTTCCAGCTCCACTTTTGCATACGGATGTACATTTGTTAGACAATAATTTGGAGGATGTGGGTATTTGCAAAGCTTCTAGGTAACTCTCATGCTTGGCCTGGGTGAATGAATCAGGACAGTGAAAATCGTGGTTTCTTAGCCTCAGCACTACTTATGCTTTGGGATGGAACATTCTTGTTTCAGCCAGGGAGGGAACTGTGCACTTTAGGATTTATGGCAGCTTCCTGGCCTCTACTCACTGGATGCCACCCCTTACCCCCATTCATGGCAAGGAAAAATGTTTCCAGAAATTGCCAAATGTCTCCTGAGGGATAATATTGCTTTCAGCTGAGAAACACTGTGCAAATTAAATCTGGACCTTAAGCTGCTGAAAAACATAAACTGTATTCTATTTATTTCTATATGCCCAATACTCAGGAGAATGCATTCCATAAATGGTTGTGGAGTGAACAAGTGAATAAATAAATAGATGAATGAGTGACTGTCAACAGTCCCTGTCTCAAAGAACAGATGTTCTCAAATCTCACTGTTCTTAATAATTAGTCTGTTCTTGTCAATATGCATATTCTCCAAACTCCATTCTCAGAGCATCATTCAATATATGGGAGGTGGGGCACAGAAGTTTTCATTTTAACAGGCATCACAGTGATTCCTCAAACAGAATCTGAGAAAGTTCAAAGTCTGGCCACAATGTTAAAAAACCTTTATTAGAGGGGGAAAAACCCCCCACTGTTTCCCTTACACTGATTACAAAGTCTCTAGCCACTTTTCTCTGCTGTACTCAGTAAGTATATGTAATTTCAATGGCAGGTAAACAAATATTTGGCTCCTCTATGGGTCCAAGAAGAATTTGCTTTAAAAATATTCAGCTTAACCTGCAACTGTCCATTATAATGCCTTTTACCATGTGATGTTTGCTCTGGGATAAAAATTAGAATTTCAGCTTAGAATTCAATCCTGCATCTTTTAACAAGAACTCTGGATAGAACCATGAACCAGAGTCTGTAATCAGAGCAAGTTCTTGAAGTGGTTCAGTCTCTTCATCAGTCACTTCTTTTCAGAACTCGATTGAATAGAGCCTTTCAGTTCCAGAGTCAGATTTCCATTCGGGTGACCTCAGCTCCCGTCTCTATGGTGATTACTTCATAGGGTCAACAAAAATCACTTTAAGGGTAAAGATTTTAATGATTACCTTTTTCTTTTTAAAATTGCAGTAAATTCTGTGTAACCAAAAAATATTATTTCCTGTCGAGGAACCCTATAAAGGAAAGAATGTCTATATATTTTGGTTTGGTTTAATAATTTTTTAGCAAGACAGATTGCTTTGTTCAGAGATTTGGTTTTCTTTATTCTTGTAAAATTCTTTTAAAAAAACTTTCTACCTTATGTCTAAGGAGTAGGAATCACTTAGGGCTTCCCTGGTGGCTCAGATGGTAAAGAATCTGCCTGCAGTGTGGGAGACTGGGATTTGATCCCTGGGTCGGGAGGATCCCCTGGAGAAGCAAATGGCTATCCACTCCAGTATTCGTGCCTGGAAAATCCCACGGACTGAGGGGCCTGGCGGGCTACAGTCCATGTGATCGCAAAGAGTAGGACACGACTGAGCAACTAACAGACACGCACAGGAATCACTTGCTCACACACCCGAGAGCTTTTGGAGAAGAAAAGAGCCTTGGAGCAGTTCACAGACTCACTGGCCACAGAACCTTCTAAAAGTAATGGCTCAAGGATTCAAAGAGCTAGTTGCCATCTGCAAATTACTACCTTAGCAATGAAAGGAATGCATTTGCTCTAACAATGATGTAATAGGCATTAGGAAAGGATGCATTCTTGATACATAGATGGCTCAGAGCCATGACTTTGCATAATTCTGGGAAGCATGTCTGGCTGGCAGTCCTCTTCTGACTGGCTCTCAGGGCAGTCTTGCTTAGAAATGTGCCTCCTTCTGTAGGGCAGACAGCCACTGGGCCCCACTGTGGAGCCTTCCCATGAGTGATATTCAAATATAAATTAGTATAGAAATCCAACATTTATAAAATTTTTTTCTGTTCTCTAAATCAACTGTTCACCAAGCCAAATAAATGGTATAAGTGAAAGTGAAAGTTTTAGTTGCTCAGTTGTGTCCGATTCTTTGTGATCCCATGGGCTATAGACTGCCAGGCTCCTCTGCCCACGGAATTCATCAGGCAAGAATACTGGAGTGGGTGGCCATTCCCTTCTCCAGGGGATCTTCCCGACCCAGGGATTGAACAGGGAAGCCTGGTATGCTACAGTCCACGGGGTCGCAAAGAGTTGGACACGACTGAGCGACTGAACTGAACTGAACTCCTGCATTGTAGGCAGATTCTTTGCTATCTGAGCCACCAGGGAACTGCTCACCAAGCCAAATAAATTGTGCAAATGATTCATCAAATTGTTCTAATATTTTTGAAATGACTTGCTGAATTTAAAAAATTGCAGGTGCGGCCTTTTGACCTGACTGTTACTGGCTAAATGGTGCTTCTGTCTGAAGCACCATTTGGTGATGGGATTGCATTAAGCTCTTCCGATAACTTCCCCATTAAATTGGCCATCTTGTGGTTCCTGACTTCTGGGGCTCTGTTGCCGTCACTGGGCGCCCTGCCTGCACATCTCATCTAGGCACACTCTTGAAGCCAGGGTTTTCCACACAGGCTGGACTCAGATTAACTCCATGTCTGACTCTGCCAGTAATGGCACCCACTCCCCATGTCCCCAGCCCTGTGTCTGGGCTGCAATGCTGGCTAGCTCTGAAACAGCAGGCAAGCCCTGCCTTCACCCTGACTGTCACTTTGATCTCTCCCCTGCCTGCTGAGGGATACGCCCAGGCCCAGTTGTTCAGTCGCTCAGTCATGTCTCACTCTTTGTGACCCCATGGACTGTAGCACGTCAGGCTTCCCTGTCCATCACCATCTCCCAGAGTTTGCTCAAACTCATGTCCATTGAGCCAGTGATACCATCCAACCATCTCATCCTCTGTTGCCCCCTTCTCCGCCTACCCTCAACCTTTCCCAGCATCAGGGTCTTTTCCAATGAGTTGGCCTTTCACATCAGGTAGTCAGAATATTGGAGCTTTAGCTTCAGCATCAGTCCCTCCAATGAATATTCAGAGTTAATTTCCTTTACCTGACTGCAATTGGACAGTATCATCAGGTGAATTGCAGTTTCAGTAGGTATGAAATTGCACTTGTCTTTCAAGGTTCTGAATCCTTTCCAGGCATCTACTAGTCAACAACAATTATGTTTCAAAATTGCCTCACTCATGAAAGACTACCTGAGGTGTTAATATATTCAATATCTCTATTATTACCTAGGTCACACTGCAACATGAGGCCCATTTGTTAATGGTCCAAGTAACATTCTAAGACAATCAGTTTGAATTAATGAGTTGACATTTGAAAATTATATTATTAATTACATCTACTGCTTGATTCAGCTACTGTAATGTTCTTTACAGTAGGTATAGAAATACTTCATTAGTTAAGAAACTTACCCAGAACCTTTTCCAACTATTTGGTTTTTAGCCTCCCAAAAGCTGACTTGCTGCCCTGAATTTCCTGAGATGTTATGTGGACTATACCCTTCTAGCCCAGCCTGAGCAAGACAAAAGGTAGCTTATTCATCAGTTCATAAGACCCAAAGCAAACCTAGTGAAATGGGAAGTCTCTTCCTGTATCTAAATATTTGCTTCTGTTTTTGAAAGGAGGCTCCTAAAATCTTTCCTTAGGGATGAGATGGAATATGAAAACATATTAAGGGATATAATTAATCTTAAATATTCAAAGAGCATAGTTATTTCATTATTGATGATTACCTGTTGCATGGAAGAAACTAGAGTGGTTTCTCTAGGGGCAGGGACTGTATCTTCTTCTTCTTCTTCTTCTTCTTCTTCTTCTTGCATTGTATAGAAGGCCTGGTACACTGATTCTGCAAAGCAGATATTTGAATGAATGAATGAATGAGTGAGTGAAAGGTTCTTAGTCTGGAAATAGCAGGACTGAGTGTTGGGAGAAAGTGCTCCATAGTGGAAATAGCATGCATTTTGGAGCTAGGCAGATCTTGGCCAGAATCCCAGATGTAGCACTTACCTGTCATGTGGCTTTCAGCTTGCCACTTAACTTTTATAGGCCCCAGTTTCAAAATTTGTGCAATGAGGGTTATGTGATGGTAATAATATTTATATTGCAGAGTTGTCGTATAAATGATAAATAAGGCACATAAAGCTCCAGGCACATAGTAAGTGATAACAGTGAGGAAACTTGATCACATTACTGTTCACTCACATCCTTCACTGAAAACATGAGTCCTAAAGAGCAGTCCAACCCCTCTCAGGATACAAGGGGAAAATATTCTCAATATACTCTGAATTGGTGGCATAAAAGTAAGATGGGAATAAAAGCCTCTTGTGCTTTGCGTAATTCTCAAATAGCTTGTGAAATATCACTGAGAAGATTAAAGTTTTCTGCAAGGCAGCTTAGGCTGTATCTATCACCTCCCTTTTGTGTTGATGAAGAACTCTGTAATAGCTCAGAAGAATCACACAATTGAGTCAATATGCAGCTTGCTATGTAAATGCTCAGATAACACATGGGAAACTTCAGTTAGGTTGCCTCTTTTCCAAGCAGCACGAGATACTATACACAGATTCATTTCTCAAGGGCCCTCATTTTAGTGTTTCTGTAGTGATATTGGCTATTTTTTTTAAGCAGTTGCTTTAGACAGGGGTAGGCATTCAGGTCAGCAGAGATATGGGCACACCCTGGAGAAAGGAGTGAGACTGATAAGGCCCCGAGTTTACCACCCAAGCTTGGTCAGCGCAGGCTCCTGTGCTAACCACAGCTTCTGGGTTAGCCCTCAACAGCGATGGCAGGTTGTTGCCTGTGACATGACTCAGTTGAACTTTTGCTGTCCCAGTTCTGGAAACTCCGCTCGTGTTTCCTCCCTGGGAAGGCTGACCATCCAGGAGCATGTCAAATGACCAAACAGGAACACGAGAGGTCATCTCATTCGTATGCAGTTCGCTACCTCTAGTTGGTTAAGTTTTAGGGCATGGGATGGAAGACATTGAATCTAGAAGGGATCTTAGCTGGTCCAACACCTCCCTGTATTGACAGGAAACTAAAGGGTAACTTCTTACGGGGGGGTCACATCCATGGTGAGCACCACAGCCGATGCCTCTGCTAGCTCATGCAGATGCATGTCCGCTTTCATAACTTAAAGGGAACGGAGGAAGAGAACATGGGTATCACTATTCAACTCGTGGCTACCAGAATTCAAGCTGCATGTTCTCATCAGAGTTGGTTATAATAATAGCATTTTTATACAATGGATAATCTAATAAAATAAGAATGCATCAATTATATTTTTTATTTATAATAAAATGTGTACATCTACCTGCTTCTGAAAAGGCTTATTCAGGGAGTTTCGGGGAGAATGGATCCATGTATGGCTGAGTCCCTTTGCTGCCCATTTGAAACTGTCACAACATTGTTAATTAGCTATGTGTGCGTGGGTGCGAAGTCACTTCGGTTGTGTCTGACTCTTTGTAACCCTATGGATTGTAGCCCAGCAGGCTCCTTTGTCCATGGGATTCTCCAGGCAAGAATACTGGAGTAGGTTGCTGTGCCCTCCTCCAGGGCATCTTCCCAACGCACGGATCGAACCCACATCTCTTATGTCTCCTGCATTGGCAGGTGGGTTCCTTACCACTGGCGCTGCCTGTGAAGCCTGTTAATTAAGAAAAGGTTTAATAAAAAAACCACTTTTAACAGTAAAAGACATAGAATAGTTAAAAACTGAAGGTGAAATAAGTGAGACCAGTATATCAACTAAGGAACAAGGGAGATAAGTGATTCAGGGAACTAGAATCAGATAGTTACAATGAGTATTAAATACAACTTTGAGATTCTTAGTAGCCAATGCAAAAAAGAAAAAATAATGGTTTAAAAGTCAATTGTTATCTCTCTAAATGAATCATTTCAGCTCTTCCAGTAAAATTTCAACTCTTCCTGGCACTGAATTGTAAGAGGAACTTATTGCATGGGTTTTTCTTCAAAGGGTACTGAATAATGTAACAGAAAATGCCTTTGATATCATCAGGTAGAAGATGCAGAAGTGGTACCAAATTAAAACATTCACTTGACTATTTTACAAAATTTAATTTTAATTTAAATGTAGTTATTTAATTGTAAATTTTTTGGTAAATATTTTGTAAAATTTATTACTGTAAATATTTGCAGTATGAAATCCCATGAAGACTTTTTGGAATTCCATTTGTAGGATGGCATAAGGAAGTTGGCACAAAGAAAGCAAGTCTGGGGAGGAAGAATGATGTGATGGAGAAGTAACATTTTGAATCCCGGATGTGTCTTTCAAAGCACATGGGCTCACTCAGAACATTTGTACACGGAGTGTGGAAGCCAAGTTTCCCTCGGCCGCTGGAAGGTGGCTGGTGTAGGAGTGCTGAGGGGACAACGGCAGAGCCCTCATCCACAGCTCTTTGTCCGCTGCAGAATTCTGAATGCTGCTCTTTGGGCTGGATTTTCAAACAGAAACGAGGGAGGTAGCGCCGTTAAAAATCCTCTGCTTCAGGAAGCAGGGAAATTGTGGCAGCATCTTTCCAAAATTGGCAACTTTCTACCTGTCCTGAAGCACACGGTCAAGAGTTGCCATCATCACGCCTGGGGAGCTGGAGTGAGGGGAGCTGTCAGGCAGCGGGAGCAGTGGGAGGAGCTGGCTGGGAGAGGGGCGGGAGAGAGCAGGTCTCCTAAACAGCTCCTTCCAGCTTGGGCTGGGATCCCCAGGCCCATTCCTCTGGGGCTTGGGTGAGAAGACAGAGTGTACATCCAAAAATTTAAAGTTATAGATAAGCTAACCAGAGATGAGTAGAATATACCCTGTCCTTCTACCTTCATACATAGACCTTCAGAATATCAGAGCAGGTTTTAGAAGATCAGGTTCAAATTTAGAACCTCAAGTTCTGTGAGCTTTGCCCCAGTCCCTGGTCAGAGCCCCTTCTCTTCCTACCTCTGGCTCTATCCTTCCTTGAAAAGGGTTCATGCACATGTGTGTGGACATCCTAGTCTGCATGTTTGAGTTCCTTTTTACACCTCCTTAGCCAGCTAAGCCATAGCCTCTTGAGTCACCCATCAGTCTGAAAAGAAGACCTAGATACAAGGATCGTGGAAACCATAAGAGAGAGCCAGCTAAAGGCATCTGCGCAGTTGACCTGGCTCTCTGGGGGGTCTTGTCCTTCCTCGTTGCGCTGTATAAGGTCTTCCTAAAGCTGTGTATGGGCCAAGTCACTTCAGTCATGTCCTATTCTTTGTGACCCTATGGGCTGTAGCCTGGCAGTGCTCCTCTGTCCATGGGATTCTCCAGGTAGGACTACTGAGTGGCTATTGCCAAGACCTCCTCCAGGGGATCTTCCTGACAGGGATTGAACCCTCCTCTCCTGTGCCTCCTGCTTTGGCAGTCGGGTTCTTTACCACTAGAGCCCCTGGGAAGTCCCCCTAAAGCTGCACCATTAAACAAACGAGACCACACAGACAGAGGAGGCTCTAGGCACCTCCCCTATGGGAACTCCTCCCAAATCTAGAAGAATTCCCCTGCTCTGCCTTTGCACCCAGGGCAGCTCCTCTGGTTACCTCTACTGGCTCCCTCAGCCCATTTCACACACGCAGGCGCCTGTGCCCCACCTCGGAGACCATGGAGAGCTGAGTCATGCCCTGGGTGATATGTAGATCACCTGTCCATATTGCACATCTACAAGGGCTTCCCTGGGAGCTCAGCTGGTAAAGAATCTGCCTGCAATGTGGGAGACCCCAGTTCGATTCCTGGGTTGGGAAGATCCACTGGAGAAGGGATAGGCTACCCACTCCAGTATTCTTGGGCTTCCCTTGTGGCTCAGCTGGTAAAGAATCTGCCTGCAATGTGGGAGACCTAGGTTTGCTCCCTGGGTCGGGAAGATCCCCTGGAGAAGGGATAGGTTACCCACTCCAGTATTCTGGCCTGGAGAATTCCATGGACTGTATAGTCCATGGGGTTGCAAAGAGTTGGACACGACTGAGCCACTTTGACTTCACTTATCCAGAGCTGCACCCAGTTCTGTCCGTGGTGCTGCTCACGTGGTTGTTGGTTACTCTGGATGTCATGGCCATCTTAACTGCAAGTTAGTCCCTTGGGTCTGCCTCATTCAGGTGCCTCTCCTTAACAACACCTGACAGCTTTCTTTCTCTTGGGGCTTTCTAATGACAACAAGCAAGTCAGTCGAGGGGATAGGGTTTCAAACAGACCTGGGTTGGAAGCCCAGATCTGCCACTCACTAGCTTTGTGAACTTTGGCAGGTTACTCAAATTCCCTAAACTTCACTTTTCTCATCTGAAAAATGAGGAAGATATGCTCACCATGTAGGCTTAGTATAAGAATTAGATGAACTAACGTATATAAAAGTGCATGGCTCCTTGTAAATGTTCGTCAGATGTCTAAGTTCTTACTTCAAAAGTACTTCTAACGGCATCATTTCCTCCATACTCTATAGAGTTTCCTTCTAAGTCTGGGTTCTCAGTACCTTTGGAAATTGTCTTTGTTCTTCTCTTGTCTGTCCCTGATGTGACTTTCCTGTTCCTGCCAAGTAAATTTCCGTACATACTCACAAGTGACTCACACTTTCCAGCCTCCATGGCTCTGCTCCCGTCATTACAGCTACAGTATGTTCAGCCCCCGAACAGCTTTTGGCATTGGACCTCCTTTCTCCAATTCCAGGTTTCAATTTGTGTCCAAACCTAGTTTGGTATTAACCTCTTCCAAAGAACCAATGCCACTCTCCTCTTCCAATGTGAAAGATTGTTTCCAACAATAACTATAATTGACCTCTCTGATCCAATATACTTTCTTATGAAAGGATTTTCCTACCCTTGAAATTGGGCAGACTCTGTGAGTGCTTTGAGCAGTAAGATGAAGTCAGATATAATTTCCAATATTTCTGAGCCCATGCCTTAGAAAGGCAGGAAGCTTCCATGTTTTGCCATAGAATGCTCACTCTGAGTGAGGCCAATTGCCCTGTTAGAAACCTGATCATCTCAAGATTGCCATGCCATAAGGAAGCCCAAACTAGTTACACAGAAATCCCATTTGGAGAGGCAGAGATTCCTGCCACCCTGCAGCTGTTCAGCCTTCTGTGTGCCAGCCTCCAGGGTGGTCCCCGGTGACCCCCAGCTCTGGGTGTTCACACTCCAGAGTAGTCTTCTTGAACTGGGATTGGCCTGTGTGACCAATGACTTTTTGGTATGTCCCTTCTGAGAATCAGATATCAAAGACTGTGGCTTTCATCTTTCTCTCCCATCACTTTCTCTAGAGAAATTCGACTGTCATGGAGCTTAAGTAAGTGGACAAAAGTCATTCACGGGGAGAAAGCAGTGAAACATAGATTCAAGTTCAGGCTACAGTATTTCAAAGCCCAGGTGATTAACCACTACTATACCTTCTTCACCCAGAATTTTTGAGAGCCCAAAGTACACGTCTTACTGCTTAGTAACAACTCCCAAACCCCCACCCCACTCCTATGCATGAGCCAATGCATATTTCATTTTCTAAGTGAAACTGCATGAGATTTATTATACCGCAAATCTTCATTTGGTGTAAGCCAAAAAAAAAAAAAAAAGAGTATGGTCACTTTAATTTTTTATTTTTATTGTTTCCCATGCTTCGCCCAAATATTTTGTTTCATTTCTTTATGCATGCTGCTGCTGTTAAGTCGCTTCAGTCTTGTCCGACTCTGTGCGACCCCATAGACGGCAGCCCACCAGGCTCCCCTGTCCCTGGGATTCTCCAGGGAAGAACACTGGAGTGGGTTTCCATTTCCTTCTCCAATGCATGAAAGTGAAAAGTGAAAGTGAAGTCGCTCAGTCATGTCCGACTCCTAGCGACCCCATGGACTACAGCCTACTAGGTTCCTCCGTCCATGGGATTTTCCAGGCAAGAGTACTGGGGTGGGTTGCCATTTCCTCATCCGTTCTTTATGCATACATGCAGGTTATTCCTTATAAAACAAAGTAGAAAAAAGTTTTATTTAATAACACCAGGCAGTTCTCTCCTTTGTCTCTGATTTCCTTCCTCTCCTCTCATATTTCTTTACTGATATGCATCGAGAGGCTTAGCTGCAATCTGAAGCCAAACAACACACACATTCATCCACTGGGCCCCAGGATGCTGCCTTCAGGCTAAGATATTAACTCTCTTTTATGCTGCTAATGCCAAGGTTTTGTTCTCTAAATTTCATCTATTAAGTCTATTTTATGTTACTTTTATGATTGAATATTAAGGTAACTTGCTGCTGACTTCTCAGTAGCCTCCTCTGTGCAAGGCACTAGGTCATGACCTATGGGGGCTAAAAGAATCTGCATTGAGGAGGCTTCCTGCCCAAAACTAGTGTGTATACCCTGGAAGGACTGATGCTTAAGCTGAAGTTCCAATAGTTTGGCCACCTGATGCAAAGAGCTGACTCACTGGAAAAGACCCTGATACTGGGAAAGATTGAAGGCAAAAGATGAAAGAAGGGGGAAGCAGAGGATGAAATGGTTAGATAGCATCACCAACTCGATGGACATGAATTTGAGCAAACTCCAGGAGCTAGTGGAGGACAGATGAGCCTGATGCAAAGAGCCAACTCATTGGAAAAGACCCTGATGCTGGGAAAGATTGAAGGCAGGAGGAGAAGTGGATGACAGTTGGATGGCATCACCGACTCAATGGACATGAGTTTGAGCAAACTCTGGGAGATGGTGAAGGACAGGGAAGCCTGGTGTGCTGCAGTCCATGGGGTTGCAAAGAGTCAGACACGACTGAGCGACTGAACAACAAGTGATGTTAATAAATCTATCAGGTTCTCTTGGTGGGACAGCAGGAGGGGTGAGAAGGAATTCATTCATTCATTCCCCAAATATTTTTGGAGCATCTGCATCATTGTAGGCACTGTTTTATGCATTTGGAACTCATCTGTGAACAAAACATGGGACTTGTAGAGCTTATGTGGGGACAGATACTAAAGAATAAACTTAATATATGAAAGCTAAAGATGATGCCTGTTAGCTGAAAATAATAGAACAGGGTAAGGGAGAATATCTTTTTTTTTTTTTTTTTGGATCAGTTCTCTATTTCAGGTGTGTTATAGATGCTCCTGATCATCAAAATAATCCAGTCCTGTAACTTAAAAAATAAGAAAATCTGGGCTCAGAGAAATTAAGTAACTTTGATCTTTACAATCCGAAGGCCCCCATTCCACTGTACCATGTTGGCTTGCTTTCAGTTCAGTTCAGTTCAGTCGCTCAGTCGTGTCTGACTCCCTGCAACCCCATGAATTGCAGCACGCCAGGCCTCCCTGTCCATCACCAACTCCCGGAGTTCACTCAAACTCATGTCCATCGAATCAGTGATGCCATCCAACCATCTCATCCTCTGTCGTCCCCTTCTCCTCCTGCCCCCAACCCCTCCCAGCATCTGCTTTAGAAAAGCTAAAAAAAAGATGCAAACAAAGTTCAATAGAAGGAAATGAGAAAGCAGTGAATTCTGAAGGGGCTTTATGGAAGGCTTCATGGAGGATGTGGCATTTGATTTGGGTCTTAAAAAGTAAGCAATGTGCCCTTAAAAAAAAAAAAAAAAGCCAGTGTACCCTCTGTAGCACTGCAGCCTTTAAATGAAATGCAAAGAATATAAAGCAGTACTCTCTTGATAAGGAATGGCACTGCCTAGTCAGCGTTTTTAGAATAAAAAAGCCCATGGCTCTGAGCCAAAGAGACCTCCCCTGAAGAGGGGGTGGCCTGGACCCAAACCTCGGGCCCCAAGCCTTCCAAAGGTGCTTGCAGATGGCCTCTTGGAGCGTAACTCCTCAGATTTCATGGAAGGTCTGAATGTGACCGCCCTTGTTCATTCTTTATATGTGGCAGAGCTCTGCCAGTGACTTTTCCCATTACGGTAATTGGGGCTATATTTTTCCCAAGACTGTATTTATTAATGGTAATGCCTTGGCTCTCTTCCAATCCATCTTCTGAATGGAGAGCTTATACGCAACCCCTGAAAAATGTAAATTGAATTTTTTCCATTTTCTGACCTGTGTTCTTCTTAAGCTTGATGGACTGTTATCTAATGTTTCTAGTAATGGTTTTCCTTTTGTGTACTTTTGATTAAAGTGTAATGTACATACAGAGAACTATAAAAGTCTTGAGTGTTCAGCTTGTCACATTTTCACATAATGAACACATGCGAGTAACCAGTACCCAGATTAAGAAACAGAACCTCCGGGGACTTCCCTGGTGGTCCAGCGGCTAAGACTCCATGCTCCCAGTACAGAGGGCCTGAGTTTGATCCCTGGTGGGGGAACTAGATCCCACATGCTGCAACTAAGAATTCGCATGCTGCAACTAAGACCCAGCATGGTCAAATAAATAAATTAAAATAGATATATTTTTTAAAAAAACAGAACCTTCCCAAACCCTCCAAGCCCACTCATGTCTCTCCCGGTTGCTGTCCCCAAAGGGACAGTGGTTACCCCAAGGATAACTACAGTCTGACTTCTAATAATTCTGCCGAGTTTTACCTGACTTGAACATTGTATAGTGAGAAATGGAATCACATAGAATATACTCTTTCTCCTTGGGCTTCTTTTACGCAGCGTTACTTCCGTGTGATAAACCCTCATGGTGCCCGTGGCTGTAGCTTGTGCATTCCCGGGTCGTGCAGTATCCCATAGAGTCTCCACGCAGTGGTTAGACCAGGTTGTTCCTGTTCGTTCTGTTGTCGATGGCATTTGGGTTATTCCAACACGGGGTGAAAGCACTTAACTGACTGCTTTAAACACGGTTGATGAAACTTATGTTTATGAAACCGCTCTGTGCTTGATCAGAACAATTATGCTGTTAATGGGTATCATTACAAGCAAAAGTATAAGCTTAAAGGATATTGTACTAGAGAGTAAGCACCTTGAAAGCAATGTGTATATTTTAGTCCCCAGCGGATTCCCAGAGCCTGTTTCTTGCTGAGGGCTGACATGCAGAGGGATTCAACAAACATTTGATGTAAGTATAAATGAACATTACAAATAGTCACATTTTATCTTTAAGTAGGAAAACTACCCACCAAAGAGGCCATCTTACTGTTAACGAACTTATGTCAATGTGGGTGTATCATTAAGGCTGAACGTCGGTTGGCAGGGCTACTGCCAGAGGAATATCTGTAGTGGGTTGGGAGCAAGTAATGCTAGACGACCCAGTTCTAAGATGCTAGGATTCTATTTAATGTGTTGTAATTGTTGTTGTTCAGTCACTGAGTCGTGTCCAACCCTTTATGACCCCATGGACTGCAGCATGCCAGGATGCTCTGTCCTCTATCTCCCAGCATTTGCTCAAACTCATGTCCATTGAGTTGGTGATGCTATCCAAATATCTCATCCTCTGTTACCACCTTCTCCTCCTGCCCTCAATCTTTCCTATCATGAGGGTCTTTTCCAGTGAGTTGGCTCTTCACATCAGGTGCCCAAAGTATTGGAGCTTCAGCTTCAGCATCAGTCCTTTCAATGAATATTCAGGGTTGATTTCCTTTAGGATTGACTGGTTTGGTATCTTTGCTGTCCAAGGGACTCTGAAGAGTCTTCTCTAGCACCAGAGTTCAAAAGCATCAATTCTTCGACACAGCCTTCTTTATGGTCCAACTCTACATCCATACAAGACTTTTGGAAAAAACATAGCTTTGACTATATGGACTTTTAATGACAAAGTGATGTCTCTTCTTTTTAATACACTGTCTAGGTTTGTCATAGCTTTTTCTCCAAGGAACAAGCATTTTTTCATTTCACTGCTGCAGTCACCATTTGCAGTGATTTTAGAGACCAAGAAAGTAAAATCTGCCACTGTTTAATTACACAAATAATTTTGCTTTGGGTTGAAAGTCAAAAAGAAGAGGAGGAAACAAATTGTTTTATTTTTTGCTTTGGGGTTACTGCTTTTTGTGGAGTTTGTTTTCTGTTTTGGATTTTTTTTTTGCTGCATTAAATACTTTCCCAGGAGCAGCAGAGGAAGCTGGTGTTTCAGTAAGTAGCAACTTTCACTATGCATTTATTTTGCTTAATTTTCATGTTTATTTTGTAACAAAGGCTTCAATCATTATGTCACACGGCTTTAGTGATATTATTGTTTCTACTCAAGGTAGAACAGAATTCTCCAACAAAGAGTACATCATAACCCTACAGAACAGAAATTTAGGAGCCAGCTAGCCCAGGACGAATCCTGCCTGGTTCCATCAGTTACTACTGCGTGATTTGGGGCCATTTATCCAGACTCTCTGTGCTTTGGGTTCCTCATCAGTAAAATGTGGCCAGAAACAGTACCTACCTCACTGAGTCATTGTAGGAGTTAGTATATATAAAGCATTTGAAATGATGCTTGACGTATAGCAAGCACTTGATCAGTATTTGCTCTTGTTACAAGTGCCATCACTCACATCGTAGATATTGGTTAAATGTTGCACATCTTATTCAATTAGTATTTATTAAAATGTTTAGGTTTGGAGAACTGCTGTAAGTAGTAGTATTTATTTAGTCTCAATGCAGGGCAAGGACCATGAAGTTTCTTTGCTTCCATGATGAAACATGTGGGCCTTTGGAGGTAGGAAGGTTGGAGAGGAGTACACAGAATCAGCAGAAAGATGTCACAGGCTAGCACTGAGAAAGAGGTGCAAAAAGTCCTGGGGATTGTCTCCAGGAGATCCCCACTGTCAGAGCCTTGGGGATCGTGAACCAGAGGAGATGCGTCCCAGGTCAAAATGGAGTTCACCCAGGTCTGAAGAATGATAAAATCTGCATAGATAAGGCAGTGTTCCTCTCCTCATTTGTTCACTAACCAATCACCCTTTCCTTTATTCTTTTTTTTTTTTTCCTGTTAAGGACTTACCTCTTAGTATTCCTCCCCCAATATTGCTGATCAAAATCCTCCAGTGCATTTAAAACTTTGGCATTTAAATCTGTTTATAAGCCCCTGTTCTCACTGATGAATTTTTGTCTGTATGCACTGGAATTAAAGGATCAAAAGAAAGTGATCTGTGACAATTCAGAACCGTACCAAATCATAGAGTAAAACCCAGATAAACCTTAAACTTGGAAATATGTGATTTTCCTCCCCACTCATCAAACTTAGATAATTTACTTAAGGGAAAGCAATAGGGAGTAAAGGATCTAAACTTCCTTACTACTTGTCTGGATTAAAAAATAACAACATGAATGTTGTATCTCAAAGTATGTGACTACATGCAAATTTAAAAATGTTTTTACTTTTTAAAATAAAAAGCACAATCAACACAAAGATAAATTAGACAATAGAAATTTATAATAAATGTAACAAAAAGTTATCATTATAATTTCTCATTAAGAAGTTAATAATTAAGAAATTCACAGAAAATGCTATATAACTGCTTAGTTAACATGCCAAAAATGTTCAGCTGCACTACTAATGAAAATACCAATAAAAACCACAAATTTAAATCTCTCTTTATCAAAACAGCAAGTGTTTAAATGGTAATACCCAGAGCTGTTGAAGATGGAGGGTATAAAGTATCTATCAATCAGAAACTAAACTGGTAAAATCCGTTAGGATTTAATTCAGCAATGTGTGTCATATAGGTGATTATACCTTTGGATCCTATAACCCCACTACTGGAAATTCATTTTAAGTGTTCAAAAATCTAGTAAAGATATCCTTTGTAATACTACTTGGATAGTGAAACATATGAAATCGCCCAAAATTAGCTGGTTGATTTTCCATTTTGTTCAACACGGTGATGAAAAGCAATGTTTACAGCAACGTTAAGTGAGGGAAACAGGTTATAAAATGCACCATGATTGCAGTTAGGTAAATACGTTAAAAACAAAGTTTAAAACAACCTACAAAAATCTAGGCATGAAACAAAAAGAACAGATGAAATATATCAAAAGGGAAACTAACCAGTTGTTTCTGGGTGGTAGGACTAGATGTAAGGTTTTCCTACTTTCAGTTTATCCATGTTTGTATACATTATCCAAATGAGCTATAATAAGGATGCTTACCTCTTACACTGAAAAAAATGTTTTGGTCATTGAAAAAGTAAATGTGTGAGGAAATGAAAATGTGGGAACTTTCTTTTTTGTTTCCTTGTCTCCTCCCAGCCAAAGTTTCCCCCTGTGATCGCATTGTGGCCTGCAAGTTCAAGCAGTCAAGCCACTGGAGGCTGTGTTAAAGACTAAAAGGAAACCCCAAATGTTTTAGTACTTGATTTTCATGGAAAATTTATTTTCCTCCAGTCAAGTCTGAGAAAAATTTTAAATTTCATTTTTCCAAAACACTAAATCATATTAGTTATATAACTGATTAAGTACCTTTTGATTTTTGAGATCACTATGCTTGAGAAAGTTTTAAGCATATTCATATTAGGGATCGTGGGCAAGAGGGAAGATTCTCCTGTCTAATTTTTTTGTGAGTTGCCTTCACCAGGGGCAGGCTATTACTGAGAAGTGAATGAAGAAGATACTGCGGTTTTAAAACTTATCAAGGCTGGTGACTGAATTGTGAAAGGGTCTAGGCTGACTTCCATGGAATGCTAGGCTCTGTATGTCATCCAAATCTCCTAAGATCCTGAAGCCCCAGTGCCGTGGCTACCAGGAACCTGGAGCCTGGGACCAGGAAGAGCGCATGTCTGTTGTGTTTCATCTTTGTCAGCTCATCTCAAGACCAGGGCACTGGTCTGGTTCATCATGCTGTCGGCTTCTCAGACTCTCAATATAAGGTCCCAACCAGAGGTTCTTATTAAAACTCAATTCCTACAATTTCTCCCTTGGAAATCCTCTTTCTTCCAACAGAGTCTAATTCTAGAGTAGCTACTACTTCAAAATAAAATACAGGAAATAAATTCTGGTTTATTATTTATTCTCCTCTCTTGGAGAGTTTATATTATTATAAATTAAAGCGTATGTTATGCATAACATAATACTATACTATTATAGGTGAATATATTAATACCACACAGAACTACTATAATCATATGCATTAATAATATTCTAATTTTAAAATTAGTCCTAGAAAATAAAACATTTGAATGGAGTTTCAGGCATTGTTGTTACTCAATAGTGGAGAGATTTTTGGACTTCCTGTGTATTCTGTAGGGCTGCCCAGGTGGTTCAGTAGTAGAGAATCCACCTGCCGATGCAGGTGATGTGGGTTCGATCCCTGGGTTGGGAAGATTCCCTGGAGAAGGAAATGGCAACCTACTCCAGTGTTCTTGCCTGGGAAATCCCATGGACAGAGGAGCCTGGTACGCTACACTCCATGGGGTCACAAAAGTCAAACGTGACTTGGCATCTAAACAACAACAACGTTTTCTCTATCACACTCCATTAATGTATAAGGCTGACTCAGGCTGTAGACCATATGAGATATTTTAATTCCTAATTTTTCAACATGGATCAAAAAAAGTGGAACACTCAAGAGTTTCAGATGACTATTGTGGATTCTAAAATTTATGGCAAGCATCTGTGCCTGAAAAAACATGACTTTTTTTTTTAGTTTCAGATGTCATATTTCTTTTCAGTTCAACACTTGAGGTCATGAATCAATGTCACATTGCTCAACGAAACTCCCTGACTGACACAAGCTCTGTGATACAATGCTAGTCTCTGGAATTGAAATGAGAGAAATATATATTTTAGTCTGGAATATACCAGCCATTTGGTCACATAGCAGACCTTTTGATTCAGTGGTTCAGGGGTCGCATATCATTCAGTCTTTAGTCATGGACTGGCAGAAGGATGATTGATTGATGTGTGATGCTGTGAGGTTGATCTGTTCACATCTATGCTAAACAAGTCAAAAATCAAGTGTGACATTTTCACTGTCCAAAATAATTTTGCAGGAAATAATTTTTACCATGACTTTGTCTTTTATAATAAAATAATAGATTTCCATCACTAGTTCTGGTCTAGAACTATCATTTTGTCAAATACCCACAGTGTTTTTTATTCGGTTTCATTGTTTAGTTTTTAGGTAATTCAGTTGTGCCTCTTTAATGCCAATTCTCTCTGTTAATGTTGAGATGTGCTTATGGGAGGCCATGTGTGTTATGAAAAGATCACTGGATTCTGAGTCCATGCCAGCTTTGTGATCTAGCAAGTCCAAACATCTGAACTTTAATTTCCCATGTCCATGGAAAGAAGATTCTACTTTCTGCCCTACAAAGCTCATAGGGTGCAGTGAGGATCAAATGCAGTATTACCAGTTAAGACACTGTAGAGATGGAAACTATTAATCATTATTAATGAGAGAAAAGGTTGAAGGAATTTCTACATAAAATTAGCTTCATGTATAAGCAGAACTGCAGTCCTTCACTTACGTGTTAATATAATAGGTTTTAATTTTGCTTCTGCCACTAACTAGACACGTGACCTCAGACAAGTTATTTAATCTCTGAGATTCACCTGTACATATCAGTGCCTATCACTAGGGTGTTTGTGAGTGTCAGGGACTATAAATGAATGTAGAGCTATAAATCTATGTGAAGGTTGAAATTACCATTACCATTATTTTGGTTAAAGTCTCACTGATTGGTCTAATCGCTTTGATCAAGGTTTATCATCATTCTGGAAAATTATGGCAAACAAAAAATATTTTTTCCTTGAAGCAAGGTTGATGTTTATGAGTGATTTGAATTATTTAGTGTTTTTTCCTGTATCCTTTGGAGAAGTACTTTATAAAGACTATTTAGTGATTACATCTTTAAAGAATATTTATTTTAGTTATGGTTAAAGTTTGTTCCACACAAAGTACTGTTATGCATATTTGATTTCTCCTCTTGTTGGCATTTATTTATCAGATAAATCTACTATGAGTCAGGCATTATGTCTAGATTAATGCCAGGAGTGCAAATGCAGACAGGAAATTGGGGATGGTGAGGAGAAAGGTACTAAGGAGAGCCTTGAAACTGTCCCTTCCCTTGAGCTACTTCCACCAACACGACCATGAATAAACCTGGTGCATTCTGGATCTCAGGTTCCAAGGGGAGCCCATTGCAGATCTTCAGTCTACCCTGGGGTACACCAGATCCCCTCCATCAGCCCTGAGCTCATTGCAACACTTGGGTGACCTACCGCCAGGACAACGCCAACCTAATTGTCTCCTGTCCAATCCCATTACACACCTGAAGCCAGCCTGGAACCTGGGCAGGTTTACTTGTTCCAACTGTCATGGCTAATTAAATGCTTATGTCTGTGGAGAAACAGCTTAGAGTGAAGAGAAGTGAGTGTTGGTAAAGACATACTTCTTAGTGCCTATTAGAATATAGATACAGACTAGAAACTTCCTAAGAGTTGAAGGAGAATAAATATTCCAACTAGTACTGAACGTCTTATTTTTTTCTACTACAAAAGTAAATTTAAACAGAAAAGAAAGGTGATTTGCCTTATGAGTGTAACCAGAAGTTGAAATTTGATATTAGTATTACAAAGCAAATCTAATTGCAGTTTAAAATATAGATAAAAATGCTTCAAGACTCTAAATAATACTAAGATAAGTATATGTAGATTTTATAAAAGTTTTGTAAAACTGGGATATCCTTTTATAATACTCTCTAATGATCTTATGCATCTATTCAAGTTTGGAATACTTTAGTATAAATGTATTATATTAAATCATTCTCAAAATTCTGTAAGCAATTACAAATATTCTGACTTATGATAAAGAATGGAATATTGGGTTATTGAAGTGTTTTTTTAATTATTTTTATTACCAGAAACAAATAACTAAAATTATTTCCCATATTATTTTCTAACAATTTCTCAAAGACTAGATTTGTCATCTTTATTCCAACAAGGGACTTAGCTTGGTTCTGAGGATAACTGTGTCAGAAAGGGATGAAGTACTACCCTGCCTCTACCCCAAACAGCACTCTGGGTAAGAGTTATATCTAAATGTGTGTGTAATAATAGACCATACCTTCTCCCTTCATACTCTTGGTTTTGAGACAGAGAATCAATCATCATTATTTTCATCAGTTAGTATGTATAGAGGCCCTGCCACATGCATGATTATACAGAGTACAAGGAAGCATGGAAATCTGCCCTTATATTGTGTGCTACTGGATTCATTCACTTGAGACTCTAAAATGGACATTGTGAAATAAAGATACATCAGGAAAATTGCAGAAAAGGGCTCTAGTAATCTACAGAATGCTCTCCATGTCAAATTCAAAACAAAAACAATGATTTCTTTACTAAGGAGTTGTATATATTTTGGTTCTTTTTTTTTTTTTAACCCTCTTAGTGAATGAATCTGGGAAGGAATGTTGAACTGAAACAGTTCAAATGTTCCTGAGTTTTCTTTGTCCCTGAGGCAAGTACCTTAATGGCCTCTGAAATATTTATAAAATCTGCTGCCGTCTTTGTCTGTCAAGAACTGGGCAAGCTCTTTATTTGATGTAATTTTTAGAGTATGAAAGAGGCAGTGGGAGGGAGGGGTCTGATTGGTGGTTTATGTGAGCTTGGGTATCAGGGATTTTATGTACCTAAAAAAACAAAAACAAAAAACACCACACACACACAATTTTCCTGTGTTCAATTTCTATTACTACTTTGCTCTTTACTCTGGTGACTTGGCAAAAAATCCTGAGAAATATGAAAGTCTCTTTATTGAGGACCATGTCACATGCTTGTCAATTTGAAGATGAAAGTATCAAAAGTAATATTACATTTCCTACCACGGCAGTCAGCCAAGTTATTGGAGTTGCTTTTAGTTGAGTCTAAACAAGCTCTTGCAGAGGTACAGAAAACAAAACAGTTTTTTCTTTGAAATGCGTGGGCTTTTCTGACCAGGAAGCAGGCATTCAGATTTACACACCAGGGGAAAGACAAGAGTCATCCCACCTCTCCACCATGTTTCCTTGCCTTCCAACAAGGGGACTGATTCCTTCACACTATGTAGTTTATGTAGCTCTCTGAACACTTCTTCCAAACCATTAGACTGATCTGCTTTCTGCTGGATGATAAAATCAGTCCCTGCATCATCAAACGAGATTGCCTATATTTAATCAGAAAGTGACCATCCCTCCACAGGACTCCGCCCCTTCCTGGAGCTGATGTAATTGCTTACCCCTATTGAATTGTCTCTGAGAAGGCAATGGCACCCCACTCCAGTACTCTTGCCTGGAAAATCCCATGGATGGAGGAGCCTGGTAGGCTGCAGTCCATGGGGTCACTAAGAGTCGGGCACAACTGAGCAACTTCAGTTTCACTTTTCACTTTCATGCATTGGAAAAGGAAATGGCAACCCACTCCAGTGTTCTTGCCCGGAGAATCCCAGGGACGGGGGAGCCTGGTGGGCTGCCGTCTATGGGGTCGCACAGAGTCGGACACGACTGAAGTGACTTAGCAGCAGCATTGAATTGACAGCTCTACTATCCGTGTTTTTCTAAGAGTCCTTATAGTCTGTGTTCCCCCACTCCACTCCCCAGGGAGAAGCTAGAAATTCTTTCCCAGCTTCCCTTGCACTAAAGGCACAGATATGTCTCAAGTCCTGCCAGTCCCAGGATGTCCTTATGGAAGGCTTCGATCGGGAAGAAAAGGAAGTGAGACGGAGACGCTAGGATAGCCATTTCTGGGCACAGGCAGTGGGGAAGGCTCTACCCTTCCATCCATGGTGCCATGATAGTATCAGTTGTACACTGGCTGCCGTGAAGTCTTCACTGGAGCATCGTGTAGTGTGGTCAGGACATGAACTCGCACTGTGTAGACTGTCTACCTGACCCTCCGGTCCTCTCAGACATACTGTGAGCTACCTAATCTCCTTTCAGTTCAGCCGCTCAGTCATGTCTGACTGTGTGACCCCATGGACTGCAGCACGCCAGGCTTCCCTGTCCATCACCAACTCCTGGAGCTGGCTCAAACTCATGTCCCTCCAGTGGGTGATACCATCCAACCATCTCATCCTCTGTCGTCCCCTTCTCCTCCTCCCCTCAGTCTTTCCTAGCATCAGGGTCTTTTCCAGTGAGTCAGTTCTTCAAATTAGGTGGCCAAAATATTGAAGTTTCAGGTTCAGCATCAGTCCTTCCAATGAACACTCAGGACTGATTTCCTTTAGGATGGACTGGTTGGATCTCCTTGTGGTCTAAGGGACTCACAAGAGTCTCCTTTAAAAGATTCCTTTCCTGATTGAATTGCCTCATTCTTTTTATTTACAACTAAGAACTATTAGAGATATAGGAATGGACAATTTTCATTAGTAATGATTTTATTCAATAGTATGGTTTTTTTTTTAGTATTTTTAAAAATTTTAATTGGAGGCTAATTACTTTACAATATTGTGGTGGTTTTTTGCCATACAGTCACATGAATCAGCCATGGGTGTACATAATTTACAATTAAAAGCAAATGCCAGAGATTTGCATTTAATTCTTAAAGGATGTATTTATTTTTTCACTCTGTTTCTAAAACACATTTGAAGAGATATAAACAATTTTTAAACAGTTATCTGTGATATCCTGGGAGTGATTCAGAAAGGCGGGTTGCCTTTCTGAATCACTCCCAGAATATCCAGATGTACCCTGGATACTTCTGAGTGTTCTTTTTTTTTTTTTTTAAGATTTATTTATTTTTTGGTTATAGTGGGTCTCTGTTGCTGCACAAGGGCTTTCTCTGGTTGCAGAGAGTGGGGGCTACTCTGGAGTTGTGGTGCGGGGCCTTTCATTGTGATGGCTTCTCTTGTTGCAGAGAACAGGCTCTGGGCATGCGGCTTCGTTAGTTGCGGCTCCCAGGCTCTGGAGCACAGGCTCAGAGTCGCGGTGCACAGGCTTAGCTGCGCCACAGCATGTGGGCTCCTCCCAGATCAGGGATCGAACCAGTGTCCCAGGCATTGCAAGGCAGACTCTTAACCATTGGACCACCAGGGAAGCCCCTGAGTGTTCTTAATCAAAACATACATAAACAATTAAAAAAAAAGAATAAGGTGAATAATGACAATAAAGGAGTGAGATGATGAGGAAGGGTAGTACGAAAGAGCATGAAGAGTGTTGCCGCAGAAACACCACTACACGTGCGGTATTTTGCATAATGCGTGATAAGCCCCAACCATTGCACAATCGGGAGGGGAGGTTAAAGGTAATACTAGACTTTGGGACCGGTGAGGAGAGCATGGAATAGAAATATGTAGGCCAACAATCTCAAGGGAAGAGCCTTCTTCAGAGAAACCGTGGAGCTCAGGTCTTGGATACAGGAGGAGGGATCCTGCCTTCAACAGGGCCCCTCTAAGGCTGCAGGAGCCGTCCTTGAAATGTGACTTTAGCAAAAACAAAACGCTAGGAAGAGTCAACAATGTGTGCCTTACTCCTGTTATGTAAGTAGCTGGTTCTCCCGGAGGTGAGTCCTCGAGCTTGGAGCTCTGTTTTACTTTTGGGTGTGGGTGTCACATTCTCCATCATCATTCCCCCAAAGCATTTATTACACGCTGCTCTTTTGGAGGTATTTCACTAGTTCCCACTCAGAGCAAATCAGGAATAAATTGTTCCTGCCTACCAGGGGTTTACAGTTCATATCTCATGGAGGGCTTCAGCCTTCCCCTCCTTCCCTGAACCCCTCATAGTGGAAACCCATTTTATTTCTTGGCAGGAACTGAGCGGAGATGGTTAGAAGATTGAGACCAACCTTTGCCAAACCTTTTCTCCTTTAAATATGTCAGCTTTCTGAGAACATCAAAATGCTCTATTTACTGTTAGTGTTTTGTTAAAGTTATTTTTAAGATCAAACATAACAAACTTCTAAGAATAATGGACTGAATGAATGATCAAAGGAACAATATGGAAAGCTATTTTCCCCTCTACTTTGTCTCATATATGAGTATGACATCTAAAAGAAACTTTAAAAGGAAAACAAAACCTTGTAATTTATTACTGTCTTTGAAAGGTTGGTTTTGATGTTGTTAATAGATCTTATTTAATATCAAATTTTAAATCTCACTAAAAAAATTCTCTGAATGTTTTGTTCCCCCAGAATTATTATTTATAATATAAAAACAAGATTTTAAGGAGGAACAAAATACTGTTCTGAAACTTAAGTGTATGTAACCTCAGCAAATGGACACATTTATAGTTTCTGAAGTGTAATAGTCTATCTTGGTAGTTGTTTAGTCACTCAGTCTTGTCTGACTCTTTGTGACCCCCATGGACTGTAGCCCACCAGGCTCCTCTGTCCATGGGATTCTCCAGGCAAGAACACTGGAGTGGTTCAGTATAATGCCTACAACAGAAATACATTATATATTAACAACATTAAAACAAACAAACAAAAAGAATACTGGAGTAGGTAGCCATTTCCCTCTCCAGGAGATTTTCCTGACCCAGGAATCGAACCCAGGTCTCCTGCATTGCAGGCAGATTCTTTACTATGGCATTGCTTTTATTTTCTACACCTGTAACTCTTATTTTTGTTTTGTTACCTATGAACTTTTGGACTTTCATCTATATTCTGCCTTTTTGCTTAAATTTTTTTTTGATGTTTATATACACACAGTCTTAGCAATTGCATATAATGATAGTTCTTTCTACTTTTTTCCTGTGGTTATGTCTCAAATTTTTGGTTCATATTTTTATTCCATGGCTATTGTTTATAAAGGGCTTCCCTGTTGGCTCAGATGGTAAGAATCCGCCTGTAATGCAGGAGACCTGGGTTCAGTCCCTGGGTTGGGAAGATCCCCTGGAGAACAGAACCACTACCCACTCCAGTGTCCTGGCCTAGAGAATTCCATGGACTGTATGGAGTTACAAAGAGTCAGACACAACTGAGCGACTTTCACTTTCAGTGTTTATAAAACCAACATGAATGATGATTATATAATGGGCTTTTAAAATTTCATTCATAATTTTTATAGGATTGCCCCCAATATTTCTCCAATAATAATATGACCATCAGTTTGATATAAATGTATCTTTGAGAATGTGTTTCTCTATACTTAGGTTTCTAATAAGTTAAGAATGAGTGTGAAACTTTAAAGATTAATATTTCAATACATATTGAGATAAAATCATAGGATTTTCTTATGTGACCATATGATTATTATTAACATATTTCTTAATATTGGACTGTAATTTCATTTTGGTAAAACCTATGAGTTCATGGTTTACCCTTTTTTTTCCACTGAGCTAAATTGCCAAATTCCTCAATTTGCTTGCATTTTTGGAATTTTGTATCTATATTTATGATTGAGATTGGTCTGTAGTTTTTTTCCTTTTTGTATTATTGCTGTGAAGTTTTTGTGTCATGGTTTTCTAGTTTCATAATTAATTGGATAGCTTCTGCTTTTTTTACCCTTCAAAATAGTTAACAAGCTAGCAATTATCTGGCCAAAAAGGTTGAAAAAATGATTTTGTCTATATTCTTATTTATTTAAATCCTGAAACACTCTAAGAACTATAGACTTTTTCCAAAATCTCTAGAAGAGGATAAGGTATATAACTAGCAAAAAAAAGTAAGCCATTTGTAAAGAAGAATCGTAAGTTTTACTGATACTTAAAATTGAAACTTTCCTTGGGATTACTTAAAGGCTATGCTGACTGGCCTAGTGACCAAAGCCCTCACCATCGTCCCTTCCCCCCCAACATTAATGAGACTGTTCCCTATAATACCCTGATATGTAGGCTGATGGCATATTATCAAAGTACAATTAGGAAAATTAGCAAAGTACAGCAAAAAGTAAAGTGCAAAAAAAAAAGAAACCATCTCAGGTATATATTAATAGCTTTCCCAGATGCTCTGACATAATACAAATATGACATTCAAAGTATCAAATAGATGCATTGCTGGTCTTTAGGCTCTTTCTAAAATATCTATATTTTAGTTACAATTGAACTTCTGATAAGAAATGAGCAGTTATAATCACTCTCTGCCAAGAATCTGGGGTGCAGATTTTCTGTATCAACACCATATGACTTGAGGCTCAACCAGCTGTCTTCTTACAGGCCATCTGTCTGACTTTATAGCATTCAGCGCCCCCTCCTTGCACCTGGCTGGGCCTGCAGAACCAGCCTTGCCCCAGGGCCCTCCACCTTGCACTCTACCTTCCAGTCAAGCCCGCACACCCCTGAGTGCCACCCAGCTGCCCGGACGTGGAGATCTCTTGTTTTGTCATACACAGAACCTCTTCCTCTCTGTTCCTCTGGGAGCTGCACCATACTTTCCTTTTTCCAAATGGCCCTGTGAATCTCAGAGAGTGTGTATCTCAGGCACCTATTTAGACTCTCCTGAGAATCCCAGGCTAGTCACAAAGAGCAAAACACAGAGGCAGCTGAAACATTCCAAAGACAAAACTCTAAAGGATGCTTCTCAAAGTTCAGCCATCTCCGGGCTCCTGTCTTTCCCATACCTGGCTCTTCAGTTCTTCCTTGGACTCTGACTGATTCATTTTTCTCCCAGTCTGGTACTATTTTTTTTGGTCTAAGTTAGTTTCCTTTTCTGTGGTTGCAGAACCCACACTGTCCCAGGCCTCTTACCTGGATTCTAACTCTGTGCAGCCCCTTGGAGCACAGCCTCAGTTGTACTGACTGCAGGGCCTCAGGGCCCCAGCCCAGACCTAGGATCCTCGGCTTCTCTCGTCCTGGCAGAGAAGACCAGGCATAGAGCCCTGAGTTCCTAGGAGACTTCACCAACTTGAACTTCCATCAGATCTCTGCTGCCCGCCTGCCCATGTTCTGAGCAGAGTTCTGCCAAATTACTACCCTTGCCCTAAGGATCCTCAGCAAGTGCTCTGTTTGTGCATGGGGGCTTCCCAGGTGGTGCTGGTGGTAAAGAACGTACCTGCCAAGGCAGGAGATGTAAGAGACATGGGTTCGATTTCTGGGTTGGGAAGATACCCTGCAGCATGGAAAGGCAACCCACTGTGGTATTCTTGCCTGAATACAGTATTCTTGCCAGAATCCCACGGACAGAGGAACCTGGCAGGATACAGTCCTTAGAGTGACAGAGTCAGACATGACTGAAGTGACTTAGCACGCACGCATGTTTCCAGACAAGACAAAGAGGAGCCTCCCTCACTTCCCACCATAGAGACAACTGTGCTTTGATCTCATGCCCAAGCCTTGTCCTACCAGGCCAGGATCTACCGTGCCCACGGCCAAGGCCGTCTGTACCGATGGCAGCTTGTGATGGTAGCACTTCAGGCTCTTCTAATGATGATGTCCTTTGCAAGTAAGAACACAAACACCAGCCTTCTCCAGGATCCTGAGGTCTCAACATAATCACCTCTGAGACCACTGACCATTCCCACTGATCACTAAGCTCTTTGTTCCAGAGCGTCTGGATCTTGTCTTCTTTTGGAAAGGTGACTCGTGGAAGGTGACATTGGAAATTGTATTTTACCAAGATGAGATCTGGCTTGTGTGTTAAGTTGCAGCTGTCTTCTGGTGCCTTATGAAAACTGTGTTTTATGACCTCTTGGTCTTAACCTGCCTGAATGACATGCCAAGTAATCCTCTTTAATGAGCATTCTAAGAACCAGTGTTCTGGAATATCTTCTACCCACTGTACATGTTTGCTTTGCCTGTGGTAACGTAAAGAAATATATTCTTGAGGTCTCTTCAGTGGAAATCCTGGGCCAACTTCTGTTCTTCCAAACAGTGCCTGAGCCTACATCCCCAGAAAGCTTCAGTAATAAGCTTCCTCTTTTGGAGACAGGAATTTCACAGCATTAAGGTGACATCTGAGGTAGTGAGTCAAAGGGAAAAGATGGAGCCACCATACTTCTAGGGCACGCACTAGTAACCTGACTCTGCCTCTGATGGGCTGAATGAAAGGGAGAGGAGAGAAGGAAAGGAGCTTCATTCCCAGCACTTCAGGGAGCAAGTAAGTGCCTCATAGCTGCAAATGTTGAATATTTGGTAAACTATCACTTAGTCCTAATGCCAAAATGAGACTTTCTGCTCCCTCCCTTGAAATTGACAATAGCCTGGGGTGAGTTTGATTTAACTTTGCATCCATCAGAAGATGGGAAGCTATGTTCTTGAGATTTGCAGAAAACTTCTGGCAAGTGAGGGTAAACTTCACCTGATCTCTCAGGTCCCATTATTAAAGAACTTGTACTTCCAGGTTGCCATCAAATACAGAAATGAGCTCAAGTTGTATCATGGGAGATCTAATGTTCACACAGGGTGCATTTTTATGAAGAAATGGTTAATAATGGTGCCCAGAAAACTCTTCTTGATAGCAGGCATGGAACAAAAGGATAGGTCATTTTTAAAATGGTTTTTATCAGCAGGAATGGATTTAGTCTAAGTGTAGAAAAAGTGAAAACATGAATTAGACTAACTATTAATACCAAAATTTTCCATCATTAACATTCATGGTGTTGCTACTTCTTAAAATAAAAAGCCATTTGTGGTCCAGAGTTGGTCGGCATCAATACCTACGGGTCATGCTAAAAATAGAAGTGAATCTAACTTCCTGAAAGCATACCACATGCATTTTTAATAGCTAGATCCTATGGGGGAAATCAGCATGTCTATTATTAAAAAAGGAAAAGCTGAGCCTTAGAACACTAATCTGGAACATGAAGATTATGCAAGACAAATTCTGGACATGGAAATGATAATTCTCCCTGCAACAGGAAAATAGTTTAATAGAGTTCAATGTATTAACAAACCTGTGGTCAAATGTTAAAAAAGAAAATCTAGTCAGTGATAAACAGAAGACCCAAAGGGAATATTCATAGATGAGCTATAAAGCACTCAGATACAGATGATCCAGAGCACTTGCCATGGAGCTTACGGAAGTAACAGAAGTCACTGGAAGAAAAAGAGAAGGAAAATATTCAGAGAGATTCCTCTTGCCACAAAGTGGGCATCTGGGTTTATTTTTTTATTCTAAATTAAAACACACATATTAAAATTGTGGGAATGCTAGAGGTTTCTCAGTCTGCGGTAGTGGTTACTCCTCTGCAGACGGCACTGCAGAATTTGAATCTGTCATTGTTGCATACGGAAAGACCCTTGACAAGTCTCATTTTGGAAAGAGATGCGCAAGAAAGAATATAGAAGCTAACTAAATGTTTGAACAACTATTCGAAATAGCACCTCTCATACAGAAGACATTGTGTTGGGGGAGTTGGTGGGCTTTCAAGAGGCTGTGGGGCTATAGGAAATGAGGCAGATTTCCTGAGAACTGAGCTGGTGAGAAGGTGGGCCTGATTATGGCTGGTTTTGCAAAGAGGTTTGTCTTATTGTGGGGTTAGCGTGGAGTGGGCCTCCCTGGTGCTCAGACGGTAAAGAATCTGCCTGCAATGCAGGAGACCTGGATTTGATCCCTGGACTGGGAAGATCCCCTGGAGAAGGGAATGGCAACCCATTCCAGTATTCTTGCCTGAAAAATTCCTTGGACAAAGGAGCCTGGCAGGCTACAGTCCTTGGTGTTGCAAAGAGTCAGACACGGCTGAGCAACTAACACTTCGGCTTCACTTCAGGGTAGGAGTACTTGTAGGTACTGAAGAGATGATCCTGTGAAGTACACTGAGCCGGCGGGGAAGCTGCTTACCACTGCGGGCACCTGGGCGCTCTGCCACCATATGGAACGGTCCCCAGAACTGTCCCTCCACAGGACAAAACATGCACCCACGCACTCCCAGTCCTCAGCGGTTGGACCCACAGGCCCGCTGCACAAGCCCCCGGGGTGGCTAAGCCGGAGACTTGCTGAGTCACGCCGGCCACTTTGTCGTTGGTGCTTTCTCTGTGCCAAAGGCTCCCCGGCAGGAACGGACGTGAGACGCGGCTAGGCTGAGGCATGCACTGGGCAGTCGCTGAGAGCGGTTTGGAGCGGGCGAGTTGCCTACTCACAGGCGCGATTCTCCCAGGTGTCTGCTAACTAGGACTGGGGCCCCGTGACGTGTGGGGTGGCTTTGTTTCCTTGGCCTCGGTTCAGACACGGGGCTCCTCCTCCCGGGACTGAGAGCTCAGGAACGCAGACTGCACGCTCTTATCAGTAGTCACCTCCACTGAGGCTGGACATTTTCTGAGAGACAAAGATAGTTGATTCTGGCCACGTGGATACATATGGGAGCAAACCTGCATAGGGGGAGACATTTCTGGACCTGTGGAGTATTCCCAGGGATCAGCCCTGAAGAGCTTACAGTCTCCTTTGATTCAGCTCTTCGCTTCTTAACAAGCAGGGTTTCCAGACATCAAATTCTGCCTCTTTTTACCAAGGGATGTCTCCTGCGGGTATTTCCGCTCCGGTCCACATCTCCACCCTCACACATTCTTCTCGGGGACACACTGCTTTCCCCTCGCAGCCAGAAGACGAGGCTGGCGATGTCTTTTTTTTTTTTTTTTAATTAATTAATTTATTTATTTTACTTTACAACATTGTATTGGTTTTGCCATACATTGACTTGAATTAGCCATGGATGTACATGTGTTCCCCATCCTGAACCCCCCTCCCACCTCCCTCCCCATCCCATCCCTCTGGGTCATCCCAGTGCACCAGCCCTGAGCACTTGTCTCATGCATCCAACCTGGGCTGGTGATTCATTTCACATATGATACTTTATATGTTTCAATGCCATTCTCCCATATCATCCTGCCCTCGCCCTCTCCCATGGAGTCCAAAAGGCTGTTCTATACATCTGTGTCTCTCTTGCTGTCTTGCTTACAGGGTTATTGTTACCATCTTTCTAAATTCCGTATATATGCGTTAGTATCCTGTATTGGTGTTTTTCTTTCTGACTTACTTCATTCTGTATAATGGCAATGTCTTAAACTTCCCTTTTTCTGACCCTGCCTGGAGCAACTCCTTCCCTGGCAATTTGAGCAGAAGATTCTTCCAGAACTTGAGTTTTCACTGAGCTAATTTTCTTTTTTTATGTTCAGCCTTCCATCTGGACTCCTAAAGTTTCCATTTTGCCTGTTAAGATCCTGAAGCCATTCTGGCTTTAAGCAAATGTTTACCAAACACAATCTATGATCTAGGGACCGACAGATGGAGACGTCTTTCTTGTTTTCTCAATAGAAATGAACTTGACACACAGCTCAATTTAAGTCAGCAGACGTTTGCGGAGAATCTTCCATGTGCCAGATACTCTTCTAGAGCTGGGAATAGTGTCAGCACAAGAACACTTTCAGCTGCGAGGAAAAGACTCTTAACTTGAAGTGGCTTTTTTAAAATAAAGACATTCATTACCAGACAGCGGAGGTAGGGCTGATGCAGGTGTGGTACAGGGCTCTGGCTCCACTTCTGCGAAATTCACTTGGCTCTTACATCCTTCATGTGTTTTGTCACTAGACTACCTCCCCTGCATGATTACAGGACATTTGGAAAATTTCCATATGTCACATTTAGGCATGATAATGTCTAAAAACAGAAACGAGACTTCTGTTCTTCATTCACATTTTCAGAAGTGAGGAAGTCATTCCCCAAACCTCTCTAGAGGTGTGTTCCCTTCACATATCATTGGTCAGAATTGTGTAACAGGTCTGTGCACAAAAGCCAACCACTGGAAAGGGGAATGGGATGGCATGACGGGTTTGGACCTATCAAGATGTACTGAGGCCAACCCCTAAAGCACGTGGCCATGTGAAAAATGGTGGATGTTGGCTCTTTGAAGGGATCAGAGGTCAGAGTGAGCATCTCTCTTGCTGGCAGCAGGAAGAAGAGAGTGGTGGATTCACCTGGGAGAAGACGTGTGGACTGCCACCACCGTGGAGCTTCAGTACCAATAACGGCAGAGTGGACTGGGCTCGTTCTCCTGAGGCCGCCCGGCTGCAGATCTACACTTGAACAGATGCAACCTTGAAAGAACTGATCAGTAAAAGAAATCTACCCGGAACCTAGAAAGAGGGCCATACACCTCCATTTTGAAATTGTTCTTACAGATCTTAAAAGACCTAGCCATCAAGTAAAAATGATTGGTAGCATAATGTCTAGCAAAAAGTAGATTTATGGTTCATGAAGCTGAAGTCATGGAAGTTCAAAATAGGAGATTACCTGGACATAGGAGAAACTGCTCCAAACCAGGCACCACCTCCTTCAGCGCACGTAAGACTACATAAAATTTTATTTGCTCTTTCTTAAATTTATTTTTCAGTCAATCATTATTAATATAATTATCATATTATCATTATATACAATTATCACATTATTAATATAATCACTAATATAATAGTTATAATAATGACTATTGCCATCAAGGCTTTAAACTCTAAACAAATTGTAATTCATCTATTTAGAAATTAGATTTGGTAGTGTGATGGTATGAATTTTAATAGAATTCCAAGCCCTTCTGTAAAATACAAAGAATAGTGCTTAGTTAGTATTCTGTGTAAAACTGTGTTGTTAAACATATGAGTGCAGTTTAAAAAAATAAGGTGGATCCCTAAATAAAATCAGGATTCTAAAAGGAGGGAGTAAGATGTGTGTATATGTATGTAAGCTGGTTTGGGTGCTAGCAAGGCAACCAGCAAACTTGGACAGAAGGTTGATTCGGTACCTTTTCAAATAGGACTGGTCATTCCTTGTAGTTTCTTATTGCTTACAAATATTTTTAAGCTTGCCTTTTATTCAAGTAAAATAGGAATTTTGGCCAATAACTGCACCATTTAGAGTCTTTTTTCAAAGGAAGGACTGAAGTTCCTTCTGTTATTCAGGCTCTCCTTCATGGCTCCATCCTTCCTTGTGTGCCTCTGGTTTTCATTAGAAACTTACTTGAGGGAGTTATTTATTTATTTATTTTGACATCTAGGAGGAAGGAGAACTCCTCCAAAAAGTATGTTCATTTCCTTCTGCCAGTGCCCTGGGAAATTGCCAGTCTAATACTAAATTGAATTCATAGTTTAATGGAAATGTGGAAGTTTTTTACTTTTAAGTAAAGCATTGTAAAGCACAGAAGCTCCTCATCAAAGCTTGCTCAGGACTAAGAGTACAAGTAATTGGAATGAACATCTTTGTGTATATTAAACTGGTGAGCATAAGGCAGGTTTACAGGGCTTCCCTGGTGGCTCAGTAAGTAAAGAATCTGCCTGCAATGCAGGATACACAGGTTTGATCTTTGGGTCGGGAAGAGCCCCTGGAGAAGAGAATGGCTATCCACTCCAGTATTCTTGCCTGGAGAATTCCATGGACAGAGAAGCCTTGTGGGCTATGATCCATGGGGTCACAAAGGTTGCAAAGAGTCAGATAACAGAGCGACTAACACTTTCATTTTCAAGGTAGGATTTGAGTCTATGGAGTGGCATGAGTCTAGGAGCTAAAATTATCAGGAAAGGTGCAAAGTGACCTGGAGGTCTGAACATATTCAATATATTTCAATATTTCAATTGAACTATATTCAATATTTGTAATAACCTATGATGGCAAATAGATGGGGAAACAGTGGAAACAGTGGCTGACTTTATTTTTTGGGGCTCCAAAATCACTGCAGATGGTGATTGCAGCCATGAAATTAAAAGACATTTACACCTTGGAAGGAAAGTTATGACCAACCTAGACTGCATATTAAAAAGCAGAGACATTACTTTGTCGACAAAGGTCCGTCTAGTCAAGGCTATGGTTTTTCCAGTGGTCATGTATGGATGTGAGAATTGAACTATAGAGAAAGCTGAGCGTCGAAAAATGATGCTTTTGAACTGTGGTGTTGGAGAAGACTCTTGAGAGTCCCTTGGACTGCAAGGAGATCCAACCAGTCCATCCTAAAGGAAATCAGTCCTGGATGTTCATTGGAAGGGCAATATTGAAGCTGAAACTCCAATACTTTGGCCACCTGATGCGAAGAGCTGACTCATTTGAAAAGACCCTGATGGTGGGAAAGATTGAAGGCAGGAGGAAAAGGGGATGAGATGGTTAGATGGCATCACTGACTCAACGGAGATGAGTCTGGGTAAACTCTGGGAGTTGGTGATGGACAGGGAGGCCTGGTGTGCTGTGGTTCATGGGGTCGAAAAAAGTCGGACACAACTGTGTGACTGAATTGAACTGATGATGGAAAAGAATATGAAATATATATATATATACACACATATATGTAACTGAATCACTTTCTGTACACCTGAAACTTAACACTATATTGTAAATTAACTGTACTTCAATTTTAAAAAGTAATGGGTGAAATAACCTGATAAGGTAAGATTCAAAGCTGCAGGTTTTAGAGAGAAGGGATGAAGAATGTTTTGGAAGCAGCAATAAGGAACAAGAAGGATATCACCTTCTTAATTCCTGACAGTGATACAAGAACTGGAGAACTGCTGCGGCTCATGGGGTTGCAAAGACTCGGACACGGCTGATCGACTGAACTGAAAGGCTTAATGAGATTAATATTAGGTTCAAAACATACAGTGTTGGGAAAACTCTGAGTTTTGGGAGTAAGAAGGGTGGGTGTCTATGCCTTGCTTTTGATCCCTGATGAGGAAAGTAAGGAGAACTGGAGAGGTGTGGCCTTGGATGGAGGGCGTGAGGCTCTCTCTAGACTCCAGTTCTGGAAGCTAGAGGATCCTTTGAGCTTGCAGGAGCACCATCATACAGGGCTAGTGCTCCAGGGCAGAGCCTGTGGAAAACCTCACTCTGGTTACTAAAAGGGGAAAGGGCACTATTCTGTGCCCACCATGTGCTAGGCACTGTGCTTCTTGCATATGCTATCAGTTTTAATCAATATGGCATCTGTGCTGAGTAAGAATTATTTTTATTGAGCCCATTTTGTAGACATGAGGATGGATCTTTGATCTCCTTAGGTGTCTTTAACAGCTTGCTTTGTAGCATCACAAGCACCCACTACACGAAGGAACACAATTCCTGATTTCTAAGTGTGTAGTGACTTCAGAACACTGGAATTTGTGGGGACAAGGAAGGTGTTCACTTTACCTTCCATCAGCTCCTACAGGACAAGTGCTTTAAGGAGAGAAACATGTCTTTGGTAATGAAGGCATGAAGACGACAGTTCTGAGTGTCTGATCCAACAGGCCTGGGGCCAAGAGATGCACTAGGTGAGACCTCAAAATGAGAGTGGCTGTGGAGGACTAACCAGGGGACCTCTGCAGACCATCATGAGAGTGCTCCAGAGAGACAAGCTGTGCTCCAGAGAGACAACATGAAAAAACCCTCCTCCAGCATGACCTGGTCTTAAATTGGCCATTTCCTGCAAACATACATTCAGAAATTTTCCTGTAGGAGCTGTTATCTTCAAGTGCATCAAGACATGAAAATTCAGCAGCAAGAAAAATTTATACACTCCTTTAAATATCTTCCATAGACAGCACAGGGGAATGATTTAAGGGAGAGAGAATAACAGAGCACATTGATCATTTTTAATGTTTGTTTCACAGTTTTCTGAACTTCTGTCACTGGAGACATAACCCATTATACCATAACATTTGGGGGGAAGTCCTCAAGAGGGTATCCACTTGAAAACCCAATGAATTACCAGCACATTTTGCAAATGGGAGCTCAAAATTATGCACATACACACATACATATGTAATACATAAGCAATCTGGGTAAGACATGATTTTTTTAATTTTTACAATTTTATTTCCAATACTGGATTTATAGGCACTCTCATGAGATATATTTTCCTTCTGAAGGTAAAAACAATAATTTTAGCCTATATGTCATGCTAAGTCGCTTCAGTCATGTCTGACTCTGCAACCCCATGGACTGTAGCCCACCAGGCTCCTCTGTCCATGGGATTCTCCAGGCAGGAAGAATGGAGTAGATTGCCATTCCCTTCTCCAGGGGATCTTACTGACCCAGGGATCCAACGGGCATCTCTTAGACTAACCTGCGTTGGCAGGCAGGTTCTTTACCACTAGCGCCACCTGGGAAGACCCTTAGCCTATATGAAGTGAAGTAAAGTGAAAGTCGCTCAGTCCTGTCTGACTCTTTGCAACCCCATGGCCTATATAGTCCATGGAATTCTCCAGGCCGGAATACTGGAGTGGGTAGCCTTTCCCTTCTCCAGCGGATCTTCCCAACCCAAGGATCGAACTCAGGTCTCCCACATAGTGGGTTGGAGTGGGGGATTCTTTACCAGCTGAACCACAAGGGAAGGCCTTAGCCTATATAATTAACTTAAATAATTTGTTAATGCAGAAGGATCCATGAAATGAAATGAGTATGCTCCCTGATTTTCATGTTGCCTGACCACTTTTCAGGACCACACATGGTTGCAAATTGCAAAATCTTTAACCAAAAGGAGACCCAGGAAAGGTTTTCAAGACCAGTGCAGCAGGTGAGGTTCTATGGTACACGGGAATCAAATCTTAAATTCTGGAGTACCCAAAATGGAGGGAAAGGCAAGTTACAGGCCAAGGATTGATTGTATGTTCTCCCCTCCACAGTTATGAGGCGTCGTGGCACAGACCAAGCGGAAAGCTCACATTATGGCACTGCCGAGGGTGAACAGCCTCACGTGCCCATCACCCTCTCTGGGCCGCAGGCTGCCTTAGGTGCCAGAGACCTTGTTTCCCCTCATGTAGTATTTACATTTATATCCACACATTCGTCCATTCAATCATCCAGGCACATTTACACGAATAGAACACACTGGCAGAGAGAGTGTGTGTGTGTGTGTGTGTGTGCGTGTGTGTGCGCGCGCGCACGCGCGCGTGTCTGATTTCCACTCAACGGAAGCCTACACAGGCACTGTGCTTTCCCTCGTTTCAGGTCACCCATCACCGGAGCAGTGATCAGCGGGAAGGCACCTGCCTCTGCAGCCGATTCCCAGCCCGCTTTAGTTCAGTGTGAGCGCGGAGCTGGTTGGGTCGGGAATAGGGGAAGCCCTGCTTCCTGCAGCGTCTAGCGGGCAGCATCGGAGATGGGGGGGAGGAGGAGGAAGAAGGGGCGGCGGCCGGGGGTCCACGGGAAGCAACGCCCTCCTTTGCGCTGCACTGGTGGCCGCTCCAGCCCTGGGTGTGGCCTCGTCGGGGCAGGTTTCTCCGGAGCTGCTGAACCCTGCCACTTTGAAATGGGGGAGAACTCCTGCTGGCGTCCCCAGCACTGAAAGGGGCGAAATGTTACTGAAAATACTAACAAAATTCCCCTGGCTGTTAAAACAATTAAAAAAAAAAATATTAGGTACCTTCCCCCCAAAAGGCCATTTCAGATGTCTGCCTGTGAATCCGGCTGTCTGGCCCTACCTGGCACTGGGGTGACCCCAGGCAACCGGCAAAGTTTCCTCCCGTTTGCTCCTGCTGCGCCCCAAGATTCGCCTCCACTTGTATGTCACCGGGGGGGGGCGGGGCGCTGGGGCCACATAGCCCGGCCTGGTGGCTCCCGGGGAAGCCGAGTCAAAGTTAAACAGGCCAGCCCCCAGGCCCCAGAAACTGGAGGCGCGCCTTTTCCCCCTAGGCACCAGCGGGCTCCCTCACTCGGGATTCCGTGTGGTCCCACCGGACAGACTCCGGGCGCCGCCCCCAGATGCGCAACACACCGTCACACCCAGTGACTAATTACGGATTGGGTCCCTTTTCACCCTCCTGCTACGAACTCGGAGCCCTGACTTCTCCAAAAGTACCTGCGACTTGGGGGTGACCCTACCCGCCCCCATCCCGCGCCGCCGCAGCGCCCAGGACGCCGACTTCCCGGAGCGCGCTGGCCCGCCCCGCAGCGAGTCGTGCGCGGCTGCCGCCTCCCCCGCGCGCCGTGACTCCCTCTCCGCGCGCCGCTCGTACTCTCGCCACGCCGCCGCCCGGCACTGCAGCACCGGGGGGCGGAGGCGAGGCGGCGGCGGAGGAGGAGGAGGACCGCAGCGGGCGAGCCCCGAGCCGCTCACCCGCCCCGCCTCTCGCGGCTGACCGGCCCCGAGGAGTCGCCACTCCGCGCGCTGCGGGAGAGCGCGGCAGACGGAGGCGCCCTGGAGGAGCGAGGCTGAAGGCTGAAGGCTTGACTCTGTCCTAGGAAGTGGGTGCCCGGCTGCTGTCGCGGTGAGTAGGGGACCCTGGCAGCGGTGGCCGATTTTCCCGCCGCTACTTCTTGTCCCTCCGGGACCCGCAGGCCGAGCGCTGCAGCCTGGGGAACTTTTCGTAGCCTTTTAGATAAAGCAACTTTGCCCCACCCGCCCACGGGGAGGTGGTTGCAGGTGCGAGGTGCTGCCCTGCCGGCCGGATGCCTTTGCGGGAGCAGGATCGAGGAAGTAGGGGTAAAGCAGACAGAGTGACCCCCGGTTGCCCGGGGTTGGTCTGGGGGAATCGGGCGCGCTTTCTCCTCGATTCCCGACGGAGGCAGGTGGGCAGCCGCGGCAGTTGCGGGGGCCGCGCCCGCCTTCTGCAGGGACCTCCACTATCCTTTGCTTTTGTGATTCGATGGGCAGGAGGAAGCTGATTTAAAACCAGAAGCTCCGAAACCCTGGCCGGGTGTCCGACCGCGCCTCGCCGGTACCCCTGTACCGCAACCCAGCCTTGGGTTCAACTTTTTAGCCGGGAATCCCTTTGCAGAGGGGCGGGCGGCGGGAGATCGGAGGCAGCCGCAGTGGGCGCTGCGGGAGCCTAAAAGAAACACCTGAGATGTAAAGACTGTTCTCGGCTCAGACCTTCGAAGCCCCGTCTAGTGTCCGCAGGAGAGCAAGCGAGGGCTGGAGAGCCCGGAAAGCCGCGGGGCTGTCTGTGAGTGTCTGCGCTTGACCACACTGTGCCTTCATTCAGTAAAAACCGACTGAGCGCCTACGGTGCGCCGGGCGCGGCGAGAGAGCGCCACTGGTGTGAAGCTCCGCGGGGAGAGGGGCCGTCACCTGCAAATAAACTACCGAAGTGATTTCAGGGGCTGAGCAGAGCGGCGGAGGCGATTCCCCCACCTCACTGACCCTTTCTCTTGGCGGGCTCTTTCCCCCGCTTCTGGGATCTAGAACTGGGAAGACTCCTCCAGCGTGCCGAGGGGACCGCCTGGGGCTGGGCCCACCAGGACTGCGGAATACGGTGATGAA
The DNA here is from genome assembly GCF_910594005.1 of Cervus elaphus. Classification (NCBI taxonomy): domain Eukaryota; kingdom Metazoa; phylum Chordata; class Mammalia; order Artiodactyla; family Cervidae; genus Cervus; species Cervus elaphus. The sequence continues at coordinate 92,408,758 of NC_057826.1, read as the reverse complement.
CTTGGCTGGGCGGCAGCGGGCGCCCCGCCGCAGATGCTTAACCCAGAGCCTTCGCGGGGGCGTGCGGGGCCCCGCGGCGCGCGGGGGCGGAGAGGGAGGGGCCGAGTCACACGGGCTGGAGGTGCGGCCGGGACGGCCCGAGCCCGGGTGGGCGAGTCGGGGCGGCGGAGCGGGCGAGGTGGGGGGTGATGGAGGGCGCTCGCGTCACTGGCTGCGTGTGCTAGTGATGCAAATGCGGGCCCGCGAGCGGGGGCGAGGGCGGGGGATGCGGGAGGCGGCGGAGTCTCCGTCTGGGAGCGCGCGTGTGTGCGTCAAAGGCTCTCGCAGGATGGATGTCCTGCGGCGCCCCGGGCGCGGGCCGCGGCGACCAGGGGAGGCGCGGGTGGAGGCGGGCACCGGCGGACTGCGGCGGGGGGCGCGCGGGCGGCGGCGCCGGGCGGCGAGGAAAGCCCCGCAGGGCCCCGGCCGCGGGCCGGCCGGCGGCTCCGCAGTGCACCGCAGTGCCGCCAAGCCGCCGCAGCGGCCGGAAGCTCCCCGGGGACCCAGAAGATGGAGCGTCTTTTAAGGCGCCGCGACAGGGATTCCCTGCCGGTCTCCTCCGACTCTGGACCTCCTCCCTTCGTTCTTAACCGACTGACAGGGCGAGAAGGAAAGTTGTTTCAGTTCCATTCCTATCCTTAATCCTGGGGGAGAATTGGGTATTAATCCTGCATCCGCTCATTTTCAGTGGCCAGTTCCGAAAGGCCCCGTGCTCCCGGCCAGTTTTCCCGTGAAAGCTTTGATGCTGAGGTTCTTCGGATTCTGTAGCGCTGATCCATTCCTTCACCGTTCTTCAGGAGTTCTGTTAGGAGGCCCGGCCTCTTAAGTGGAGCTTGAGAAAGGCTTGCAAAACAATGTGCTCGCGTTCCTCCTAAAAATGTGTTGAAAACCTTACTGCAAGTGCATTCTCTGGTAGAGAATAAAAAGCCCAATCCACATTTCTTCCTATGTATTAACAACAACAAAAGGACCCCACTTTCTGGAAACCTAATGGCAAAGATTTTTCTACCGGCTTTCCTGAATGAGCCCACATCGGCAGGATGTGTGGCAAAAGGAATGAAGGGGTGGTGGAGTTGAGGGGCTAACGGGAGAAAGGAGAGCACTGTTATTAAAGAGAACAGAGTTAGAGATCCTGGTCTCATTTTCCCCAAGTATTGTGTTATGTCACCACCTTATGTTATGGGCAAGTGACTTACCCTTTTGGGTTCATCCTCCGTGTTTAAGAAATGTGAAAAACAGCTGAGACTAGCTCTTATTAAAAAGTTGTTTTGAGGACAAAAGAGAGCGTCTCAGAGAGTTATGGACGTACATATTCTGTATGAATGGAAAATGTTATAAAACAAAATCCCTTTAAGGAAAGAGAAAACATATTTTTTCAAAAAGTCTGGCGACTTCCTCCGGCACTGTTCCTTTAATGAAATTTGGCCTTCAGTGTCAGCAAATGCAGACAATAGACTTTTCCTAGCAGTCTAATATAAAATCAAATGCCATTAGCTGCTGGCTGTCTGGAGGAGAGGGGCAGGGGAGGGAAAGCTCTGGATTGCATCTGAGTGTTTTGGTGATGTAGTGGAGAAATTTATTTTTCATGACCCAGTGACATTTGAAAGTAGCCTTGGGTCTGAGCAGCACACTAGCCTAGGAGCTTTTAGGTAAATATCCTACTCATTATTAATACTGTCATATTCTGTAAGTGTGGAAGGTCCCTCAGAAAACAGGATGTAGTTTCCACCCTCAAGATGATTACTGCAGAAGACATCAAAATGTGCAGTATATTACCTGACCACAAGTACCAGAAAATCCATTTCCTGTAATTAGGGATATTAGCTCTTATTCTGAGGTAGACTTCTTGATGACATATTTCATGAATAAAAACATCTGAATGCCTTCCAAATCAGGTCACTGTGTTGTTATTCACGTTACTCATGCATAATGGTAGATTTCTGTGAAGAGTGAAAGTTAAAATGTCCTTTTAATTCTATGCAGCTCTATCAGGAGAAAATCTATGATTCATCACTGCTTCTTGGTTCCATGTTGCTGAAGTTTCTGTTTGAGCCATGGTTTATGACATTGATACTATTATTCATTTAACACAAATTCATCATTTTGATGAAGTCTGTTTGTAAACCTAGGAGAGGCCCCCCCCGCCCCCCGCCCCTGCCATCAACTTCATCCAGCTTTGGTACAACATTGCTAAATTAATTTGAATTTTACTTTTTAAATTACATCTCTGTTGAGTAGCCAGTGTAAAATGTTGCAGTGGATAAAACTGGAAGCTTCTTTTTTTTGGACACAACTGAAATAACAAGGGAGGATGAAGTTACTGTTTTAATTCTTGCTGGAATGAGGGTACAAAGACACTATATAGTTTATCTGAAACACCCCTTGTAATTAGGAAAGGTAGGTAGTCATTGTATATCAGATGGTTTCCCTGCAAAGAAGTAAACAAAATGAGATGAACTTACAGGGCTGGATTGGATGGTTTGGTCCTTTCTGGTTCTAATTTTCTTTCCCTCCATAAAATATAAGAAATATATAATACATTATATTTTAAATTTGAACTTATAAATAGAATATAAGAGATTTTTTAAATTAACTCATTGAAATTTTACATGGGACCATGGGCTGTGTATGTGTAATTAGTCTGTTAGACTTTGTATTATGCCATGAGGGGTATGAGTTAAAACATTTTTAAAAGACCAGAGTTGAAAAATAATAATCTCAGTTTAATGTAAAGTGAATATTGAGTTCAATTTAACATGACAACACTTTACATGTTTTCTCTTGACCACCTAAAGCACACCGTGCCTGCTGTATCTTTCCCTGTGGACAGTAGGTAATACAAATGATTTGAATCAGACACTGTAAACTGTATTGATGGGCTTTAGTCTTCTTAGAGCACTCAGGCCTTCTTATAGTACTCAGGCCTTCTTATAATTTAAGAGCACGGGTAAGATTTATGACAAGTTAGAGTGCTTTCTCCCATCATTTTCCATTCTTTGAGAACCGTGTGAACTAGAAGTCCTAGAAGAGTCTAATAGATCAGATTTCTAGAACAGCCGTGTGCTCCCCCAGGTCGCTTGTCCAGGTGGAGATTTCTGAGCCCCATCCCAGGCATCCCAAATGCGTGGTTTCCTGCGTGGCCCAGAGTGTGCGGTTTCTCAGGCGCTGTCCCGTGGGTTGGACGCTGTCGTTTGGGGACCACAGCTGCGGGACCACAGCTGCAAGACCACTTGAACAGTCCTTGGCCGTGCATCAGGGACCCAGGACACGTGGACTCTCTAAGCTGTGTTGTTCTCTTTGGTGCTGATGGAATATCTGCTTGAAACTCTCACAGGAATCGCATTCTGGCTTGGCAAGGCAGGTTTCAAGATGTCTGGCTTCTTTGGTAAGAGGCAGAGGCAGAGTGAAGACTGTGTTCGGGAAGGACTCTGTGGAGACAGACAGACGGGCATAGGCCAAGGGAGCATGACGTATGATGGGTCTGTCTACTGGCATAATGACTGAAAACCTTGGCCTTCAAAGTCTGCAAGGCTCTGGGTAGTCTGGCCCCAGCTCACTTCCCTAACCTCGGGTTACATAACCCCGAACCTCTCCCATCCCAGCAGCCTTCAAACACCCGTCTTCTCCTGCTGTGGCAACCTCATCTCTTCCTCCAGCCTGCCTTCCTCGTGTTAATGCCATATGTTATTTAGGTTCCAGTCCAGCCTTCTCTTCCTGGAGAAGCCTCCTGAACTGCTTTTGTGAGGTTAAAATGCCCTCTCCCATCACAGCGTGCTTTTCCTTATCCATAAGGTTGTCAGAGAAAAAGAGCATGCTCAGTCAAATTTGAATTTATTTTTAACATAAATGTCTCAAATATTGCATAAGCCATATTAAGCATTATTTATTATTTATATGAAATTTCAATTTATCTAGACATTCTGTATTTTTATTTGCTAAATCTGGCAACTCTGTTTATAAAGTTCATTAATTTTGCATTTCGTTTTTTTAAAAAATGAGATTCTTTCATGAATAGCTCTCTCTTCTGACTAAGTTGTTAAACTCGAAGAAGCCACAGACAGGACTGGGGAGAGGTGGTTGTTTTGTCTTGCTGTTTTCTCCCTAGAAGGAGCTCAGGAAACATTATCAGATGAATTAAATTAATGAGCTGTTTGAGAAAAATGGTGTAACCATAGACAAGTTTCTTAACCTCTTAGAGCCTTAATTTCTTAAGCTGTGAAAAGATGTTTTTATACCTACTTTTTAGGGTTGTGTGTGAAGGTCAAATAGGAAAAATATACATAAAGCTCCAACCTTGTAGGCACTGTACATTAAAAGGTACCTTTTCTCTTCTCCCAATGTTTGTCTTGTAAGATGAAAGTGTTCCTTTTTAACATATGAAATCCTACTTCCTTTTATTGTAATGCAATCCTGAATGTTTCTGGACTGTTTAACCAAATGCAAGGTGCTCTGGAGACTCAACTATGCAGTTATAGCAGTGCACCCATCTGGTGAACAGAGATTTCTGGGGCTGGTTCATGGGCCTGTGGCGTGTGTAGTCACAACAGGGTCTCACACTTGTGCGTGTGTTTGTGTGTGTGTGTGTGTGTTCAGTCATGTCCAACTCTTTTGTGACCCCATCGACTGTAGCCTGGCAGGCTTCTCTGTCCATGGGATTTTCCAGGCAAGAAAACTGGAATGGGTTACCATTTCCATCTCCAGGGGATCTCCCCAACCCAGGGACCGAACCCACGTCTCCTGTGTCTCCTGCATTGGCAAGTGAATTCTTTACCACTAGTGCCACCTGGGAAGTCCTAGGAAGGGTCTTTTGTTTGATTTATGCTCTGCCATCACCTTCTGAAATTCCTTGAACAAAGCATCCCCCGTTTTCCTTTCACATTGGACCTTGCCAGTTACGCTGTGTGTCCTGGTAACCTGTGCACGTTTGTGTACAGCACGTACCTCGGGAGTATTATATTTTGTCTTCATAATGACTCTAGGACCTTGCATTACTCAGAGAACTTGTGGTTTTCCTGTAGCTTATAACTGACTGAACCAAATTCAGTGTTCCTTGCACTGCTCCCTGACTGTCTTCACCTGGTTATGACCGGAAGGTGTAACCATGTCTTTGCCTAAGCACCAGGAGCTTTGGAAGAGCCAGTCTTAGGTCTCCTATCCTTCAATCACCTTCCTTCCCCTCGCTGCTCTTGCAGTTGCTGAGCCAAGGTCTCAGAATTCCAGGTCTGCCTTTATAGGAAAACCAGGACCACCAGCAGCTCTTTTAGGCAGGTATCTCTTCCACTATTCAGGTTTTAAAATCTGCAGGTTCACCCAAGATAAATAGTCATCTTGGAGGGTTGCAGTTTTTCTAAGAGAGGTATCTGAGATGTTTGTTCTTTGCTCTCAATCACTCAGATGAGTCACACAGCACAGGGGCCTCTGCGGCAAGGAACAGCCACGCGTTTTGGCAGTAGGTAGAGAAGGTGACCCACTTTGTCATGTCAAGCTCTGACTAGCAGATCCGCTGGAGAAGGGATAGGCTACCCACTCCAGTATTCTTGGGCTTCCCTTGTGGCTCACCTGGTAAAAAATCGGCCCGCAAGGCGGCAGACCCTGGTCTGATCCCTGGGTTGGGAAGGTACCCTGGAAAATGGAAAGGCTACCCACTCCAGTATTCTGGCCTGGAGAATTCCATGGAGTGTGTAGTCCCTGGGGTCGCAAAGAGTCAGACACCGACTGAGTGACTTTCAGTTTCACAGCCTGTTTTAAGATGTACTTATCTTAATATTACATTTTTTAGTAGTTCTAAGCATACCATTTTTTTCTTTATGCCGTTTTTGTACTCATGTGTATTTGTATTTAAGAAGCGACTGTCCAGTGATTCCTTGGAGCCATTCTCAAATTTGCCCTGATATTCTTCTTTTCAACACGTAACAGCATTGCCCCAGTTTACACCCATTAAATACAGTATGAGCAGCATTGAACACAAGTAATTTAAGTATAAATATTATTATTTTTTAAAATATCCAATTAAATCTGCGGCCTGGGTTTCCTGTTGGCCACATCAGTGTGAGGGGAGTTATAGACCCACAATAACATCTACAGCCATTTCTCTGGCCCTGTTCTCCCCCCGGTTGTGGATTCCCAGCCTTCTTTAAGATTTCTCGCTGTTTCTCCGAGTCCTCGGGGACACTCCTGCAGTCGTCATCCCTAGTGCCCTGCAGCAACATCACTGCAGTGCTCCAAACCTGCCTGCCTGCATCCAGGATGCCCTGGCTCCACTATTGCAGAATCCGCTGCTCCCGGCATGTACTCCCCGGGGAGTTTAGAGAGTGTGTGAATGCACATGGGCTGGTGAGAGGACCCTTCGAGTGACCAATGTCCTGTGTTCACATTCACGCATCCCCTGCTGATGACAGCCCATTGTCCTAGATTATAAATAGTGGATCTGCAATTGCCTTTTGCTTGGGATGAGTCCTTTCCTGGGAGACATTTTAGTTCTTCCCTTTCAGACATACTTCATGGTATCAGAATGTTCAGATTAATCTTCTCATTTTTGTCAGGCTGTTTATTGCATCATTACTTGCAAGAGTGGAAAACGGTAAACAACTTATGTGCTCATCAGAGGATGATCACGTCAATTATAGTGCATTTAAATACTGAAATACTACACTGCCAGTGAAACAACTGAGGTGAACTGATGTGCACTGGAACTGTTTTTGAAATTATGTTTTAGTGGAAAATATAGTAATGTATTAATATTAGCCAGAATATGCAGCATATCACTATTAAAAAATTAAGGTATATTAAAAAGTCTAGAAGGATAAAGAGATCAAACTATTATCTTTGGGGAAAAAGATGGAGAGGATCTGACACTTTTACTTGATATATTTCTCAATCATTTTGAGTTTTCAGCAATAGGTGCATATTAACTTTTATAATTAAGGCATCAGTAAAGGTGGTAAAGGTTAATTTCAAGATGTCCCTGTGATGCTATTTCTCAAATGTATCTAAATAAATATAAATATGTCCCAGTGTTTAAGTGGTAGAAAGCCATGCTGGTTTTTCCTGTGGATGTTTTTCCAGTTCATAATTGCCAATAACGTAATCAAAGGTTTGAGAACATAAATTAGTTTGGTAGTCTATGAAACTATTTTCATTTTGAGTGAACAATGGTGCAAATCTATAAATGTTCGATACAGTAGCCTGTGAGAAGGACTCCTGGTTGCTGACCTAGGTTGTCAAAGCTGAGGCCCTCCCACCTCCTTCCACCCTTGTTATCAATAAATCTTATGTGTCCAGTAGCTGTCATAAGCTAGATTAACAGACTGCACATTCTACTTTGAGGAACATTATTCATTCTACTATTGTTGTTCAGTTGCTCAGTCATGTCTGACTCTTTGCGACCCCACAGACGGCAGCATGCCAGGCTTCTCTGTCCCTCACCATCTCCAAGAGTTTGTTCAAACTCATGTCCATGGAATTGGTGATGCCATCCAACCATCTCATCCTCTGTTGTCCCCTTCCCCTCCTGCCCTCAATCTTTCCCAGCATCAGGGCCTTTTCCAATGAAACGGCTCTTCGCAGAAGGTGGCCAAAGAATCGGAGCTTCAGCATCAGTCCTTCCAATGAATGTTCAGGGTTGATTTCCTTAAGGATTGACTGGCTTGATCTTCATTCTCTACTGTGACTGTGTGTTTGGTGGGATTGGAGGTTAGCATGTTTTTTATCTTCTCTTCTCGTGGACCTGGCATGCCCTCCCTCCCACCATCTCTCCTCCCCCGACTCTGAACATCTGCATGTTGGTTCATGGAAGAGGCTCCTACCTGTCCTCCAAGCCTCAGCTTAAAAATCACTCTTCATGACCCTCCACAGCAGACTTCGGGCCCCTTTCTCTGCCTCTCCCAGTCCCCTTGCAGCTGTACGACATAAGTGCTTCTCATCCTGGGTCATTGTGGCCCCTCCACTGGAGCTGAGTCCCTTAACCCAAGAGTTTCTAGACTCTGAGTCCCTTGAACTTCAAGGCAAGAGCCCCAAACTTTGGGATGTTTCTAACTCCTGGCCCTGAACACATAGGGGCTAAAAATATTTTAAATTATTAAAAAATCTTTTTTTATTGAAGTATAATACACAGAAAAGTGTGCTTTTTAGAAGGGTATGGCTGAATTGATGTTTATAAACTGAGCACATGTTTTTAAACAACACCCAGACCATGGAGCAGATTGCGCCCCAGAAGCCCCTTGGGTGTCTGTTTTAGTCATAACCCCCTTCTGCTGTTCTGAGTTCAGTCCTTTGGACGTGCTTAACATGGCTCTTCCTTAAGTGTTAGTTGTTCAGTCATATCTGACTCTTTGTGACCCCATGGACCATAGCCCACCAGGCTCCTCTGTCCATGGGATTTTCCAGGCAAGAATACTGGAATGGGTTGCCATTGCCTTCCCCAGGGGATCTTCCTGACCCAGGGATCAAACCCAGGTCTCCCTCATTGCAGGCAGATTCTTTACTGCCTGAGTTACCAGGGAAGCCCCAACTCTCCCTAACCTGCCCAGGTGCCTTGTTTTTTCATGCCCACCATCAGAGAAACTGCTTGACAGAGCCTTACAACTGCCGAAGCACATTAGAACGTCACGGCTGTACCAGAAGGCTGCCTCTAGACTCCCAGATGACCAGTCTACAGTGTGCTAGAGTCAGAGAAGGTTTTCTCCACACAGCTGGCCGCAGGGCAGCTCTGCCCGTGGTCTGCGTCCCCCATGGGCAGTTCTGTCGTTTGACAGCGACTCATACCGGATTCTGTAAGTTTCGTTCTCTTTCCAGCTTGCTGAAATTGCACATGAATGTGTATGGAATTTCGTCTTCTGCTTGTAAGCCTCTGATTAATTACAAAATGATTTCTTTTTAATAGATAAAGGCTCTAGAATTTTAGAATTTCTATTTCTTCTTGTGTCAGTTTTGGTAAGCATATTAAAAAAAATTGGCAATTTTAGCCAGGTTGTCAAATTTATTGCATAGTTATGTGCAATTTTACAATCATTGCTTTGTTTTTATTTTGTGAACCCTGTGACTCTTGTATCGAATTGTACTTTCTTCACTCCTTTGGCTATTATAGGCTTAGTTTTTTGTAAAGATTCTAGAAACTTTACAGAGTCATGCACTGTTATCTGAAGATGTTAACAAGTATATATGAATTATTTAAAATGAGTTCTTACCCATTTGAACCTATAATCATTGCCTGTGGTTATATGCAATTTTTAAAGCTCACTATTTCTTTTATTTATCATTAAAACACAACCCTAAAAATTCAGAATGTTAGGAAGTAGATAGAATGATAGATACATTTAATTAATTTTTAAGATGTATAAATGATAGAGAGGTTTGTAGAAGATACCAAGTTCCTGAAGGCAAATATGTTGACAAGAATGAAATACTTATGGGCTTTCTGTGAGCCTACTGATTATTTAATGATATCTGTGCTTGTAATATTGTGTGAAAAGAAGAGAATCTAAAAGTAAAGGAGAAAAGGAAAGATATTCCCATCTGAATGCAGCGTTCCAAAGAATGGCAAGGAGAGATAAGAAAGCCTTCCTCAGCAATCAAGGCAAAGAAATAGAGGAAAACAATAGAATGGGAAAGACTAGAGATCTCTTCAAGAAAATTAGAGATACCAAGGGAACATTTCATGCAAAGATGGGCTCAATAAATGGTATGGACCTAACAGAAGCAGAAGATATTAAGAAGAGGTGGCAAGAATACACAGAAGAACTGTACAGAAAAGATCTTCACGACCTAGATAATCACGATGGTGTGATCACTCACCTAGAGCCAGATATTCTGGAGTGTGAAGTCAAGTGGGCCTTAGGAAGCATCACTACGAACAAAACTAGTGGAGGTGATGGAATTCCAGTTGAGCTATTTCAAATCCTGAAAGATGATGCTGTGAAAGTGCTGCACTCAATATGCCAGCAAATTTGGAAAACTCAGGACTGGAAAAGGTCAGTTTTCATTCCAGTCTCAAAGAAAGGCAATGCCAAAGAATGCTCAAACTACTGCACAATTGCATTCATCTCACACGCTAGTAAAGTAATGCTCAAAATTCTCCAAGCCAGGCTTCAGCAATCCGTGAACCATGAACTTCCAGATGTTCAAGCTGGTTTTAGAAAAGGCAGAGGAACCAGAGGTCAAATTGCCAACATTTGTTGGATCATTGAAAAAGCAAGAGAGTTCCAGAAAAACATCTATTTCTGCTTTATTGACTATGCCAAAGACTTTGACTGTGTGGATCACAATAAACTGTGGAAAATTCTGAAAGAGATGGGAATACCAGACCACCTGACCTGCCTCCTGAGAAACCTATATGCAGGTCAGGAAGCAACAGTTAGAACTGGACATGGAACAACAGACTGGTTCCAAATAGGAAAAGGAGTACGTCAAGGCTGTGTATTGTCACCCTGCTTATTTAACTTATATTCAGAGTACATCATAAGAAACCCTGGGCTGCAAGAAGCACAAGCTGGAATCAAGATTGCCGGGAGAAATATCAATAACCTCAGATATGCAGATGACACCACGCTTATGGCAGAAAGTGAAGAGGAACTAAAAAGCTTCTTGATGAAAGTGAAAGAAGAGAGTGAAAAAGTTGGCTTAAAGCTCAACATTCAGAAAACTAAGATCATGGCATCTGGTCCCATCACTTCATGGGAAATAGATGGGGAAACAGTGGAAACAGTGTCAGACTTTATTTTGGGGGGCTTCAAAATCACTGCAGATGGTGATTGCAGCCATGAAATTAAAAGACACTTACTCCTTGGAAGGAAAGTTATGACCAACCTAGACAGCATATTAAAAAGCAGAGACATTACTTTGCCAACAAAGGTCCGTCTAGTCCAGGCTATGGTTTTTCCAGTGGTCGTGTATGGATGTGAGAGTTGGACTGTGAAGAAAGCTGAGTGCCGAAAAATGATGCTTTTGAACTGTGGTGTTGGAGAAGACTCTTGAGAGTCCCTTGGACTGCAAGGAGATCCAACCAGTCCACCCTAAAGGAGATCAGTCCTGGGTGTTCATTGGAAGGACTGATGCTGAAGCTGAAACTCCAATACTGTGGCCACCTGATGCGAAGAGTCGACTCATTTGAAAAGACCCTGATGCTGGGAGGGATTGGGGGTAGGAGGAGAAGGGGATGACAGAGGATGAGATGGCTGGATGGCATCACTGACTCGATGAACTTGAGTTTGAGTAAACTTGGGGAGTTGGTGATGGACAGGGATGCCTGTTGTTCTGCGATTCATGGGGTTGCAAAGAGTTGGACATGACCGAGCGAGTGAACTGAACTGAACTGAATCTGAAAGGATAAAAGAACCCCTCAACTTGAGTTTTGATGACAGGGATTTTATTTTGCGACAGCCATGGCCCTTATTCGGTCCGTATCATGTCTCTGCCTGCCTTTGTGTGAATTTGTCAGATTGTGGCAGACTTCGCCTCTTCTGTCCTTCAGGGTGATTGCGGGGAGAGAGCTCATGAGACAGGCATTGGTGTGGTTTATTGCAGGGGTCTCCCAATACACAGTGGCTCCTACAGCCAGTGACCAGCATTGTGTTTATATAGCACCAGTTAGCTTCCGCCGTGTCCGTGGGTTCCACCCAGTCTTTCTCCCATAATCTGTCCAACATCACAAATTTCTCATTGACGTTTCTATTTCTGTTTTAACCCTACTTAACTCCCCTGTGCTAGGTGGGCAAGTATGTGCCAGACATTCCTTACTAAGTCACACTGCCTTACCAGCCACTCTAAAAGTTAGTAACCGGAGGTAATAATAATGTCTTTTCACCCATGCATCTGTAGATTGACTGAACACTGGCTGATCTAGGTTGACCTTTGTTGGGTTTTCTCCACGTTGCAGGTTAGGTTCAGGTTTTTAATCCTCCTTGGAATAATTGGCTATCAGTTCGTATTTCTGCATGGAGATGGCTGAAATACAAGAAAGGTAAGTGGGAACATGTGCTGCCTCTTAAGGCTCAGCTCAGAACTGGTACCTTGCGCCTTCAGTCCACATTCTGCTGACCAAAGACAGAATGACAGGAGCGTTCCGTGTGACAGAGTGTTGCCTCACACACTGCACAACTTGCCAGTGTTGTCACAGATATCTCTCAGGTGAGAATTCTGTTTCCTGTAATTTAAGCCTGCTGCCTCTGCTTAGTCGCTCAGTTGTGTCCGACTCTTGCGGCCCCATAGATTGTAACCTGCCGGGCTCCTCTGTCCGTGGGATCACTCCAGGCAACAATACTGGAGTGGGTTGCCATTTCCTTCTCCAGGGGATCTTCCCCACCCAGGAATCAAACCCGGGTCTTGAGCATTGCAGGTGGATTCTTTACCGACTGAGCTACAAGGGAAGCCCCAATTTAAGCCTAGACCTTTTTTGTTATTGTTGTGTATATAAACACAAATGTTTTTTATGGTTTTTACATACAGTATATTTTCCAGGAGTGAAATTACTTGTAAATCAAGGGAAGATTCTATTTTGTTTTATTTAAAATATTACCAAGAGTTGTTCATCATTTCCGAAGGTCACATCACCAGTACTAAAAAAACACTAGTGATATTTATTTACGTTGCAAATGGGTGGTGGTTTAGTCACTGAGTTGTGTCCAACTCTTGAGACCCACGGACTGTAGCCTTATAGGCTCCTCTGTCCATGGGATTTCCCAGGCAAGAGTACTGGAGTGAGTTGCCATTTCCTTCTCCAGGGGATCTTCCTGACCCAGGGATCAAACCTGCAACTTCCTGTGTCTCCTGCATTGCAGGCAAATTCTTTACCACTGAGCCACCAGGGAAACCCAAGTTGCTCATAAGCTCACCTCTATCTGTCTGCATTGGTATTGTTTGCATTCATGGGGACCACATTTAGAAGCAAGCATCTCTTGTCTTCATTTTGTATTCTAGAGCTGCCACACTGGGACATTTACATATTTTAAAGCATAATTTATTACTTCTTTGAATTTTACTTATTACTGTTAGGATACTGTATAGATATTTAAATTTATGTGTGCAGACAGGTTATTTCATCTGTGAAAAATATTTAATAAGGCATTGCAAAATGTCTTACTAGTAGGCACTGTTGGACTGCTCTGGATTCCCTGTGTTTTAGCACTCTGTGTAATCAGCAGATTTATATTCGGGGGTGGGGAGGGCCAGACTGTAACTGGGTGGCCTCTTCCGCCTTAGCGTTTGCCTGAGGGAGTGGGCTCATTCCGTGACAGTTGTCACATTACTCTCTCTAACAGTGGTTGTGGAGGGAGGTGGGGGTGTGAGCTGGACCTGCCGAGAAAAATGGTGTGTTTGTAGAGCACATACAAGCCTGTACCATAGTTCTATTTCTGAGGCTCACCCTGAATTCAAGCAGTCCAGGGCTTTGGCTGTGAAGGCACTGCGTTTCTGCCTTGCCGCCCTAGCCTTGATTAGTGATGGGTAAGACCAGGGGAGGCATGGAGGAGAGGCGGAGGAGATGTGTTCCAAGATGGTTGTTCCACAACCGTGAGAGATGCCCAGCAGGAATCGGGTGGTTTCTTTCCAAGCCTACTTTTAAAACATATTATTTTCTGAGGCCACTGCCAGACACTGTGAGTGCCCTGCCAGAGCCTTCTGTGTGTGAGAGGGGGGAGCCCTCTGAAGTGCTTCCAGAAGAGACTGACAAAAGAGGGAGTGAAAGCTTTGTGACCTATTTTGGTCCATGTTTCAAAGATAAGAATATTTTCCTACCAACTGAAATTGGTGTAAGAGTAATTCAGAAGGAATAAATCAGAGGACATTGAAAAAGTGACCTGGGACTGGATGATACATGCTTCTCTGTGTGCTTTTTAATCTAGAGTTTGCGTATTGATAAGGGCATCACACTCTTTATCTGTGGTGAGCAGGGGACTTGTTGTTGGGGCAGAGCTCCCCTCATTTATTGATAAATACATTACAGCTAATTGTTGTCCCAAACATGCATTAACCGTGAACCTGAGTGTGTAATGATCATGTCTGCCTTTTGGGATATAGATGTGTGTGCACCAGAAGGTTTGATTACATTCAAAGGCAGTAAATAAATTAAAAAAAAAATCCAACTCTGTAAAGATTAACATCCACTTCCTAGCAAATCTAAGGAGAAAGCCAATAATTAACATAATTGAATGTGAGGTCATCTTATGCCTGAAGCTTTATTTAACATCAGGAGAGTGATTTCTTAAGGGCTGATACTGATGAATCCTACTAGCCATGGAAGATTCGGAGGCCTTTGAACTCCACCCAGATTGCTCACTGATGGGGCCTGAGCCAAGACTAAAAGGTCTTGTGATGAATCAGTTTTGTGATGCATAACTGATTCACTTACTCCTACTTCTTGGCTTTATACATTCCCTTCTTATTACTGTGTTACAGAGTGCTCTGTTGATGACGGCATCAAACATTTGGTGTAGCATCGTATTCCATTGAATAAAGCTCCTAAATAAGATGGAAAATAATGGTTCATGTTAGATAGCATTACTGGCTTATAATTTTTTTCCACTTAGTAGATGGTTTTGAAATTGCATACTGTGAAATTTTAAAAGTCAGACGATGAACTGTCTTTGTCTCAGATTAGAGTGTAATAAAGTGTGGATCTGAGCTCTTGGGGCTCCCAGAGGTGCTTTTGAAGGTACTTCTGCACCTCCTGCTGGCCACCTTAGCTGACATGTGTGTGTCTCATGGAGGAGTGAGTGTGTGTCTTCATTTCCTCTTGCCCAGGGCTAATGGTTGTGACATCTTCATCAGGAAACCATGACAATGTTAGTGAAGTGCCTTCTCGGGGTCCTCTGATCACATTCTGCTCTTCTGCCTGGAGGGGTTGCCTCCTTCCCTTGAAGGCTAACTACCACTGGTTTCTAGTCTGGCCGACTTATGGCAGCAAAATAAATGCTGTTTCATAATGGTTTTCACCATCTCTTGGTGACTGACAGCATTGAGAATCAGGATGTCCAGCTTCTCAGCGGGACAGCTTGTCACACCAGCCACTGTACTCGTCTGTAGCCTGGAGGCCATTTGGGTGTATATTCAAGAGAGTTCAGCTTACCTTCTAGTAAGAGTGAGAAGGATTTATGATGATCTTTTCTGATCATATGAGATTTTCCCTTTTCAGTGAAAGCTGAATCTTTCATTCAAAATTTCAAACTTAATTCTAAGAACCAGGGTATATTTGTATGTTCTCCTTAGCTCAGTAGATTTCTCATATCTCAGGAGAGGTAAAATTTGGAGTTGGTGATCAGATAGGAATCCTGCCTCAGTCAAGCTTTTAAAATGTGCTGAAAGTCTCAAGATGTGCAGCTCTTTCAGCAGATTGACCGTAATATTTTATTGTAAACTGCTTACTGGATATTTATAAGAAGAGTCAACTATAAAATCAGCAAATGTTTTTAACTTTGTTAAATATTAGGATAATAAGAAAAAAAAAGATGCTTTAGATAAATCATGGCACTTATTATTCAGTCCTGACTGTAGAAAAGCCACCTCAACTGGATGTCAAGCTTGGATATTTATTATTTGTCCATTGGCTAAAAAACTATAGATGTGCTAAATGAAATAAATGCAGATTCATGGTATGTAATGAGACAAGCATCAAAACTAATTTAATCCAATTTAGACCCAGTAATTGCCCTTCATGGGTACTCTTCCTTATGAGATTATAGAAGGTCCTGGAGTTTTTTCTGGAGGTAAGAAAACAGATAAGTTATTTAATAACTGTCTTCATGTATTTCAAAGGTTAAATGCACAAAACACGGTGCCTATGTTTTCTTTTATTAACAGGAAACAGGAGAAAATAGACAAGTAGAAAACTGAATGAAATGGAAATTTCAATTCAATTCCAATCAACAAATTGATATCTCCCTTGAGCAAGCTCCCTTGAGCTGTGCTCATTAGGAAAAATGGGATGTGATGTCAACATGGAGGCCTGGGAGGGGCGGCTCTGACAAGTTACACAGACATCCTGTACAGTAAGGACTGGGAGTTCAGTGAAAGCAGCTCCAAACCCTGCGATGGCGGAGAGGCAGCAGAAAGACGTTCGCTTAAGGCAGCGCTTCTCAGTCTCAGCACCACTGATGTCTGGACTGAGTGGTTCTTCTCTTTAGGGAGCTGCGCTGTGCATTGCAGGGTGGTTAACAGCATCCCTGGCTTCTTCCTGCTAGACGCCAGTAGTGTGTTTCCCCTCCAGTTGTCACACATCCAAACTTTGTGAGACGTCTCAGGGTAGGAGCGGCAGGCACTCAGAGTCATCCTAGCGGAGTACTGTGGGCTTAAGGAATAAAGGAAAACTTCAGAAGCAACGGTTTTTGAGATGAAATTGAAGGGCAGGCGGGATTGTATCAGTCGGAGAGAGAGAGAGAGGCATGGTGTTGGAGGTAGAGGTGATGGATACTGGGGGCAGGTGGGGAGGGGCAGGTGATCGTGTGGATCGGGGAGAGAGGATCTGGGAGGTCGTGTGGATCTCGTGAGGACCAGAAGGTCAGCAGTGGCAGGAGACGGAACTGCAAGGGTTGGTAGGACTCCGTGAAGTCAGAGGCAGCAGTTTGGGCCCCGTTCGAGCAGGGAATCTGGTTTGTTGGAACTGTGCGTTCAGCAAGCTAAATCTGAAATCAGGTGTGCATTGGCTTAGGGTGGGGAGAGCCTTGAAGTAGAGATGCCAGTTCGGAGTGGCCCGTTTCGGCTACTTCCTCTAGATGGGCCCCCGTTCTTCACTCACTCTATGAAGGAGTTAGCCTGCAGATGCTTACTGCACCTGGGCCGAGTGCTGGGCCCTGCTCCGGCTGCTGGGGGTAGAACAGAGTACAAAAGCAGAAGATGAAGTCCCTGTTCTTGTGGAACTTACGTTCTAGTGGGGAAGAAGACAAACAGTAAACAGAAATGAAACTGTCAAAACAATCTTAAAAAAAAAAAAGTGAAAGTCACTCAGTCATGTCTGATTCTTTGTGATCCCATGGACTATACAGTCCATGGAATTCTCCAGGCAACAATACTGGAGTGGGTAACCTTTCCCTTCTCCAGGGGAATCTTCCCAACTCAGTATCGAACCCAGGTCTCCGGTATTGCAGGCTGAACCTTAAGTTGCTTAAACTCTGTGAAGACATTAAACAGTTTAATGTGACCATCAGTGATTGGAGAGTCTGCTAATATTAGTGATTAAAAACTTATTATTACAGTGAACTAAGATAAGCTAACGATTTGGTTGCAAAGAAGTTGCGTTTACATCAACATTTATTGGAAATCTCATCCCTTAAAATAGAGGTAAAATAGAATGTATTTCTTCCCTGTTATCTGAAAATATCTGTTAATGAAGAACATTTGTTTGTAAATTTACTCCTTGGAAGAGGATTTTACTTGCCTGGCCACTGGAACAATGGACAGATTAGAAGGGAAGAAGGAAAAAAAAGGTAACAAACCTTTACTGGGTTCCTAGCACATGCCAGCCATGCTGCTAGGCATTCGTTATTTAGTTTTCATCATGCCTAGGTCCTGTGCACCGTCATCTCTCTCTTGCAATAATACAGTAGCTTGCTAATAGGCCTTTACCATTTGCCGAGTTCCCAGCACACGCCAGCCAGGCATTTGTTGTTTTGTCTTTTGTCAAAATTGAATCCTGGCCTCCATCATGTCTTGCTTAGAATAGTATAATAGCTTCCTAACAGGCCCCTTGGTCTTGTCCCTTTTCGGTTCTTTATTCTACCAGATATTGTTGTCAAGCACAAAAAGACCATGTTCATTTCACAGTAAAAGTCTCCAGTGGCTCCTCACAGCCTAGAGTTCCATTAGCAATTCCTTCCCAGGGCTGCAGTGAACTGCCTGAGGTCCTGGTGGCCCCACACCCTCCCCCTGCCTCCTCGGAGCCTTTCACACTGACTGTCACCCTGCACTTCACCGCCCACCTAGCTAACTCCCGTGAATCCTTCAGGACTCCCTGCAGGTGTTAATAGATTTCTTAGGGAGGTCTTAACCTGATCTTCCCAGGTCCAGTTGGGACACCCTTGCAACATACAATGGAACCGCCGTCTCCTTATCCAGTGACAGCATTTGCTATGGTTTTGTGAGTGCTCATTTCCTTGTCTTACATCTTGAAGCTTCATCCTTGTGGACCTAGAGATGACCCAGGGCCTGGCATGATCAAGGAATACTTGTGGATGAATCAGTAGAGGGTAATGCATTTTAGAAATGAAAAGGCTGAAGCTCAGAGAGCATCTGCTACTTGCTCAAGGTCATGGAACTGTAAAGAATGAATTTATACCTGTGGGGCTTCAGAATCCAGGTTTTCTCCATACACCAAGGAGTCTGTGTATTCTGTGGAGTTCTGTAAGAGCATTATAGAGACTCTTTGGCTTAGATGGTTCACTTGTAGCCTTCCTGAGAGGTGTTCAATAAATGTTTATTATTAATCAATGGGAAACAAGATCTTGACTTTAGCGTTCTCTTTCATCAGTGTACTTCTATTGGATCAGGAAGATCCCCTGGAAGAGGCAAACCACTCCAGTATTCTTGCCTGGAAAATTCCATGGAAAGAGGAGCCTGGCAGGCTCCAGTCCACAGGGTTGCCAAGAGTTGGACAGAACTGAGCGACTGAGCACATGCTTGTCACCAGCCCAGGAAGGCCAAGGCTTGAATCGTCTGTGTTCACAGCTAGTGAAGGCTTAGCATTTGGGAGAGGTGGATTTTGCTCTGCATTTATTTGACTCATTAATATTATGTCAGACATGTGCACAAGTGGTTTTTGTCATAGCACCTCCCTGCCCCCTCCAATTCTGTTATAACATCAGTCTGCAAAACTGTGTGAGGAAACCATGGAGTGTATAGTAGTGTATAGTTGAGAACACTGAACTATGTTGTTTAATGGCTTTCTAAAATTACATAGCCTTTGATTCAGTATTGACTGTTTTTTTAGCCCTCATGCCTATTTGTAGTCATGGAAATGCAGAGTAGGGAGGAATTTTGCTATATCATTTACCTGTGTCTTGAGAGTTGGACTGTGAAGAAAGCTGAGCACCGAAAAATTGATGCTTTTGAACTGTGGTGTTGGAGAAGACTCTTGAGAGTCCCTTGGACTGCAAGGAGATCCAACCAGTCCATCCTGAAGGAGATCAGTCCTGGGCGTTCATTGGAAGGACTGATGCTGAAGCTGAAACTCCAATACTTTGGCTACCTCATGTGAAGAGTTGGCTCACTGGAAAAGACCCTGATGCTGGGAGGGATTAGGGGCAGGAGGAGAAGGGGATGACAGAGGATGAGATGGCTGGATGGCATCACCAACTCGATGGGCATGAGTTTGAGTAAACTCCGGGAGTTTGTGATGGACAGGAAGGCCTGGCGTGCTGCGATTCCTGGGGTCGCAGAGAGTCGGACACGACTGAGCGACTGAACTGAACTGAACTGAAGCTCATTCAAGATGAATCTCAAATGCAAATGGAAGCAGTCAGAAACAAAGGCAGCATGCTGTATGATTATATTTATGTGACATTCTGGAAACAGCAAAAAATGGCTGTCAGGGGCTGAAATTAGGAGAAAGGTTGACTACAGATGGTCTTGGAAAATTCGGAGGGTGGTAGGACATGTTCCAGGTCTTGACTGTGATGTGTGGTTATGTTTGTCAAAACTTGCAAAACTATACATCTAAAAGGGCGATCAGTTGGGCAGAACTGACATTCCCAGCGCTAATTCCCAGCAAACCCCTGTTTTGATCTGAGTACGCTCTGCCCCACGGCCAGCGAATGGCACTGTCCTACTCTTCACCTGTGTCCTCCCACCTTGCTCCTTGGCATTCGCTCGCTCCCACAGGCTCACCCACAACTCTGGATGATGCCGGTGTCAGTTTTCTTGTTCTCTGTCTAGGTGTTTAGTGTGCCTGTTGTCCATTTAGCACATACAGGTGGGGCATTTATTAAATGGTGTTTTCATTCATGGGAGACTAGAACTGAGACTCTCCTAATAGTTCTGATGGTTCCACATCATGGTGCCCTTTCTGCAACACTAAACATATAAAACTTAAAGTAAGTAAGTGTTATTTCTTCTTTTTCAAATTCTTTTCTGGTTTAGGTTGTTACATAGTGTTGAGCAGAGTTCCCAGTGCTATACATTAGGTCCTTGATACATGTATGTATGTAACCAAATCGCTTTGCTGTCCACCTGAAACTAATGTAACACTGTCAATCAACTATACTCCAATATAAAATAAGCTTAAAAAATTGAAAATAGATGAAGATCACAAAGAAATGGAGCTGACTGTGTTAAAAGTAGTAAATGTATAGAGAAAAAATTTAGGTCTATGTGACTACAAAATGCATGCTTCTATTGCTATATGGCTAGATAAAAAGATTTGAGATGAAAAAATAATAATAAAATAAATGTAGATTTGTCCTCAACCTTATGCTAGATACTAGTAAAGATAAGTCACAAATCAAATACTAGTGACATAAGAAAAAATTAGTAAACAGTTAAAAGGGGAAGATTACTACCACCACTTTTTTTGTTTGTCCACACATGGAAAATGGTTGCCTTGCTGTCTCAGCAGTGGAATGTCTCTTCCCCTGCTTACTGCTGTTAAACAGGGGCAGAATTTGGTGACTAGCAAGGCCCAAGTATCATGTATTCTTATAATTAAATCTTTTGGGGAGGTTGTAATGGATGCACTTGTTAGCAGATTTTAATTAGGGTGACCATATAATTTATTGTTCAAATGAGGGCTTTCTTAGTTTAAAAGGAGGTGGGGTACTGTCAGTAATTCGTTCCAGGATAACAGCTGTAAACTAGGAGTGTCCCAGGGATCTGGGACATCTGGTGACCCTAACACGGCACACATATTCTATACAGATATTCAGTAGTTGTTCATATTCGCTCTTAAGACGGTCAAGTTAAAAGTGTTTGTATAAAGCGGTTCATCCGTTTTTCTTTATGAATTGTGTGGTACACTGCTATGGGCATCCACAGCTACTGTTCCTCATCAGTGCCTGTAATTTTTATTTCTTTCATCCTCAAAAAGCTGTATCAGGACACAAACAAGTGTGAGTGCTGAAATGTTAGGGCAGTGCTTCTCACAGTTTCCTGTGCATCCAAATAATCTGAAGATCTTATTAAAATGCAGATTCTGGTTCACTAGGTCTGGGTGGGACCTAGCTTCTGCATTTCTAACAAGTTCCCAGGTAGCACCAACACTGCTGGTGTACAGACTCATCTTTGAGAAAACTGTAAAAATCCTTGGCCAGCTTGGGAACTTGGATCGTTGGTGACACAAAGCGCCTGGTTGCTAGACACTCCAGTTCTGAGTCACTGAAATGGAGATCTGTAAATTCACAGCAATTAATAATTAAACATTTTTGTCCAATAAAAATAGTGGGAAAAGGACTTCCCTGGTGGCCTGGTGGCTAAGACTCTGAGCTCCCAGTGTAGGGGATCAGGGCTCGACCCAAGGTCAGGAAACTAGATCCTGCCTGCCACAGAACTAAGACTGAGCAGCCAATTAAATACGTATTTTTTAAAATAGTGGCAAAAATGCACTCTGTATTTTTTTGACTCTGAGATCTATGCAGCCACAGGCAGATAAGACCATTCATTGCCTTTCTTAAGAAAGCTTGAGAAATACAGCTATTTTCTGCATAAGAAACAATATGGATTATTGCAAGAAGTCTCTCTTAATTTTAGGGAAAATGTTTTCCTGCTTCAAATATTGAATGAGAATATAACCTCTATTACAACCTTACATTGAAAGTTGATAAAAAATATCACCAAATGGAATGGTTGCTTAACACACACACACACACCCCAAAGAGAATCTAGCAGAAGTCCTGTTTTCCCTTCTTTAGATGATTTTTAGATTTTACCAAATTTAGTGATTTTCTTTTGTAATATTAATCAGCAACCACATACTATTGCAAATTAAGATATTTAAGTAATACCCATGGCTACTGTTTCTCTATCAGTTTTCTTTGACCAGATATGTGTTCTAATGCAATTCTAGTTAATTGAATTTCCCCATACTTTCTGCATTTAGCAGAAGCTCTTCTGGATGGTTTGGACTCTGAGATGTATCACAAGTGTGAAAAATGAAATTTCTGGACACAGAAATAACACCAACAAGTCAGCATTCCATATATCCTCATAGAGCTAGCTTAGATTGATAGCCTGTCCTACATTTATTTATGATGTGCAGTCTTCATAGTGTTATCACCTTTCATCAGCTTTAGACACAAGCAGATATATGTGAAGTGTTTTCTGGTTCTGTTTTGTGATCTATTTTAGATAACTGGTTAATTTCTAAGAAAGAAGAGAAAATCATCAATGTTAAATAACAAGTTAACAGTGTTAGACAACTGAGGCATTTTCTTTCAAATTTGACTTTCAATGTTTTAGTTTCCTGTTAGCTTATACATTTGTTGAGTCCTATCATTTTCTATGAAAGATGCAAAAAAAAGGTAGCAATTCAGATATTGAAGTAAAAGTCTCAACTAATTTCCACTGTCAAAATTAATTGTAATCACATCATAATACTGGTAACCATACAAGCTAGTTTTAGTAGTTAGGTAATACAGGTCAAAAACTGAGACCTTTTTTGAGATTCTTTATAAATCTCATTAATATATGAAGAAAACTGACCAAAGCCAAACCAACCAAAGTCTCTCTTAATTTTAGGGAACCTATATAGCTGGTTAATTATAAAGATGGTCTTGGAATGCAAACTGCTTCATTCACAGTTCAATGCTACTTTTATGTTGTTATTTCTTTGTTTTTGTTTTTATTTTGTATTATGTGCTTTTAAGTAATCAGGAAATTAGAATGTTTTATGAATTTTACTTTAAAGAAAAGCAGAAAATATTTTCCCCCCAAATCAATGAGATATCAAGAATGCATCTAGAGCCCTAAAGTGTGCATTGAATTTGCTCTATATTTACCAAAACAATTTCTCTCTACTACTTTTACTTGCTTCTGTCACCCTCCAAAGAGATAGACTAAGAAAACATTAGCAGTTGCTTTCAATCATCCTTAGACTTCCTACTGAAATTACAGAAGTGGAGGAAAGAGGAAGAGAACTAACTTTTCATTTTATTCTAGGCCTGTTGCCTAATTTTCCTTGGTAACCTCTCTAGTGGTCTATGGTTGGCCTTATGAATATGTTCATTCCCAAGGTGACTTTAACTCTTTTGCAAACATCAAAATAAAATTCAGCAGAAGGAGTGATAGGATTTGTGGTGGCTGTGGATAGCACTGTGAGCATTTGGCAGATAAACACATATGTATGGTGGCTATTAACTGTTCTGATGTCAGAATCAGCTGAGCCCTTTTGGAGAGGAGCTGGCCACAGTGCTGAAAAGCCTGGCCAGTCCAGCAAAGTCCTCAAACAGCACTTGCTGAACTTATATGATCATGGAACAATTGAAGCTAACTCCGGTGGGCAAAGATCAATTCTCATTTTTCTTTACCTCTCAGTAACTTTTTGACACAATTGATCATTCCCTCCTTGTGCCAGTTGTTGAAATACTGTCTCTTCTCTATTATTATGTTTGAGATACTGGAGATGAGACTGCAAACTAGTTTTCTGAGATGGCTCCTTGTTAGGCTATGCAGTAGAGGATACTGGAGGGAGCCTGGGAGGCTAGGGGAGGAAGAAGGGCTTTCTCCTTCTCATTTGCATCCCATGGACTTCCTGTCTTATGTGGTGCTTGTGAGTGTCATGGCTTGGCAAAGCCTCTTCACCCCAGAAGTGGCCATGCCTTTCTGTGGTTGCATGTGATTGCAGATACAGGTTTTCTAGCACTTGAAGAGTCTGCCTGTACTGGATTGACTCCTATCCTTTTAAAATTCATGTCTCCCAAGAGCCTCAGGAGGTGACTGTTGGGAAATAGAGTTTTTGCTGATGTGAATAGTTAAGATGAGATTATTCTGGATTAGTAGATATAATGGTCATCTGAGTTAAGTTCCACCATTCCAGTCCATCTTAGTTTGCTGATTGCTAGAATGTCGACATTCATTCTTACCATCTCCTGTTTGACCACTTCTAATTTGCCTTGATTCATGGACCTAACATTCCAGGTTCCTATGCAATATTGCTCTTTACAGCATCAGACCTTGCTTCTATCATCAGTCACCACCACAACTGGGTGTTGTTTTTGCTTTGGGTCCATCCCTTCATTCTTTCTGGAGTTATTTCTCCATTGATCTCCAGTAGCATATTGGGCACCTACCGACTTGGGGAGTTCATCTTTCAGTATCCTATCATTTTGCCTTTTCATACTGTTCATGGGGTTCTGAAGGCAAGAATACTGAAGTGGTTTGCCATTCCCTTCTCCAGTAGACCACGGAAATAGAGGAAAACAATAGAATGGGAAAGACTAGAGATCTCTTCAAGAAAATTAGAGATACCAAGGGAGCATTTCATGCAAAGACGGGCTCAATAATGGACAGAAATGGTATGGACCTAACAGAAGCAGAAGATATTAAGAAGAGGTGGCAAGAATACACAGAAGAACTGTACAAAAAAGATCTTCACAACCCAGACAATCACGATGGTGTGATCACTCACCTAGAGCCAGACATTCTGGAGTGTGAAGTCAAGTGGGCCTTAGGAAGCATCACTATGAACAAAGTTAGTGGAGGTGATGGAATTCCAGTTGAGCTGTTTCAAATCCTCAAAGATGATGCTGTGAAAGTGCTGCACTCAATATGTCAGCAAATTTGGAAAACTCAGCAGTGGCCACAGGATTGGGAAAGGTCAGTTTTCATTCCAGTCTCAAAGGCAATGCCAAAGAATGCTCAAACTACTGCACAGTTGCACTCATCTCATACACTAGTAATGCTCAAAATTCTCCAAGCCAGGCTCAGCAATACATGAACCCAAGAATTTCCAGATGTTCAAGCTGGTTTTAGAAAAGGCAGAGGAACCAGAGATCAAATTGCCAGCATCCATTGGATCATCAAAAAAGCAAGAGACTTCCAGAAAAACATCTATTTATGCTTTGTTGACTATGCCAAAGCCTTTGACTGTGTGGATCACAATAAACTGTGGAAAATTAAAGAAATGGGAATACCAGACCACCTGATCTGCCTCTTGAGAAACCTGTATGCAGGTCAGGAAGCAACAGTTAGAACTGGACATGAAACAATAGACTGGTTCCAAATAGGAAAAGGAGTACGTCAAGGCTGTATATTGTCACCTTGCTTATTTAACTTATATGTGGAGTACATCATGAGAAACTGGGCTGGAGGAAGCACAAGCTGGAATCAGGATTGCTGGGAGAAATATCAATAACCTCAGATATGCAGATAACACCACCCTTATGATAGAAAGTGAAGAAGAACTAAAGAGCCTCTTGATGAAAGTGGAAGAGGAGAGTGAAAAAGTTGGCTTAAAGCTCAACATTCAGAAAACTAAGATCATGGCATCTGGTCCCATCACTTCATGGCAAATTGATTGGGGAAACAGTGGAAACAGT
Organism: Cervus elaphus; assembly: GCF_910594005.1. NCBI lineage: Eukaryota > Metazoa > Chordata > Mammalia > Artiodactyla > Cervidae > Cervus > Cervus elaphus. Next base: position 92,383,274 of record NC_057826.1, on the reverse strand, counting down.
GTCAGACTTTATTTTTTGGGCTCCAAAATCACTGCAGATGGTGATTGCAGCTATGAAATTAAAAGACATTTACTCCTTGGAAGGAAAGTTATGACCAACCTAGACAGCATATTAAAAAGCAGAGACATTGTTTTGCCAACAAAGATCCATCTAGTCAAAGCTATGGTTTTTCCAGCAGTCATGTATGGAGGTGAGAGTTGAACCACAAAGAAAGCCGAGGGCCGAAAAATTGATGCTTTTGAACTGTGGTGTTGGAGAAGGCTCTTGAGAGTCCCTTGGACTGCAAGGAGATCCAACCAGTCCATCCTAAAGGAGATCAGTCCTGGGTGTTCATTGGAAGGACTAATGCTGAAGCTGAAACTCCAATACTTTGGCCACCTGATGCGGAGAGCTGACTCATTGGAAAAGACCCTGATGCTGGGAAAGATTGAGGGCAGGAGGAAAAAGGGACGACAGAGGATGAGATGGTTGAATGGCATCACCGACTCAATGGACATGAGTTTGGGCGAACTCTAGGAGTTGGTGATGGACAGGGAGGTCTGGTGTGCTGCAGTTCACGGGGTCACAAAGAGTTGGACATGACTGAGCAACTGAACTGAACTAATTCTGGATTAGAGTGGACCCTAAACCTGATGATTAGTGTCCTTATGAGAAGGCTGTGTGAAGACATAGGCAGAGATTTGAGTCATGTGTTGAGCCACGGAACAGCAAGGCTTGCTCTCAACCCCCAGAATTTAGGAGGGGCAGCGATCAGATTTCCTCTTTGGAGCTTTCAGAGAGAGCATGGGCCTGCTGACAGTTTGAATTAAGGTTTCAAGCCTCCAGACTGCAAGAGGATAAATTTCTGTTGTTTTAAACCACCAGATTTGTGGTAATGTGTATGGCAGCCCTGGAAAACTAATATACCATCTCATCATAGGCCTCTCCAAGACATAAGCACCAGATGGCCGACAGCTCTTTTAGAAAAGGATTCCCAGACCCATGGGGCCCCTCTTTTGAGCTCAGAAACACCCACACCAGCTGAGCAGCACCTGCTTCTCGGGGGACTGAGCTCCGCTCTGTGGGGCCCGTCCTTTAAGCTTATTAAAAAATTAAAACCTTGTTCTTTGTTCTGTCAACCTTAGAGGTGGTAGTTTTTTCTTGTCATTTCTACCTCATGATACCGTAGAGTTCTCCTCTCACCCTTTTTGTTACCTGGTTGTCAATTTCACGCTTACCAATTATTTACATTGATTTTTCAGTTCAGTCTCCTGACTGGATCCTGGCTGATTGATACCTCCCTAGTTTTAATTTCCATTGAAATTGCATCCCCCTGAGCCTCCTTTTGCTACCTAGATTACTTCTCAATATACTCTCCTAGTGGATCCTCTTCTTTGCAAGCTTATCAGCTTCCAGTGATTCAGGGTACGATCCTTCCCTCTCTTCTCTCTTGTCTACCTACACTCACGTCACTCTCTTGGTGATGATGTCATCCATGCTTACAGCTGTAAAACCAACCTGGATGCTGTTGACTCCCCCAGTGTGTATCGACTCTGTCCCTGAACTTCAACTACATGCTCAGCATCCCCATTGGATGCTTAGTCAATGTATTAAGTGGAGTTTGTCCAAAAACTGAATTCTTGACCCCACCTCCCCATCCCCAAGCAGACCCTGCTGTTCCTGCAGCCTGCTCCATCTCAGTATATGGAAAATCCATCCTTCCCCTTGCTCTGTTTCCTCTTCTACTCCACATTAGGAAGTCCTTGTGCCTGCCTCTGCTTTCAAACTACATCCAGAATCTGACCATTTCTTAATATCTCTGCTGCTGCCACCCCAGCCCCTGTCTGAACCATCTGCAAAAGCTTCCCATGTGGTCTCTGCTTCTACTTGTCTGGTAGAACCCATTCTCAGCATAGGAACCAGAGGAATCTCTTAAAAGGAAGTCAGATCATTTTCCCTCTCTACTCCAATCCCTACAATGGTCCTCATCATACTCAGAATAAAAGCCAAAGTCTTTGCAAATGTCCTCAAGGCTTTACATTACCTGACCCCTTGTTATCTTTCTGAGTTCATCTCCCAGCTTTACATTACCTGACCCCTTGTTATCTTTCTGAGTTATCTCCCACTCTTCTCTTCTAACACTCTGTTCCAAACACGGTGGCCTCCTTGCTGTTCCTCCTATACACCAAGCATGTTTGTGACTTAGAGATTTTGTTCTGTCTTCTCTGCCCTGAAATTCTTTCTCTGTGTGTCCTCTCGGATAACACTCATCTCCCTTAATTCATTCCTAAATCTCATATCAGTGAGGCCCACCCCAGTTATTACTATGATGTACCCCTCCCCGCTCACAATCCCCCTTACCTTGCTCTTTATCTTTGATATGATAGGTTATCTTCTAATAAGCCATGTGGTTTATTGTAGTATATTTATTGTGTTTCTCCCCATGAGAGCATGAACACCCCCCACAGCAAGGATCTTGCCTGTCATTGTTGCATCCCAAGTGCCTGGAACAGTGCTTGGCACATAGCAGAAAGTCAGTGAATATCTGCTGAATGGTAGAAGAATAAATGTATTTCCAGATCACCAATAGAAGCTCAAGAAGTGTGCTGCACACTGGTTTAAAGTAGACCACAAAAATGAAAATGCACAGAATTAAACACTGCCAGAAATGACCGAATAATAAATGGAAAAATAAACACCTCCAGTATTGGACTTCTTAGGAAAATCCGTAAGTGATCCAAAAATGACATCAGTAACAAATTTTGAAGTATTCTAATTTGAGAGCAACAGAATGTTACAAAAGGTGAGGATGTAAAATTTTTTGATTAATGAGACCTTGTTGCTTTTGTGAATTCTAAATGTTTAATATGCAGTAACACCTATTAATATTTCTCCAACTTACTGAACCCACTCAGAAAATGCTGTGGTAGAATAATGAACTGGTATAAGAGTCAGATTTTTACATACACATTTATATATAATTGCAAATAGTACCTTGGAATATTCAGATTATTTTAAACTGTACTTCCATTTGGTACTATGTTTGGCATTTAAAAATTGATTACATAAGATATATGAGGAGTATTTGAAGACCCATAAAGGAGCAATTTTCTCGAAAGAATTAATTTTTGCAATGTTTTGTTAAGATCAGCTGTTTTAAAGTAATGCTTAATTCTTGAAATCAGTAAACTATCTACAGATCCTTTTAAACTTTACATTATACCTAAGTATGCAGAAAACCACATTTCAAGAAAAGATCACTCACATTTAGTCTACACAACACCGCAGGCAAATGTTGAAGATGTTTGTTTTACAGGATTCTGTTTTTGGAAGTGTTTGTCTACACTGAGCACAGGGAAGCTTTTAAAAGAGTCGCTAATCCGTGACTGACAGAGGCTGGGGACTCAACAACAAGTCATGTGATGTGAAAGCACTTTAAGAATTTTTTGAAGTATTTAGAAGGCATTTTAAAAAATACTTGTTTTTTTTTTTTTCAAGTAATAACAAAGATGTATGATTAAACAATAATATGAAAATAGCAAAATAACTTCTGTAATGTAGTGGTTATAAGGGAGTGATGTCTCCTGTGAAGGGATAAAGGAGGACATGAAGAGGACTGAGGAAACATAGGAAGAGTCACATTGAGAGGCCAAGGCAGGAGTAAGGGAGCAGAGAGCTTCCGGTTCAGACATGAGGCTTAGCAGGAACGAGAGGCATGGGCTACGGTAGTGGAACTTACTCTAAAGAAATGCTTTACTATATATCTATATTTCTAAGCACAGGTGATGTTGAAATTCTATTCTTCACCATATTTGAGGGGAAAATAGCTTTCTATTCTAGAAAAATTATGTGTATATACACTTTGTTTTCAGGCTGCAGGCTTAATTTTCTTCTGCACCTTGACCTAGGGACCAAATGGAAATAAAATGTGAGTTCAGTATTCCCATCCTAAAGCAAATGGAGACAACTTGTTAGTTTGGTTGACTGTGCTGAAAAAAAGAAAGATACGATGTCTGGCATTGTGTAGAGAAAGAAGAGGTTGTTCAACTCATGTGCTATGTGTCTCTGCTGTTCTCCTCTGGTTTTCACCACTGTCCTGCTGACTTCAGCCCAGGATCCCCCAGCCAGTAACTGGAAATTAAAGATAGGAGTGCAGGCTGCCTGACTTTCTTTTCCTTTTGATGGTCTTTGTGAATTTATGTCAGCCCCTTGGAGGGGGAAACTCCAAAGAAGAATTTGTGTTCAGGAACTAATTTTCAAGTCTTAATTACTTGCTGTCTTATTACATATGACTTTAAGTTACATGAAGGTTTCAGTGAAGGGGGAGTGAAAGAAAGGAGGAAAGGAAAGTGACAGGAGTGTTTCATATATGTCCATAAATATTCTATTTTTCTTCTTTCTGTGCTGTCATCAGGAGATGTAAAGGGCTAAACCTCTGAGGTTACAAAAATTGTGCCACTTACTATGTCAAATGGACAGTATCTCTCTGAGGCTTGAAATATCTGCCAACCTCATTTTGGAAATCAGAGAGGGAATGATTATAGGAAAATACTAATAAGATATCTTATAGTTCTTAAGTATGGTCAAATACAGGTTCATTTTAATTACAATCAGTTTTCTAATAGAATGAGTCTTACGGGTTGAATTGCGCGCACACACACACACACACCCCACCCAAAAAGGTGTGTTAAAGTCCGAAGTCCCAGGATCTGTGTATGGGACCTTATTCAGAAATTGAGTCTTCAGAGATGTAATCAAGTTAGGATAAGGAAATCAGGGTGGACCCTGGTAGGACTAGTGTCCTTACGAGAAGAGGGAAGTTTGGACACAGACACGTGGAGAACGCCGCACGGCAGGGCAGAGATCAGAGTGATGCAGCTGCGAGCCAAGGACTGCTGGCCAGCAAGAGAAACTAGGAGGACGCGGGGAGCAGTTCCCTCCTACAGAGTTTAGAAGAAGCACGGCCCTGCCGACATTTGATTTTAGACCTTCAGTTAGATAGGAGTGAGATCAAAGCCCCCAGTTAAAGTAACAACCTTTTGCTTTCCCTTCTGTTATCTTGTTTTAAACTGCTGGGGCTCAATACCGCTTTTACTTCTGTGATCTTGCTTGTTCTTACATCCAAGGGAACGCGGGCTACATGAGAAGGGGACAGATCTGAGCTGTTTGAGCGGGAAGTTTACCGCATATTAAAGATACCCAGAACAAAGTTGGGGCGCTCAGCCTTTGGAGGTGACTCTGCTGGGCCCGCAGCGGTGCTGCATAAACCCCGATGTTCTGTGTCTTTGAGCGCCTCTTGTCTCTGTCCGATGCCACGGTTTCTGTAACAGTCTCCAGAACTTAATCCATTTCTGTTGTTTTATGCCACATGGCAACCCTGTGGGTGGGTGGGTGTTTGTGTGCGTCCGCGTGCTAACTCAGTCGTGTCCAACTCTTTGTGACCCCATGGACTGTAACCCACCAGTCTCCTCTATCCATGGGATTTCCCCAGGCAAGAATACTGTAGTAAGTTGCCATTTCCTTCTCCAAGGGATCTTCCTGACCCAGGAATGGATCCTAGGGCTGCTTCTCCTGCACTGGCATGGGGATTCATTACCACCTCACCACCTGGGAAGCCCTCCAGCAGCCTAATAGGAAACTAGGGAACTAATATATTTCTGAACTTTATTTTACTCTTTTTTTTTGAGTGGAGTCCCTAGAATTTTCTCTATCTAAGATGTATTAAGAAACCAACATGATGATTTGTGCCCAGAAGAGATATTTCAAGACCCGATGACTTCAGTTCTGATTTTCAATAGAAATAGAATAACAATTAGGGGTTCCATGTTGTTACCATCTATTCTTCAGAATGACCGCCCACGGTATTTTTCATCAACTCACAGATGTACTTGGTGTCTCCTTACTAAATAGCAAAGTGTTTTCTAGAGGGCTTGTCACAGAGGTGCCCTTTGTTTGAAACCCAGGGAACAGAATATCACTCGTGGGTGTGCTCTGCAACTGCAGGGCGTGGGGCGTGAGATTTCCAGCAGGGCAGCGTCGCTTGGGTGGAATTACTCTACTTCCCTGGGAAGTCAGAAGGCTGGGCACTCTCTCAAGCAAAGGCACATTCCTGCGTGAACTATCGATCTAACTTAGCAGACCTCAGGATTTGTGGAGTTAACATTTGGAATTGGACAGTCAAGAGCTGTGCAAGGGTGTGAGTTGTGCTCCGATGGGTCACAGAGCTTTGAGGCTGGTGTGCCTGAATGAGCTATGGGGCACAAACCATCCTAGCAGCCCAGCAATCCTGGCAAAGCCCTGGAGCTCAGTGGATCTCAACTTTACCTCCTTCTGTGCATTTTACGAAGAAATTGAATGGGGCAAGCCAGACTGGGGGGACACATATCAGAAAGCAGGCCAAGTGTGCCTGCTTGGTGAGGAGGTGCTAAGGTCTTGTGTTTGAGGTCCGGTGCGACTTTGTAGATGAAAGAGAACAGGATTTAAGCAAGATGCGGAGCCTTGGCTTCATGGAAACCAGCTAGTGCCAGTACAGCCCTCACCTCAACCTCAACCTTTATCTATAGAGCTGCTCTAAGTATGGGCCTCCCTGGTGACGGTAAACAGGGATCCAATGAGAAATTACTGTATAAATGTTGATGTGCTATACAGGGTACATACCAAAATGCATCTTCTGAAGGCAAGGACTGGGAGCTGGATAAGCCTGTTTTGCAGATTCCTTATCATGCACGGTGAGGAAACTTGCAAGAGACGGGTGAAAGGAGCAGATGAGCCTGATTGATTCTGTTTGTTTAGAGAGCCTTAAATCATTAGGACCCAAAGCTCTCACTTAAGTAAAAACTTCAATTTAGAAGAGATGAACCCATTTCCAGCTTGGGGGGGGGGGGGCGGGTAGGGGTAAGGGTTGGGGCAGGAAATAATCTACTTCCTGCATTTGTTTATTTCTTTTCAGAGACGTTGGGCAGATCCTCAGAGCCCAGATGGCCCAGATATTCTGTTAAAGCCCAAGTCACTTGTCCTTTTCATCACAGATCTTTCAAAATCTGGTTCACGCACCTACTGGCATTGCTTTAAAATCCACTGGAAGGTAAAGTTCACGCTCAGCCTTAGCCCTTCACGCCTTCAAACAGGCGAGTGGAAAGACCCTTCCCTCCTCCTTCTGTTCTGGCCCCTTGTGAGTGCAGTCTGCCCTGGATTCCAGCTACTTGTGTGGGTTGGAGCCCCAGCAGGGGGTGAATCCAGAGGGAAGAGGCTGCAAGCCCTCCTCCACCTCACCTCTCTTGCACCCTTCTCCCACCCTTCAGCTTCTGCACCCCAGGCACTCACAGATCTGCTAATGTTACCGTGGCCTGGGAGTTCTTTCTTTAATGGCCCTTTAAATGATACGTTCTTTCAACTGACACTCTCTCTCTCTCTCTTTTTTCTATCTAGCCCTGTTGTTAAGAATTTAGACCTCTTTTTCTTAAAAGAATCACATATGATTCCTTATGACTAGAGCAAAGGTGATGATTGAATGCTGAGGACTTGGACTTTCCCGGTGGTCCAGTGGTTAAGACTTCAAGCTTCTGATACAGGGGTGTGTGTTCCATCCCTGTTGGGGAACTTAACATCCCACATGCTGTGCAGCACAGCCAAAAATTTTTGGTTTTAATTTAAAATTTAAAAACGTTGAAGACTTAAAATCGCTACCTGTGAATTACATGAGTGAGGGTGAGAGAGGGTAAAGCGAGGCAGTCTTCTAGAAAGGAAATGTGTTTTGCCGACCTCCCTTCACCTTGAATATTTCCAGCATTGTAGCTCCATTTGAAGTGTGGCCTGTGGGACTGTTATAATTAGATTCCATCGCTGCTGATGAGGCTAGAAGACAAAGGCAAGCATCTTTCCACTGACCACATAGGCTGTGTGAACAGCAGAGCATCACACTAATTTGCCTTCCCAAGATTAGGCCAAGAGACACGGAAATTAATTTGTTTTCTTGGAATCCTGCTGAGAAGCCTTGGTGTTCATCTTGCTTCTGTGCTGTGGAAATTGCATTTGAAAGCAAGAAAAGTCCTCTCTGTTTTTCTCGAGGGAGCCTTCTCCATTCGGCAGCACCAGAAAAAAATGTTTTCTTTCCCGATGCATCTCAACCCTGAAGAGGGTTCCCCAAGACTAGTCTTGGAGTATGGTTCTTCTGTAGCATTTGGGGCAGCAGGGTCAGACAAGTTTAGGTGAAAATACTCTTTCCTCTTATTGGAGGGAGAATGCACACCATGTGTGCCAGCCAAGGAAAGGCTCTGAGAAAGTCTGTAAAAACAACAACAATGGAATTCAGTTCTGTTTCATTTAGTGTTCCGTTCATTGATTTAACAAATAATTTTGGAACGTGCCAGACATTCTTCTACATGCTGGGAATTGAGCCAGAACAAAACAGAAAAAGATCCTTTTCTCATGGAGATTAGCGTTTTGGAGGAGAGCCAGACAATAAGCAAATAAAAAATATATGGTACATTGTTAGATGTGATAGATGATAAGAAGAACAGCATAAAGGTCAGAACATGATAATGTGGGGGCACTCTGTTAGTACATGTGCAGCTCTACATGGAGGCAACATCTGTGATGAGATAGGATGGGTGGGGAGGTTGTAGTATTCCAAGCAGAGAGACTAGCAAGTGCAAAGGCCCTGAGGCAGAAGAGAGCCTGGCTTGTTGGAGCAGGCTGGGTGGAGAGAAGGAAGTACATGGAAGATGAGCCCAGAGAGGAGGCAGGCCTGGCTGTGTAGAAATGAAGGAAATAAGGAGGAAGCCCTTGGGGCTCTTGGTGTGGAAGTGCTATTCCTGCCCTACATTTGGAAAGGATTTCTCTGGCTGCTCTGTGGAGAAGAGCTCTAAAGGGCAAAGGTAGAACCAGGAATACTGGCGAGGAAGCCATTGCAGTGTCCAGGTGTGATGGGATTTTGGCTGGAATCAGGTAACAGGCAGTGGAGGGAAGTGACTAACCTCCTCTTACTCGTCCATAAAATCTCTTTTTGAGGAACACTTTTTAATATCTCTTGGAATGCATTTTGGAAAACGTGTATAAACAGATGTTGACCTTGTATTTCTGTCAGTCATGAAGGTACTCATATCCCTTCCTCCCTGTGCTAACCTGTGGTGGATAACAGTGTCGAAGAGGTGAGACCTCAAAAGGCTAGTGGGAGAAACAAAACATTTTAGTTTGCACAAGTATGGTCAGGGTTGAATTTGACTGTTGGCCTTAGAGGCATGACAGAGAAGGTACTGGAAATCCATTTTTGCTTTTACTTTTGTTTATTTGTTATTTTGGTTTGCACACCTGCACCTGTATTCTGCACACAGGTGCAGGTGTACAAAAGGCCCTCACTACATCTTTCTGTGTGTTTTTTTTTTTTTTTTAATTTCAGCATATATAATGAGTTCATAGTATGGCCTTTGATCGGATAAGTCCTTGGTCTGTGAATGCTGTGACTGTCCATCTTTGCATGGTTAACTCAGTTTAGACCCTGAGTTCTATCTAAACATCTATCCCATAATATCATAATACCATGTGGTAGCACATAGCTTTTATCACATTGTAAGCCAATTATATGCTTGATTTTTGGCCGTATTCCTTGATGGTGAGGGGCTGTGCCTTTCGTTTCTGAATGCAGAGTCGAGGGAAAGTCTGGACCCTTCTATTGAGCACATGAGAAATAGCTATTGGTTGCAGTGAACAAGTGAGTGTCCAGGATTGCTTTGGGCACCAAGATTAAGAGACGAACCAAACCACAGATTCTTTGTTTAAAGACCTAGTGGTCTGATGGGTGGATGGATGAATTCTGACTTTTCCTGTGACTATTGCTTTGGGCCCATGTCTATTCTCATACACTGGTTGAAAATTCAGTTAGCCCACTTGGGAGGATTAGATCAAGAACTCCTCCTTTCCCCCAGTATCTAACTTATCCACCCAAATTCCACAATTTACATATTTTCTTGAACCAAGGAATTCAAAGAGGACCTCCTTAGCCACTTATTTATAATGTTGTGTGCGAATTAATTGAGCAACTCTTTTCCCCAGTGACCACATTAAGAGGATGTTTTTTGGAAAACAGAAAAGGGTGCCCATTCTGCGGGGGCTGCCTTGAGCATGCAGCAGTCCCTTGTACCAAGAGGCAAACGTGGAATCCTGAGTCGGTCAACAGACCAGTCCTCTTGCTTCGTGAATCATGCTGTGGGGACTTGTCTACCAAGACACCTGGTTGATAAGGTTTTGTTTTTTGTAAAAAAAAATTTTGTAAAGACACCTGGTTGCAAAAGTGTCCCTGCCTTGTGTCACAGAGCACGGGTGGAAGCGGTGAGGAGGTCCGGGGTCTCTCTTCTGGAGACCGAAAGCCCCGGGAATAGTGAGTTCAGCGTCCCTGGGGTGATGCCCTGGGGCTTTCAGCCTGTGCTCCGAGGGAGGTGCTGAAGTAAACAAAGGCTGCCACTGTTGTAACCAAGTCCAAGGAACCTTGCAAAATGAAGTCTTTATGAAGCAAAGCATGGGCGCGGCAGAAAGAGCAAACAGGTCATCTCCAGGCGTTAAGGCGCCCACGGTGCAAGCCTGGGTGGGCTGGGTCTGTCCCCAGCCTGCTGACATCCAAGGGAGCTAGCTGAGGGCCAAGAGAGCGCGTTTTGCTGTTATCAGTGTCCTGTGAATGAGGCCGGCTTGCTTTTGAATTGTATTAAGACTGCAAATATGCGCATCACATTGCCTGACTCGCTCAGAAAGGGCAAGAAGAGACAGGAAGACAGCCATTCTTTTTGGAGCTTGCCTTGCAGCAAAACCTTGGCGTGTGTCTTAGCAACAGACACAAACACCCAGGGCGAGTCTTTTCTGAAAGAGTTGCTGGCCCTGATGACTCCCCAGCCCATGCTCCTGGCTGGAGAAGAGCGCAGCCAACCTTCATTGAATGGTCATTTTTCCTTTCAAAACAGGAAATTGCCAGCGTTCTTCCTGCTGGACAGTGACTTATATTATAGATGACATTGTTTTATTCTTCTTTAATTCCAAGTAAATCAGCAGTGACCGAGAAGGTACCGTGTGCCAAGTGTTGCCTTTTGATGTTATTTTGTTTAATACCCCCCAAGAGCATTTTTATTCCCCATCTTACAGGTAATGCAACTGAGGAGTCAAGAACACAGATAACATGCTTAGTGTCACAAAAGGTGGTAAGTGGCAAAAGCGGTGTTAGAATCCAGTGTGCAAGTGTGAAAGTGAAAGTCGCTCAGTCATGTCTGACTCTTTGCGACCCCATGGACTATACAGTCCATGGAATTCTCCAGGCCAGAATACTGGAGTGGGTAGCCTTTCTCTTGTCCAGGGGGTCTTCCCAACCCAGGGATCGAACCCAGGTCTCCCACATTGTGGGCGGATTCTTTACCAGTTGAGCCACAGGGAAGCTCAAGAATACTGGAATGGGTAGCCTTTCCCTTCTCCAGGGGATCTTCCCAACACAGGAATCAAACTCAGGTCTCCTGCATTGCAGGCAGATTCTTTACAACTGAGCTATTAGGGAACCCAGGTGTGTGTTTAACTCACAAAAAAGGTGACTGTTTATATCTAATCAGTTAGGTCATTCTAATTTGCCTAGGACACCCATTTGCTCAAGAGATGTTGTGGAGTTTCTGTATGATTTTAGGAATGACCCAGTGTTGTTCCACTGAGATGATGTATGTGATTCTCTTATGTGATTCATCTTTTTGTCTAAGTAATTGCCTGACACTAGTATTTGACTGGCTCTATAGCCAATTTTTAAACATGCAATTTTAGACTTATTTATAAATTGCTTGGGTCTATTTTTTTTTTCTTCTTCCAATTCCAGTGATGGGCAAGCAGAGGAAACTGAAACTAGTCTCGCTTTGTGATGAGTCTGATGAGGGACTGAACGTGGAGGAGAAGGGTAAATGGTCACAGGTCGTTGTTAGGCCCAGGTGGTGCTGGTGCTTAAGAGCCTGCCTGCTAGTGCAGGAGACACGAGAGACACAGGTTTGATCCCTGGGTTGGGAAGATTCGCTGGAGAAGGTCATGGCAACCCACTCCAGTATTCTTGCCTAGAGAACCCCATGGACAGAGGAGCCTGGTGGGCTACAGTCCAAGGGTTGCAAAGAGTCGGACATGACTGAAGCGACTTAAAACGCACATGGAACATCTACAGCTTGAATTTTTCTCTTTGATGACTCTGTACTGAGGAACTTATCTTCCAGCTGTCCTCCTCCTTCCTCAAACCTGTCTTCAAAGACATCTAATAAATGCTGCTTTTATTTTGAAGTTGTCATATTCATGATCAAATGACTGTAGTCAGAATAAAGATCACAGCAGATGTGAAAGAGTGGGGCTGATGAGATACAGTAAAAAAAAAAAAAAAAGTATTTCCAGTGTTTAATTAAACCAACAGGGTTTTATTAAGCTATATTCATCTAGATCTCCTACTTTGAACCCATCCCGTTTAAAGTAATACTTAAGGTCCCTGCTGTGGTCTCAAAGCCTTGGTGATTTGTCCCCGACCTCTCCCCCGTCATCCCTCCCAGAGTCCGCTCCTTGCCAGTTCCCACCTGCTGCCGCTGCTCTTGCTGCTGTGTCTGGGAGGCTCTGCGCCCCTGGTGAGCAGCAGAGGCCTGTGATCCACACAGTCAGAGGCTTTAGTGTAGTCAGTGAAGCAAAGTAGATGTTTTTCTGGAATTCCCTTGCTTTTTCTATGATCCAGTGGATGTTGGCAATTTCATCTCTGGTTTCCCTGCCTTTTCTAAATCCAGCTTGTACATCTGAAAGTTCTTGGTTCACACACTATTGAAGCCTAGCTTGAAGGATTTTGAGCATTACCTTGCAAGCATGTGAGATGAGCACAATTGTGTGGTAACCTGAACATTCTTTGGCATTGCTTTTCTTTGGGATTGAAGTGGAAACTGACCTTTTCCAGTCCTATGGCCACTGCTGAGTTTTCCAAATTTGTTAACATATTGAGTGCAGCATTTAACAGCATCATCTTTTAGGATTTGAAATAGCTCAGCTGAAATTCCATCACCTCCACTAGCTTTGCTTGTAGTAATGCTTCCTAAGGCCCACCTGACTTCACACTCCAGGATGTTTGACTCTAGGTAAATGACCACACCATTGTGGCTTTCTTGGTCATGAAGATCTTTTTTGTACAGTTCTTCTTTGTATCTTTCTGGGGGCCACCATTGAATTCACTCTAAACTTTAATACAAAAATGGGCAAAGGATAAAGATTTCACAAAGAAAGAGATGTTTAATTTCACTAGTAATCAAATGCAACTTAAAATGATAAAACACAGTTTTCTCTAATTTGGCAAAAATAATAGAAATAGGAGCTTTCCTACATGTGTTTAGAATTTATTACATGGCCACAACCTCTCTGAAGGACAATGTGATAAATATAAATGTCATCAAAACTAGGCCCTCTCTTTAACCTAAGGAATTCCCAGTAAGATCTACCACAGTGATGCACATTACCACATTATTCCATACCTCTGCAAATATGGAAATTTAGAGCTGAGCTACTGATGGAAAAATTAGTTCATATCGTTGTGAGCCTGATGGGGCTCTAGTAGAGGCAGGCTCAAAGCTCAAAGTGAAAGTGTTAGTTGCTCAGTTGTGTTGACTCTTTGTGACCGCATGGGTTGTAGCCCACTAGACTCCTCTGTCCATGGAATTCTCCAGGCAAGAATATTGGAGTGGGTGGCCATTCCCTTTTCCAGGGGGTCTTCCCAACCCAGGGATCGAACCCTGGTCTCCCATGTTGCAGGCACATTCTTTACCAACTGAGCCATAGCCTATAGGAAAAAACCAGACAAGCAAACTCTAAAGGGAAGCCTCCACAACCCCACGTCCAAGCAGGAGAGGATTCCTGTAGAACCAGAGCTCTGAGTTGTTGATCTGGCCTCAGGACCCTTTGTTCACTCTTAAAAATTATTAAAGACTAATGAACTTTCATTTTTGTAGGTTGTATCTATTGATATTTACCATATTAAGAAACTAATAAAACTGTGAAACTTTTAAAACACAAGAAACTACAAGTACACAAGCTGTTAACCTTCAGAGAAATGATGTCATTACACAGCTTGTTGCCTCTGGAAAATAACACTATATACTCATGAAAAGCTGAGAGTTAAAAAGTTCAGTAACATCTTTCTATTGTTAAGAAAATTATTTTGACCTCACAGTTTCCTTGAATGTTCTTGGGGGTTTCCTGCTCACAGGAATTCACAGCCAAGAATTACTAAATATGTAATGAAGTCCTATTACTATTTAAGATATTCTAACCCAGTGAATGGGAAAATTCATAGCTGAAGAGTTAGATTTAATAGAGTAGTCTGAGAAGGGCTTCAAATGTATGTGTATCATAAGATTTAAGTTAATCACAGGCTCAGGCGTCTTCGTGGCTTCAAGATTGAAAGTAGGAATCTCTGGGTTGTAAAAATACGTACTGTTTTATTCTTTGTCATTTTTCTGAATTTTCCAATTATTTCTTGTGTGTTTTAGTTTTGCAATCAGAAAGAATATTATTGTATTAAATTAAATTCAGATACTTCCTTAAGAGAGTATTACTCACTTTGACTCAAGAATATTCTTTCTAACAAGAGGTCTAGGACCTTCAGAAAAGTTCATGTACATAAGCAGGTTTGTTATTTGGTTAAAGTCTTTAGATTTCACTACTGTGAATTTGAAGAGATTTAGACAACTGTTGGGGTGAATTTATCCTGGCTTAGGAGAGCTGTTCCTCACAGAGCAAATTTATTGTGTCAAAATTGCGTAAAAGGAATATTAAACATACTTAAAATTTTCTGGCTCTTTGGATGACTTATTCAAAAATATGCAGGTATGCTAAATACTCTATTTTTGTAGATAGTCTATTTAAAAATCATAAGGATTACTTTTTGAAAACTTAGTTTCAGTTTTTTATAAACTTGAAAGAAACACTGTTTCATTTTAAAAATGTTATTTTAGTGTAGACTTTCTGGTTTTATCCTGCTTCCCTCAATTAACTCCAATTACTGAGTTTTATGATATTTCATAATAGAGACATTAGAATTTTAAAGGATCTTGGTATTTATCTTAACACAGTATTTCTCATAGTGTATAATGAAGGCCGCTTTTTTGGTGTCATTTTGAGGGTAGGGGCATTCTGTTATTAGGAAGATTTGGGAAATAGTTGGATAACACATTTACACAAAGTTCTTTATAACAAGCTTTGCACTGTGGCGCTCCTGGAAAAGAATATATGAAGTCAGAAATAGCAATTTCCCAATTGATTTGGCTGTAGAACTTTTCCTTCTCATAGCACCTAGGAGAACCACGTGATCCACTTGCACTCTGGGGCGATGCTAACACAGACAACTCTCATGAAGTGGGAAATTAGAGATCTGGCCCTCTTATGGTGCTTGTGTCCTCATTTATTAATGCTGCTTTATAGTGTTTTAGTTTACCAGGTTCCTCTTTTCAAGGAGCCGACACTCCAGTAGGGAAGACCATGGCATTCATTGTTGTTGTTGTTCAGTCGCTTAGTCGTGTCCGATTCTTTGTGACCCCATGCATGCCAGGCTTCCCTGCCCTTCACCAACTCCCGGAGCTTACTCAAACTCATGTCCATTGAGTCGGTGATGCCGTCCAACCATCTCATCCTCTGTTGTCCCTGTCTCCTTCTGCCTTCAATCTTTCCCAGCATCGGGGCCTTTTCTAATGAGTCAGCTCTTCTCATCAGGGAGCAAAGTGTCGGAGCTTCAGCTTCAGCATCCATGGGTAACCATGAAGGAAGACAAGATAGCGTGTCAGGAGGAAACTGGCCATGCTGAACTGGGAATCTGTGATAGTTTAAGCAAAAAATAAAAGGAAAACCTTCGTGAGAGAGGTGGCCTTTGACCTGCCCCTTGAGGAGTGGGAATATACACATAAGTGCAGATGTTTGGAGAGGAAGAGGCATCCTTAAGTAACTAGAGTCTGCTGTCAAAAATTTGGACAGGCTGGGATGATGGGTCAGTATCTATTCCTTAGCTCAAAATGTGTTCTTCTCTTTCCCAAAATCTTCTTTTCAGAATGCTGTCTCACTGCAGATAGGGGATTGTGCGTTTTAATGCTGGTTACCTTCAAAGATCATTACTATTTCACAAGGCTAGGCTATATAAAGTAGCAATGTGGATGTTTTTACACAATACGTAGAGCTTGTACATGGCTATGTCCATCTCCTGATCTTTCTGCTGTCTCCAGAGCCTGGCTCCAAGCCACCAAAATCTGGAACTCAGGATGCTGATCTTTTTTTGTAGACTTAATATAAAGGACAGAGGGTTGAAACCCATGCTGAATAAGCCTTTCAACAAACATTTCTTGCCAGAATAAACATAAAGTACATGGTGTACAGTCAACTCTCTTGGACTATATTCTTTTAAAATGCATAAAAATAGAGCATTTTATTGAATGTAAATTATACCTCAATAAAAATGATTTTAAGCTTTTTTGAGAATCACCATTTTCAGACATATGAAACAGAAAGATGTATCTAGTTGTTTACAATCAACTCTGCTTATAGTGTGGGTGGTTATGAATATAAAATATTTCCTTTCTTTCTGACATTAATCATTAATTAAAATATGTGTTAGTTTGGAGTAATGCATTATTGTTGTTATTGTTCAGTTGTTCAGTCGTGTCCAACTCTGCAACCCCATGGACGGCACGCAGCATGCCGGTCTCCTCTGTCCTTCGCTGTCTCTTAAAGTTTGCTCACATTCATGTACATTGAGTCAGTGATGCTGTCTAACCATCTCATCCTCTGCCACCCCTTTCTCCTTTTGCCATCAATCTTTGGTGACCGAAGTATTGGAGCATCAGCTTCAGCATCAGTCCTTCCAATGAATATTCAGAGTTGATTTCATTTAGTCACATTGTGAAAGTGAAGTGAAAAGTTGCTCAGTCGTGCGACTCCATGGACTGTAGCCCACCAGGCCCCTCCATCCATAGAATTTTCTAGGCAAGAGAACTGGAGTGGGTTGCCATTTCCTTCTCCAGGGGATCTTCCCAACCCGCGAATCGAACCGGATCTCCTGCATTGCGGGCAGACGCTTTACCATCTGAGCCACCAGGGAATTACTGTATTAGAAGCAGCAATTGTAGAAGCTTCCCATTACTAACAGGCAGGCTGTTCACGGTAGCATGTTACAGGGGCTTGGACTCTGCTTTCACACTCACCACTCTTTTCCTTTAATGGTGTTTTTGGTGCTGTTGTGCCCAGGAAGCAGCTGATGTGCTGTGTCTGATATAATCATCTGTTTATGGATGGTAGACCAGTTGGCTTTACTTATTGTGTGAGATGCTTTAATAGTAGGAAACATTTCTCCATTGCCAGCATCATTTGTCATTGTTCTCCCTTCTCTCTTTTCCCTGCCTCCTCCTTCAGTGTCAGAGCGCTCCATCCTCAGCCTCTTTTCCCACTCCCTTTGCATCTTGCTCTCTTGTGGATCCTTCCATCTCTCCCTCCCCCACCTCTCAGCTCTCCAAAAAAAAAAAAAAACCCAAAGATAAGGGAGAACAAACAGGAACATCCTTCACGAATACATTTGGCAAAAAAAGAAAAAAGCCTTATAATCATATTTTTATGTTCATTTCATTTTTTCATCTTCCAAGACACAGGCCTGAGCAGAGCCGTGCTTCTGTTTTGCCTACTAGCCATTTGTAGGTATCTGGTAGCAATGATGCCCAATTCATTGATAAATAAGCATCTTTTTGTCTTTTTTGCTAAGTTTGTTTGTCATGTCTGGATGAGTAGTTTAAATGTATGTTTGTAATAGCCACTTACCAAGTGTTTCACGCTGGATGCAAAAGAACCAAGTAAAAATGACCGTTCTATAAATCAGTGTTCAGAGAGCTGCTGCAGCGCGGGGCTTGGCAAATGAATGATGCAGGAGAATGACTTCCATTTTCATATCATTTCTGTAGAAGGTGGGCCTGATATTGGCCACCAGAGGGGACAGCTCAGCAGACAAGTGAAAGAAGTCAGCCTGGGTGTAATGAGCCAAGACAGAGGGGCTGTCTGTGAGAAAAGAAACCCAGTGATGGCTCAGGGGAGGCTGCTGACTCTGGTGTCCAAGGAAGCAGATAACTGCAGTTGGACAAGGCGGGAGGGAGTGTGTGCACCGCGTGTGTGAGACCGTGTCTAGAGATGAAGACGATGGGGACAAAGCCTGTGGTTCTTACAGGGCATGTTGGGAAGGGATACCACATTTGGCTTACCTGTCCCTGCTGGCCTGGGGGTGGATCCTGAAATGGCACATCCCTACTGGACAATCCACGTGTTCTAGTTCAATGACTATCAAAGTGTGTGTGAAGTCATTTGACAAACCCTGCCAATTTCCTACAGATATGACTGCCATACTCGGGGGAAATGCTCATTGTCTCTTTTGGGTGCCATGTGAGTCTCTGTTACATTTATTGAAAGGAGATACAAAAAAGGTAGAGGGGAAGCATGTTTTACAAATATTTGTAGGCATAACTCAGAGATATTATGGGTTTGGTTCCAGACCACCACAGTAAAGTGAATATTGCAATAAAGCAAGTCACTCACATTTTTTGGTTTCCCAGTGCATGTAAATTTATGTTTATATTATACTGTAATTGATTAGCTGTGGTATAGCATTATATCTAAAAAAATAATGTAAATACCTTAATTAAAAATACTTTGTTGCTGAAAATGCTATCACTTGAGCTTTTAGCAAGTCATGGTAGTAACATCAAAGATCACTGGTCACAGCTCACATAACAAATATAATAATAATTTATAAGTTTGAAGTATTACAAAAATTTCCAGAATGTAACAGAGAAACAAAATGAGCAAATGTTGTTGCAAAAATGGTGCCAATAGATTTGCTTGACTGAGGGTTATCACAGACCTTCAATTTGTTGAAAATGCAGTATCTGCAAAGTGCAGTAAAGCAAAGAACAGTAAAATGAGATGTGCCTGTATGTGATTTGATAGCATTATATGTAGGGATACTTGCTTGCACTTTTTGTTTTCATTTTTCTCATTGTGAGGAAATGAGGTCAGACTGGATTCTTTTATTATTCTGGGTTTGCCTTTGCAGAATATGTATATATCTGCAAGCAATATTACTTTTCTCAGAGTCTTTCTAGCACTTTCAGAATATGTTGGGTGTACTTATAAAGGTGCAAGATATTTCATTGTATTTTCAGGGGAATTCTTGTGCATTATATGCAGAGTTACCCAGGAGACAGAGTTCCTTAAAAACAAAACAGTAATAGTAATAGCAAAACCCTAAATACTCCAAGTTCTGATGGCACTTGAGTAGAGAACCAGCAAACAGTGTGCTCAAAAGAAAGGAAAGGCTAATTCTGTATGTTAATCTGTGGGTTCAGTGAAAAGAGACCAAGAAATAGATGGTGGAAAAGGCATCAAAACAAATAATAAATATCTTCTGCGGGTTTTCTTCTTTTGCAGTTCCATTCTGAACTCAAAGTGGATGATGCTGTTGGGACTGACCACTGACCAGAGTCTGTGAAACATTCCCACCTTCTCACTGGCCATCAGTTGAGATAAGATGGAAGACTCATATAAGGATAGGACTTCACTGGTGAAGGGTGCCAAGGACATTGCCAGAGAGGTGAAGAAACAGACTGTAAAAAAGGTGAATCAAGCAGTGGACCGGGCCCAGGATGAATACACCCAGAGGTCCTACAGTCGATTCCAAGACGAGGAAGAGGACGATGAGGTTTATCCGCCAGTGGAAACCTATAATGGAGAGGCCAATGATGATGAAGGCTCCAGTGAAGCTACTGAGGGTCACGATGAAGATGATGAAATCTACGAAGGGGAGTATCAGGGCATCCCCAACATGAACCAAGGGAAGGACAGCATCGTGTCAGTAGGGCAGCCCAAGGGTGATGAGTATAAGGACCGCCAGGAGCTGGAGTCTGAGAGGAAGGCTGACGAGGAGGAGCTTGCCCAGCAGTATGAGCTGATAATCCAGGAGTGCGGGCATGGCCGCTTTCAGTGGGCCCTGTTCTTTGTCCTGGGCATGGCCCTGATGGCGGACGGCGTGGAGGTGTTTGTCGTCGGCTTCGTGCTGCCAAGCGCTGAGACAGACCTGTGCATACCAAATTCGGGATCCGGGTGGCTAGGTGAGTGCATCCTGGCAGAGAGACACACTCTGAAACTGCTCTGTTTGTTGAGGGCAGTTAACAAATAGAATGCATACTTTCCATATGGAGGCCTGCATTTGTTCCCAACACTTGAACAATTTAAAACATGGAAAGGAATCAAAAGAATGGTGCAGTGATACCCATATATTTCTACCTATTTCTAACTTAGATTCTATAGTTAACATTTACTGTATTTTCTTTATCACCTAGCTGCCTATCTATCCATCCATCTATCCCACTTTTATTTTTATGCATTTCAAGGTAAGTTAGAGCAATATATTTTTAACTTACACTGTTATAAATGTTGCATTAGGTTCTCCTTAATTAACTTCAAAAGACATGCCCTTGGAAGTTAATAAAGCTATTATGTGAAACTTACCTGACATTTTTCTAAATATAGAGGTTAATTCTTCAAAACTCTGATAAATGTGATTTCAAATTCCAAATTTTATGTGTAATACTGTGGTTTAAACACTTTTGGGACCCTGCAAATTTTCTTT
This sequence comes from Cervus elaphus, assembly GCF_910594005.1. Lineage (NCBI taxonomy): Eukaryota > Metazoa > Chordata > Mammalia > Artiodactyla > Cervidae > Cervus > Cervus elaphus. The sequence continues at coordinate 92,362,621 of NC_057826.1, read as the reverse complement.
TTTTTCTATAATCTATGTCTATGTTTGTCTGTTGGTTTTTTTCAATTACCCTTATTTATAGAATTTTCTTTAGATGACTTTTTCTTTTGCTAAATTTGTACTTTTGTGCCTACAATGAAAAGGCTTCCTTTCCTCATAGGACTTAAAATCAATTTCAAATCATATTAATGTTTAAATTACATGTATTAAAACCATATGACCTTGCTATAAAGTATCTAGAGAGCAAATTTGACTTTTGTTTTAAAGTTACTATGGCATTCAAGGTTTATTCATATTGTTACAAAGCTGTATTTAACCTTCCCTGTGGGAGGAAAAGTAAGAAGGCCAAGAAGCATGCCCACAGCAGACTATCCCCAAAACTTAAGGGCCACATCAGACGTGTGGTACATTAAATCATGAGACCTTTCAAACCCCTTCTGCTCAGAGAACACATTTATGTGCATATTAAACGTTTATGTGTTTCAGAGTCTGTGAAAGAGTAAGAATACTTGGTGTCTCTGTTTCCAATAGACTTTTTAAAACTAAAGTTTGAAAAACGAAATTATACAGGTCTTTTTGTGGTTTAGTAGTAACTCCTAATTTATAGCATAGAATATAGTATATAATATATAATATATATAATAATTAAATTAATATATATTATTATATATAATATAATATAAACTCCTAACTTATCCCTTCTTTCTCCTGTCTCTTTTGGCAACCATATGTTTGTCTTCTGTGTCTGTGAGTCCGTTTCTGGTTTGTAAATAAGTTCATTTGCATCACTTTTTTAGATTCCACATGTAGTGATATAACGTGATACTTGTATTTCTGTGTCTGACGTACTCATTTGTTCCTTTAATGGCTCAACTGGCAGAGGTAGACCCATAGGTGCAGCCTGGGAGGGGGTGAAGGGGAGAGCACAGGGGTGTAGATTGCATGGGCTTTGTTGGTGGACTCATCTGTGTGTTCACCCATCAAAACGCAGAATAGGGGTCGGAGGAAGGTCCAAAGTCATCAAATCCATCATTTCAGCGTATCTGTTTCATAGATAGCACTCTAATTTTATTTTATTTTTTTTTCTTTGGTGAGTAAATCTACCTACCGGGCATTAAAATATTTATCAAGATTTTGCTAACGGAATACATCAGCAGAATATTTTAAGAAAACAGATCCTTAGAAACACATCTATTTTAATACACAAATATTTAATGCTTTCAGGCTTGAATATAGACTTTTCATGTTATGACCCTCGCTTTTATATTGGAAGCAGAAAAATCGAAGCTGAGTTTCTCTTTTATCTTTTTGGTGCTGAAGGGAGGCTCAGTAGCCCACATGGTGCTCTTATCGGTCTGCCCCATAAACCCATAAACTGTGACGATGTCACACACCCCCAGGTGGCGTTCACAAGTGTAGATAATGCTGGGGAGCTATTGGAACACAGATGTTTTCATCTCCCCATAAACGGTGCCTGCTTTTGTGAATTAAAAATGTGTCCCCAGGAGTGTATGCTTTCACTCCATGCTGTGAGTCCCCCCACAGAAACCTTATAATGGTTTCACAACTGCACCTTCCAGACTTCACCTTTCAGTTATTTTGCTGTTGTAATTTTACTGACAATTGCATTCTAACGCAGTCTTTCTTTAGACAAGCATGTAAATTGTTTTGCCATTTTCATTTCAGCAAATAATAGCTTTGTAATATAATTACCACACTAAGTCATAGCAATGGGATCAAAATGCAAGACAGGAAGATGCAAGACCCATGTTTGGTGGCCTTTGGGAGGAGAAAGATTTGCAAAATTGTTTCTCATTTGCCACTAAGCATTGTGTCATTTCACTCAAGGAAAACTGGGAGTGAAGAATATTAACCAATTTATGTTTGAATTATTCAGGGGAGAACTCCTATCTTTGTGTTTGCCAGAGGGTTGACTTCAGATAGTTAAGGGCATCCCTTGTGTGCATGTGTGTACAGTGTGTGTGCATACATAGTGTTGTTAGCCGAGAAGATGTTAATCTAATGAGCTGCTGTTTGGGGGAATAAGTACCGTCATTTTAAGAAAATTCATTTTCTATTGCCAAAGTCTATTTATTGAGTATTTATTATGTGCAAAGCATGATGTTGCCACATGGGAACATAGGACAAATAGCAAAAACAGAACAAGGTTTGTGTATCCGAAGAAGTCAGTCTAGCATAGAGATGACAAATGTCTGTGCACCACCAAGTCAAAGAAACAAGTATCCATAGCCAGAAGTTGTCGTTCAGTCACTCGGTCGTGTCCAACTCTCTGGGACCCCATGGACTGTAGCACGTCAGGCTTCCCTTTTGTTTTTCAGTTGCTCGGTCGTGTCCGACTCTTTGCGACCCCATGGACTGCAGCACGTCAGGCTTCCCTGTACGTCGCCATCTCCCAGAGCTGACTCAAACTCATGTCCATCGAGTTGATGATGCCGTCCAACCATCTCATCCTCTGTCGTCCCCTTCTCCTCCCGCCTTCAGTCTTTCCCAGGATCAGGGTCTTTTCTAATGAGTTGCATTTCGCATCAGGTGGCCAAAGTATTGGAACTTCAGCATCAGTCCTTCCGATGAATATTCAGGACTGATTTCCTCTAGGATTGACTGGTTGGATCTCCTTGCAGTCCAAGAAGAGAAGTGTATAACCAGAAGAGGAGTGTAAATAGCCAGAAGAGAGATGTAAATAAAGAGACTTCAGGCAGGGTGACCCTGTGAGGGGAATGGAACTGACTCAGGCAGTGGAAGGAAGACATGGACTGGAGAGCTGGTCCAGAGGTAGAGTCGGCAAGGGTTGGGTCACTGGTCATTTGGAATAAAAGGCACAGGACAGTTAGTGAAAGGAAGGCAATTCATCAGGTTAGGTCGGGCCGATGATAGGTTTTAGCATTAAGGAGAAAGAAGGTTTGTTTTTCTATTTTATTTTTTTAAAGATTTATTTATTAATTTTTGGTTGTGCCGGGTGCTCATTGCTCTGGGCTTTCTCTAGCTGCAGTGAACAGGGGGCTCCTCTCTAGTTGCAGTGCGCGTGCTTCCCATTGGGGTGGCTTCTGTCACCAAGCTCAGGCTTCAGGAGGTGCAGCCCTTGGCCCGAGAGCACCATCGCTCCACAGCCTGTGGGCTCCTCCCAGATTGGGGATTGAACCTGCGTCCCCTGCCCTGGCAGGCACGTTCTCAGCCACGGGACCACCAGGGAAGCCCAGTTTAGTTTTAGACCGATCACTTTGAGATTTGGGGGAGGCATCCAAGGAGGAGCACCTGATGGGTTCCTACCACCATTTGGCCTGAAGCGCTGAGCATTTTGAGAACCACCTCATTTAAGGTGAAGCTGCCCGAGGCCTTAACCAGGGAGAGGGGGTTTCCTGCCAAAGACTGTTTGTGGTACTGGCGGTGAGGAAGACGTCACGGAGGGGACTGAGAAGGAGCATCCGAGAGAGGGGGCAGGTCTGGAAGTTGCTCGAAGGAGGAAGGGATGTGCTTCCTTCGTAGGTACGGAAGAGTCTTGTAAAGGTTGAAACGGGCCCCTCGGGTCTGGGCCTTGAAGATCTTGGCCCAGAAGAACCAGATACTAATGGTTCTTCAGCTCTATGTCAGGCTAGGACGTTCGTTTGAAGGGACGAGCCCGCGTATGCAGTGAAGCGACAGCACGCCCTCCAGCTTCCCAGCCCCTGGCCCAGGGCCCCAGGCACCCAGCACTCCCCTCACAGGGCTGCGTCTCACGGTGGATGCGCAGGGAGCCCCTCCGACCGCATCTTACCTCCTGCCCAAGAGCTGCTGAGGACCAGTTTGGGTTCTAAGAAAGCCTCCAGGCAGTGAGGGACGTGGCCGGTTTCAGACCCACAGCATGACCAGGCTCAGCCGCCTTCCCGCTCTCGCCCGTCACAGCCCAGCAAGCGCCTCGCCAGCTCCCCTTCATCTGGACTCTTCTGTCTCCTCTGAAGACCCATCTGGTGAAGTGGGGAGCCTCACCATTGTTGGGCCCCCTGCTTTCTGGCTGGGGGTGGTAGAGTGGAGTAAGTTTTAGGTTCTAAAACATTATCGTGGCCAAGTGTTGACGAGTACAAAACAGATAGAAGACAATATATTCTAAACCAAGACATCCTTGAGAACTCAGCCTGCACTAAGTGATAATTGAACATCCTCTATAGGTTTCTTCTATCTTTTATCAACTGTAACACCTAATTTCCACATGCCTTGATGATTTTCAGAGCACGAGTTTTGATAGTGTAGCCGGGCCAAAGCCAGATTGTTGTTGTTTAGTTGTTAAGTTGTCTTTGCAACTCCATGGACTGTGGCCCACCAGGCTCCTCTGTATGTGGGTTTCTCCAAGCAAAAATACTGGAGTGGGCTCCGTTTCCTTCTCTAGGGGATCTTCCCGACCCAAGGATTAAACCTTTATCTCCTGCATTGGCAGGCGAATTCTTTACCACTGAATCACCTAGGAAGCCCTGGGAAGCCTTAAGCATCTCTTTAACCTCTATATCTATAGTTTTTATTTGGATGGTGTAGAATTCCTTGGAACACACAGGATTCTCTTTCTCTCATTTTTTTAACCACTTATAGAAAGAATAGTTTCCTTAAAGCCTGAGCTGGATGAATATGACCTGAACACATACCTAATTTCTTTCTCCATCCCTCCATTTGTTCCTTTTTCCTTTTGCTATTAACAAAAGAAGAAGAATTCTGCTGAGATTTCTAAAGCCGCTTTATGTCTGGATGCTTGTATTTTGGGGGAAAGAACAAAACAGCTTCAGGTTTCTGAGGGTCCCTTTTTCAGTCCCACTGACTGTTGTTTGCCACTGGCCTGCAGGCAGAGAGTAGTGACTTCCTGTGTGCTGGGCATCGTTTCAGGGCCTGTGTCATCCTTGCCCGGTGCTGCCAGGGGGACCAGGATATCCAGGCTGATAACAAAGAGTGATGCAGAGTTTTTCTCTTTGAACTTTATTCCAAGAGCTTGATCATTTGGCATCTGGTGTGCTCTAAATTTAAGACCCTTAGCTTTGTACCCTAAAAGTGTGCACTGCGGCTTTCAGGATCAGCAGCTCTGCGGCCTGCCCAATGCCACTGTCCTCTGTCTTAGAGGGAGGTTTGAGCTCTGCTGTGGGTGTGCCTTCTGGCTCTGTTTAGCCTCTCGCTGTCATAGTGATTCTAATTGGAATTAAATACTTATTGATTCCTAGAGAATATCCTGTCCACCAACACTAGCAAAATCTTATTTGGATTCATTATTGCCAAATTGGAGAAGAAGACTCAATATTTCATTGCCATTATGTTCCTGGGTCTTATTCATTCTGGTCTTTCACATCCTTCTGGGAAAAGAGAGGTTTCTGGCATCCAAATGGAGTTGGACCAAGTAGCCTGAAAAGATTCCTCCATCCAAAGAGTCCACAGGACAGGAGAAAAGAGAAACTCTGTGTTACATTCGTGAAATTCACCAGTAAGTACATTCTGGACTATGAAAGTGTGATAGTAAATGCCCAGAAGGTCCCTGGGTGATTGCTCACAATATAGCTTTGAACCTGAAGGCTGATTCTTGCAGCTGAACACCTGTATTCCTATGTCCTAGATTACTCCTGGGTGGGGATTCTGACCCACTGGCTTTACATATCCTGATGCAGTCTGGGACTCACCAGGAAGGCACTGAAGAACTCGGTGAAGTGTTACCAGATTAGGGAATTTGTTAACTGTGCACTTTGGTTTAAATAAGGCATTGAGACTGTTAATCATCTAATATCTGGTTCAAGACATATACACGTAATACAGACTTGTAGATTCGAATTTTAAATACCATGTTTTCATGGGAAATCTAATGTCGCGAATATTCTTCCATAACAAGAACTTCTATAGGACCTAAGTTTCCTGCAGAAAGCTTCAGAATATAGTAAGTGATTACATTCATCTTGAAGAATTAGTCTGATAAATCACTGATGTAAATATTCCCAACCTACATATTTGCAAATTGACATTCTTACCTTACACTTTGAGATTTCTTATTGGCCTTTAAGATCATGAGAGGAAAAGTAATGAAAAGAAATCCTAAAGTAAGTCAGAGAAAGACAAATATCATAGGATATCACTTATATGTGGAATCTTTAAAAATATTATACATATGAACTTATTTACAAAACAGTCACAGACGTTAAAAGCAAACAGTGTTATCAGAGGGAATAGTGAGGGGAGCAGAGAGAGGTAAATTGGAGTTTTGGATTAACAGACACTCACTATTCTATAAAAAATAGCTAAACAGCAAGGACTGACTGTGTAGCATGAGGAACTGTATTCAGAATCTTGTAATAACTATAATGAAAAAGAATCCACAGGACTTCCCTTGTAGTCTGGTGGTTAAGACTACGCTTTCTTTGCAGAAGGCCCTGGTTTGATCACTAGTTTGAAAAGCCCTGACAAACCTAGATAGTGTATTAAAAAGCAGAGACATTACTTTGCCAACAAAGGTCCATGTAGTCAAAGCTATGGTTTCTCCAGTAGTCATGTATGGTGTGAGTTGGACTATAAAGAAAGCTGAGCGCCGAAGAATTGATGCTTTTGATCTGTGGTGTTGGAGAAGACTCTTGAGAATCCTTGGACTGCAAGAAGTTCAAATCAGTCAATCCTAAAAGAAACCAGTCCTGACTATTCACTGGAAGGACTGATACTGAAGCTCCAATACTCTGGCCACCTGATGCGAAGAACTGACTTATTTGAAAAGACCCTGATGCTGGGAAACATTGAAGGCAGGAGGAGAAGGGGATGACAGAGGATGAGATGGTTGGATGGCATTACCAACTCAATGGACGTGAGTTTGAGCAAGCTCTGGGAGATGGTGAAGGACAGGGAAACCTGGCATGCTGCAGTCCATGGGGTCCCAAAGAGTCAGACATGTCCGAGCAACTGAACAACAACAAAGGGGAACTAAGATCCCACAAGTCACACAACATGGTCAAAAAAAAGTATCTGGAAAAGATTCTAAATTACTTTACTACACAACTGAAGTCACTTTGTTATTATAGTTGAAATGAACACATCATTGTAAATTAATTATGTTTCAATTAGAAAAAAGAATTGTGTGTTAAATAAGAGCAAATGGATTGTGAGTGGGAACACTGATTGATTTTATAACAGGCTTTGTACTAAGTATTTTGGGATATCCAGATGCAAAGTTCTGGGTTCTGGCAGAGTAGGCACTGGAAGGACATTGGAAGTTTGGCTTTTTTGATGTGTTACTAGATTTTTTTTTTTCTCTGATTACAAAAATCTCTCTGTAAAGAAGGCTAGGGCTCAGCTGTGTGCCAGCTATTCCTTCAAAAAGAAAAGTCAAGTAGCTAGTTTAAATTATTTTTATGGGTCAAGTGGGGTATAAATAAATAATTTAAGAGTTTAGAATTTAAGATTTTGAAATTTTAACTTTTTTGTTCTTTGTGACTTCGTCACTGGACATGACTGTGACCTTCTGGTCTCCCTTCCTAAAGAAACTTTGAGCTGGAGATTCTTGCCCCAGCAGCCCACTTGACTTTGTCTTCCTCATTCCTGGGAGTACAGGATGGAGCACTTGGGTTATGCCATGTCCCTGCTCAAAAATGTTGAGTACAGGTTGATTCAAACTCCTTAGAATGCCATTTAAGCTCTCCACAATCTGAGCCTAATCTATTTTTCCACTTATCTACCACTAACTTCTCTGCCCCAGGTATTCCAAAGTCAGGGATAGTTAGGATTACTGGAGAAAATACAAAATGGCCAGATAAATTTAAATTTGCGATAAATAACGAAGGAATAATATTTTAGTATTTGGTATCAGGCAGTATTTGGTATCAGTTCAGTTCAGTCAGTCGTGTCTGACTCTTTGTGACCCCATGGACTGCAGCACGCCAGGCCTCCCTGTCCATCACCAACTCTCAGAGCTTACTCAAACTCATGTCCATCAAGTCGGTGATGCCATCCAACCATCTCATCCTCTGTCGTCCCCTTCTCCTCCTGCCTTCAATCTTTCCCAGCATCAGGGTCTTTTCAAATGAGTCAGTGCTGCTCATCAGGTGGCCTAAGTATTAGAGTTTCAGCTTCAGCATCAGTCCTTCCAATGAATATTCAGGACTGGTTTCCTTTAGGATGGACTGGTTGGATCTCCTTGCAGTCCAAGGGACTCTCAAGAGTCTTCTCCAACACCACAGTTCAAAAGCATCAATTCTTTGGCGCTCAGCTTTCTTTATAGTCCAACTCTCACATCCATACATGACTACTGGGAAAACCATAGCCTTGACTAGACAGACCTTTGTTGGCAAAGTGATATCTCTGCTTTTTAATATGCTGTCTAGGTTGGTCATAACTTTTCTCCCAAGGAGTAAGCGTCTTTTAATTTCATGGCTGCACTCACCATCTGCAGTGATTTTGGAGCCCCAAAAAATAAAGTCAGCCACTGTTTCCACTGTTTCCCCATCTATTTGCTATGAAGTGATGGGACCGGATCCCTTGATCTTTGTCTTCTGAATATTGAGCTTTAAGCCAACTTTTTCACTCTTCTCTTTCACTTTCATCAAGAGGCTCTTTAGTTCTTCTTCACTTTCAGCCATAAGGGTGGTATATTTGGTATATACTTATATTTATCAGTTATCTGTTCACAAATTTACCTGGAGCACCAAGTGGTTTTATCTGCTGATTCTGACAACCTTACCGGTAGTAGTGATAACAGGCGGGCTTAGAGTTTGCTCTTTCCCTTCTGTTTGTCAGGCATCATATATGTCATATTAATTTCATTATCTCACTTAGCCAAAATTATATCTGATCCCAGACTTTCGGAGTCAGTGCTAGGGGATGACCCTTGGAAACCGTATATGTTTTTTAAGCCCCTCAAGTTATTCTTGGACCACATGAAGAAACACCATGATCTTGACCACTGCTTCTCAGATATAAAAATGCAGACAGGTCACCAGAGGAGGCAGGTTGTGCTTGAGCAGATATGGAGCGGGGTCTGAGATACTTTTACAGGCTCCCAGGTGATGCTGGCATCAGTGTTAGTTCCAAACTCCACATTGAGTAGCTGTGTCCTAGACACCCCCAACCAAGAAGCAGCAGCATTCCCAACAGCTGTGATAACAAAGGTTGTAAATGACATCAAGATTTCAAACAATGGAGGGGGTAAATGGAAATGGGACTGATTTCCTTATTCATGAGTAAACAGTAACATCCGTGGACGAGGAAGCTTTATGTGCCATTTTTGAAAGAAAGTTTTTTTTTTCCCCCCAAAAAAGTAAATGTCTTATCGATAGCTGAAGGATGCACAGCTTTTTTTTCCCCACTGAGATGGGTATTTGGCTTCTTTAGGCTTGTCTTTCTCCCGCATGGTGTGGGGCATGACAGTCCCTAACCGCGTTTGCAGCTCTGCATCCCAGAACGGACCAGATGTGCAGGGCACAGCGTGACTCTGTCTCGTAGAAATAGTTTCTCAGTGCCAGAGTCATGGTGATTAATTTATAATGTGACTGCAGATTTTTTCCCCCTCTTATGTACAGAAAATTTAATAGTTTTTCTGAGAGTAGCTTAGTTCTCTCAGCAGAGTCTAGTTAAGTCAAAAATATTAAAAATACTGCTATGTCAGAAGAACTGATTGAAAGCTGAAAGAGTGAGCCAGACTGCTAACAGGGATGAAAAGAATCCTGCTGTGGGAGTCAGTTCATCCATAAACATAGATGCCGGAGTGGAGGCAGATTGTATATGTGAGGCGGCTGGCTTCTCAGAGCCCTCTGTCTGTCTATTTCATTCTCTCTTTGTTTTTCTAATTAACAGATTAGAGATGTCTTTGTGGAATGCTCCCTTTCAAAATTTAGCAGTTCTCACCCAGAAAGAGCACGCACAGGGGCTTATCCATCATGTATTAGATCCTCCCAAGATGTTGCACCGTGCCCTCTATCATGGCAGACATGAAGATCAACCAGACAAAACCCAGGGCACAAGACATCAAAATGATACAGGAAGCAGAGGCCTGAGAGACGAATCCTGTTTGAGGGAGGCGTGGATAGGGAAGAGTCTTAAGGAGACTGTGGTATCGGAGCCAGGCTTGGAATGGTGGGTAGAATTTGGGCTCACAGAGGTGCAAGTGGAAAAAGACTGTCTCTGGGAGGGAGCACAGGCTGAACAAAGGCACAGAGGCATGGAGACCTTGGACTGAGTATCGGAAATTAAATGTTCAGTTTTGTTGAAGTGGAACATACACAGTGGGGAGCGTTTGGGAAGGTGGCTGGAGACCTGTCTGTCCATGAAGAGGTTTCCAGGAGTTTATTTGGTGTGGGGGGAGCTGGGGGGACCGGGGACACGTGAGCAGAGAAGTGACCTGGTGCAAACTCTGCTTTAGGAGACTGGGTGTTCTTGGACTGAGGAGTCAGTTGAAGAGTGGCTGAGACGCACTTGGACTGTGCAGTCAGTACATGTCGAGAGCCCGCCTGTGGGTGCTGGCAGAGAGACCAGAGGCGAGAGGGCCTTTTCAAGAGGATTTCTGACCCTTTATAGCCCACCAGCCGTGGGAGCGGGGAAAGGGAATGTCATGTGGTACTGAGGCTTCATGCCCAGGCGCTGTGTTTGAAGCGATGCTTTAAACAAATTGGAGCTCTAGGGTTGTTGGGGAGGTTGAGGGGAGCCCATGTGCGGGAAAGAAGATGAATTTAGTTATCTGTACTATAAGTACAAGAACTGAGTGTCTAGTTCACAGACTACCCATAGCACAGAGTCTGGCAGGTGAGCGGGACCCAGTGAAGTTTCGTCAACTTTGAAATGCCAACTAGGCTGCGGAGGAGAAACTGTAAAAGAAGGCATTTGGAAGTAGGTTCTGGGGCTTGACGCAGAAACTGGCCCTAGAGTTGGGCAATGAAGACATCTCTGAACAGAGATGCAGAGCATACAGGAAAGGAGTGTGTGTTGGAGGGGGTGAGCATGAAGAAGAGAGGGGCTAGTGCAGACTTTTCATGAGTGCTTAGGAGGGGAGAGGAGAAAAGGCATCAAATAAATGGTTTGATAGATAGGAAAAGCCTCTTACCTGGAGGCCCAGGGCAGGAGGGGTTTCAGAATGGAGTAGGTGGTCATAACTGACCAAGGATGTTGGCTGTGGCAGAGAGAAAATATTCTGGAGAGTGGAAAGAACAGATGTCAGATTAATTGCTAAATGGAATTTTAATGTATGTTTTAAAAGAGAAGGAAACAAATCAGTGTTTAAAAATTGTTCATAAGGTACTGTGGTCTATTTGTTTTGGATAATACTGCTAATAACATAATTATACTATAGACTAGAGCAGCTGAAAAAACATTACTCATCTTCTGCAAGGAAATAATTGTGAATTTGTAGCCATTATCCAGTACTTCTGCATCAGCTCATGCCAATAATCATATCTGGAATGTCTATAGGAGATAAATTGGCCAACCAGGAGCAGACTGGGTTAGCTTGCTGCTCTCTCATTTTATTTATATTTCCAGATTGAAAACTGTGTCACTTACTGGTACCTCTAGATTTAACAGTAAAGTGAACTTTACTGTTCCCATTTAAGCAGTCAAAAATCAGTGATGAAATGGTAGAGGCTTGCTCAGAGCAGCTGGGCAGAGGGGGAGAGGCAGCTACCTATTGACCATCCCTAGGAGTGAACTGACTCAGCCAAAGGATCCTCTAAGACTGCACACCACAAATCTGTCCACTGGATTCCTGCTGGATGAGTCAAGGAGCCTCTTGTTTGCTGCCCTTCTCTGCCCCGAGCATACTATGTTTATCGTATAGGGCCCTTGGCAGAGATGTGGTGAACAGTTCTGTGAGGGTGGCCCCTGCAGATTCCTGCTGCACGTCTTACACCGTGTGTGATCACAGATCACATTTTCTCAGGGTCACAAAGCAATGCGTTGTTCTGCTAGAGCTGCTGCCCCCCTCCCGTAAAGAGAAATCAGTTCTATAGCTGTGACGTGGAGGCCCATGCTGGCTGGGTCACTGCAAAGCCCTTGGGAAAGCCCAGAAAGGCCACGGGATTGCCAGGTTCTTCCAGGGTGAGGAAACTACTTCCTCTGACCCCCCAGGCATCCTGAGCTGCTCCTGTTTGTTAGAGACCCCCAGCACTTCCTCCAGCTTGGGGCCTGAGAGGAATTCCTGTGCATGGCCTCTTTCGCTAAGCATCTTTTCATCACATGGATTGGCGTGAGTTGAAGGGAACTGGTTGGAAAGCTGAACCCAACACAATGTGGACCGTCCCATCCTTACTGAAACTGTATCTTCCTGTGACCTCAGCAGCTCAGCATCCTCCTGAACATCTCTCAGCTCCTCTAAAACGCCTCCTGCATTCCTCTTGTGCATGCTAAATTGCTTCAGTCATGTCCGACTCTTTGTGACCCCGTGGACTGTAGCCCACCAGGCTCCTCTGTCCATGGGAATTCTCCAGGCAGTACTGGAGTGGGTTGCCATGATCTCCTCCAGGGATCAAACCAGCATCTCTTAAGTCTCCTGCATTTGCAGGTGGGTTCTTTACCACTAGCACCACCTGGGAAACCCGCATTCTACCCTCTGTCTGCTAAAGAAAGTTTCCCCAAGGCGTAGCTCTTGGGGCTTTGTTTACCTCTGTTCATGATGTGAATTACCTTTCTTTACTCTGTCATCTAGCAAACACCTAGTGCCCTCTCTGTGCCGGGCTCCAGACCAGGTGCTGGAGTCGCAAAGATGTGGTCCTTGCTTTGGGGGCACTTCCAGGCCAGAGAAGGAGACAGACACGTGTCAGAGAAGAGCACCTAATTGGTTACAGATGCTCTAGCAGGAAGATTAAGCAGAAGGAACAGTGCTCTGAAGGCAGGACTAGAAAGATTTAATAGAAGCAACCTTAGACTTTGCTGATGATTTCCAGACCACGTATTAAGATGCCTCATTATATGTTTCCATTAGGACATGAATGCATTAGATGGTTCCATTAGGTGGTAACTGCAGTCATGAAATTAAAAGACTCTTGCTCCTTGGAAGAAAAGCTATGACAGACCTAGACAGCATATTAAAAAGCAGAGACATTACTTTAACAACAAACATCCATATAGTCAAAGCTATGGTTTTCTGGTAGTCACGTATGGATGTGAGAGTTGGACCATAAAGAGGGGTGAGCACCTAAGAACTGATGCTTTTGAACTGTGGTGTTGGAGAAGACTCTTGAGAGTCCCTTGGACTGCAAGGAGATCCAACCAGTCCATCCTGAAGGAGATCAGTCCTGAGTATTCACTGGAAGGACTGATGCTGAAGCCCCAATACTTTGGCCACTTGATGCTAAGAATTTACTCACTGGAAAAGACCGTGATGCTGGGAAATATTGAGGGCAGGAGGAGAAGGAGGTGACAGAGGATGAGATGACTGGATGGCATCACCGACTCAATGGATATGAGTTTGAGCAAGCTCTGGGAGATGGTGAAGGACAGGGAAGATGGGCTGCTGCAGTCCATGGAGTCGCAAAGAGTCAGACACAATAGAGTGACCCGAACAGCAGCGCCAGTTAGGATGTGAAGGAAAGAGGCATGAGATGAACAAAGGCTTTGACACAGAGATGCATTGGAATCTTACATCTGATGCTTAGGAGCTGTGTGACTTTGGGGTATTTCTTAAACTCTCCGAGCTTCAGTTTACTGGAAAGAGAAAGTAAATGATATCTTTGTCTTGCAGATTCTTTTTCTTCTTAACTGTGATTATCACTTTTCCATAACCTCTCATCCTCTGTTCCTGATTTGAGGGTGTCAGTAGGCACATAAGAATAAGTGGGGTGAAAGCTTCCAAGCTGTTTTAGTGACTTTCTAGTAGTCATGGACTTCTTAAAGCTGACCTTAGGTGCCCTGAAGTGTTTCTTCTGTCCTTGTACCAGCCAAGTGCAATAGCTTATAGCCAGTTGTTAGTACAAAATGTCACCTTAAAGAGTTGTTGTGAGAATTAGAGAGTGTGTGTGAAAAGCACCTGGTACTGGAGAACAGTACTAGTAAATTCACCTCCCCATCACTGACAAATTTAGCACATTTTAAAGTATGCAATACAATATAATTTCCTATATGCTCCATGCTGAAGAGTAGATCTCTAGGACTTATTCATCTTGCATAAGTGAATTTATGTACTTTCATTAACACCTCCCCAATTCTCTTTGCCCCAGCTTCTTGTAACCACTTATCTACTCTGCTGAGTTTGAGTATTTTATTCCTGATATAACTGGGATCATTTAGTATTTGTTCTTCTGTGTCTGACTTCTTTCGTTTAGCATAATGTCTTATAAGTTTATCCGTGTCATTGCAAATAGCAAGTTTGTCTTCCTTTTTAAGGCTGAATAATAGTCCGTTGTATGTATGTACCACGTTTTAAAAAATCCATTCACCATCAGTGGATATTTAGGTTGTATCCTGTTTTATTGTAAGTAATACTGCAATGAACATGGGAGTATAGGATGTCTTAGAGACACTGATTTTGGGTCTTGGGGGTATATACCCAGAAATATGGAGAAGGAGATGGCAGCCCACGCCAGTATTCTTGCCTGGAGAATCGCATGGACAGAGGAGCCTGGCGGTCTACACAGTTCATAGGGTCACAAAGAGTCAAACATGACTTAGCGACTAAACCACCCAGAAATAGGATTGCTGGGTCATATGATAGTTCCATTTTTAAATTTTGGGTGACAAAATTTTTAATTAATTTTAATAATTTAATAAAATTTTTTTAATGTTTTCCATTATGGTTGCAGGGTTTCCTTTCTTCACATTCTTATCAGCATTTATCTTTTGATTTTTGATAATAGCCATCCTCATAGATGTGAGATATCTCATTATGGTTTTGATTTGCCTTGCCCTGATGATAGGGATGTTAAGCATTTTTTCATGTACCTCTTGGGCATTTGTATATCTTTATGGAGAAATATCTACTCACTTCTTTTAACTGTTTTTAATCATTTCTGGTTTTTTTCTTTTTTGCTATTGAGTTGTAGAAATTCCTTATATAATTTGGATATTAAGCCTTTATCAGATATATAATTTGCAAATATTTGAGAAGGAAAAATTATTGAAAGCAACAAAAGAAAAATGATTCACCACTTATAAGGGAGCAATCACTAAGGGAATAATTTTTTAAAATATAGTGAGAAATCATTAAAGAAGTTTAAGTGTTACATTAGAATATATTAACTTAATTCAAAGAAAGTAGTAAAGGTGGAATATACAAGAGAAAAGACAGGAGATATAGAAAACAAAAAGTAAAGAGTAGTAAAGTTAGCTATATTTATGACATTAAATATTTATGAATTAGACAATACAATCAAAAGGCAGAGATTGTCAGGCTCAATTATAGGAAAAAGATCCAGATTGACAGCTGACTTCTTATCAGACTATTCTACAAAGCTACAGTAATCAAAATGGCATGATACTGGCATAAAAACAGACATATAGGTAAACAGGACAGAATAGAGAGGCCAGGAGTAAACTCATGCATCTGTGGTCAGTCTATAGCAAAGCAGGCAGAAATGCATGACGTAGAAAAGACAATCTCTTCAGATGGTGGTGAGCTGGACAGCTACATGTAAAATAAATGATATTTGAACATTTCCTCCTACCATATACAAAAATAAACTCAAAATGGATTAAAATCTAAATGTAAGACCTGAAACCTTAAAACTCCTAGGAGAGAACATAAGTAAAACCCTCTTTGACATAAATTGTAGCATTATTTTTCTGGATCTGTTTCCTAAGGCAAAAGAAATAAAAGCAAAAATAAATTAGATATAATTAAACTCAAAAGCTTCTGCAGCAAAGGAAATAGTCATCAAAAAAAAAAAACCAAAAAACAAAGACAAACATATGAAATAGAAGAAAATACTTACAAATGTTATGAATGACAAGGAACTAATATCCAAAATATATAAACACCTTATATAGCTCACTATTCACAAAACAAATAACGGAATCAAAAGATGGGCAGAAGACCTGAATAGTCATTTTTCCAAGAAGATGTATGGATGAATATCAGACACATGAAAAGATGCTCAACATCACCAAATACTAGATAAATGCAAATCAAAACAGCAATGAAATATCACCTCACACCTGTCAGAATGGTTATCATCAAAATGTCTACAAATAACAAATGTTGGCAAGGATGTGGAGAAGAGAGAACCCTCGTATAGTGATGGTGGGAATGTAAATTGGTGTAGCCACTGTGGAAAAAGAACATGCAGATTCCTCAAAAAACTAAAAACAGAGCTACCATATGATCCAGGGATTCAACTTCTGGATATACATATATAAAAAAAGAAAAGACTAATTCAAAAAGGTACATGCATCCCAGTACATGAAGGTACATGTACCTTCAAAAAGGTACATGCAACACTGGAATGCATTATTTTTAAAGCCAAGAAATGGAAGCAACCCAAGTGTTCATCAACAAACCAATGGATAAAGAAGATTTGGTGTATATAGACAGTGGAATATTACTCAGCCAGAAAAAAGAATGAAATATTGTGATTTGCAGCAATGTGGACAGGCCTAGAGAATACTATGCTTGTTGAAATAGGCAGACAGTGAATGACAGATTCTGTATAATATCACCTATATGTGGAATCTAAAAAATGAAATGTGAATATGTATCAATTCAGTCGCTCAGTCGTGTTTGATTCTGCAACCCCATGGACTGCAGCACACCCAGTCTTCCCTGTCCTTCACCATCTCCCAGAGCTTGCTCAAACTCATATCCATCAAGTCAGTGATGCCATCCAACCATCTCATCCTCTGTCGTCCCCTTCTCCTCCTGCCTTCAATCTTTCCCAGCATCAGGGTCTTTTCCAATGAGTCGGCTCTTCGCATTAGTTGGCCAAAGTATTGGGGTTTCAGCTTCAGCATCAGTCCTTCCAATGAATACTCAGGATTGATTTTCTTTAAGATGGACTGGTTGGATCTCCTTGCAGTCCAGGGAACTCTCAAGAGTCTTCTCCAGCACCACAATTTGAAAGCATCAATTCTTCACTGCTCAGCTTTATTTATAGTCCAGCTCTCACATCCATACATGACTACTGGAAAAACCATAGCTCTAATTATATGGACATTTGTCAGCAAAGTAATGTCTCAGCTTTTTAATGTGCTGCTAGGTTTGTTAATAGCTTTTCTTCCAAGAAGCAAGCGAATTTTAATTTCATGGCTGCAGTCACTGTCCACAGTGATTTTGGAGCCCCCAAAAATAAAGTCTCTCACTGTTTCCATTGTTTCCCCATCTGTTTGCCATGAAGTGATGGGACCAGATGCCATGATCTTAGTTTTCTGAATGTTGAGCTTTAAGCCAACTTTTTCACTCTCCTCTTTCACTTTCATCCAGAGTCTCTTCAGTTCTTCTTCACTTTCTGCCATAAGCGTGGTATCTTCTGCATATCTGAGGTTATTGATATTTCTCCCAGCCATCTTGGTTCCAGCTTGTGCTTCATCCATCCCAGCATTTCACATGATGTACTCTGCATATAAGTTAAATAAGCAGGGTGACAATATACAGCCTTGATGTACTCCTTTTCCTCTTTGGAATCCGTCGGTTGTTCCATGTCCAGTTCTAACTGTTGTTTCCTGACCTGCGTACAGATTTTTCAAGAGGCAGGTCAGGTGGTCTGGTATTCCCATCTCTTTTGTGGTGATCCACACAGTCAAAGGCTTTGGCATAGTCAATAAAGCAGAAATAGATGTTATTCTGGAACTCTCTTGGTTTTTCGATGATCCAGCAAGTGTTGGCAATTTGACCTCTGGTTCCTCTGCCCTTTCTAAAACCAGCTTGAACATCTGGAAGTTCACAGTTCACCTACTATTGAAGCCTGGCTTGGAGAATTTTGAGCGTTACTTTGCTAGAGTGTGATATGAGTAGAATTGTGCAGTAGTTTGAGCATTCTTTGGCATTGCCTTTCTTTGGGATTGGAATGAAAACTGAGCTTTTCCAGTCCTGTGGCCACTGCTGAGTTTTCCAAATTTGCTGGCATGTTGAGTGCAGCACTTTCACGGCATCGTCTTTTACGATTTGGAATAGCTCAACTGGAATTCCATCACCTCCACTAGCTTTGTTCATAGTGATGCTTCCTAAGGCCCATTTGACTTTGCATTCCAGGATGTCTGGCTCTAGGTGAGTGATCACACTAGCGTGGTTATCTGGGTCATGAGGATCTTTTTTGTATAGCTCTTCTGTGTATTAGCAAAATAGAAGCAGACTTACAGATATAGAAATAAAACTACTGGTTACCAGTGAGGAGAGCTAAAGCGTGCGGAGTTTCTTTTTGAGGTGATGAAATGTGCTACTGTATGGTTAGCGTGTATATCCGTGAATAAAATAAACATTGAATTTTATGTTCTAAATGGGAGAATTGGTTTATATATGAATTATATGTCAATAAAGCTCTTTTCTAAAAAGAATAGACAAGTCAGGTTGGGGAATTGTCCGCTTGCTTGGTAAGATTAGACCCTTTCCCATGCCTTGCCCTATTTATTCCTCCCTTCCATCTGCCTGTTCCTGAGTAATAAACGGGTTACTTTATAATAACCCGTTACTTTATAATAACCTTCCTGTTCCTTTTATAATAAATGGGTAAATCTAGTTAGTGAAATGTATCTCTGAGCCTGATGAGCCTCTCTTGTACATTAATTGAACCCTAGAAAGGGGCCGTGGGAACCTGAATAGCCCGTTGGTCAGAAGCACAGGTGACAGAACCCAGTGATATGGGTCTGAAATGGAGGAGATGAGTCATAGGACCACGGGATTGATGCTGTCCCCGGGTGGACAGTGTCAGAATTGTTCATTGCTTGGTGGTGTTGGGAAAGATACACATAGGATACGTGTGTTAGGGAGTGCAGTTCATGTCAGGAAGATATTTATGATCTGCACTGTGGAACAAGGGCTCTGTGGTAGCAAATAATTGATGGAAGAAAAGCCAACCAGATTTGAGTAATGCAGTGTTTGGTGTCACCTTGACTTTATGTGCCCGTTGTTTTGCTGCCCGCTAAAGACAAATCACTGGTTAAATTATGTGACTTACCCAGTTTTGTTGTGTGTTTTTAAATACCAAGGCTTTTCAACTTGACACTAAATTCCATATGATATTTTCATTAAGAATGCCACACAACTGAGGTATGATTTTGACACTCTGCTTGTCATTTTTTTTGTCCTTTCTGTTGCTGGGGATAGAACTCATGACCTTACAATTGAGGAGTTGTATATATGTTTTTTAAATAGTTTAAGACTTGTAAGAAGTTGCAAAAATTGTACAAGTAGTACACGGAGCTCCTGTTTACCCTTCACCCAGCTTCTCTCAAGGATAATATCTTACAAAACCTACAAAATACCTTACAAAACCTTACAAAAACAAAATATATTTAAGGAAATTGACATCGGTGTGATACTAACTCAAAGACAGACCTTTTTTGGATTTCTGCATTTTTTTTTAAACATCTTCTCTCTCTCTCTTTTGTTTTTTTTGTGGTAGTGGTGGGATGGGGGAGAGTTGGGAATAGTTCTAAGAAATTTGGGCTTCCCAGGCCGTGCTGGCAGTAAAGAACCCGCCTGCCAATGTGGAAGACGTAAGAGATGCAGCTTTGATCCCTGGGTCAGGAAGATTCCCTGAAGGAGGGCACGGCAACCCACTCCAGTATTCTTGCCTGGAGAATCCCACGGACAGAGGAACCTGGCAGGTTACAGTCCATAGGGTCACAAAGAGTCAGACATGACTGAAGCAACTTAGCACACACTAAGAAATTTTACTATATATGTGGATTTATATAACCTCCCCACACAACCAGGGTCCAGACCTGTTTCTTCACCACGAAGAGATCGCCTCAAGTTACTCCTATATCCCTTATAGCCACACCGTCTCCCTAACCCTCACCCCCAGCAACCACTGTGCTCCATCTCTGATGGTGTCATTTTGAGAATCTTTTAGAAAGGGAATCTTACAGTCTGTAACGTTTTGAGATTGATCCCCTCCCCAACAGTAATGCCCCTCATCAGTGCTTTCATGTTTTAATCATATGTTCCTATTTATTGCTGAATAGGCTGAGTAGTATCTGTCGAGCTGGAGTTTTTTGATTTGTTCGGTTTTTGTTAAGACCAAACTCAGAAAGACCATGTCAGTAGCTGAGTAGATTCCGGAACTGGGAGCAACTGCGCTGAGCCGGGGGGTGGGCGGATGGGCCGCAGGGCAGACTGGGGTAGAAAGGATTCCCGATCAGAGGTAGAATCTGTTCTGCACGCCCAGACCAGGAGAGTGAGCGCTATGCAGAGATGTGCCAAGGATCAAAGTCAAGGTCAGAACTGCGTGTGGCCAGAAAGAAAGATTGGGGGACTGGGGCAGGGGATGGGAGTGGCGGGGGGGGGGGGGGGTGGTAACCTAAAATCTCCACCTGTCCCTAGCTAACCCCAGGGCCTCAAGCCCACTGTTTTCCTTGAGTCTCCTGATATTGTTTCTGCCCTGCAGTATCTTGGGTTCATATCAGGCCCACAATAGAAATGAAGATAAGTGATAAGGGTGTGAATACCCTCAGGGGTAAGAGCTTTAGGCATTTTTTTTTCAAAGTAAAGGAAATTTTTGTCATTTGACCTCACAGGTGGCACAGCAGTGTTCCACATCTCTGCTCTGTGGCATCTGAGGTGATTCCAAAGCCTTTTAAAGGCAGGCAAGAGGAAGAAAGTGGAAACTGGGTTTCTTAATTCCAAGGTTGTAACTAGAACCAACAAACCCGTATTTGAGTAGTTAAATCTCTTTACTTAGCCCAGATCTGATTGTACAGTAATAGAAGGAATGGAGCTTGCAACAAGTTAAAATAAAAGGCACCTTTGTAGGAGTCATTATGTGATATTATGGTAAGTAAATCCTGCAGGTATCTATGAGGAGGGGTCCAACCGTTAGACAGCTGCACCTATTAAATGCTGCCTCAGAAAATGCTTCACTGGTTATTTGCCCCTCACTTTCAAGTTTTGGAATTAGCAGTGTGTGGGCCCACGTTTATGTTCCTTCCATGAGATGGCAGCGATCTTTTAGATTTACGCTAACAACAGAGCCCTTGTTCAACAGACCTCATTGTTTTGGACACCACTGGCCAAGCTGTCTGCAGCAGAGCTCTTTGCCCACTTATATAGAGTGCAATATTCAAGAGTCAAGTTTGCCAGTTGAAAGGTTCTTCTAAAAGGGCATGCTTGGGCCTGAAGTTCCATGACACAGAAGGTCTCTCTACTTGATGGACATGATGCAAAATTAGAACACTGGCAGGAAGTTAAGGCGTGTGAATGAGCGTGCAGCACCGTCAGGCCCAGCCCTCAGCCAGCCCTACGTGTGTGTGTGGTTAGTCACTCAGTCTTGTCTGACTCTTTGTGGCTCCCTGGACTGCAGCCTGCCAGGCTCCTCTGTCCATGGAATTCTCCAGGCAAGAATACTCAAGTGGGTTGCCATTCCCTACTCTAAGGGATCCTCCTGACCCAGGGGTTGAACTCCTGTCTCTTGCATCTCCTTCATCTCCTGCATTGGTAAGCTTAGTCTTTACCACTAGTGCTACCTGGGAAGCCCATAATTACATGTAACCTCTTCTGCAGAGCTTAAGACATTTTCACATTTGATCATATTACTGAAAAGAAAAACAGACTGGGCTGCTAAGTCTGTTTTATTAGCAAATAAACAATGGTAATACTGACACAGTATGCCCCTAATATTAGCATGTGAACCTGTACCTTCAGAACCTAGCAAGTTTACTTTATGGAATTCTAGTCTTGTTACCAAACTAACTTTAAGACCATCACAAGTTTGGGCTAAGTTTTTCATCTGGAAAATGAGTAATTTGACTCTGTATCTTATGTCCTTTCCACCTCTGTATCCTCCTAGACCTTGTGTCTTGGTGGCCTTGAATGTGACTGATTAGTGTAAAGGGAAAAGCCCCAAGTTGCCATGACTTGCAGAGTTGAGTGCATGCATTTTTATTATTTCTGTGAGCTAGAGGAAGACAGCATTAGCTTGTCTTTCCAAATGGGAAAACCCAGGTAATAATAGTGGTGAATACTTGCATAGGTTTTGTTGTTGTCGTTGAGTCGATAAGTCATGTCCAACTCTTTGTGACCCCATAGACTGCAGCACCCCAGACTTCCCTGTCCTTCACTCTCTTCCAATAGTTGTTGGGAGCTTGCTCAAACCCATATCCATTGAATCGATGATGCCATCCAACCAGCTCATCCTCTGTCACCTCCTTCTCTTCCTGCCCTCAACCTTTCCCAGCATCAGGGTCTTTTCAAATGAGTCAGTTCTTCACATCAGGTGGCCAAAGTATTGGAGCTTCAGCTTCAGCATCAGTCCTTCCACTGAATATTCAGGGTTGATTTCCTTTAGGATTAACTGGTTTGATCTTCTTACTGTCCAAGGGATTCTCAAGAGTCTTCTCTAGCACTACAGTTAGAAAGCATCAATTCTTCAGTGCTCAGCCTTTTTTATGGTCCAACTCTCATGTCCAAGCTTGACTACTGGAAAAACCATAACTTTGACTACACAAACCTTTGTTGGCAAAGTGATCTCTCTGCTTTTTAATATACTGTCTAAGTTTATCATAGCTTTTCTTCCAAGAAGAAATTGTCTTTTAATTTCATGGCTGCAGTCACCACCTGCAGTGATTTTGGAGCCCAAGGAAAAAAATCTGTCACTGTTTCCACTTTCTCCCCATCTATCTGCCATAAAGTGATGGTACCGGATGCCATAGGTTTTACTATGCACCAGAAATCATTCTGAGCAGTTTATAAGATTTACATAGTTTTATCTTATTAGTAACCCAGTGCGGAATGTACCGTTGTTATCCCTGTTTTACAGACAATGAAACTGATGCCCAGAGAGGTTAATTAGTCTGTCCAAGATCACATGGCTAATAAGTGTCATCTGGCTAGAAGGCATGCAGCCGTCCATTGAGTGGCTGGTGGTGAAGTCTTTAGGCCCAGGAGTTGGAGTCAGAGTCTTTATTGACAGAGTCATTCCTAGGCTTAAAAAAAAATTCTAACCTAGAGGATGCACTTTACACCACTTTTGGGTCCTAAAATGATAGAGGAAAAATAAGAAGTCACTGTGGGACAGAGAAAACTGCTTTACGTTTGAGGCAGAATCCATGGAATCCACATTCATGGTGTCCAGACCCGTTCTTAAAATTTACGCAATGATGATATGTTGTTGTTCAGTAGCTAAGTTGCGTCTGACTCTTTGCGACCCCATGGACTGAAGCACTCCAGGCTTCCTTGTCCTTTACCATCTCCCGGAGTTTGCTCAAATTCATGTCCATTGAGTCGGTGATGTCTTCCACCCATTACATATCCTCTAGTTGCTTTCTACTTGAAATGGATGACAAAGTCTTGGTAGGACATATTGGTGAGAGAGTCCCTAAGTTTCCTGTGTAAATGCTCCCAGTGCCCCTGGGCTTCCTGACCCTGCATATGAAGCATGGGCTTCTTCTAGGTAGAATCAAAATCCTTGGGCTCAGAGTTCTTACTCCTAGATCTGACTGCCCTTCACTAGAGGATCTCTGCCAGTGCAGCCTTTTTTGGCTCCCCCTGACTGCCAGGACTCTACACCCCATGTCCCTGAACCGCACCCCCCCCACCCCACCTTAGCAGACTCACTCCCTTGCTCACCCAACTCCCAGACTCCTCCTGGCTACCACAACTACTCACCACGGGTCCCATTCTCCACCTCGGCTATAGGTCATCAATAATGGGTAAAACTCCTGTAATCACACTGGCCAGAAACAAAAGCAGGCAGGCAAAAAAAGCAGAAAGTATAGAAGAGACCATAATTTGTTAGAAATGCTCGTGTGCTCTAGATCCATAAGGAGTAATTATGTAAAAATGTATTCCTGAATTCCTCATCTCCTTTTGAACTGATGTCATGGAGGCTAACGGATCTCTCTGACCGAAGCCTAGTGCTCATCCACAGGTCCGCCCTAGGAGGTGGCTGTTTCTCTTCACACTCTTTCTTAAGCCCTCTCGCTCTGCCAGCCACTCCCTAGCTTTCTTGCTGTCTTAGGGTGAATATATCTTCCCTTCCTCATCAGACCTCACCTCTCTCTCTCCTAAATTATATTCTAATAAGTGGGCACTGTGAAGTTCAGAGAACAATGGTTCTCAACAGATTGTCTTATAAAATATAAAATCATCTCCCTCTCCTGAAGCTATGTTGGCTCTGGGGGTTTTCAGTTAAGTTCAGTTCAGTCACTCAGTCAGGTCCAACTCTTTGTGACCCCATGGACTGCAGCACACCCGGCCTCCCTGTCCATCACCAACTCCCAGAGTTTACTCAAACCCATGTCCATTGAGTCGGTGATACCATACATCCACATCATCCTTTGTTGTCCGCTTCTCCTCCCACCTTCAATCTTTCCCAGCATCAGGGTCTTTTCCAATAAGTCAGTTCTTCGCGTCGTTGGCAAAGTATTGGAGTTTCAGCTTCAGCATCAGTCCTTCCAATGAACACCCAGGACTGATCTCCTTTAGGATGGACTGGTTGGATCCCCTTGCAGTCCAAGGGACTCTCAAGAGTCTTCTCCAACACCACAGTTCAAAAGCATCAATTTTTCGGCACTCATCTTTCTTTATAGTCCAACTCTCACATCCATACATGACTACTGGGAAAACCATAGCCTTGACTAGATGGACCTTTGTTGGCAAAGTAATATCTCTGCTTTTTAATATGCTGTCTAGGTTGGTCATAACTTTTCTTCCAAGGAGTAAGCGTCTTTTAATTTCATGGCTGCAGTCACCATCTGCAGTGATTTTGGAGCCCCAAAAGATAAAATCAGCCACTGTTTCCCCATCTATTCGCCATGAAATGATGGGACCAGATGCCATGATATTAGTTTTCTGAATGTTGAGCTTTAAGCCAACCTTTTCACTCTTCTCTTTCACTTTCATCAAGAGGCTCATTAGTTCTTCTTCACTTTCTGCCATAAGCGTGGTGTCATCTGCATATCTGAGGTTATTGATGTTTCTCCCAGCCATCTTGATTCCAGCTTATGCTTCATCCATCCCGGCATTTCACATGATGTACTCTGCATATAAGTTAAATAAGCAGAGTGACAATATACAGCCTTGACGCACTCCTTTTCCTCTTTGGAATCCGTTGGTTTTTCCATGTCCAGTTCTAACTGTTGTTTCCTGACCTGCATACAGATTTTTCAAGAGGCAGGTCAGGTGGTCTGGGTATTCCCATCTCTTTTGTGGTGATCCACACAGTCAAAGGCTTTGGCATAGTCAATAAAGCAGAAATAGATGTTATTCTGGAACTCTCTTGGTTTTTCGATGATCCAGTAAATGTTGGTAATTTGATCTCTGGTTCCTCTGCCTTTTCTAAAACCAACTTGAACATCTGGAAGTTCACGGCTCACATACTGTTGAAGCTTGGCTTGGAGAATTTTGAGCATTACTTTACTAGTGTGTGAGGTGAATGCAATTGTGAGGTAGTTTGAGCATTCTTTGGCATTGCCTTTCTTTGGGATTGGAATGAAAACTGATCTTTTCCAGTCCTGTGGCCACTGCTGAGTTTTCCAAATTTGCTGGCATATTTACTGCAGCACTTTCACGGCATCATCTTTTAGGATTGGAAATAGCTCTACTGGAATTCCATCACCTCCACTAGCTTTGTTTGTAGTGATGTTTCATAAGGCCCACTTGACTTTGCATTCCAGGATGTCTGGCTCTAGGTGAGTGATCACACCACTGTGATTATCTGGGTCATGAAGATCTTTTTTGTATAGTTCTTCTGTGTATTCTTGCCACCTCTTCTTAATATCTTCTGGTTCTCTTAGGTCCATACCATTTCTGTCCTTTATTGAGCCTGTCTTTGCATGAAATGTTCCCTTGGTATCTCTAATTTCCTTGAAGAGATCTCTAGTCTTTCCCATTCTGTTGTTTTCCTCTATTTCTTTGCACTGATCATTGAGGAAGGCTTTCTTATCTCTCCTTGCTATTCTTTGGAACTCTGCATTCAAGTGGGCATAACTTTCCTTTTATCCTTTGCTTTTCACTTCTCTTTTTTTCACAGGTATTTGTAAGGCCTCCTTAGACAACCATTTTGCCTTTTTGTATATCTTTTTCTTGGGGATGGTCTTGATCCCTGTCTCCTCTACAGTGTCACGAACCCTGTCCATAGTTCATCAGGCACTCTGTCTATCAGATTTAGTCCCTAGAATTTATTTGTCACTTCCACTGTATAATCGTAAGGGATTTGGTTTAGGTTGTACCTGAATGGTCTAGTGGTTATCCCCACTTTCTTCAGTTTAAGTCTGAATTTGGCAATAAGAAGTTCATGATCTGAGCCACAGTCAGCTCCCAGTCTTGTTTTTGCTGACTCTATAGAGCTTCTCCACCTTTGGCTTCAAAGAATATAACCAATCTGATTTCGGTATTGACCATCTAGTGATGTCCATGTGTAGAGTCTTCTCTTGTGTTGTTGGAAGAGGGTGTTGGCTATGACCAGTGCATTCTCTTGGCAAAACTCTATTAGCCTTTACCCTGCTTCATTTTGTACTCCAAGGCCAAATTTGCCTGTTACTCCAGATGTTTCTTGACTTTCTATTTTTGCATTCCAGTCCCCTATAATGAAAAGGACATCTTTTTTACGTGTTAGTTGTAGAAGGTCTTGTAGGTCTTCATAGAACCATTCAACTTCAGCTTCTTCAGCATTACTGGTTGGGGCATAGACTTGGATTACCCTGATGTTGAATAGTTTGCCTTGGAAATGAACAGAGATCATTATGTTGTTTTTGAGACTGCATCCAAGTACTGGACATGGAAAAACAGACTGGTTCCAAGTAGGAAAAGGAGTATGTCAAAGCTGTATAGGAGAAGGCAATGGCAACCCACTCCAGTACTCTTGCCTGGAAAATCCCATGGACGGAGGAGCCTGGTAGGCTGCAGTCCATGGGATCACTAGGAGTAGAACATGACTGAGCAACTTCACTTTCACTTTTCACTTTCATACATTGGAGAAGGAAATGGCAACCCACTCCAATGTTCTTGCCTGGAGAATCCCAGGGACGGGGGAGCCTGGTGGGCTGCCGTTCATGGGGTCGCACAGAATTGGACATGACTGAAGCGACTTAGCAGCAGCAGCAGCTGCTGCAAGGCTGTATATTGTCACCCTGCTTATTTAACTTATATGCAGAATACATCAGGAGAAACGCTGGGCTGGAGGAAGCACAAGCTGGAATCAAGATTGCCGGGAGAAATATCAGTAACCTCAGATATGCAGACGACACCACCCTTATGGCAGAAAGTGAAGAAGAACCAAAGAGCCTCTTGATGAAAGTGAAAGAGGAGAGTGAAGAAGTTGACTTAAAGCTCAACATTCAGAAGACAAAGATCATGGCATCTGGTCCCATCACTTTATGGCAAATGGATGGGGAAACAGTGGAAACAGTGGCTGACTTTATTTTTGGGCTCCAAAATCACTGCAGATGGTGATTGCAGCCATGAAATTAAAAGACGCTTACTCCTTGGAAGAAAAGTTATGACCAACCTAGACAGCATATTAAAAAGCAGAGACATTAGTTTGTCAACAAAGGTCTGTCTAGTCAAGGCTATGGTTTTTCCAGTAGTCATGTCTGAATGCGAGAGTTGGATGATAAAGAAAGCTGAGCACTGAAGAATTAATGCTTTTAAACTGTGGAGTTGGAGAAGACTCTTGAGAGTCTCTTGGACTGCAAGGAGATCCAACCAGTCCATCCTAAGGGAAATCAGTCCTGGGTGTTCACCGGAAGGACTCATGCTGAAGCTGAAACTCCAGTATTTTGGCCACCTGATGCAAAATGCTGACTCATTTGAAAAGACCCTGATGTTGGGAAAGATTGAAGGCAGGAGGAGAAGGGGACGACAGAGGATGAGATGGTTAGATGCCATCACCAACTCAGTGGACATGGGTTTGGGTAAACTCCAGGAGTTGGTGATGGACAGGGAGGCCTGGCGTGCTGCAGTTCATGGGGTCGCAAAGAGTCAGACACGAATGAGCAACTGAACTGACTTGAACTGCATTTTGGACTCTTTTGTTGACCATGATGGATACTCCATTTCTTCTAAGGGATTCCTGCCCACAGTAGTAGATATCATGGACATCTGAGTTAAATTCACCCATTCTAGTCCATTTTAGTTCGCTGATTGCTAAAATGTTGATGTTCACTCTTGCCATCTCCTGTTTGACCACTTCCAATTTGCCTTGATTCATGGACCTAACATTCCAGGTTCCTATGCAATATTGCTCTTTACAGCATCAGGCTTTGCTTCCATCACCAGTCACATCCACAACTGGGTGTCGTGTTTGCTTTGGCTCCATCCCTTCATTCTTTCTGGAGTTGTTTTTCCACTGATCTCTAGTTGCATATTGGGCACCTACCGACCTAGGGAGTTCATCTTTCAGTGTCCTATATTTTTGCCTTTTCATACTGTTCATGGTGTTCTCAAGGCAAGAATAGTGAAGTGGTTTGCCATTCCCTCCTCTAGTGGACCATATTTTGTCAGAACTCTCCACCATGATCCATCCATCTTGGGTGGCCCTACATAGCATGGCTCATAGTTTCATTGAGTTAGACAAGGCTATGGTCCATGTGATTAGTTTGGTTAGTTTTGTGTGATTGTGGTTTTCAGTCTGTCTGCCTTCTGATGGAGAAGGTTAAGAGGCTTATGGAAGCTTTCTGGTGGGAGAGCTTCTGGGGGTTTTAGTAGTTCTGAAAAGATGTGCCGGGGCTGCCCCAGTAACAAATTTAACCCTGAGGAGAAATTCCCCTGTTCTGCTCCTTTGTGATTGAGTCTGCCCTCTAGACATCAGTGCTTCATTAATTCTTCTGGTGTAAAGTAAATCTTGAGAAAGCCTTTTGGTGTTATTGTAGCAGTAAGTACTGTAGCAAGCTTCCCCCTGTTTTCCACTATTAATTAATGAACTGTTATTTAAATTCTTGCTGACTTCATAGGGTTCTCATGTCAGTTCTACTAACTGTGTGAAAGAAAAACTGAATGAAAGAGAAACATAAAATGCATTTTATTGCACAAGGTAGATGAGATGAAAGAGTTGTCCCAGCATACTGTTTAAGGGAGAATTCTGAATGTACATTAAAAATGAATTAATGCAGGAAAGGTGTCTGGTTAGTAGGTGGTAAGATTCAGCTAGCGGTTCCATTTAGAAGCATTCTGATTCTCGGACTTACTGTGGCAATATGATGGTTGTCATTCCAATTCACTGGTGTGACAAGATTGGCCCAGATCTCTGTGAGTAGTGCACTGTACTTGGCATCTCAACTTGATGTAATTTCCAGAGGAACTGTCTTAGTTGTTGGCTGAAAGCTGGCAGGGTGGTGACAGACTAGGATTAGGGGTATTACAAAAACTTAAATAGATGTATTTTATTCCAGGCTTGTCAGTTAGGATTTTGTTTCTTAAGCTGAGAGAACTGCTGGATCAAAGAAGATAGAACAAAACAGATAAGCCCCTCAATAGCAGCAGGGGGATCCATCACCTGTATCAAACCATTGCCCAATAAGCCAGAGTTTAGGTAAATCCTGTGTTGACTGAAGGTTGGCGATAATAATGTTTGTAATCAGTTCCTTTTTGTGGAACCACTTACCAAAAAGCTACCAGACAATGCTGATACTGCTTGGAAACCTGTCCTGGTGACAACGGCACGTGGAGTCTCGGGGACTTAAGAACGAAGGTATCAGGTGAATCAGTTTTCCAGGTAGTGAGATACCTAGGCTGGTGAAATAGTGGTGTTGGTTTGTGGAGAAATATTTTGGTTGGTAGGAAAGAAGAGGTTTCCCAGGAGAGTCTGAGGCGTCCTCTGGAGGGCTGGGTGGTAGCTATTGGAAAGCAACCACACCAGCCGCTTGCTGGTCAGAACACCCTTGCTGCGCAAATGTTGATGCGGCAGTGAGCCTTCATCTCGGGCTCTCCTCCTGCCTCTGGGGATATTGGGAATGGGAATGGGAATGTAATAGTCAAAGACCAAGATAAGTTCATAAGGCACTTGCCCCATTAGGCCTGCCTTTTGTAGCTCTGATGGAGTAAGAAAGAGGGGCGAGACAGAGAGCCCTGAATCCCCTTTGCCAAATGGCCACCCCCAGCCCCATAAGTCCACAAGAACAGAGGATGCCATAGACCAGGGGTCAGCAAACTTTTTCTGTGATGGGCCAGACAGTAAATACGCTAAGCTTTTGGGGCTACTTATAGTTTCTGTTACATTTTCTTCTTTATTGTAACCCTTTTTCAATGTAAAAAAAAAAAAATTCTTAACTCACCATTCCTTGCTCTACAAGAACATAGTTTGTCTACCCCTGCTATAGACCTGTACACTCTTGATTTGTTGTTGTTGTTTGGTCGCTAAGTCATGTCCAACTCTTTGTGACCCCATGGACTCTAACCCACCAGGCTCCTCTGTCCGTGGGGTTTCCCAGGCAGAAATACTGGAGTGGGTTGCCATTTGCTTTTCCAGGGGATCTTTCCCCACCTAGAGAGCGAACACATGTCGCCATCATTGGCGACTTCTTCGCCACTGAGCCACCAAGGAAGCGTGGTCTCCAAATGTGGATGTGGGCTCCTTCCCTGAGCTGGGCTGCTCTTCGTTTACCATAACACTGAGGCTAGAGGTGGGCTGTAGCTGCCGGCTCCAGTCCTTTCGGGTGAGCACATGTGCTCACACCCGAGTGACGCTGCTGCTGGGAGTGTGAGAGTCCTTTGTGTCAGACCTAGGAGCCTTGCATTTTCTACTTGCACCCATGAAACCACGAGGCTGTAGCTTCCAAGCAAGGTAAAATCTCTCAGGTCTTGAGAGAAGCTGGAGAAGGGGAGAGAGGGGAGGGCAGGGGGGCTGTGGGAGCAGGGGATGATACAGGATAAAACACTGCATGGAAGAGAGATGGTCCAAATGAAGAGATCGTTTTCCACCCAGCTACATGGCCTCATTTTTAAGTCTCTGAAGTTTCCATTTTGTCCTTCACAGAATCAGAGCTCTTCCTTGCTGAGTGAAATGAGGGGGAGTCTTTGGCTCCCCCTAGAGGCTGCAGTTTGCCAAGGACAGTTCAGTTTGGTTCAGTTGAGTCGCTGAGTCGTGTCCGACTCTTTGCAACCCCACGGACTGCAGCACGCCAGGCTTCCCGGTCCATCACCAACTCCTGGAGCTTACTCAAACTCATGTCCATCAAGTCAGTGCTGCCATCCAACCATCTCATCCTCTGTCGTCCCCTTCTCCTCCCACCTTCAATCTTTCCCAGCATCAGGATCTTTTCAAATGAGTCAGTTCTTCACATCAGGTGGCCAGATTATCAAAGTTTCAGCTTCGGCATCAGCCCTTCCAGTGAGTATTCAGGGTTGATTTTCTTTAGGATTGACTGGTTTGATCTCCTTGCAGTCCAAGGGACTCTCAAGAGTCTTCTCCAACACCACAATTCAAAAGCATCAATTCTTCGGCGCTCAGCTTTCTTTATAGTCCAACTCTCACATCCATACATGACTACTGGAAAAACCATAGTTTTGACTAGATGAACTTTTGTTGGCAAAGAAATGTCTCTGCTTTTTATTTTTATTTATTTTTTTAATCACAACGTTATTTATAATAGCAAAAAACTGGCAACAACTTAAAGGCTATCCATGCGAGTCTGGATAAACAATGTTTTAACCATACTATAGAATATTATCATGTAGACATTAAAAAGGTTTTTCTAGTTTTAAACAAGGACCTTCTGTACAGCACAGGGAGCTCTGCTGAATATCATGTGGCAGCCTGAATGGGAGGGGAGTTTGGGGGAAAATAGATATATGTATGTGTATGGCTGAATCCCTTTGCTGTCTACCTGAAATTATCACAACATTGTTAATCAGTTATAGTCTAATATAAAAGTTTAAAAAAATTAAAGATCTTTCTAGTTCTAATTACATGAAAAAAGTTTATAAAGCAATAACAATATATCCCACATATATAAATGCTATAGCTATCCCTCTGAATGTATAGAAAAATAGACTGAAAGAAAAAACACAAAATATATTTGTATATTTGAATAGAAAATTTATTATTTTCACTTTCCAAGTGTTTTCTTTTTCTATCAGGGGGAAAAAAAGAAATCTTAAGGACAGTTGTCACTTGCTGCCAAATTGAAGGTAGTCTTTCTCCGGTGGTTTAGTCGCTAAGTCATGTCTGACTCTTGCGACCCCATGGACTGTAGCCTGCCAGGCTCCTCTGTCCATGGGATTCTCCAGGCAAGAATACTGGAGTGGGTTGCCATTTCCTTCTCCATCTGCTTTTTAATATGCTTTCAAGGTTAGTCTGTCTAAGGACAGTTATGTACCTAAAACATAAATTGTAATCTCCTATTATTCTTTGTTATAAAGCAAAAGGAAATCTGACCATGACTAGGTTTTACTCACATGACCCAAGGATTAGATATAATTAAGTTAAAAGAGAATTTATCCTTTAAAGTAGGAGGGAATATATGTGTGTGTGTGTGTGTGTGTGTGTGTGTACATATATGTGTATATATACATATATATGAAAAATTGACACAATATAATTGTGAATATTCAGATATTCATGACAGTCACAATTGTTGAAATGCAAAGGAAAAATTGGATCTAACATGAAAGAGTTAAATAGTATTAAAAATTTCCCCTACCTTCTAGGAAACTTGGCTTCTGGTATTATTGAGTCCAAATTCATTCTGCTTGCCACACAACAGACCAATAAATTGAGAGGTAAGGTGTTGGGGCAACAAATAGTGACTTTATTCAGGAAGCCCCAAATCCAAGAAGATGGTGGACTAATGTCCTAGAGAACCATCTTACCCATGTCAGAATTCAGGTTTCTTTCATACTAAAAAGGGGAGGGGTGTGATTGGTTGTTTCAGACTTCGTGGTGTTGGAATCCTCTGTTCTTGCAGCTGTCCACATAGGTCCCGTCCCCATATTCCTGTAAACCTCCAGCAAGACAAATGTTATTCTCTGTTCTGCAACTTTTCTCTCTTTGTGAATGGAAAAGTGTTATACCCTATACCCTTAAAGGTCAGAGCCTTGAGAATGGGCTGTCCCTTATATTTCAGGCTAAAGGCAACATGCTTACCTCAAAGCAAAAGCAATAAAACAAAGCTTAAAGTAAAAGAACCAGATCTACTATGAGTCAGATTTGTTCTTCCCTATTACCATGGGACTTGATTTACTGATGTGATTACTCTTAACTCTAATCCTGAGTGTTCTGTGCTTTAGAAAAATGATCTACAAATTGTATTTTGTCTTGCTAAACAATTAAGACCTAAAACCTACATATTTCTGTGTCTGTGCTCAGTCGTGTCTGACTCTTTACGGCCCCATGGACTCTAGCCCAACATCCTCTTCTGTCCATGGAGTTTCCCAGGCAA
Source organism: Cervus elaphus (assembly GCF_910594005.1). Classification (NCBI taxonomy): domain Eukaryota; kingdom Metazoa; phylum Chordata; class Mammalia; order Artiodactyla; family Cervidae; genus Cervus; species Cervus elaphus. Next base: position 92,329,261 of record NC_057826.1, on the reverse strand, counting down.
GAATACTGGAGTGGATGACCATTTCTTTCTCCAGGGGATCTTCCTGACCCAGGTCTTTTGCGTCTCCTGCATTGGCAAGTGGATTCTTTACCACTAATGCCACCTGGGAAGCCCCTGCGTAGCATGTATTATTTCAAAAAGCTGACTTTGGGACTTTTCAATACAACCCAGAAGTTTAATGAGTCATTCTCCTTAGGAAACTCAGTGTTTGGGCCACTGAGAGAAAAAGAGTTGGAATTAGTAATAAAGGCAACAGTCAAACTCTGTCGAGTTTATCTGACAACAGTCCCGCACCTTTGTCAGCATCTCTCCTTTGGGATGGGCCGGGTCACCGGTGGGTGGGTGATGGCGCCATCCTGAGGTCTGAATCAGCAGGAATATGGTGCCGGTTCCTCAGATCCCAGCATGCATCACTGCTCTGCTCATCCTCACACACGGCTGGGAGGCTCCAGCCTGCACAGAGAAGCAGCTTGTGATTTGTGATGGCCCAGGGTGCAGGCTACCCTTTCCCCTTCCCCTCCCCCTCTCCCAGAGAGTTAAAGTTTAACATATTTAGTCTTATTTGTGCTGTGAGATTTAAGTGATCACTGATTTAACACACTGCAGGGTCTTGAGATAGGAAAATAGGAGGATCCTGGAGGGTCTCAGTTTGAGGGAGGGTGGTTGTGCAGAAAAAACTATGGAAGTGAATCTGCTATCCCATTTCCCAAAGGAGAGCTGCGATTCTCTTCCATCATGCCCCTGAGCTTAATAGTCTGCCACAGTGTGGTGGGCATGCTCCAGAGGATGTGGAATTCAGGTCCTTGTGCTCTTCTAGGAGCTAATTAATATACTTCCTTGGGGAGAAAGTGCTCTTTCCCTGTTTTCCCTCCTTGTAGTCATGGTCAAGTCTCCCATCTTAGAACCAAATCACCCACAACCACCACCACCCGTAAAACACCCTGTTCTTCATTCCTGCTCCCCATTTACTTAATTTTTCTCTTTCTCCTACTTTTAAAACCCACTCATCAAAACAAAATAAAACCGCCAAAAAAAATCCTTCCTGAAATTTTCTAGGAAAAGACTTGACAGGAAGACAGACAGAGAACGTTCTAGCTTGTTTCTGCCCCACCCCCCACCCCCGCACCATTCACTGCTGGAATTAAGCAGAGGACTGGGAATGCCTTATTGGATATACATATTATGTTCTTCTTTTGAAATGATTTGCAGTCCTGAAAGCATTGTTAATAATTAAACCATTTTGATCTCACTCAAACTGAAAGTGGAGAAATACTTATGATCCTTAATATTCTACTCCTTATAATCTGAGTATCTCAGTGAATGAAATGTTTTTAAAAGTGTTTTAAAACACTTTTAAAATATGGGAATATACCATTCCAGATATGTTATTGTGTAACAAACTACCCCTGAACTTAGTAGCTTTAAACAGAACCCATTTGATTATATCTCATGTTTTCACAAGTTAGGAATTTGGACTGGGGTTGGCTGGGTGATCCTTCCATTCTTCGTGGAACCATCAGAGGTTACCCGGTGGTGTTTAGCTGGCAGATGGCCTATTCTGGAGGGTCCCAGATGGCTGCCACCTTGCCAGGGCTCAGCTGGGTCTGTGGAGGATGGCACCTGCCTGTGACTGCTCCAGCGTGGCATTCTCAAGGGAGTCAGCCTTCTTAGATGATACCTCACAAACCCAGGAGTGAGCATTCTAGTGAGCAAGGTGGAAGCTACATGATCTTTATGACCCAATATTGGGTCATAGCATAACTGTGCTGCTTTAAAACCCACTCTACTTAATTCCAGTGGTGAACGGTGTGGGGTGCGGGGCCGAGGGGCAGAAACAAGCTAGAACATTCTCTCTCTGCCTTCCTGTCAAGTCTTTTCCTAGAAAATTCACGAAGGATTTTTTTTTTTTGGTGGTTTTATTTTGTTTTGATGAGTGGGTTTTAAAACAGCATAACCACAGCATAACCACACAGCCTAACTTCTGTCATATTCTGTTGGTCAAGTGGTTACCCAGGATCAAGAAGAGGCAGCATAGACATCACCTCCTGATGGGAGGAATGTTGAGGACTTCTGGTCACCTTGTATGACCGATCATCTCACATGCATGAAGGAGACCTCCCTGTTCTGTTCCATGTTAGAAATTCGTTTCATGAGCCATGGCTTAGTAAACTGATTTTCTCCTGCCAGCCTTTTTTCAGAGTGCAATATGTCCAAAATATTGTTCTCACTATTTAAAATTTTATACTAGTGGCTCCCTGTCTTTTAGATTTTAAAGTAAAATTTAACATAGGTGGATTGACATAGAGAAACCAACTCTTCATTTTACTAGGGAACGTCATTTAAAAAATAATTGCAATAGCACATACTATTCACTCTACTCATACCACTTCATAAAACAAAAGACACGTTCACATCAAAATAACAGGATGGACGTGTGCTTAGAATAAATGACCTTCCTTTAAGTTGAATAAATTAATCAAAAAGGCATACTATTTTCCTGATTTTTCTCATTTATTATAGGCTAGTGGAAACTTTCTCATGAAACCTGCTCTCCATATGTACATTTAGGGACCACTGTTCCAGAAAAAGCTCTCAAGTATGCCATTTACCACATGTTCTTGGGACACTCAAGATCTTATGGTGAGAATTTCAGATTTACATCAGTTCCATCAATTGAACAGCTGTATGTGAGAGATACTTGGCTCTTAATTAAACCTATGTTAAACTCAAATGAAATTAACTAGATTTTGCTGATTATTTAAAGTGCCTAGAACAATATAGTCTCATGGAGTTTCAGGATGGGATGCTAGAAGATTTGATACCTAGCAGGACTCAAATTGCAGATTAGTTCTAGAGATAAGACTGATGCACATGAAATGCTGACAAAAGAATACAATTCAGAATGTGGGTGAGAATATACAGAAGTTACTCATGAAAACTAGTTTGGGGCATCCTTACAAAGAGTGTGTAGGCAGAGTGCAAGGTACAGGATTTGGATGAGAGGCAAGAGAAGGTTATTTCAAGGGAAGTTAGGTGGACAAGGGTACAAAGAGAAGAATGACTACGAGGTGTTTAAATATGGAATTTAGAAAGATGTTAACGATGGCCCTATATGCGAGACAGCAAAAGAGACATAGACATAAAGAACAGACTTTTGGACTCTGGGAGAAGGTGAGGATGGGATGATCTGAGAGAATAGCATTGAAACATGTATATTACCATGTGTGAAATGCATCACCAGTCCAAGTTAGATGCATGAAACAGGGCACTCAAAGCCGGTCCACTGGGACAACCCAGAGGGATGGGATGGGGAGGGAGGAGGGGGGGGACGCATGTACTGATTCATGTCAATGTATGGCGGAAACCACCACAATACTGTGATTAGTCTCCAATTAAAATAATTAATTAAAAAAAGAGAAATTGAGGGATGGGAGGGTAGGTCAATTTTTAACATGCCTTATCTTAGAGAAGAAAGTAAAATGGATTCAACATTCTTTGACTTTGTTCTGTTTTTGAGCCATAATATAGTAATTGACTAAAATTCCTGCTTTTTTCTTACTCTCAAAGTGATCACATTTTTTTTTTCTTTCCTAATCTGAGAAGCAGATGGCTGACTACTCATGCTAAACACAAATCATTTATAATCATAATAAGAATAATCAGCCAGTAAACAATAGCTTCAGTACTGTGGATCAGCACCTGAATATTTGGGTGACCTTCCCTGAAATACCCAAGTGTCCTTCTGACAGTTTGGGTTGAGGAGCCCTTGTATGATGTTTCATCCCTAATGACAAAATAAATCTCAAATGTCAAAAAGTGCTGTCCTCAGTTCACCTCTGCTTTACCAGCAGTGATGGATTAGGACCAATATCCGCTAGTCCAAGACAAATCAGTGTTTATTCACCCAACGTCCCTGGGCTGACGGCTTAGGTACCCACCTGCTTGAGGAAACAAAAGGTCATATTGGAGCATCAGAAGTCATCTGTTGAATTTTTCCTTTAGAGTTTATTGGAGTCAATTACAAGCTATTCTGGTTTTTATTTCCATATCTGCCACCTAAACTTAAACCAAGAGCAACAAAGAAAACGTACATGTAATTTTCCAGGAGAGAGTTTTGAAGGACTTATGTGATCACGTTCATCAATGTTGATTAAGCACAGTGCGATCTTTGAGTCCATTTTCAGACCTGTTTTCCTGCCACACAGTCACATCCCCAGGGTTTAGAAATGGCCTGAGATCAACTTCAGGAGTCCTTCTCTTTCAGGCCTTTCTATTGCTTAAGATATCAAAAGATATAATAATGGACATCCGTTCAAAATTACTTTCTTGTTCCGTTCCTCTAAAACACCAGTTCCTTTTGGATTTTTATGCTTTATTTGTTCATTGTGCTGATGTTCAAGAGAGAGTCCTGAAAAAAATCCTTTTACTGCTTGCAGTTCTGCCTAAAGTTAAGACTAATAAATTTCTTGTAAGCCTGGTTTTCACGGATTTTCTGGAAATAAGACACAGGCTAGCATCATTCTTCCAAAACAGCCCACTTTTTGGTAGTAGAAGCCCTTTGCCGTTCTCTGTTATGTGTGTGGTTTCGGGGCAGTCGTGTCCATGTGAGCATGGTGGTGTTTTCCTTCCGGCCCTTTGCACCCCTCTCCACGCTGGTCTGTGTGTTCCAGCCTCTCTCCCCGCCCAGCGCAGCTGTGCCCTCTGCTCCTGTGACCCGCACTGGTCCTCGGCTTCTCCTGCGGCCTCCGTGTCCTCACTGCCCCGGCTCTGGTTTCCTGTCCTCTGCCCTCATCATCACTGCTGCACTCAGATGGCCCCTTCAGGGACCACTGGGGACCTCTTCCACGACAGGCTCCCGGCTTGTCTGAGTTCCTGGCATGGCTGCGGGAACAGTTTTCCTCAAAACAGGGGTCTGCCCACTACAGCCCGTAGGCTGACTCTGGCCCTTCCCCTGTTTCTGTCAATAGTTTTATGGGAACATGACCCTGCCCATTTGCCTACATAACATCTATGGCTGCTTTTGTGCTGTGACTACAGAGTTGAGTAGTTGAAACGTAGCATATATCACCTGCAAGATCTGAAACAGTTACTGTTTGGCCCTTTAGATAGAGCCATCCTGCTCCTAAGTGTCCTAGTAATTTCATACTAGTATTGGTACTTTGATGACATGAATTCCTCACTGAAGAACCAACCAGTCTATGTTACTATAGGGACTGTGTCACTAAGGGGACTATCTGATCAGTCCCCTTGTCCATGTTACTGTTGTATTACACTCAGTTGTGTCCAACTCTTTGCACCCCCAGGGACTGTAGCCTGCCAGACTCCTCTGTCCATGGGATTTTCCAGGCAAGTATACTGGAGTGGGTTGTCATTTTCTTCTCCAGGGGACCTTCCCCACCCCTGTCTTTTGCACTGGCAGGGAGATGAGGATATCCATTTCTTTATTTTTCTTTTAAATTTATTTATTTTTAATGGAAGGATAACTGCTTTACAGTATTGAATTGGTTTCTGCCATACATCAACGCGAATCAGCCATAGCGATACATATGTCTTCTCCTTCTTGAAACTCCTTCCCATCTCCCTCCCCACCCACCCCTCTAGTTTGTTACAGAGCCCCAGCTTGGGTTCCCTGAGTCATTCAGCAAATTCCCTTGGCTGTCTATTTTACATATGGTAATGTATGTTTCCCTGTTACTCTCTCCATATATCCCACCCTCTCCTTCCTCCCCTACTAGCCCCATGTCCATAAGTCTGCTCTCTATGTCTGTGTTTCCATTGTTGCCCTGCAAATAATTTTATCAGTACCATCTTTCTAGATTCCATATATATGCATTCGTATATGATATTTGTTTTTTGCTTTCTGACTTCCCTGTGGCTCAGACAGTAAAGAATTTGCCTGCAATGCAGAAGACCCAGGTTCAACCCCTGGGTCGGGAAGATCCCCTGGAGAAGGGAGTGGCCACCTACTCCAGTATTCTTGCCTGGAAAATTCCATGGGCAGAGGAGCCTGGCAGGTGGGCTACAGTCTATGGGGCTGCAAAGAGTCGGACACAACTGAGCGACTAACACTTGCACTTTCTGACTTACTTTACTCTGTATGGTAGGCTCTAGGTTCATCTACCTCTTTAGAACCAACTCAAATGCATTCCTCTTTTATGGCTGAATGATATTCCGTGTATATATGTACCACAGCGTCCTTATTCATTCATCTGTTGATGGACACTTAGGTTGCTTCCATGTCTTGGATATTGTACATAGTGCTGCAGTGAACACTGGGGTACGTGTATCTTTTTCAGTTTTGGTTTCCTCAGCGTATATGCCTAGGAGTGGAATTGCTGGGTCATACGGTGGTTTTACTCCTAGTCTTTTAAGGTATCTCCATATTGTCTTCCATAGTGGCTGTATCAATTTATATTCCCACCAACAGTGTAAGAGGATTCCCTTTTCTCCACACCCTCTTCAGCATTTATTGTTTGTAGACTTTTTGTTGATGGCCATCCTGACCTTTGCAAAGTGATACCTCATTGTAGTTTTGATTTGCATTTCTCTAATAATGAGTGATATTGAGCATCTTTTCATGTGTTTATTAGCCATCTGTATGTCTTCTTTGGAGAAATGTCTGTATAGGTCTTATTCCCACTTTTTGGTTGGGTTGTCTGTTTTTCTGATATTGACTTATATGAACTGCTTGTATAGTTTGGAAATTAATCTTTTGTCAGTTTGCTTCATTTACCATTATTTTCTCCCACTATGAGGGTTGTCTTTTCACCTTGTCTACAGTTTCCTTTGCCATGCAAAAGCTTTTAAGTTTAATTAGGTTCCACTTATTTATTTTTGTTTTTATTTCCATTACTCTAGGAGGTGGGTAATAGGGGATCTTGCTATGATTTATGTTATAGAGTATTCTGTCTATATTTTTCTCTAAGAATTTTAGTTAATTTAGTTAATTTTCTGGTCTTACATTTAGGTCGTTAATCCATTTTGAGTTTATCTTTGTGTATTGTGTTAGGTTCATTCTTTTACATGTAGCTGTCCAGTTATCCCAGGAGTACTTATTGAAGAGGCTGTCTTTGCCCCATTGTATATTCTTGCCTACTTTATCAAAAATAAGGTGCTCACAGATGCATGGGTTTATCTCTGGGCTTTCCAGCTTGTTTCATTGGTTTATATTTCTGTTTCTATGCCAGTACCATACTGTCTTGATGACTGTACCTTTGTAGGATAGCCTGAAATCAGGAAGGTTGATTCCTCCGATTCCATTCTTTTTCAAGATTGCTTTGGCTATTCACAGCCTTTTGTGTTTCCATATGAATTGTGAGATTTTTTTGTTCCAGTTCTGTGAAAAATGTCAGAGATTCTTTACCACTGAGCCACCAGGGAAGCATTTGTCTGTGTTATTAATTAAAATTGCTTTGACTTGCTTTATAAGGATTTTCTCTTACTTGGCCAGTTTAACTGTACTTCTCTCCACATGCCCAACCTGTCCTCTGTAACCAGGCTGCTTCCTCTGCTCACCTTCTGACCTGCTCATGCTGTTTCCCACCCCAGGCCTCTCCCCACACTGCTGTCTGTCTGAGCATAAACAGACATGCCAGTCTGCTCATTCTTTGAGTCATCTTCTTCTTGGGTGTTCTTCTGATGCTCAACTCAGGCCCTGCTTCCTTCATGAAGTATTAATATATCCTGATTATTAATTATACTGATCATTACTTTATGGACTTGCTTGTATCACCTGTACTGCCTGCCCTATTCTGCCTTGTTACTATAACATAGATTGAGTTACTGATGTGAAGTTCTTCATGTGTTTAAAACATGAGGCTCTGTCAGGCTTCCCCCGCTTGGACTCCTCTTCTTCATTCATTTTATTGTGACCCGTCGCCAGCCAAACTCCTCTGTGTCAGCTCCCACCCTTCCTTGCCTCATCCCTCAATTTCCAAGAACTGTGGGCTCTGACTACTAGCAATACCTCAAGCCTTGCCCCACTTCTCTGAAAGTAGGTGCCTAGAGCACAAATTTAAGGAAGCACTCACTCTCAGGGTTATGCAGATGCAGAGTTAGCACTCGAGGGTGAGTGCTTCCTTAAAGCTTGTGCTCAGGGCGTCTCAGAACTTGATTGCCTCACCCTGGTCTGGACTTTTCCTTCTTCTCCCTTCCCTTGCCGCGCACCACCTCCCATCCCCTGCCCGCCTCCACCTCTGTCTTTCCCCCCTGTAGTTTATGCTCCATAGGGCTACTGAAATGATCTTTGCAGGCATGGATGATGCCTAGTCTGTTTTTTAGTTTCCCAGAGGATAAAGGTTGACTTTTTGGATGGCCTTCAACCTGCCTTCTGGCCTCATTTCTCACCCATGCACCCTGTCACCCTTGCACGTGAACTCTGCAGTCCATCCATCCTGAACCACTTCGAGGCCCTTTTGTCTGTGGTGCTATGACACATCTCCAGGTCTTTGAACTCAATCTTCCTCCCTTCCCTGGAACTCCCCTCTCTTACTTGGAGAATTTTTATTCATTGCTCAGAACTTACCGTGATCCACCATGACTTTCTATGGGGGAGTTTTCCAGATTCCCTGGAATTAATTAAGTCTCTCCTTCTTTTTCCCCCTTAAGCAGAATGTACTCACCTTAATTAGAGCATGTGTTTCATTTAATGGTAATTAACTTTTTTTCAGATTTCTCAATTCCCAGGAAACCAAAGATTCAAAGCCCAGGCTTTATATTAGAATAGTTTGGGAAGTTTGTTTTAAAAGTACTGTTGCCTCAGTTCTATCCCAGAATCAGAATCTCTGGGTGTGGCCCGGGCATCAGTGTTCTTTCCCTTAAATCTCCCAGATAATCTGATGTGCAGCCACATCTGGAACCACTGCCCGAGGCTGTGAGTTGAGCTCCCGAGAGGGAGGGCCTAGTCCCTTCCCTGTTTGCAGCCCTGTCCTCTGCCCTCCCCTTCCCTCATACCCTGCAGGATGTCTGGCTTTTCACAGGAGCTCAACTAAGAGCTGTGGATCAATGATCCGCTGCTCCATTGGTTGGCTTAGTGATCCATGAAAGGACTTAGTTAGCACCTTGCTCCCTCAGCACAGGCCTAGGAGTGGAGGATGTTTGTGGTTGTCACTAAGTTGTGTCTGACTCTTTTGCAGCCCTGTGGACTATAGCCTGTCAGGCTTCTCTGTCCGTGGAATTGTCCAGGCAAGAATACTGGAGAGGGTTGCCATTTCCTTCTCCAGGGGATCTTCCCGGACCAGGAATCAAACCTGCTATTGGCAGGCAGGTTCTTTATCACTGAGCCACCAGGAAAGCCCAACAGGGATCCCACTGGTGTGAAATTGATGTGTGATATTCGTGGTGCACCACAGGTTAACCCCCGAGACCTGTTTCTTTATTGGTTTGAATACCAAGGGAGCTGTTGTTGTCCTTTTTTCTGCAGACCCATATATGCAAATGATTTTTTCCATGCAAAATTATTTAAATACCACTTTCCCTATCCAGTGGAAGTGCTCTATCCTGGCCATTCAAGGAAAAATATTAGAAAGTAGGTTGGTCTTCCATGTCAAGACTCCCCTTCTGCATTTGGCTCACTGAATTCAGTGGCAGTGTCTTTGGGCCTTCAGAGGCTGTTTAGTGCCCAGGTAGACTTAAGAAATAAGTGATAATAATGCTTGATATGGAATTACCTGCGTATCCAAGCAGCTACATCAGTCTGCCTGGACCAACGGACTTAAATGTCAAACTTTCCAAATGTAAAAGTCAGAGATGCACTGTAGTCTGCATCTGATATTTACAGTTCTTTCTGGCAAAGGTGAGCTGACTTTTGTTGCAAATGTTTCTCTATTGCAAATTGGAAAGAGTTTTTTATTTTTCCATTTGCCTTTGATATTATTACTTCCTTTAATTTGATTTTCTGAAAATCCACAGATGCATTTGAATGCGCCAATGGTCCTTCCTTACCTGTGGCTACTAAAAATAGGAGTGATTGGGAAAAGTCAGGGGTTGGATTTAGGAGAAGACTATTGATTATTTATTTAAATAATCTCAAGATGTAGAAGAATAAGTCTTTGAAATTGAAAAAATTAACTCACATTCCCAGAGCTGTTTCAGTTGGCTTCTATTCAGGACATGAGCTAAGGGAGGCCCTGATCTGTAATTTTACTTTCTACATCACCCCAGAACCCCTCCCCTTTTTCCTCTTGTCTCTTTTCCGTCACCATTTTATTTTCCCCTTTAGCTCTCTTCCTCAGACCAAGAGTTATATTAGTTGTTGTTTTTTACTGAACAGCTGTGTTTCACACAGTTCTTAGTGCTTTAATCCATTTAATCTCTCAAAAACAGTGTGTGGGGAGGTACTATTACTAATTCCATTATACAGAGGGGAAAATTGAGACACAAAGAAAGAAACTTACCCAGGATCAAATATCTAGTAAACGGTAGAGCAAAAGTTCAGATCTAGTCCATATGTTTGAAAAGCCTGGGCTCTTCACTCTTTGCTGCCTGACCCAGAGTTCAGAGAGGTAAATAGTAGCGGGATAAAGATGAGTATTGCATTTGGTTAAACAACAACAGAAACAGTTTTTCTGCTTCCCCCATTTCAACCCCCCATTGCTTTAATAATGGGTCCACTTCTCAGCACATCCAATGGAAGAACCCAATAGAATAGGTACTGAACTTGAGATTTTGTGTTTGTTATCATTTCTAATTCAAGAGCAGAATTTGAAACCAGTAATAATCAGAAATAGCAAGTTGTAGTTGAAGATGTTGCAGCCTTCTTTGAATTGAGTGGGAGCAAAGGTACAGGGGAGGCACAGTGGTCCCTGGAACCAGCCTTGTATGGACTACGGTGTGGTCTGGCCAAGGGTTGGCCGCACTCGTAACCCACTATTTTGGGGGCCCTGGAGGAGTGAGCAAAGGGCAGCAAGTGTGAAACTTCCACATCAGTGGGTGGGTGGGGAGGGTGCATAAGAGGCCAGCAAGGGAGAGAGTTCCCCCTTCCCCCACAGACAGAAGAGAGCCTGGTTCAGCTTTACAGGGCTGACCACCACCTACCATTTGACGTGTAGAAAACTGAAAGATTAGCCTGACAGCTTACAGCTAGTTCTAGGGAGACTGGAACTAGTCCTGGATATCTTGACTCTCTTTCCAGGGGTTTCTCCAGTACACAGTGAAAAAAAAGAATCTTCAGTAAAATTAAGGAGAGGAAGGTTGTGAGTTCTGGAACTGACCTTAAGGAGATGCTCTTTCAGTGTTGCCTTCAGTGATGCGATAAATCACACAGTGGGTAATTGTTGCCTCTTTCCATGGCTATACAAACCTGATTTCTTGAAGCACAAAGCCTGTCTTCAGGGGTCCTCTGAGGCAAGGTAGACATCCCACTACCTAATTAAATCCAGACTGGTAATTGGTCAGTTAATGGAAAAGTTGGTAAAGCAAGAAAACATGCAGATCAACATAGGGACAAATACTTTGTTTTAACACATGGGCTTGTATTCATTCAACCATCTTCAGGTGCAGGAGCAAAGGTACCCTTTGAGTAGGTATCTTTGAAATGAAGTACCCCTTGTCTTTCCTGTATCTCCATAGCCATCATGTGGCTTTGATTTTCAGTTTTAACTTCTTTAATATGCCTCTATCTAAGCACAGAATCTTTCATCTTTATGATTTTTTCTCAGTCTGAGTTGGATTGTTCACATGTATTTAATATAATTTAATACATTTCTTTAACAAATATGTAATATAAAGATGTTTATTTAATACATTTATTTAATAAGTGTATTAAATAAACATTTACTTTTGCACCTCATCCTCCCCATGTCTTTCTTAAGTTAGTTTCATAGGAGTAGCTCCCATTCCTTTCATGTCTCATTATTTATGTGACTGCTGTTTAATTGGATTCATAACTAATAACAGCAGAACTCAAATAAGCAGGTTGGGTATAAAACAGTAAACCTAAAGCATTTATTGGAAGAAGAAGGAAGACGGGAAATAATTCTCAGTGTGTTGTGTGTGGGTTTGTTAATCCATTGAGTTGGTTAGGTAAGAGTTGGCTAAGCGGGTGTCTACAATGGGTATAACACAAGTTGATGGTAGAAAATCCTGTCCTTGGGACAATAAATGCACCTTCCTGTTGTGTAACATCTGAAAAATAATGAGGATAATTTAAGGAGTAACTCATTTTCCTTCAATCCTGTGAATATGATGAGTGAGTTATATTATTCATTTTAATAACTATCTCTAGAACTGTCATTGTTATTCTTTAAAGATTTATTTTTATTTTACTTTGACTTATAATTTTGTTTTAACCTAAGAAAATCCCCTTATAAAAGGTGAGTGTGAACATTGCCGCATAGAGATTACTTATCACTGAATTCAGAACACTATCACAGAATGTTTTTTTAATTGAAAATCAATCTATAAATAAATGGAATGAATTATAGGGTAATGCATTAGCCATAGATAACTGAAGTGCTTAAAATAATTTTTTTTAAAAAACTAATGGCTAAAATTATTGTGAGAAAAACCACTCTATCCCATTTCTTAAAATTGTTCTGTTTCATTTAAATGTGGTTTAAATGGTGCTGGGGGAAAAGAGGTGTGCCCGTTAGGGATTGTCAGAAAGAATCAAAAGCAGGTTAGCAAAGAGACAGAAATGGAAATGTGATGTTTGTGGGGGGAAATGAGGGAATGACTAAATAAGTGGAATGAGCTCCCATGTTAGAAAATCTCTTAATGGGGAGGTGATGCTTGAGGCCTCTTTTCTGTCTTCTGAGAGACTTGGACCAAGAGGCTGGCCAGCCAAGGATGTCCTGAGCCCCCGTGTGATGGGAGGAGAGTGAGTTTCAGACTATATTTATTTCTCAGGCAAAGTCCAACCTCCTGACAGCCCAGCTGAATGAAAGTCTTCATTAGGTTCAGGAAAGGACCTGAGCCTCGCAGCCTGGTCTCTCTCCACATTGCAGCTTTGCTTCTAGCTTCTGTAAAGAAAGCAGGTCCTAGGAGAGGCAGACTTTCTGCTCACCCTCAGGACATCTCCAACTCATGTAGGAAGATCTTGCTTGTTCTGTGTTTTTGGAATTAAATATTCTGTGGTCTGCATCTCCCCTGCTCAAATATGTATTAGAGAAATACAAACTTTAAGTAAAAAAAGTGTTAGGTTATATGTTTCAATGGAAAGCACAGCAGCCTAAAAAGTGCTTTCAGATTCTAAAGTGCACACAGATCGTGTGGGAACCTTAGTCAGATACAGATCCTGAGTCTGTAGGTCCAGAGTAAAGCCTTAAAGTCTGCATTTCTAGCAAGTTCTCTCCCCTCCGACCCTGGGGTGCCAGTGCTCTTGATCCCGGGATCATACTCTGGGGAACAAGGATCTGGAAGACCTGAATTCAGGTGCTGGCCTCTCTCAACCTCAGGTTCCCCACCTGTAAAATGGACTAAAATACTTTAAAATTCTGTCAGTAGCCTCATGAGAAGTGGTGACCAGAGAAGGCTGGTCCATGTTAAGAGCTTATCCCGCCTCTCAATTTTCAAGGACTCCCTATCTCAACATGGTGAAGACAAAATGGAATCATGAAAGCAAGACAGCCATCCAGAGCCATTCCACTTTGATTCACATCTCTCCCCGCTAATATTCAGAGGTCTTGGCCTTAATTAGGTCACATGATCAGAACATGACTCTCCTGGTTGTGCTGTTTGTCTGGAATAAACTGTTGGGTGGGCTTCATCCTGTCCCGTGGCATGCCCAGCGGAGGTCTAGTTACAGCCGGTCTAAATTACCAGTAGTAATCCAGTGTAGACACAAAAGATTATTATGGTGTTTGGATCTGAGACACATTTTTAGTCAGAGTCAAATTGAGATGCCATTTTTTTTTCTCTAAACCTGTCACTTGTTGGAGGAATTTAATACTATGTTGACATTTTTCTTATCCTTCAGAATCCTCTCAGATGTTCTGTTCTCAGCAAAACCTTTTCAGAGGCCGCAGTCAGAATTAGTGGCCACCTCCTGCCCCTCTGCCCCCAGTCACCCCCACCGGAACTCACCCCTCACAGCTGGGCTTGTTCAGTTATGGGCCTGGGTCTCCCTCGCTGAATTACAAGCTCCTTAAGCCATCTTGATGGAGTAAACACACAGGTCAGGGACTCCAGCGCGGCTCCTGAGGGCACTGTTCTGTCTGGCCGTGTGTCCCCAGGAGGCTGTGGAAGGTTCTGCTCTGGATACCCCTCTCTGCACTGGCCCTAGGCAGAGGGCTGTGGGGAGGGTTCTGTGAAATAATGGATGTGAAACTGTCTCCTTTCTCTCCTGGCTTACAGTACGCATCAGAGGAAGATTTGCTAAGTTTTTCCTTCCCTAAGGTCAAGGATCATGACATAAATTCATGTATTTCTAGCCTTCAGGAAAAGTCATACATAGTGGGTGCTCTGTAAATGCTTTAAAATTGGATTTAATAACCTCTCATTTAGGGAAATTTGGTGTATTTATTTAAGGCATAGAAAAATAGAGATGGAGAAATAACTGTTTTTCCCCTGTTAGCTGAGAGTGAATGTTCTTCTGAAATATATGAAATGTGTTTTGAAGAAGTAATTAAAATCCTGACAGAGATTTATTTCTGGTTTGCTTAAGCTTAAAAATCTGAAAGATTTTTAAGAAAGACGAGATATGATAAATGCTGCATGGGGTGAGTGGGGAAGAAAACCTATATTTAACAAGCAATTCCTACAGGATATCCATTTTGTATATTTATATGTATGAGCTTTTTGGAAGAATTGGAAAAAAAAATTGCTAATGGTTACCTTTGGGAAGAGGATCAAGGATTAGGGAGAAGAAGACTTTTATTTTCATTTTATACTTTTCTGGTTTGAATTATTGGCCATGGGGGCATATTTGAATTAAAAAAAAAAGATGTAGATCTATATCTGGGGGAATTGAAAAATAGGCCATTTTTCTTTTTTATATATTAAAATCTCTCATAAGTATTATCTTTAAATTTTATTTGCAAGTGGCTTAAGTACAAGGTGCTAATAATAAATGAGGATTTCCTGCCCCTTGTCAACTCACTAAGCCGTCTCCGTTGCAGGAATGAAGCTCTTAGCCGTTACTACCCCTGAGGTTTAAAAAGCTCCCAGGTGGGGCTGTGTCCTTCCACTCCTGCTGAGCGGAGGAATGTAGCATCTGGTTATGAGCCCTGAAAGTGCTAGAATCATCACTCTGTAATGCTCTGATCTGGTTTAGGGAAGATGTAGCTGCAAGGGATGGCCCAGAAGGGGATGACAGGACATGGAGACCCACCCAGCAGGACCATCATCCATCCTGCACTGGAGAAGCGAGGGGGTTACAGCTCCTTCAGAGCATGGCACAGGAGCCCACTCATTCTGGGCTTCCCAGGAGGCACTAGTGGTAAAGAACCTGCCTGCCATTGCTAGAGACATAAGAGATGCAGGTTGCATCCCTGGATCAGGAAGATCCCCTGGAGGAGGAAATGGCAACCCACTCCAATATTCTTGCCTGGAGAATCCCAGGAACAGAAGAGCCTGGAGGGCTACAGTTCATGGGGTTGCAAAGAACCAAACACGACTGAAGTGACTTAGCACGCCTGCGCTGCTCTTCATAGCAAGAAGTTGGATTTTCCTTTTTGCTCCGGCACCACCCAGCCTTTGGCAGCGTAAACTTCTTTACCTCCCCCCCCAAGGGTCGGGGATGTACCCGTCTGGAGTACCTGAGAGTAAGCAGTGCATCCCAGGTCACACGAAGCAGCGTGTCCCCTGAGCTCCCATCTGTCATTTTCCACTACCCAAGACTTAGCTCTAATTCTGTGAGGGTGGCGTCCAGGGAGAAGGCACCTCTGAGGCTTTTGAGGTACCACTTTCAATTTTAGATGTTACCTCCACACAAGAGCCTGCACAAACTGGGATGTTTTCCCACGAGGGCAGCCAGGAGGGTTAAAGGGATCATCACCACGTTGTACAAAGAGATGGACTGGGATGTAGGCGGCACTCACTTCTCTGTGGTTAGATCATTAATGTCCCTGTATGTCAGCTTCCCACCAATGAATGGTGTTCCCATAGTACTCACCTCAAAGGGTGGTCGTGAGGATTATGTAAATTAATTGACGCAAATGCTTAGAACTGGTAAGGGTTCCACAAGTGTCAGTGACCATTTTTTGTTCCTTGGGCCAGAGCTACAAGAAAGAGTCCCAAGTCTTCAGATGGCAGCAGCCACGGGCTGCTCCTGGTCGATGCAGCTCCCTTTCTGACCTGTAGGCATTTCTAAAGACAGACATTATTATCAAGCAGCTTTCGTGCGTGTGTGCTAAGTCACTTCAGTCACGTCCAACTCTTTGTGACTCTCTGGACTGCAGCCTGCCAGGCTCCTCTGTCCATGGGATTCTCCAGGTGAGAGTACTGGAGTGGGTTGCCATGCCCTCCTCTAGGGGATCTTCCAGACCCAGGGATCAAACCCACGTCTCTTATGTCTCCTGCATTGGCAGGCAGGTTCTTTAGTTCTAGTACCACCTGGGAAGTCCATCAAGCAGCTTAGCTTACTAATTATTCTTCTGAGAGGCACTAGTGGCAGATTCAGCCTCTTATGCTGTAAGTAAGAGATATGTCCCATATTTATTCTCCTAGGTGAATCTGCTCTGGGGATCCCTGGGCCTTGTATTGAAACATTCTTTAAATTATCTTCTCGGCACACACTGGGCCTCATGATATGAGTAATCTCTTTATTGAGGAGGGTGGTCGTTGTATGGTCAGCCACATAGTACAGAGAAAACTGGGCCATCCCTACCCAGGTAAAGGATAACTGCCCATCTCCTTTCAGCACCCCAGTCTAAATAAAGACAGCTTCTGTTGTGTCGTATTGTATAATTGCTCCAACATTCGCCATTTCCTGTAGTTGTCTAGACTCGTCTATCTGAAGAGCAGCATCTGCGTGTCATTGATGTGGGGTCACCAGACTTTGCCAAGTGCTCCCCTTCTGGGTCTCATATTCATTTATTAACTGTTAGCAAATGAATTCATGTGAATGTTTAAGGAGGATATTTCACTAACTAATCTAAAGCAATAAATAAAGTAGTGTTTTCTCAGCTTGTAACCTAGATGCTGCTGGGCACCTTAAACGCTTGTTTGACAAGGGACTAGTCAGATGGTGTTTTGGTGAAGCAAAGGAAAAAAGAATTGAGGAGAAGATGTAGTGGGCAGCTTTTTGAAAGCCAAAACTCTCATTTATTAGTTATGCCATTTCCCCTAGACCTTGCATACCCTTTTGGAAGCCTCTCGGGAAATAACATTTGCCATACCTAATATTACGTCATCCTGTGAAAGACTCTGGACAGAGTTTGTGAGGGCTTGGCTTTAAGTAAATTGGAAAATTCAGCTGTTTACTCAGTGATACCAAGAGGGGCATCTATCTAACTCTTGATTTTTCCATTTGTTTCCTTTATGAAAGCAAAGCCAACCATGGTGAGCTGAACAACCCCAAACCACAAGCAGCGATTTTCCTTCTGCTTAAGCTCCTGATGCCAAGAAAAAGTTTTTCTTTTCTGAGCAGGATTTGGGAGAGACCATTTTGAGATTAACTCTTCTAAACTTACCTTCCCTAACATCCCTTCCTTTCAAGGAAGGGCCCGGGTTTTCAGGAGAAGCAGAGAGAAAGAACCCATGCAATCTTCTAGAAGTTTCCTAGGAGTCTGGCTGTGGCCCAGGTCATCTGCTGCAGCACAGGCTTGAAGCAGGCTGGAGGATCCATTTTGACCTGGGAGCCCTTGACTCAGTCTCCCATCTTGGCCTTGCTTGGTGCTAAGCTGGGCATTTGGACCAAAGGTGACACAGCTGTGAATCAAATTGCGGGATTGTTCTCCATGAGGACTCCTTATGCCTGCCCACTGGGGCTACCCCTCCCCAGAAGGCTGGGGAGAACGTGACCGTCTCATCTTCTGCCCTTGCCATCACCCATGGCAGCCAGAGGGAACCCACAGAGCTTGTTTTCCAACTTGAAAGCGGATTTGTGTATCCTGCAGAATCTGTTTTTAAAGGCGCTTCTTTCCCATGCAGAATTCCAGGATGCCCTCCACCCCCTGTTCGCTTGCTGTTCCGAGTGTCGTTTCTGCCCCTCTGACGCATTTCTTTGCTTTCTGTGTGTTGCAGGCAGCATAGTGTACCTCGGCATGATGGTGGGGGCGTTCTTCTGGGGAGGCCTGGCGGACAAAGTGGGACGGAAGCAGTCCCTTCTGATCTGCATGTCTATCAACGGATTCTTTGCCTTCCTGTCTTCATTTGTCCAAGGTTACGGCTTCTTTCTCTTCTGTCGCTTACTTTCTGGATTCGGGTAAGGTTTTTCTCTTTCGGATTTTATACTAATGTGTTTATTCTACATAAAGACATAATGTACATGTTTTCCACTCTAGAGGTTCTCATTACCAAGAAATTATCCCTTAATGCATTCCCTTTCCCATCTTTGTGTCAGCCTTAGCCATAATGCTGGTTCTTAGAAATATAATTATCAACCTTTAAATCCAGAAGAGGTGGGCACACACATCTGTGTTCCCGGGCTGATTCTTTTAGTGTTTTATGTCTAGGAAATGGGTGTTGTTTTCAAAGGAATGCTATATCTGTGGCAGTGCACATTCATGAGTGGATTTTTTTTCCTTCTTAAAATTTAAGCCAGAAATAGCTCTAGTCCTACCTATTATGAACTAATTAAAGGTTTGAACCATTCAACTATGTTCTTAAATCCAAGATGAGAGGGTCTCAAGTAAATATTATTTAATTGATCTATGGTAACTGCAGGAGATCGCCTGCAATGCAGGAGATCTGGGTTTGATCCCTGGGTCAGGAAGATCCCCTGGAGAAGGAAATGACAACCCACTCCACAGAGGGGCCTGGCAGGCTACAGTCCGTGGGGTCGCAACATGACTTAGCGACTAAACCTCCAACAGCATATTTAACTAAGTAGGAAGCCTGCTTCGTGAGATGCAATAGGTTCCTTTTATAAGTTCCTGACTTCTGTTGAGTCAACAGAAGTTGTGCTATTGACAAGTGCAGTGGCATAGTATAGCCAATAGTTAGTCATTTTCATTAAAGAACTTGAGGCACTCATTACTAGATTAAGCAAATCCACAGCTTAGGAAAACCCATAGCTCAATTAGGAGAGTCCAAGAAACTCTGCTTGAATAGGAAAAAAAAAATAGTGCAAATATAAAATTTCTGATTCATGCTTAAGGACTCTGTTTTCATTAGAGATGTTGTTTCTGAGGGAGTCTAGCATAAGATGAATATATTGGAATAATATAAAATTTTTAAAAAAATGAATGAAGAAAGGGCAGGAATCTGTGCTGGGTTATGAATTTGAGAAGCCGATCAGTTGTGGTTAATGGTGTTGTTCACCACACAGCAAAGCCTGGTTTTGCCCAAAGAGAAGGTCAAAAAGCTGCAGCTCATCTCTCTTAATTACATATAGTAGTACTTTAGAATCAGAGCTAAGATTAGCAGGAATATAAGGCATCAAAGAGAAAGACTATGTAAGTGGTTTATTTTAAGAGTACAAAGGTTACCCCGTGCAGACTAATAGTTCACTTTCATAATTCATTCAAAACACTTACTTTTTTATATTGTTTTCTGCCCCAAGATTTGTTCACATATTGAGATTGGTGGATCCACAGATTTTTCCAGTGTTCTTTTGTTATCTTCTGGAACCTCATCTGTGCTACATTCTACACGTAGGCTGTGTGTGCATGCTCAGTCGCTCAGCTGTGTCCAGCTCTTTGCGACCCCATGGACTGTAGCCCACCAGGCTCCTCTGTCCATGGAATTTTCCAGGCAAGGAGACTGGAGTGGGTTGGCATTCCTACTCCAGGGGTCTTCCTGACCCAGAGATCAAACCCATGGCTCTTGCATCTCCTGATTTGGCATATTCTTCACATAGGGGGCACTTGGCAAATGTGTGACTGAGTTGCAGGAATCTCAGGGGGTTTCCTTGGAGTGAAGACACTGCAGTAAAGCAGGAGGGTTGGAAAGCTTGGCAAAGTGTGAAAATATTTTTTCCTTGGAGAAAAATGATCAGAATCAATCATTTGATTTGTATGGACAGGGAAAGAGGGCTTTACCTTAGCAGAGGGGACCCTTGGTGCTCAAGGCTCTGTGTGAGACTGGCTCACATGTCATGTGTGGGGAGGATTTCTGGGTCATGAATTCAGGGGGCTGCAGCCAACCCGAGGCTGAGTGAGTTGAGAGACCTGAGGAAGAGCAGGTGCAATTTAAGCTGTTTGTTGAAGGACCTTCTCAGGGTCCATAGGATAAGACATTCTTGCCACAGGAGAACTTCCTCCTGCTTTTTCTTTTACGTACATAATACCACTAGCCTGTCAGGAGAAGCCTAATAACCCAAGTTCTGAACTTTCCAGTCTTTTCCATTCACAATCTTATCCAGAAAATATCAACAATATTCATAGACTCAAAAATACCTGACCGGGTTTAGATTATTATGGCAATTTTCATTGCCAGTCTAGATGAAGACATGGTCAACTCCATTGACTGCAGAGAAAAGGGCCATTCTGGTGTCTGTAGAATACTCCAGGCTGGGACTGTCAGAAGCTAATTCAAGGGCAGCACAGAGACAGAGATGGGTTGGGTATATTCTTGACATCATTTGCTTCTTTGTTGCTGACACATCATTTTTCAACCAGCAGCTCAGGGCTGCAAACCTTTAAATAAGATAATTTACCTGCCAAGGCACAGACTATGCATTGCTAATTCAGCTCCACTCTATCAGTTGAGACTAATGCACTGTATGCCTTTGCAAAGTGGGCACAGAATGGGGAGTCCAGAAATTCAAGTCCACCCTACCCCTTGCCTTACTGTGAGCCCTTGGGAAAGTCCCTTGGGCTCTCCAGCCTGCTGCTGCTTTTGTGAAAGGGAGATAATAGTGCTTTACATCCTACCTTTGAGTATGAGGATCAAGTGAGATCGCATGTTGAATCTTGCCTCACAGTGACAGCAGACAGAGAGGGGGAAAGAGGCTTCTTTCTGATTTTGATTCCAAGAGGGAAACAGAAAAGACTAATCATGGGCGAAGACTTGGAAGGAAACAGGCAAGTCAAATGGAGCATCCCTGCTCTCCAGAGT